>NC_053153.1:27464464-28832589 GCF_016808335.1 Panicum virgatum | reverse complement strand
AAAGAAAATGGAAATATGCAAAGAAAAGATAAATTTTTTAGGTCATGAAATTGGGGAAGGAAAAATTTATTTACAAGACCATATTGCAAAGAAAATTTTACAGTTCCCTGATGTTATGAATGACAAGAAGACATTACAACAGTTTTTAGGAATAGTAAATTATGCTAGAAATTATATTGAAAACTTAGCCAAGTTGGCTGGACCATTGTATGCAAAGTTAAGAAAAAATGGGCAGAAGCATTTTAATTCTGAAGATATAAGGTTAGTAAGATTTATAAAGGAAAAGGTCAAAGAACTAAAACCTTTAGAATTACCTTTAGATGACTATTATTTTATTATAGAGACAGATGCATCTGAAATAGGATGGGGAGCTATATTAAAACAAAAGCCGAACAAGTACTCTCCAAAAACAGAAGAAAGAATATGTAGGTACGCTTCAGGGAAATATATGTTAAAGGATATAAATAACACTGATAGAGAAATATTAGCTGTAATAAATGCAATAAATGCTTTTAGATTATATTTAGAGTTAAATACACCAGCGGCCCTCGAACTTGTCCTCAGGTGCCAATTAGGTCCACGAACTTGTAAAATCGAAATCTGACACCCTGAACTTGTTAAGTTGTGCCACTTAGGTCCATACATTTTGACATGGCGCCACGTGGCATGAATTTTTGCAAAAAAAACCCTCTAAAATTGCTATCTTCTACCTTCACCCCCTCCCTCCCATTCTCTCTCTTTCTCTCTCCCCACACCTCCCCTGCTTCTTCGGAGCTCGCCGCCGCCCCCTGCCTCCTCGCCTTCCACTGGAGCTCGCGGCCGCCGCGGACGCCACCGCCCCCTGGAGCTCGTGCCCGCCACCCCTGGAGCTCGCGGACTCCGCACTCGCCGCCGCCCCTGGAGTTCGCGGCCTCCGCGGCCGCCCCCCTGCCTCGCCGCTCCATGGCGGCGGTAGGATCTTGCCCCCTCCCTCGGCTGTCCATGGCGGGAGCCGCCGCCGAGATGGAAATTGCAGGCCACGTGCGCGCGGCGACAGAGCTCGCGGGCCTCGCCCGCGCGGTCGCGGAGGAGGTCGCCAAGCTCCCCCACTTTCTTGCCTTCCACCTCGCCCCCCCGCCCGTCTCAGCCGCCATGAGCGAGCGCCAGGCCTCCCTCCTCCGCCCTCTCCCCTCGCGACTAGCTCCGCGCCAACACAGCCCCTGCTCGAGCCGCCGCCGCGCGCGCACATGGCCGGACAACTGCGCCCTGGCTCGGCACGGGCGGGGTCCTACTCCATGAGCCGCGCGACTTCGCCGTCACGCGCGCACAGGGCAGCCTCCTGCTCCGCCCGACCCGCCTCGGTGTCCTTGAGCATCGCGGGCGCTGGCGGAGGAGGTCGCGGGCCCCACATGCACCGCGGTGGCATCTGGCGTGGTGGGGCCGGGTGCGGGGGCGGCGGATGGCAGCGAGCGGCGGAGCAGAGCTAGATCCGGTTGCCGTCGTGAGAGAGAGGAGGAGGAGGAGGGAGCGAGGCCCCGGCGCGCCCGCCCAGCCGCCGCTCCCGCGGCCCACAAACTCCTCCTCCCTCCCTTGCTCGGTTCTCTGCGCCCTGCATTTGCCGCGCCCGCCTAGCCGCTCGGATTCGGCGTGTTGGAGCCGGGTGCGGGGGCGGCGGATGGCAGCGAGTGGCGGAGCAGAGCCAGATCCGGTCGCCTCCGTCGTGAGAGAGAGAGGAGGAGGAGGGAGCGAGGCCCCGCAGCCGCTCCGCGCAGGGGACGGAGCAAGGGAGGGAGGAGGAGTGCGCCGTGGAGGAGAGGGAGCGAGGAGGGCCGGCGCGGCGAGGCGGGGAGGAGGGGTGCGCGCCAGCCGCTCGCCGGCGGTGGGGCAGAGGGGCGGAGGGGGCGCGCCGGCCTCACCGGCGGTGTGGCGGAAGGGGCAAGGAGGGCGCGCGTGTGGCCGATGTGGGAGGGGGCGTGGTGATCGAAGGGGAAAGAAAAGAAGGGCTTCTTTGCATATATTCATACCCCTTCAGGGGTTATGGACCTAAGTGGCACAACTAAACAAGTTCAGGGTGTCAGATTTCGATTTTGCAAATTCGTGGACCTAAGTGGTACCTGAGGACAAGTTCGAGGGTCGCTGGTGTATTTAACTCTTATATTTAGGATTTAAAGGGTTCACAGTAAGGACAGACTGTGAAGCTATATGTAAATATCATAATAAAGTCAATAGTAAGAAAAGTTCAACTAGGAGATGGGTTTTATTTGAAGATATCATTACAGGAAATGGTTATAAAGTAATCTTCGAGCATATAAAAGGTAAAGATAATACCTTGCCTGATATATTTTCACGATCATCTATTTTGCAGGAATGAAGAGAGGAATGAGTCCTACTGGTGGTGAAAGTTTCAGCTTTGGAACTGAAAACAGATTGAGAATCTTTCCACCAAATACTTATAAATTTAAGGCTAAAGACCATATTGTCTTAGATGAAATACAAGAATGTGTTTTAGATAATTTTTGGTTCCAATATAATAATAAGAGAGATGATAGAGGTTATATGCTAGCAATATTAAATAGTTTAGCTGAATATTTTCATATGATCAACGGGAAGATACAGCCAAAAAATCCATCGAGCAATATAGAAAAGAAACCCATATATGTCATATATAGGGGAAAGACACCAGGAATATATGTAACTTTTGAAGAAGTTATAGCCCAGCAAATAGAAATAGAAAAAGATGGAGGAATATCATGGAAAAATATCTAGATATTGATCAAGCCCTATCATATGCAAGAAATATTTTAGGAATAAATTATTTCCTAGAGCCTGCAGCAAAAGAATATATTCAAAAATACAGAAAGGCAAAATAAATATAAGAGAAGATGAACCTTCAAGAATACCAACATATAAGGATGCTGTAAAAAAAGAAGCATCAAATGAAGAATATGTTGAAAAGAAGATCAAAGAAAGACTAGATTCAATAATTCCTCAATTGAAGAAAGATATAAAAGAAGAAATATGGCAAGAAGTGAAGCATGAAATAAAGGAAAATTTTGATGCCATAAAGAAGGACTATGAAGAAAATATAAAGAAGGATTATGAATCAAAAATGAATATGCCAATATCTGATGATGATATGCTGGATATTTGTGGTCATGGACAGCAACAAGAGTATTAAGAATTATATATTATGAAAATTAAATATGTGTTAATATTTAAATATCTGCCAGTGTTGATAAGGAGTTATCAACAATTTCGCCGTGGGATATGCAAGCGGATAAGCATGCCAGAGTGTTTGTTTGATGTCTGCGACATCAATCATTCGGGCGTGGAAGACTATACACCGAATATATTCTCGAATATATCTAGAGAATATCACGTGAAGGAAGTGGACAAGTCAAAAGGAATAAACAGTAATTTCGACAGTGAGTTCTACTATAGCCAGGACAATTATTGAAGCCAGCGTTATCGTCCAGCTGTCCAGGCAACAGTAAAGAAGGATAATTGAAGACGCCGGGTGTCCAGCGCTTCCTGAAGCCTGAAGGCTCCTCCCGTCTATAAAAGGAGAAGTCAGACGCACGCATTCATGGCCGGACAGAGAAGAGGAGAGAAGACACCGAGCCTAATACTGTATATATATATATATATGTATATATATACATATACATATATGTATATATATGTATGTATATATATGTATGTATATATATGTATGTATATATATATGTATGTATGTATATATATGTATGTATGTGTGTATGTATGTATGTGTGTATGTATGTATGTGTGTATGTATACATATATGTATGTGTATATGTATGTATGTATATATATGTATGTATGTATATATATATATATATGTATATGTATATATATATGTATGTATGTATGTATATATATATGTGTATATGTATATGTGTATGTGTATATATGTATGTGTATATATGTATGTGTATATATATGTATATGTATATATATATGACACCACTATTCCTTACCCCCGAGCCCGTCCAGACACCGTCTGAGCACGTCAGGCGCGGGGGCGGGGTGCGGCTGGTTTTTTCCTCCCTCACGGCTTTTTTTTTTCTCTCGTTGGTTTTCCTCCCCCTCTAGCGGTTTTCCTCAACATCCCAAGTGCGCACGACAGGATGGGTTGCTGAAACTCGCAAACAATTCTGGGATTGATCGTCAAAATCACGGCGAACTTCGACGGGACCGTTTGCGATAAATTCGTACACGAGCACACGACTGCGATCTCGCTGGCTGCTAGCGAGGTGAGGCACGGAAAGCCAGAACTCCGAAGGGTCCTTCGTCGACGGTGTGGAGGCCGTCCTAGGACTGCCGCTGGCGAGTCCGCTGGCGAGCCCCCCTGAACGGGAGCCCCCCTCACCGGAGCAGCGTGGACGGTGATGCCATCCGGGCGCCTCCTCGCCAGAACCTGCGGCAGCATCTCTAGCTTGTCAATAGGTATGGTAAAATTGATCTGTTATCTTCTCTGGCAAAAGCCTGATGCAAGCACGTCATCTTCTCCTTGTTTATCGGTCTCAATTGATGGTGAAAACAGATGTGTAGTCCCTCACTGGAGTCTGCCAATCTCTCGCTTCTGCAATCTGGAGTCGCATGCAATCGGTAATGTAGTATCTATTAGAGAAAAGGCAAAGAGCCCCTAGCTAGCTTGCTAGCTGCTGCACGCGCGCCTTGTTCATGTATACACATCACTGAAATTATATTCGAATCTAGTAATAAACATTGCTAGTAGATGGAATTTTTGATTCATATGTTTTTTTCTTTTAAAAATTTTTGTTCTGAATTGCCCATTGCAAAATCTCATCGTATTCAAAAATAGGAAGTTGTCAATTTTTATTATTACTGCAATTGAGAATACACTCCTGATATTTTAAAATGTCTGTTCTCCAAGAAACCTGCACCCATTGTTTCGGCATTCTTCAAAATACTGATTGTTCTGGTTGCTTTCTAAAGCCATGCTACCTTTTGCAATGGTGTTTAGGTGTTGGTGTTTTGCTGGGGCAAATCACATGCTGGATGCATAATCTTTTATCTACCTTGCTAACTTGCTATAGGTCTAAGCGACAGGTACTTATTATATGCTTGTGTTTTCAACTTCTGAAGATAATGGTACTTGTGACTACACTCTGGCTGCACTACATAGAAGCATACTTTTTGCATATACCTTTAAATCTGAATGGTGATGATGGCTTTTGAATGAATGAAGTTCTTGTTGTTCTATGGTACATTACGGGTCTCAGGCCACTAGTACACAGTATATTGCTCCTTCGCACTAGTACATTTAATCTATAATGTAGCATTGTTTAAGTGTGAGTTTTGCCAGTGTATTCAGCTCGAGTTGAATTAGTGCTCTGTAGTTTACTAGTGATGAAGGTTGTGGTATACTTGCTTGCAATTTTTTGGTCTTATTATTGGATTGGTCTTAAAGGGCACACTAATCTCTGGTTTAGTTGTTAAACACAAATATGGCCATGATGAAAAATATGATCAACAATAGCAACAACACAGAGTACTGGTCCTTTGTGTCTAACAAAAAAAATGATCAAGAACAACACTGCATGTACATAGGTTAATATATATTTGCGATGAGAAACTAAATTCTATGCTAGACTGTATATAATCAAAAATTTCTAGTCACACATATGAATGTCTTTGATCAGCTATTTTGGCTTCAAATAATTGAGGTGGGTTCACTAGTCTTTCCTATTTGTTTTCAAATGGAGTTCATGTCGATTTGCATTTTGGATACTGATGGTTTTCCTGTTAGATGGATACTGATTGTTTTTTGATAACATGCAAAATCTAGTTCACGTATAATTGAATTGTAAGGTGAAGTACTAGAATTTTTTATTACAGCAATATCAAGTTGCAGGTTAGGTGCTTGAGCAAATGTCTATGAGATGTGAACTGAGTAGTTTTTTGCATCTCCAAATCATTAGTCCCTAATCTCTATCCAGTACTTTGATTATAATTGGTATGGAATGATTCACTATGTATACTTGTAACTTTTTATTAGATTTGTTCTTATTGTCAAATTCAAGAACACTTCCTCTGTTATGTTTTGTACTTAACGGTTATGTTCTTGCAGAATCCATATGTCTGAATATACATTCAACTGTGTTGCGACATGCTATAGTGACACGCTAACACAAGAGCTTGGGTTCAGCAATCGGTAATTGCAGTACTAGGGCATCCTCAACATGGCGGATTGGTAATTGCAGTACTAGGGCATCCTCAACATGGCGGATTGGCGGCACCTGTGTCTTCATGGTGTAGTTGCAGTGCTATTGCAGATGCAGCATGACCTCCAGTGTACTTTTTTTAGGAGTCGTGTGGTGTACTTGGGACTAGTGCTCATCGATGTCCAGGTCCTGAATGAGTTTTGGTTAGGTACTTCACTGGTGGTGATACTATTGTTGAGTCAAGAAGGGGGTTTCGAAGGTCTGTCCTAGATAAAAACAGTTTGAGAGTTGTTTTGTAAAGAAATCAATTGCTAGAGGGCAATAAAGAATATGGAGCACGCATGGAACAAATTTATTTTTACTCTGTATGTTAACGTACGAATATATGATTGACAATCATAAAGACTCGCTTGTTTATGAAGTGCTTAGAAGTATATTCGTATTCATCGCAAAACTGATGTACTCGTCTAAAAAAATAACCTGATGTACTCATGGACTTCTTCCACGTGTCAGCGCACATAGTTGACCCCGATCCTCCAAATTAGCTTGTAACATAACCTCCCTCAGACGTCTCGTGGACCAGGCCAACCAGGGGAAAAAAACATGTGAAAACCCCGCTCTCGATGGAAAACCAGACGTGCAAAGGCTGCAAGAGAAAAAAAACAAAGCTGTGAATCTCCAACTGACCGAAACGTGCGCGGGGACGGGGAGGAAAACCGTGTGGGCTCGGCTCCGACTCCACGCACGCCAGGCGCGACAGCACGGTGGGTGGGTTGGCTCCGGTATGGAATACTTATTCCGTAGCCAGCCTACTGAATAGCGGCTATATATATATACTATAGATCAATGAATTTCTTCTCAGTTATTTTGGCCATCACAATTTCTACTCGCGATTTACATTTTATAGGATGGATACGGGAATCAAATGCGGGAACGTTCCCGGCTGTATACGGGATCCGCTCCTGGCTGTATACAGGATCTGCGAATCCGATCAGAAAAACATCCCAACCACATTCGTTTCTGTTCCCGATGATTTTTCCCGAATTTTTTTCCCGATTTTTCATTCTTCCTGTGAATACGATATTCGAGCGATTTACACGGTATACGGTGCCAGTTGGGACGGAATTTTCCTGTTCCCACTTTCATCCTTACGAATCACTAATTCTGCAATTTATCTCAGTTCTTGCAGCACTCGTAACTGGTTATTGGTTTGTTTGAAGGAGAATTAGGCCCTGTTTAGATCCGACCCCGTAAACTCCGCAAACGCAAAAAAAAACGTCACATCGAATGTTTCAACACATACATGGAGTACTAAATGAAGTCTATTTACAAAACTTTTTGCATAAATGGACTGTAAATCGCGAGACGAATCTAATGAACCTACTTAATCCATGATTCGCAACAGTGATGCTACAGTAACCATCCGCTAATTATTGATTAATCATGGATTAATTAGCATCATTAGATTCGTCTCGCGATTTACAACACATCTGTGCAAAAAGTTTTATAAATAGACTTCATTTAGTACTTCAAATTAGTAAGATTTCTTTGCAAAAAAATTTTGCAACGGAACTAAACACGGCCTTAGTTGCCTTTGTGCAATATAGAGTCACAGCTTGATGGGTCATATTTGGTTTCCTCTGGCTCAGTCTTGTTTAGATTCCTCTGGCTCAGTCTTGTTTAGATGTACTGTGTAAATTTTTTGAAAGGAATCTTTTCACGTTTGAAATATTAAATATAGACTAATCACAAAACTGATTATAGAACTCGTATGTAAACGACAAATTTATTAAGACTAATTAATCTATCATTAGCACATGTTTATTGTAGCAATTTAGTGTCTAATCATGGTCTAATTAGGCTCAATAGATTCGTCTAGTAATTTATAAGCAAACTATGCAAATAATTTTTTATTTCATCTAAATTTAATACTTCATGTATGTGTCGCACAGATTCGATGTGATAGTTTTGGACTTTTGAATTTTGTGTCTAAACTAGGTCTCAATAATGCACCCACGCTCCATCTAAATGTGTTGTGATATGTTTTCTTCTGTTTAAGCATTCTTAATCCTACCCGAGGATCAGTACTACTAAGTAAACTTTAGTAGACCGTAGAGTCAACAACACGGAGCTTAGTTTTGGAGGAGGGGTAAAAATGTTCCAAAAGGAAAAGTTTGACACCATTAACTTGCAAATTTGACGGTAATTACATGTAGGGGGGATGGGAAATTATAAACAATATTATAGAAAGAATATGCTAATTTTTAATGACACATAAGGGATGAGCATGTCATACGGGGAATTTATACAAAGACCACGCACTGCGGCTTGGGTGTGTCTTGTATGTCTCCATCAGTGTCCCTCCACACGTGGAGACCACCCATGGGCTTCCCCTCTGCGAAAAGCTCAACTTGGGCAACAACAAGGTAAAGCACGGTGGGGAGCTGATTTTGGTGTGAGATTCTTGTTGATTTCCCTTCAGGTGGGCACGACCTATACCCTATACTCTGTTTGTTTCCATCAGCTTTTTTTTAGCTCCTGTCACATCAAAAAAAATCTTATCATTTACGAGTACCAAATAAAATTTGTTTATAAAACTTTTTTAACAGATGGGTGCTAATTTGCGAGATTAATCTAGTAAGTCTAATTAATTCATGATTTGCTACAGTGATGCTATAGTAATCATTCGCTAATTATGGATTAATATGCCTCATTAGATTCGTCTTGTAGTTTAACCCTAGGATTCTGCAGTTAGTTTTGTAATCAGACTTCATTTAATACTAATAAATATCAAGATTCTCTTTGATGTGATATAGTCTAAAATTTAATCCCTGGAACCAAACAATCCCTAGATTTTGGATGGGAATTTCGATTTGGGTAGCCACAACCTCAGATTCCTGCTGCAAGATCCATATTGATGGCTTTGTTTTTTCACATGTGGCTGTGAATAAAAAAATAGATGGTGTAGCTCTAAGAGAGGAACGAATCAATAGGCTCCACGTGTTCGGAGACACGAACGGGGACACGCAAAATGAACAGGCAAGCTCCAGCCCTGCACGAGATACGAGGAGAAGGAAGTGGTGCGATCGGCTTCGGTGGCTAGGCACGTGGGCAGGCCTCCTCTCAAAAGGTGGTGAGGACACGACAACCGGCTTCACGCGGGCACGGTGTACACGCCCGCCACAGCCAATCAGATTATAGTAATTGCGTCACACCTGTAAGGTGTACCAATGAGAAACGTGGGTACGTTTCATCAGCGGAAAAAAACCAAACATCATATGGATCCCTCCCCCGCTCCCACCCTTCCATCCGTACAAATATAGGACCTAGTCAGCAGTCGAACATGTCAATTCCCGATATCGTTTGCCAATCCCCCACCACCACCTACCCCAGAGGGAGAAGGGGGACATACCCCACCCCCACCTACCCTGAAGAGAGAAGGGGCGATCGGCGGAGAGAGAGAGAGGGAGGAGGAGGGGAAGGCGAGGTAGCGGCGGAGCGGTGAGGTGGGATAGTGATGGCGCACGAGGAGCCAGTGTAATACATCGCCGGCCAGCACGAGGAGTTGGTGATGTCCGCATCCGTCTCCGTACCCATTCATGTCGTCGTCACCAAGTTGCAGCTACCTCACGCGCCGGCTGTGTATGAGCTGTTGGTCAACAAGTCCACCCGGGTCCCGCAAGGCTGGAGTATCGTCCGTGACGTGAAGCTTCACAAGGTACATCGCCTCTACAACGAGCCGGACACCGTCCTAGACGACGTCCTCCCCATGCTGTCCGGCGACCCCGTCGACGCCGACCGCCTCCTACTGTGGTACGGCTGGTCCATCAGGCACGTCGCGCACAAGATCATCGGCAGCCAAGCAGACTTCTACGTCGCCGTTGCCAAGGTGGGTTCTCTGCTTCGGCGCCACGCCAACCACCTGCACAACGGCACTCGCGGAGTCGTTTGGCTCCGTGACAACGTCATCACGATGCGGGAGCGGCTCGAGGCCCTCAAGCCCATGACCGTGCACCTGCCGCACTGTGGCGGCGGCGACGAGGACGACGCCGACGATGAGGGCGCCGCGACTACTGTGGCAGCTCCAAGGGCAAGGAAGAAGCGTGATGAGTAGGCGGTGTGATACGGGAAGCCAATCGAAAGGGCAGGAGTCCCCCTTCGTCTATTATTTTTGTCCATTCTGAGCGTAGCTACTTAATACCTAGTATAGGCCAATGGACCATAGTAATTTGCTGGTTTCCGGACAGTCTTGGTCGATAGGCTAGTGTTTAAAATAGCGGGCTAAGGCATTTAGTGTTTGGTATTTGTAGAGGGTAAGAAAAACTATAGTCTATAGCGTAGCTAATCCATTTAGCATCTCTATAAATACCATGTGTTGATAAATCGGTGCCCTTATTCTTGACATAGACTTACGA
Organism: Panicum virgatum; assembly: GCF_016808335.1. Classification (NCBI taxonomy): domain Eukaryota; kingdom Viridiplantae; phylum Streptophyta; class Magnoliopsida; order Poales; family Poaceae; genus Panicum; species Panicum virgatum. The sequence continues at coordinate 28,821,986 of NC_053153.1, read as the reverse complement.
GAAGTTGTACCTAAATAGTTTGATATCACTTCTTTTGTGGATCCTATACTCCACTACACCAAGAAAAACCTCACCTAAACACTAATATGAGAGAACAACTCTATATGAAAACTTAACTCTTTATTTACCATAACTTAGTACAACACATGACTCTTGCACTTTTTATGTGGCTACCTACCATGACACCACTTCACTACATGGCAACCTTACCATCTCCTACTTGAGACCTCTTATGTCATGGTATGGCAAGAGGGGAGGGGAGTACCCCTATTTATAGGACACCATGACTCATATGGTTTTTCCATATGTCCATCTTCTGCACACTTCTTTACAAATATCTAACTCTAAAATTTTCTTCATACTTATCTAACCATACAAATATTTAATTTCTAGAGTATTCCATATTTCACCAAAATGCATGGTGACCATGGTTCATGCATACTCTCTAATCTTCTAGGAGCTTCTTGAAAGGACCGTGATGTCGCCTAGAGGGGAGGTGAATAGGCGCACCTACAAAATTTCACTCAAACGCAGCGGATAAAATTGTCTGTCTGCAAAACCCGGAACTTCCGGGTTTCAAATCCGGAACTTCCGGGTTTCAAATCCGGAACTTCCGGATTTGGGCTAGATAGTGGGTGAACTCGGAACTTCCGGGTTTGTCAATCCGGAACTTCTGAGTTCACTCAGAACAAAGTGAACACAAATAGTAGTGCTAATAAATGAATGTAAATTCAAACCTGAATTGTAGAGTCTGCTCAGAGAAGTTCCTTGAGCAGGTTCACGCAGATCCTGCACATACGAAACACAATATCTCCAAGACACAAGTGTCTAATGGAGAGCTCCTCAAATCCACAAAACAAATGTAAATGCAATGAACACAAGGATTTGTTTTACCGAAGTTCAGATTCACCCCGTGCACCCACGTGTGAATCCTAGTCTCCGTTGAGGAAGCTTATGTCGACCCCAAGGTCAAGCTATTTCCTCCTTCCACTATATGACCATGCGCCCTCGTGGCACAAGATCGGTGCTGCAACAAACTTGCCGCTGCTCACCACAATCCTTGGGAGCTAGCCGGCGATGCCTAGCCGTCTAGGAGGCTTCACCTCCAAGAGTAACAAATGTGAATCACACAAATCACGGCTAATCTCAAATGCTCAAGGTTTGTTGTGTTCTCTAGTGCTCTCAAGCATTCACTCTCTCAACCCAACTCAAGGATATACACTAATCACACAATCTCACAAATTGAGCCTGGAACAGCAGCCCAACAAGGAGGGGGCTAAAGGGTATAAATAGCCGGTCCCAACAAAACTAGCCGTTATGTGACAGTTAGAACCCGGAACTTCCGGATTCTACAACCCGGAACCTCCGGGTTTTCAAATCAACTAGCCGTTAGTACTACGTGTGCCAAATCCGGAACTTCCGGATTCAAAATCCGGAACTTCCGGATTTGCCCTGGCAGCAATGTTAAAATGTGTACGTGAGACTTTTGTGTCTCTCTCAACTCATATGGGTTACTTGAGCACTGAGACTAAACCAAAGACCATTGTGATGCATCCCTCTTGATAGTACGGCATACCTAAACTCAAGATCAAAGATTAATTACATTTCAACTTCTTGAGCTTCTCTTTTTCATCCTAAACCGTGTGTTGATCAATCACAATCTGAGGTGTGCATCCAACTTGGCTTCTTTACTTTGAGCACATCTTCCTTGAGTTAGTGACCTTGAACCTTTATCTTCGAATGAAATCCACTTCTAGTTCAAGTCACCGTCTTCATAATAAGATTCTAGAAAGATTGATACTTCCCAATATGAACATCACACATGACCAAGATTCTTCAAGTTGAACCCAAAGAACGTTTCGTCACCCTAGCATTGGTTCATCGGCACAACCACAATTGCCCTTCTCCAAGCTTAGTACCTAGAAACTCATTCCCAAATTCCAACTCTTCATCCTTGCATCACATATAGCTTCATGTAGGCTTGTATCACATTTAACTTACAATGAAATCTATTTTGATCCACAAGCAATTTTTCTTCTCTAATGAATGACACTTGTCAATATGAAATTCTCCATGTCTCTTAGAATTTTTGGACTTGATCATTATCGGTTTCTTTGCTCATGCCAAGCCTTTGCTTACATAGCCTCTAGAAATACGCCTTTCGATCCCATCCATTTATCCTCAGGAGCCCTCTTGAACTCACATTGATTTTGCCATTACAATGAACATCATTTCTTTCATGCTTGCTTGATCATCAACTATCTCATACATTCCTTATGACAAGTTTCTCCAATTGTGAGACTATGCCTAAGCATACACCTTTGTCTCATTCACAATACCTTGGCTTGTCATTTTGAATTCCACTTACATCAACAAGCTTCATTTGGATATACGAATAAATTCTTTATCGTTGATACATATCCCAATTTCCATGGTAGCTGTTGTTTGTTAATATTCTCATACTAGAACATGTCATTCATCTTGTCATATGAGCATGTGTCTTGAATCTTGATTCATTTCATCACATAGATTACAATTGTGATAATCAATTCCTGCTCATATACTCAACAAGATAGTTAGCCCTTTAATTGTGGTGTCAATCAATCCACCAAAACACACTAGGGGCCGAGATGCACTTTCACTTCTCACAATTATGCATTTCTATTTCAACATCATGCATAAATCTCTGAGTAATTTTGCATATAAAAATGAAATTCAGAAAATTTCATGAACTGAAGTACGTCTTGGACTTCATTCCCTCATTACATCGTTGACGAAATACTAAATTTTATAAATGACAAAGTTCAATACTAAAGTAACAATAAATAAAGACTAATTATATGATTTAGCTGGCTAAATAACCCTTAAATTAGCGGCTATAGCGGGATATAGCCCGCTATTAGCGGATTTAGCCTTTTAGAGCTAAGAGACGGATGTCCTAGCTTTCTCCTCTCCTAAAGACTATAGCAGGCTATAGCGGTGGCTATAGCCGGCTATTTAGAACCTTGAATAGGCCACAGTAATTCGCCAGTTTCTGAATAGTCTAGGTCAATAGGCCATAGTAATTCACCAGTTTCTGAACAGTCTAGGTCAATAGGCCACAATAATTCGCCAGTTTTTGAACAGTCTAGGTCAATATGCCACAGTAATTCAGCAGTTTTTGAACAATTTTGTAACCCTAATCGGAGTTGGATTTAATGGAATCTTCCGAGAATTCTTCCCTGTTGTTTTGTTGCGTCGAATGTGTGCTGCGATTTCTGTCGAATCTCTATATGCTTTGTTTATTGGCACGTGGTAATTTGTTCCTGCAGGACTTGCGTACATTGATGTTCCATTAGAGAGAGTTCCAGTTTTTCAATTGTGCAAATTTCAAAGTGAGGATTGACAAAGTAAGTTCCTGTAAGCTGCTGTGTTTCCATATTACAGTAAATGTCTGCATTTCGTGCGTGTTTGTGATAGAAGTAACTATCAATGCCAGGCTACCTACCTTAATTCGAAATCCAGAACTGTAATCTCAATAAATACTTGAAGCATGCTGGATGGTGCTGTTACACTACCAGAAAATAGGTCATCGGTCCAAACCAAAAGTACCACTTGCGATTGCACCCGGTACTGATGCTCGCATGAGTACCGGGTGCAACAGCAGCTGGTACTTTTGATTTGAACCAAGTGTCCAGGAAAGCCTTTGGCACCGGGTCGTGGCACAACCCGGTGCCAATGATCAAGAATTGGCACCGGCTCGTGCCATAATCCGGGACTAATAAAAGAGGCACTTTTTAGTCCCCGGTGATAGCACGCACCGGTATCAAATGATGAGATTCAGCACCGGTGGAAAAAATCATCCGGTACCAATGTCCCAATGTCCTCTCGCGTCTGGATATTTTTAAGTCGTGGCCGTCCTCTCTCTCTCGTCTCTCTGCCCCTCTCATTTTTCTCTAGCTATCATCTCATCCTCATCCTCTGGAGTCGCCGTGCCTCCATGGACGCGTGTCGGCGCGGGAGGAGCGGCGGCCCGGCGTGGCCGCGCGTTGGCGGAGGCGCGGAGACGGCCCGGCGTGGCCGCGCGTCTGCACCTCCCTAGCGCCCCTGCATCCTCCAGATCCGGCGGCAGGACTCCAAATCCAATCCAATCCGGCACGCATCGCCAAGCCGACAAGGATAGCAAGCAGCAGGCAGCCGAATCGCCTCCGGCCCCCGCCCCTTTTTATCGATTTGATTGCTTCCGTTCCTTGCTGATCCTCTCGATTGATTCCTCCCTGAGGTGAAGGTGATTGCTTCGATTTGTTTTATGGTTTCGTCTTTATAATTTATTCCGTGGGATCGCAGGCAGGCGGGCTGGTCACCATGGGATCTAAGGCACTTTTCTTCCTCTTGCTCCTCTTGCTGCTTGTCGCCCGCCGTCGACCTCGCCACGAAGTTGAGAAGGACGACCCCGCCGTGCCGGAGCACCACCGAAGCCTGGCGTTGCGGCTCACGCAAGGAGGAGTTTGGGATGTATCAATTTTGGGATCTATTGATTTTGTATCAATTTTATAAACGATTCTTTGAATGATTTTTGGGATCTATTGATTTTGTATTGGTCGATTCAGTATTTTGTGGTTGAGTTCTTTGAATGATTGTTGCTAACGGTGAGGGATGCAAGTGTAACGGGAGAGGATACCAGGAACAGCAGAGATGCGAGCGGAACGGGCGTGGTGGGCTGGCGGGTGTTGGTACCGGTTGCTAGCCAACCGGTGGCAAAGGAGACCTTAGGCACCGGGTGATTTACCCGGTGTTCTAGGTAGACCACATTGGTCTCGGTTTCCTAGTAGCGGTTGCAAAATCGGTACCTAAGCTCACTTTCAACCGGTGTTGATGGTCCTTTCTCTAGTAGTGTTAGGAACGCATGAGAAAATATGTAGGTTGATCCTTGTGCATTTTGTAGTGTTATATAAGTACTGCAGCATCTAACTGTGTGGCAAACTGCCAATTCATGCAGCATAAAGTTGGCATCCAGAAGCATCATGCACACGCAGCAGAATAAAATCTGATTTGTCCTGACATGTGTTATTAGAGTACACATTTGACATTTCCTTAATATTTTATGGCTAATGTAGCATGGTTTGAATTGATGTGCATGGTTTGATCAAATTTGTTTCAGTTTATTCTTTATTGTGCACAATGGGTTTTTCAGATTGACTGTGACGTTTTGCAGCTATTCACAAAATCAGACTTCGAGTTGGCAAAATTAACTCCTCTATATTACTTTTGTTGCACTTGTCTTTTTTATTACTAGCAATTTTGCACATCTCGATGTTCCTAGAGCCCTAGAGAGGGGAAACCCAGTGACATGGTATTGTTCTCATTGTTTGATTAATTAGCATTGGACATTCTGCTCAAAATTTGCTCAACTCTATGTTACTTGGCCTAACTGATACGCATAACAGCAATATCCTTCTTTCTATCCAAATCATCTTTGGGCTAAAGTCAATCTCCTGGTTATGTATATTGTTTACAAAACTGTGATTTAAAGATTCTATGCCCCCAGGGTGATCACAAATTTGGCTTTTGATGAATTAAATTTGTACTCTGGGTTCCTTTGCTTTCCATTAGAATAATGATATCTTACACTGATTTATTCTGGCTAATCTCACACTCAACAAGAAATCGAGTAACAAGTAAAATATTACAAAGATTTACTGCTGAGCCACCTTGCCAATATCTCAGATAGTACCTCATATTTTCGTCGCACTTGCTGTGTACTTCTGGGCTCTGGCATATTTGTCATTCTAAGTTCTACCTCTCTGGATACATTATTTTCTAAGCCTTTTAGATCATGATTCATTTGCTTGCTTGGATGTGTGATACCAGGTAATCAGAACGAATTGAGCTATAAACATCTTTGGTGTAGGTAAATGCTCGGTAAACAATGAGATTTTGAAAGAGGATACATGGAGAAGATAAAATCTGCCTACTAATGAACAGTATAGAGCTTTTATGTGATCCATTATTGATGTGCTTGTTAAATGATGCTAGGATAAACTTTGTTGACTAGGCTGGCAACTTCATTTTCTCCTTTTTATTCCCATTTTGATAACTGACTAACTGTTCCTCGCTTGTGCACATTCAGCTCATATTGTTTTTATGTATCAGCTCCTTTCTGGTGCAGTGCGGAATCATTATGCTGGTTAAACCATGCAATCAACAAGATGTGGTACTCGTGTGCTGGTTTCAGGGTGTTGTCGTCTTTTTGTCATTTACACTAAGTTTGCTGAAAACCATGTTATCCATTGCTTAATTATTGATTCCTGTGTTGCTGCAGTACAATGTCTGAAAAGAAACTGAACTTTTGATTCATGCATCCAATTTGGAGATGAGGGACAGTGACCCGGAGGTGACACTTGAGGCAGACCGGAAGGTGATCGAGAGCTAGTGCAAACTGCAGCTGGAGAGTTATGGATGTGCCACCACAATCTGGAGCAGCACGCTGCAGTCTTACCTATCTTGATGGTAAGCATGCCCAGGAACTCAAGCTCCTAGTTGATTTGATATTTCAAAAAATCTTGATCTCTATGTTGTTTCATGGTTACATATATACTTCTACCGTCCACACCATGATGTGATTTGTCCGTATTCAGTGCTTAATGTCAGTATTGACGTTTGAACATAGTTTCTGGCAGATTTGTCAAGAAACCGTTTAAACTCAGATTTGCTTTGCTTTTTTCTATAATTTTTCTTCTGGTCACTGCCCTCTTGGTGGTTGTTTTTTTACACATACAGAACACCAATGCCAGTTTAGATCTATGTGTTTCCACCCTGGTACATAAAGTTTACCAGTATTTCCTCATGCATGTGCAGATTAGAGGATCCGTGGCTCGGTAAGTTTGTTATTACTTCTGGACATCCGCCCCTTATTTTCAGTAATGTAGATTGAGCTAAAAATTTTAATTATCTCTGTTACTAACATGCCTCGCATCCAGTTTATTATCGTTGCTATCATGCTGCTGTTACTATCTGTTCCTTTGTCAACTAGAGTTCGAGTGTACCACTGGACTACCGTTGGCTTGAAAAATAGCCTTTGTCTCTATACTGGACTACCATACAGTATAGAGTGTGAGATGCCCGTGGGGCTAGGACCTTGTGATGAGTGATTGAACAACACAGTGTGCGTGTGACGTTTCTCTTGGTTGGTGTCGATGCAGGTGATAGGTGGAGACTGAACATGCGGCGACGTGTGAAGAATGAAGATATGATGCCACGCCGATGGACTGAGAGCGGTGAAGGGTGGATCAAGACTTGCGTTCGAGGGATTTGAGATCGTGCGGTGTATGTCTACTGTACCTGACGACACAGCGAGAGAACGTTGGTGGACGGTTTCTTGGTTAAGCCACAAAACCAAGATCCCGGACGTTCGTTGCGGCGGACGTGGCTGAAGACGGGGACAATTGTCGATCGCGAGAAGATTCCGGATCGTCGTGCGGCGAGATCACGGGACGCCATGGTGCTAGATGGAAGGATCGCGGACATCGAGATTGTTTGCCGTGGAGGATGATATTGAGTGATACGCGCCGATTACGTTAATTTGATTTATGTAATGGCAAATTTGTAATTTAGGTAGTGCCACCCTATGGGTTATAAATATGTGGCACCTAGGATTGAGGGGTATGCGTTTTTAGGGTTTTTGGGCGTTGCTACAGTAGCCTCCCTGAAGCTCTTCTTGCGTGCACTCCTCTCTCCAGTCTAGCCTAGGGTTTAATTCCTAGTGAGGGATTTTTGTTGATCTCTCTAATCAAGAGAGGGAGGACGATCGGGCGGAGGCTAGATGCAATTTTGTAAGAACAAGTACTTGGTTTAATACTTTATCATTAAGTATTGTTCTTCGTTTCATTGCATCGTGCTTATTTTTTCTTCGTCAGGTTTATCGTCGGTTTCAATCTAGGTTTTCTTGATCCGCATTTTATACTTAATTTCCTTGCATAATATTTTGAGAATAGATTTCTAGTGATCTTGTGAACCTATGTTTCGAGTTTCCTCGCGTTTGGATCTAATTTGCTAAAGTTCTTGAAATTTGGGAGTTTGATCTGTTTGCTTCCGTGCGAAATTATTTTGAGTTGCTCCCATTCACCCCCCCTCTGGTCGCATTTTCCGGTCCTACAATTGGTATCAGAGCCGGTTAAGGTTTTCTCATACCTAATCTGTTGTGAAATCCACTTGTGGCGATCATGACTTCGTCTTCACATCCACCTGCTTTTGATGGAACCGATTACCCGTACTGGAAGGCTCGCATGAGTGCCTCTCTCAAGGGGAAAGGGATTGCGATTTGGAATATTACAATTGATACGACTTATGTGATTCCAGCTGATCCCTCAAATGCAGCTCACGCTACAAAATATGAAAACAATAACAAAGCTGTAGATTTTCTCTTTGCTGCTTTGAGCAAATCTGAATTTGATCGTGTTTCTGACAAACAAGTTGCTCATGAGATTTGGTCTACTCTACAAAATTTTCATGAGGGCACCAACGCAGTGAAGATCCGGTTATTTGAAACTTACAGGCGCGAATATGATAATTTTATGCAATCGCCTGGTGAGTCTATCGAAAATCTTTTCGCTCGATTTTTGAGTCTTGTCAACAAAGTGAAAGCCAACATAACGGTTATGCCGTATGATGATCATGCAAGGGCTCTCAAATTGTTGCATGCACTCGACTTGGATGTTTGGGGTACAAAAGTGGAAGCGATTGTTGAGTCTACTAATTATGAGACTCTTACAACTGATGAGCTTTTCAGTAAGCTTAAATCCAAAGAGATCGACATCCAATTTCGAAAAAAGCTTAACAATCCCACAGCTGGTTCTTCTTCAAATATTCCAATGGCTTTGGTTTCTGGGAGTACTAACACTAATGCTAATCTTTCATCTACTCCTAGTTTTGCTTTGTCCTCCTTGTGTCATATTGCAGATGATGAGTTGGAGGTATTTGATGATGATCAGCTTGTTTTGCTCACCAACAAGTTCAAGCGGGTATATGAAAACAGGCGAAATAGAAGGCGTTCAGAAGGATGCTTCAACTGTGGTGAGCGTGGACACTTCATTGCTGATTGTCCAAGCAAGGTGAAGGCACCGGAGCATGGCAACAGCTACAGGCGCCAGGAACAATCAAGGGACAGGAAGAACAAGAGTGATAGGCGTGGGAGAAAGAAGGGACAACAGAAGTTTACTGACAAGCAAATCAAGAAGGCTGCACATGTTCTCTTTTCTTCGCTGGGTAGCTTTGATTCAGATGCCTCCTACAACTCTAGTGATTCAGAGTCCGAAGATGAGAAGCCCAAAAAGACCAATGATGGAGGACTCTGTTTTCTTGCTGACATCAAGGGAGGCATGTGCACTATGGCTTTAAATGAGGGTGATGCATATGACTGCAGCAACGACTCTTCTGATAATGAGGTACAAAATTCTGCTGAAGAAGAAATTGAAGAGTTGACTAAACTTGTTGATAAACAAAATAAAATTCTAGCAAGACTTAAGGCTGATCATGATAGAATATCTGCTGAATTAAAAACACTAAAAGATGCTACACCTGCTGCTGTAGAATGTGAGGAATGTTCTATTCATATGGTTTCTATTTCTGAATTGCAATCTAAGCATGCTGTTTTAGTTGATAAATTTGATTGTGCTAAGATTGAATTGGAAGAACTTCGCTCTCGTTCTGTTTTACTTGGTGCTTGTGCTACTTGTCCATTTTTGCAAACTGAGTTGAATGTTGCTAAATGCCATATTGTTCAGTTGGAGAAACACACTTGTCCTATTTTACCTGAGTGTTTGACTTGTCCTACTTTTGTTGCTGAAATTTCCATCTTAAAGAAGGACAATGCTGCTTTAGAAGAAGAAAACACTCATTTGAGAACAATCCTTGGTTGGTGTTCTGTGCGTGAGCCCCAGATTGGTATGACTATTGCACAAATTAAAAGGGGTGAACATTTTGGTGTTGGTTATGATTTGAAGCGTACTTTTGGTAAAAAGAATGCATATGGTGAGAACAATGGGCCTACTCCCAGTGAGAAGAGTCCACCGGTCTCATCTGAAGGTTTTGTGGTAGAACCTCCCAAGTCTGTTCCTAAAAAGCAGGTTTGGAGGGTTAAACCCAAACACTTCAAAAGCCTGAATAACACATGGCCACCAACTTGTGAACATTTGGATAACCTTAAGCCTGATTTTTCTGGTTCCACTTCTAAGGCTAAGGTTGTCGTTGCTCCTACTCAAAATATTTACCATTGCGATTTTTGTGATCGTGATGGTCATTTGGCGGAATTTTGCTTCCGTAGGAAGCGTGCTGAACGACGTGATCGGTACCCTGCACATGGTGCCTATGATCGTAGTGACTCTAGACGAGCGCCAGTTGTTCGCTTTTCTGGTTTTCGCTCACGTAATAGTGCCCCTGCGTCATATAGGAATGACATGCCACGTTTTCCCCCTCGTGGGCATCGTCGTTCTTTCGAGAGATTTGATTTTGCTAATGCTTCTTTTGAGCAAATGGCCCAGCACTGGTTTTCATTGCATTATCCTAACCCCAGTGTTGAGTCATTAGCTCACTCTCGTGTTCGCTATTGATTGCAGGATGGAGGCGAGGAGAACATATGGATAATGGACTCTGGTTGTTCGCGTCACATGACCGGAGATGATAGATGGTTCTCCAGCCTCACCCCCGCGAGCGGTAAAGAATACATTACATTCGGGGACAATAGTAAAGGAAAAGTGATGGCACATGGCTGTATCAAGGTAACCAATAAATTCATGCTAAAGGACGTCGCGAAGGTACGGAACTTACATTATAACTTGCTTTCTGTCTCACAACTTCTTGATGATGGTTTTGAAGTGCGTTTTAAGAAAGGCAATTCGCGAGTTCTAGATTCTATCGGTAACCTTGTTTGTCAAATCTCCCCCTTTGGACGAATTTTCATGGTTGATTTCTCTAAATCTTTTGGACAAGCTCGTTGTTTGGTTGCTCATGGTTCTCTCCCCATTTGGAAGTGTCATCGTCGTTTGGGTCACTTGAGCTTTGATTTACTATGCCGTTTGAGTTCGATGGGTTTGATAGATGGTTTACCGAAACTCAAGTTTGAGAAAGATTTGGTTTGTGCTCCTTGCAAACATGGCAAAATGATTGCGGCTTCTCATGCACCTGTGACTCAGGTGATGACAGAACGACCGGGTGAGTTGTTACATATGGACACTGTAGGTCCAGCCCGTGTTCGTTCTGCTGGTGGGAAGTGGTATGTGCTCGTCATTGTGGATGATTTTTCTCGTTATTCATGGGTGTTCTTTTTGGAATCCAAGGATGAGGCTTTTCAATTTATTCATGATCTTGTTCTAAAGCTGAAAAATGAGTTATCCAATAATGTCGTTAGAGCAATTCGTAGTGATAATGGCACAGAATTCAAGAATGCTCGAATGAAATCTTTTTGTTCAGAACAGGGTCTTGATCATCAGTTTTCCTCACCGTATGTCCCCCCTCAGAATGGTGTTGTTGAAAGGAAAAATCGAACGCTTGTTGAGATGGCTAGGACAATGCTTGATGAACATAAAACCCCTAGACGTTTTTGGGCTGAGGCGATCAATACCGCTTGCTATGTTGCTAATCGTATTTTTCTGAGAGCTTTTCTGGGGAAAACATCTTATGAGTTGAGATATGGTCGTTGTCCAAAAGTTTCTCATTTTCGCGTATTTGGTTGTAAATGCTTTATTCTGAAAAAAGGAAATTTGGACAAATTTGAATCACGTTCTTCTGATGGGTTGTTCTTGGGGTATGCTTTGCAAGGGCGAGCTTACCGGGTTCTTAATCTTGATACTAATCGCATCGAGGAGACATGTGAGGTCACCTTCGACGAGACGATGCCTTGTTTCTCTTCTGCTTTTGAGTGTGCAGGTGATGATGAGATTGGACAAAACATTTTTGAAGATGAGGTTGATGGACTTGACGATGATGATGATGCAACAGAGGATCCAGCTGTGCTCGAGGCAACTCCCATTCAGACGCCTAGCAGCACGATAGACGATGGGCCTTCAGAGCTTTTCACATCCACAGCAGATCCTGCAGCTATACCTATTGTTGATCATGAACCAGCTACAATTGAGGGGGAGGCAACTTCTGTTAGAACAGCACCTCGACATATTCAGCGTCGCCATCCACCTCAACAAATGATAGGTAACTTGAATGAGCGCACGACAAGGTATAAATCTAGAAATCAATGTGTCCTTGCGCATTCTGCATTTGTTGCCTCTTTTGAACCCCGTGATGTTGGACATGCGCTGTCTGATTCTAATTGGGTCAATGCCATGCATGAGGAGTTAGAAAATTTTGAACGAAATCAGGTTTGGGTTTTGGTTGATCCACCTTTTTCTTGCAAACCAATTGGTACTAAATGGGTTTTTAAGAACAAACAAGGAGAAGATGGTCTTGTTGTCAGAAACAAAGCCAGATTGGTGGCTCAGGGTTTCTGTCAAAAGGAGGGTATTGATTATGGTGAAACTTTTGCTCCTGTTGCTCGTTTAGAAGCTATTCGCATTTTGCTTGCTTTTGCTGCCTCACGTGGTTTTAAACTTTATCAAATGGACGTGAAGAGTGCCTTTTTGAATGGGTATATAGAAGAGGAAGTTTATGTTAAACAACCCCCTGGTTTTGAACATCCTAAATTTCCTAATCATGTTTTCAAGTTACAAAAGGCTTTATATGGGTTGAAGCAAGCACCTCGTGCTTGGTATGCTAGACTGAAAACTTTTCTACTTGAAAATGGGTTCAAAATGGGTTCTGTTGATAAAACTTTATTTCTCCTCAGACAAGGCAATGATTCTCTAATAGTTCAGATATACGTGGATGATATCATTTTTGGTGGTTCGTCTCATTTTCTTGTTGCAAAGTTTGCAGAATCGATGAGTAAGGAGTTTGAGATGTCTATGATGGGTGAGTTGACCTTTTTCCTAGGATTGCAAATTAAACAAACACAGGAAGGGACATTTGTGCATCAGGGAAAATATACAATGGATGTCCTGAAGAAGTTCGACATGGCTGATGCTAAGCCAATTTCAACGCCCATTCCGACTAGCGCAGCTTTGGATGCTGATGAAGATGGAGAATCCGTGGATCAGAAGGAATATAGAAGCATGATTGGGTCACTTTTGTACTTGACTGTGACGAGACTGGATATACACTTTGCTGTGTGTCTGTGCGCTCGTTTTCAGGCATCTCCCAGGACCTCTCACCGTCAGGCGGTGAAGCACATAATGAGGTACCTTCGTTTCACTCCTGAATTTGGCCTTTGGTACTCTGCTTCTTCGACGCTCAGTTTGTGTGGTTATTCGGATGCTGATTTTGCTGGGTGTCGTTTGGATAGAAAATCTACATCAGGTACTTGCCAGTTTTTGGGTTCTTCTCTTGTTTCTTGGTCCTCTAGAAAACAATCCAATGTTGCTCAATCTACTACAGAGGCCGAGTATGTTGCTACTGCTAGTTGTTGTTCTCAGCTTTTATGGATGATAGCTACCCTTCGCGATTTTGGTTTGTCGTTTTCTCATGTTCCTCTCTTGTGTGATAGCACCAGTGCCATCAGTGTTGCTAAGAATCCTGTGCTGCATTCTAAAACGAAACATATTGATGTTCGTTATCATTTTCTAAGAGATCATGTTGAAAAGGGTGATATTGAGCTTAAGCATGTTGATACTAGTCAGCAGTTGGCTGATATTTTAACTAAACCACTCGATCAAGCCACGTTTGCACGTTTGCGTGGTGAGTTTAGTGTGTGTTATCCTTTCTAGTATCAATGTTTTTGTCGCTTCGGTTACATATGCCTTATACTTGTTTCAGCGAATTTGTGATAAATGCCTTTGGAGAGGTTGTGATGCTTTGGGTGACCATATTTTGTTTTGAAAACAGCACACAGATACTTCATGATTTTATCAGGCTTGTTTACATGTTCTTGTTCTAGTATCTGGTTGAATACTCGACATATATCTTGCTCACGGTTCGGTTTTGGCTCCTTTCAATGGGTCAAAGACCGGTTCGTCACTGTGAATGTAGCTTCTTTTGGGCCTATGAAAGAACAAATGTTCTTTGTGTCGCAAAGACACACATGAACCGGGCACTCTATAGTCCAGGGGCTGTCAAAAGATCCCAGATCAGCAGGGACAACAAAAGAAAAATGGGTTCAGTATTCAGCATATAACATTGGGAACAATATATATGATGCTGAGATTTGGGTTTGTATATACAGACTTGTGCTTTAGGCATGGCAGCCTAAGTTGGTTACTCACAGCTTGCCCCAGTCGCAGGTGTTGTGTGTGCCACGGGTTTGTCTTTCATGGCATAGACCTGATTCAAGCATTTGCAGTGAACTTTGATTGGAAGCTTTGTTACCCGTCGTGTGAGCTTGCTATATGTCTTGTCTTCAGCTTGATACTGGCTTTGAATTTGTTTGCATGGTCTGACTAATTGGTTTTCAAAAGGTTCTAATTTAAATTTCTATGGTCATTGCATTGTGTTGCTGCTTTTCTGAACAGCTGGTTTTGCTGGTTCGCTGGTATAAGTATTTGATATATGTCTCTGAAGCTTCTATCTGTGCCGTCCCCTCATGTATCTTTTACTTGATGGAGTGCTTTGTCAACAAGGGGGAGAATGAGTGACACAAATTCATTGCTGAGTCTCAGGGGGAGGTTGAGTTTGAGCATTTTGACAGGGGGAGTTTGTCAGCTTTGGAGCTTTTCAGTTACTCTTGTATTTGTCTTGATTGTGTCGAGCCTAGCTTTTGTTGCTAGCCCATGTCTTTGGGGATCAAGTTTGTTAGATTGTTTTCTTTTCTTTCTTCTTTTACTCTATTTTTGTTTGAATAAATTTGTGTGGTGTGGTGTTGTCAATGCACTCATCAAGGGGGAGATTGAGATGCCCGTGGGGCTAGGACCTTGTGATGAGTGATTGAACAACACAGTGTGCGTGTGACGTTTCTCTTGGTTGGTGTCGATGCAGGTGATAGGTGGAGACTGAACATGCGGCGACGTGTGAAGAATGAAGATATGATGCCACGCCGATGGACTGAGAGCGGTGAAGGGTGGATCAAGACTTGCGTTCGAGGGATTTGAGATCGTGCGGTGTATGTCTACTGTACCTGACGACACAGCGAGAGAACGTTGGTGGACGGTTTCTTGGTTAAGCCACAAAACCAAGATCCCGGACGTTCGTTGCGGCGGACGTGGCTGAAGACGGGGACAATTGTCGATCGCGAGAAGATTCCGGATCGTCGTGCGGCGAGATCACGGGACGCCATGGTGCTAGATGGAAGGATCGCGGACATCGAGATTGTTTGCCGTGGAGGATGATATTGAGTGATACGCGCCGATTACGTTAATTTGATTTACGTAATGGCAAATTTGTAATTTAGGTAGTGCCACCCTATGGGTTATAAATATGTGGCACCTAGGATTGAGGGGTATGCGTTTTTAGGGTTTTTGGGCGTTGCTACAGTAGCCTCCCTGAAGCTCTTCTTGCGTGCACTCCTCTCTCCAGTCTAGCCTAGGGTTTAATTCCTAGTGAGGGATTTTTGTTGATCTCTCTAATCAAGAGAGGGAGGACGATCGGGCGGAGGCTAGATGCAATTTTGTAAGAACAAGTACTTGGTTTAATACTTTGTCATTAAGTATTGTTCTTCGTTTCATTGCATCGTGCTTATTTTTTCTTCGTCAGGTTTATCGTCGGTTTCAATCTAGGTTTTCTTGATCCGCATTTTATACTTAATTTCCTTGCATAATATTTTGAGAATAGATTTCTAGTGATCTTGTGAACCTATGTTTCGAGTTTCCTCGCGTTTGGATCTAATTTGCTAAAGTTCTTGAAATTTGGGAGTTTGATCTGTTTGCTTCCGTGCGAAATTATTTTGAGTTGCTCCCATTCACCCCCCCCCCTCTGGTCGCATTTTCCGGTCCTACAATTGGTATCAGAGCCGGTTAAGGTTTTCTCATACCTAATCTGTTGTGAAATCCACTTGTGGCGATCATGACTTCGTCTTCACATCCACCTGCTTTTGATGGAACCGATTACCCGTACTGGAAGGCTCGCATGAGTGCCTCTCTCAAGGGGAAAGGGATTGCGATTTGGAATATTACAATTGATACGACTTATGTGATTCCAGCTGATCCCTCAAATGCAGCTCACGCTACAAAATATGAAAACAATAACAAAGCTGTAGATTTTCTCTTTGCTGCTTTGAGCAAATCTGAATTTGATCGTGTTTCTGACAAACAAGTTGCTCATGAGATTTGGTCTACTCTACAAAATTTTCATGAGGGCACCAACGCAGTGAAGATCCGGTTATTTGAAACTTACAGGCGCGAATATGATAATTTTATGCAATCGCCTGGTGAGTCTATCGAAAATCTTTTCGCTCGATTTTTGAGTCTTGTCAACAAAATGAAAGCCAACATAACGGTTATGCCGTATGATGATCATGCAAGGGCTCTCAAATTGTTGCATGCACTCGACTTGGATGTTTGGGGTACAAAAGTGGAAGCGATTGTTGAGTCTACTAATTATGAGACTCTTACAACTGATGAGCTTTTCAGTAAGCTTAAATCCAAAGAGATCGACATCCAATTTCGAAAAAAGCTTAACAATCCCACAGCTGGTTCTTCTTCAAATATTCCAATGGCTTTGGTTTCTGGGAGTACTAACACTAATGCTAATCTTTCATCTACTCCTAGTTTTGCTTTGTCCTCCTTGTGTCATATTGCAGATGATGAGTTGGAGGTATTTGATGATGATCAGCTTGTTTTGCTCACCAACAAGTTCAAGCGGGTATATGAAAACAGGCGAAATAGAAGGCGTTCAGAAGGATGCTTCAACTGTGGTGAGCGTGGACACTTCATTGCTGATTGTCCAAGCAAGGTGAAGGCACCGGAGCATGGCAACAGCTACAGGCGCCAGGAACAATCAAGGGACAGGAAGAACAAGAGTGATAGGCGTGGGAGAAAGAAGGGACAACAGAAGTTTACTGACAAGCAAATCAAGAAGGCTGCACATGTTCTCTTTTCTTCGCTGGGTAGCTTTGATTCAGATGCCTCCTACAACTCTAGTGATTCAGAGTCCGAAGATGAGAAGCCCAAAAAGACCAATGATGGAGGACTCTGTTTTCTTGCTGACATCAAGGGAGGCATGTGCACTATGGCTTTAAATGAGGGTGATGCATATGACTGCAGCAACGACTCTTCTGATAATGAGGTACAAAATTCTGCTGAAGAAGAAATTGAAGAGTTGACTAAACTTGTTGATAAACAAAATAAAATTCTAGCAGTAGCCGCCGTGAACAGTTCCGCGCTACAGTAGCCGCCTCCCTGAAGCTCTTCTTGCGTGCACTCCTCTCTCCAGTCTAGCCTAGGGTTTAATTCCTAGTGAGGGATTTTTGTTGATCTCTCTAATCAAGAGAGGGAGGACGATCGGGCGGAGGCTAGATGCAATTTTGTAAGAACAAGTACTTGGTTTAATACTTTATCATTAAGTATTGTTCTTCGTTTCATTGCATCGTGCTTATTTTTTCTTCGTCAGGTTTATCGTCGGTTTCAATCTAGGTTTTCTTGATCCGCATTTTATACTTAATTTCCTTGCATAATATTTTGAGAATAGATTTCTAGTGATCTTGTGAACCTATGTTTCGAGTTTCCTCGCGTTTGGATCTAATTTGCTAAAGTTCTTGAAATTTGGGAGTTTGATCTGTTTGCTTCCGTGCGAAATTATTTTGAGTTGCTCCCATTCACCTCCCCCTCTGGTCGCATTTTCCGGTCCTACAGAGTGTTATTTGTTTATTTACCTTGACATCGATTCAATTTATTTAGATCCAGCTCACTGCCGCTGTTTTTCCATTTTAACTATTTGAAGGACCGGACAGGCGACCAGAGGGGTGTGAATGGGAGCCTTTAATAAATTCTCCAAAAGAACCAGGCCTATGTCCCGAATTCAACCCGACACACCTCTCTTCTAACCGTCAAGGCGACACACGCCAACAAGTGACGAGTTCACCCCAAGAACAGTTAGGAAAAGCTCGATGTAAAGCGGAAACACGTGAAAGGCAATTTACTCGAGCAAGACACAAAACAAAACGGAAGCCGAAATTTACCTAAACACCAAAAGCTCGCGACTAAGAGGAAGCTAGCAAGAATTAAACAGCTCAAGCAAAAGCTGCCAACAAAAGCTTCACTTAAACAAGCATGCGATGATATGATAAAGAATAGCACAGGTCAAAATTAGTTGAAGCGAAGCTTAACAACAAGCTAATTAAGAGACTCAGCAAAAGGATTACAACAGACTACTACAAAAGAGTTCTCTTAATAAAGCATGCAAAGATTAGCAGGAACAAGAATAAAACTAATCTAAGCACTAATCAGAAACAAGCGCTACCTAAAGTCTTCACCTTGGCAGAGAAAACCCTTGTGCAGCATTTCCTCGAACACTTGGTGGGCGTCGATGAAACTAGCTGCAAATCAACGGCATCGCACCATGAATTTCCCACACACGCACGCATTTGACGAAGACCTGCAAAGCAATCGAGAACACACACAAGTGCAACAAAAATCTTGGTGGAAATTTTTCTCGAACACCTAGTGTGCGCTGCTTGCTGTGCGCCGACCAGTCCTGCTCTGGTTGTCAAGCCAAAGGGCGCCAATCCCTGCGTGCGTGCGCCCAGGAGAGATCAGCACCAGCGCTCCTGCCTTAGCACCGCCTAGCAACCGTGCCTTGCCAGACCCTGCTAAGCATGGCAACCAGGGAGGCTCCTCCCTTTCCCCTGCGCATCACAAGAACAAAGAAACATACACGGAAAACCAAGGCAGGAACTCACGCGAATTTCAAGTACTGAAATTAAATCAACACCTCCTGCGCAGCTGCATGCCTGCCTGCATCACCAAGCTAAAGGCCAAACGCATGCCACGACCAGGCACTTGCTCACTGCAGCAGCAGAACACACCGTGCCCCCTGACCCCTCCAAGACTTGTGCAAGATCAGACAAAAAGGAAAGCCAAAAACCCACGAAAATGAACACAAATTGACTCAATCCAAAAGCTCGGAGGGCACTAGGAGGAAAGGGCCTCCTTTCCCAGCTCCTTTCCCAGCGAATCCATGGTAAAGGTCTCAAATTTCCATCACAAAATCCTAACCCTAGGGGAGAAGAGGGAGGAAGAGAGGAAGAGGAGCAGGACGCTCGGGAGGGGAGGCGCGCGCCTGTTCTTGCGGCAGGGGAAAGGAAAAACAGGGAGAGGGGAGAGAGGAAGGGGGTGAGGGGGTTTTTAACCCAACAACTCTCACCCAAAAAGACTACATTACCTCTATACTCAAATAAACACTAGAAAGCCCGTAGGGGCAGAACCGGAAAAAAATACAAGGACTCATCCGACGGTCGAGGTTCTTTCTTCGAGTCGAAGTCTTCTCCGCGGTGCCGATGTGTGGATGAATCTCCAGTCCGCGGTTTTGGAGGGTCCGCGAAACCCGGGTAGGTGGCCGGTTTTGAGAAAACCGCCAAAACCTCACGCGCGGGAAGATTCCCGCCTCCACGCCGTGGCCCTAGACGCCGTTCCCGCCTCGGCCTTCTGACGGCCCTAGACGCCGCCCGACGCCCGTCACCTCCTCGCCCGCAGCGAGGCCCTAGACGCCGTCGTCGCCCGTCGCCTCCGTCAGTCCCGAGACCGACGCTCGTGCCTCCACGACTCGGCGTCTTCAACCGCCGTCCGCCTCCTTGGTTTTGTGGCGCAAACCAAGAAATCTGCCTTCCGTCGCCACTTGCGCCCTCGATCCAGGAGTGGACGCCACAGCTGCCGCCCGGCCCGAGCTCCTCCACGGCAACTCTCCGTCGACACTCGACGCCCGTGTACCTGCAATCCAAAGACCACGCGCACGATCACACCGCACGGTTGACAATTCACTCATCACAGGCAGGATAGAGTACTCTCATTCCTCAATCTCCCCCTTGATGAGTGCATTGTCAACACACCACCTGTAACCAGAGAAGTGATAAAAAGAAATAAGAAAGCGAAGAACTCAAGCAAGTGACACAAAGCTCAGAAAGGCAAGACCAGTCACTTACTCAAGCACAGATCGATCCCCTAAGACAAGGGCAACGGCTCGACGCAATCGATCAAATGCCAAAACATGACTCCTCAAAGACAGAGGTAACGCTTGACGCAGTCATGCTGGAAGTGGAAGGAAAGCGAGGAAATCCAGGAGCCAAAAACAAAGCAGAAACTCCCCAAGCAAAGCTTTTTCCTCTCACAAGTGCAACTCTCCCAAAATGATGCACTCTCAAAGCCCTGTGCACAACAAGTTTTTCAAAAATCAAACAAATCTCCCCCTTATTCGATCACTTCTCCAAAAAATTCTCCCCCTTGTTGGCACATGCACACATCAAGCCTAAATACACCTAAAGCTCCCCCTGAAACTGAGACTCCCCCTGAACAGATGCCATGCCATGAATGCAATGCAGGAGGTGTAAGTGAAAGCATTCAGGGATACAATGATATGAGCAACATCTAGTCACAAGCACGTGTGCATCCATAAACAAGACCTACATCTAGCTCAACAGGGTATATCAAATCAGTCTAGAGCTAGGCAAGTTCAATTTAGGAGAAATAAAAGTATCACCCATGATCTAGCACTAACAAGTAGGGAATGGAAAGCAGTGCTAATCATACTCATACAGGTGATCCAAACTCAGCCAAAAACAAGTTGTTAACATTCATTTTTCAATCAATTTTATATCAAGCAATTCTTAATGCCAGGGGTTGAAAGCTTGTCATGCTTCACTTAGCAACGAGGCCAAGCCTATGCCAAAAGACAATCAGAAGCTTAAAGCACTCGTTTCAGTCATGCACAGCCTTGCCCGGGTTCTCACAAGTGCAGTGTGAGCCGTCCCGAAAGCTCGATCAGTGCGACAAGCAATCCCACCTAGATCTTCTCAATCCATTTCAAGAGCAGTACAAGCAATTTTATCAGATTTAGATAATTTCATGTATGAATTGCTGAACGAAAGGCTACACTAGCATGAATAAGATAGCAAAGCACATCAACACGCCCTAACATGCTAGTAGCCAAAACAGGGTGATCATGTTTTTAGATTTTCAAATCAAAATAGCTTAACTCAGACGATGTCATATACACAATGGAGCAAGCTATACATGATCAAATTTATCAACTCACACTAGCAGGTACTAGAAGATCATAGCAGTGTATACAAGAATGCTGGTGTAAGTGAGGCAATGCAAAATGCAAACATGTACAATGCATATGCAGAATGCAACTAACTAAGCTAAAACTAAGATAAGGACAAAGAAAAAAACAAAAGCTAAGCAACTGAAGAACTCAGCAAATACAACGGCTCAAAGACACACAGGACTAGACCAAATGGATCCAACTGAGTACCATGGAAAAGGTAACAATCAGAAAACCACAAGTCCATCCTGAGAGGAAAACGTACAAGCCGAACGCTCACATACCTCGATGAAGATCCCGTTGGACCTAGAGCATAGCAAGCTCGAGGTCACCTCCCCTGCGTCCTCAGCGGATCCATCTTCTACTCGAACAGGTTCTTGTAGAGGTGAACGATCGAAGTGGAAGTAGTGGTACTGGATCGTCCTCCTGAGCTGAGGTAGTCGAAGCAGAAGGGGCCGGAGCCTGCAGCCGGCGCAGTAACTCCGGATCATTATCGGCACCTGAGGTAGAGCTCCTCCTCAACAAGTGATACCTAGCACAAGAGAAGCTAGGACACAAGGAAATAGCAAACACCAAAGATCCAGAACAAAACTCAAGCAAATGGTTAGGTGTTAGTCAAGCTACATGCAAAAGTATACCAAAAGACACTCTAGAACATATCAAGACAGAAGATATTCCTAGAAAAGTCTAAAGGCACTCAGTAGCATGAACCAATGTAGCTAGACGAAATGAAGGAGATACTTGAGCTAGCAACTAGAACTAAGAAGCAAAAGCTACACAAGCAGAAGGAAACTGAACAAAGCACACACCCTGAGCTAGAAAGAGTCATGACAATATGAAAACCATAAAAACTAGCATACAGAGTGGCTAGTCCACCATAGCACAAGTACAGACCTAGCAAGCAAAGCAAGTATGAGATAAAGAATCTACAACATGTCACAAGCAGAAAATGTACAAAGAACTCAAAGGGCAAACTCAAATGTACATATGATACACAAACCACCACGGGCTATCCATCAGCCTTGGAGAACCATCAAGTCTTGATCAAACCTGCATAAGACCAAGATCCATGGAGCACTTGTTCTCCAAGCCACCAACCTGCATCACCAACGAGACATAGGCGGAGCAAACGTCTCGACACTGGGGTTAGCAAAGTGAGAAGCAAACCAGTGATGAGCCATTTGCTCTACAGAAGGGTAAGCAAAGTCAGGCAAAGCGTATCCCCTGTCCCGTCTACCACGAGGCTGACGAACACCACCGCGAGAAAAGCGTGGAGCCTCAAAACCTCCTCCAAAGCCTCGGTCCCGTGGTCCATAGCCGTACTGAAAACGACCAGGAGCATGACCGGCAAAGCGACCACCTGCTGGAGCACGGTAACCACCACCATCTCCATGACCTCCACCTACACGGCGCGCCCTAGCATCTTGCCTACCACCACGCCGAGAAGGACCATGCACCCGAGCAGAGTACATGTCTGCATTCCGTCTCTCCTGCTCTCGCCTCACAGCCCGCTTCCTCCTGAAGCAAAACTCCTCCAAGTGACCTTCCCTGTCACAGAACTCGCAGTGGTACCTCACCTCACGCTTGGGAGGTGGAGGCCTAGCCTGCGGACGGGGAGGAGCAACCCCCTTCTTCTGGGCAACCTGGGCTGCGGCAGCAGGGAGCGCATCGAGGGGATTCCTCAGCTTATTGGGCTTTGGAACCCAAACCTGCTTCTACGGAGGTGCTTTCGGTGGTTCTTTAAACACACCATCCGCGGGGTCAACAAGCGAAGGCTACGTGCTCGTGCTAGCAGTGTTTCCAGCAGCATTGTCAATCTTACCATACAACTTGTCAAAGTCTGACTTCGTGTATGTGTAACCGACCCCAAAACCATCACCACGCTTGAACTGCTTAATCATCATGCCCAACTGCGGCTCACTAGCAGAAACTCAACTAAGAATCGCCCTAAGATATGTATTCTCATTCTCCAAGTTGGCTTTCTCTACCGCAAGATTATCCAAATCAGAGATAAACCCAGGGCAAACAGAGCAGTCAATAGGTGGGCTAGACTCCACGACCTTAGTCTTCCCCAAAGACTTAATCAAAACGTTCTTCTCCTCTAGCTCCAACCTAAACGTGGGACAAAGCTTACAAGCACCAAGCAAAGCAGGTCTAGATCTAAGCTCCTCTAGTTCACAAACAACAGTAGCAAACTTGGACTGCAAAGAAACTAGATCAGACTTGAAGATAGGACACTCATTGCATTCAAGCACATCACTAACAATGGGAGCGTCCTTGACAAGTTCAACCTCATGCTTGGCCTTGGCTAGCTCGTGAGACACGTCAGAAAGCGAAGTCTTAGCAACATCTAAGTTCGCGACGTTCTCATCATGCTTAGCACGGAGAGCAACAAGATCATTCATGTGAGATATGCAGCCAGCGCACTCATCCTCACTAGATTTCTCCCTAGCACAAGCCAGCTCAGCCCTAAGCTTTCTATGCTCTCTGGCTGCTTCCTTAAGCAGCCTCTTCTGGTTGTCGAGAGCGGCGTACAACTCCCTAATCTCTATATCAAGCAGGTCGATCGTGGAGTTTACCTCTGAATCGCTCTCGGATCCAGGAGAAGAGCCGGAGTGCGTCGGTGTAGCATGTCCACCCGAAGACGTACGAGCACCATTAGCTTCGCCCGCCATGGTGCAAAAGCTCTTGCGCCGACCGGCCGCCAAACAAAGGCCGATGAAGCCGGTGGCTTCCTTGTCCCGCTTCTTCTTCTTCTTGTCGTCGTCGTCGGAGGTCGGTGAAGAAGAGCGGTCGGTATCGGAGCTCTTGTCGAGGTCGCTGAGCTGCGCCAGGAAGGCCTTCTCCCGCTTCTTGGCCTTGTACTGGAAGCGCTTCTTGAGCGACTCCTTGTCGAAGCGTCCTCCCCGGTCACGACTGCGGTGCTTGTGGCGCCGACGCTCCTTGTTGGAGCCTCCCTCGTCGCGGTCACGGTGGCGGTAGTAGTCGAAGGAGTTGTTCTGGCCACCGCCGGACTTCTTGGGGCAATCGGCGATGAAGTGGTTCAGATCGCCGCAGTTGTAGCACCCGGGGTTCTTCTTCCTCTGCCTGTTATGGTAGACGCGCTGGAACTTGCTGATGAGGAGGCACAAGTCGTCGTCGCCCAGCATCTCCAGCTGCTCATCTGAAACAGAAGGCAAAGAGGCAAGAGAAAAGCAAAGAGCAGAGTTAGCGTTAGAGCCCGATCCACCACCTGGGCCAGTCACAAGAGCGACGCTCTTGGAAGGAGGAGCACCATTGAGCTTGGCTCGTGTCTGGTTATCCACCTCTGTGGCCTTGAGCTTGCTGAAAAGCTCGTTCACCGTCAGAGTCTCATAGCCAGCAGACTCAATGATGGTGTTCACCTTGAGATCCCACACAGAGCGATCAAGTGCGTAAAGCAACTTAAGTGCCTTCTCATGCTCTGTGTACTCAAGGGCACCAGCAGATCTGTTCGCATTGACCTTGTTCACAATCGACTGAAAACGACTGAACATCAGGTCAATGCTCTCACCCGGCTCCTGTGTGAAGTTCTCGTACTCACGCCGGTGAGTCTCGAACAGTCTGGCCTTCACCTGAGGTGTACCCTCGTGGTAGTTCTCAAGGCACGTCCAGATTTTGTGGGCTTCCTGAAAACACTGGACGCGTGAGAACTCCGCACGAGAAACGCCAGCGAACAAGGCATTGACGGCATTGGCGTTAGCCTCGTGCTGGGTCACCTGAAGAGGCGTGGCCCGAACAGCAAGCACCTCGTAAAGCTGGTTCGTGGTAATCTCCCA
This sequence comes from Panicum virgatum, assembly GCF_016808335.1. Lineage (NCBI taxonomy): Eukaryota > Viridiplantae > Streptophyta > Magnoliopsida > Poales > Poaceae > Panicum > Panicum virgatum. Next base: position 28,796,982 of record NC_053153.1, on the reverse strand, counting down.
GACATCGGCTCCCATGCTCTGCAGGAAGGCTCTCATGCGAACCTTCCAGTAGGCATAGTCCTCACCGAAAAACACCGGGATCTTACCAAGACTCGGCATGGTCGCCGAGTGGTTTTCGAACCGGTTAAGGTACTGAAAACCTCAACCAAGATCTGATACCAATTGAAGGACCGGACAGGCGACCAAAGGGGGGGTGAATGGGAGCCTTTAATAAATTCTCCAAAAGAACCAGGCCTATGTCCCGAATTCAACCCGACGCACCTCTCTTCTAACCGTCAAGGCGACACACGCCAACAAGTGACGAGTTCACCCCAAGAACGGTTAGGAAAAGCTCGATGTAAAGCGGAAACACGTGAAAGGCAATTTACTCGAGCAAGACACAAAACAAAACGGAAGCCGAAATTTACCTAAACACCGAAAGCTCGCGACTAAGAGGAAGCTAGCAAGAATTAAACAGCTCAAGCAAAAGCTGCCAACAAAAGCTTCACTTAAACAAGCATGCGATGATATGATAAAGAATAGCACAGGTCAAAATTAGTTGAAGCGAAGCTTAACAACAAGCTAATTAAGAGACTCAGCAAAAGGATTACAACAGACTACTACAAAAGAGTTCTCTTAATAAAGCATGCAAAGATTAGCAGGAACAAGAATAAAACTAATCTAAGCACTAATCAGAAACAAGCGCTACCTAAAGTCTTCACCTTGGCAGAGAAAACCCTTGTGCAGCATTTCCTCGAACATTTGGTGGGCGTCGATGAAACTAGCTGCAAATCAACGGCATCGCACCATGAATTTCCCACACACACGCACGCATTTGACGAAGACCTGCAAAGCAATCGAGAACACACACAAGTGCAACAAAAATCTTGGTGGAAATTTTTCTCGAACACCTAGTGTGCGCTGCTTGCTGTGCGTCGACCAGTCCTGCTCTGGTTGTCAAGCCAAAGGGCGCCACTCCCTGCGTGCGTGCGCCCAGGAGAGATCAGCACCAGCGCTCCTGCCTCAGCACCGCCTAGCAACCGTGCCTTGCCAGACCCTGCTAAGCACGGCAACCAGGGAGGCTCCTCCCTTTCCCCTGCGCATCACAAGAACAAAGAAACATACACGGAAAACCAAGGCAGGAACTCACGTGAATTTCAAGTACTGAAATTAAATCAACACCTCCTGCACAGCTGCATGCCTGCCTGCATCACCAAGCTAGGCCAAACGCATGCCACGACCAGGCACTTGCTCACTGCAGCAGCAGAACACACCGTGCCCCCTGACCCCTCCAAGACTTGTGCAAGATCAGACAAAAAGGAAAGCCAAAAACCCACGAAAATCAACACAAATTGACTCAATCCAAAAGCCCGGAGGGCACTAGGAGGAAAGGGCCTCCTTTCCCAGTGAATCTATGGTACAAGGTCTCAAATTTCCATCACAAAATCCTAACCCTAGGGGAGAAGAGGGAGGAAGAGAGGAAGAGGAGCAGGACGCTCGGGAGGGGAGGCGCACGCCTGTTCTTGCGGCAGGGGAAAGGAAAAATAGGGAGAGGGGAGAGAGGAAGGGGGTGAGGGGGTTTTTAACCCCAACAACTCTCACCCAAAAAGACTACATTACCCCTAGACTCAAATAAACACTAGAAAGCCCGTAGGGGCTGAACCGGAAAAAGATACAAGGACTCATCCGACGGTCGAGGTTCTTTCTTCGAGTCGAAGTCTTCTCCGCGATGCCGACGTGTGGATAAAGCTCCGGTCCGCGGTTTTGGAGGGTCCGCGAAACCCGGGTAGGTGGCCGGTTTTGAGAAAACCGCCAAAACCTCACGCGCGGGAAGATTCCTGCCTCCACGCCGTGGCCCTAGACGCCGTTCCCGCCTCGGCCTTCTGACGGCCCTAGACGCCGCCCGACGCCCGTCACCTCCTCGCCCGCAGCGAGGCCCTAGACGCCGTCGACGCCCGTCGCCTCCGTCAGTCCCGAGACCGACGCCCGTGCCTCCACGACTCGGCGTCTTCAACCGCCGTCCGCCTCCTTGGTTTTGTGGCGCAAACCAAGAAACCTGCCTTCCGCCGCCGCTTGCGCCCTCGATCCAGGAGTGGACGCCATAGCTGTCGCCCGGCCCGAGCTCCTCCACGGCAACTCTCCGTCGACACTCGACGCTCGTGTACCTGCAATCCAAAGACCAAGCGCACGATCACACCGCACGGTTGACAATTCACTCATCATAGGCAGGATAGAGTACTCTCATTCCTCACTATTGACACTCAAAATTTCAGGCAAGCACCAAGCTGAACTACTAGTATGTTGGCACCGTACTTAGTACACATGGTAAGAACTAAAACACATGGTGATTAACCTGAAGATATAAATTTACATACATTCACCACCATCTCCTCTTAATAGTCATCTAATCTCCTCTTAACAGGCAGATGCACAGAATCCTGAATGTGCTCCATTGGAATAACTGAAACAATCAGGACGAGATTCAGGGCCTGTTTGGCTCCAGGACTTTTTCCAAAAGTCCCTATCACATCAAAAGGAATCTTACTATTTTATATTATTAAATAAAATCTGTTTATAAATGTTTTTTGACAGCTGAGTGCTTTTTCGCGAGACGAATCTAATGAGCCTAATTAATCGATGATTGGCTACAGTGATGCTACAGTAACCATTCGCTAATCATAGATTAAGATACATCATTAGATTCGTCTCGCAGTTTAGCCCCAGGGTTCTGCAGTTAGTTTTATAATTAATATTTATTTAATACTTCTAAATACTAAAAAGTCCCTAGGACTTTTTTGAAGTCCCTCAATCTAAACACCCCCTCAAGCAACCATCCTGCTAGATTGAGGATTGTATGCATGCTGAGCTCTTTATGCGAGCCAACATTCTAAAGTATCAGTTTTGTATTAATATTTGCTTTCCAAGCATCTCTTTTATATAGCACATGGAAATCTCAATCTTGCTCACATTATTCTGCTTTTCTGACAGTATGTTCAATGTTCAGGCTCTGTTTGGGAGGGCTTCACCGGCGGTTTCACGAGCGGCTTCAGGTGAAGCCCTCCCAAACGTTTGTTTCAGGACCGGCTTCACGTGTGAAGCCGGTTCTGAAGCCGTCGGCGGCTTACACAGGCAAGGTGAAGCCATGAAATCGTGGCTTCATGCGGCTTACACATCAATCTAACAAGTGAAGCTGTTTTGTCAAACATTTTCTAAAACGGCTCCAACTCCACCAGAAAAGCCGCTCCATCTAAGAAGCCAGAGCCGGAGCTATTTTTGGAAGAGCCGAAGCCCTACCAAACGGGGCCTCAGTCATCACTACTTGCTCACGTTCTATTGCCATATTGAAGAATCCATCTCTTTTACTGCCAAAATTATAATCTTCACATTCTCAAATGAACACAATAATCAGAGTCTCGTTAAAAAAGACATTCGATCATCGGATTTAATATTGAGTGACAATTTCAATTCACATAAATTCAGAATTTCAATTCACCAGAATCACAACATTTCTGCTCCTACTCCGAACCTCTGCTGGTGTTGGTGCTGCCCATGTAGAGAGACCTCAACCTCCACGTTGGGGCAGCAGAGCCCCTCCGCCGCCCGCCGGGGAGGAAGCAGGGGCGAGGGAGGAAAGGAGGGTGCGGCTGTAGAGACTAGAGAGGGCCTCCTCGGGAAACTGCGCAGAGTGTGGCAGCGAGCGGCAAGTCGGCAGTTGGCAGGAGGGAACCGCCGGCGGCCATTGATGCCCTTTTACTCCGCTGCGTTTACCAGCAGGCTGAACTGGAGATCCAAATTATCTGAATAGAACCTTTTCCTTTTGTTCCAACTTGCAAAAGACAAGTCAAATTTAAAACACGCAAAAGGCTGATTTCACTGAGCTAGTCCAACAACTTCTGATTCTACTGTAGCATGCCCGCCAGCATCCGGAAGTTTATTCATCAAGTAACTTTCTAAACTTACTGGTTTTTGAGGCATCAAGCAACTTTCTGAGCTTACTGAATTTTTAGGGATGAATTTACTTTCTGAATTTTTAGGCATCAAGTACTGCCGTTTGAAATTTCAGGTCAAGTACTAAATTTTCTGAATTTTTGCGTCAAGTAACATGCAGGCATTTTTAGGTCAACTAAAACATGCAAAAGAGTTAAACGACATCGGAAATTCTACAACTTCTTAATTTCTTGAGCTGATGAAAACTGAAGACAGGTCCCATCGATTGACTTGTCTGAAAACCAGCAACAGAGAAACAGACTACACAAAGAGCAGAATATTGTTTTTTTTTAACACGAACTGGGTAGAAGAGCTGCCAATTATATTAAACAGAAAATAAAAACTCAGATTGAACAATAAAAAAACCGAAACACAACAACCCAACACCACAAAGAGCAGGATATTCAGTCCCAATCATTTGCATTTAAAGAAATAGAGAGAATTTGATCTGAAATTACTATATCACACTACTACAAAAACGATTTGTAACAACGGCTCAATTTATTTAGGGGCGTATCTAAATTTAATTCGTTGCTATAAATGGACCTCGGTACTATAGCAATTGACCCGCCCTTAGAAACAACATTTGTAGGGCGGCTCACCCCTGGCCGCCAGCTCAAACCACCCCCCGACCGTCCCTAAAAATGACGTTCATTTTTAGGGGCGGTCGGGGGTGTGGTGATCCGCCCCTACAAATGGTGTTTGTAGGGGCGGATCACCCCAAAATGGATTTTTAGGGGGCGGTTCACCCCCGACCTGCCCCTATAAATATATGTACAAATTCTGGGCACATTCTTCCTCCTCGATCCCCCATTGTTGGCTCGGGAGAGTAGCTCCCCCAATATCTGAAAAAAAATAAAATAGGGGGAGGGGGGTTTCAACTTGATTCCCATCGAGTTGGGGGCTCTAAGAGGTAAGTTAGCACTTAATCCTTGTCATTTGTAAGGTTTTGGGTTTGCTTTTTTGCTCAAATGGAGCTCTCTTTGCCTCTCACTAGATTTAGATCTCCATGGTGTGGATTAGCCATTTGAGAGATTATTTGCCTCAAACTTTTAGACAAAGTTATGCTATTTTAGTAGGAGAACAATATTATCTAAGTATTTGGACTAGATCTAAGTATTTTGTCACGCCTTACTCTAATTGACACTTTGACTCATTGTAGATATGTTTCGAAAATGAACCCGTACAATACCCAATCATCCAACAAACCCGATGTGACTTCATGAAAACACAAAAGCAAATGATACTAACATAAGTTCACATCCACACGCATAGTGTGCAATACATAGTCACAACTCACAAATCACACTTAGTGACCCTCCACCCGCCTCTAAAAATACATTTCCAGGGCAATTCTCGTACCAGCTCTTGCAAATTGCCATTTTTAGCTGCGAAAAGTAGGGGCGGTTGGAGTGTCCGCCCCTAAAAATGACATTTCACCCGCCCCTACAAACTATTTCTGCAGTAGTGTCGAAGCCAAAAATAAAATTACATTCCCTGATCTGCAGAAGAATTACCTCCTACTCCTCCGTGCCCCATAGGACCAACGGTCCAACCATTGCACAACTGCATGTCGTCTAGAAAGCTCTCTGCAAATAAAGAGAAGTGCAGGCAGCTCAAGAAATCAACGTACCCTACTGGCCGGCAGCATTTTTTTTGAAAGCACCCAGAAGCACTGGGAAATCATATAAAAACTCAGTTGGGCACCTGCGCCGACCGCGCGCTTTAACGCAGGTGGACTGCCGAAAAGTCTGAGAACGTGACTACCGGAGCACACACACCTACACACTCACACACCACACCCCGGCACCCCTGAGGGGAATAAATCCCCGATGAGACATGCAGCTGCTTAGTTCCTTCCTCAGGCATCACGGGAAATGTAAAACAAGTCAAATCAGGGAGCGATCACAAATATACCGGCGTCTAGTTCATGCATGCAATTAAGGATTTGATTGACGATTTAATTAACAGATTTACTCGGTGTCAATCAGAAGATATTTTGCTTATCCGTCAATGTTGTGGTGCGTCGGTTTTGAGATCGGCGGCTATGGTTGATTCATGCGTAATAGAGTAATCGGTGTATCCGTTTGGGTGATAACGGGTGCGCTTTGCTTGTATGTTGAGTTCCCGTTAGAGCACGTACAACGGGTCGTCGACTACAGTAGACATGCATAATTTTTTTTTTTGTAGAAACCCCTCTCGTAGCCTGCATTGACTGCCAACCCGGTGTCTCGTTCAACTACGGCTGACGGCCCGTGCTCCCAGGCTTGGCGACGGTGAAGGTGCCCGTTGCGGAAGCAAATCCTCTGCCTTGGTCCCTCTGCCATTGGATCACTTACGCATGGGCTCCTCACACATCAGTGACCAGGGCCAACGGCAGAGAAGCCCCGCCCGGCCGTTGCAGGGGTTGCTGTGGGGAGACGACGAGCCATGGATCCGATGAGCGCGCGGGGGAGAAATCATTTGGCGCCAAAGGTTCGCGCCTTCCTCTCTTCCCTGAAATCCCTTCCTTCTTGAAATAGTCCTCCGTGCTCCCCATCCAACCCTAGGTCTTGGTCTGGCGGCCTCAATGTCGCGCGAGGGACAGAAGGAGGCGGCGGCGCGAGATTTGCTGAAGGTGGATGCGGCTCGGGTGCGCAAGGCAGCGACGGCGCCGATGCGGAAGGCCCCGGGGCGAGTTCGGGATGGGGCGGCGCCTCTGCTGGAGCAGAGGACTTCGGGCGGAGCGACGCATGTGCCGGAGCAGAGGGCTTCAAGCGGGGCGGCGCATGTGGGTGCATATGGCGCCGGCGGCTTCTTCAACGGGGGCGCCGGCGGCTTCTTTGGCAATAGTGGACGGAGCCCCATTCAGCCATGGATGTCTCAGCCTTCGGATCCTTCAACATGGTAATACTCGATGTTACTTAATTTTTGGCTTATTTGAACTAGTAATTTTGCTTACTGTAATCCATTAGACAGTAATCTTGTAAGGCAATGACCTATGGTTATGTGTTTTCAGTAACCAAACTGATCTTTGCCAATATGCAACGACCTCTGCCTATCTTTCGGTATTCTTTCAGTCAATCCATTACACTCTGCACACTTTGCTCTGCTTTCTCACCTCCCACCATGTGTACTGGCCACACACAAACACATATTCAGTACAGTTAATTTCAGTCTTCCTACCATGTGTACTGCACACTATCCTTTTTTTTTCCCGAGTAAAGGACTATCCTTTTGTTCAAATTGGTTGTTTAAATTTGTCGTAGTAGAGTACAAGAGCTCTGCCAGTGGATTATTTAACTTGGAGCATATTTGGAGACAGATGTTATTTAACTAGGAGCTCTGTCCAGTGTAAATTAGTTGGCAGTGAAATGTTATTGTACCTAATAATGGAGACAGATGTAACCATCATTGGATTATTTAACTAGGAGCATATTTGGACTTTGTTTCGTGGAGCAGGTCTAAATCTCAAACCCATCAATCTCCTGTCTGATTGCTTGCACTTAGGAAGATCACAGCGATTTTGTGTTTGTGGATAATATACATTTGCAGAATATATGCCTTGTATCTTAATTTGTTGGCTAGTATATTATTTTTTTGGTTCAGAAAGATGTTTCAAATATACCTCTATCTGTTTACGCTTGACTCTGCAATAGGTATGACTAACTTAAATAAGCTTGCCTGGCTAGTTGGCCATAGTACACTACTCAATTTCAATTAGGTGAATAACTTAAAAGATACACTACTATTTGGATGAAGCCTTACCATTTTATCATCTTTGATTTCTGAAATCTGTCACTGAATTGTGCAATGTCCAGAACTATGCTTTTGTTGTTCTGTAGAAGTATCTCATTTTGCAGCTAATCCTTCCTGGGAGGTATTTTTAGAGTAGAATGTAAGACCTTCTGTATATATCTGATCTGTTTAGAGTAGCTGTTGCAGGCATGGTTGCTGTCATTATAAGTAGCATTTTGGTGTCTCAGTTTCAGATGGTTGCTGTCATTATATATCAGGTCTGAAATTTTCCATTTTATAAATTAAGGAGAGGTTTGATTCATCATTTTGACTCTGTATTGTTCAGACCTGTGTATTGTACAACTGCTAGCTGGTCAGACCTAGTGCTTCTCTGATTGAGGTATGTTAAAGTTTTATTAAATGTCACTGCTAGCTGTTTTCTTACATATCGCAGTAGGCTATCTATATTCATGGTCTGAAATCTGCCATTGTCTGTCAAGTATCATTTATGTCAAGTTTTCATTTCAGTTAATTTCAGTTAGCATGCCACTGATACTCTGAAAACATGCCCACTGTTAAGTTATGAAATCTGAAAACATGCCACATGCTAAGTTACCAATGATCTGTTGCTCATATAAAACATGACCATGGATGCTAAGTTGATGTCAGGAGCAGATATGGATGCTGACTTCTCTGGAATTTTTACACTAGAATTGTCATATGGAGTCATTTGGAGTATGAATGTCATCTCTGGTTCCAATGGAGGCTGATTTCTCTTTTTCTAGTGTGAAGTGTGAAGTCTGAAACTCAAATGTGTGTGTGTGAACTGAATGAATATTTTCTATTTGCTGTCATTTTGGAGACATTGACCATGGAGTCAAGTGTGCTGCAGTCAAGTGTGAAGCGTACATGTCTTTTCTTATGGGCCAAGACAAAGTAGAGGCACATGTCCAATTAAATGGTGAATTTATTATGTTATATCATGTATTCCTAAGATCGTCTCATATGAATATATATTTATATAATATTATATACATGCTTATTTTAAGAGTTATGCGATTTATTTGAATGTATTGTGCATTCTCTCGTGTATTCAAAATGGCTGCAAAGATCAATTATGCACTAGATCACCATGAGTTTATGTGTCAAAGGACGAATTAATCACTTTGCAAACAACCAAACAGACATCCCATTGTACAAGCTGTGTGTTCAGTTGTCTGTTTGTGACAAAAAGATAGCAGCTGTCTACACTGTTGTACTTTCCCTTATGGTCCAACAGAGTATCAGTTGTCAGAGCCCCTTAGTTGTCCCCTTCCCTTCCTACTAACTCTCTCGTTCGTCTACTGTTTCAAAAAAAAAACCTCTCTCCTCCCGAAAGATGTGAGTGCTGAGTGGCAACCGGGGGAGATGGAGGACCTCTCCCGCGGTGAAGCAGCACCAGCGGAGGTGCACGGCGATGCAGCAGACCCCCCCCCCCCCCTCTCTATTCTCTCTTGGACCTTCTCTCTGTTGTTGTTCAGTTTGATTTTGTGTAGATTCGTGCTGTGAAATTGATTTGACCTGTGGATGAGGGGGGAAAGGTGGAGTCAATATGCGCATGATTCTGCTATGGATTTGTTATGCGGAACTTGATCTGGTTCATGCTTGAGAGGGAGATTATATGAGAGGTGATTAGGGTTAGGTTTTGGCTGTGGATTCACAGATTGGGACTTGTTTGTTCGGTGGATTGCTTCAGATCATGTTTGAACTTGTGAGCACCTCCATTGTGTAGTCTTCTGAGTAAATGTGCCTACATGCTTTTATTCGTTGCAGGTTACCAGGCTGTTGCTTGATGCCATTGGTACTACTTGTGGCTAGCGGCTAGAGAAGGTCATTGGAACTGAGCAAACATACATTGTTCGTGTTCCATTCAGAAATGAGAATGGTATTCTCCGCAAGTGGATCTCTTGTTTTGATGTCTGGCCATACCTGGAGATACTGATTTGCCATTACATGTGTGTACGTGTGCAGAATCCGAGAGGCATGGCAGGCAAGTGGGCAGCCTGTGGCAAATCTTCGATGGTTAGGCAAGGAAGTGACATGGTGGCAGTGGGGAAGCAAGCCTAGAAGGCTACTAGAGAAGGGGACCACCGACGAGCACGAGCGCCTCCTCCACGCCATGTCACTGTGAGCGTCCTCAATACTCCCTAGAGTCTCGGTCACTAGTTGTTCATCTCTATTTCTTTATTGAGTTCCTTGAAATTTTTTAAAAAAATGCTAACTTGCCCCAACGCCCTAATATTAGTGAAACTTTATTTTTGTGTTTTGTGAATTAGCAGTAAGAATCTTATATATAGCAAGATTTTTGAGGTGGTTCATTGCGTAGAGCCAGAAATGAGTATTCCTCTTTTGTTGTGTGCTAGCAGCATGTCCGATAAATGCGCAGCTAGACCAGAAATGAGAGAGCTCTCCATTTTGCTCACAGGTTGTTAATCCTTCTCTATACGTAAATAGATACAGATGCCAAGTTTGTTCTCGCGACCTTGATAACTGCCAGCAGGATCTCCACTTTAAGCGGAGCCCATTCATTTGTATCATATAATTTTTTTATTTCCAATTTAGTTAGATCTGGGCTCAGCTTTTTTTTTTAATATTTGCATAACTGATCAGAATTTTTGAGAGGCATATGAGGTACCTGGGTTTCTGATTATGTTCCATTTGTAGTGAAGTTAGGCTACTGCAATTGTGTGTCAATTAATTTTTGCATAAGAGTTCCAACTCATTTTGATATCTTTTCTTATACCTTTCTTTCTCTGTAAAGTGCCTTGTGCATAGTGTAAGATGCGTTTATGACAATATAGACTGATTGGTCCCTGAATATTTCTTTTATATTATAATGTCAATACTTGAAAGACTCATTTAATTTATTTGTGAAGTGAATTCCATATCAAGGAGAAAGATAGGTTGTAGGACAGCAAACTAACATGAGATTTTTCGTGTTATACTTCGATCCGATGCCTATTGAATTTTTTTCTTTGAGAGGATCATCTGTCCAAGTCTGCCTCTCTTTTCTTCCAGATTTAACCTACCATTTCATAATCTTTTCTGATCTATCTGTTTGTGCCTCTCTAGTGTAGACTTGCTACTTGTAGATTGTAGTTTGCATCACTACAAATGTGTGTTCCAATTATAGCTCTCATGTGTCTGGTTGTAAACACATGATGTTAAACATCAGGTCACCATGTATTTGACCTACTTTTCTGGGATTTTTAACACATGAATTTTATTAAGTGGTGTTACCCAGTAATCACACCAAGCATCACTGAAGTATAAGTTGTACAATTTTTTTAGCCAGAATAGTGTAATTTTTATTCAATTAACATAGCTTTATAATAATTATACTTCCATCGATATTTTCCATTTTAATATGAGTACTTTCTTCACCCCCACTTGTATGACCATCCTTTTTTCATGTAGACATTAGTCATTTCTTTTCAGACATTGGGCTGCATGCTGATATATGCTAAATGTTAAGATCATGTTGATATCATTGCCTTCATTAGGCATAATGATTTTTTTTGGCGAGGGAGTTGCCTCTCCTTGAACCACAAAATTGTTCAAAGCCCACCGATTTGTTTGAACTTATTGTGTTTATGTTTTTTAAGATAGATATGGACATGTGTTGTTATATGACTATATATGCATGTCTAGGCTTAACTGATATGTATCTACCATTTTAAGCTATTTTAAGTAGTTAAAAATGTTAGATTTAAGTACATGCTACTATGCATTTCTATTGCCACTTCTATGTGGTTTTTCTTTTATATGAAATAACATATAGGATTTCATATGTCTGTTTTCAGATGCCACATTATGCCAACTCTGAATATTTTTTTAAAACCCTGGACACGCTGTAAATTGATTTAGTTCTGCATTTCCATTTTCTCCATGTGTTTGATTGATTAACTTGAACTTTTGTTTCTGTCAGAGAAACAATAGTCTGGTACTTGAATTTGTATGGCAAACGAGTGGCCCTTGATAAAGCTATTTACTATATGAAGCTCATGTTTATCCAGCTCGGAATATCTTTAAACTACTAATGTCAGTTTCAGTTAATAAAGCTGTTAGAACAATATTTTTTTTACTTCTCTAGTTCCTGGTATATCTAATCTAATAGTCTAAACCAGTAACTGAGCTGGCTCTAAATATTAGCACTGAATTTTTATGTATCAGTTTTCCACCCTACGTTACCAGAAAGAGTAGCTTTCTAATAGTCAGTACTCGTGTTGTCAAGCAGTGGATCTCATGATGGCACTTAAAAGGCTTCATGTACATGGATCTCATTTTTACAGGCAGTATGATCTCTTATTCTTTGGCAATAGCATATGTTGTTCAGCAGCCTTCAATAGTATAAACACGATCATGTGCTCTCCTAGTATAGCTTTCTTCTTATGCTGTTTAGTGTTACATCTATCAAATTACAGGGTTGTTGATTGATGGTTGTGTCTTGCGTGGCCCATTTAGAAAATAATATTATGTAATTTTCTTGACCTTTGGTGTTATCAATTTATTGTTAAATCATTTTCCATGGTTCACTTAGCTGTTTTGATTAGGTATGTTATACCTGTCATCCATGGGCTACTTTCAGGAATTGCTTTTCCCCCCACTTTGTTCAGGCTAGAATGACCACTTCGTTTCATATAGGTAGCCAATTTAGTGGCTGTGATTTCATTTCATTTATCGTTCTGTCTTTGCATTGTGCATTCCTCATGAATGCCTATTTTTTTACTTTTATATTCTAACTTTCCTCAATTTACTAATTTCACATGATCCTAATGCCTTTTACATTTGTTACAACTGTTCTGGCAACATATATTATTATCACCTTGGGTTGTTAAGTTCTATCTTACAAGGTACATACTCAATCCTGTCTTGTTATCAGCCTAGTGAGCTGTGTTTTTGAGCACTCTCTTGTTATCAATCCTCTCTATCTTGTTACAAGGTACATTTATAGGCTCACTCTCTTGTTATTAATCCTCTTTATTTTACAAGGTACATCTATTTTTGAGCTGTGTTTTTTTCTTGTTGTCAGCCAAAAATTTGCACTATAAATGTTTGTTCTTTCAGATATTTTTTTTAATCTTGTTATCAGCCGAAAAGTTGCACTGTAAATGTGTGTTTTTTTCTTGTCATCAGCCCAGAAATTTGTACCTATAAATGTGTGTTATTTCATGCTTTTTTATCTAGTTATCAGCCGAAAAGTTGCACTATAAATGTATGTTTTTTCTGATGTGTTTTTTCTTGTTATTGGCCCAGAAATTGTACCTATAAATGTGTATCTTTTTTTCTTCAGATCTGTGGCTTTTTTCTTGTTATATCAGCTTAGAAATTGTAGATGTAATTATGTAAATATCTGGGATAAATGTAACTTTTTAAATAAAAGGGTAAATGTAACTTTATTATCAGCCAAAAATTGTACAAGTATTTTTTTTGTTTTTTTTTGTCTGGGATTGCCTGGGACAAGAACCATAACTTGTTTTACAAACAGATCACATATGACTAATCAGCCCATCTCATTATTTTGGTGTACTTGCGCTAGCTAACTGATAAGCATGTTTCTCAATCACAGGACTATGATTTCAGGCTATGGTCAAGCTAGCAGATCTTCTCGTTATGAAACTTTTTTTTGTCCTTGTGCTGTATATGTTAAGAGTCTGTAGCATGGTTTTACTTTCACTTGTGTTCCTGTACCATGTATAGCTACGAGCACTTAATTGCCACTTGTTTCAGGTTTGTTCCTGGTATTGCAGCTACAGATCATTATTTGTGGTAACAAACTCAGCTGCATTTGCCATGGCCTTCGGTTCCTCTTGGGTCCTAGTATAAGCCGTCTCTGAGATAATATGTTTAAACACTGGAAAATAATACTAATGTTGTCTATCAATATGTTATGGGCGTGTTTGGATCTAAAGGCTAAAGCTATTTTTAGCCTAAAATAGCCCAAAACCTCCAAACATGAGGGCTAGTTTTTGGCTATTTGTAAATAGCCTACCTCAAAAAACTATCACACCCAAAGGGTGATTATTTGAGCTATTTCAGGTAGAGCCCACCATAGCAAGAGAGGTATAGGATTCTAATGATTGGGAAAAGGTGTTTTAAAAGCTAAATAGCTCTTGGATCCAAACATGTCAAGGACTAGTTTTTTGAAGGACTATTTGTTTGAGCTAATTAGCTCTAGCCCTTTGATCCAAACAAGGCTTATATATGTTGTCTGTGGGAAATGTACAGTCAATAACTTGGACGTTGTTGCCTTATTGGGCTCAAAATGCTGCTTGCTGCAGAGCTGTGCAAATTGGTCCATAAAAGTCCAAACCCGCTTGACGGGTCCTCAACAAACAAACAAAATTGAACCTGTCGGCGTGGTCGATGTGACTGTCTGACACGTTGGTGAATAATTAATAGTGAAAACATGTGATTCACAAATAATGAGATATCAATCGACTGATGTGGAGACATTAATTAATTCAGTTCGCTCCGTTGGTGCGGGAATTGAAGCGTGCGAAGCACCAGCGCTGGCGCCAGGCAGTTGCTGGATTTGCATGCAGGGAGCCCGAGGGACGGGGGGATTTGCATGCCGGCATGCAGAATCTAAAAAAAAAATATCAGCAGCCATATACCAGGGTTAACCATTTCGTTTTCCGGTCAAATCCCGGTGTTTAGCGGAAACGGAATTCCGTTCCGAAATTTCGGTAAATTTCGGCAAATTTCGTTGAATTTCGGTCGAAATTTGTTGAATTTTGAATTTGAAAACGAAATATACCGAAAAGTACCGAAATTTCGGATCCCGGTAACTAGCGAAAACGAAAAATTTTCCGAAATTTCGCCGAAATTGTTAACCCTGCCATATACTATCATTCCTAATCCTAACTTCCTAAAAATCAGCGGCAGCCATCTTTCCTAAAAATCAGCAGCCGATCCGATCCTTAATTCCTTATCAATACCTCGTGCAACGCAGCGGCGCAGGATATTTTTCTGTATCGATCTGGTGCCGCAGGACATTCAGCCAGTCCACACCAAAGACCGGGATGACGGACACCAAGGCGGCGGTGCCGCATCTGCCGCTGCCGGTTGGGGCGTTCCATGACGACGACCCGTTGGAGCAGCGCCAGACCGCCGGCGGCGGGGCGGCCGGCGGCGGTCTGGTCCTCAAGGCGCAGTGCGAGTTCCCGGCGCTCGGGAGGGGCGCGTCCATGGACAAGTTCGCGGTGCTCGTGGACGCCAAGGCGCCGGCCGACGTGGCGCGCGCGCCGCTCGATCTCGTGCTCGTGCTCGACGTCAGCGGGAGCATGCAGGGCCAGAAGCTGGCGCTGCTCAAGCAGGCCGTCTGCTTCGTCGTCGACCAACTCGGCCCCGCCGACCGCCTCTCCGTCGTCGTCTTCTCGATCGGCGCGCGGCGCCTGTCCCGCCTAGTGCGCATGTCAGACACGGGGAAGGCCGCGGCGAAGCAGGCCGTGGAGGCCCTCGCCGTCGAGGGGGGCACCAACATCGGCGCGGGCCTCCGCGTGGGCGCCGAGGTGCTCGTCGGCCGCCGCCACAGGAACGTCGTCGCCAGCATGATCCTCCTGTCCGACGGCCAAGACACGGTCCTCCTCCCGCAACCCAACGGCGCCGCCAAGAACTACATGAGCCTCGTGCCGCCTTCGTTCGCGCACGCCGCCTCCCGGCCCGCGCCGATCCACACGTTCGGCTTCGGCGCCGATCACGACGCCGCCGTGATGCACGCCATCGCCGAGGCCACGGGAGGCACCTTCTCCTTCGTCCAGGCCCAGTCGGCGATCCAGAACACGTTCGCGCGCTGCATCGGGGGGCTCCTCTCCGTCGCCGTGCAGGGGGCGCGCATCGACGTCACGTGCCTGCACCGGGGCGTGCGCGTCCAGGAGGTCAAGTCCGGCAGCTACGGCAACCACGTCGCCGCCGATGGCTGTGCCGCCTCCATCGACGTCGGCGAGCTCTATGACGACGAGAGCCGGCGCTTCCTGGTGCTCGTGTACGTGCCGAGAGCGCGGCCGACGGAGGAGCGCACCCGCCTGGTCAAGGTGAGCTGCACCTACCGGTTCGCCGCGACGGGGCAGACGGCCCATGTCGCCGCCCCCGCCGCGATGATCCAGAGGCCGCTGGAGCTGACGGACATGCCTCCTCCATCCATCGAGGTCGAGCGGGAGCGCGTACGCCTCGCGGCGGCCGATGGCATCGCGGCGGCGCGGGCAGCCGCCGACGGCGGGGAGCACGCCGGGGCCGCGCGGATCCTGAACGGCCGGCTGCGGGAAGTGGAGCGGTCGGCGCCGGGGGCGGCCGGCGACGACCCGACGTGCGAGGCGATCAAGGAGGAGCTGCGCGACCTCAGCGAGCGCGTGGGCGACCGGCGGGAGTACCAGCAGTCGGGGCGCGCGTGCCTGCTCGCCGGCATGAGCTCGCACGCGCAGCAGCGGGCCTCGGGGGTGGAGCTGCAGTCGTCGGCGGGCAAGACTCCGAGGGCGTACCTGACTCCCAAGATGGAGGAGATGGTGGACCTGTCGCGTGAGAGCAGCAGCAGCAGCAGGAAGCGTGGCAGCAGCGAGCGGCCAGAAGGAGGATCGAGGCTGGATAAACAGATCAAGGAAGATCTAAGCGAAAATTAATTTTCTGAGCTGAATGCCAGCGATTTACTTATTAGCCACAAAACAATATATATGTGGGCTTTTATGGCTACAATCAGACTGCTGCAATATTATGCCATACTCCATCGTTTTATATATGATATGTTGGTGGTGTTTTAGTTCGCATTGTTCGATTCTATAGTTCCAAGGAAAGGTGTGCCCTGCAGCTTGATGCTTGTTATCTTTGCTTAGTTAATGTGATCAAAATTTTTGCTTAGTTAATGTGATTGTTTCCCAGATGCATAGTTTGTGTCATTCTGTTCACTGTCTTTGTTGTTTGTTATGCTTTATAATGCAGGAATAATAGCCATGCTAGGTACAGTTGGTACAGGAATAATAGCACTATTATGTGTTGCTATATGAAGTTTGTTATTATGCAAGAATAATAGTGAAACATAATTGTAAGGTATATGTTCACACAAAATACTATTCATTTTAAGTGGCTACAATCAAGTTGTTCATGTGCTGTGTAGTGTTTAAGTTTGTTTTGTTGTTTGTTGATATAGTACAAAAGAAAACGATTTGTTTGTTATACATACATCAACTGATTTTTGCATACATGAACCACCAGATCAGTGTTTTTGCTGTACTTGTCAAACCATAGAGAAAATGCAGCAACTTTTTCGTTCTTTCAAAAAGCAGATTATGACTCTGTCTGGTTTCTATTAGGATTTCTTACCAAGTTTTTTTAAGTCTTTTTATTTTTTAGAAAAAAAGGATTTTCCTTTTTTTTAGTCTTTCATAGTACTTGTAAACCTTTTGAATAATCTAATAGATTTTTTGTTGTACTGTCTTTTAGATTTGTCTTTCTGATGTGGCTCCTTTTCAATGGCTAAAATGTGACAAACTTGTCCATCGCTTTTATTTAATTTTTTAGTCAACTTTCTTGATGTAACTGCATTGCAGGCACTGAAATTTTTGATCTTTTCCAGTTATTTTTGAAATAATATCTTTTCCAGTTATAATTTGTTTCAGAAAAAGGAATAGGTGTGCTAGGATCTCCTGATCCACTGGAACAAAGGTAAAAGTGACATACATTTTTGCCCTTGAACTTCCATTTGTGCTTACATAGTTACATTGAAGTGATGCAGTTGGTACATTGCCCAGCGAAACTCATTGATCTGTTAGCGTTCTTTTTTTGGTTGTGGAATAATAATGGTTACTAAATACTGTACTTGACTTCTCAATAACGGAGATGTGGAAATGCCTGTCTACTTGAATAGAATTTGCTGAATACATACGGGCATCTCCAACGGTCGTCTCTTTTGCCGTCTCTTTCGTGATCATTTTACAGAAACACCCCCACTTGCGCCAGGAGACGGCAGCGCCATCGCCTCCCCACGCGACGGCACCCGCGCGCGCTCCAAGATGGACGAGACGGCCGCGCCTCTCGTTGGAGCTCCAGCACTGAGGTGCCTGAAAGCAATCGGATGCTTGTAGCCCAGGAGGCAGAGAGAGTAAATTAGGTAAACTAAAAGTTTTAATCTCAAACTTCAACTATTTACACATAAATTAAATTAAGATCATGCTATCTAGATGTGCAACTAGTATTCTTCTAGTGTGAAAATTCTCGTCCCAAATAAATTATGCAACCTATAACCAATCCTATCAAAATTCTACTCTAGAAAGTAAAAGCACACAAGAATTATAATAATTAAATACGAAACCTTAAATGGAGATGAGAGAAAGCAAATTCTTTTGACACGGAGATTTATCCCGTGGTTCGGTTAGCCACAAAGGCATACCTACATCCACGTTGTTGAAGCACTCACAAAGAGTATTGCTTCTCGGCCACCAAGTCTCTTCCGTTAACACAGTCACGGTCACCTTGGCCCCGGGTTCCACTAAGAAGCTTCTCCACCAAGAAAAGGGGTCTCCACGTCCCCCGCACAAAGTTTGTCGTCGCCGCTCCACACCAAGCCGGAGGGTCGAAGACGTGCCGGCGAGTCACCAAGACTCCGAGGATGGCTGGCTCATCGAGACACAATTTGGGTTCACTCAAGAACCAGATCACAAGGTACACAACCTTGCCTTTCATTCACTAAGAGCTAACCTAGCACAACTTCTCTCAAATATGTGCTAAGGACTAAGGATTTGAACACTTGAGCTTTTTGGTTGGCTTGGAGATGTTCTAGGGTGTGGGTGTGTCTTCTCTCAACTCCAGCAAACTTCAAATGACCAGGGGAACCCATATATATAGCCCTCCAAGCGAACTAGCCGTTTAAGAGCCGTTACAGCTTTTTCTGCGTAGGCGTCGGATAATCCGACCCCACTGTGGTTCCTCCAGTGACCGTTGCCCTTTGCTGACATCATTTATCCGACGTATTTGTCCGACGGCCTTCAAGCTCCGACGTCGGATCATCCGATCCAACGATCATATTTGAATTCCATCCAACAGACACGATCATTACTCCTGTCAGTTAGTCCAACGCTCTATTACTGCTACATCGGATCATCCGATCCTGAAGAGAATTTTCCAGTCTTAAAAACAGGCTCTCTGAAGAATGACCCGAGCCTTAATCCGATGCTCTTCTCTTGTACAAGTCGGTTCATCCGATCCTACTTGATTTTCTTCAACTGAGACTTGGATCCTGTCAGAGTTGATCCGATGCCTCTTAACTCTAAGCGTCGGATAATCCAGCTGCTTTGCTCAGATAGTCTGACCCTAGGGTTTTCGGATTATCCGACCCTACTGATTTTGCAGAACTCGTCTAATTCAGCGTTTCTTTGAGTTCTTTCTTCATGTTTTGCTTTGTTAGGGCTTTTTACTTCATTCTTGGGATCTGATGAGATACACTTGACAAACACATTAGTCTCATTGATTGTGTTGTTATTTAATCACCAAAATCACTCGAAATTGGGACCATGTTCGTTACAGTGCCATCGACTCGCCTGATCTGCTGCTCCCTGCATTCCCCGCGCGCGCGTTTTCTCCCCGCCAACGTGCCGTCAAATCCATTCCCCGCGCGCTCTTTATCCCCGCACCGCAAAATCCCTTCCCCACCCAGTCGCGCAAGCAGCAGCAGTCGCGCAAGCATCCCGTACGCCATGATGCAGAAGGAGGAAGCAGCAGTGGCGGCGCAGAAGGAGCAGCCGTCAGCCATGCCACGGAAGGAGGTAGCAGCAGCGGCGGCTGCACGGGAGCGGATGCGCGGCTTCGGAAGGCAGCAACTGTTGGAAGGAAAGGCGTCCCGACGGCGGTGCCGTCCCCCGAGGATCCGCGCGCAAGCATCCGCCGGCTCTCTGTCCAGTGGCCAGTTCGCCGCCGCATCAATTTAGTGGCTGTGAATCTGTTGCTACTTTCCTGACTGCATCAATTTCATCAGGGGCCTCTGAATTTGATGGGGGAGAAGACAGTGGAGCGGAAGACCACTCAGGTAATTGGTACCTCTTACTTCTGTGGACAATTGTGAAGCATTTGTTTGTAGCACAGGTTCTTTCTTTCAATTGTAGCAAGCAATAGGAATTTGTTTCTAGCGCAGGCACAGTTCAATTTGTACTTAGTTATTTGTGGTTTTGTTCTAGTCAGTGAAACTTTATGAGACTGACCAAGAAGCTCCTCTGTGTGGTCCTTCTGTTGCTCATATTCAGGGGGTGCTCAAATCAATCTGTTTTTAAATATTGGTTCAGCAAATGAATCTATTTTTTAATATCGGTTCAGCAAATCAATTCTGTGGAAAACTTCACCATTGGCATGTTCATTTTTGCTGGTACACAAATATGTTTATCTTTGTCTAGCTGTTGGTGCTGGACCGCTGGTAGACAAACTCTGCAGAACTGAAACTCTGCACTTGGCAGAACTGAACTGAAATGCTGGTAACTCTGAACTGAAACTCTGAAATTAGCTGAACCAAACACTGATGCTGTCACTGCAGGTGATGGAGGTCCTCACGTGATTATGGTTATGGATGATTATTTCGAAATGCTAAACCACACTTGGGTGTGGGGAACTCTCCCCACACCTGAATTATTTTTGAGCCACTGACAGGTGGGTCCCGGCTGTCATTTCTTCCTCCTTCCACCCGGAGCCCCGCCGCCTGCTCTCGCCCCGGGCCGCCGCCGTGCGCCGATGTGCCCCGCCGTCCCCGATGTGCCGCCGCCGCGACATCCCCGTCCGTTAGGGGGTGGGGATTTTCCCTCCCGGGGCGGCCACCTCCCCCGGACATAGATCTGGATCTCGACTAATTGTTCAGAAGAATAAGCAACCAGAAGCTGGATCTCGTCGTGGCTGGCATGGCAATGCACTGCATAGTGCTGGTGCTAGCGGTGTACGTGCTGGCCTCCGTCGCCGTTGCTTCATTCGCCCAGCATGCAGTGACACGGCCGTCGCTGTGCCGCTGGCTTCCAAAGCCCAGCTCGGCGACCCTCTCGGCGTCCTCCGCACCAACTGGAACGCCTTCTGCCCCTGGGTCGGCGTGTGTCGTGCGCCTGCAGCCACCGCCGGCCTCGCGTCGCAGCTCTTGCGAGACATGCCTCTCCGAGGACGCATCTCCCGTGACCTTCGATCGTAACCTGTTTTTCCTCTTTCCTCGACCTGACAAGGCACCGGCCGGCCGGCAGGCCTGGGCTGGGATGGGAAGGCTGTGTCGTGTCAGGTTCCTTGCTCTTGCCAACAGCACCTTGTCCGGTATAATTCCATCGGCGCTAGGCAACCTCACGAGGCTTGCTTGTGATGAATTACCGCACCGGGTTAGTAGTACCATGTGATTTGTTCAATCGCATGCACATCCCTGTTGACGCATCTCAGCTAGGGAAACAATAGCTTGTCAGGCGCAATTCCACATGCCATTGGTCAGTTGCCCATGCGCGATCAGGGCGCGGTTTATCCTACTAGTTCGCACCGGTTATTCCAGGTTCTCCTTGGATGGCCCCGTTTTTGGTCAAGTCCTAGTCACCCTTGGGTTCTCGCGCCTGGGATCATGTGGAGGACGGGCGACGGTCAAGGCCGTGTTTGGTTAGGGCCGACAAAAATTTCATCTTTGACCACTAATTTAGAGTATCAAATAAAATTTAATTACAAAACTATCTCCACAACTCTCCGTGCAAATCGCGAGACGAATCTAATGAGGTCTTTGACCGTGTGATTAGAGGATGGTTACTGTAGCAAATCATCAATTAATTACTGTCATTAGATTCGTCTTGAAAAATTATATCCGTCTCTAAAAAGATTTTGTAAATAGACTACATTTAATACTCCATGCGAAAATTCGTCTTTTTGTGAAATCTTGATTTGATGGCTAACCAAACGCGCCCGAATCAATGTCAAACATGTTGGCGGGGGTTAGGCAGGAGCGGGTGTCGGGACGTGAGTCGGTGCTTCCGGAGGCCGACGGGAACCGGCAAACGGACGACAATCAAATGGCCCCATCTTCTGCGCACCAAATTCCAAGTCGAGGTCTCCCATATTAGACTGACTTCAACGGAGCTCGCACTGTGCGCACCGTGTACAGTGGTTGCATGAGGCATGTAAAAATGAGAGACTACGGAAGCACACATCCAGACATGCATAGGCTCCGACAGTTGACTCCCGCGTAAAAATAAACTCACCCTGGTCGATTGGCGGGAAGTGGGCGAAGTAAATATAAAATAGCGGGAAAATTGACCCGACGCTCGTGCACTTTCCGATATATCTCTACGCTTCGACTTGCGTGCATGAACATCCCCGTCCCCTCTCCAACCAGTTGCGACGACGAAAGTGGGCTCCGGCGAACTGCTCGCGGTCCCCACAAGTCATTAGCTCCGGCAACGATACAACATAGCGTGCAGCAGGTTAGTCCCATGGACTCCCTCCATCAGATTAGTCCCGGCAATAGGTCATTATCTTAAGCATAGGATCAAACAAATGTTTTTTACTTAGGTTGTCTCAGGGATGGCCTCGAGGTACATTCGCCTTTCGTGTTTTGGAAGTAATGCTGATCCAAGGGATGATGACGATGAGATCTCCGCCGCCGTTGCTCTGTCGCTGGTTCCACGAAAGCGCAAGTGGGGTGGCTCTGTTCTGGGACACAGAGTATATAAACGTGACAGAGCTGGGGCAGACAAAAGATTAATGGCTGATTACTTCGTTCCACGCCCTCTGTACAATGAGGATCACTTTAGGAGAAGGTAATTTCTCAATTTTTATTGGGTTCGTCACTCAATTGTTGTTTGTCCTAACAAATGGTCAGAATGTAGGTTTCGAATGAAGCAAGATTTGTTTCTTGAAATTGTTGATCGTGTTGCTGCTGCCAATCCATACTTTCGAAAGAAACATGATTGTGTTGGTGTGGAAGGGTTCACTCCTGTCCACAAGTGCACGGTGTCCATAAAGATGCTAGCAAATGGAGGTCCAGCTGATTGTTTAGACGATCATTTGAAAATAGGTGAAAGCACTGTCCTGGAAACCTTGAAGAAGTTTGTTGAAACTATCATTGAAGTGTTTGGAGATGAGTCGCTCCGACCTCCAACACAGGAGGAAGTGCAGCACATTCTGCAGGTGAATGTAGCTCGAGGTTTTCCAGGGATATTGGGTAGTATAGATTGTATGCATTGGGAGTGGGCTAATTACCCAACAGCCCGTCATGGCATGTACAAGGGGCACAAAGGGAAACCAACTGTTATATTAGAAGCTGTGGCAACAAAAGATCTCCGAATCTGGCATGCTTTCTTTGGAATGCCTGGTTCGCACAATGATATCAACGTGTTGCAACGATCACCTCTATTTGATGATTTGGCTAATGGAAGAGCTCCTGAAGTGGAGTTCAATGTCAACGGCAACACTTACAGTTTAGGATACTATGTAGCAGATGGAATATATCTATATTGGGCCACCATGGTTAAGTCTTTTGGTGCTCCAGTTAACAACAAACACAAGTAGTACATCAGTACAGAATAATGAAAACACAATAGTTCAAGTAGGCAACATGTTGCTGTCAAGAATTATTGCTGCTAGAAGATCCAAATCCGTGACGTTGTCACTGCATGCCGATGTAATATTCCTTGAAATGTGGTGCCACTTTTTCCAGATCAACTGCCATGATGCCTGCCTCAGTTGTGAGCAGCTGGGCCTCGGTTTGCTTGGCCAGCAGCTCATGTTCCTGTTTTCGAAGCAACAAGTCCTCCTCTCTTGCCTGCTTTTTCAACTCTATGGCGTCCATATGGACTTTGAGCACCGCCCTTTGTAGGTTCAACTTCTCATCTTTCCTATTCAAAATTTGTTGTAGTTGTTCCTCTTCTTTCAGCTGGCTCTTCTCCCTGTTGTCATGTATGCGCTGTAGGACTTCAAATGCAGTGCTGGCAGATGATTCAGATTCCCTTCTGCTTCTACGTTTGGCAGTATCTCGACCCTCTGGCCTATCATGCACATTGTTTTCAGATGGAAGTTCGCCCTCGCAACCTGGTTCAGCCACATTGTCTTCATTGATTTTCCCTCCATTATTGTTGAGCTCCAGTAGCTTGTCGTTCCATTTTGCTTGGTCTCTCAAAATTTTCCAGCAGTGAAGGAACTGGAATGGTTCCTTCCTTTCGTACATGTTGATTGCATCCTCAATCTAAAAATACATTCAAGGTCCAAAATTTCATAGGTCACAAAAATACAAAGAATTAGTTGGAAAATTGTTTACATTTGGGAAATGAGTCACATACCCTGTCTGCCTCGTTCTTACCACTCTCATGCCTCCGATCAATAGCTGACTTTATGCCACAGAACTTGTTAACACATTTCTGGACCAATAGCCATATGTTTTGTATAGCATTTTGACTTCTTGTGCTACCTTGTGGCTTGTTCGCATTGAAGTACTCATGCATCCTTTTGTAGAAACCTCCTTGACTCTGTCCAGCTCCTGCTCATTCAAAGACGTTACATGTTAGGTACAAAATCAATTAGGAAGATTTATTAAATAGACTAATAATGTCACCTATTATGGGATCTATGCTGACGTTCAGCCATGCAGAGCATAAGACAACATCCTCTTCCTTGGAAAAATTACTACCCCTCCGAGGAACTTCCTTCTCCTTGCCCTTTCTTTTGGTTGTTGGACGGCGAACTTCCTCTATGTCCTGATCATCACCTCCAGTAGTCCTAGAATATGCTTGTGTAGGGGATGGCAATGGTTGTGTTGGCATAACAAAATTGTACTGTGAAGAATTTTGCACCTCCTGACTGCTAGGGTACTCATAATTCTGTTGGGATGTAGCAAACTGATGTAGAAATTGATTAGAAACATAAAATGGCTGTCTCTGAGAGCTTTGTCCTCCGAAATTGAGATACTGACGTTCCATACTGTAAATTACATATATGCAGAAACATCAGTTGGGACACAATTAAGATTTTAAGTACTAAACAAGTACGAAAGTTGCAGAAGCAGCAAGAGAAGCACTCTGTCATGCTCGATATTGCAGGAAAAGCAGCACCATTAACCAATCCTCAAATCACACACACAAAAAAATGAGTGTCTAGATCTAAAACAATGGCGAACTGAAATAATAGGAAATCTAGCGACAGATCTTGCTGGTCCCCTAAATCCAACTTCTGTCCTTCCCCAAATACAATTCGACATGCACATGCCTGCAACCCATGGATCTATTTTGCTCCACGATTGGGAATCGAAAGCAGTGTACCTGTGCTCTTCAAGATCCGCCGAAGCTGCAGCAGCTGCACTGGTGGTTGATCTCGTCGCCGGCCGTCGGACAACCGCGCCGTACTTCCTAGTCTCCCCGGAGTGAACTAGCTTCACTCACTTCGCCAGGCCGGAGTCGCCTTCCGCTTCTTGACGGTTGGTGCGAGCTGCGAGCAGAGATGCGTTTGAGGAGAGAGAGAACGTATTTTTACATTTCCTCTCTCCGCAAGTGCAAAATGTGTGTTAGATATGCATTCTCCGTTGGAGAACGATTTGGCAATGCAAAGTTACCAGCGCCATGCATTTTATTATATTATATAGCTGCATATGCATTTGCATGAGCTCCGTTGAAGTCAGTCTGCCCGGCCCTCTATTTTATATATATATATATATATACACACACACACACACAGAGATCAAAGCACTCTCATTCACAGCACTAAAGGCTATAGACCAGCTGCTCCTGGGAGCGTTCGCAGTGGCTTTGCAGCTCAATGCATTACTGCACCAGCATGCCCATCCCAGTTGTCCTCTGCTGCTGGTGCTAGCAGTGGCTACCATGGCCGCCGTCGCTGCTCCTTCGCCCAGCGGCAGCGACACCGACGCCGCCGCCCTGCTGGATTTCAAAGCCCAGCTCACCGACCCTCTCGGCGTCCTCCGCGACAACTGGACCAGCGCCACTCTGTGACATTCTGAAAAATTTACCAAAATAAATCACGCGTTAAAAATAAATTTTCAAATCTCTGTCATCGTTGAGCTCAGACCTTTCCCGCCCGATCTCTCGAAAAAACAGTCCCGACATCCGGATCCATCGCTGTCCCGTCTCCCTGTTCGCTCTCGTCCCGCGCGTCACGCCCGACCGGCACGCGTGCGCGTCCGGCCGTGGTCGCTGCCGCGATTTCCGCCGTCTCTCTCTCTCTTTCTCTCTCTCCTTCTCTTTTTTTCTTTTTCTTTTTCCCTTTTCCCTTTTCCTTCTTTTTCCTTTTTCCTCCTCCTCCTCCCTTCCTTCCCTCTCTCCTCTCCCACGCGCTGCAGAGCAGCTCGCTCACTGGGCCGCCCTGCTCCCCGCACGCACACGCGCGCACGCCCGCTCCCGGTCGCCTCCACGCGCTCCACGCTATAGGATCAAGAACACCGACTAGAGGGGGTGAATAGGTGGTTTAAAATCTAAAACCAACAACACTAGAGAAATTTAATTAGTAACAAAGGAAAGCCCTATGTCATGCTACTACTATCTAAATGGGTTTGCAACCTAGGGTGACAAGATACAAATTAAGATCTAGTAAAGTAAATTGCTCAAAGTAAAAACAAGAATTAAAGTGAGCAAGAGAGGTAACCAAGCTTGACACACGAATTTATCCCGTGGTGTCGATGACTTGCCGGTCACCCCTAATCCACGTTGAGGTGGGTTCCAAGAATCAACCGCTCCTCTATCAAGAACCTCTTGATCTTGAGCCGGCTTGAATCAAGGAACCGCTCCACACCTCGATTCCACTAGAGTTGCTCTTCACCACTCCGGTGAGGTGAGCACAAGACCTCTCACAACCAAAATCGGGGCTCCTCAACAATCTCCTTGGAGGAGCTCCACGAAATCCTCTTCTCCAAACCATCTAGGGAGCGGCAACTCCCAAGAGTAACAAGTCGATGACGCTTGCTTGAAGTTTCCCTAGTGCCACAAAGCTCAAACTCTTGATGCAATGCACTAGGAAGCCCTCACACTCTCAAGAATGCAATCTCTAAGCAAGTGTGTGTAAGAGAGGGATGCCTTAGCTCTATAGTATCAAGTATGCAGTCCAAATGGCCAAGAGAGCCTCCCAATGGCCGGGCATTGGATATATATAGACATCCCCTCAAAAACTAGCCGTTACACTCTTTTCTGCGAAGTCGCGGACCGTCCGCGGTACAAAAACCGGACCATCCGCCGTTATAAACCAATGAGTCAGAGTGCATTTAATGCGTGTTAGAACTATCCATTACAGCTCTGGCGGACCGTCCGCGCCCCAGGGGCGGACTGTCCGCAGCTATGTGTTCCACACCTCCAGAGACGAACATCGTCTCTGGTACAACTTTGAAATTAGCTGGCGGACCGTCCTCCGTTCATCCTTGAAAACCACCAGAGACAACAATGTCTCTGGTACAAATTGTCAAATAGCCAGCAGACCGTCCTCACCCCAGGGGCGGACCGTCCGCCACACAGATCATCGCCTCAACTAGAGAAAACACCCTCGCTGGTACAATTTGAGTTAGAGCAGCGGACCGTCCGCCCACTTGGGCTTGACTGTCCGCCAGTCACATCTAATTTCCACCAGAGCCAAACATGCTCTCTGGTATGGGTGCGGACCGTCCACGCTCCAGGAAGCGGACTGTCCGCGCTTGTGCAGTCAGCTCTCAAACTTGTTCTTTTTCAAATCTTGTCAAAGTGTCGTTAGCCCTCATGCATGCACCTAGACATTTTGAGCAAAATGGCACTAAAGACCCGTCAAGCACGAGTACACAACTCCTCTTGATAGTATGACTATCTATCCAACAAATCTGGTCACTTTTCATCCACTAAACGCCTTGTGACCGGTAAAATACAAAAGCCCTATTTTATACCTTTGCCTTGAGCCCGAGCTTTGCATATGATCTCCAAACTTCACACGTTCACAACCAAATCCCTTTCATTCGTGGATCAACCTATGCTCATTATCTCGAATGAAATTTTTAATCCACAAATCGTTGTCATTAATTACCAAAACTAGAATTAGGGGCCTAGATGCTTTCAATCTCCCCCTTTTTGGTAATTGATGACAACACTAAATTTTGGAATGATAAAAGTGTTTAAGTCAACTTTATACACTAGGCATAATGTGGACTTGGAATTGAACTTTGGAAGAACTTACTCATTTTTCTTGAAAATTTCAGAATATGGTATGAATAAATTCACCAAGTTCGATGAGTAGAGAGAACTCCCCCTTGATATGTGCATATAAATTTGAATGAATACCAACAGCACATATATATGAAATTTGAAAATTTTGACGGAGTTTTCCCTACAAGTGGAAATCGAGGCATAGAAGATACAAGATATATATATATATGATATGAATTTTAGCTTAGTTAGCATAACCTCACAACCACAAGATGAACATAAATAGATAAGAGTAACACAAATCAACATAGTTCATCACACATTACAAACCAAATGTTCAAATCCAACCACAAATCACAAACCGAGTTCATGCAAGACACAAATCATAAACATGTAATGCAATAGTTCAACACAAATAAACACGAGTAGCAAGCGGAAGCCGAAAGCGAATGATTTCCATGTGAAGTCCATGAGCTCCCCCTAGATCCAAGCACTCCAAAGCTCCTTTCCCCCCTTTGGCATCAATTGCCAAGAACGTCAATCCATCGGTGGTGGAGGAGGTGGCGGTGGGTAGAATGGCTGGTGCGGGTAGAACTCTGGAGGCGGCACTGGAGTCGGGAACACTGAGTAGAAGTGGTCAGAAAACCCGGTGAAGGCTGTGCTAAAAGTATCAAAGCGCTGCTCTAGCTGCTGCTGCCTCTGCTCAAGCTGCTCAAACTGCTCAGAAGAGGGCAAATCCTCAAAGCGGGAGTCCAAGACTGCTATGTCTGAGTGTAAACTCTCCTGAACCCCCTGCATCTGAGCCATCATAGGCTGGAACATCTGTTGCTGCATGTTCTGGAAGTTGAGGTCATCTGACTAGCCAACCTCGCAATCTGAGAGGACATGCTCTCCTGCATGGATGCAAAGTAAGGGTCAAAGTAGCCAGCTAGAGGAGCCCACTGCTGCTGTACTGGAGAATGTGGTGGTGGCATGGCATGCTGAGCTACAGCTGCTGTGACACCTCGGCCTACAGATAGTACATGAGAATTTGAGAATCTCTCAGATGAGGCAGAAGAGTTATGCTACAGTTCCCTTTTTTTCGGATTTATGTAACACCTATCTTGAGTTAGCAGCAGTGATGCATGGGCAGTGTTGTCTAGATAAGATAGAACCTTAAATAGTGGAGTTTTTCTCTCTTTCTTGACCTTACCTGTGTTTCCTCTTTACCCAGCTCAGATGTCGGCAGAACAAAAAGGCCTTGAAGATAGTGCAATGGGTGATGGTGTTCATGCAACAGTTTCCGTGGAGCAACCAATAACGGTACAAGATCAGTCTTTGCAAACAACATACCACCCGAAGAATGGTGAGAAAGCTTGCCCGTGTTGCCAATTCTATGCGTTCCTTGTTGTCAAGTTCGTGCGACTGAAGAAGAAGCCACAACTAGGAGGAACCAGAGATTGTTCTCCAGTACAAAGAGAAAGATGTCCCATCAAGAGCAGCTAGCAGAGGATTCCCTTTTCCTTGACTCCCCATCGGTCGATGAGCTACAGACCATCCAGAAGAGAAAGGATCCTGAGTGCTCTAGAGATACACAGGTCAAGAACCAAGCACTCTATGATTATGTTGATGGGTTGACTATCACTATGAATGTGATCAGCCACGCGGCCGCAAGGAGTCCAAAAAGGAAGCAGCAGAAATGATGCAAGATGTGATGTTAAGTTCACAGGGAGGTCAACCAGGTAGCGCCATTCACCACCACCGCATGTGCTACAAATGCGGGCAAAAAGGTCATTATGCCAAAGGTTGTCCACAGAAGCGCCTTCCACCGGCTCCACGGCAGGCAGGACAGCAGGGGCGCCCAGCCCAACCCAGGGCACCACGACAGGGGAAGGTGAACCATGTGATGGCCGAGTCAGCGGCCGAGTCTCCGAACGTGGTTATTGGTACATCCATGGTCAACTCATATCCAGCTACGGTGCTTTTTGATACTGGTGCTACGCATTCCTTTATTTCACAGTCTTTTGTCGAGAACCATGGTATTCGTACTAGCACATTAAAGAGGTGCATGTTAGTATCTTCACCTGGAGGACAATTGAGGTCTCATATCTTCTGCCCCAGAGTCAGTGTTTCCATAGGGGGGTAAAGTTCAGTGCAAATCTGATGGTGATAGACACCAAGGGCATTGATGTGATTCTGGGAATGGATACTCTTGCCAAGTGGGGAGTCCGTATTGATTGTGCTCAGCGGTCAGTTCACTTGTCAACATCTGATGGCCAAGAGGTGACAGTCGGTGCTACAGAGCCTTCTGGTTTTCTTCATCAGATGGAGGCTAGACCCACAGATGGTATTCGCGTGGTGTCTGAATTCAGAGGAGTTGATGAAGACATATCCTGATCTCTTTGCTAGCCAGCCCAGAATCTCGGGGCGAGATTCCTATAAGGGGGTAGGATTTGTAACACCCTAATTTAATTTTCCTATATAATAATAAATTTAATTGGCTTTAATTAAATTTCTAAGGTTTATTGTGTTTAGGCTCGCATTTAATCTAATTTTTGTTCCACAAGTAAATAAAATTTGTCTAATTTAAAATTTGTTGTTGCATTCATGCTGGTGCATAATTTTGTTTGATTGAGTGCGGTTTGATTTCAAATTCAAATTTGAATTCAAATAGGTTTAGTTGGTTTGAATTAGAAAAAGAGATAAGAAATAGGAAAAGAAACCCAAACCCCAAACCAGCCCAAAACCCAAATGGCAACCCAATCCAAGCCCCGCGGCCCAGCTCTCTTTTCCCCCTTCCGCACGGCCCAGCGCTAGGCCCAGCTCCCTCTCTCCGCTCACCCCGTAGCCCAGCGCTCCCACGCGCGCGCCCTCCTCTCTCCCTGGCCCAGCAGACCAGCACCCACGGCCTAGCCTCCCTCCCCACGCTCGGCGCAAGCGCAGACCAGCACCCGCGGCCGCCCCCACCAGTCAGCGGCACTCCCGCACGCGTCCCCCTCCCCTCGCTGACAGGCTGACCCCACCCGACAGCTCCTCCTTCTTCCCCGTTCCTCGCCCGCGCAACGGACCGGCCGAGATCTCCGGCCGAAACCACCGCGGCCTTCCTTCCCGAGCCCGGACCCCGAGATCTCCGGCCCGCCTCCTTTAAACCGCCCGCGATCCCCTGCGCCCCCTCCCATCCACCAGCGCACCCCCAAACCCAAGCCACCGCCGCCTTGAATCTCAGAGTAGAGCAGAGCTCTGCGCCGCCGTGCTGCCAGCGCCCTAGACCTCTGCTGCCATCAAGGACCACCGCAGGATCGCCGCCTTGGCACCAGGAGCACCACCGGCCATCTCCTCAGCCCTCTGCGCCGCGCCACACCCGGGAATTTCCCTTGGAGCCGCCGCTGCAGGTAACACGGCCGCCGCCCCGATTTCTCGCCGCCGGCGAAGCCCAGTCCCTTCTGACCCCTTGTAGACCTTCACAGGGCCCGTGCGGACCTCCTTCGTTGATCAGCAGGCCCGGCGCACCCCTTCAGCGGCCACCCCCACGAGCGCCGCCGGCGACCCGCTGCTCGACGTCGTCGCTGTCCACCCTGCACGGCCACGCCAGCCCGTTCGGACCCCCGGTAAGCATCAACACACACTGTTTTCCCTTCTGCGCAAGCTCTTGTAGGCCGCAGCGTCCCTATAGTTGCCTGAACAAGCACGCCGGCAAGCGCCGCCGCACAAACTCGCCGCCGCCGGTGCGCACGCCGCCACGGACCTCCCCGAGGCCCGCAAAAGCCCCAGGTGGACTACGCATGGCGCGTAGTCCATCCTAGATCTAGAGCCGGGTCGAATTGACCCCTGGGGCACCGGTTTGGCCAACCCCGGCGACCCCCCCCCCCGCCGCGGAGCAGAGCTCCGGTGACCTACCGCCGCCGCTCCCGCGCGCGAAGCATCTCAGCCACTCGATCCAAAACCAATAGCCCCGATTAGATCTCTAACCCTTTTAATCTGAGCCGCGAGATCCCGATCCGATGGATCAGAGCCGCGCATATCGCTTCGCCTTGGCCGTTTTGCAAAACAGACCCTGCGTTTCCTTGTATTGAACCCACGCTCCTGGTCAGTTCAAAACTAATTCCAGATAGGCCCAGAACTTTGCACGGACCCCCCTGAGTTTCTTTAAATTAGAACCCGCCGTCCACCCTTGGCAGTTTTGCACGTTAGACCCTAGAACTAATGTTTAATTACGTTTAGACCCTCGGTTTTTGCAGAAAACCCCTAGAAACTTAGTTTTTCTCGCAGTTAAACCCCTGGACCTTGTTTTAGGCCTAGTTTTCGCGTTCTATCTCCGTTTTAGGCGTTCTTTATATCCACGCGATCGTTGTAACGCGTAGAATAGTTCTAGCTTAGTTTTATTCGTTGTTTTTATGTATTGTTGTACTGTTTCTTAGTGTTTGCTCTTGTTTGCATGTATGTGTTTGTGCTGGACTTGTTTTTGGCCACGTGTTCGTGAGTAGACGTTGATCCTTCGGAGGAGTACCAGTACACGGAGCAGACACCATCTTCAGAGCAGTTTGAGTAGTAGGAGAACTTTGAGGAAGGCAAGTATAACATGAACACCACCTATCACTTTAAATACATTTTCATACTGTGTTTTAATACTGTATGCCTATAAGGATTTCCTAGCCACTTTATATCCTTTATATATATCCCTTGGGTTGCATTTTGGTTAGTTGTGCTAGGTGCCACGCTATAACACACCTGGTCCTTTTAAATTAATTTGATTAATGGTATATGCAACTTAATTCTGGGAGTGGCCCGTTTGAGGGGCTCACGTCTCGTTAAAATGGTTTTGTTAGAAACATGGTTTAGGGGGCCAGCATGGTGCTTACTGCTGGGTTGGCCACTCTCCATAAGGACCAGTTCATAGAGCGACAACCTGGGACAACAGCGCTACCACAAGACTGGAATGGGACGGTCTTGGCTTACTAATTAGGTTATTTTGGTTCGGGAGTAACTTACCAACGGGGCACGAGGGGAGTCGAGCTTCAATGGTCCCCAGGCTACGAGGCTTGGTCTGTGTACCCCTCGAGATGGGCACCATCGTTGCATTGCCTGAATCCTTAGCGGTTACACCTTACCAACGTGATCCTTTGTAACGGCCTCGTAGTGAGTTTGCTAGTCATCTCACCTAAGGAAGTGTGATGAACAACTAGCGTAGCTCACGACTTGTGGGTAAAGATGTGCAACCTCTGCAGAGTGTAAAACTGGTATACTAGCCGTGCTCATGGTCTTGAGCGGCCCAGATCCTCCTTTTGATTAGTGGGGTTATCTTCCTTTGACGAGGCAGGTTTCCCCGGGTGGTTGGTTTGGTTTGGTTCTCAGTAGTTCATAATTAATTTTGATTAATTACTATGTAACTGGTGTATGGTAATTCATCAACTTGTAGTAAATAGCTTTAATAAAATTTTGTCAAGATTAAAAGCTAATGCAGTTGAGTCAGCCAACCTTAGAGCCTCATAGTTTGTGTTATACTTGTTGAGTACAAGTTGTGTACTCACTCTTGCCTACTCTACTCTTTTTCCTCTTGGGGATACTCTACTGCTGCTCAGTTCCTGCCGACGCGAGGGAGTTCACCCGGAGCTACCAGGAGTACGAGGACTTCTAGGCGTTCATCTCCCAGTCGACGTCCCTGTGGTGCCCAGCTTCCGAGAGGCTTCGTTATGCTTTACGCTTCCGCTGTATCAGACATTTTGTCATTTATGTAATAAATAACATTCATATTTGATTTATTATATCTTTTTACGTGATATATGCTGTGGTATACTATTCATTCTATTGTATATACGTGTGACTTGATCCTGGCACGTATATGATTGCTCGGTTTATGTCCTTTTATGAACCGGGTGTTACAGCTGCTCCCATGTGAGCATCATCATCACTATCATCATCACCATCCAGCTCCTGTGCTTCAGCATCCATATCATTTCCAGGGAAAGGAGTCAAAGGCCTCAAAAGAAAAGCATTGTCATTCTTGAATGGCCTGAAAGGAGTGTGCTTGCTCTCACATATCCCTCTGAAGCTAGACTTGACCTTGATGATGGGCATAATATATGGAGCAAAATATA
The DNA here is from genome assembly GCF_016808335.1 of Panicum virgatum. NCBI lineage: Eukaryota > Viridiplantae > Streptophyta > Magnoliopsida > Poales > Poaceae > Panicum > Panicum virgatum. The sequence continues at coordinate 28,763,102 of NC_053153.1, read as the reverse complement.
AGTTCAGCTCTATGTTAAGCATTAAATCTGCAAGCTGATCCATAGTAAGAGCAATGACATTTATTCTATTACCGTTCATGATATGAGATATCACATTCCAATAGAGCCCTCTAATCTTCTCCTTATTGCCACTCTTAGGCATGAATGTGACTCTGACAATCTTATTAATCATTGCAGGATGATGCCTCAGACCCTGAATGCCCCCAAAGCTTCTAGCAATACCAAGATGTGCAGGCTCATAGTACATGGGGTAGTCATTCTCATCTAGCGGGTTTTCTAACACAACATTCACACTTTGCTCACTAGTGATGAAATCATAATCCAACTGATTAGCCTCAGCAAACTGTGCAAATGTAGCATAATAGGTTCTCTTGCCAGTTGTTCACCAAAATGTTTCCTCAACCATGTTGATCTCTAGGGTGGCATAGAACTGACGTATGACTGTTTCATTCCAATCACACTTATGCTGCAGAAAATTTGCTAACCCCATTTGCTCAAATCTATCCACTAGATCAGACATGACTTGTCGTGATCTCATATAGCCTAGGTCAATGGTTTGATGTTTGAATACATTCTTCTTAACTAGATGACCAAAGTAAGCATCTTTTTATACCACAGTTTTGAAGAAGAGGATGTTGATGTCCCGAGGCAAGTTGAACTGATTCACTGCTCTAGCATTGGCATAGCTCTCAGCAGTCCACTGTCGGCTTGGAAGATCTAGCCCCATCAGATCTGTAACATCATCCTCAACTTCCTCAGTCTCTTCCTCTAAAGATTCATCACCAACATCACCCACTGAAGATGCTGCAGCCATCTCACTGAGATTGGGAGCGTAGTCCACATCATCAGAGTCATCACTGTCTCTTTGTCTTTTGGAAGACACAACCTTCTTGATTTTGGAAGTAGTGGCCTTGAGGGTCTTCCGGGGTGGCCTGAGATCAATAATCAATCATAAGATTCATATATTCAAGTATAATATCCAAGCCAAGTAAGATCATCACAAGAGAACAAGAATCATCCATTCTGTGCACTGGCAGACCGTTCGCATGAAGGCCGCGGACTGTCCGCATCCATGTGCTAATTCTGCCAAACAGCGGACCGTCTGCCAGCCAGGCGCGGACCATCCGCGATGCATCTGTTCATGCGCACAGAGCCCAAAATCGCCCCAAACTTTGATTCATCCATATTATGAGTTTTAGATCAAATCCACCCACCAAAATTTAACTATAGTACCTCCTCATCACTAGGAACAAGACCCCCCAAGTATTTTCAAGAATCCATGGCCCAAAAACAGATCAGAGCCCTTAACCCTAACTCTTTCCAATGATGAAATCCATGAACAAGAGTTAGAGATTTGACGAAATACGTAGAGGACATGGTGTAGAATGTCGCGGAGTGTCCGGGGATGTGCTCGGACCGTCCGGAAACCACGACAAAAGTCCTCCCCCTTAAGATCTTCTTCCACGTGCTTGAGAGAGAGAGAGAGCTATGGCTTTTGGATGTGGTGTGTGCGGTTTGGTGGGGGGAGTGAGAGGGACACCCATTATAAGTCAAGTCTGGCCGACCCCACCAATCTGTCCAATCACGGACCGTCCGCGTTTCCTTGGCGGACCGTCCGCCTTTGGAAAAATCTGATCCACACCCGACTGGAACTGCCTCTGTTCCATCTTTCTCACCAACGGCGGACCGTCCTCGGGCCTTTGTCAATAATTTCTTGAATGTGTCATATGTATCGGCCTTGTCATGAAGAAAGAAAACCCATGTATATCTTGAGTAATCATCCACTACCACAAGACAATAGCAATTCCCACCAATACTTCTATATGTTGTAGGACCAAATAAATCAATATGCAATAATTCCAATGGTCTCTCGGTTGACATGACACTCTTAGTGGGATGAGCATTTGCAACTTGCTTTCCGGCTTGACATGCACTACATAACTTATTTTTTTCAAACTTCACATTCTTCAAGTCAACTACTAAATCATGCTTCAAAAGTCGGTTGATTTGCTTCATGCCAACATGACCAAGCCTTCTATGCCATAACCAACCCAAAGATGATTGAGTGAACAAGCAAGTAGACAAGTTTGCCTCTTTAGTATCAAAATCCACAAGATATACATCCTCATGTCTAAATCCCGTAAAGATGTGATCTTTTCCTTCCAAGCTAGTCACTACAACATCATCTTTAGTGAAACTACACTTATATCCAAAATCACAAAGTTGAGTGACCGCTAAGAGATTAAACTTGAGAGAATCAACCAACAATACTTTTGAAAGAGAATGATCACTTGAGATAGGAATTGTACCAACTCCTTTGATTTTGCCCCGGCTATTGTCACAAAAAATGATGTCACTATAGCCAACCACATTCTCATCTAGAGAGGAAAACATCATTGGATCTCCGGTCATGTGTTGAGTGCACCCACTATCAAGCACCCAATGTCTTCCTCCGGACTTGTAATTCACCTACAAAAAAGAAGTAACTCTTGTAGGTACCCAAACTTTCTTGGGTCCTTGAACGTTAGTGACCAAGACTTTTGGCACCCAAATGGCATTCTTTTTAGCACCATCTATAGGTATCCCAACAAATTTTGCACTAACATTGCCATTTGAATTTCTCATAAGAATGTAACTTGAATCAAAGGATATGACTTTCTTGTTGGTGCAATTCTTCTCAACATGACCAACCTTCTTGCATTTTTCACAATATGACTTACCGCTACTCTTCAAAAAAGTAGTTTTGGTTTGCACAAAAGCCTTCTTCCCTTTCTTAGGAATGTATCCAAACCCTTACTTGTTCAAGGTGAACTTTTGGCTTGCCCAACAATGATTAAATTTGGCTCTACTATCATAGCACTTTCTCAAATAATTAGTCAAGCAAGTAACTTCTTTCTTTAATAAATCATTTTCCATAATGAAAGATTCATTGCAAGATGGGTTATCAATTTTGGTGCATGAAGAACTAGTAGAGCTAGAGCCACAAGGTTTATCATCAATTAAATCACAACTAACACCAATGCTCAATGTTGTTTTTCTTTCATGATTAAGCAAGGTATTGTGAGCTTTATCAAGCTTCTCATGAGTTTTTTTTAGATTCTCATGAGAAGTCTTTAGCTCCTCATAGGAATCTTGAAGAGAAGTAAACTTCAACTTCAAGTCCTTTAACTTAGCCATTTTCTTAGTCATGAATTCATCGGCATCATTGAGCATTTCAACAAGATCATCATATGAAAGTTCATCAAGTTCACCATCTTGTTGTACCTTTGCACCAACCCTTGCCATAAGACAATGTGGTGTAGAGAAGAGTGATGGAGCCTCCTTGATGGCGATCCCGGCAACTCCCTTGGATGGCTTGTCATCATCATCATCATCATCATCATCATCATCATCATCATCATCATCGGAGCTTGCATCGGAATCCCATTCAACAAAATAAGCTTGGCCATTCTTCACATTTGATGTGCCCTCATGAATTTCCATGAGCTTCTTCCATATGTCATTTGCATTTATGAGGCTCTTGACTCTATTAAATTCAGTCACATCAAGAGCAATAAAGAGCACATTAACCCCTTGATCATTTAGTATCTCATTTTCCTCATCTAGGAGTGTCAATTTCTTTGAGTCCAAAATGACATATCCATCATTTACTACTCTCCATAGCTTTCTACTCATGGATTTGAGATGAGCCGACATCCTAGTCTTCCAATAATCATAATTGTTCCCATCAAAGAACGGTGGCTTCCCAACATGAATCCCATTATCACTAGTCATTGTTCTACTCCAAGATGGTTAAATCCGCAATTAATGGAGTACTTAGCTCTGGTACCACTTGTAGGATCAAGAACACCGACCAGAGGGGGGGTGAATAGGTGGTTTAAAATCTAAAACCAACAACACTAGAGAAATTTAATTAGTAACAAAGGAAAGCCCTATGTCATGCTACTACTATCTCTAAATGGGTTTGCAACCTAGGGTGACAAGATACAAATTAAGATCTAGTAAAGTAAATTGCTCAAAGTAAAAAAAAAATTAAAGTGAGCAAGAGAGGTAACCAAGCTTGACACACGAATTTATCCCGTGGTGACGATGACTTGCCGGTCACCCCTAATCCACGTTGAGGTGGATTCCAAGAATCAACCGCTCCTCTATCAAGAACCTCTTGATCTTGAGCCAGCTTGAATCAAGGAACCGCTCCACACCTCGATTCCACTAGAGTTGCTCTTCACCACTCCGGTGAGGTGAGCACAAGACCTCTCACAACCAAAATCGGGGCTCCTCAACAATCTCCTTGGAGGAGCTCCACGAAATCCTCTTCTCCAAGCCGTCTAGGGAGCGGCAACTCCCAAGAGTAACAAGTCGATGATGCTTGCTTGAAGTTTCCCCAGTGCCACAAAGCTCAAACTCTTGATGCAATGCACTAGGAAGCCCTCACACTCTCAAGAATGCAATCTCTAAGCAAGTGTGTGTAAGAGAGGGATGCCTTAGCTCTATAGTGTCAAGTATGCACTCCAAATGGCCAAGAGAGCCTCCCAATGGCCGGGCATTGGATATATATAGACATCCCCTCAAAAACTAGACGTGCCCACGGTACTGGGCGAGTTACGGTGTGATCATATAACTAGTGTTTCTTCTAGGAATGGATGGGTTGGCGTGAGTGGTTTTGGAAAAGTGTCCGGTAGTTGTGCCGTGTGCTATGGCGGATGAGGTGTCCGGTAGCAGCTTAAAAATTGGATCCTGTGTGGGTCAACACTACGTGTTACCCGGTACAAGAAAAACTTGCTTTGAAAATCCTTTCTTTCAAATGAACCCCTGCATAAAAATTTGCTTTCCGCAAATTAAACCCTAGCCTTATTCTTGAATTATCCTGTGCATTATATTCTGTTTATACCCTTCTGTGTGTGTGGTTGGACTTGCTGAGTACGTTTGTACTCACCCCATTCTTAATTTTTACAGAGGAAGATCCAGACTTCGTTCCCGAAGACGTTGAGTAGAGGTTCCGTCCTCCACCCAACCTTGCCTGTGGATAGGGTCACCCGCAGGAAGTTTCATATGGCGCAAGACTCTGATGACCCTCTCTTCGTAGTTAATATCGTTGTGTGGGTGTTAGTTGTTATCCTCACGATAGTGGCGCTTCACTTCCTACTTCCACGTAGAGTTGTACGGTGATGTACCATATGATGTAATAAAAGTGTTATCAGCCTCCTGGGACTGATATTGTATCACTTTTAAGTCTTCTCTTATGAGGGGATGCTTCAGGTGGTATCAGAGCCGTAGGTTGGCCGTAGGACATGACCCTAGGATCGAGACCCCTTTTTCGAGCCTTTCCACATTAGGACTTTCCTTGCTTAATCCTTTTTCCACTCATACACTCACCATTGACTCTTGCCCTGTTCCGGATGGCTGACAATGGATGGAGTGGCGGAATCTACCACGCAGAGCCCGGCCTTCCTAAGTTATTGAGACTCAGTCTGGAACACATCAGAGTGGTGGACCCACCAGAGTATGTCTACCGGGAGTACGACTCCAGGGGCACTCTTCGATGCGACCTGATGATCTTCATGGGAATGAGCACCCGCTACCCTGACGTGGACCCCTGGTTCATCTCCACCACTGGCTTTCGCTTCCCTGACACCTACCGAAAGGCCGCCCGGAAAGCCCTGCGACGTCTGCGTGTGGTCTACATGCATCATCTTCAGCGGACTCCTATGGGATTTTTCCCGCCTACTGGAGGAAGAGGACGCTCATGGATTGCCCGGATGAGAGGACTTGGAAGAGAAGAAGAAGACCTAGAAGATACGGTCTCCCACCTATCCATCTACCTCACCGGCCTGGATGAGCTCTACCGCAAACAGGCGGCACAACTGAAGCACCAAATCCACAGGGCAGAAAAGGCAACCCAAGAACTGGAGGAACAACGGACAAGAGCCGCACGTGCTGAGTATTCCCTAGCCGCTCTCCAAGCCCAATGGCAAGAATACGAGGCTCGTAGAGGAATAGGTGGGTGGATAGAAGAAGAACCCGAAGAAACCCATTGGGATAGGGGTACTCAGATCGAAGATAATGTGATGGAGCAGTGTCTTTCACCAAAGAAGCGCCCTATCCAGATCGAGGAGGAGTCCCCATGATAGGAGTAGCTCTCCAAGCTAGAACCCTATCCTAATAATTGTGTATCCATGAAATCTGTATCCCACCATATTGTAATAATAAATACCATCTACCCCCTTTTGTACCCAAATACTTGTGCAAAATTTGTTCACCCTATCTTTGTTTTCAGATGGCTGAGGAAGGATGGACCCAGGGCAATTGCCAAGTTGCACCTGGCTTCCCCAGCCTTTTGATCAATGCCCTGGTGTAGGATCAAGAACACCGACTAGAAGGGGGGTGAATAGGCGGTTTAAAATCTAAAACCAACAACACTAGAGAAATTTAATTAGTAACAAAGGAAAGCCCTATGTCATGCTACTACTATCTCTAGATGGGTTTGCAACCTAGGGTGACAAGATACAAATCAAGCTCTAGTAAAGTAAATTGCTCAAAGTAAAAACAAGAATTAAAGTGAGCAAGAGAAGTAACCAAGCTTGACACAAGAATTTATCCCGTGGTGTCGATGACTTGCCGGTCACCCCTAATCCACGTTGAGGTGGATTCCAAGAATCAACCGCTCCTCTATCAAGAACCTCTTGATCTTGAGCCGGCTTGAATCAAGGAACCGCTCCACACCTCGATTCCACTAGAGTTGCTCTTCACCACTCCGGTGAGGTGAGCACAAGACCTCTCACAACCGAAATCGGGGCTCCTCAACAATCTCCTTGGAGGAGCTCCACGAAATCCTCTTCTCCAAGCCGTCTAGGGAGCGGCAACTCCCAAGAGTAACAAGTCGATGACGCTTGCTTGAAGTTTCCCTAGTGCCACAAAGCTCAAACTATTGATGCAATGCACTAGAAAGCCCTCACACTCTCAAGAATGCAATCTCTAAGAAAGTGTGTGTGAGAGAGGAATGCCTTAGCTCTATAGTGTCAAGTATGCAGTCCAAATGGCCAAGAGAATGACCCAATGGCCGGGCATTGGGTATATATAGACATCTCTTCAAAAACTAGCCGTTACACTCTTTTCTGCGAAGTCGCGGACCATCCGCGGTTCAAAAACTAGACCATCGGCAATTATAAATCAGTGAGTTAGAGTGCATTTAAAGCATGTCAGAACAAGCCGTTACAGCCCTGGCGGACCGTCCGCGTCCCAGGGGCGGACCGTCCGCAGTTATGTGTTCCACACCACCAGAGACGAACATCGTCTCTGGTACAACTTTGAAAAAGGCCGGCAGACCGTCCGCCGTTCATCCATGAAATCCACCAAAGACAACAATGTCTCTGGTACAAACTGTCAAATAGCCGGCGGACCGTCCGCCACACAGATCATAACCTCTACCAGAGAAAACACCCTCTCTGGTACAATTTAAGTTAGAGCTTCGTACCGTCCGCCCACCTGGGCCGGACTGTCCTCCAGTCACATCTAATTTCCACCAGAGCCAAACATGCTCTCTGGTACGTGTGTGGTCCGTCCGCGCTCCAGGGAGCGGACTGTCCGCGCTTGTGCAGTCAGCTCTCAAACTTGATCTTTTTCAAATCTATTCAAAACGCCGTTAGCCCTCATGTATGCACCTAGATATTTTGAGCAAAATGGCACTAACGATCCGTCAAGCACGAGTACTTGACCCCTCTTGATAGTACAGCTATCTATCCAACAAATCCGGTCACTTTTCATCCACTAAACGCCTTGTGACCGGTAAAATACAAAAGCCCTATTTTATACCTTTGCCTTGAGCCTGAGCATTGCATATCATCTCCAAACTTCACACGTTCACAACCAAATCCCTTTCATCTGTGGATCAACCTATGCTCATTATCTCGAATGAAATTGTTAATCCACAAAATGTTGTCATTAATTACCAAAACTTGAATTAGGGGCCTAGATGCTTTCACCTAGAAAGCCTTTGCGTTACGGAACGCCCAAGGTACTACAGCAGAGAGTACGAGCACCATGGTACCCTCCACTGCAGGGTGATCTTGGTCATCGCCAGAAGCGACCGCTACCCCGACATCCAGCCATGGCGAGTGACCGCCACAGGGTTTAGGCACCAAGACACCTATCCCTTGGCCGTCAGGAAGGCACTCTGTTATCTGTGCCGGATTTTTGAAGGACACCTAGCCCCCACACCAATGAGATTCTTTCCTCTGGCCATCAGGACTCCAGTTTGGAAAGCTCGTATGAGAAGCCTGGAACGGCGCCGCCATGAAGAAGACCCCTTGTACCAAGTGGCTACCTACCTAGCCTCTTTGGATCAGCTCTTTGATGAGCAAGCCAGCATCCTGAGGGTGCAGACCCATCGAGCCGAGCAAGCAGAGCTCGCGATAAGACTGCAATAGATCCGGGCAGCCCAAGCCGAGGCAAGAGCCGCAGCCGCGGTCAGTAGCGAAGCGGTTGCCCAGGAGAGCCTCAGGCAGGCCCAGGACCGACGTATGCAAGAATGGACCAGAAGTAGAACTCCAATCCTGACAATTGGGGAAGACCATGTTCTACTAGGGACGCCCGTCATAGGATGGAGACCACTCTTAAGAACCCCACAAGCCCCACCTGAGAACCCTGAAGGGCCTACTGCCGCCGTTGAAAGAGAGGCTGCTGCACAACCCCGGGAAAACGGAAACCTAGAGAACGGTGAGCAATGACTGCTCGTTCCCCAGGAAGCGCACTCTGAAGAAGGCTCGCCCCGCGAGTAGCATGCCCCGAAGCCACCCAGCCCCTTTGGCTTGAGTTGTACCCTTAAGTGTGACCCTGTACCCGGACGTGTAGTACGCATTAGGCCTTGCCCCAGTGTTGTACCTCCCCTCGTTGAAATAAAATTGTTTGTGCTTGTTGCTTGCAAACTTGTGTGATTGTTGTTAGTTTGTGTGCTTTTCGGCGGAAGGTAGATTCTGCCTGTTCAAAAATACGAATTAAACAACTTAAACATCACTTAATCCTAATCCCGATCTCACAAAGACTCTACCCAATCTACAGATGGCTTCCCGAAGCGGTACGAGGGCCTCCCGCAACCGGACCCCTGCAACCGCTGATGCGGGAGTACAGCCTAATGGACAGAACCCTCCTCAGGAGGAACAGGAAGTGAGCCAGAACAGAGGAGAAAATCTAGGAGAAGTGTCACTGCCACCACCACCACCCCTCGGAGACCTCGCACAGATAATACACAACCAGACCCTCATACTGGAAACACTGGCAAATGCCCTCGTCAACAAGTGGCCTCGAGAGCAGACCATGAATGACAAGCTGACAGCTTTTCTGAGGACCAAGCCGCCCACCTTTGCCGGATCTAGCAACCCCTTGGATGCAGATGACTGGCTGCGTGTGATTCAGAGGAAGCTCGAGCCGTTCGAATGCCAGGATCGAGACAAAGTTCTTCTGGCAACCCACCAACTCACCGGGACTGCCTTTGCCTGGTGGGAGAATTATTGTGCAGCTGCCGAAGATGCCTCCACCATCACTTGTAAGGAATTTGTGAAGGAGTTCCATCGCTACCATATCCCCTCGGCCACCATGAAGCGCAAGGCGGATGAGTTCCGCGCACTGCAGCAAGGGAGCATGTCAGTAGAGGAGTACACCCACCAGTTCATGGAGCTGGCCTGATATGCACCAAAGGAAGTGGTCGATGATGAAAAGAAGTAGGACATGCTCAAAAAGGGATTGAACCCAGAACTCCGGACCTTGCTTACCCCTCAGATCTACCCGGACTTCAACACTCTGATGAACAATGCTATTCTCACAAAAAGGGCCAAAACGGAAAAAAGGAAGGATAACAAGTGCAAATTTCTAGAAAGCAAGGCCCGCCAGTAGGACAGCTTCCAGAAATCAAGGAATTCCAGCTATATGGCACCAAGATATCAGGCCCCAATGCAGTATAGGACCCAGTCTCAGGTGACAGGCCCACAGGCCTCTAACACATAGTTCAGGAGCCAGAACACCATGAAGGCCCCGCAGAGCAATGCAAGCCAGGTCACCACCAACAACAGCAATGCTAGGGCCTATTTCAACTGCCGTGAGACAGGGCATTTCATTGCCAACTGCCCATATGCCAAGAACAAGCCTGCTACATCAGCTTTCTCCAACACGGTGAATGGACCAAGGCCAGTTCTGTCAGGTGCCAATCGAGTGCCCATCCGCAACAACAACAACACCAACAACAACAATCAGCAGATGAGGCAGCCCCAGCAGTCATTTGGATGAGCCCGCGTCAACCACATCAACGCGCAGGAGGCTCAAGGAGCTCAGGGCGTAGTGCTCGGTGAGTACCTAGTCAGCTCAGCTCTTGCAACGGTATTATTTGATTCTGTAGCATCACACTCGTTCATATCCTCAAGTTTTGTGGAAAAGCACAGTATACCTACAGTACTACTAAAAACACCCCTATTAACCCGGACGCCTAGAGGTGACATCAAGTGTCAACTAGGTTGTCTACGGGTAAGGATCAATTTAAGTGGGGTAGAATTTTTAGCAGACCTAGTAGTACTTAAGTCTAAGGGAATAGACGTGATCATTGGAATGGACTGGTTAAGCCTACACAATGGTCTCATAGGTTATGCTGACAAGGTGGTACACCTAACGAACCCAGAAGGAGTACGAGTGACCTGCCATACCGGGGAAAGTGGATCTGACCCAATGGTGTTTAGCATGGAAGCCAAGTCCTTGGAAGAAGTCCCGGTAGTAAACGAATACCCAGATGTTTTCCCTGAAGAACTTCCCGGAATACCACCAGATAGGGATATAGAGTTTGTCATCGACCTTGTCCCTGGAACCTCTCCTATAGCCAAGAGACCCTATAGGATGACAGCCTCTGAATTGGCGGAATTAAAGAAGCAGCTAGAGGAACTACAACGAATTGGCTTCATTAGACCAAGCTCGTCACCTTGGGGAGCCCTAGTACTATTTGTCAAGATAAAGGATGGGAGCATGAGGTTGTGTGTAGATTACTAGGCACTGAACGAGGTTACCATCAAGAATAAGTACCCCCTTCCCAGGATTGATGACCTTTTCGATCAACTAAAAGGAGCCAAGTACTTCTCCAAGATTGATCTGAGGTCAGGATACTTTCAACTCAAGATTAGAGAAAGTGACATTCCAAAGACAGCTTTTGTCACCCGTTACGGGCAGTTTGAGTTCACTGTGATGTCTTTTGGACTCACTAATGCACCTGCTTATTTCATGAATCTCATGAACAAGATGTTTATGGATGAGTTAGATAAGTTTTCCGTAGTCTTTATCGACGACATACTTATTTACTCCAAGAGTGTACAGGAACACGAGCAACATTAGCGGGTAGTATTGGAAAAGTTGAGAGTACATAAGCTCTATGCCAAATTCAACAAGTGTGAATTCTGGCTTGAGAAAATAGCTTTCCTTGGTCATATTCTGACCGCAGAAGGAGTAGCAGTGGACCCTGAGAAGGTCGAAGCAGTCTCCAACTGGCAGCAACCGACCAATGTTAGTGAAATCAGAAGTTTCCTTGGATTAGCTGGGTATTATCTAAGGTTCATTGAGGGATTCTCCAAGATAGCCCGACCCATAACAGAACTGCTTAAAAAGGAGAAGAAGTTTGTCTGGACAGAATCCTGCGAAAGGAGTTTCCAAGAATTTAAGAGAAGATTGACAACCGCCCCGGTACTCACCCTACCGGACATTCATCGGGATTTTGTCATTTATTGTGATGCATCCCGACAAGGCTTCGGGTGTGTCCTTATGCAAGATGGGAAAGTAGTTGCATATGCTTCCCGCCAACTCAGGCCTCATGAGCAGAACTACCCAACACATGATTTGGAGTTTGCAGCTGTTGTGCATGCCCTCAAGATTTGGAGACACTACCTGATCGGAAACAAGTGTGAGATATACACGGATCATAAAAGCCTAAAGTATATCTTTACCCAACCAGACCTGAACCTCAGGCAAAAAAGATGGTTAGAACTGGTTAAAGATTATAATGTGGAAATCCATTACCACCATGGTAAAGCTAATGTGGTAGCTGATGCCTTAAGCCGGAAATCTTATGGACCCAAGAATGCCCATCTGCAGGAAGAGATGGCACAATTGAATGTGCACATTGTCCCCCGAGTTTCCATTCGCAAGATGAGCATTCAACCTACTCTGGAGGATAAGATCAGAAGGGCCCAAAGTTCGGCCAAGGACTTGATGGAAATCCGAAAGCAGACTGGAGAAAATAAGGCACCGGATTTTAGAGTGGATAATGAGGGAACTTTATGGTATAAAAGTAGGATTTGCGTGCCACAGGAAGGGGACTTCTGGCACATAATCATGGATGAAGCCCATAACTCGGCTTACTCCATCTACCCAGGATCCACCAAGATGTATATGGATTTAAAACAAAAATATTGGTGGAAAGGAATGAAGACGGATATTGCACGATTCATCGCCCAATGTGATACTTGTCAAAGGATCAAGGCCGACCATCAGAAGCTAACAGGATTGTTGCAACCCCTACCCATCCCGGTTTGGAAATGGGATGAGATAGGAATGGACTTTGTACTGGGTTTGCCCAGAACACAGAAAGGACATGACTCCATATGGGTAATAGTGGACCGACTCACTAAAGCGGCTCATTTCATACCCGTACGGACCAATTACGGTGGAGAAAAGCTAGCCATGCTTTATGTGGAAAACATAGTAAAGTTGCATGGTGTGCCTAGCAGAATTGTTTCAGATAGAGAGACCCAATTCACCTCTAGGTTTTGGAAAAGTTTGCATAAAGCCATGGGCACCAAATTGGATTTCAGGTCCGCCTATCACCCACAAACGGATGGCCAAACAGAAAGAGTAAATCAGATTATGGAGGATATGTTGAGAGCATGCGTTCTTACCTATGGAAAGGATTGGGAGCAGAGTTTGTCCTATGCGGAATTTTCATATAACAACGGTTATCAAGCGAGTCTAGGCATGTCACCATTTGAAGTTCTTTATGGGAGAAAATGCAGAACTCCTCTGATGTGGTAAGAAGTTGGAGAACGTGCCCTAGTTGGACCCACACTCATAAAGGAAGCCAAATAAAGAGTGGCCGAGATTAGAGAAAAACTGAAGGCCGCCTAGTCCCGACAGAAGAGCTACGCAGACAAGAAGAGACGAGAAATAAGCTTCAATCTGGGAGAGTTCGTCTACCTTAAAGTTTCACCTATTCGGGGAACTCGAAGATTTCAAGTACAAGGAAAGTTGGCCCCTCGGTACATTGGACCGTACCAAGTTCTGAAGAAAGTCGGAGCCGTAGCATACCGACTGGAGCTACCAGAAGGAATGTTGGATATACACTCGGTGTTCCATGTGTCCCAGCTAAGGAGATGTTTAAGAGTACCAGAGAAAGAGCATGTGCCAGAAGAAGAGATAGATCTACAAACAGACCTTCGGTACTAGGAAATATCTGTCAAGATTTTGGACACTATCACTAGGAGGACAAGAAACTCCGAAGTACGGATTTGCAGGGTTCAGTGGAGCAGACACGGAGTAGAAGAAGCTACATGGGAGCGTGAAGATGCTCTGAAGAAAGAATTTCCCCATCGGTTTAGGAGCTAGCCGAATCTCGAGGACGAGATTCATTTTAAGTGGGGTAGGTTTGTGACATCCTGAAACATTTACCAAAATAAATCACGTGTTAAAAATAAATTTTCAAATCTCTATCATCATTGAGCTCAGACCTTTCCCGCCCGATCCCCCGAAAAACCGGTCCCGACATACGGATTCATCGCTGTCCCGTCTCCCTGTTCGCCCTCGTCCCGCGCATCATGCCCGACCAGCGCGCGTGCGCGTCCGGCCGTGGTCGCCGCCGCGATTTCCGCCGTCTCTCTCTCTCCATCTCTTTTTTTCTTTTTCTTTTTCCTTTTTCCATTTTCCTTCTTTTCCTTTTTTCCTCCTCCTCCTCCCTTCCTTCCCTCTCTCCTCTCCCGCGCGCTGCAGAGCAGCTCACTCACCGCGCCGCCCTGCTCCCCGCACGCACACGCGCGCGCGCGCCCGCTCCCGGTCGCCTCCACGCGCTCCACGCGCACCGCGCGGACGCGCCGCTCGCCGCGCCGTTCGCCGACCCGTCCCGTCCCCTGGCCACCTCGCCGCGTCGCCCGCCGAGCCGCACAGCACGCACAACGCCCCGCCTCGACGCTCGCGCCCGCACAGCTCGATGCCGAGCTCCACAGCCTGCCACCCCCACGTGCCCGCTTCCCGAGACGTCGCGTCGCCGCCGCGAATCGCGCCGTCAACACTCGCAAGCGGCCGAGCGCCATTAATGGCGCCCCGTCGAGCTCGCCGGCAGCCACCACCGCCGCGCCCCTCCTCTACCACCTTACTCCGCCTATAAATAGGCCTCCCATCACGCTCCCCACTACAGCAAACACTTCCGCCGCCGCTAGCCCCTCCCCTCGCCTTGCAGCGCCGCCGCCAGGGACACCTCCGCCCACCGTCGTCGGCCTTCGTGGCCAGGCCGCCCCGCTCCAATCTAGCCCGAGATATGTAGGGCATCCGAACCCCCACATCCCTCTCTCCATTTTCCCCCGCTTCCTGGCCGCCGCCGCGCTCCACAGCGCCGCCGCCCGCCGCCCGCCAGCCTCAGTGGCGCCGCCGCCTCGCCGTATTCCGACCCAAATCGAGGTGGGGGACGGGATCCCCTCGTCACACTCCCCCTTTTCCCCCTGCTCCCGCTTGACGCCGTGCCCCAGGGCCGCCGGCCGAGGCACCGCCGGCGCCCTGCTCCCCCTCTGCTTCACAGGAGGGAGGAGGAAGAAGAAAGGCAAAATTGCCTTGAGCCCCCTCCCTTTTCCCCAATTTCATTAAGAGCCCTTTTCCCTTTATGATCTTTTTACAAATAAACCCTCCCTATTCTCCCTATTTAAAAACTAACCCCTCCACCATACAAAAACAATTACACATAGGTCCCTGCCCCTTTCCAGATTAGCCAGAACATTTTCAATATTATAATCAAGTCCTTTCACTCTCAAAACTAATTACAAATAAGCCCCTGGATCCTTATTTAGCCCTAAACCCCTCTCTGACCTATCATTTCATGCGCCAAAAATCCTCCTATCGACCTGAAACTTTACCGCGCAATTCCTAATATAGTTTTGGCCATGCCATTAGAAAATCGCCCAAAAATATTACTCCTATCCCCATATCTTAATTGCTTCCGATTCGAGCTCAACGATAAAACTTTTATTTCTTTTTCTTGATTGTGTGTTTGTCTGTATGCGTCATAGATCACGGTGTAAACGAGGAAGAGCCCGTCGACGAGCAGTACTGCGAACAAGCGAACGAGGACCAGTTCCGCGACCCGAACCCGAAGGACAGTACCTCGAT
The DNA here is from genome assembly GCF_016808335.1 of Panicum virgatum. NCBI lineage: Eukaryota > Viridiplantae > Streptophyta > Magnoliopsida > Poales > Poaceae > Panicum > Panicum virgatum. The sequence goes on along the minus strand of NC_053153.1, from coordinate 28,747,712 downwards.
CAGGACTTCCCGGAAGGCTTTGAGAACGGCAAGTTCAATCTCATTCTTTGATGCATGTTTTGTCCCAGTTTTTATAAACACAACCTATTGACCTGTTTTACAAAACTGCATATGTTTTTCCTGCTGAAAACATGGTTGGATAGCCACCTCTTGATTTGTTATAACCATTCATTGACCACCAAGATTAATGTCTGAATGTGAATTGTTTGGACGTTAATCGCTTCTAGAACACTTGGGACCTTAAACACGATTCAACTTGTTTTATAAAAGAAAAATGCGTGAGTGTGTGGGAAGGGAAAAAATGTGGAATTTTCGAAAGATGAGTTTAGATGGGATGGATGGCACTTCTGTGTGAATTGCCGAATGGTGTGCTCTGACCTGTGTGGTTGGGCAAGGAAGGGAGATATCCATCTTGTCACAATTAAGAACCGAGTTGGTATGTTATCTCACCTAACTCCACTATCTTGCAAATCACTCGACCGTTGTATGGGCAACGGCTTAGCATAAACCCCACTAGTTAGTCTGATAGCCATCAGGAGAGCTGAGAGCAACGAGTGACTAAGGAGAAGTGATAAGCTCTGTGTGACTTATGCCCCGGTTAAACCTAGGTGAAAGGTCGATGACCCCTTGGTGGATCCCATGGTGGCTAGTCAGGTCTAGCTAAGGTGGGTAATGGCTTTGTTGGGATATGCACCGACACTAAGGTGATCGAGTTGCGGTACCCCGCTTGTGGGTAAAGTTGCACACCTCTGCAGAGTTAAAAATCTATTCGAATAGCCGTGCCCACGGTACTGGGCGAGTTACGGTGTGATCACATAACTAGTGTTTCTTCTAGGAATGGATGGGTTGGCGTGAGTGGTTTTGGAAAAGTGTCCGGCAGTTGTGCCGTGTGCTATGGCGGATGAGGAGTTCGGTAGCAGGTTAAAAATTGGATCCTGTGTGGGTCAACACTACGTGTTACCCGGTACAAGAAAAACTTGTTTTGAAAATCCTTTCTTTCAAATGAACCCTTGCATAAAAATTTACTTTCCGCAAATTAAACCCTAGCCTTATCCTTGAATTACCCTGTGCATTATATTCTGTTTATACCCCTCCTTGGGTGTGGTTGGACTTGCTGAGTACGTTTGTACTCACCCCATTTTTAATTTTTACAGAGGAAGATTCAGGCTTCGTTCCCGAAGACGTTGAGTACAGGTCCCGTACTGCACCCAACCTTGCCTGTGGATAGGGTCACCCGCAGGAAGTTCCGTATGGCGCAAGACTCTGATGACCCCCTCTTCGTAGTTAATATCGTTGTGTGGGTGTTAGTTGTTATCCTCGCGATAGTGGCGCTTCACTGCCCACTTCCGCGTAGAGTTGTACGGTGATATACCATCTGATGTAATAAAAGTGTTATCAGCCTCCTGGGACTGATATTGTATCACTTTTAAGTCTTCTCTTATGAGGGGACACTTCACACTCCCTTCTGCCACTGGGTCTGCGTGTAGTGCAGCCGCCGCCGGCCGCGTGTCACTCTCGTGCTGCAAGACGTGCCTCTCCAAGGATGTCTCTCCCCTCTCCTTGGTAACCTCTCCTTCCTCCCTGTCCTCAACCTCACCAGAACAGAGCTTACAGGCTCCATCCCTCCGGACCTGGGAAGGCTGCCTCGTCTCAGAATCCTTGCTTTTCACAACAACACCTTGTCCGGCACAATCCCATCGGCACTAGGGAACCTCACAAGCCTTGAACACATTAACCTGCGGCACAACCAACTCACAGGGCAGATCCCCCGCGAGCTGGGAAATCTACACAATCTTAGGTACATGGTTCTTATGACCAATTATCTCACTGGACTAGTACCACATGATTTGTTCAACAACACATCTCTGTTAGAAGTTCTGAAATAGGGAACAACAGTTTGTCGGGCGCGATTCCACGTGCCCTTGGCCAGTTGCCCATGCCGCAAGAATTGAACCTGCAATACAACCACTTCTCCGGCCCCGTACCAATTCGGCGATTTTCAACATGACCAGGCTGCAGTACTTTTATCTTACAAACAACTACAACCTCAATGGGACCATCCCCAGTGGCAACAGTACCTTTAACCTCCCGATGCTACAAATATTAGCCATGGGTACGAACAGCTTCACAGGTCAAATTCCACTAGGGCTCTCGGTATGTCAATACCTCAAAGTACTGTCACTGGCAGACAACCAGTTAGAGGGTCCAGTGCCAGCATTCTTAGCCTTGCTTCCAGATCTCGCTATAATCTATATAGGACAAAACAACCTTGTTGGCACCATCCCACCGGCTCTCGGCAATATTACCAATCTTAAGGAACTGGACATTTCATATTGCAAGCTAAAAGGTCTGATCCCACCGGAGCTTGGACTGTTGAGGCGAATCAATGTATTTGATCTCCATGATAATCAGCTCACCGGACACATTCCTACCTTTTTTGGCAACTTGTCTGAACTATATGAACTCGAATTGGACGATAACTTCTTGCATGGGCTAGTACCAACCGGATTTTGTAGCGCTGGATCGTTCAAGACTCTTATTATCTTTGGAAACAAATTACATGGAGAACTCAGCTTTCTATCCACACTTTCAAATTCTAAAGAACTCCAGGTGCTTGACCTGGGATTTAATTATTTCACAGGTGGCCTCCCTGACTCTGTAGGTAACCTATCAACTCATTTGAATTACTTCTCTGTAGCCACAAACTTGTTAACTGGTGAAGTTCCTGCAACACTCTCAAATTTAAGCAGCCTTATTTTGATTTCACTTTTCGGAAACCAATTTAGTGGTACAATTCCAGAACCAATAGTGATGATGGACAAGCTCCAAATCCTTAGCCTCTCTCAGAATGTCATGTTTGGTCCCATACCAAAAAAATATTGGTATGCTAAGGAACCTAGAAAAACTATTTCTTAACCACAAACTTGTTAACTGGTGAAGTTACTGCTGTTGGAGCTATGGCTACATGCCTATATATGATAGTGAGGCAGAAAACCAAAAGGCAGGAGGAGACGCTGGTTTCTCCTCGTCTAGTTGACATGGTCAACCACAGGTTACTCTCTTACCATGAGATCGTTCAAGCCACTGACAACTTCAGTGAGAGTAGTCTGATTGGGGCTGGAAGCTTTGGAAAAGTTTATAAGGGACAATTGATCGATGGAGCTATGGTCGCGATAAAAGTTCTGAACATGCATCTAGAACAAGCTGTGAGAAGCTTCGATGCCGAGTGCCGTGTCCTGCGCATGGCCCGACACCGCAACTTGATAAGTATACTTACAACCTGCTCCAATCTTGACTTCAAAGCCTTGGTCCTTCAATATATGCCAAACGGAAGCTTAGAGGCTCTCATGCACACTGAAGGCAGAGAGCAACTGGGGTACCTTCAGAGATTGGAAATTATGTTGGATGTTCCGTGGCACTTGAGTATCTTCACTATGATCATTGTGAGGTCGTCCTGCATTGTGACTTAAAACCTAGCAATGTTCTATTTGATGAGGACATGGTAGCACATGTGGCGGATTTTGGGATTGCAAAATTGTTGTTGGGTGATGACTTCTCCGCAGTTTCTGCGAGCATGGCTGGAACAATCGGTTATATCGCACCAGGTAATTCACCTTTTACTGTAGCTTGAACTAGTTTTTTTTTAATACTACCATTTGCTTCTAGTGTCTCCAGTGTTTTCATATTGTTTGGAAATTTCTTGGCCAGAGTATGGATCGGTGGGAAGGCTGTCAAGAAAAAGTGACGTATTCAGCTACGGGGTCATGCTTCTTGAAGTATTCACTGGAAAAAGGCCCACGGTCCCTATGTTTGTTGGGGAGCTAGACATTAGGAGATGTATTCATCAGGCCATTCCAACAAATGTTATGTATGTTGTGGATGAGCAGCTACAGCAAGACCCTGCTGGGAGTCTGAATGACTTTCTGATCCCAGTGCTTGAAATAGGATTACTATGCTCTGATGATTTGCCGGACCGAAGAATGACGACGCGCGATGTGGTTGTGAAACTGAAGAAGATAAGGGAGGCATACATGGCTTCTATAACAGGGACGCAGGGTGCCCGGTGACAACAGACCTCCAAGAAGGTTCTTAGTGACTGAAAATGACCAGTCGGATCAGGAGAATGAATTGATTTGATAATGACCAATGGGATAAGGAGGGATGAAAGTGGTAGAAAGCTCTGCAGCCTTGACAGTCCAATCAATTCATTTGAGTTCAACGAAGATATGGAGGGCTAGCGGGGGCAAGAGAGGCGCGGCCCGCACGGTCCGGGGAGGCGGCCAGGCGGGGAGCGGTGGGCGGGCGGAGATCGATGAGGGAGAGAGAAGACGAAGGAACGAAGAAACGTGGACCCCACATGTGCTGTGCTATAGTAAGACCAATGGCGGCCAAGTAATCTATAAGGTCTCCTACGTGAATACTGCTATAGAGAGCTAGCTTACTGCGGCCATTGAGGGTGCCCGCAATGGTTGTAGCAAGCTGCTCTCCATAAGTGATGACACATCACTTTATAGATAGCAAAATAGATGACACATCACGATTTACATGGCCTCGTGGGGTCCAAGAGTCAGAAAAAATTATTTCTCCCTTCCCCTGCAGCCCTGCTCCTCCCAACGACGCACATGGATGCCCTCTTCCTCCGTCCGCTCGTCGGCGAAAGGCGGGCTCCTCGCCCCGCTCGACGGATGCTCCTCGCCACACTCGACGCTCGACGGTTGTGCTGTTGGCACGTTGTCCGACTCCGCTCCGCCATGCTCACCCACGGCAACGGCCACGCACCGTCTCCATCCTACCCGCGGCGGCCGAGGCTCGCTCCACCTTGTGCGCCCGCTCGACAGCTCGCCCGCCACTCTGGCCGCGCTTTTCCTTGCTCGCAGCAGCGGAGGCCATCGACGAGATCGATTTCGCCTGACTTCACGCAAGGCTAGGCAGGTCTGGGTGGCCGCGACGAGCAGAAGCCGCCCGTAGATAGCATGCATCACGTAGGAGATCACCCTCGCCCGTGACGCCGTCCGCAGCTCACTGGCCTGCTCGACCTCCACGCTCATCCGCGCCATCGGTCTGTCTTGCCGGATCTCCTCCGCGGCCTCGACCGAGCCTCACTCCATGGCGCACCCGGTGAGACCGGCGAGCTGCTCTCCCGGCTCCCCGCCCTGTCGTCGGCTCGTCGCGCTCAGCCCGTCGCCCAATCGGTCCGGATCACGGGGCCCACTCAACACAGAGGCGCGTGCTAGCGGCTCTCGCTAGCCCTGGCGACAACTTATTCTCTCTCCTTGTTTCTCTATCCTACGTGGAAGGCTTATAGAGAGCTTATGGACACTGTTGCGGGTGCCCTTATGAGGGCCTCGGCGACCGCGTAGACGACAGCTTGGACCACCACCACCGCTCCATCTCTCATTTTGACTAATGCTAATTTGAGTTCCCTCCACCCAACGCTTATGGAAAAAGCATCCCCAAACATCCGAGGTTAGCTTCTCGATCCGAAAAGCTGTGTCTTGAAGAAGTAAGTTGCTTCTCCAGGCAGCGCTTTTGGAGAAGCTTAAGGGCATGTACAACGCCAATAATGATGCTGTCTATATCCGGTTAATTGCGACTACCGAGATAGTAAAACGAAGAACCGGACGATGCCGTCACCTCGCGAGACGACGGCACACGCTCGTGCTGCCAGATGATGTAGACAGCAAGCCACCCGTTGTAGGAGCGGCTGCGACTCGGCAACAGCGGTGAGAGATCCCGTGCTCCCCGCTACGATTTGGCGCGCTAACCTTCCCGCGAGCGTGCGGTTTCCCGCCTAGCGCTGGCCGTCGCGCCGAGCCGGCCGCCGTGACACCGGCCGCGACACCGGCCGCGACGCAAACGGGCGGAGGAGGCAGAGATGGCGGCAAATCGAAAGAACTGGTACCTACCTTCCTCCGGCTGCTCGCCGCTTGTTGCACCGCGCAGCCCTGCGCCAACCGCAACGCTGCGCTTGGGATGCACATTTGCGCCGCCAGCAATGACAGCCTAGATCCGGTCGCTCGTGCTTGCCGCGACGCCATGCTCCATCCGCACCATCGCTTGCCTCAATCGGACGCCGCGCTTGGATGAGCTGAAAGCTCAGCATCGCCCCTTGCGCCGGAATAGAGAAAGAAGAAAATGAATCGAAGAAACGAGAGAGACAGAGTCACGGGAGGATGACGAGACAGAGGACCGAAGAGATAAGGTCAAGGTGTAGTGGTGTCCTCTTTTCATTTTTTTTTATTGTTTCGTTAGTTGTTGTTTACGATGGTCTGATAGTTGGGTACAAGTTGTAATTCTGATATGCAGTTTCATGTACGTGACAATAGTCATCGTTGATGAGGAAATATCATATGCAAATCTCAACATTAGAACGTTTGTGCGAGAAGTACCATACGATGGTATACAAAGATCAATTCCATACTTAAATAGTTAACAGACATACTAACAGACACTCCATTGTATAAGTTATCTATTCTATTGTCTGTGTGCAGTGTTTAAGACATTTACAGACAACAACAGTCTACACCATTGTACATACCCTACTGCAGTGGAAGCCTAGCAGTTGTTTAACCTATTTTCCATTACATAGTGTGATACATTTAATTTGTCTTTTTTTTATAGTAGTGTCATACATTTGTCGATTTGTAGCGACGTGTTGTAGCGCTACAATATTAGCTCATGGGTCATCCTAACGTCAGATAGAACTGAACGTATGAGATCCCTTAATTGAGCACTAACATTCTTATTAAGTGCAGGCAACCAGCATATTGTTCATGCATACGGTAGTTTATTGGGCCTTGTGTGCGTTTTGCAGTTAATGGACAGCATGGACCTTTGGTGACTGCTTCAGAAATCAGCTACCAGAGAGACAATCTTTTGAAGGGACGGCTCTTCTTCCTCCCGACGGTTCCAGAGCTACTGTTGAGAGCGGGCGAATAGAGGGAGTCTCCAGTCCAGCGCCGAGATCCTCCATTCCCCCTCCTCTTCGGTGATCGTCTCGGCACTGGAGAGGATGGGGAATGGGGATTGAGGTGTCTGGTGTACATAGTACCTATCGTAGGTCTCCTATGTCATGACGGCGAGCGGTCGGTGGAGACGACGTCGCCTTTAACGAATAAGTTTCTCCGGTCCCTTCTCCACCTCGCTGGTGTGCGTGTTGGCTGCGGTGAAGGGCTGGTGTGCTGCATCCTCACCGGATCTGGGGATTCGCTTGAAGCTCTAGATCTTATCGGTGAGTTCTTTTGTCCCTCCTTCATCTTCTTCGGGGATGGTACCGGCGAAGATGCCCTCTCCGACAAGATTCTAGGGAGGTATGGTTACCACTATCCTGAGGAATCGGGTCGGTGGTTTGCTTTCCCACCTTTCTGGTGGTTTGCATCCCTTTTGGGTGTTCTTCTTGTCGGCGTGTTGAAGTTGATGCGGCGTGGCGTCAGACTCCTACATCACCGGCGAAGCGATGGCCATCGGCCATTTTCTCGGCCTGTACGTTCAGCGATTTATTGGCATGTTGGTCTCTCCGGCGTGCTTCTCTTGGGGCCAGTTCAAACTTTGTTGCTGCTTTGTGGGATGGTGGTCGGCTGCAGGTTGTCTCCTCCGGCCGTCGGCGAGCAGAACGACCGGGATCTTCTTACAAGGATGTGTGTGGTTTTTTTCTTTCATCAAAGGGTGTCTTTGTAAGATGTACGATGCAAACTATGAAATGAAATATGGACCCGATTCTCTCTCTCAAAAAAAAAGAGAGAGACAATCTTTTTGGTCAGTAGCCAGCCCATAGGAATTTCTGACCCAAAGAAGATGGAACTGATCTTATTTTCCTAACATTGACAATCAGGATTAGGCAGGATTAATAACTTATTTGATATTTTTAATTTTCATGTCATTAATGATAGGGCTAATTGTCTTAAGATGTGGAGGCTGGAATATTTTTATTTCCTCCATTTATCTAAAAAATGCCATTGAATGAGGAGGATGACGGCCTCACGGCCTGATAGGAGGCTGTAATTGAAATAATTCAATTCCGTTTCTGTCAAAACAAAACAAAACTTTTTCCTGCTGATAGTATGTAGATGCAGAGTAAAGCAAGCAGCTAGATACACATATATTGCCCTCCTTTATCTCGACGTATAGATGAGTGAATAATAACGCATTCATTTCGTCCTTTGAAAAAAGGTGAATTACTTTCTTATCCACTGTGTACCATCTACTACAGTTAGCAGTAAAAAGAGATCATATACAATATCCATTGTGTAGCATATGAGAGCATATGCAATCCAATCATTTTGGATAAGGGCGAGCAAATATTCATCACTCCTGACCATGTGGGTGTGTCTTGTAAAAAGTTCCTACCTTCTAATTGATGCTGTAATCGGTGAACAAACAAACACTGATCGAAACAAGATAACTAATCCATCGCCGTCAGTCTGTCGCGTAAGATAGAGATTAGGCTGAGATTCAAGCTGTTCCATCTCCACCAACCTACTTTCCTCGTCATCTTGAGTCTGTTTATGAGACCACCAAGGAAGTAGTAGTCCATTTCTAGCTAGCTAGCACGATGTCATCTTGATTCCTGGCAGGCTCCAATACTAGCTTGATCACTCAATCAGATGTGTCTTGATTGAATTCATGCGTTGTCGACTGCTAATTGATGCCTACTAGAGTACCTTGAAATGTCGCAACTCAAGGACGTACAGGCCGAGATCAAGATATGCTTGCTACAGACCTGTCTGTAGGGTGTTGTCTCATACTGCTATCCTTATACTCAAGATGTGGTTGCAGTAGAAGAGTGCCAGTGGTTAACTTGGATACATCCTTGCCATATGAAATGTAGGGCCCATCAGTTTGTTAACTAAGACTGCACAACGATCAAAGTTGTGCTCATAATTGGAGCTTGTGCATGGAAAGTGTGTGCGGATCAAGTAGTGGTGACTTTGGATTAGTAGGAACTTGGTAGGAGCCTTGGATTGGAAGGCACAAACCAAGAAAAGGGGCCGAGTTTTGAGCCCACTGACCAACCTTTGGAGGCAATTTGACAAACCCTTATCCATATGTTGGCAAAAATGATATCATTGCTCTCAAAGAGGATGAATCCTTTATGGTGGCATCTGATTCCTGCTGTCCCAAAGTGGTTGCAACTGGTAAATTATGTGAAAAGAAAAAATATATATTGCTGACACAAAAGTTGTAAATTCGGGGCCATGCGTATGTATAACACTGCAATCAGTTATGGTGGTTAAATTAATAAATTGTATACTTCTACTGCAACCACTTGTTCGTTGCCACCATTGTATAAGGCTAATCACTGTTACTAGTCATAGGCTGCTTTTTCAGATGACAACAAAAGCCAAACACAGGCTCGCTACATGACACCTGGGCCGGTGATAACTTTGTTTATCAGGTTGTCAAGTGCAATTAATCTTCCATCGAGGTGATAGGTTTGCATCCACGCATTGAAAGAGGGGGCGAGGACATGTTTGCTAATTGTGTTCTACTAGTTTTATCATTTGAAAGATACAGTGCCAAAACTTCTTTTTTTGTGAACAGGTGCTGATCTTGACCAGTTGAGCTTCAAACCTCTCGTCAGTGACAGTTCACAGCGATTTCTTGCCATTTGCACTCGTCCAACATTGGCTGCCATAACTTTATCTTTTGTGAACGCAAAGCTTTTTTGTTTTCTGAGCTAACTTGTGAATGCGACAGTTGAGGCGTGATTATTGCAGAGACAAAAGAAAGAGAAGGATATGGTTGTACATCCATATGTACTGAACTGGAGTACTGTCCATCATCAAGGAGACAAGCACACAAAGTAGGATGCTGAAGGCAAGATGGTGACCTCTAATAGGAGGGTTAGAAACTTAGCACGTACAAATTAGACAATCGATGAAATCCTTATCATCACAAAAAGAGTGACGACCTACAATGAGAGTTAGAGCTTGGGATCAGAAAGATGACACAGCCTAACAACAAGGAGGGTGACCTCGAATGAGAGCTTATGCTTGAGTGCTTGACTACAAAAGATGAAAGCCGAGAACGAGCACTAGATCGGTTGGTAGCGCTGCTGGTGTGCAGCCTGACCGACAGCGTTCGAACCCTAGGTTCGAAGTTGGGCCGGGAAAAGGCGCGACGGGTCGCGACCCTATCCTGTGCTCCCACGCCTAACCAGAGCATACGGAAGCGCACCTCCTCCCTCTCCTGCTGGCTCGTGCCCATGCATGGTTGGTCCCGGTTGGTTCTCAACACCCACGCGCAAAGCCTCTTGGGAAAACTATCGCTTTCGACTGACATCATTACTGATGTCACCATTACAAAATAGACATATTATCTTCAAATGAGCATAACTCTCTCATCACACATCATATTTTAAATCCATTTGCACCATTGTATTCTTTGCAAAGAGATCTACAAAACTAGATCCATATTTGGTATATTTTGAAGCTATTTTATACAACTATCAATTTATATTGAATATGCAATCACAACATATGTACAACTTATGTAACAATTTGTATTATATTTTACAAATAATAACTTCTCCTTCATGTGCACACACATAGACATAGCAACGTATACTGTACAATATCGTAACTTTTTATTATAATTTATATTGAGTTTTTATATCAATTTATTAATATCATTTATGTATAGAATATGTGATAACTTTTACTTCGTTACAACTCATATAGAGATGATGTTTTCTTCAAATTTGTATATTTCTCTCATTCAGGATCCGTTTTCAATTTTATTTGCACCATTGTATCCTTTTACAGCAATATCTACAATATAAGATCCATTTTGATATATTTTGAAATCATTTGTATAGAATTATCTTCTTATGCTGGCTGTACAATGACAACTTATATCAAGGTTTTAAATCGCGGGCTATGGTAAATAGCGACGTATTTTTTCCCGAAGCTAAAAGGCTATAGCGAAGGCTATAGCGGGCTATGGCAAATAGCGATTTACTACTAAACCATGAAAAATACAAGTAATAGATGCACAAAAATATAGTAATTAGAAAATTCCATAAACATAAATATGTTTGTAGGGCTACGGGGACATTAGTTAAGTTGGCAATACAATAAAATTCATACATTCAATATTCAGTTGTCTAAAAGATCAAAATAGTAGCACTGAGCTAAGTATGCGGCTATAGCGGTGCTAAAGCTACGCCATTTAGCGCAGCTATAGCGCAATTTAGCGTCCATAGCTGTCATAGCGGCATAAATACAAATAGCGTAGCGGAGACTCTCTAAAAAGGCTATAGCTCCGCAATAGAGGGGCTATAGCCCGCTATTTAAAACCATGACTTATATACAAATGCATAGTGACTTGTTGTCTAATACAAATTTATACATGGACAGATAGCAACATATTTTGTACAGTGCAATAGTTTATATCTATTAGCACCTTAAATTAAATAGATACTTTGTATCAACTTATTAGTATTGACTTATGTAGAGAACTTCTATTGCTTAACACTCATGGAAATATAGTAACAACTTATGTAGAGATAGTATCAATTTACATAAAAGATGAATGGCATAGAAATTGTTACTTATAATTTGCCAATGTGAATACACAAGCTGATAGTCATAAAATATGTGTAGGTTGATAAAATTGTTAGTCAGAAGGGTGTAGATTGATAATGAGAGCATACATAAATTGATAGTGAACAATCTATACAAGTTGATATCAGAATGAATGTAGATTGATAGCACAATATCTAAAAAAGTTGTGTCTGGTATATTGAACTATATAAATTACCATATGTAATCACACAAGTTGACATAATATATGACCATAAGTTGCTACTAAAAAATTTTGCAAACAAAAGTTTGAAACGTGAAAAAAGCATGAGAAACACAATAGCAAATTGTCGTATGTCCACATAAGATAAATCTTGTCAACCTCAGGGGAGTGTTTCACTATTTTTCTTGTCTCCGAGCGCTCGCCTTGACCCCTTCAATTATAGAAGTTGAGCTTGTCTTCCTCCGAGGAAGGTTTAGCATCTTCAGGTTTCCCTTGATAGTCCTACACTTGTTTGATGGATCTTCATTTATTGAATTTTCCTTGATATTTGACGACTTGTCCTTGTTTTGCTATCTTGTTGGGTCTGTTGAGTTCCCCGGCCCCAACTTCCATCCCAGACATTGCTCTCATCTTCCTCCACGGAAAGGGGGCAGATTTGGCATTTTAAGTTCTCTCTTTCTTGCCATGTTGTAACAATAAAAAACTAGTAAATATACCAAAATATATTGGTTATAGAAAAAAGACACGCAGGTTGTGATAAAAAGAAAAGGTTGTGATATAAAAAAGAAAGGTGTGACATATTTGACATGAGTTGACACATGACGTATGAAATAACTTATACCTCACAAAAGTTAATTTGAGATTACAAAAATGATTAAGTTGATACAGGTGTACCGTAACTCCGAGATCTCAATTGCAGTATAAAAAAGCACAAACCTAGGTGTACCATAACTACATGTAGAAAAAGAATAACTTGATACCGCATATAACTTGACATTAAAAAAATTGCATAAATTGATATAGGCTTACCAATAATTACATGTGAAAACAGAATATAACTTGATACCTCATATAACTAACTTGATATTATGAATTTCATAAGTTGATACATGTGTACCATAAAATTTTTGACACATCTCATTTGTTGTCTAAAAAAGGCACGCAAAAAAAACAGACCTTATTGTTCAAATCTATTTTTTTTTTAAAATACCCTCTTTGGCGAGAGGGCAGCATCCCTATCATCTTGTGCCTATGAGCTCCCTCCTCCCCCACCACCACCAGTAGCACCAACTCCCAAATCTGATTTAGAAGATGCTCTTGTATTCCTTCTCGATGGAGAAGGATGATCCAAAGTTTGAAGTTTCTATTTCCGAGCCATGATGAACGGACACAGAGAAAGAGTAAAAACATGTCACTATAACACAAATAGCTTGTGGTGCAGGAAAAGAGTAGATAAAAAAATATATCTATGTTGACACTTTATATTGTAGCCTTTGACAGTGCTCATGCCCCAATATGACACTATATCATGACTATATAAACTTGACACGACAACGTTCTGAAACTTGACACTATTTACATGCAAAAGAATAACACAACTTGTAATATTTTTCCATGGGGGATGCTGTTCGCTTGTGGATTAGGGCATTAAATTCACTAGGATTAGGCATCAAATTTGCTATGATTAGGCATCAAAATCCCGAGAGGGGGAGGTGATGCTCAAATCCTCCCCAACCTGTGCCCTCCCTGCCTTCCTGCTGGGACCAAATCGGACCAAATCCTCTGCCTCCTCAACCACCCGACGCCCGCCAGCTTGAGATCACCACCCACGGCGTCGTGCTCCCCCCTGCGCACCACCGCGCGGGCACCCCCCGTGCACATGCGCATCCTCCTCCTCCGCCCTCCACCGCACGAATTGGCGGTCATGCGCCGCGCCGTAGAGCCGAAACCACACGCCTCGAATCGAACCGAAATGACGGGGACCAAGAGCTGGGGGAGGGGAGGGGGGTTTTGGGATACATACCGCGGGAAGATGGGGCACCGCCCCCACTGGTCGCCGCACGTGCTCTGCGCTCTCCTGCCGTCGCTCCTCGCCAGAGTCGCCTTCCCTCAGTTGCCGGAGTCGCACTCCTGGTTCGGCTGCCGCAGGAGGCCGTCCGTTGTGGATGAGACAAACGGACTGGAGACAGTAGTGGCCTTCTCTATGTTGAAGCAGGCTAGCGGTATTGGCCCGCTGGGCCACAGGGTCACGCGATAGATTGCTGGCGCGACCTGTCGCTTCTTAGACTTTGCGTTTAAAGTGGGTGTTTCTCACCGAGGTTTCCCCCGGTTAAACTCAACAGCCTCAGGGGTGGTAATGAGCCATGGCCCTAGTGGTCACTTCACGGCCCAACTTGGCCCTTTAATTTTTTAGCTCAAAATTGTATAGGATTAGAGTCCGATCCTTTTAGGGCCCGGTCCTTAGTTTATCTAGGCCAAAATTGCCAGCCCTTTACCACCCCTATGCGTGGAGCCACAAATGGATTGCAATGCGCCCGTTGCCTATGGAGTCATCCGGTGATCTCAAGATGGACGCGTTTTGTCGATCTGAGTCTAGTTGTAGGTTTGTTTGTACATGGGGGGTGTGAGTGAGGTGTTCATGTGTAGGGTGGGTGTGTGTGCATGTATGAAAGATACTATAACTGTATTCAGATGAGAGGCTAAGAAAAAAAGAACAAAAGATGAAGCCTTCATAGGCATTCATGGAGTGATCATATACCTCAAGGTCATCAATTGCTCGTGAGATCAAAGGGGATCGTTTAAGGCCCTGTCGTGTGGATCCTCCACTGACTGTTTGAACATGTGAGATCAAAGGGGTCACAATGTGTGTAGAGTACAGGGTAATTGTATAGGATTAGAGTCCGATCCTTTTAGGGCCCGGTCCTTAGTTTATCTAGGCCAAAATTGCCAGCCCTTTACCACCCCTATGCGTGGAGCCACAAATGGATTGCAATGCGCCCGTTGCCTATGGAGTCATCCGGTGATCTCAAGATGGACGCGGTTTGTCGATCTGAGTCTAGTTGTAGGTTTGTTTGTACATGGGGGGTGTGAGTGAGGTGTGCATGTGTAGGGTGGGTGTGTGTGCATGTATGAAAGATACTATAACTGTATTCAGATGAGAGGCTAAGAAAAAAGAACAAAAGATGAAAGCCTTCATAGGCATTCATGGAGTGATCATATACCTCAAGGTCATCATTGCTCGTGAGATCAAAGGGGATCGTTAAGGCCCTGTCGTGTGGATCCTCCACTGACTGTTTGAACATGTGAGATCAAAGGGGTCACAATGTTTGTAGAAACAGGGAAGGTTGGTATACTACCAGCAAAAGTGAAAGCTAAGCCTTGTACAGAGACTACGGCTTCAGGTTGCGCACATTTAGCATAAAACATCTGTGATTCAATTTTTTTATAATAGTTAAAGGTTCATTTCATTTATGCTGTCGTCAGAACTAAACATGAGATGAAAATAACAAAAAATAAAGCTAAGCCAAAGACCAAGTATTTTTAGCCTGGGTGTGGGTGGGGATGTGCCCACCACTGAATCTGCATGGCAGTTAACAATGGCATGGCGCTTATACATGCATCTTTCAGATGCATGGTAGCAGCTACTAGAATGAGGGACCCCTACATCTGGAGTATATCACTTTGATCTCAAGCTAGCAAGCTAGGTCATGGTCAAAGTAGGCATCCAATTTTTCCAGAAAGTAGAGTGCCCACAAGAACAGAAGGACCCATCCATGCATATATATATGCACTGTGCTGCTAGCTACCAATGCAAGTATATATCAATCCACAAACTGATAAACTTTTTATTACTTGGACCATCCAATTTCAGCCGCTCCTTCTGATATGGACCATCTGGATCCTGGCCCTGAAGAACAGAGAAGAACTCTAGTGATGGCTGGCTGGCCCATCCAGCTGCAGAACTGAAGACAATTATTGAGCCTGAGTACTGGTCGAATGGGGGGGGGGGGGGGGGGGGACGGCCATCTCCTCCTGGCCCGAGTGCAAACAAATTCAGTTTTAAATTCGGGGCTTGGTTTTTTAAGGAGGTGCCGGGATACGACGAAGCAGGATACAGTTTGAATAGTTTTTTAGATTACACAGTACAACGTAGACACTCACAACGCATGCACACTCACACCCCTTTGAACTCACGTACGCAAACTCTACTTCTATGAACATCTTCGAAGACTGAGCCGGCAAATCATCGAGATTGACGAAGTCACCACAGACGTCTTGCTGTCGACGGGAACATCGCCTACCACTGAATGCCCAACGCCGTTAAATCCCAAAATATTCGCTCTCACGGGGAGTCGAACTCAGGACCTCAGATGTTACTGAGGCTCTTATAACCACTGAGCTACAGGCCCTTTCGCTCCAGTTTGAATAGTTGGGGCTTTGATTTGATGCCCCCTTCAACGTCCTTTCCTTTTGATGCCCACATGCTCCTTACGTGTCGACTGCCCATTGATATTACATTGAAGATTATTGGTGCCGTAGAGTGCCGTATCTACGTCCATTCAGATATCGGATGTCTCCGAAGAGACGTCCATTCAGATATCGGTGCTCGATCTGGTCAAATTCTCCAGTTACCATCACCGGGGGGGGGGGGGGGGGGGGGGGGGAAGAAGGCCCTAGCTAGCACAAATGCCTGCTAAAAACCATATGCTTTGTCCCCATTTTATGCAGCAGTTGTCCCGTTTGTACGCAGATGGTGCAGGGATTGCAGCCTAGTTGCTAGACTGCGCCCATCCATGCATCGGCATACTTGCAGTCTGTCACGAGCATGCATGGCCAATCATAATCTGCAGAGTGCTGCATGCGGCGCCGTGCCGAGTCCTTGTGTAAGTAGCTATAGCGACTGCAACTTAAACAGTCGCCGGAGCAGGGAGTACTGTTTACCACTGTAGCAATTAATCTGGCCCGTTCACTGGGGAAATGGATGGCTCAGATCGCGTGCAGTGGCTACCTTGCAGTCACAATAGCGACTGTTGGCGATCTCCGTCGGGCGCGGTGAGACCCCACCACTTAATTGCCTGGTTTTTCGCCGTCCCTGCCCGTGTTAATCTACCTTCGATGAATACTATATTAATCCTATCTTTAAGCACGTCCAGTTCCATGAAAACGGATCATATGTGACGCAAGATTGCGAGAATAATGTAACCGTGATCGAATTACGCACGAACGTCAGATGAATTAAAGCCGGTAGGGCTCAAATGATCAATGGCACTTTCCGTGCATGCATGAGCGCTCACAGTTTCGCAGCTGTGCTGATGATTATCCTTGGGCGCCAGCCAGCATGCTGCCAGGTGTCGCGTCCCTTCTTTTGTTTCCACGACCCCTTTCCTCTACAATGCACTGCCTGGTGGGCCATCGCCGTCCGTCCTCTTTTCGTTGCAATTTGCTTTGCATCTTTTCGCTCGATCGATCGGATTGGCATTGGGCTCATCTCCTCCTCTCTCACTCGCATGCCGCATGTATTTAACAGCCATCAGCTAGCCTTGCCCGTTGCTTGCTCTTCCATGGGCCATGGCTGGCTGCACACTCTGCTCGACTGCTTCTGTGTGACTCTGCATGATTCTAGCTAGCTGGTAAGCAATTTTGCAGCAGTATCAGCTGCTACATACAGTCTACACCGGCGAAGAAGCGAGATGTTGGGGAGGATGACTGCTGGGGCGGTCACCGAGCGGCGCGACGCCTCGTTGGATCGCACGGGGACCGCCGTCTCGGCGGCGTCTCCCTTGTTGGCGCCGCCGCCTCCCAAGCTGTTCTTGGCTGACGGTGGCGTCTCCGGCGGGTCGTCGCAGGTAGCAGCGGAGGCCGGCATCATGAGCCCCACCTCCACCCTGCACCTGCAGGCGGCCGTCGGCAGCCCCACGTCTCCGGCGGCTACGGCCGCCCCGTTCTCCCGTCACGGCGTGCCCAGCTCGTCATCAGGCGGCGATAATCACCGGTGCAAGAACAAGAGCCGCCGCCAGGGCCACCGCCCTGCCTGGGAGCCGGCGAGGCCAACCGGGCTCGGCCTCGCCGGCGCCCTGAACGGCGGCGACGCCGTCCCGCCCGCGGCGACGGTCCTGACAGGGCGGAGCTTCCGGAGCGCTAGCCCCGCGTCCACCGCCGCCGCCGCCGACCGCGTGGCGCGCTCCACCTCCCCGCAAGGCCGGCGGCGCCTGATGATGTCGCCGGGTGAGATGGAGGCGTCAGAGGGCTACACCCGCGTCATCGCCCGCGGGGGCCCGAACCTGAGGACGACGCACATATTCGACGGCCGCATCGTCGTCGACGGCTGCGGCGGGTTCCCGGTGGCGGTGGGAGCCAGCGGTGAGGGCGATGGGTTCCTGAGGTGGTGCCACGGCTGCAGCAAGGATCTTGGGCAGGGCAAGGACATCTTCATGTACAGGTCAGTACTCACTGCATAGCAAAAGTCTCTCTTTCTGTTCCTTGGCTTCTTTTCTTGAGACGACGAACTGATGAACAAGAACAACGTTGATGATGTTGCAGGGGCGAGATGGCCTTCTGCAGCCACGAGTGCCGGTACCGCGAGATGCTGCTCTTCGACGAATAATCCTGACGCAACAACGACAACATTCAGCTTCAGATGCTGCTCTTGATCAGAAAGAAACGATCCATCGATCATGCTGCATTCCTGCTTCGCTGCAATTTTATTAGCTAGCTAGCTAGTTTTAATTCCGACCGTCAGATGTAGTGTAGGCGTGTAGCGTTCGTTCTGAGCCCGCTAGATCGTCGTTTTGGTAGCCGCTCCGATCCTTGTAGACGAGCTGCCTGATCGGCCCTGATCTCATGCATGCAACTGTTGTGTTCCATCACTACAAGCAACTGGAAACGTGTCTGGATAACAGTAACAGGGCTGCAGCTCAAGCATCTATGTCCCTCTGACTGAAATCGATCGATGTGCCACATCACCAAGCAAATCACCTTGTACCTAAATTTGGTTTATCGATCAGAAAGGCTACGGTCCTTACGGTGCAGAAGGTGTCAGTGTTGACTAGTACGTACGTATTCTTTTTTATGAGTAGATGACAATGGAATCCTGGCCTCTCTATACCTGAAGCGTACACATAAGGTTGCATCATTACGTATAAAAGACACCCTAGAACTACGCGCGGGTGGTGGTTTGGGTGAATCTTCGGTCCTTGCATCGGCACTTGGCATGAAGCACTGCAATCTGCAGACAGCTAAGGATGGATATGGATGGCTCAACATCCGAATTATCTATCTAATTTTAATATGGGTGTTGTATAGATGTATCCGAATCCGATTCTTAGAATTTTTCTCTATTTGATTCCATATTCGTATCAGAAATAAATGTGTAATATCTGACCATACCCGTATCCGCAATAAAAAATAACTAGTGAAACAATTTTAAACTTATCTCTACAGCTAATTACTTAATGATGTACACCATTTAATGTATTTAAAAATCTAGAGGACTAATAATGTTAATTTCAATATTCTTAATGCTAAAAAAATTAAGTTTAACTATTTTAATATATTTATTTAATGACAAAATTATTTTACATAAATGAAATTATTTATTTATTTAAGGCGACGTATGCTATGCAAACCACCTTCGTATGCAAACTATGGAAACTCCAATCTGGGCCATCGGATCAACATCCAAGGAGCATGTGGGATGTGATAATTTTACAATCTGGATCCGCCCTTGGATTGGGTAATCACACTTTTGCAAATCCCCCCTCCCACACCCCTGCGCCCCTCCTCTTGGATGTTGATCCGATGGTCCAGATTAGAGTTTCCATAGTTTGCATACGAAGGTACGCTGCCTTTATTTAATGGTGAAATATTTTTTATATATCGTACTTATTAAGTATTTAAATATTTATTAAACATATATTTAATTTGCATTTAAAATTAGTTTTTATATCATTTAAATGCAAAAAATTAATTTTCCCTAGCCCAAAATTGATCCAGCTGCATTGTCGGTATTGTCCAGGTAGTTTTGGGCTAGGACACATCTACTTATATCACACAATCGTGGTCGTCCCGGTCCAAAGCTGTTTGGGCCAATTGGGCATGTGCGTTTCCCTTCCCGGCCCACCCGTTGGAGGCCCATTCCAACTTGTGCTTCCACTGACCCACGAGTCGCCGCCGGCGCTCCACCACCACCCACCAACAGCAGAGCTCCCTCAGCTCCTCGTCGCCGCCGCGCCGGTGCGCACCGCTGAACCCGCCCCGGCTCCCTCGGTTCCCCCGACCCCCGCTACCCGCGGCCGCGCGAGCCGTCGAGCGCCGTTCATCCGCGCCTCCGCGATCCGCGAGGCGCCCGCCCGTTCTCCACTGTCCAGGCCGCGTCTCCGACCCCGGCGCCGCCCCGGCCGGCCTACGCCCGGCGCCCTGTCGTTTCCCGCGTGGGACGCGCGGCGCTGGCACTCCGCGACGGTGCACGGCCACGGGCCACAGCGGCATAGGAGCCAATCCCATTCCGTCGGCAAATCCCCTTCACGGCGACTGGTGCGTACTCTCTACTCAATCTCCGTCACGCTTCAGCCCTCGTCGTGATGCTTGAACGAATGAACCAGATGGTTACTGGTTAGTTAAATCAAATCGTCGGAGAGGAAATATGGAGCTGCTAGGGTGTCATGTTCTCATACTGTTTTATTTATCTTTGTCGCTCAAAGGATGCGATTTATGACTTCCCCTTCGATATGTTTGTGGCACACATGATCTGTGTTTGCCTTCTTGTTAGGCTCTGTTAGATGTAAAGTCCTATAAATTGGGATGGAATATTGCCGAACTCCAGCTATTCTAATGGTGTAACCTGCTACATTCTGAAAGTAACATTTGTCCTATTAGTCTTGAGTTATTTCCACTTGACCCTTGTTATCCATGGCAGGCAAATGTTTCGTGCTGGAAGAATTTGTTCAGGAGCTTATGCACGCCATGCTGTATCCTCATTACTGCTAGGTCCTCGATGTTTGTTTGTTTGCAAAAACCCACACTGCTTGGACTGCAAGTGTCATGGGACTAACCGAACAGGTGATAATAATGCCAAATTCTTGAGACCACAGCTAAATATAGGTAGCCATGGCGCTTGCTTTTCCAGTATTACCGAAACAGTTCTAGTCCAAGCTCGTGATCCATCTCAGCTAGCTCTGGAGATAGAGAATGCAATCAATGAGCAGAGATTTGATGATGCATGGAGGGCTTATGAGAAGCATGTTCACATGGATGGACTTCCAAGAAATTCCGTTTTGATGAGCAAGCTTCATCACTGGCTTGGCAGAGAGCTGTGATGCTCACTGGCTTAACCAGTCCTACAATGTGGTCAGCCATGCATTTGAAGAGAAGTATGAATTGTTGGATAAAGAGCCCCTGATTTACCTATCTCTTACTCTTGCACGTAGTGCTCTGCCTAATCTTGCTATAAATGTTGTGAGGAAGTTGGTAAAGATGGAGACATACCCACCTGTTGCAGCATGGTCGGCAATTGTTGTTCATATGTGTCAAACCAACACTGGCGCATTTCTAGCTGCAGACCTTGTAATGGAGCTTGGTTACCTTTTCCAGAATAATAGAGTTGATCCGCGGAAGAAGAGCAACCGCCCTTTGCTATCAATGAAACCCAATTCATTTACATTCAACATTGTTCTGACTGCATCCCTCTTGTTTGGTACTACAAGAAAAGCGGAGCAGCTTCTCGAACTAATGCCTCGGATAGGTGTGAAGCCTGAAGTCAACTTATTGATTGTTATTGCCCGCATATATGAAAGGAATGGGCGCAGAGATGAGATTCAGAAATTAAAGAGGCATGTTGATGAGGCCTATGGTCTTAGCGAATCAGAGTTCAGGCAGTTTTATGATTGCCTTCTCTCCTGTCATTTGAAATTTGGGGATTTGGATTCTGCAGTTGATATGGTGCTGGTTATGCTAAGAAAGGGTAAGAATGCAAAGCGGTCATTGGAAGCAGCTAAAGCAGTTCTTGAAGCTGTTGAAAATAGGAAACTTTATTTGCCTTATGAGAAAACTGAGGCTGACAATTCATGCTCTTCAGAGAAACCTATATCTAATAGCCAAATGCTAAGTTATGTTTCATTCTTCAAAGACAATAGCTTTGCAAGACTTGAATTGGAGGCAAGAGAATTACTCAAGCTGTTATCAGATAAGCTGCAGGAACATGCTGGACTGGTGAAATCTGAACATGGTATCCTCCATCCAACTGAAACAATGTACGCCAAGCTCGTTAAAGCTTTTCTGGAAGCAGATAAGATCAGTGCATTGGCGTCGTTTCTTGTGAAAGCAAGCAAAGAAGATTCTCCTGTGTCTGTTGAAAGGTCTTTTGTTGTTCAAGTGATAAATGCGTGCATTTCTCTTGGGTTATTAGAGCAAGCACATGACCTTCTGGATGAAATGAGATTCTCTGGAATTAGAGTCGGTTCATCCATCTATTCGTCACTCCTAAAAGCCTATTGCAAAGAGGGCCAACATGAAGATGACATAACTGCGCTTTTGAAGGATGCTCAACAAGCAGGCATTCAGCTTGACACAAGCTGCTATGAGGATTTGATACAATCTAGGGTGAGTCATTGTAACACCCCAGGTGCTCTCCATCTTTTTAAAGAATTGAAGAATTCAAATGTTTTGAAATCTGGTCACAAGGAATTTCAGACTTTAGTGCAAGGCTCTGATGACAATGAAGCTGTTTTGACGGCCAGGCTAGTGGAGGAAGTCAGAAGTGGTCATATGGTTGATCATGCTGTTCATGACTGGAATAATGTCATCCATTTCTTCTGCAAAAAGAGATTGATGCATGATGCTCACAGTGCACTGAACAAGATGCGAGCTTCTGGCCATGTGCCAAATGCACAAACTTTTCATTCTTTAATAGCTGCTTATGCTGCCATTGGTGGCAAATATGTGGAGGTGACAGACCTGTGGGGCGAAATGAAAGTTCTGGCTGGTTCAAGCTCTATGAAATTTGATCAGGAGCTCTTGGACTCTCTGCTGTATTGCTTTGTAAGAGGTGGTTTCTTCCTTCGAGCCATGGAAGTTATAGAGATGATGGAAAAAAGTGAGATGTTTATTGACAAATACAAGTACAAGTCCTTGTGGCTTAAATACCACAGAACATTGTACAAAAAAAAGGCTCCCAAGGTGCAAACAGAAGCACAACTAAAAAGGAGAGAAGCAGCGATACATTTCAAGAAATGGATAGGGTTGACATGAGAGCATAAGATTCAACTCATGCTCTGTGATATCTGATCATGAACTCTTCGATTATCTGCTGTATGGATGGATCTTTACAAATTCCTGAAAATCGTAATCGTGGAGTTTGTTAGAAGGTAACATGATTTTGTTTTGCAATTTTGTGTAGTGTCTGCTAGCAGACTAGTAATCGGAAACCAAACTATATTATGTATCGAAACAAGGTTATCTTTATTACAACAAATGCTTCAGCTGAAACATTCTATGTGGTGACAATTCATGTGATTGAAAAAGCAGTATTTGTGCATTTTCGAGGCATACAAAATGCAAATCATAATTACAGAGAGTTGGATTAGTTCTATTTATATTTGGTAGTTGTAGATATATGTATCGTAGACTGCCATATGTATCCCGGGAAGTCTTGCCCCCCAAGTCATGTACTCTTATATATACCGGTCGAAGCCTCAATGCAATACAACAATCCATCCATTACACCAATTCTATCCTTCCTATAAGTTCTCTAGATTGTGATTTGTGAATATTCTTTGAAGAAATAAATGTATCATATTCAAATTTTTAATGAGTGAAAAATGTGGAATTCACAACGGAGAACATCAATTAGTTGGGGAGATTTAAGACTTAATAATCTACACAATCGTAATCCAGCAATAGATGATGATAATTCTCACTTATGCTGCGTCTCATCTTTCAAATTTTCCTGTGTTAATCTGACCTGGTCTAAGAAGGAAATCACACTCAGAATGTGTTATTTAATCATTAATCATTAATCATTACAACCTTGTTCACGAATAGTATGCCTGCATAGGCTAGCAAATTCTTTTATTTTTTTGCTGAGGTCAGAGATCGTTTGGAGCAGGCTCAGCAGCATTACAAAGCAATTTATGATCGGCGCCATCGCCCGGTGGTGTTTTCACCAGGTCAGTGGGTTTGGCTCCGTTTGTTACACCGACCAGCTGCCTCCCTCAACGTTCGTGGTCGTGGAAAGTTGGGTCCTCGCTTCTTTGGGCCTTTTCAAGTGCTAGACCGTATTGGAGAAGTTGCCTACAAGTTGGCCCTGCCTGCTGGGTCTCGGATTCATGATGTCTTCCATGTGGGATTGTTGAAGCCCTTCCATGGCACGCCTCCTGCTGAGATCCCTCCACTGCCTCCATTGCAGCATGGACGGGTGATGCCTGAACTGGAGTCTGTGATCAAAAGTCGCCTAGCACGAGGACAGCGCGAGCTCTTGGTGCGTTGGACAGGAGCTCCAGCAACGGATGTGTCTTGGGTATTACTTGAAGAATTCCAACAGCACTTTCCGAAGTTCCAGCTCGAGGACGAGCTGCCTCTCCGGGGGGGAGATGTTATGGTCGGACTCACGTACAAGAGGCGGCGCAAGGCAACAGACGAGAACTAGCAAGAGGTGACGCAAGACAACAAGAAGAGTCCTAGTTGGTTTAGATTAGATTGGTTCGGTTAGTTTGTTTTGGAGTCTGTTACCCGACTTGGCATAATATAAGTCATGACATGGGATTAGTTTTGGCATCTAAGATTTTATCTGAACATTGGCCTGGGTTCCTGCCTCCTTGCCGCACTGTGAGCTTCAACCATAGCTCCGGCGCGCCGACGAGGCCGCCTACCTCCTTTGAATACAATCTTCGCAACGTTCCTCCAACCAACTCTCATCCATCCCTAGCCCGTGACAATAGAATTACCCATTTTATGTCACATTTCAAATGAAGCTGAATTACAGTTGCTGGGATAGAACTGGGCATAGGAGAGCTACCCAGGTTAATTTCTAACTGTTTCTGGATTGTTTCTTCTATGTTTAAGTTTTCAGATTTAGGAGTTTAGACCTAATATACAATTAACCTCTAGCCTACTAAATGCAACAGCCCCTGCAATTCAACTACAACATCAGCATTGCAAAGGTCAATAAGATTGGAAACTGTGACATGATTACAAATTGGTAAATGCAAGGTTTTAGAATTAGATTACTGAAAGAACGATTAGGAAAAATAAACGTGTTTCATTCTTTAATGTGGTGTTTACCTGATTTTTTATGTGGTCTTTTCTTACTAATTGTATGCAGATACCTACTGTTTGTGTGCACTTCTATTCTAACAGTGCAGAGTATATATTCAAGCATTGGTTTACATACTTAAGACAATTGTTCATGTGCAGATACCTTTTGTGAATTTTGTTCCATCTCAGAGAATCTGACACTGTGCTGTATAATTTTGGCCGTTTAGGTGATCCATGTCCATGTGCATTTGCCTTTAGCATTGGCGTGTAATGATCGTCTAAATTCTGATTGGGACAGATTATGCTTTTTTTTTCTTCTCTGCCTGTTTATCGACATTGCCTTGCTGGAACATAAATATTCAGTGGCTATTTTGTCAATGCCTAGGTGAAGTAATAAAGTGTTTGGGTCAATGCATCAAGAATGCGACGGAACGGTAAAATGTTGTTTTACCACTGTTCAGGAACTGGCTCATGGAAATGACAGAGCAATAGAGCAAGAAGAAAGAAAAATGAAAATAAAGAGGGCAAAGGTAATACAGTATATGGTTCCTTTTGCTTTAAGACTCCATTCTATGCCTGACAAGATGTTACCATATTTTGTATCTTCTTGCCAGGCATTGTATAGGTGACTTGCGTAAAATTGCCTCTGAAGATGTATACATAGAGAAGTACCAATGTACCATTATATACTTGGGGGCTCTTTTCTGTACTAGCATCGGCCTTTGACCTCATGATAACAAAATGCTATAAGCTAGCTGGCACACTTGGTTTATTTTTTGAATGCATTTTTCTTCATGTAGCTATTTGAAACAATATATATGGATTACAGACCATAATATTTCTCCAAACATAGATTGTCCAGGAGAACAAGCATGCTGAATATGTAGGACCAATAGATGGTTCAATGGTTGAACATTAAAATTCTTCAGCCATCTATTTCTCGGGTAAAATTTGCATTTGTGTGCTTCTATTTGGTTCAATGCTGATTTCTTTTATGCCCAGCTGAATCATGTTCACTTCAGGAATCTGAAGAGGTAGCCCAGTTTAATTCATGACAATAGTTGCATTCTCTGATCTAAAGCTTCATGGAGGCTGATCTGCCATTTCATAGCTCTGAATTGCTTCAAAAATGAATCTAGCACTTGTGCTGCTGATTGCTTGATTGGTTTTTTTTTACCAATTTCACCACTTCACCAATTTTTTATCGTGTGGAACTTTAAACATACTATCTTCTTGCGTTTTTCAGTGTTTCAAAGACAAGAGAATAACGTAGCTACATGATTTCAGGGAAATGCAAAGATTTTGGTGCAGCTTAGGCGGCCTCTGCTTTGATATTTTGAAGGCATATTCATACCTCTTATTTGTTCCCATTTGCAGAGGCAATCCATGTGAAGGATATTGAACAATCAAATTTGTAGGAGAAAAATCAGAGCTGAGTATGCATTCGAATGGAGGATGTATCCACAAGGAACTAGCAAACACACAAGGTGAGCATCTATTCCCCCAAATTGCCTTTGCTATATCATGCCATGTGCTGCTGCAAATTAAATTCCATGCCAATGTTTTTTATGGTATTGATATCATTGCGTTCGGATCAACATCTTTGTATGAGATTTGCTATCTACAAATAATTCATATGCTTAGACGAACCAATAGTTATTGATGTTTCATAGCATTTTGAGGGACCGAAGCCGACGACCAGAGGGGGGGTGAATGGGAGCCGATCAAAATTTCTTCGAAATTTAAACCGTCGGCCTATATCCCGAAAATCACCCAAGCCCTTAAGAGTTCTGACCAGAGCTTGGAATAGCTATGGAAAAGCTAAACCAACACAAAAGGCCTCGAACGAGTGAGCAAAACCACGAAGCAAATCGGAAGCGAATCGGGAAAGCTGCAGAACTGATCTGCCTGGACCGGTCTGACCGGTGCACTGGACCGGTCTGACCGGTCGTGGCTGTTCAAAAACTAGCAGCCCGGTCTGACCGGTCTTGCCTACCGGTCTGACCGGTGGCACCCAGAAAACCCCCGAAAACTTGGATTCAAACGATGAATCTCGACCAAACGACCACTAAAATCGACGAAACTCGGAGGAAGGCTTCGTTTCTACCCCAAGAACGTATCCCCAAGAGATCTCACCCTAAAGATATCCATAGCACGAGAATTTCGGGATGAGATCAAAAGGAGTGGGGTTTTCTCTAGAGCTCAAGAAATCGAATTCGAACGAGCTAGTGATTCCAGAGAGTTTAGGACAGAGCTAGAAGCACGGGAATCACAGCAAAGAACTCATGGAACCATCGCAATCGTGTGCACCAAAAACGAAACCAAAATCCATCACAAACGGGCACAAAAACGAGGGGATTGAATCGATTCAAAAGCCCAGAGGGCACGAGGAGGATAGGGCCTCCTTTCCCAATCAAATCCCACTCAAGGTCTCAACAATCCATGGACAAAATCTACTCTAAAGAGAGGAACAGAGGGAGGGAGGCACAGGGGCGGCGGCCTGGAGAATTAATGAGTCCACGAACAGAATACAAAAGCCGCACTAAACCTAACACAAGTGAAGGGGTATTTATACCAGCGGGACTGGTCAGACCGGTACGCTGGACCGGTCAGACCGGTTGGCCTGCAGCACCCCCTGTACACGATCTCATCCGACGGCCGAGGTTCTTTCTTCGGAACGAAGTCTTCTCCACGATGCCGCCATCTTGATGAAGATCCAGTCCGCGGTTTTGGAGGGTCCGCGAAACCCGGGTAGGTGGCCGGTTTTGAGAAAACCGCCAAAACCTCACGCGCGGGAAGATTCCCGCGTCCACGCCATGGCCCTAGACGCCGTTCCCGCCTCGGCCTTCTGACGGCCCTAGACGCCACCCGACGCCTGTCACCTCCTCGCCCGCAGCGAGGCCCTAGACGCCGTCGACGCCCGTCACCTCCGTCAGTCCTGAGACCGACACCCATGCCTCCACGACTTGGCGTCTTCAACCGCCGTCCACCTCCTTGGTTTTGTGGCGCAAACCAAGAAACCCGCCTTCCGTCGCTACTTGCGCCCTCGATCCAGGAGTGGACGCCACAGTTGCCACCCGGTCCGAGCTCCGGTCCCGGCAGCCCTTCACCGCCGTCCACCGCACGGTCCATCGGCCACATCACCTCCACGGCAGCTCCCCATCGACACTCGACGCCCGTGTACCTGCAATCCAAAGACCAAGCGCACGATCACACCGCACAGTTGACAATTCACTCATTACAAGCAGGATAGAGTACTCAATATTCCTCACATTTCGTTGAGTGGACCCGACTCTGTTAATAAATATATGGCAGAAAAGCTAGGTGTTGGAGGAGAAAGCAAAAAGAATAAACCTGCAAATTGTGCCGTTGTTTTCATGGATGGCTTAACCAAGGGGAAAGTAACATGAGTGTTGCGCATCCCACTTTTCTATTTCCATTTAAGCAGTGAGATTTTGATCTGGATGCTGCTGCTTAATGCGCCATGCTTCATCTTCACTGTCAATATTCATTTTATTCACCACAGGACGAAAAAGTTCACCTCTTTAACGCTACACAATGGACGTGGTTATTTTGTTGATTGACCTGTATGTGAGCAAAGCTACAATCTTGTCTTTCATAGCTATACTTTGTAAGGCCGCTATAGCTTCCAAGGTGTAATGAACATGGCACCATTTATGCCATTTCAAGTGATTTTGGTGATCGTATGACAACACAATCAATGGGACTAATGGTTTTGTTAAGTGAACATTTCTAGATCCCAAGGATGAAGTAAAAAGGCCATACAAAGCAATACACGAAGAAAGAACTCAAAGAAACACTGAATTGGATGAGTTCTGCAGAAAACAGGAGCACTGGAAGAACCGATGCATGTAGCATCGATGCATCCGATGGTTGTCGGAAGTTCCGACACCCTGGCATCGGTGCAAATCTCAGCACCAAATGGAGATCAAGCGAAGACCAAGTCAAGATAGCCATGTCACCGGTTGAACCGACGGCGTCAAGCTAGGCATCGGTGTATTGGATGTACTATGTTCCAGAGACGATGTTAAGCACGCAGGAGCCAAGTCTTCAGCACCGGTTGAACCGGTGGTCCATCGGAGCATAGCACCGGTGTAATGACGTCAGCAGGAGAGAAAGACGCCAATGGCTAGTTGAGTGCTGTGAGTGACCGGTTTAACCGACACACAGTCATCGGTTAAACCGGTAGTGTCGCAGACAGTGCGTCAGAAGCTCAACGGCTATTTCAGGTCTGAGAGTGACCGGGTGAACCGACGCCGCCCCATACAGAGGCATCGGTTCATCCGATGGTATGCTGTTTTTTGCTGACCGTTAGAGCAACGGCTACAAGACTTGGTGGCCTATATATACGCCTCACCCCGGCCATTTGAAGTTTGCTGGAGTAGCTGGACATCCCACTCACACCCAAGAACACCTCCAAGCCATCCAAGAGCATAAAGATCAAATCCTTAGTCCTTAGCACAAGCTTTGTGAGCATTAGTGCAAGGTTAGCTCTTGAGTGAGTGATCAAGCAAGGTTTAGATCTTTGTGTTGTGGTTCTAGAGTGAACCAACATTGTATCTTGGTGCGCTGGCCATCTTTGGAGCTTTGGTGGCTCGCCGGCAAGTCAACGACCCTCCGGCTTGGTGTGGAGCGGCGTCGACGACATTGTGCGGGGGATGGAGACCCCTCCTTCGTGGGCAATCTCCCTTAGTGAAGATCAGGATAAAGATGACTGTGATTGTGTTCACGGAAGAGACTTGATTGCCGGGAAGCGATACTCTTCGTGAGTGCTTCAACAACGTGGACGTAGGGGCGCCTTTGTGGCAATCCGAATCACGGGATAAATCCTCGTGTCGAGAGTTCGCTTCCTCTCATCTCTCTCTTTAAGCTTCCACATTTTATATTGCAACTTGTGTGCCTTTACCTTCTTAGTGTAGTATCTTACTAGGATTGGCTATAGGTTGCAAAACTCTTTTGGGACGAGGGTTACACACTAAGGTGAACCGTAGTTGCACATCTAGTTAGTTTGTTTTAGTTTAAGTTTTGTGCAAACTAGTTGGAGCCATAGATTAAGATTTTAATAGTGTCTAATTCACCCCTCCCCCTCTTAGGTTAGAGCACCCGATCGCTTTCACAAGGTTGCAAAAGGAGCTATTGCTTGATAGCTGCAAGCAGTAAAATAATCATGCAAAAAATGTTTTAACTTGGGATTCTGTGTGGTGCCTGTTATGTGGCTTTCTATGATTCTATCCATGACCTGAAATTGATTTTAAATCTGTTACTCAGTTGATATAATCTCTAATTTATAGCTGAGGTAATCTCTAATTTCTTCATGCTTATCTGGTGGTTCTTTAATGTCAGGAAGAGTAGTGTCCTATAGGCCAGAGAGAGTATCTTGGTTTCATGTTCTGTTGGCACCGAGTGCTCCATTGGATGACAAACTCAAGCAAATATTCCTTTGTTCCATTTGACGCAGGAAGACAGGTTATGGAGGAACACACCATGATAAAAAGTTTGGGCTCATCCCGGCAAGGATGTTTAAAAAATTGATGTCGATGCTGCTTATATTGAATATTCTAGTGTAGCTGCGTGATCATAGTAGTAGTGGTTTGGAAACACCAACGAAGGTTTCTTATATATCGATGTTTCTTTTGTTTATTTATTTATCATTTTCCTATGTTGGTATTCTTGTATATTGATATTTCTTTTATTTATCATTCAAATTATAAATATATACAAATGATGATGATATTTTTTTATTTTGGACTATGGATCATGTCTTGTCTTTTGTATGTCTGAAATTTATCCGTAGCATTAGCACGGGCACCCTTACTAGTAACAGGTAGTGTGTATTAACAACGTACGCAGTACAAGTACATATCTGGTATTTCTCTACAAACTCCAATCCAGTGATGTTTGCTATGTTGTGCCAAATTGTTTTAATTCTTACCACTAGCGCTTGCATGGTTCCAGTAGAAATTTTTTATATAGTAACAATATTAGTAGAATATACTAAACTTCTATTCTTTTTTCCAGGCACACAAATGATAAATCAAGTCTGCTTTCTCTGAAACAGAAGTACCAAGTTGTAATGGGCTACTGGCTGAAATAATAACTTCCTTCTCTATGTGGTGCAGGGGTGCTTGTTGATAAAGTTGGTACAAGGGGGTTTTTTGATGACAAAGGTATTTATTGATGTCACTTACTGCCCAGCTCACCCTTTCAATGCAATGTATCATCATTGTTAAGTGGCATATTTATGCATTAGTCTGTTATAGATTTTTACTGATGCTTTCTAGTCCAGTATATCATTTCTTTAGACAACACTCATTTAGTTATGCATTAAATCCTTATGTACAATTTGGCTTAAGCAAAGAAAGATGCTAATAAATTTACTAACTGCTAGATCATTCACAGCAAAACGTCCTAGCTCAGGGAAATCTCAATGAGCATAATATACACCAAAACTATACACAATCATGGTGATTAGAACATCTTTTAATGATTTGGGTGCTATTAGTTGTAATCTATCATTCAAGGCTCATTTAATGTAGTGCCACTCCAGTGATCTAGAGCAATATATCATTTCTGCAGACAAGGTCACTTTTATGGGCTAGACCCGTGCTGTTTTCTTCTTTTGAAAAAAGAAAACTTGGCTCAAGCAAACGAATATAACATTAACACCTTTGCACGGTGGAAAGGAAAAGTCTCAAGGTATAAAAGGACTCTTGAAAACGAAGTTTCTTAAAATGCTAGACCATTCAGAGAGAAATGCCCTAGCTCTTGGAAATCTCAATGAGCATGACACACACCATGAAATCATACACAGCCGTGGTGATTAAAGCACCTTTGAGTGATCTGACTGCTATTATTTGCAATCTCCCATGGGAGGCTTGACGTGATATAAACTTATAATGCTACTTGAGTAATCTGCATGCACCACCATACAGTTAATTTTGTTCCCAACGGAACCACCGTGGCTTGAAGATTCCAGGGATGATACAAGGTTCTTTAAAATGGTATGTGTTTGATTGTAACGACGAGATGATTGTGAATGAGTTATGACAAATTGAGTGACCTACTAAACTTGAAATTGAGTGACCTACTAAACTTGATGCACAGAGTTAATTATATGAACTGCATGAGTACAGCTTAGCCTTCCTTTGCACATAAAAACTCTACCGATCTGTAATAATGGTGAAATGTGTCAATTTTAATCTTGTATGATTCTACACAGTATTTTTGTGTTATATATGACACTGAATCAGTTTTGCCATCTATCCTTTACTACTTTGTTCAGTTGTCTTGTTAAGTTTTCTAGAAACACTCTGCAGTCGGGATAGTACTAAGGGTTGACCTGATTTTCCAACAGCAAAAGGCTGCAAAGGGTTGTCACTTGTCAGTGTGGATTCAGGGGCAGACGTGCACGTCAGAAAATAGTAGCGATGCATGGGCGGGATTCTATCTGTCCCAGAAAGAACAAAATGCATGCTTCCACTGGCTTACAGTTGATAGGATATAATGGATGTGCCGTGTATCTTCTCTCGGTCGTTCAGCGGGTTTATTAGATTTGATGGTGCTCCAGAATGATCCTTTGAGAATCCTTTCAGAGGAACAGAATGGGTTGGTGTTTCATCAAAGAATAATTGAGAGGAATCACTCATCTCTTCTCTGTTCTAAGCACAAATTTCCTACTGGACGCTAGGCTGCTATGCTGTAAGCAAGGCTTGGGTTTCCAAAGGCAAATTAACAGAGAGGAAGTGTGCGCCTTCTCTTCGATTCTGATTCGTTAGTCATTTGGATCCAAATGGTATTGATGTGCACGCTACGTTGCCTCTCCTGGAGTGGCGAGATATTCTCCGGTCCGGCTACACGTACCGAGATTCCGGTTCCGCGCGCGAGCGTTGGCTGGCGTCCGGGCGCTCGATTCCGACCGCGCCGTCCGCCCGGCTCGCACGCCACACGCAAGGTTTTAAATCTCCCGTTATAGCTTCCGGTAAAGCTCGCTATAGCTATTTAAGGTATGGTACCGTTATTTGAACGCATGTGTAATTTAGCCGCTATAGCTCGCTAAAGCCTCATTTAGCCCGCTATTAGCTGTTTTTTGAATCCAACAGCTAAACCCCTTAGACTGCTATTTAAAACCATGGCCACACGTGAGTCTCACGGTTTTCTTTTCCTTTTTCTGAGTGGACGCAAAAGCAGGAGGCATTTTCTTTTCGTTTTTTATTTCATTTTTTGTGCCTTAATATTTTTACTTCATAATTTTCGTAAATATTTTTAAACAACTTATGAATATAATTTTTTTATAGAATGTTTGCATACAAGTTAGTCATTTTTTGCATCACTTATGAACAGGAATATATGTGCATAATTTTTGCAGTACAATTTATACACATAAATTTTGTGTCATCCAATGTATGCAAATATTTTATATAATTTCATGCATAAGTTATGAACATATTATTTATGCATAATTTTTTTTCTAATATAATTTATGCTGACATAGCTTATGTGGGTTAGGCTTGGGGCTTAAAGACAACCCTTCTCCAGACCTCGCACAGTGCGGAAAGTCTACGGCATTGGGTACG
Organism: Panicum virgatum; assembly: GCF_016808335.1. NCBI lineage: Eukaryota > Viridiplantae > Streptophyta > Magnoliopsida > Poales > Poaceae > Panicum > Panicum virgatum. The sequence continues at coordinate 28,714,344 of NC_053153.1, read as the reverse complement.
CCCTAATTTATGTTGACATAGCTTGGTTTTATATTTTTATTTCATATAATTTTTTTGTTCAAAATGATAAAAGAGAACGGGAATCACGAACTCACGGTGTGCATGTGAGTGGACACTGCCTTTAGCTTGACTAGGCCGTGGGAGTCGGACGAACGTGTACATGCAGGACTGCGGCGAGTGTGCGCCGGAGAGGGGAGCCGCCGAGCCAGTAATGATGGATTGTCTGATCGATCGCCAGAAGCTATGCTGGCGCGCGCGCGAATTAGAAAGCCCCTACACGTACCAGCTGAAGCTTTCAGGTCTTCAGTTTACTCTGTGCAGCCGTTTGATCGGCTAAATTTTCTTTGATTTTTGGTGAGGAGAGAAGACACACATGCTCGCATCGTTTGAAACAGAGCAGGAGATGGTGTTTGGGAAAAAAGTTAGTATCATTGTAAGTAGACAAAATACAGAGTTGAGAGTAATACTATCTTTCTCAATCCATTGCCACCACGCACTGTTCTAGACTTTGATTAACCTTATCCTTTTTTGGCAGACCCAGCCGGAGATGATGCTGCGTGCGTGTCGATCATAGCAGACAAGTAAGGTAGGGGGTGTCGCTAGGACTCCTGGCGACAGTGCCTGCTGCTGCCTGTGTGGGCGTCTCTCTGCCGCATCCGCATGCTCTGGAGTCTGGAACTGGGAGGTGGTGATCAATCAAGGTGTGTGCTCCTGATATCACTTACGCGACATTGCGCGTGCCTCGGTATTCGGGCTCCATCAGACGGATGATGCCTGCTTGCGAGGCGATTGATTGAGTCTTGTGCACACACCGAGTCGAGTTGTTGAAGGTTTTTCCAGCATCAGCTAGCACGCACCCACCCGGGCAGCTGCATGACCATGACGACCTGAGGCACACTCCCCACTCATTACATTAGGCCAAGAACATGTGCAGGCAAGGCAATGAATCATGAACCCCAACCAACAAGGGCATGCAAGATCTGAGCATGTACCACATCATTCGGCATGCTGATGCTGCATGCCACTGCATATACGCATGCCCATGAGATCGAGTTCATCATCCAGCTACATACATTGTAGGAATCGCTTGTCCTAGCTACTAGCTAACTAATTGCCTTGGCCCCCTTGCACGCAGATTAAGTTCACTGATCGATATGCATATGCTTTTCGGCTGGTTGTTGTTGGTGCCATGGGTGCATGGCTAGCTTTAGCATGGGCGGATCCAGCGGTGGGTCTAGAAAGGTTCTAGCCCCTCCTACTGCCGCCGGACCAATGGAGCCCCTCCTAAGCCCCCTTGCTATTTTAGTATTTTTTTATCATGGATGCACTGCAAGGAGGTTGAAGTTGTCTAGAGGTGGAAAGAAATCCCCTCTAACAATTATCCTGGATAATTGAGCTTTAGGGTTCTTGCTAGGAGCTAGGAGCAAGCGGGCATGGCTGCTGTATATCTAGGGCTCTACGACGATGACGACGCGGGTGATCCATCCATCCATTGCTTCGCATTGCTTTTCTCCGATCCAGTCACTTCCATGCCCAAAGGCCAAAGGATGCGCTGCCATGTGGATCGATCGATCGACTACTTGGATCCTGGCGGGCCCCATGCATGCATGCAAGGGTGATGGTGATGTACACGCCACGCACCGACCTGTCACGCTTTTGTCAACGCCCGTGGACGACGTGGACCAATAGATGTCGCCCTAAAATGCGTGTCACGAGGCTTTTAAAACTTTGGCCCATGATGTGGGGAAGAAGGTGTATGTATGTTCTTATTTGATCAGACTCACGAAAACAGTAATTGTGATAGATTTATCACAACTATATATAGAAACGATTTTAATTTCACGGATACACTGCAAACGCTCATAAACATGCAATGCACACTCAACCTATGAATGCACTCACACAACCCACAGGTAAGTTGGGGATTCGTACCTGGGTGGGCAAGTTCCACCACAAGGAATCTTATCAGCTAAGCTACGCTCAGTTTGCTCATGCGGGTTCTTAGGAGAACTGCTTGTAAAAATGGGTAGTTAGTCATCTACGAAATCATGTTTAGTAGCATATATACAATTGGAAGAAGCAACAATCAAAATATATATGTGTGGAGACTGGATTCTTACGCCCCGGCCCACACTCCACTCTAGCAAGAGCGCGGCCGACGAGATCCGAGTCCAAGGCGCTTGAGTCAGGATTTTTTTCATTTTTATATTTAAAAAAAATAAAATTTCAAAAATATATGACGGTTTCGAAAAATTTCAAAACTATACCCCTGTCGCCCCCTGCCTGAGCGACAGGATCTAAATGTAAAAAAAAATTTACATTTAGGTCCTGGCACCCGGGACGCATTAAACAACAAACTTGTAAAATCGATATAAAATCGTAGAAAAATCGGAAAAATACAAACTCAACTGTTCTAGATTCTATGAAACAATATCTACAACTTTTGTTATATAAAGTTTTTCATTTGATCAATATATCTTGCTCTATTTTAAATACTAGTTTAATACACTTTTATTTAAATCTCAAGATCCATCCTTTGGATGCAGGTCACCTTTGGCTAGAGTGTTGCATATGGTGAGCATAGGCTTGCACAAAATTGGTACATCCAGAAAACATTTCTAGAATAAGTTTTTAAATTAAATCTTGCAATATGTCTAGTTTAAATGGGTTATTTATCCATGCTGTTATACTGAGTTTTAGAAGCCATAACTTTTACAGTACCATTATTTTATTTCCTAAGAGCTATAAAAAAGTTTGGTAAATTTTAGATAAGCACAACTAGACCAAATGAATTATGACTAAGGTAAATGCACTAAATCAAGAAAAATAGTTCTTGTACCTAGAAAAATTTGAAATAATTCATTTGGTCTAGTTGTGCTTATCTAAAATTTACCAAACTTTTTTGTAGCTCTTAGGAAATAAAATAATAGTACTGTAAAAGTTATGGCTTCTAAAACTCAGTATAGCAGCATGGATAAATAACTCATTTAAACTAGACATATTGCAAGATTTAATTTAAAAACTTATTCTAGAAATGTTTTCTGGGCCTACCAATTTTGTACAAGCCTATGCTTACCATATGCAACACTCTGGCCAAAGATGACATGCATCCAAAGGATGAATCTTGAGATTTAAATAAAAGTGCATTAAACTAGTATTTAAAATAGAGCAAGATACATTGATCAAATGAAAAACTTTATATAACAAAAGTTGTAGATCTTGTTTCATAGAATCCAGAACAGTTGAGTTTGTATTTTTCCGATTTTTCTACGATTTTATATCTATTTTACAAGTTCGTTGTTTAATGCGTCCCGGGCGCCAGGACCTAAATGTAATTTTTTTTACATTTAGGTCCTGTCGCCCAGCCAAAGGGCGACAGGCCCCCTGTCGCCTAGGCAAGAGGCGACAGGGGTATAGTTTTGAAATTTTTCGAAACCGCCATATATTTTTGAAATTTTAATTTTTTTTAAATACAAAAATGAAAAAAATCCCTTGAGTCAGAGAGGCTGGCCTGATGGCTGCCCGGGCTCTCCTTGCTCTCCTTCCCTAAACATAGTCATTTTACCTACTTATTAGTCTGTATCATACTCTCCTCTCGTTCCCTAAACACGGTCATTTTACTTACTTATTAATCTGTTCTAGAATTTCTAGAATAACATGTATTTTGGGATAGGTAATGTAAATGTAAACGATCGTCTTTGTAAAAAGGGGATATTCAATGAAAATAATAGGTTGTGTGAATTTTGAACCAAAGTTTGGGGGGAGCTGGTGATCGAGACTCCTGTACTAGTACTACGTATGTAACAGATTCTCAGGATGGGACTCTACTACATACGCTCGTTGATCTCTACCACCAAGCCAATATACAGACACTTCTTTCCATGCAGCTTTAGCAGCCTGAAGGAGCTACGTAGCGAGCACTGTATTCCTCGTGGAAACACGTTCACAGTTTGCAAGGCTGACACGAGTGTTCATGGCTAAAGCAGTCTAGCACGCTCCTCGTTGGGGCGGCGCTTTTTGCTCCAGCGTCTGAGATGTGATGGTCTTTGTTGATTTCTCTTCCTTCCATCAGATCAAACTGTACGTCCAACAAAGATCCCAAAGTGGTGCACCAGAGAGAGAGAGAGAGACGTGCAGTATTGCATAGCTTTCGCTAAGAGTTGAGTTCCCAAGAGGGACTTTGTCGCAGAAGGGAAGGTACGGTGCATCTGCTGTTGATTTCTGCAGTGTGTTGGTCATCCGGAACCAATGGCTAATTAAGAAATCTGACGTCAGCAAACAATGGATTTTAGAACTTGTACAATGATGGATGCGTCTGAATTTGATTGCGCATCAAGATTAAAAATCGGACGGTTCCACATTTGCAGTAGCAAGTAAAACAGATAAATCTGAAACCTCGGAATGAAAAGGCAAGAATATCGGCACCGGAGAGAGGCAACAAGAAACTAAGCCGTCGCTCTGCAGATTCCAGCAACACACAAGACCTCTGCACATTTCTGAAGAGCTAAGGCTGCAGTGTCACAGGTAGCCATTTTCATCAGCTCACTGATCACGCATTGCCCCTGCAACTGTCAACTAACGCATGATGGTCATTCACCATGCAGGGAAACGAAATGATTTGAGAACATTGCAGGCATTCATGACCCTTCTTTTACTGCTTTCAAAAATCAAAACACAAGCAAAAACTAGTAGCTAGCTAGTATTGTACCAGTACGAATAAACTGGTGAGGAATGTTGAGTACTCTATCCTGCTTGATGAGTGAATTGTCAACCGTGCGGTGTGATCGTGCGATTGGTCTTTGGATTGCAGGTACACGGGCGTCGAGTGTCGACGGAGAGCTGCCGTGGAGGTGCTGTGGCCGATGGACCGTGCGGTGGACGGCGGTGAAGGGCAGCCGGGACCGGAGCTCGGACCGGGCGGCAGCTGTGGCGTCCACTCCTGGATCGAGGGCGCAAGCGGCGACGGAAGGCGGGTTTCTTGGTTTGCGCCACAAAACCAAGGAGGCGGACGGCGGTTGAAGACGCCAAGTCGTGGAGGCACGGGCGTCGGTCTCGGCACTGACGGAGGCGACGGGCGTCGACGGCGTCTAGGGCCTCGCTGCGGGCGAGGAGGTGACGGGCGTCGGGCGGCGTCTAGAGCCGTCAGAAGGCCGAGGCGGGAACGGCGTCTAGGGCCACGGCGTGGAGGCGGGAATCTTCCCGCGCGTGAGGTTTTGGCGGTTTTCTCAAAACCGGCCACCTACCCGGGTTTCGCGGACCCTCCAAAACCGTGGACTGGATCTCCATCAAGACGGCGGCATCGCAGAGAAGACTTCATTTCAAAGAAAGAACCTCGGCCGTCGGATGAGATCGTTGTACAGGGGATGCTGCAGGCCAACCGGTCTGACCGGTCCCTGGCACCGGTCTGACCGGTCTAACCAACCGGTCTGACCGGTCCAGCATACCGGTCTGACCGGTCCCGCGGGTATAAATACCCCTTCACTTGTGTTAGGTTAAGAGCGGCTTTTGTAATCTACTCGTGGACTCTCTGTTTCTCCAGGCCGCCGCCCCTGCGTCTCCCTCCCTCTGTTCCTCTCGTTTGAGTTGATTTTGTCCATGGATTGTTGAAACCTTGTAAGGGATTTGATTGGGAAAGGAGGCCCTATCCTCCTCGTGCCCTCTGGGCTTTTGATTTGATTCAATCCCCTGGTTTTGTGCCTTGTGCAATGGATTTTCGATTTCGTTTTTGGAACACTTGATTGAGAGGAGACCTCGAGTTCTTTGCTGTGATTCCCGTGCTCCCAACTCTGACCTAAACCCTCTGGAATCACTAGCGTGTTCGAATTCGAGTTCTTGAGTATTTGAGAAAACTCCAATCCCTTTTGATCTCCCCCATAATTCTCACGATTTGTTGATCTTTGGGACGAGATCTTTTGGAGATATGCTCACGGGGTAGGGGCCAAGCATTCCCCCAAGTTTCGTCAGGTTTCGTGGTCGTTTGCTCGGGATTCACCGTTTGAATCCAATTTCTCGGGGGTTTTCTGGGTGCTACCGGTCCGACCGGTAGGCACGACCGGTCAGACCGGTACAGCGCACCGGTCAGACCGGTCCAGCGCACCGGTCAGACCGGTCCAGGCAGATCAGTTCTGCAGCTTTCCCGATTCGCTTCCGTTTTGCTTCGTGGGTTCGCTCGCTCGTTCGAGGCCTTTTGTGTTGGGTTAGCTTTTCAATAGTTACCCCAAACTTTAGTCAGAATGCTTGAGGGCTTGGGCAATTTTGGGACATAGGCCGACAATTTGAATTTCGGAAGAAATTTTGATCGGCTCCCATTCACCCCCCCTCTGGTCGCCGGCTTCGGTCCCACAATTGGTATCAGAGCTTGGTTGAGGTTTTCAATACCTTAACCGGTTCGGAAACCACTCGGCGACCATGGCGAGTCTTGGTAAGATCCAGTGTTTTCCGGCGAGGATTATGCCTACTGGAAGGTTCGCATGAGAGCCTTCCTGCAGAGCATGGGAGCCGATGTCTGGGAGATTACCACGAACCAGCTCTACGAGGTGCTGGCTGTTCGGACCACGCCTCTTCAGGTGACCCAGCACGAGGCTAACGCCAAGGCCGTTAATGCCTTGTTCGCTGGCGTTTCTCGTGCGGAGTTCTCACGCGTCCAGGGGTTTCAAGAAGCCCACAAGATTTGGACGTGTCTTGAGAACTACCACGAGGGTACACCTCAGGTGAAGGCCAAACTGTTCGAGACTCACCGGCGTGAGTACGAGAACTTCACACAGGAGCCGGGTGAGAGCATTGACCTGATGTTCAGTCGTTTTCAGTCGATTGTGAACAAGGTCAATGCGAACAGATCTGCTGGTGCCCTTGAGTACACAGAGCACAAGAAGGCCCTTAAGTTGCTTTACGCACTTGATCGCTCTGTGTGGGATCTCAAGGTGAACACCATCATTGAGTCTGCTGGCTATGAGACTCTGACGGTGAACAAGCTTTTCAGCAAGCTCAAGGCCATGGAGGTGGATAACCAGACACGAGCCAAGCTCAATGGTGCCCCTCCTTCCAAGAGCGTCGCTCTTGTGACTGGCCCAGGTGGATCGAGCTCTAACGCTAACTCTGCTCTTGGCTTTTCTCTTGCCTCTTTGCCTTCTGTTTCAGATGAGCAGCTGGAGACGCTGGGCGACGATGACTTGTGCCTCCTCATCAGCAAGTTCCAGCGCGTCTACCACAACAGGCAGAGGAAGAAGAACCCCGGGTGCTACAACTGCGGCGATCTGAACCACTTCGTCGCCGATTGCCCCAAAAAGTCCGGTGGTGGCCAGAACAACTCCTTCGACTACTACCGCCACCGCGACCGCGACGAGGGAGGCTCCAACAAGGAGCGTCGGCGCCACAAGCACCGCAGTCGTGACCGGGGAGGACGCTTCGACAAGGAGTCGCTCAAGAAGCGCTTCCAGTACAAGGCCAAGAAGCGGGAGAAGGCCTTCCTAGCGCAGCTCAGCGACCTCGACAAGAGCTCCGACACCGACCGCTCTTCTTCACCGACCTCCGACGACGATGACAAGAAGAAGAAGAAGCGGGACAAGGAAGCCACCGGCTTCATCAGCCTTTGCTTGGCGACCGGTCGGCGCAAGAGCTTCTGCACCATGGCGGGCGAAGCCAATGGTGCTCGTGCGTCTTCGGGTGGACATGCTACACCGACGCACTCCGGCTCTTCTCCTGGATCCGAGAGCGATTCAGAGGTAAACTCCACGATCGACCTGCTTGATACAGAGGTTAGGGAGTTGTACGCCGCTCTCGACAACCAGAAGAGGCTGCTTAAGGAAGCAGCTAGAGAGCGTAGAAAGCTTAGGGCTGAGCTGGCTTGTGTTAGGGAGAAGTCTAGTGAGGATGATTGCGCTGGCTGCATATCTCACATGAACGATCTTGTTGCTCTCCGTGCCAAGCATGATGAGAACATCGCGAACTTAGATGTTGCTAAGATTTCGCTTGCTGATGTGTCTCATGAGCTCGCTAAGGCCAAGCATGAACTAGAACTGGTTAAGGATGCTCCTATTGTTAGCGATGTGCTTGAATGTGAGGAGTGTCCTATCTTCAAGTCTGATCTAGCTTCTTTGCAGTCCAAGTTTGCTACTGTTGTGTGCGAGCTAGAGGAGATGAAGTCTAGGCCAGTTTTGCTTGGTGCTTGTAAGCTTTGTCCCACGCTTGGGTCGGAGCTAGAGGAGAAGAACGCTTTGATCAAGTCTTTTGGAAAGACTAAGGTCATAGAGTCTAGCCCACCTATTGACTGCTCTGTTTGCCCTGGTTTGATCTCTGATTTGGATAATCTTGCGGTAGAGAAAGCCAACCTGGAGAATGAGAATACCTATCTTAGGGCGATTCTTAGTTGGGTTTCTGCTAATGAGCCGCAGTTGGGCATGATGATCAAGCAGTTCAAGCGTGGTGATGAGTTTGGGGTCGGTTACACATACACGAAGTCAGACTTTGACAGGTTGTATGGTAAGATCGGCAAGGCTGCTGGAAACACTACTAGCACGAGCACGCAGCCCTCGCTTGTTGACCCCGCGGATGGTGTGCTTAAAGAACCACCGAAAGCACCTCCGCAGAAGCAGGTTTGGGTTCCAAAGCCCAATGAGCTGAGGAATTCCCTCGACACGCTCCCTGCTGCCACAGCCCAGGTTGCCCAGAAGAAGAGGGCTCCTCCTCCTCGTCCGCAGGCTAGGCCTCCACCTCCCAAGCGTGAGGTGAGGTACCACTGCAAGTTCTGTGACAAGGAAGGTCACCTGGAGGAGTTTTGCTTCAGGAGGAAGCGGGCTGTGAGGAGAGAGCAGGAGAGACGGAATGCGGACATGTACTCTGCTCGGGTGGATGGTCCTTCTCGGCGTGGTGATAGGCGAGATGCTAGGGCGCGCCGTGTAGGTGGAGGTCAGGGAGACGGTGGTGGCTACCGTGCTCCAGCGGGTGGTCGCTTTGCCGGCCATGCTCCTGGTCGTTTTCAGTACGGCTATGGACCACAGGACCGAGGCTTTGGATGAGGTTTTGAGACTCCACGCTTTCCTCGCGGTGGTGTTCGTCAGTCACGCGGTAGACGGGACGGGGGATACGCTTTGTCTGGTTTTGCTAACCCTTCTATAGAGCAAATGGCTCGACACTGGTTTGCTTCTCACTTTGCTAACCCCAGTGTTGAGACATTTGCTCAGCCGTTGTCTCACTACTGATGTGCAGGTCGGAGGCTTGGAGAACAGGTGGATCATGGACTCCAGTTGTTCACGCCACATGACCGGAAATGACAAATGGTTCTCCAGCCTCACCCCGATGCGCTCAAAGGAGTACATTGTGTTCGTGGGCAATGGAAGAGGAAAGGTACGTGGACTTGGCGCTGTTCGTGTTTCTGATCGCTTTACCCTGAGAGAGGTTGCTTTGGTTTCGAATCTTGGTTTTAATTTGCTCTCTGTCTCACAACTTCTTGATGAGGGGTTTGAGGTTCGCTTTAAGGAGGGCTATTTGCGTGTTTTGGATTCCAGGGGAGATTTGGTTTGCCGGATTACACCTCGTGATCGAGTTTTCTTGGTTGACTTCTCTGGAACTCCTTTTGGCCCTTCTCATTGCTTGATGGCTGGTCCTTCTTCTGATTTATGGAAGTGGCATAGGAGACTAGGACATTTGAGCTTCGATCTGTTGTCGAGACTGAGCTCACTTAGCCTGATCCGAGGATTGCCCAAATTGAAGTTTGAGAAGAACCTTGTTTGCTATCCTTGTCATCACGGTAAGATGATTGCCGCTTCACATCCGCCTGTTAATCAGGTGATGACCTCTCACCCTGGAGAGTTGCTACACATGGACACTGTTGGTCCTTCTCGGGTGATGTCTGTTGGTGGGAAGTGGTACGTGCTTGTGATTGTGGACGACATTTCTCGCTATTCTTGGGTCTTTTTCATGAGAACCAAGGATGAGGCTTTCGAGTTTGTTCGAGACTCGATCTTGAGGTTGAAAAACGAGTTACCCCAGGCCATGAGAGCGATCCGCAGTGACAATGACACAGAATTCAAAAACGCTCGTTTTGACGCCTTTTGTAGTGATCAAGGGCTCGAACACCAGTATTCTTCTCCCTACACTCCACAGCAGAATGGAGTTGTAGAGCGGAAGAATCGGACGCTGGTTGAGATGGCGAGGACGATGCTCGATGAGTATAGGACTCCTCGCAAATACTGGGCTGAGGCGGTTAACACCGCTTGTTACGTATCCAACCGCATTTTCTTGCGTGCTTTCATGCACAGGACTTCTTATGAGTTGCGGTTTGGACGCCAGCCCCGTGTTGACCATTTCAGAGTTTTCGGTTGCCGGTGCTTTGTGTTGAAAGATGGAAATCTTGATAAGTTTGAGTCTCGCTCTTCTGACGGTGTCTTTCTCGGTTATGTTTCTCACTCTAGAGCGTACCGTGTGCTGATTATTGATACTAACATCGTCAGAGAGACTTGTGAAGTCACTTTCGACGAGACTGCACCGTGCAATTCTTCTGTCTTTGAAGTTGCAGGAGATGATGAGCTCGGCACCTCCATCTTTGAAGATGAGGAGGAAGAAGCTGCAGATGGCGAGGCTGAGGCTACCACGCGTGCTGTGGACCCGGCTATCTCTGCTACGAGCTCGGACGATGACGACGGCCCCGATCCGACTACGCCTACTTCACGGGGGCTGTTCGAGGAGGTGACTCAGGCTTCACCAGCTGCACCTGAGGAGGCACCAGCTTTGGTTGAGGAGGAGGCGACTTCGACACGGGAAGCACCGCGACACATTCAGCGCCGCCATCCACCTCAACAGATGCTAGGTGATCTCAACGAGCGAGTCACCAGGTCCAAGGTAACAAGTATCGCTGGCTTTGCTCATTCAGCGTTTGTTGCCTCTTTTGAGCCCAAAGATATTGGACACGCTCTTTCTGATTCTAATTGGGTCAATGCCATGCATGAGGAACTTGAAATTTTTGAAAGAAACCAAGTTTGGGTTTTAGTCGAGCCTCCACCTGCTTGTAATCCCATCGGAACGAAGTGGGTTTTCAAAAACAAGCAGGGTGAGGATGGTTTGATTGTTCGGAACAAGGCTCGTCTTGTTGCCCAGGGGTTTTGCCAAAAAAAGGGTATTGATTTTGAGGAAACCTTTGCTCCTGTTGCTCGTTTGGAGGCTATTCGAATCTTTCTTGCATTTGCTGCTTCCAAGGGTTTTAAGGTTTTCCAAATGGATGTTAAATCTGCCTTCTTGAATGGTTTTATCGAAGAAGAGGTTTATGTGAAGCAACCCCCTGGTTTCGAAAATCCCAAGTTTCCAAACCGTGTTTATAAACTTCAGAAAGCTCTTTACGGTTTGAAACAGGCACCTAGAGCTTGGTATGATAGATTGAAAACCTTTTTGCTGGCTCAGGGCTTTAAAATGGGATGTGTTGATAAAAATTTATTTCTCATGCGATCTGGCACTGATTTTCTTTTGGTTCAGATATACGTGGATGATATTATCTTTGGTGGCTCTTCTCACGCTCTTGTGTCCAAGTTTTCTGAGCAGATGTCTAGGGAGTTCGAGATGAGCATGATGGGTGAGCTGCAGTTCTTCCTCGGGCTGCAGATTAAGCAGACTCCTCAGGGCACTTTTGTCCATCAAGCCAAGTACACTAGAGACTTGCTGCGGAAGTTCGACATGAGCGACTTGTCTCCTCAGCCGACTCCGATCAGTACATCTACGGCGCTTGATGAGGACTTGGACGGCGAGGCGGTGGACCAGAAGGAGTACAGGAGCATGATCGGCTCGCTCCTGTACCTGACGGCGACGCGACCGGACATTCAGTTCGGCGTCTGCCTTTGTGCGCGCTACCAGGCTTCTCCGCGCACCTCCCACGGGCAGGTGGTGAAACACATCTTCCGGTATCTGAAATTCACCCCTGAATTTGGTTTTTGGTATTCTGCGGATTCTTCTCTGGTTTTGGTGGGCTTTTCTGATGCCGATTTCGGTGGGTGTCGGTTGGATCGCAAGTCGACATCCGGCACTTGTCAATTTCTCGGTACATCTTTGGTGTCTTGGTCCTCTCGCAAGCAGGCTAGCATAGCGCTTTCTTCCACAGAAGCTGAGTATGTTGCCGCTGCTAGCTGCTGCTCCCAGATACTTTGGATGAAACAAACCTTGCAGGATTATGGCTTGAGTTTCGGTAGGGTTCCCATCTTTGTAGACAACATGTCAGCCATTAGCATTGCAAAGAACCCTGTCCTACACTCCAGAACCAAGCACATAGACATCCGATTCCATTTCCTGCGAGACAACCATGAGAGAGGACACATAGACTTGATCCATGTCCCTTCTGAGAGGCAAACTGCAGATATCCTCACCAAACCGCTAGAGCAGGACACCTTTGCTCACTTGCGAGGGGAGCTTGGGGTTTGTTACCCCTTTTGATCGCTGACTTTTGTTTTAGTTAGCTTGGTAGGTCTTTGTTTTGCTTCTCTTTGTTTTCTAGGTTTGGTAGTTGCATTGTGCATATGCATTGTACATGTTTGCTTCTTGCATTATCTCACTTGCACTAGCATTCTTGAATACATTGCTATGATCTTCTAGTGCCTACTAGTGTGAGTTGATAAACTTGATCATGTATAGCTTGCTCCATTGTGTATATGACATCATCTGAGTTAAGCTATTTTGATTTGAAAATCTAAAAACATGATCACCCTGTCTTGGCTACTAGCATGTTAGGGCGTGTTGATGTGCTTTGCTATCTTATTCATGCTAGTGTGGCTTTTCATTCAGCAATTCATACTTGAAATGATCTAAATCTGATAAAATTGCTTGAACTATTCTTGAAATGGATTGAAAAGATCCAGGTGGGATTGCTTGTCGCACTGATCGAGCTTTCGAGACGGCTCACTTTGCACTTGTGAGAACCCGGGCAAGGCTGTGCATGACTGAAACGAGTGCTTTAAGCTTCTGATTGTCTTTTGGCATAGGCTTGGCCTCGTTGCTAAGTGAAGCATGACAAGCTTTCAACCCCTGGCATTAAGAATTGATTGAGATAAAGTTGATTGAAAAAGGAATGTTGGCAACTTGTTTTGGCTGTTTTGGCTCACCTGTATGAGTTTGAGTAGCACTGCTTTCCTTTCCCTACTTGTTAGTGCTAGATCATGGGTGATGCTTTTATTTCTCCTAAACTGAACTTGCCTAGCTCTAGACTGATCTTATATACCCTGTTGAGCTAGATGCAGGTCCTATTTATGGATGCACACATACTTGTGACTAGATGTTGCTCATATCCTTATATCCCTGAATGCTTTCACTTACACCTCCTGCATTGCATTCATGGCATAGCATCTGTTCAGGGGGAGTTTTTGCTTCAGGGGGAGCTCTAGGTCTTTGTAGCCTTGATGTGTGCATGTGCCAACAAGGGGGAGAATTTTGAGAGAAGTGATCGAACAAGGGGGAGACTTGTTTGATTTTTGAAAAACTTGTTGTGCACAGGGCTTTGAGAGTGCATTATTTTGGGAGAGTTGCACTTTTGAGAGGGAAAAACTTTGCTTGGGGAGTTTTTGCTTTGTTCTTGGCTCCTGGTTTTCCTCGTTTTCCCTCTGCTTCTTGCATGACTGCGTCGAGCGTTACCTCTGTCTTTGAGGAGTCATATTTTGACTTTTGATCGATTGCGTCGAGCCTTTGCCCTTGTCTTAGGGGATCGATCTTTGCTTGAGTAAGTGACTGTTCTTGCCTTTCTGAGCCTTTTGTCACTTGCTTGTGCTTCTTTGTTCTTTTCTGGTTTCACTTCTCTTGGTTTGTTTATGGTGTGTTGACAATGCACTCATCAAGGGGGAGATAGAGGAATGTTGAGTACTCTATCCTACTTGTGATGAGTGAATTGTCAACCGTGCGGTGTGATCGTGCGCTTGGTCTTTGGATTGCAGGTACACGGGCGTCGAGTGTCGACGGAGAGCTGCCGTGGAGGTGCTGTGGCCGATGGACCGTGCGGTGGACGGCGGTGAAGGGCAGCCGGGACCGGAGCTCGGACCGGGCGGCAGCTGTGGCGTCCACTCCTGGATCGAGGGCGCAAGCGGCGACGGAAGGCGGGTTTCTTGGTTTGCGCCACAAAACCAAAGAGGCAGACGGCGGTTGAAGACGCCAAGTCGTGGAGGCACGGGCGTCGGTCTCGGCACTGACGGAGGCGACGGGCGTCGACGGCATCTAGGGCCTCGCTGCGGGCGAGGAGGTGACGGGCGTCGGGCGGCGTCTAGGGCCGTCAGAAGGCCGAGGCGGGAACGGCGTCTAGGGCCACGGCGTGGAGGCGGGAATCCCCCCGCGCGTGAGGTTTTGGCGGTTTTCTCAAAACCGGCCACCTACCCGGGTTTCGCGGACCCTCCAAAACCGCGGACTGGATCTCCATCAAGACGGCGGCATCGCAGAGAAGACTTCATTTCGAAGAAAGAACCGCGGCCGTCGGATGAGATCGTTGTACAGGGGGTGCTGCAGGCCAACCGGTCTGACCGGTCCCTGGCACCGGTCTGACCGGTCTAACCAACCGGTCTGACCGGTCCAGCGTACCGGTCTGACCGGTCCCGCGGGTATAAATACCCCTTCACTTGTGTTAGGTTAAGAGCGGCTTTTGTAATCTACTCGTGGACTCTCTGTTTCTCCAGGTCGCCGCCCCTGCGTCTCCCTCCCTCTGTTCCTCTCGTTTGAGTTGATTTTGTCCATGGATTGTTGAAACCTTGTAAGGGATTTGATTGGGAAAGGAGGCCCTATCCTCCTCGTGCCCTCTGGGCTTTTGATTTGATTCAATCCCCTGGTTTTGTGCCTTGTGCAATGGATTTTCGATTTCGTTTTTGGCACACTTGATTGAGAGAAGACCTCGAGTTCTTTGCTGTGATTCCCGTGCTCCCAATTCTGACCTAAACCCTCTGGAATCACTGGCGTGTTCGAATTCGAGTTCTTAAGTATTTGAGAAAACCCCAATCCCTTTTGATCTCCCCCATAATTCTCACGATTTGTTGATCTTTGGGACGAGATCTTTTGGGGATATGCTCACGGGGTAGGGGCGAAGCATTCCCCCAAGTTTCGTCGGGTTTCGTGGTCGTTTGCTCGGGATTCACCGTTTGAATCCAATTTCTCGGGGGGTTTTCTGGGTGCTACCGGTCAGACCGGTCCAGCGCACCGGTCAGACCGGTCCAGGCAGATCAGTTCTGCAGCTTTCCCGATTCGCTTCCGTTTTGCTTCGTGGGTTCGCTCGCTCGTTCGAGGCCTTTTGTGTTGGGTTAGCTTTTTAATAGTTACCCCAAGCTTTGGTCAGAACGCTTGAGGGCTTGGGCGATTTTGGGACATAGGCCGACGATTTGAATTTCGGAAGAAATTTTGATCAGCTCCCATTCACCCCCCTCTGGTCGCCGGCTTCGGTCCCACAACTGGTTATGACCAAAGTATACAGGTGTAGAGAAAAACGGAATATTTCCAAATTCACCTGGCCTTCAAATTGAAGGGCCAGTGCTATGCTATCTATCTGCTCATCATCATTTGAGCATCTCTCTCGATGTTTCTATCATCTTCCAACTACTTGCAATCTCTAAACTGGCTAACACTATATGGAGAACTGCAAAAGAGATCATCCAGAGGCTCATCAGATTTCTCATTTCACCACAGAGGCAGCAGCTTTTATACATGGACTGGGTATGTACCTTGTTCGGATAGGAAAAATCTTGACTGCAATCTGAACATTCAGAAAATGGCAATGCTGAAGTTCGAGATTTGCTTTTCTCAACTCAAGGCATGTGACTACACTAACAAGCTTCTATAACCTTGAGAAGCGGATGCAGAGCACCGATCAATCAATAGCAGAAACTTAGACCAGATTACTCCTCCATGTCTATCAACTCTGTTCTCAATTCTTGGCAAAGATAACTGGTATCGCAGTGAGCCAATAGCTAGCTAATGGCGGTTCAGTTCAGGCATGTAGCTCAATCTGAGAGTCACGCTGTCCATTTCAAAAGAAATTGAGGTCAGTATATCCATAAGGATTAATGTCAGTGTACCCATACGAGTATGGCAGTAGTTCTTCTATGTCCAACTGGGAGCTCCAAGAACTCATCTTCTGAATTCGGCTGTGATTGATCGATTCCACTTCTGCACCGAACATACTGTAGACAGGTCTGTGGTCCGAGAAGCGAGACTCTCCTCGAACATATGAGAGCTGGCTAAGGCCCCTTCCATACCACAAAATGCGGTCGCACCTGCATAAAAAGAGATTAGTCAGTTTCTATAACTGTACAAAATATGACAAAATTCTGGCAAGTTTTACTGTAACTACATTACCATGCTGGAGTTCGCTTCTTCTCCTTTTGGTTCATGTCATCTCCAGCGTATTTGTCAGAATTGTTGGAGTACTTGTAGGTTGGTGGGAAGTATATCCTCCCCTCATTCCAGCCAGGAAACACACGACCACCTCTTTGCTCACTCCTCAGCTGAAAGCACAAAAGTATCACACTATAGAAGGCTTGTAACACCAAAGAATTTAAAGAATGACAAGAGATAAAGCATTGGTTGCCAATGTCACAAGAAATCTACTACTGGAAAGAATTTTGCTACTTTTTCTATTACTCGCGATCAGAAGATATGCATGGAAGGTACATTGTGTCTACAAAGTTGGTGCTAAGCTCTCACCTGATCTTTTTCCAGCAATGCTTTCCAGTTACGCATCTCGACAAGCGCCTTCACCGATCGATAGGAAAGCGCGATGCGGTAATTGAGATCCCCAAGCCAGATTATCCGGCTACGAGAAAAATGCAGAGACAAAGGATGCCATTAAGACATTACACAAGACATGCAACTGAAAATTGCTGCGGATGCATTCAGAATAAGGCCTCTGCTTACTCATGCTCCAAGATTGTTTCCGGACAACTCTCGTACTGCCCATAAACCCTCGGGAACCTGGTCTTCCTCAAAATCTCCATGACATCCGAGTTCCTACGGTGCTCGTCGCCATCTTTCTGACCTGATGTTAGATGACTGCAGACGAAGCAAAAGCTTGTTTGGTGCAATAACATGCTAATGGAAATTGAACCCTGAAAAACACACCAAAACCCTCTCATTGGATTCCAAAACGATCAGAGCCAAACCAACTCTCTTACGCTGATTGCACATGTAAGTTGCATTGTTGTACTACGTTAACTCACCTTATTTCCAAGATAGCCCATTAATCCCCTCCCAACACAGGACACCTTCAGATTCCTTATGTCGTTCTTTATCTCTTTCCGGGCCCAAATCATCAGGAACAATCCGACCATCTGCTTGCTTGCAACCAGGCAGTACCTGATCATCAAAAATAACAAATAAAAATCAAAAGAATTTCAAGAAAACAGCACATGTTTTTCATGATTTTGAAATAAATACTTTTTTTCAGATAGTACTTGGAACTGCATTTTCCAGTTAAGAAGAAGATGAGTTGACAGTGTACCTAGCAGGACCACTAGCTGATCCGTTGTAGTATTCTTCCGTGGGCGGAGCGTTGCCGTACACGTGCGACATTGGAGAGAACATGGTGCTCGGCGAGCCGCCGCCGCCGTCGTCCTCGTCGTCGGACTGGCCGCCGCTCCACCGGCAGTTGGCCTCGTAGTCGCTGGGCCTGCTGCCGTACATGACGCGGTCGTTGACGCTGTACCGGCGCTCGAGCCTGGCCGGGCCGGGGCCGGCGAGGATGTCGCCGTCCGCCCGCAGGCTCCGGCTGAGCCCGGACTGGAACGACCGCCGGTGGAAGAAGGACCGGTTGTTTTGCCTCGACCCCTCGAAGTCGGCGTCCATCTCCGCCACCGGGTACGGCGCCGGCGACGGCGTCTGCAGGCTCCTGCGGCCGCCAAAGCCGCCGCCGCTACTTCCCGGTAGGCTGTTCAGAGTCCGCCTGACCAGCGACACCCACTTCCTCGCCGGGCCGTTGTCCTCGGCGCCGAGGACGTTCCCGGCGTTCAACGGGACGATTTCTTGGAACCTACAATGGCAGTCAGCCGCCGATCAATCACCGCGGATGATACAAAATACAACGCAAGAAAAGAAAAGAAAAGAGGAGAAGAAGGTAACTGATGAGTCCGGCCGGCGTACCCGAGGACGTAGATGTCGGCCGGCGGCGAGGTGCGGAGCCAGTCGTCGAGGCTGAGGGAGCCCGGCGGCGCGCGGCCACCTACATTCCATGTCGCAGCGAAGATCCTACCCGCACGGCGCGACACAAGAGGAGGAGGAGGACATCACGCTCACGGAATGAATCGATCGATCGAGTTCTTGGATGGACTCCGGGCCGCAACACCGCGACGGTGCTCACCTGTAGTCCAGCATGACGGTGGCCTCGGCGGCGTCGAGGTCGATCTTGCTGCGCCGCGACCGCTCGTGGCTCCTCCGCGACGGTCTCTCTGGATCGAGAATTCCATGGCGTTGGGCAATGCGAGTCAGGAATCACGATTCGATTGGAAGCAGAAACGCTGCGACTTTTTTTTCTTTCTTTCTTTGGGTGCAGTGCAGGAACTAACGAATTCCTCACCTGTCCTGCTCTTCTTGGCGCCGCAGGAGTCCCTCCTGGTGAAGCCGCCATCCATCCAGTCATCATCTCCGCCACCTGCACCAAGAACAAATATTCAATTTGAAAAAAAAATCCAAGAGAAGACTGCCTCAACAACGTTCGATTACAGAAACAGAGAATGATTAAAGAACAGAAAACAGGTACTGGAAAGCTGAGGCCTTTGACGGTTTGACTAGCAGCAGCTGCAGAGGAGGAGAAGAGGACAAAGGGCATGAGGAACAGTGGGTGGAAGGAACAAAAGAGTGATCTTGCAGTGGCAGACAGAGGTAGGAGAGACGGAAGCAATGGAAGTCAGTGGCGGGCCCCCACAAGAACACACGCAGAGAGGCCAGGCAGGCTGCAGCTACCGGGCTCACCTGACCTCCCAGTCCCCGCAGCCACAGCATCGGCGTGGAAGTAATGGGACTTGCCCCTGATGTTGAACCACTTCCTCACGAGGCTCTTGGACCACGACAGCTGCAAAAATGGAGGATTGAACGCAGCAAGAAGAAGAAGAAGAGCAGCAGCAGCAGCAAGAAGAAGGTCAGGTCAGGTCAGGTAAACAACAAGGTTCAGAGAATCGCAGTGATTTAGAGAGAGTGGCGGGCGCTACACCTTGCTCATCTTGCTGTTGCCGCCGCCGCCGCCGCCGCCGCCATCCCTCATTGTTCCCCTTCCTCAGGGAGGAGGAGCCACTCATGCAGCCAGGCCAGGCAAGGCGACGGCGACGGCGACGGCTCTCTCTCTCTCTCTCTCCCCCCCCCCACGCTGTGTGCTTGACCTGTCTCTTGTCAATGCAGGGGATGGGCAGGCCAGGTGAGGCTAAGGTTAAGGTAGGAGCCAGGGGGGCGGTAGAGACAAGCGGGCCACTGTTTGTCTTTCCGTGCACAGAGATTGCGATGTGATGGGAAAGGAAGAGGGTTGGGGGAGGAGCAAGAAGGCTGCAAGGATTGTTCTGGTTCTGCCGTTCTGGGCAGGCAGATGAATGAATGAATTTGTTAATTGGAGGAGGAGGAGTGGGACGGGGGAGGAAGACGACGGGGTCACTCAGGGTCACGCGGCTGGAGGCTGGAGCTGGCCTGGACTGGAATGGCTGGCCTCTGAAGCAAAGGGAGAAAGGAGGCGCCCAGCAGCCAAATGGCAGTACTGATGCTACTCCTACTGTCTCCTACTTCTAGGAGGTAAAGAGACGCCTACTAGCATTTTCTTGCAGACACTGACAGAGTGAGCTAGAGTAAAGCTAGAGAGAGAGACAGAGTGTGTGTGTGTCCATCTCTCTCTCTCTCGTTCAAAAGTTTAAACGTTTAGACACCTGATTAGCCGTCAAATGCCGCACAATTGATCGCCCAGGAACAGCCGTCGATTCAGATTAGTTGCTGAGGTGAATGTGATGATGACAGGACGAGGACGATCGGCCCACGGTCAAAACCTGAAACGACCGTGCTGTTAATTTTGTTTGGCCGAGCTTGGCAAGTGAGTCCGGCCGTGCTGAGGTAATAAACCTGTTGAATTGCCGGCATTGACTGCCGGGCGGAATCATATCGGTGGGTAAATAAGGACAATGTTTGGCCACCTTCATTCACTGCCTTGTTTGAGGGTGCAAGGAGCGGAATTGGTGCATCACAAGCACCACAAACTTCGCTCAAGCATGCTATTCAAACTCCATGTAAATTTGTCCTGTAGAAGAAGGTTTACACATAGATATATAGCAGTTAGGGACTTATTACGTGATATGTTAACACGTCATGTTGACTAAGCAGCAGCTGCGCTACTAGAGAAACTTTTTATGCCCAAGCGACAAAACGGCTCTGCAGAAGCAAGAGACTAAAAGGGGCAAACAAACACGTCCTCTGCCGCCGGCTAACCGAAAGAAAACACGACAAGATGACGTTACGGTAAATGGCACTGCTAGCGCCCGGACGTTATGGTAAAAGGGCCGACGGCATTCTTCGTGTGACTTGCTCGTGGACCAGTTGGACGAAGCTTGACTAGCACCCTATATATGGGAAAGGCGCCCTTTGGGTTCTTTCTGTTTTCGATGCTCAACTATATATGTGTAAATAGTTACTCATCTAAATGATTCATCTTGTTTCTTGATCAACTTGCTGCTTTTCTTGTCCGGCAAACAATAATCTTGCTCAAAACATCTTGGTGAAGCTTTTAGTCAAGGGTGATGTGTTCGCACCCTTTCGGAACATAAAACATAGTTTGCCAAAATACCACCCATTTCAAATTTATTTGTGCCAACCAATACAACAATGTGCATGCAATTTCTTTTTGTACCTAGTGCTTTCTAAATCGTCCTCACACCGAGAGGGTGGTACAGCTCCCTAAGAATATATACCATTACTAATTTTGAGTTATGTTCACTATTACTGATCCATCCATTTGGTTATATCATGGGCTCAAAAAATATATCCGAATATGACTGAAATAATGCACGATCTTCACATATATCACTTTTCACGATACCTAAACCTAAAAGGTGGAATAGCGATTTTCGAGCCATTTAAGAAAACGGATTCCATTACTTGTCAACTT
Organism: Panicum virgatum; assembly: GCF_016808335.1. NCBI lineage: Eukaryota > Viridiplantae > Streptophyta > Magnoliopsida > Poales > Poaceae > Panicum > Panicum virgatum. The sequence goes on along the minus strand of NC_053153.1, from coordinate 28,693,280 downwards.
CACTACATGTATTTAGATCATGTCCACGGCTTGAAGTTTTCTTGTAACACACCAATCTATCTTAGATGCAATACTTTGCCAGATCTTTAGTAGTCATACATTTATCTAAAATTAGCATTGTTATATTTTTATTAGGCAATGTTCTCCCTAAAATGGCAATTTTTATTACTAATTGTGATAGACAGATGGGCATGTAAATAAACGAATTCATAAATAACATTCTTGACTTCCTTATCGTATCATTAAGCAATTATACAAAGACAGCAAACATTAGGATCCATGCAAAGTACCTTAACTAAAGTGATCTAAGAAATTTTCTAATAAAATGAGCAATTGTAGTAAAACAGGTGACTAACTTTGTAATCCCAAAATCAGGTGACTAAGGCGCATTACATTGTCTATAATAAAATATATGCAAGAAACTCTGCAATAAATATATCAACATTTTTCATACAATAAAGTATATGCTGAATAATGCAAAATATTATAATATGCCGTATAACAAATAAACAAAATTGAAAATCTCAACTGCACACATTCCATGATGATATATATGTTTTGTACCAAGCTTATTACTAAAATATCAAGAAATATGGAGCATTCTAATAGTGTGTAAAACATCATAAGTTCATGAAATATATTAATGTAAAGCCCATACTCAAGCCTTCATACGTGCACCAAAACTTGAAACAGTTATAGTGAATATATAATGGGCTTCTTATTCCAAGCAAGGGAGCGACATTACTAGTGTCAACAATAAAGAGGTTTATGATTTAATTGGCAAGATCATAAAAAATTGGGTAGTCCAATCCTAGATTGCAATATTTAGGTATATTAATCATTTCAATTTCCCATGAGTAGAAATTTTTAATGCAAGGTCGCACACTTGCAGGAGTTGCCTTAGGGCAAGACTTTTGGCTAAAGACGAATCTATTACAAAAACAATCTATAATTTATCCACAATGAATTAAGACATCTTAACCCTAGATAGAGTTGTCTATAGCTTATCCTCAATAAATAAATAAATAACACCTCAACCCTAGGTAGATTTATTTTTTCCATACTCCTTATTGTTGGAAATGAAAAGAATTCATGTTTAGGTAAATCTTAATTTTTCAACCCTATGTAGACTTGTAGAGTTAATTCTAAAGAGCAGGGAGAAAAACTTTTGTATTCCTAGGTGAGATTTTGGATCTCAACTAGTGCAGTATGATATAGATGGTTTTGGCATAGTAGTTTTTTCTACGGTCATGCTTGTTGTGTCAATACATCTTTCTAACAAGAACCTAATAGAGAAAATTGATTGTCAAGTTAGAAGTTGGGCTACATAGGTATCACTAATGTATTTATTTGATAAGTCATGTTAACTAACCTAGTCGAAAACTAGAGCTCACTTAATTATTTTATTTTTATCACCATTATTTAGGATGTGTCAGTGGAGTAATGGCCTTGTGTTTTCAAAAATGGGCAAGAATTTGGTGTAACCTAACCTTGGTGGTACTATCATAATAATGGGAAAATCCGCCACAACTAGCAAGGTTACGTGGAGTCTAAATACTTCCTTAGTCTCAAAATAAGTAGTCTCAAAATAAGTGTTCTTTTAACTTTTAGTTTTCATACCTAAAAAAAATACACCTGAAGCTTCTAATGAGGCTCAATGAATTTGAGCAAACACCAGCAGTCCAGCACTAATAAAAAACATAGAGAGAGAGCCACACGGAGCCATTGAAATGATTAATTGCTTGTATTTTCTAGTTCCAACAATGCATTTGTTTATTATGATATAAAAACCCAAACTTAAAGCTCAACATTTAATCACAACTAACTACTCCCCTCCATCCCTAATTATTAGTCATTTTTATTTTTTCCATATACTTATGCGTAGTAAAGTTTATGAATCTCGAAAAGCTAAAATGATTAATAATTCGGAGGGAGTATTATAAGTAGTAATGTGTTTGAGGTTTGCTATAAAAACACTTATTTTAAGACGGAGGAGGAGCAACCCGTAATTCAGACCCGCAGTATGATGCTGAGCACCTCACCGCTGGGACCGACGACCGTGGTGGCATTAACAGATATGTGAGCATAAAAAGGAACTGCACGAGCGGGCATCAGATATGATTAGCAGCCTACTTAAAGGTCGCAATCTAGGATTTAGACCGGCAAAGTACACGGCGCCCAGGTCGTTAGCATCTTACTAATTAATTCGCTAAAGTACGCCCTCTGGGCAGTAGCGTTGCTCCCTCCAGCAGAACAAACCCCTAATAGCTAATTAAAAAGCCTTGCTGTCTCGTGGGCAGGGGCTTTGACCAGGGTCAAATTAGGCTAGAAAGAGAAAGAGAGGAAACTAATTGCTCTTCTTTTTGCTATTAGGATAGTGTGTTTTAGGCATACATACCAAGTAGGGCATGAGAGGGCAATTAAGAATGGCTGAGTGCATAATATGTGTCAGGGCAGTGGCAGGCAGGCCAGAGTTGGCTTGTTGTTTTGTGCCTCTGCAGGGTGTAATATGTAGCAGCAGCCGGATTAAGGTTCCGTTTGCATCCAAATGTTAATGAATGAAAGTACTAAACTTTAACACTAGCTTATCCAAACAGAAGTGCTAATAATAGGGCGGGGTAAACTTTAGTCAAGATTTAAAAATTTTAGTATGTGTACGAGTGCTAATTGATATGTGCTGAAGTTTAGCACTTAACTTTAACTCCACAAAAAAAAAAACCCTAACATGCAAGTAAACTGAAGGCTAGTTTTTCTTCTCTGAATGGGCTAATTAGGAAGCACGATTGTATGTCGCCCAGTGGGATGCTTAATTAGGGCGTGGGGCGTGCAGCACCATGCGGGACGCACGTAATAATCAGTGAGGCTAGCCTAATCGAGGTCGGGGCTATTAGGATCGTTATTATGAATGCTGCTGCGATGATGATGATGGTGGTGACGAGGTGACTGAGCTGCTAGCTCTAGCTGGTGTTGGGCATTGCGCGTGTCGCCGTGGGGGCGGTCAAAACAGGATCTGGGCTTGCATGCTCGCTTTTGGCAGCGGGGCCCTGCTCGGCTGCTCCTCTCTTCTCTCTTCTTCTTTGAGCTTTGGTTCGATGGTCGTGGTCGACGGACCGGGATCTGCATGCTGCAGCAGTCGACCAAGGAAAAGGCTGCGATAATGACGTCAGATACAGTAGGGGAAGCCATTCAAAATGTACCGCCAAGAATCCGTCAGTCCGTCACTCCGTCTGTATATATGACCTACGGAGTACGGTACTATCAAAATCCAATTGGATGCTGCCTGCTGTGCTGACTTTGAGAGAGAGAGAGAGAGAGAGAGAGAGAGAGAGAGAGAGGTGGGGAATTTCGGTGCACAGCAAACCACCTTCCTTTCTTTGAAGAAAACACAACAAATCTTTTTTTTTTGAAGAAAACACAACAAACCTTTTAACAAGGATCGTTGGAGGACTGACAGCACAGGCAAAGATTCATGGCACGAGACACCGACTCCGCACCCTCGAGAGCAATAGAGCAATGCATGTACAGGTCTGGCCGTGTGCTGCATGCAGCAGCGCTGACGACGAAGAGAATGGCATGCCGGCGGGCAAGGCAACGTCGTTGTCCGTGGCCGCGAGCCTCTAGCTATAGCTAGCGGGCGGATCGGATCGGATCGGCGAGACGGTGACCGCGTGCTGCTGATCATTGCGGCGAGCTACCGGGGTCCGGCCGGCTGCGGCTGCGGCTGCGGCTGGGCCCCGCTCTGCTTTGCGTTGCGCCTGTGATCTGATCGCCCGCGCCTCTGCTGCTGCAGCCTTCTTCATCCTCGGTCCCTCTTTGCGCCTTCCCTTCTTTGCTGTCATTCCCCCTCCCCCTTTTGTCGTCCATCCACGCCCACGCCGCGCCGCCCACATGCAGGACCACTCACTAGCCGTTCCTGCCTTGCTTGCACTTGCAGCAGCGACGGCTAGGGCGCTAGGCCAGGCGGCTCCACCTCCCTCTGCATCTCTCTCTTCCAGCTGGGCCCCGCCCCCATCATTGACGGTCCGTGGAGGCATCGAGCATGTCGTCGTGGTCGCGAGCCAGGGCCCACCAACGACGAGCACGCAATCATCGCATCATGCTTGCTACTCATGGAAAGCCTGCCTATGTCTACTATATCTATCCTTCCTTGGCTGCTCTAGGCTCTCTTCTCTCAAGACAGCAAACACACGATGACACCAGAAGAGCCGTTCGGACCATTCCAAACATCCTTGTTGGGCATTCAGCATGTCAGGCCCACAAGGCCGACCACAGTCAGATAAAGCCCACCCAAGCTCGCCTACGTAATAACAACACACACAAGCAGGAAAAAAATAAAATGTACTAGAGGTTCACTAACTTTGTAAAGGTATGTTATTTAGATCAACGAACTCCAAAAGTACATTTTTAGATCATCAACTTGTAATTTGTACCACTTAGATCCATAAACTTTGAAAATACAAGTCCATAAATTCCAAAAATGTATTTTTTGGTCCATAAACTTTTTAATTTGTGTCACTTAAGTTCATGAACTACGAAAAAACATTTTTAGGTTTATGAACTTCATCCATAAACAATCATGCGGTCACATACACGCCCACAAAAGTCGCCCCGATATCGTTGTCCATAAATATCTTTTAACCCCTCACCGAGAACCACTCTGGGTTGACCTAAGTCTAACATCGTCGCAAAATTTTTCACCATAACACCTGACACCATCACATCTGGTCACCGCCGCCACAGAGGACATAGTATCCTCTACCACGGCATACATATTGTTAAGTCCCTCTATGACCTCCTCCACTTTTTTCAAGCCATCACCTCCTCCTTATCACCAATAACATCGGGGGCGGGCCCTATTAAATTCAAAGGTATTTAGTGGAATACCTATTATTTTTGAACAAAATTTTTATATTCAAGGTATATATGATTAAAAAATTAAAATCATATTACAAACAAGACTACTAAGGGCTCAATCTCCTTTTCAGCCCAAAAACACTAAGCAGCCCACCCCACCGCCGGCCCAATCCCCTCACATGGCCCAAAATTGAGCCAATTCCCCCACCGACCCAACCAGCCCCCTCCTTGGCACCCTAGCGCGCCCATGCCGCCGCCTTGCCTGGCCTTGCCGGTTGTCGCCGTCTCGTGCTCGTTGGCTTCGGAGCGCGCTCCTAGGGCTCATCCTGATCCAGTGCCCAGCGGCCCGCCCCTACTCCACCTAGGCTTCACCGTTCCAAGCCTGACCGTTTCACAGGCCGCCTGCCACGGTGCCTCGCCGGCCAGGGGCTGGCGCGCAGGGGCGGCGCCATGCTGCGCTGCGCATGGACACCCAGCCCAGGGGGTAGGGGCCAGCTCACGGACGAAGTCACAGCCACCGAGGCTCTGAGAGTCTGAGGAAGTCTATCAAGGTTGTCTACAATGATAGTTAGAGGAGAGAATTATCTATTTTACACTAGAAAAAATGGAGTTTGCCTATTTGACACAAAAAAAATGAAATGTTACCTATATGTTCCCAACCTTCTTTGGCTGCTCTGGACTCTCTTCTCTTAAGACAGCAAACACAGATGACACCAGAAGAGCCGTTCGGACCATTCCAAACATCCGGCCCAGTGCAGACAAGACACTTCTTGTTGGGCATTCAGTATGTCAGGCCCACGAGGCCGACCACAGTCAGATAAAGCCCACCCAAGCTCGCCTGCGTAATAACAACACATACAAGCAGGGGGAAAAAAAGTAAAATGCACTAGAGGTCTACCAATTTTGCAAAGATATGTTATTTAGATCAACGAACTCCAAAAGTAAATTTTTAAGTCCATCAACTTATATTTTGTATCAATTACATCCATAAACTTTGAAAATACAGATCCATAAAACTCTGAAAGCGTATTTTTGGATCAAGCTTGTAATTTGTGTCACTGAGATCCATAAACTACGAAAATGTATTTTTAGGTTCATCAACTTCATCCATAAGCAGTCATGTGATCACATACGCGTCCACAAAAGTCACCCCGATATCGCTGTCTATAAATATCTTTTAATCCCTCACCGAGAACCACTCTAGGTTAACCTAAGTCTAACGTTGTCGCAAGATTTTTCACCACAACACCTGACACCATCATATCCGGTCACCGGCGCCATGGAGGACATAGTGTCCCCTACCACGGTATACATATTGTTGAGTCGACCTCCTCCATCTTTTTCAAGCCATCACCCCTTCCTTATCATCCATAATATCAGGGGCGGGCCCTATTAAATTCAATGATATTCAGTTGAATACCTATTATGTTTGAATAAAGATTTATATTCTAGGTATATATGATTAAAAAACAAAAATCATAGTACAAACAATACAACTGAGGGCTCAATCTCCTTTTTAACCCAAAAATACGAAGCAGCCCACCCCATCACCGGCCCAATCCCCTCACATGGCCCAAAATTGAGCCAATTCCCCCACCCCCACTCGACTAGGGATGGCAATGTGTCTAAACCCATCGAGTTTTGCCGTCCCAAACCCAAACCTATGAAAAATATTTGAACCCATTAAAAAACCCATACCCGTGACGGGTTTAAAATTTTGCCCAAACCCAAACCCATCGGGTAAGTGTAGACCCACGGGTCACCCATGGATCTACACTTTACTATACATTTTTTTCCTACAGATCATTAAGTTTAATATAGTAAACATCATTGTAGTGTATTATGAGTAAGAAATTTATGTTCACTAAAACTTACAAAAGATAATAAAAATATAAATAACAAGCTCTATATTTAAATGATCATAACACCATACAAAGTCACAATCCATCATATGCATATACAAACACGACAACTGCAAAGTGACAACACCCATACCCACCACTTAAGGGTTCACTCAAATAAGAATTGAAGGAAATTGAAGTTAAATTTGTTATAAACTAACAAAATAAAATGACAATTGCTCTATATTGAACCGGGTTTAAAAAAACCCATGGGTTCACAGGTTCGAGTATTGTAGGAACAAACCCGTGCCCATAAACCCAACGGGTATAACTTTGTGCCCATTAATAAACCTACGGGTCTAAAAGTTGACCCAAACCCGTGTCCTAATAGAGCAAAAACCCATCGGATTTCGGATTTTGGGTACCCATTGCCATCCCTACACTCGACCCGACCAGGCCTCTCCTGCCCTCCTTGGTTCCCTAGCGCGCCCGCGCGGCCGCGCCGCCGCAATGCCTGGCCTCCCCGGTTGCCGCCGTCTTGCGCTCGTTGGCTTTGGAGCGCGCTCCTAGGCTCATCCTAATCCAGTGCCCAGCGGCTCATCCCTACTCCACCGGCTTCGCCGTTCCAAGCCTGGCCGTTCCATGGGTCGCCGTTCCAAGCCTGGCCGTTCCACGGGTCTAATAGGAATCCACACCAAAAAATCATGGGTTGTAGAGTATAGTTTCTAAAGATGATGTCTTGATGATATGACGACATAGACACTACTGATAGACACTATGGGTTGGGATTAACCTTAAACTCTCTCTTTTCTCCACCTATCATATTTGTTCTTCATTTATTATGAAGACACCACCTCACTCTCAAGGCACAACATGTGGTGCTAGCGTATTGATTTACGTGTTGACACTGAGTCTTGCATGAGACCCAATTTCTTCCACTTTCCACTCTCTCTTATTTATTATAGTGCCACATAAAAAAAGTTCTATAAGACAGTATATTTAATGTTATGGACACCATCCTACATGGAGGGTTGGGATGGTCTTAAGACACCAAACACACGATTACACCACAACAGCTGTTCGGACCATTCCAAACATCCGTCCCAGTGTAGACGAGACACTCCTTGTTGGGCAATGGGCATTCAGCATGTCAGGCCCACGAGGCCGACCACAGTAAGATAAAACCCACCCAAAGCTCGCCTACATAATAACAACACACACACCAAAGGTCCACTAACTTTGTAAAAGTATGTTATTTAGATCAACGAACTCTAAAGTGTATAATTTGTATCATTTAGATCCATAAACTTTGAAAATATAGGTCCATAAAACTCCGAAAGTGTATTTTTGTGTTCATAAGCTTGTAATTTGTGTCACTTAGGTCCATAAACTATGAAACTGTATTTTAGGTTCATCAATTTCATCCATAAGCAGTCATGTGATCACATACACGTCCACAAAGGTCGCCTCGATATCGCTGTCCATGAATATCTTTTAACCCCTCACCGAGAACCACTCTGGGTAAACCTTAGTCTAACGTCATCGCGAGATTTTTCACCACAGCACCTGATGCCATCATAACCGGTCACCGGCGCCACGAAGGACATAGTATCCCCTACCACAGTATACATGTTGTTGAGTCCCGCTATGACCTCCTTCATCTTTTCCAAACCATCACCCCCTCCTTATCACCCATAATATCAGAGGCGGACCCTATTAAATTCAATGGTATTCAGTTGAGTACTTATTATTTTTGAACAAAAATTTATATTATAGGTATATATATGATTAAAAAAATAATACTACAAACAAGACTAGCAAGGGCTTAATCTCCTTTTTAGCCCAAAAACACTAAGCAGTCCACCCCACCTCACCACCGGCCCAATCCCCTTGCATGGCCCAAAATTGAGTCAATCCCCCAAACCACCCGACCAGCCCCCTCCCTGCCCTCCTTGGCTGAGCCAAGTTGGCTCCCTAGCGCGCCCGCGCCGCCTCCTTGCCTCGCCAATCGCCGCCGTGTCACGCTCGTTGGCTCCGGAGCGCGCTCCTAGGACTCATCCTGATCCAGTGCCTAGCGGCCCGCCCCTACTCCGCCGTTCCAAGCCTGGCCGTTCCACGGGCCGCCTGCCACAGTGCCGCGCTGGCAAGGGGCAGGCGCAGCCGCACAGGCCGCAGGGGTGCCGCTGCGGCGCCGTGTTATGCTGCGCACGGACACCCAGGCCAGGCTCACGGCCGGAGCCACAGCCGCCGAGACTCCGAGTCGGAGGAAGTCTATCAGAGTTGCGTTGTCTACGATGATAGTTAGAGAAGAGGATTGCCTATTTCAAACTAGAAAAAAAAATAGAGTTTGCCTATTTGACACTAAAAATATAAAATCTTGCCTATATATCCCCAACCTAAGTTTTCTTTGCCTATTTGACACTACCATCATGTTATGTTAGCAACACCGTTAGTCTCGTCGCTGACATGCAGGCCCGACCTTGTTATAGAGGGGTGAGCCATGAGCGTGCCTGCCTTCGCCGTCTGGGGCCTCCAGCGCGTGAGCTTGGGGCCGCTCGCGCCGCCTGCGCACTGGGCTGGCGGCCGTGCCGTGTCAACTGCTCCGCGGCCATGCCAGGTCATACCATCCACCACACCAGCCGTAGCCGTGCTGCGCCGCACAGGCAGGCGTTGATAGGAGCTAGGCTGGTAGTGGTGCTTGGCACCACCATGGATGCCGGTGAGCTGCTGGAGAGGGAGGCGGTAGGCGCTGCAGAGCAGAGGAGGGAGAGCTACGCTTTTGGGGGAGGTGCTCGGTGTGGCGAGGCGGTGGGCATGGCTGCACGCCACCGCCCGCAGACGCTAGCCGACGACCTCGAGCGGCAGCGGCGGCGGCGACCCTGACGCGGCTACACATAGGGCTCCAATAATCTCCCGCATTTGGAATGGACGGCCAGGCTCCACCTCCCGACGCCTTGGCACCCGAGCCCCCTGCTATCACCGGCGAGCTGCAGCTGTCGCAATCTCAACCAGGCACGATCGACCAAGCTGCGCCTCTCGATGGCTTCGTAGCTGACCCGGCTACCTTTGACAATGAGCTTTCGGCAGCACCGTAGCCTCTCGTGTGCCAAGCATCGTTAGGAAGCCATGGATTGGGGAGAGGAGGAAAGAGGAAGGGGATGATGAGTAGGGCCCACATGTCAAACTAACAATCATTCTGTTCATGTCGGGGACCACGATTAGGGGCACCCTAATCGGGTACTAAAATCACCCCAAAAACGCAAACACATATTAGACAACTGAGCCCACGAAGGCCTACGGCCTCCTTTCAATCTGGGAGAAAGGAAAGGACTCAAAGAAGCCCAGCACGCGGCCCAACCGCACCCCCCTCGGACCTGCGGGGTGATCTCCGTCTCGCTCGAGGGCTCCCATCGAGACCCTCGACCGCGCCCCGCGTCTCCGCCTCGCTCGAGGGTAGCGATCCTACCCTCGGGGAGGCGAATCGTCTCCGCCTCGCTCGAGGGTAGCGAACCTACCCTCGAGCGGGGTGAATCGTCTCCGTCTCGCTCGAGGCCACCCCTCGACGAAGAGGACAAACGACCCTTCCGCTCACCGCTCGTCGTACGGAGGCATTAAATGCCAACCACTCCTCCACAGCGCCCAGGTCAGACGGCGTCAGGCCGCCACTCCCCACAGTGGCTGTGACCGGAGTCCCGTCCGCCAACTCCGGTCACTGCTCCGACATGCCAAACGCTGTGGCAACACTGTGGGAACCTGCGACGCGGTACGAGACGTGCTCGGCACGGCTCCCGTTACTATTCTGGCAACTCCTGCTGTCCGGACTCCACCTCACCACACCTACTGGGGCTGTCAGGACGCCGGCACGATCTCCGCAAGGCCGAGGACGATGCCCAGGACGACTGCCACGCCCGACGCCATACCCCACAGTGTACTTCCCACAGTGCTCGACCACTGCACCCCCGCGATTCGGGGAAAAGACGACGACTTCCACGATCCCCTGTGCATGTACACCGTCCCTCCTTGTGTATATAAAAGGAGGAGGCGGGCTTCCTTTAAGGGGGTCGCGGTTGGACCCATTCGAGAGCACGCAACACTCAGCACCACTGAGCCTCCGATATTGGCACACGCCTCAATCAACTCCTTCTCTAGCAGAGACTTGGGAGCTTCCCTCCCTCTCTCGCCTCTCCTGTACCCCCTACTACAGGCACCTCCGATGCAAGATAATACAGTGCCCTCGCACACCCTCATGCTGGACGTACGGCCCCGCGGCCGGAACCAGGATAAACCCGTGCGTTATTGTGTTGCCTCTTGCATCAACATCTGGGACGAGGAAACACGCAGCAACATTACTAATTGGGTCCGGACCGCCGGGTTAGGACACCAACAGTTGGCGCGCCAGGTAGGGGACGCTGCGTGATTTTTCTCTTTTGTTCCCATTTGATATCCAGGGATGGCGAGCAGATCCAACCCATTCCCCATGGCCGTCTTGGATCCGCTCCCAGCAGGATACGTGATCTGGTTCAGGAGTCTTGAGTTCAGAGCAACCGGCAACGGTTACCTCATGGAGCTCCTCTCGCCCAGACGCAACCCCGACACTCCGACTTCACCAGCCCGACGCAACAGGCGCTCGGGCCAGCACTCGCGACAAGCGCGCGTGGAGCGGCGCTGGGCGGCACGCCTCAGCTCCCCCACGTGGGTTGAGGTTGCCATGTCGCAGCTCAACGTCGCGGCCGACGGGGCCACCGCATCGTCATCACGTGCCTCGGCGTCAGCTATGACGGCACCATCATAGACTGCAGCCTTAGTGCCTCCCAGGGGGGCGCGACTGCGACGTCGCCCTTCCCCATCGGGATGCGCAACGCTGCCTCCTACGCCTCTTCGTCCAGCACCAACTTCGCCGAGTATGAGGATATACCGGGTCATCACCCCCTGTCGATCCGCAACCTCATTGCATCGTCTCCTAACGACTCCTACCCCGAGACGGCGAGCTCGATCGCTGATGACATCAGCTTCTTCATGGACAACTTCACGGCCGAGGAGACCGAGGACTACTCCGGGGTCCGTGACCCCGACGCTTTCCGCTCATTCCAGCTCGTGGCGTCTTACTGCCTCACCTGCTCCGAGGACTCCAGCGAGGGGGATTACGATCCCGCCCGGGAGTGCTTCACGGTCCAGCTCGCGGACGAGCAAGAGGACAACACTCCGGGAGATGACGGGAACGGCGGGGCAGACGCGCAGGCAAACCAACCGGTGGTGCCGGCTGCGGCCCCTTCTTCTTCGTCAAGCTCGGCGGCGTGGCAGGCACAGCTGGCGCAGCTCAAGGAGCTTCAAGCCAAGCTCGACGAGCAGCGTCGGCAGACTTAGTAGCTGCGCACCGCACTCGAGCAGCAGCGCACCGCGCGTGGCGCACATGCCCAGGCGGCGGCACGCGTTGCCCGGGAGCGGATCCTAGCCGATGACAACGTCGACAAACCTCCGGAACTGAAAACGGCCGGCGAAAAACTCGTCGCTACGGCCTACCTACTCCAAGCGATGCCCGAGCCGTCGACGACTTCGGGTCGCAACCTGCGCCGCGAGGCATAGGCGCTCATCGAGCAAGCTGCTGTGCAGCATGCCGAGAGCTCTGCGTCTCGCATGAGCTCGATAGTCCCGAAGCAGCCCGGTGGGACTGCACGCCAGGACCACGAGGTTTCGGTGCACACTCTACCAGGGGGGAAGGGAAAGGCAGCCGTAGCGCATGATGCGAAGGCACCCTCGGTGCACGACCGCATCGGAAAGGCTCCCGCAAGGGAGCGACTCCACGACATGCGCGGGCATGCTGGCGACGGCGACGCCCGCTACATCGTCAACGGCAGGAAGTACACCCCTCGACGGGGTGGACGCTTCGACCCCGAGCACGACAGGGGCGAGTCACCGGAGCCTCCGGGCACCCGTGTCTTCAGCCGAGAGATTCGAACCGCTCCTTTTCCCCCACGCTTTCGACAGCCCACCACCCTCGTCAAGTACTCGGGCAAGACCGATCCCGCAGTCTGGCTCAACGACTACCGCCAAGCATGCCAGCTGGACGGTGCGACAGAAGACGCGGTTATCATCCGCAACCTTCCCCTTCACCTTACTGACGCCACACGAACGTGGCTCGAGCACTTGCCCGCGGACCAGATCCACAACAGGGCCGACTTAGTCCAGATCTTCGTGGGCAACTTCCAGGGCACGTACGTGCGCCCTGGGAACTCCTGGGACCTCAAAGGGTGTCGGCAGAAGCCCAATGAGTCCCTGCGCGACTACGTGCGGCGCTTCTCCAAGCAATGCACTGAGCTCCCCAGCGTCACCCACGTCGAGGTCATCAACGCCTTCCTCGAGGGCACGACGTGTAGGAACCTGGTGCACGAGCTTGCGCGAAGCCGTCCCGCCAACACCAACGAGTTGTTCGACGCTGCTACCAACTACGCCGCCGGCGAGGAGGCAGTTGGTGCCATTTTCGACGACATGCCGAACAAGCGCTAGGAAGATGCGCCCGCAGAGGGCGGCAACGCCAAGATCGACGCCCCCGCTAAGAAACAAAAGCGAGGGAGGAAAGGGAAGAAGCAGGCCCCACCAATCCAGCGTGGACTGGGGCAGGCTGAAGACTCCGACGAGGCCTTCGTCGCCGCCCTGGACCGCAAAGGACCTCGAGGTCCCCCTCGAGGTGGAGGCGGCCTATTCGATGACATGCTCAAGAAGCCGTGCCCTTACCACAAGGGCTCGGTCAACCACACCCTCGAGCAGTGCGAAATGCTCAGGAAGTACTATAACTGCGTCGCGCGTCGCGACGAGGACAATAAGAAGGATACTGGCGACAAAGATGGAGATGACAAGTTCCCCCCTGTGGAGAGCGCCTTCTTCATCTTTGGAGGACCAACGACGAACATGACCTCTCGGCAGCGCAAGCGTGAACGCCGGGAAGTCTTCTCCGTCACCAAGACCACGCCATCCTACCTCGACTGGTCGAAGGACACCATTTCCTTTGGCCGCGAGGACCACCCCAACTATGTCCCACACCCGGGACGGTACTCGCTTGTTGTCGACCCCATCATCGGCAACACCCGCTTCTCCAAGGTGCTCATGGACGGAGGCAGCAGCCTCAACATCATGTACGCCCACACCTTAGAGCTCATGGGGATTGGATTGAACAAGCTTCACCCCATCAAGTCGCCATTTCATGGCGTTGCGCCGGGGAAGCGAGTCCAACCCCACGGCCAGATCGATCTACCCGTCTGCTTTGGCACGGCAGCCAACTTCCGCAAGGAAGTGCTCACCTTTGAGGTGGCGGGGTTTCGTGGATCCTATCACGCCATTCTTGGTCGTCCATGTTACGCCAAGTTCATGGCCATCCCCAACTACACCTACCTCAAGCTGAAGATGCCGGGTCCGAAGGGTGTCGGCTCTTCGTTCGAGCACGCCTACGAGTGCGATGTCGAGTGCGTTGAGCACGCGGAGGCTCAAGCGGGGGACGAGGCCCTCGTAGCCACCCTCGACAAAATGGCAAGCGAGGCCTTGGACTCCACGCACTGACACGCGGGCAGCTTCGTACCCGCCGAGGGTATCAAGAAGGTGCCCCTCGACCCGAATCGCTCCGACAAGGCGTTGCAGGTCAGCGCCACCCTCGACAGCAAATAGGAAGTGGTGCTCGTCGACTTTCTTCGCGCCAACGCAGACATCTTTGCGTGGAGCCCCTCGGACCTGCCTGGCATACCGAGGGAGGTCGCCGAGCACTCCCTTGATATTCGACCCAACTCCAAGCCTGCGATGTTTCGACGAGCTCAAGCGCCGGGCGATCGACGAGGAGCTGCAGAAACTTCTGGCGGCCGGATTCATCAAGGAAGTATTCCATCCCGAGTGGCTAGCTAATCCTGTATTAGTGAAGAAAAAGAATAGGAGTTGGCGGATGTGCGTAGACTACACTAGTTTAAATAAAGTATGTCCGAAGGTTCCCTTTCCTTTGCCACGCATTGATCAAATCATAGATTCAACTGCGGGATGCGAACTTTTCTCCTTTCTTGATGCTTACTCCGGTTACCACCAAATTAAGATGAAAGAGTCCGACCAGCTCGCGACTTCTTTTATCACACCTTTCGGCAAGTACTGCTACGTCACGATGCCCTTTGGCCTTAGAAACGCCGGAGCTACATATCAGCGGTGTATGCTCCACGTTTTCAGGGGCCATCTCGGGCGGAAAGTAGAGGCATATTCGACAACATTGTTGTAAAATCCAGGAAGGCGGACGACCTGGTTGCCGATCTCAGGATCGCATTCGATTGCCTAAGGTCCAAAGGGGTAAAACTCAACCCCGTGAAGTGCGTGTTCGGAGTCCCTCGAGGCATGCTCTTGGGCTTTATTGTCTCCCAGTGGGGCATCGAACCCAACCCTGAAAAAGCCTCGACCATCACTCGGATGGGACCGATCCGAGACCTAAAGGGGGTACAAAGGGTCATGGGATGCATAGCGTCTCTCAGCCGATTCATCTCGCGTCTCGGCGAGAAAGGCTTACCCCTGTATCGACTAAGGAAAACCAAACGCTTCACGTGGACCCCCGAAGCTCAAGAAGCCCTCGACAGGCTGAAGGCATCGCTCACTCACGCCCCCATTCTCACGCCACCCGTGGATGGCGAGCCCCTCTATCTGTACATAGCCGCGACGACCCAAGTGGTCAGCGCGGTGGTCGTTGTCGAAAGACAAGAGGAGGGCCATGCTCTGCCTATCCAACGGCCGGTGTACTATATCAGCGAGGTGTTGTCTGAAACCAAGACACGCTATCCGCAGATTCAGAAGGTGCTATACGCAGTGGTTTTGGCCCGGCGCAAGCGGCACCACTACTTCGAGGCCCATCCCGTCACCGTGGTCTCGTCTTTCCCTCTAGGAGAGATAGTACGCAACAGGGAAGCCGAGGGTAGAATTGCCAAATGGTCCATGGTGCTGATGGGAGAAACTCTCACCAATGCCCCCCCGCAAAGCGATCAAGTCCCAAGTCTTGGCTGACTTCGTGGTTGAGTGGACTAACACTCAGCTACCCCCACCACAAATTCAGGCTGAATGGTGGACCGTGTACTTCGACGGGTCGGTGATGAAAACCGGCGCCGGCGCTGGCCTCCTCTTCATCTCACCCCTCGGAGATCACATGCGATACGTAATACGCTTGCACTTCCCTGTGTCTAACAATATGGCGGAGTACGAGGCCCTCCTCAGTGGCCTCCGCATCGCCATCGAGCTTGGCGTCAAACGCCTCGACGTACGCTGTGACTCTTAACTCATCATCGACCAAGTGATGAAGGAGTCTAGCTGCCACGACCCGAAGATGGAGGCAAACTGCAAAGCAGTACGCCGCCTTGAAGACAAGTTCGCCGGCCTAGAACTCAATCATGTCCCGCGCAAGTACAACGAGGATGGCGACGAACTAGCCAAGATCGTGTCAGGGCGGACCACCGTCCCCCCGAACATCTTTGCTCGCGACATCACCAAGCCCTCCGTCGAATTCAAGGATCCGGCGGAGCCAGGCCCCTCGAACGCCGGGCCCTCCGGGGGGAACCCCCCAGCGGACGAGGCCGAGCCCATGGACATTGACTTCGAGACCTCCTCCATGGACGAGGCCGAAGCAATGGAGAACGACGAGGCCCCCACTTCGCAAGATTGGCGCACCCAGTACCTCGACTAGATGATTCGAGGGATCCTACCCTCGGACCGCGCTCAGGCGCGGCGCCTCGCTAGGCGGGCCAAGTCCTTCGCCCTAATCGACGACGAGCTGTACAAGCGCAGTCCCTCGGGCGTCTTGCAGCGATGCATCCCCATCTCTGAGGGAATGAGCTGATCCGTGACATCCACGCTGGCACCTGCGGTCATCACGCCGCGCCGCGAACCCTCGTGGGTAATGCGTTTCGACAAGGCTTTTACTGGCCCATCGCGGTCGCCGACGCCACCGACGTCGTGCGGACCTACAAGGGTTGTCAGTTCTACGCTCGAAAGATGCACCTCCCGGCCCACGCTCTGCAGACCATCTCCATCACGTGGCTATTTGCCGTGTGGGGGTTGGACTTCGTCGGCCCGCTACAGTAGGCGCCCGGGGGCTTCACCCACTTGTTGGTAGCAATCGACAAATTCTCCAAGTGGATCGATGCTCGACCCATCGGCAAGATTAAATCCGAGCAAGCCGTTCTGTTCTTTGCTGATATTGTCTTCAGGTTCGGGGTCCCGAGCTCGATCATCACCGACTACGGCACCAAGTTCACAGGCAAGAAGTTCTTGGCGTTCTGCGACAGCTTCCACATACGTGTGGACTGGTCGGCTGTGGCGCACCCACAGACGAACGGGCAAGTGGAGCGTGCTAATGGCATGATCCTCCAAGGACTGAAACCAAGGATCTTCAACAAGCTGAACAAGTTTGGCCGGAGGTGGCTCAAAGAGCTACCCTCGGTTATTTGGAGCCTGATGACGACCCCAAGCAGAGCCACGGGCTTTACCCCGTTCTTCCTCGTCTATGGCGCCGAGGCCATACTCCCCACGGACCTGGAGTACGGGTCACCAAGGCTCAAGGCCTATCAAGAGCAGCAGAACCAGTGAGCCTGCGAAGACTCGCTGGATCAAGTGGACGAGGCTCGAAACATGGCGCTCCTACACTCTGCGCACTACCAGCAATCTTTGTGAAGATATCAAGCGCAGAGAGTTCGGCGCCGAGACCTCAACAAAGGGGACTTGGTGCTGAGGCTTCGATAGGGCAACAGGGGCCACCACAAGCTCTCACCACCGTGGGAAGGCCCATACATCATCGCCGAGGTGCTCAAACCCGGCACGTACAAGCTGACGAACGAAAACGGCGAAGTCTTCACCAATGCTTGGAACATACATCTACGTCGCTTCTATCCTTAGAGTTCCGAGCTATTTATACATCGTTTGTACTCGCATTTTCGATTTCCCGAAACAATAAAGGAGTATGCTTTACTTGTTTATTTTTTGGGAACCTTCCGGACCCTCGGGGGCTCGGACGCGCACGAACACTGAGGTACGCCTGGCTTTACCCTCGGCAAAGCCTAGCCTCCGTCGGGGGCTACTACGGGGGGAACCCCCGAACGTCCCCAAAAATTACCAACGTTTTTTCGAAAAATTTCCGTCTCTAAGTTTCTCGTACACTTGGAAAAAATGGACGCGAGGCATAAACAACTACGGTACGGGGCCGGCCGAGTCGTGGGGCCGCCTACGCCTCCGGGATACGGCACCCCCTCACCACCCCACGTCTAAGTTGCTTATGAATGCGAAATTCCTCGCAGAAGTTTACCAAAGTCACATACGAGAAAACAGAAGTAGAGTAAAGAAAACGAGGGCTCGAATGCACAAGGCCTTGATGGGCCACACTGTCGATTTACGATAACGAATTTATTAATTCACAAGTACAATCATGACAAGTACTAATTCATTACATGGGCTCCGAGGCCCAGTCTCCCTACAGGTTATCATCCCCACTTTGCGGGTCTTCAGCAGCATCGAATTCGGCTATTGGGGGGATGTCAGCTTCGAGCTTCCCGGCCATGACTGTGGCGAACTCCTCGGCGGCTGCGTCGGCGTCGTCCATGATGGCCGACGCGGCGTCCGCATCGGCGCCGTTGGGAACAACGTACCCCGACGACACCCTCTGGAGGTCCATGATATAGTGCGTCGAGGCCACGGCGAGAGCTCGCAGGACACCGAGGCGGAAGGTGCTCTTGGCGTGCTCGGCGATCCGGCCACCTAGCGCCCACAGGCGGCTGATCACCGAGCTACCAGACACGACGCCCTCCCCCTCGAGCTCCTGGCACACGCTCACAGCGGTCCGCTCCAGGTCAGTGTACTCCGCCTGCGCCGCCATGAGCGCGGTGTTGACCGCCTCCTTCGCCGCAGTCTCGTCTGCCACTCTCTGCCTCAGCTCTGATCAAAGGAACCAAGATAAGCTGCGAAAAATTAGAATCCAACAACAGCGAAATTTCGAGCACACACCCGCGATATTCTTCTGCACCTCCTCCTGCTGGACTCGGGCGGCCTCCTCAAGTGAAGACAAGGAGTTCTCCTTCTCCTTGAGGGCGGCCTCCGCATTCTGGATGGCCACCTCCTTTCCCTCGAGGGCTTTGCCCTTCTCCTCGAGGGTCCCGGTGAGCGTGGCGACGGTCACCTTCTCGCACTGGAGCTCGGCCTCCTTGCGCTAGAGCTCAGCTTCCTTCTACTCGAGCGCTGTCCTAGTGCGCTGCAGCTTGGCGGTTTGCGCCTCGGGTTCCTGAGCCTTCTGCTCCGCTGCGGCCCTCTGGACGTCACGCTCGCCGGCGGTCCGCGCCAGCTCCTCTAGCGCCTGCTGACGCGCCCCCAGATCTGTCATCTTGGTGTTGGCGTCGATATTCTGGAGCACCAAGCCAGCATTGTGCTGCCCAAGCCAGCGCACCTGGGAGTACAGCCGGATCATCTCGGCGCTCTTTTTGCGCGAGATGTCCCTCAGCCGCTGCAAGTGGAAAGGCGTGGGTAAAACACACGAAATCAAGGCCAAAGACGAACGATTCTCGGGAGGGAGCCGCTTACCTAACTGATCTAGTAATCCGTCGTCCTATGGAGCTCCAGGGCGCGATCGAGGTGGTTCAGAATCTGAGAGCCGGCCTCGATCAGCGCCTGCCAGACGGCCTCCTCTTCTTGCTCGTCGCGGAGAAACTCCGGGGGGACCCCGGACTGGATGATTGTCCCGTGATGGGGCCCCTCGGACGTCCCCGCGTTGAGCACCTCCTCGCAGGCCGATGTAAACTCGGCGATCCGGTAAGCGGCGCTTGCCGCAGAAGCAGGGTCGATGTCCCTCGAGTCCCCGAACTCATCGCTGCTATCCGGCAACTGCAGCACCGGCACCACGCTTTCCGGCGCCGCCCGCGCCGTCGTTGCCGCAACGACACCCTCGTCCCGGGCCTCTGCAGGCACCGAGACGCGGGTTTCCTCCGCCACCGGCGCCTTCTGCGCCGACTCCTCTGCGACGCCCTCGACCCCAGCCCTCGGGGGCACGGGGACGAGGGTCTCCATCTCCGTTTGGCTGGCGGGGCACTCCTGCGCGTCCCCACCAGCTCCTCCTTCTGCGACCGGCTGGGCGGCGCTATCCGCGTCGCCCCGACCGGCCTCGACTTCGACGTCCGGCCGTGTGGCGTTATCTGCGCCGCCCCGGCCGGCCTCCCCCACGGCATCAGCCTGAGCGGCTGCTTCAACGCCACTCTGGCCAGCATTGCCCCCATTCCCCGGCGCTAGAGCCTGTTGGGCCGCTTGGGCCCCTCGAGTCATCGCCTCCCGCAGCTTCGTGGCCTCCGCCACAATATCTACGATGGGCGGGGGCTGCGGCGCCATGTGTGGCGTGGCGCGCGCCCCGGTCTTGAGGGCTTTGGACGGCGCGAGCGGGGCTGCATCCTTGGCGACGGCCCCAGAGCTAGAAATCGGGGAAGAAAGGCTGAGGTTAGCAGGATTGGGGGATCGATTAAATGAACGCAAAGAATAAAACCAAAACCACTTACCCGGACCGGGCGCTCATACTGCGTTTGCCCGTGCCACTCCTTCGGGCCCGCGGCACACTAACGCCCCTCGACGACTCATCCGAGGGTGTCGTCCTCGGATCGGCCTGGAGCCTCAGATCGGACCCGTCGCCGCCCGTCGACATCGCGGGCGCGGGGATCCCCTCACCCGTCGCCGGCAGGGGCGACCTCCGCTCTGTCACGGGCGTAGATGATCTTCCGCCCGCCGCCGGCGTGGGCGACCTTCGTCCCCCCGCTGGCGTGGGCGACCTCCGCTCAGCCCCCGCGAGGGGCAGGTCCACCAACAACCCCGGCGTGGGCCTCGTTTCACGCAGCGTCACTGGCGCGTCCTCGTCGCCAGCCTCTTGATAGACCGGCGGAGAATCCGCGACTGTCGCTGCCTCGTCATCACCCAGGAGGTTGACCTCGGCATCCGAGGTGTCCTCCTCATCCGTGGACTCGGGCGTAGCGGGCCGCGGCTTCCCCTCCGCGCGTGCGATTTTGCAAGCCTTGTCGTGCTTTTCTTTCCTCTTCCTCTCGGCAGCCGCCTCCGCTGCGTCTTTCCGCTTCTTCACCACCTCTGCATGCAGGCGGTTGACTTCGCGTTCCTCCGGGATCAGAGGCCTCGAGGGGTGGTACCTGCGGCTCACCCGCTGCAAAACGCAATCAAATCAGAGTCAGGGAGCGGGGAAAGGAATAGCACAAGTCGGCAACGGATCGAAATCGAGACGCACCACTGAAAGGTACCCCGGCTCGGGGCGCATCTTGATCTCCCAGAGATCGTTTGCGTTGTCGGGGAACTCCGCCACCGCGTTCCTCGCCCTCCGGGCAGCGATGCCTCGGGGGAGCAGCACCATCGACGTCCTCGAGCCCGAGGCCGGGACCCCGGGGGTGAGGCCGAAGATCGGCAGGCTCCTCTCCGTGAGAGGAATCACCCTCTGCCGGTGAAAGTTCGTGATGACAGCAGCCGCCGTCAACCCCTTCCTCGCCAGGTGCACCAACGCCTCGGTGAGCACTTCGAGCCTGGCTTGATGCGCTGGGGGCTATACCCCCAATCCCACTTCGCTAGTCTCTCCCGAAGCACCTTATTGGTAAACGCCGGGAGCCTATTGCAGAAGTTGTGCAGGTAGAACCACCCTCGAGTCCACCCGGCGTTGTTCGTCGTCATCTTGTTGGGGATGTACAGGTTCTTCCGGCTTCGGCGCAAATGGAGCATCAGGCCGCCGGCGCGCGCGAACCTCTTCGGCTAGCCCCGCACGTTCTTGACGAAGAGCTCACCGCAGAACAAGTGGATCCACAGATCCCAATGTGCTTCAATCTCCAGGTATCCCTCGCAGACAGCGACGAAGACCGCCGCCTGCGAAATGGAGTTGGGGCCGAAGTTGTGCAGCTCCGCCCCGTAGTACTCGCACAACGCCCGCATGAATCTACTGACGGGGACGCCGAATCCCCGCTCGTGGAGACGCACGAGGCTCACGACGTAGCCCTCAGGGGGATTCGGCTCGGTCTCCTCCGGCCGCGGGGGAATCCACGCCGGCTGCTCCAAGCTGATGTTCATCGGTAGCAGCCGGTCGGCGACCAGCTGCTTCAGAACCGCCTCTGTGGCGGTGGATTTCCCCCACGGCAACCGCTCCCGGACGTCCGACATTGCTTCGAATTACGGGGGGATGTGGGAAGGCAAGCTCTGCGGTGCCTAAGGTGCGCTCTCGCTCTCTCCTTCTTCCTCCTCTCGCTCTCGGCCGTGGGCTCAGGATGCAGGGGAGGTGGAGAAGGCAAGAGAGATGAAGGCAAATGGCCAGGTGAGCCCAAACAATCCTCCCTTTCTCGCTTTTATTCACCACGACGGGCGGATTCGCCGCCACGGCACGACTCCCCCACATTGAGTGCGGTAGATTTTGTGTTGCTGACGGATGGCCCCATGACTGCGGAGTCTCCCACGCGCGCACTCGGCAATAACTACGGCGCGGTAACCGATGGGTGCGGCGTGATTGTTGCACTGTTCCATCCGTCAGCCGCCGCCCATGCCGCTTCGTCTACCCGAGGTAGCCGCCTGAAAAGGCACGCCCGCACTGCACCGCACGAACCGGGCCACGTCGCCCACGACCAGCGGAAGACCCGCGCACACGACCAGCGACTCCGCGCCGCTTGCGACCCGTGACGGAATATTCCTTTCGGGAGCTCTTCACCCTCGAGGGAACCTTATTCCGAGGCCTTACTGATCAGGGGTTCGAAGCCTGGCCCGTCGAGGGTTCGATAGGCGCCCCAGATCGCCAGAGTCAAGGACTGCATGGATGTGCCGTACAAGCTACCCTCGAACGCGGAGTTCGAGACGTCCTACGCAGTGTTCAAGGTCAGTCGAGGGTGCCTAGCAGGGGGATCCCATCGAGCCCTCGGACCCTATCGAATGGGTCCGAGCCCCGCCTAGCGAACCTTTGCGAGCGCTTTATGTGACGTGTCCACGGACCACGAGCCGACCCTTATCGAACGGGGCACGGACGTCCACTTGAACTACCCGATAACAGCTCACTGAAGCAGCCATAGCTCGCAGCCCGGGCATTGGTAGCATGGTGCGCTTCACCCCTCCTCCCTGCGGAAGGGCGACGAGGGCCGTAACAAAAGTCGAGGGTTCAACGAACGCCTTTACGCAGGCCGGGGCTCGGGGGCTCCTCGCACACCGCGGCTCAGGCCGCACCCTCGAATGGATCGACGACCGTCGATTACGAAGTTCCATGTGTTTAACCAAAACCCCCACTCTTGACGCGCGCCTACCAGATGGTTCAGCCGGACACTGGGTCGCTGTGCCAGCACGAAAAACGCCGAGGCCGGCTGAAAGGAGTGCCGATGCCGGCTGAAAAAGACGCCGGACGGCCACCTCAGTGAAGCAACCAAGCAGGACGACGTTTATAGCCCATGGACAAGTGCAAACACTCCTCCAAGGCCTCGGGGGCTACACCCGCGGGTACGCTGACGCGCCCCCACGGAGGAAACTTCACACATTCGAGGATCAAAATCCCCTGCAGGGGTGGTGCCCACCCATACACTTTCGGTCATCCTCTCCGCGAAGGAGAAGGAGACTTCATTGATCTTTGTGAACAATGATTACAAAGGGTTACCAGCTTAAAGCCGTCGAAAAGTACAAACGCATTGCCACCTGCGTGGCAATTTTCCCTGTCTTAGGGAGGAGCGAGCGCCGATGAAGAGCACCGAGTCCTTGGCCGGCGCGACGGCCAGGCTGCTCGGGATTGCGAGGAACAGCCCCCAGACCGCACGGGTCCAGCGGGATGCCCTCCTCGCAAGCTTTCTTCTAGCATCTCCTCCACTGAAGACCCTGCGGGGGGTCAAGCTGGCGGACAGCACCCTCCACACCATCTCCCCGAGGGCGACATTGTCGCCAGGAGGGACGATGCGAAGAACGGCCACCAAACCTGGCACTAACGCCATGGTCAGGCGCCTCAACCCCCCTTCAGGCTAAGGGACATCGCAGAAGCAGGACCCTATGGGCCCAATGCTCTTCTGCTAATCCCACTGAAGCTAAGGGATGGTGCGCACGCCCTCTCCAGCTATCCCCCGCCGCTCGCAAGCATTCTTCTAGCATCAAAGCCTAAAAAAGTCAGGCCACCACATCTGGGGGGCCGGTCGTGAAAGGCAAAGGAAAACATTACGAGACTTAGGCGATGCTAGAAGTAAGAGCAGGGAAGTTGGAGAGGAAAGAGAGTCCCACGACCCCTATTTATAGTTACGTCGGGCGCCAAGCTTCAAGCATGTCGAAGGGCGAATGCTTGGACCGCCCGTGACGGCGCGGCTCCCCACGAGCGAAAGATACCCTCGGATACCGTGCTGAGACATGACGGGACAAAGCAAAGCTGAGCCCTTGGACACTGAGCGGCGCAGCATCGGCGCTGGCCGACTGCCCTCGAACGGCGCGTCGCAAGGCGACCAGGGAAAGCGTGGCCGAGACCCTGAGCGCGGGACAGCGCGGCAAAAGCACCGGCTGTAGAGCAGCAGGCGCCATCGTGGCCCTGGCCCGCTCAGCACGCTGACGCATCTCGTCCCCGGAACAAAACAAAAAGGGGCGCGTGCCTCGGAGTACTCTCTCCGCAGGCGCACTACCCCGACCGACGAGTTGTCACATCCGCCGGGCCGGCACCAAGGTGCGCCTGGCGGGAGCGCAGCACCGATCGATAATGTCAAGGGGTAAAATCGCCGAAATACCCTTTGGCCGAATCCCCTGACTCGACCAAAGCCTCGGGGGCTACTGTCGGGGACCACGATTAGGGGCACCCTAATCGGGTACTAAAATCACCCTAAAAACACAAACACATATTAGGCAACTGA
The DNA here is from genome assembly GCF_016808335.1 of Panicum virgatum. NCBI lineage: Eukaryota > Viridiplantae > Streptophyta > Magnoliopsida > Poales > Poaceae > Panicum > Panicum virgatum. The sequence goes on along the minus strand of NC_053153.1, from coordinate 28,668,724 downwards.
GCCCACGAAGGTCTACGACCTCCTTCCAATCTAGAAGAAAGGAAAGGACTCAAAGAAACCCAGCACGCGGCCCATCCGCACCCCACTCGGACCCACGGGGTGATCTCCGTCTCGCTCGAGGGCTCCCATCGAGACCCTCGACCGCGCCCCGCGTCTCCACCTCGCTCGAGGGTAGCGATCCTACTCTCGGGGAGGCGAATCGTCTCCGCCTCGCTCGAGGGTAGCGAACCTATCCTCGAGCGGGGCGAATCGTCTCCGTCTCGCTCGAGGCCACCCCTCGACGAAGAGGACAAACGGCCCTTCCGCTCACCGCCCATCGTACGGAGGCATTAAATGCCAACCACTCCTCTACAGCGCTCAGGTCAGACGGCGTCAGGCCGCCACTCCCCACAGTGGCTGTGACCAAAGTCACGTCCGCCAACTCCGGTCACTGCTCCGCCATGCCGGACGCTGTGGAAACACTGTGGGAACCTGCGACGCGGTACGAGACGTGCTCGGCACACCTCCCGTTACTATTTTGCCAACTCCTGTTGTCCGGACTCCACCTCACCACACTTACGGCCCCGGACCCATCCCCTGCTCGGGAAGGGATCCGGCATCGCCACGTGTCCCCCAAGGAGGGATGCTCAGCACTAGTAGCCGGAGGCCCGGACCTCCCCCCTCGAGGGGTCCGGGGCCTCCACGTGACTCCTGGACCCCCTTAGCGCACGCGCTAGCACTCCACCCAAGGGGCCCGGGACCGCCACGTGCCCCACTACCGCTGGCGCACATATATATGCAAGACCCTGGCCGCAGGGCCCACAGAACGCCGCCACGCCACACCTGGAAGATGGTACACCCTACAGCGACGACCACGCCGCCTACTGGGGCTGTCAGGACGCTGGCGTGATCTCCGCAAGGCCGAGGACGATGCCTAGGACGACTGCCACGCCCGACGCCATACCCCACAGTGTACTTCCCACAGTGCTCGACCACTACACCCCTGCGATTCGGGGAAAAGACGACGACTTCCACGATCCCCTATGCATGTACACCGTCCCTCCTTGTGTCTATAAAAGGAGGAGGCGGGCTTCCTTTAAGGGGGTCGCGGTTGGACCCATTCGAGAGCACGCAACACTCAGCACCACTGAGCCTCCGATATTGGCACACGCCTCAATCAACTCCTTCTCTAGCAGAGACTTGGGAGCTTCCCTCCCTCTCTCGCCTCGCCTGTACCCCCTACTACAGGCACCTCCGGTGCAAGATAATACAATGCCCTCGCGCACCCCCTTGCTGGACGTACGGCCCCGCGGCCGGAACTAGAATAAACCCGTGTGTTACTGTGTTGCCTCTTGCATCAACATCTGGGACAAGGAAACACGCAGCAACATTACTAGTTGGGTCCGGACCGCCAGGTCAGGACACCGACAGTTCACATCAGCAGTATTTTTCTCCCACAACAAATCAGCACCAGCCACGGCCAGCCAAACAGAGCGAATGCTTCTTAACGGAACGTAACCGCAGTATCAAATAGGCAAAGAAGGTTGGGGACATATAGGTAATGGTGTTAAATAGACAAACTCCATTTTATCTAGTGTCAAATAGGCAATTCTCTCTTAAAAGAGAGAATAGTTTCTCAGTGTGGCATTGTGTATGAACTTCTCAAATTGGTTAGTTCTTCTTGTTGCAACTACTGGTGTTGAGAGGATTTTTTCTACAATGAACGCTATAAAAAACAAGCTAAATAAAATGAGGGACAAATTTTGAATAATTGTTTGACCAAGGGAATTCTTCTTGCAAGCAAAGGATGAGGACATCATCAAATATTTTCAAGCTATGAAGGAATGCAAAGTTATCTTGTAATTTGTAAGTATCCTTATCAATACCATTTGTTGTTTTAGAATTTTGTCTCTGTTTATTTCAAATATTCACACTTTGATCTGTTGAGCATTTAGTACTTCTATTATCTATATGTTGAAGAATTTTTAAATTATGAACAATTTGTGTTTTCAGTTCTCAATTATATGCTACTAGTGCGTACTTTGAGTTATCAAAAAAAAATTTGGTCAACACTTCGAATACCCACCACCCAAATCTTGGGCCCACCCCTGCATAATATGGGATCATATATATAGATCTAAGCTTCAAAACTCACCAATGACAGTCTGTATGCTCTTGTTTCGAAATCGGTGCTCAAATTTCACACTTCTGGGGACGTGTGGGCATCGTGTAGATTCATGTTGGTGCAATACCAATGCATAAAAGCTAGATGGAGGGGTATGAACCTAGTCTAGGTGACACAAAATTACAAGTTTATGGGCCTAGAAATGGACTTTAGAGCTTGTGGACCTAAGTGACACAAATTACAAATTTATGAACCCAGAAATATAATTTCGAAGTTGATGGACCAAAGTGACACATAGACCTCTGATGCATTTTATAAGAAAAAAAACATCATAACCATGCACAGTCCAGAGCAACGAACGCTACTTCTGATACAAATGAGGGAGCCCAACACTTGATTCCAGGTACAGATGCGATGGCAGGCAAAGCCACTTACAAACACAGCAACGAAATGGGGTGATGCACGAGTGTGAATACTCCTATCCAGGCCGCAGGTTTTATCCGACCATAGTGCGCTTCCTGCCCCGTTGCCTAACTGTAAGATTTCATTGCAGACAACAGAAAAAGGTCATTCCTCAGGTTAACACAACCACATAAGCGAAGATAGGATGCGCTTGGGGAGGGGCCAGGAGCCCAGGATCACGCCCTACCTTGAGCCAGCTTGTTCTGGGTGGAGCACCACTGCTTCGAGGCCTTCCTGTACGCCGCCAGGATCTTCTCCATCTGGTTCATCACAGAAAAAATCAGACGTGTGTTGACCGTGTCAAAAGTTGAAGGGCATATGGTACCAGGGAGATATGGGTAAAGCAACCGGCTATGGGTAAAGCAACCGGCTGCCTAGGTGCTTATAGAAGCTAGCTGAATTGTCAAAGCATAACACATCTTCAATAGAAAAAAAGTCTGCATGATCAATTTAACAAACCAGCGAAAAATCATAGGAAACAAAATACCATGAAAAAAAGGAAACAAGATCCTAATTCCGCTTCACAACTGGACTAGTTCGTGCTGTAACGTTCAAAATGTTCGTCCGAACAGTCAGCCCCAAGTGCAGAATATAACAGTGAAAATAAAGCTAAATGATGACAAAGCATTTCAATGATTGTCCCAACTTAGATTGCCTGTATGCACTATAAGTTCCCCAAAATTAAATTACTCATAATTGTCCTAGCTAGTATAAGTTAAGGCTACCGAACATAAAGGAGTAACAATAAGAAAAATACACTGATGGTCAGGGAAAAAAAGTAACTTGAACGCAGTCTCCTTACCACATCCCCACAGGATGAATGCATGGAAATCAAAGCTCTCTCTAGCACATATAGGTCCACCGCTTTGTCCTCAGGAATTGTTGATGTGAAGCTCAGACCAAAATCAATAAGAACCTGCAAGATGAAGATACAAAACTGACAAATAAGTAGCCACATCTCCTGTGTTCAACCTTCATCACACAGCTCAACAGAGAAAATACAAAGATATCAACACTATTCTATGGCTCTACATAGAGCTAATTGATGCTGATCTTGATTATCATAAACTTGATTTCATAGATCAGTAGAGTGAATACATGAACCATAGGATGTAGGCACAAAGGACTACACACCAGTTGATTGTTGCTGCTCTTGATTATCATGTTTGACGTAGTCAAATCACCATGCACAAGGCCTCCATCATGTAATTTCCCGATCGCATGTCCTATCTGTGTTGCAATATCATTCAGGCGTTCCACATTAACCCCATTTGAACCAAACCCAAGAAGTATATCCTTGACAGACAAGCCATCCACATACTCAAAGGTCAAAGTATGTAGAAGTGGATCCACAGCATAAAGAACTGGGGTAGGAACACCAAGCCTTCTTGCTTTTGTCATGCACCGAGCTTCCTGAACATGTAAAAAGAACCATGCTAAGCCAAATTTCAGTAAATCAGATGACATGTGCAACTGTTCAGACTTTTGAGTACGTTTTTCAGCTCAACATGACTAAATCAATAATTATACCATTCAGACATATGGAACTCTTTGTTTCTACATAAATGAACAAGGCAAAAATAGGCGTGAATCCCAAATTCTTTTACATGAGAATAAAAACAAATCCAAAAGGAACAGTGTTGGTTAGAGAGACTAACAGCATTTAAGCGCTTTAAAGTCAACTTTGCATCCAACAATGGGTGCCGGTACTTCTTTGAAAAGCGCTCTTTGATTACACATTTTCGTCCCACAAATGTTGAAGCAAATACCCTCTGCAGAGAAGCAAACAAACTATTTAAGGACAAATTGCAACTTCGTATCGATTGAGTCTTGAACTTACCCCTTCTGCCCCCTGCTTCAGCAGTACACCAAAATCATGTTCTTGCTCCTGAGAAGTATCCATGAAGTTTAACATGCACTTGAAACAAAGCTGCAATTGATGAAGTACAGAAAGAAAAATGAAAGGATGTCAGATAGATATTATCACAAAGAAAAACAAATGTAGTAGAAAGATCTGGCATAATGAGGCCAGCTGTTCTGCCAGATTACCAGTCATTTCAGTATTTTTTTTTCTCAAGGATAGCCATTTCAAAACCAACAAAATTGCCAGACTACATGTTTCATGCCTTTTATCACAGCTGATGACACTGGGATGGTTTTGAAATTTGAACTAGCACAGGTCATCACCACAAAATTCCAAGAGTAATAGGAAGATTTGCTGGAGTTAACAAATGCAATAGTACCTACACTCCCTACTTCTTTCTTGAGACTGCAACAGCAGTGTTCTTTTTGGCTCCAACAGCAGTGATCTTCTTTCTTTGAGGCTCTGAGGATTTAATCTTTGTGCTGGACAAGATGGTCTGAATACCTCTGTCTTCAAGGGATCCAGCAGATCCTCTGAGCATCCTAACACAAGACCACTCTGTGTAGCATCATCCCATAGATCTCTTCCAAGCTCAAATCTACCATTCCTACAAAGCTTTTCTATAAGCAGGTCATATATATGAGTGTCCACTAAATCACAACTCTTCATGAGTCTGAACATATCAAGAGCATGGTCAACTTGCTCAGTTCCACAAAGGACGCCTATAAGGCCATGGAAAAACTTAGCAGTTGGAAGCACCCCACTTTCAAGCATAGCATCTACAAGCCTTTTCCCTCTAATGATTCTCCCAGTCAAATAGAGGACCCTAACCACAAGATAGTAGATAACCCAGTCAGGGGAGCACCCTGCCTTTCCTTCTCGCATCAGGTACAAGATCCTATAAGCTTCTTTCACTCTTCTTGCTCGGCCTAAACACGAAAGTAATATGTTGAAGCTAGAAGCAGCTGGGGCAACACTGCAGGACCTCATCTCTGTTAACACATCCATAGCTTCTGGAACAAGGGCAGAGGGATTGAACTTGAGGTTTCTATGGCACACACAATGGAGAAAATCATTGAACGATGGCAAGCCCAGTGGGGCGCCTGAAGACTTCATATCATCCAGGACTCTCCGAGCTTCCTTAGCGTTCCCATGAATGCACCAACCATGGAGGAGGCTTCGCTCAACAATGCTAACCATGGGCTCCACTGAGAGCTCGCCCTTGTGGTGCCACACCACACCCTTCGCCTCGCGGGCGTGGCCCCTCCTACACAACGCCTGAACCATGGCAAGGCTGCTCGACCATACGCCATCCCCCCCGGCACTGGCACCGCGCTCAGGCAGCAACCTCTGCCTCTCCAGGCCTCTGAACAGCCGCACCGCCTCATCCTCCTTCCCCGCATCGACAAGGGCCTCGACCACGGCGGTAAAAGTCTCCGGAGCCATCCTCCGGCCATCCTTCTCAGCATCACTGATGGCGATTCGCATCGCAGTCAGGTCCCCGACCCGTGCGAGCACCCCAATCGCCCTATCGAGCGCCTCGTCCCCCAGCGCCCCGGGGTCCTTGGAGCGGCACCACTGCAGGAAACGCAGGAGCCTCCTGCCGGAGCCGATGACGCCGCTCTCGCCGCACGAGTCGATCACGCGCCCGACCAGGGCCGGCGAGACGGCCACGCCCAGCCGGTCCAGCCTGCTCCCCACCTCGTCGAGGCTCCCAGACCCGGAGCACACGACGTCGCGCACCGCCGCCTCCAGCTCCGCGGCCAGCGGCGCGGCGGAGCACAGAGCGCGGCGGCACGTAGGAGGAAGGGCGCCTCGAGTGAGGGCCGCCGTCAATCTTGCCGTCGCCATCGTGCACATGGGCTTACACGCGGCAGGCCGCCGAGAAACTGGCGGCCGGCGGCGGCTAGGTCTGGAGCAGAGAAGAGGTGAAGTGGCGGCGGGTCGGGAAGCGGGGCTGAAACTGACCTTGGGGGACTCTGCTGGTGTTGGTGGCGGTTGCGGTTGCGGTTGCGGTTGCTGCGGCGGCCCGGGTAGAGGACGCGCCTCGGCGTTTCTCCGGTAGAGGACGCGGCGTTGCGGCGGCCGGCGTCCAGTGAATTGGGGAGAAGGGAAGGGATTAGTTAGGGGTTCTGTCCTGGGCCGAGCATGGGCCGTTAAAAGAACAGAATACGGAGCTCGACTTTCGCCCTGATAACTGCCGCCCCTAATTCGAAGTTGTCCAAGCCTTCTTGCCCGAGAATCCGGAAGGTGGATAACGTATGTAACTTCCGGTCTGAGATTCGTACACGTGTAAACAAAGCAGACCGCCGAACGAGCGAGACAGCCCAGCATTGAAGCGCTTCATGGGCCAAAAGCAGCAACAGAGGGAAGGACAACACGTGGCTGCACCAGACTTGCTAACGGTTGATTTCGTATGACCGGGCATTCAAATACTAGAACATTTTGCGCGCAACGCGCGCTCTAGCGTCAGCAAAACTAAAAGCCATAAAACATCGACATACAAAATATTTGAAAAGTAAAAATGGATGCACTGCAGTATCTTAATAGAAGTCGCTGTTTCACAAGCCAAATCAGTTTAGTCCCTTTAGCATGGGCATTCACTGTGTTGCCTTCACAGCCTGTTAGGCTGTGTCTAATCATATATTACAGCTACCAAATATCTCAGCTAGTAGTCTGCATATTGATCTAAATAAGCATGCAAAGTACTAAACAATATTTAGAAATCCAAAATGAAGATTACACAGTTTGCAGCCATGAAATTTTTAAAAATACATCTAGCTGTTTGACACAGGCTCTGAACGGGTCAAGTAGAAAGCAGGTGGTTGCATCTGATAAACAAAAAGGAGGATATCCTCTTCTTGCGGTGACCATCCTGATCATCCTTGTTTGCCTGTTTATACTGCATGGGCAATATTCATTACCTACATAATAATACTACCATGGTCAGAGTAAGGGATAGAACTCGTGAATACTTTTCTGCCGGATAGAAAGCTGATGCAAACAAAAATGGACAAATCTAGTGAAACATCTACAAACATGATGCTACTTTAATCAAACATGGTGTATCCTATTTGTAAGAAGGGATGAAACTCGCGAATACTTTTCTATTAGATGCAAACAAAACTGGACAAATCTAGTGAGACATATTCGAACATGATGCTACTACAATCAAGCATGGTGTATCGTATTCGCAAGAAGTGAAAATGGAGAGTCTGGAAGACTAAAGCTAAACTTCTTCTCTTTCTAAATGCATGGAGAACCTAGCCTAAATGAGATTAATTCAATCTTGCCAGTTATTTTTTCTAGAGGAGGTGGAGCTTGTGTTTTGGTTTCTGTCCACAGAATTTCCAATAATAGTTTACCCACCAGTGGTTAGATTGCTCTATGTCCACATAATGATTCCTAATAATAATGACTTAAGCAAACTTGCTTGTTTTGGTCTTTGTTCTAAACAGGTAGTCTTAGCAGGTCCTGCTCTCCTAACACGTAGGATTAGCAACACATATTATAGAACGTCTTCGTCTGTGAAGTTGCAGTTCTTGTTGGGAGAGAGGTAAGATCAAGAAGTAACTTATTATGTCTTGTAGATATAGCATTTGTAATGTTAGGAAAAAAGCCAATAAACTCTGATAGCGAGGCAAACCTCTTGTAGTGCTCTTGTGTGTCTTGGTTGCAAAATTATCAGGCACATCCACATCGATCTCAAGATTAGCAGCCTGCATCGAAGCCAAAGCATGCCAAAAAAAATAAAAAATCAATAATCAAACAGATAATGCATTTGAACCTGCTGTGCTAGGCAATTTTAATGCATTTGAACCTGCTGTGCTGTGGCTAACAAAGGCTAACCCAGTGGATATGTAAATGCGTAGAAGGTTGTAACATGTAGGGAGACTGAACTCACCTTTGCAAGTCTTAGCAAACACACAAGAGGAAGGGCCAACAAAATCAAGCTTCAGCCAGCCGCAAACAGCAAAGATGAATCCTTCTTGCTGTAGCTGGAAATGATCTGAAACCCATCAACCTCACTTCTTAAATATATACTGAGGCATACAATAAAATCAGGGAAAAAGCAGCAGAAGGATGTGCCGAGTTGCTAACTGAACTCACCTTTGTAATGCTTTGCACACACACCAGGCAAGACAACAACTAAACCAAGATTCATGCAGCTGCAGCAGACAGAGTCGTCTCTTCCTCGTTGCAGCAGGAATAAAGAGAAAATGTATGTGTTGTTCAGCCACAGCAAAAAAGCTTGTCAAGTTAAAGCAAAGGAGCTTGTTTCAAACATGCCAAACTCCAGGAACACATGTTTCAGATAGCTTAACTTGAAGCAAAGTTCCTTTTCATGTGAAACCAAACAATAGCAAGCTATCTTTCATAAAATCAGAGATTAAACACTATGCTGCAATTATACAACTGTTGTTTTGTTTAGAGGCAAAATGCTATAGCAGCGTAGATAAATTTAGCGACAAATTTCCTGTTGTGCTCCATCAATAGCTGAGGTACCTGTTGTTTTATTGGCAAATATGTGAACTCTTTTTCACGATGAATTGAAAAATGAAGATCAATTTATACCTAAAAGATATAGAAAGTAGCGTAGCATGGTCTAGACAACAGAATCAATCGTCCAAATGTTCTACAGGCATTCAGCTATTTCGTCGGGAGATGTATGCAGGTGAGGCTGCACTCGGCCACATATTTACTACCTTAATTACCTATGCAGTATCAGACCATAAATCACCAACAGGACCTATCATTTGTTCTCCTCTTCTTGTGGAGCATCTTCCAGTTCACCGATTATCAGGAATATGGGCTTTTTTTAGTTTTTCATCCAGTTCCAGACCCTCCTCAGTCCCCAAAGCATAAAAAGAACTTAAACTAATCAGCAATAATGTGTTATGGAAAAGAGTTCACCACTTAAAAATATTATTAAAAGAATGTATGTAACAGTCAGGCCTTTGATTAAAGCTTCCAAACATAATTATTTATGCAGATGCTGATGTAACAGGCCAGAGACAATTTAGTTGGAACAAACAAACGAGGACCTTACTTTCTGACTTCCCAATGGTTGATACATGCCGTGCCACTACAATCATGCACTGGTATTCTAGATTAAGCCATAGGAGTAGGACAAGGAACACGACTATAAGATGGAGATACATTAGCCAGTTAACAAATATAACCAATAAAAAAATAAGTATTGAGTAGTAAAATGGAACTGAGCTTCAGAACTTAGGAACTTATGGAGCCTGTGCATAACTTATCTTCACACTAAACTTGTTGTGCAGGAAAATATGAAATATACACTGAAAGACAAGCTAAGGCGCACAATAAACTACCAAGCGCAGGTACAGCTCCCTGGTGGTCATCAGACTTCATTTACATCAAAGCCTACATGCATTCCTAAAGTGCTAGGTTGCACATATATATAAGAATCAAATAAGAATTCAACAAGCAAATATAATAACACGTGTGAATCCTTTCTCAACTTTCAATCAACAAAGGCATCATTCACCAGCAGGAAAGGTATCTTGGAATGAAAATATGTAGAACTGAGATAAGGCATCAGCAAGACATAATTTTAGACTATAAGTTTATACTTTTACCATTCTCACCTACAGGCTACAAGACATGGCTTGCAACAATGTGAAATAATCAGTCATATAGGGTGATGAAGAAGCCAATCACAATATGATATGCCGTGATCAAAATGCACCACTTTTGTATTCAGTGCAACAGGTATTGAATGAATAAAAATACCAATTATATTGTATCCAGGATTTACTGATCAACACTATTAGTTTGATATAGTGGAAAGCCATTTGGGTAACAATAAAGGATTGTAAAGATTTTTTTCTTGTCAATTGGTTAGCATCTGTAAAATACGGATGAATTGACGTTCAATGACAAAGATAATGAAGATAAAAGTGAGAGGTCCCTTCATAAATTCGACCTTTGAATGAACAAGGCAGATTATTGTCAACGCAAAAGCATTTCTCTACCGGCTTAGTTTAAGAGTTCATCCTGAGGCTGTACATAACAGTCATCTACCAAGGAGAACATCCAAAACTATCCAGTAATTATTGGCCGCTGCATTTTTGAAGTTCTGTATAATTGAATCACGTCAACAAAAACTTGTATATATCTTTGGAATGATACTTCACTGGTTGATTTCGATCATGAATAAGAACTAAAGGAAACAAAACTTTCTTTCAGTCACAGTCTAATGTGAGCATCAGTTGTGACTCAGCATAATCGAAGTTTACTCTCCTCAAAAACTGCATAAGTCCTAGTCAAATATTTCTGATTTCTATGTCACAAGAGAGTTTCCAGCATTGCATTCCTTGCATTGGGCAATGTACCTGGTGTTGGAACCGCCGGTGTGGAGGGCATGGACGAGGCAACGTCGAGGGAGGAAGGCGGAGAAGAGTCCAGGTCATCAAATCAGGGGACAAAATATAATCACGCCAGGAAATGAGGGCGCCGGAGGTGGGAGGAGGCACCCTAGATCCGGTTCGCACCTGTACAGGGAAGAGGCCATCGGCCGCCGCTCGGGGGAGGCCCTCAGCTGTCACTCGCCCAGGCGAGCGCGCTAGTCAGCACCACGACCGCGGCGTTGGCCGGCTCCGAGGACAGCAGCTTCCCCCACCGGATCTCCAACTGCGCAGGGGAGGGACGGGCCTTTCCGCGCCTTGTCGCCCTCCGCGCCGGGGGCCGCCGTGCCCACTGGAGGCCGCGCGGGCTTTCGTTGCAGCGAGCAACAGCACGCCTCGTGCAGATGTCCGGGCGGCGAGCCGGGAGGCGCATTGGCGAGGAGGGAGGGGCAGCAGCAGGAAGGTGAGGGAAGGAGAGAGAGAGGGTAGGGAGGGACTGTATGTTGATTCTGATAAAATTGGAGGACCTTTTTGCAAAAATATTGAAGAACACGTGGGACGTGTGGGAGCGCGTGGAGCCGGAAAGGCGGACGTGCGAGGAGGACCGACCTGTCTTTGTCTTTAAGAAACCCGATACTTTACTCTCAAACCATATACCCATTTCAAATTTCGTTTGGACCTAAATGTTATTCATAATTAATTCAACAAAACAAGATATATTTTTATATATTTTTTTAGAAAAAAGTCAACAGACTATATGTACCATTTCAACATTTTAAATATATTGTTTCAACATTTCTAACATGTTATTTAAATAATTCGCACATAATGTTGATCTTTTATCCAAAATCATTGAATTAGTTTTTTAATTTTTTATATCAACATTTTTATGGTATGAGTTCAACACTATAGATATATTATCTCAACATTTTAGTTATATTATTTCAACATTGCCATGTAAAATGTTGAACTACCTTATCTACTATGATTAAACTAGAAATGAAGAAGTTTGAATCTATTATTTTAGAATGTTGAATATGCTAATCCAATATTTTATCATATTCTTTTTATTGAAAAAGGGAAAGTTTCCATGCCTCTCGGCTTTGTGCTGCTGTGGGCTTTGGGCTGCAGATATGTAGGGCCCCTCTGCGTCACACAGCTAACAAACGAGACGGAAGAGTGAGTGCGGAAGAATTCGCTTCGTTGTTGGGCTTCATCAACTGTTAATAGGCTTTATAGTTATAGATGTTAAACATCTTTCGGAAGGCATATAGGGACACCCCTTCTTGCTAGCAAGAAAAAAGTCATTCTTGCCTCTCTCTCAACTTTGAGCCGAATCTGTTTTTCCTCCTTGGACCACAAAATCATCCGTCCAACCTCCTCAGACTCACAAAACCGTTCACATAACCTCCCTGAACGGTTCGAGGGTGAGGTGGCAGCGGTTCTTCTATTTTTTTTTTTATTTTGACTAAATTTTTAAAAATCATAGTAAATCACAAAAAAATCATAAAAGGGAAAATCTAATTTTTTTTGAACTCCACGTAAGTAGATCTATGCATTGAACATATTATATGATATACTTTAATACAAATTTTATTATGTAGTTTTAGATATATGCTTTTCTATAATTAATTTATAGTTATAGTCTCTGTCGTCCAATTACGATGAAAGTTTTGTAGTGGTATAATCATTATATGATTGATATGTAGTAAAAATTTTATAATTATTGGGTCATGTTTGACTGAGCTATAGATTTATCTATGTTGAGGGAGCCAAAAATGACTTTTTCCAATTCCATTCACCTTTTCAATCCAGGGCTTCGTCTGAGTGCTTGCGCACTATTCCGTTCAGTTCCAAATAGTCTTTGTACACGCAGGGCCATTAGCCGCACCAAACGGGGAGCTTCATCGTTTTTTCTTTTTTCTTTTTGAGAGCCAGAGCTTTTCTTTTTCTGCTTTTTTTTTTGCTTCAGTGGGCTGCTGCAGTAAAATAACCCAACAACATATTGTTACCCTAATAAACTGTCCATACATATGAGACCGCATGAGGAAGCTGCATGGAGAGATGTATGACGATATAAACAAAAATATTTTCCTATAGCTGCCTGTTTCAAAGTGTCACACTATATGCCTAACCACTAGCTAGGCAATATTGTCATATATGCATTCTTATTTCATTTTTTCTTTCCTGTTCTGCTAGCTCCTCTTCTTTTATGTTTTTTCGTTCCTTGTTTGCATCCTTTATTCTTCAAACTCTTTGATATGTTTTTTCTTGTGTTCGTTTTTCTTCCTTTGTATGGTAGTTTTTTTTATTTTTTTTGCTATTTATTTTCTTTATTAGCAGGTTACTTTGTACTTCGACTTCTTCTAAGTTTTTATACAGATTGTTTCAGGTATAACTTTATTTTTTTTCTTTTATCTTTTCTTATTTCTTTATAGAGATTTTTAAATTTAAAGTATGTATTATGTGACTATAAAATTTGATGCTTATCCTTCTACCATTTTTAAACTCTTTATTTCATTTAGTTTTATGCTTATCACTATCTTAGGATTCCTTTTCTTTTTACATTTATTTCTAACTTTATTGCTTTTATGCATTCTTTACCATTTTCTTTATTTACATTTAGTTTTCATTCTTCTCGTACTTCCTATGCCTAATTTATTCATTTAGTATCTATTAGTTTTATGTCTATTTTTATTTGTTGTAGGTGTATACATATTTATTTTTTGAGATCAAATAGTTTGCTCTAGTGAATAACTTTGTTATGTAAGTTCTTATAATTTATTCACTTCATAGATTAAAGTGTTCTGCACATAATGCTACAGTTGCTTATTCTTTATTTTTTTTAATGATATACATGTGGAAGTGATGTAATCCATAATACTTGATCTTTCTTTTATTCTCTATCTAGTTTCCCCTCTTTTCTTCCTTTATTTCTTGTAACATTTATTTATTCTAGGTGTATAATCTTAATTATGTAAGTTTAGGCAATTTATTTCATATATATATATATATATCTTGAGTTTTAAATATATAGATTTTATTCCTTTATATTATATAATTTATTTTAAATGCAAATATGAATGTTATGTGGATTTATATAACTTGTTTAAGATGTATACAACTTTGTTCCATGATTACGTATTATTTGTTTGGTATGTATATTTATTTTAATCCATGAGTTTGTATAATTTGATGCTACTATATACTTTTTTCTATAAGTTCCTATAATTTGTTTATTATGTACTTTTTTTGTTATGTGAATTTATATAATTTATTTAGTGTATATGGCTAAAAAATCTTCAATGTGAAATTATATATTTTTAAAAATTATCCAACAAATTATTAAATGTGGACTTGCTTTCAACACCTTATCATAGAAAATATAGTACTAAATTAACTTGAATGCTTTTGTTCGTGATTTATTGTATTTTAGCTTCAAACTTCATTGCACCTAGAGTGATAGTACTATTTTTATCTTTTGTTGCATACATGCGTCCCTATCATATTTAAATAGTATAAACAATATGTAGATTTTTCCAACTATATTAACAACAATCGCAGCTAACAAGTTAGCTACCTCCTGACTTTTAATTAATATTTTTATTTTGCGATTACAATTATTTACTCATTATGTTCAATTTTTCTCTTGCTTAAATATTTGTTCACAATTCTTAACATATTTTAGCTTTATTAGAAAAATATTTTTTAATATGATTCGAAAATATGGTTAAGTCTTGTTCTGAAGATCTTCTGGCAAAAAACACAATGGTGTAATCAGAATTTAATTTGAATACATATTTTAAGATTTATAAAAAATTTCAGTTTAAAACCTTTTTGCATGTGGTGATATCACCTATTTTATCTCCACGTGCATGCATGCATCTCTTAGTCTCTTTCCTCTTGTGCGAAGTAGTACTCGTGATGCCAATTTTAGTCAAGTTTGTGCAGGTGGTGAATTAAATAGAGTATAGTATGTTTGTTGGACTAATGGTCTATTTAATTGCCTCATGGAAACATACGCTTCAAATGGATTGTTGGTCTTATCGTCTCTGGTGATATATAATCACACTGGCACATGGGGCATCTCCTCTTCAAGATTGCACCAAGTCACGCGCTACCTGCAATGGCACTCGGGCAGCAGTTATACGTTTAGGATCAGGATATAGCGCGACTGGTCGCACGGACATAGAGCGCACAACCGCCACCTCCACCCCGCTTTGCTTCCTGCTTCCATGTAGCTTTTTTTTTAGCATGAAACTTCTCCATAAAAATATTTTTATAAAAATAGATTGTACCATTGTGTTCTGTTTAACGAGACGAACAAAATTAGATCTCACTCGCATATATTGTCAGATCCGGGGCAGCGGGACTGCTTATAGGCATAGAATATTCTAGAGTAAGGGATAGCTCATGGATGTACCTTACATCTCTTGCAACTACCCGAATATAGGCGTAGGACTAACCGCAGTACAAAGAAAATTACTCGACCATGTTGTAGTAAGACTCCAACTGTACTCGACTAGGACTTTCCATGTAACCCTGTTCCCCCCGGATATATAAGGGCGGGAAGGGACCCCCTCGAAACACATCAATACCTAAGGCAATAGAAACAACCACATAGGACGTAGGGTGTTACGTAACTCGCGGCCCCCAAGCCTTAAATCAAAACCCCTTTTTGTGCGGGTAGCCCCCGAGCAAAGATTTGGAATTAAGGATCTAAGACGTGGCATCAGATTTTATTCTTCAGAATATCTGCAGGTTTAATCAGATCCGGTATCCGAAAAGACCCTTTTTTCGGGTAAAAAATCCCAGAAAAATGATTCGATTGGATACGCCACACTGATTGCACCCGAATTATCTTCAAAAATAAAATCCGGGATGTATATCTCTTTACTGTACGCTCACATGGGACTGTACTGTATGGAGAATTATTGCACCCATGAGTGCTACCACTGTAGTATCACGGGTTGTCCTCCAGTAAGATCCCTTGTGGCTATAAAAGGCGGGTGAGATGCCTTTTGCCAGAAGCACCAGCATTCTAAAGCTATGGCTTGCGTTTGGTGTTCTTGCTCTCGTCCTCCGGAAATTTGTGTAGTCCTTTCCAGCAAAAGATGCTAGAAGAGAACTTGCGAGTGACAAGAGAAGTCCCTGCTACCTCATCCTGCAACCCCAATGCTCTCATCGGATCCATGCTGGATATCATGTCCTTTCATATTCCAATGAGGCGGGTTCTCTGTGGACTGGTTGCAGCTAATTATGTCGTACTCTTGGGGTTCCCAGGTTGTGGGCACCCAAGAACTGACATCTCTAATGAGGAGACTTAATCTTGTCACAACGTATTCAGGGAGAAGGAGAAATTCCTTTGCAAGATGCTGCAAGAGATCTTGCGAGGCAATTATTGTAATCTGTCTCCAAACTCTTAAACTTTTCTCCCAGAATACGAGTATCATTATTTCCTTAATGGGAGTAACAAGTTTGTACTTTATCATGGCCTCGGTGTCAGACCCGGGGCAGCGGGACTGCTCACAAGCGTAGAATGTTCTAGAGTAAGGAATAGCTCATGGATGTACATTACCTCTTTTGTAACTACCCGAATAGGCGTAGAAACTAGCTGCAGTACAAGGAAACTACCTGATCGTGTTGTAGTAGGACTCCAACTATACTGCAGCTAAGACTTTCCATGTAACCATGTCCCCCCGGATATATAAGGGCGGGCAGGGACCCCCTCAAAACACATCAACACCTAAGGCAATACAAACCACCACACAGGACGTAGGGTATTACGCAACTCGCGGCCCGAACCTGTCTAAATCTTTGTGTTCCTTGCACCATTGAGTTCCAGAGCCGTCGATCCCTACCTACAAACCTTACTGCTAAGGGTATCCCTGAGCAGGCTTGGCGGTAAACACCGACAGCTGGCGCTCCAGGTAGGGGACTCGGCGAGTTCATCAACGAATTCGATGGCCACTTTCGCTTTCAGCACCTTGGCGCCTCCTCAAGGCGCCACCTTCATCTTCGATTCGTGGGTCTGTGTCGCCAATGGTTCCGTCGGCTTCGATAGCCACTTAACCAACTCTCCCACACTGAAGAGCTCCACATCGGAAGACTCCAACAAGCTCGCCAGATCTCATGATCGCGGTGTTATGTTGCTTCCCGACCTCGCCAAGGAGATCGAGCCAAAACTCGAAAACAACTCGAGTTCTACTCGGATTCAGATTGATCTCAAACCAAAATCCACTCGGATTGGGACTCCTTTTGCTCAACCCATTTTCGGATTGTGCAATTCATCATCTGTTTACAGGCAGATGATTAGATCCATCTATGAAAGTAGCTTGGATCGCCTACTCCACGTCGAAAACCAATCAGTCACCGCTAGTCGGGAGGCACTTGTTTTCGACAAATATCTAGATCCAGTCGAGTCACCTCAAGACAGCCTAGACTTCATCACCAATGCACTGGCTAAGATGCAACTCAAATCTTGCCGAAGCCATATCCTCACAGAACTACTCGACAATCTGCGAGAAGTCGCCAGCATTGATGATCTCCCGTTTCAACACGGCACTCCCCTCGAAACTGAGAGGGAAACAGGCTCCGGTGGAACTGTCCTAGCTGATTACGAATCAGACCTGAAAAGCTCCTCTCACAAGCGTTTGGTTCCAGTAATCATCCAACCCGGGGGGGTGCTCCAAGCCACCATGATCCAAACAAAACCTTGGATCAGATCTCAGCAGACAATCTGACCCAAGATGCTCGAGCTGATGAAGACGAAGCCACTCGCACAGCCCACAGGGCAAGGAATCAACGAAAAGAAGCACGCTAGATTCATGCATCTGAACGTGCTCGAATTCCACTACACAACCTCAATAACGAGTTCAACAACGTCGCGGATCCGGTTTTTAGAACACCAATTACTGCGATGACAGAAGCAACCCTGCGACTCATGATGATGCCCAGAATCCAGAGATAGACCGAGTCATAAATCTCACCAAGAACGCTGTTGAACAACTCGAGAGACAAAACCCGCTGTCCTCACTCCATGGCACACGATCAAGGGCTACCGCAACAGTCATACCTCAGGCAAGCCGTACCCCCGGAGGCCACCAGCGTCAACAACACCAGGAGCAGCAGAACCGAAGAAATCAAGAGGATCAAGAAGTCGTGAGCAGCCATCGCCCCAGGGGTGGCCAACCTCCAGTAAACCAAGCCCCTGAGCCTCAGCCAAACCACAACAACAGCAACCGCAGGCACAATAGGGAGGAAGTAGCCGATTCCATCGTGGGCGCACGGGACATCATCAACGCAAGACGCAGAGCACACCTTGCAGACAACTCCGATCGCTTCCAAGCCCTGAGCAGGGCTTTCGACAACATCGAGTACCCGAAGGATTTCAAGCCTACGAACATCCAAAAGTACGATGGTAAGCAAGACCCTGCTCAATGGTTACGTTTATACTCGACCGCTATTAGTGTTGCAAGGGGAGATACCAACACCAAGGTCCTCTACCTCCCGATGGCCCTGGAGCCCGCACCCCTCACATGCCTCGAAAGCTTGGCGCGCGAGTCAATCCACTCGTGGGAGGACCTCAAGAAGGCGTTTGTCGACAACTTCCAAGGGTCGTTACACCGAGTAGCTACTCGCCACGCCCTGTCCATGATCAAGCAGGAGCAAGGCGAGTCGATCAGATTCTATGTCAAGAGCTTCTTCGACACAAGAGCTACCATCCCCAATGTCGCCGACGACGACGTCATCGACTACTTCCAGAGCGGCATCACCGTCCAATCCCTGTACCGCGACTTCGGGCGTAATCGCCCCAAAACAGTGGTAGATCTACAGGACAAGATGCAGCGCTGGGCAGATGAAGAGGAGCAAGAATGCAGTCGCTTTCCCTGCCGCAACACCGACAATAACGGGAAGCACCACAACGACTATGGAGGGCCCAGCAACCAGCGGGATCCTACGCGTAAGCGTAAGACTGACGACACTGTCGGCACTATGGATCGCACACCACGTGGCAAGAAGGGCGACAAGCCGCAGGATCAGTTCGACAAGATCTTACACAACAAAAGATGTCCAATCCATCCCAAGAGCAACCACTCAATGTGGGAGTGCACGATCCTGCGCAAATCCTTCCAGTCGGCACCTACAGCTGCTCCAAAAAAAGAACAAGACAAAGATGATGAAGATGACAAGAAAGACCGTGACGGTTTCCAACAGCAGCAAAACGTCGTCAACGTCATATTTGGAGGAGATCCTAGCTTCTCCAAGCGAGCTCAGAAGCTCCTACTCAGAGAGATCCTCTCAGTCGAGCCAGCAATTCAGAGGCCACTCAAATATAGCGAGGTCTCCATTACCTTCTCCAGGGAGAATCAGTGGACCAGCTTCTCTGAACCTAGAAAGTTCCCGCTAGTACTCGATCCAGTCGTTCAGGGCTCCAATCTTACTTGAGTACTCATCAACGGCGGAAGTGGGATCAACCTGATCATTGCAAGCACATTGGTAAAGATGGGTCTCAACTATATGAGTCTACTTACTCCAAGCAAGGCTCCGTTCTACGGCATCGTCCCCGGGAATTCCTCTACACCAATTGGCTCGGTTACTCTCCTAGTCACGTTTGGTACAGAACAGAACTTCCGGACAGAATATATCTAATTCGAAGTAGCCGACTTCGAATCTTCCTACCACACTATCTTGGGAAGACCTGCACTAGCCAAGTTCATGGCAGTACCGCACTATGTTTACCTGCTCCTCAAGATGCCAGGCAACACATGAGTCCTTTCACTACGGGGAGACCTCCTCAAGTCTTTCGAGTGCGACAAGGAAGCAATAGATCATGCGTCTACTATCCGGGTTCCTAGCTCTGTCAGCGAAATACTTGCTGCCGCTAAGGAACTCTCACTCAAGGAGTCGATGCCTTCCAAGAAACCAAGCCAATCATCGGATAAACCAACCGGTGATGTGGGCACTAAGACTATCCAGTTACAAGAGGGAGACGACTCCAAAACAGCCATCATCGGAGCAGGACTGGGTGACAAATAGGAACTCGAGCTCGTCAACTTCCTTAGGGCCAACCGAGACATATTTGTGTGGAAACCAGCAGATATGCCAGGGGTGCCCAAGGAGTTGATCGAGCTTACCTTGAAGGTCGACCCTAAAGCCATACCAAAGAAGCAACGGTTACGGTGTTTCTCACCGGACAAGCGAGAAGCCGTCAAGAAAGAGATGGCAAAACTACTCACAGCAGGGTTCATCAAGGAAGTCTATCATCCCGAATGGCTGGCTAACTCTGTGCTCGTCCAGAAGAAGAACAACAACGAATGGAGGATGTGTGTCGACTACACCGATCTAAACAAGCACTGCCCAAAGGATCCTTTCGGGCTACCATGCATTGATCAAGTAATCGACTCGACAGCAGGATGTGTCCTGTTGTCCTTCCTCGACTGCTACTCAGAGTATCATCAGATCGCCCTAAAAGAAGAAGACCAAATCAAGACGGCCTTTATCACCCCTTACGGGGCATACGCCTACAAGACCATGTCCTTCGGGTTGAAGAACGCTGGTGCTACCTACCACGTGCGATACAGCTGTGCTTCTCCGACCAGCTACATCACAATGTTGAAGTCTATGTGCACGACATCGTTGTCAAAACCAAGACCCAGGATCAATTTATTACTGACCTGGAAGAGACCTTCAACTGCCTCCAGAAGTTCTGCTGGAAGCTCAACCCAACCAAGTGTGTCTTTGGTGTACCCTCTGAAAACTACTCGGATTCATCGTCAGTAACCAAGGAATTGAGGCTAATCCAGAGAAGATCAATGCCATCATGGCCATGGACGCTCCAGCTACCATCAAGGACGTCCAGAAGCTTACAGGCTGCATGGCAGCCTTGAATCGATTCTTGTCCAGGCTTGGCGAACGGGGATTACCCTTCTTCAAACTCCTAAAGCGACAAGATAAATTCGAGTGGACTACAGAAGCCGCAGAAGCACTCGAGAATCTCAAGCATCATCTCCAGTCACCGCCGATTCTAACAGCTCCACTACCCGATGAGGAATTACTCATCTACAACACTGCGACTACCCATGTAGTCAGTACGGCAATAGTAGTCGAACTCCCGGAGGAAGGCCACGCTTAGCAAAGTACTCTCTGAATCAAAGGTTAGATATCCATCATTTCAGAAACTTTTGTATGGAATCCTAATCACCTCCAGGAAGCTCCGGCATTACTTCGACGAGTACAAAATCTCAGTAATAACTAACTTCCCATTGGGGGATATACTCCACAATCGGGATGCCACTGGACGGATTTCAAAGTGGGCAGTTTAACTGGGAGCCTTGGAAATCAACTTCAAGCCAAGAACAGCAATCAAGTCACTGGCACTAGTCGACTTCTTAGCTGAATGGCGGGAAAATCAGATTCTAGCACATCACAACATTCCAGAGCATTGGGTTATGTACTTCGACAGCTCACTCAAGCTCGACGGAGGCGGCACTGGAGTTCTATTCATCTCCCCCAAAGGGAGAGCAATTGAAGTATGTGTTCCAAATCTTGTTCAAGGTTTCTAACAATGAAGCCGAATACGAGGCACTACTACATGGTCTCCGACTAGCAGTTTCTCTTGGCATCAAGCGACTACTCGTTTACGGTGATTCTCTACTCGTTGTCCAACAAATCAATAAGGAATGGGACATCAACAAGGATACCATGGACGCATACGTTGAAGAAATCAGAAAACTCGAAAACAAGTTCTCCGGATTGGAAATCCACCACGTCGATCACGACAACAACGTGGGAGCCGATGTCCTTTCCAAACTTGGATCTACTCGAGCAGCTGTTCCATCGGGAGTTTTTGTCCATGAACTTCATCACCTATCAGTTAAGGCACAAAGCCAACAAGCCACTAACATGGAGGCCCCGGCCACAGTCAAAGAAGTACTGATGATTGAAGAAGATTGGCGGACTCAGTTTATCGACTTCATCAAGGAGTTCAAGCTTCCACCTCATGTTGATCCTAAAAGCGCTGAAGCTGCCCTCATCATCAGGCGTAGCAAGGGTCTGGTCCTCGTTGGTGACAACCTATACAAGCGCTCTTCTTTAGGCATCCTCATAAAGTGTGTTACCCTTGAAGAAGGTAAAGACATCCTCTAAGAAATACAAGAAGGAGTTTGCGGCAATCACGCTGCATCAAGGACACTAGTCGGCAAGGCGTATAGGTCAGGATTCTTCTGGCCAACAGCTGTTTCGGACCCAGAAGACCTGGTCAGACGGTGCCCTGGCTGCTAATTTTTCGGCAAGAAGACTCACGTCACAGCACATAACTTGATAACAATCCCTCCATCATGGTCATTCGCCTATTGGAGTTTGGACATGATCGGACCATTAACCGTAGCTCCAGGAGGATTCAATCATGTGCTGGTAGCAGTCGACAAGTTCACCAAGTGGATCGAGTACAAGCCCATTGTCAAGATCTCATCCGACAGAGCAGTGGATTTTATCTCTAATGTTATCCATCGATTCGGCTTTCCTCACACCATCATTACAGATCTTGGTTCTAACTTCACGTCACAATCTTTTTGGGATTTCTGTGACAACTCCTGCATTGAGGTCAAATATGTCTCAGTAGCTCATCCTCGGGCAAACGAACAAGTTGAGCGAATCAATGATTTAGTACTTGACGGCTTGAAGACTCTACGATGCCAACACCAAGAAAGATGGCAAGTGGATTCAAGAACTTCCTCATGTAGTTTGGGGGCTGCGAACCCAGCCTAGCAAAGCAACTGGACAATCTCCTTTCTTTCTCACCTATGGGTCAGAGGCCATACTACCGGCAGACATTATGTGGAGATCTCCAAGAATGGAAGCTTATCAAGAAGGAGAAGCAGATGAAGCTCGACAACTCGAGTTAGATTCAGTCGAAGAGGCTAGAGTCAACGCTCTAACTCAATCGGCTAGATATCTTCAAGGAGTCAGATGCTACCATGACCGCAACGTCCAGCAAAGATCCTTCAGCATTGGAGATCTAGTTCTACGAAGGATCCAGGATAAGACAGTATTGCACAAGTTAAATTCCAGATGGGAAGGACCATTTATCGTAACCAAGATTACAAGGCCAGGATCATACAGAATCACTGATGTAGATGGCAATGAGGTACCGAATTCCTAGAATATTGAGCACTTGCGCAAGTTCTACCCTTGATCCAAGCAATATGGTGATGTCAGTTGATTTCTTTAATAAAGCACGGGTCTTTACTGGCATATCGACTACATTAAAGGCAATTTCTCTAGCTGACAGCATCACCAGTCCAGGATAGCTTACACAGTTCTCCATTAGGATAACTACACAAGCCGCATCCTTGTCCTTAATATAAGGGCACAACCTACTCGCCTAGCTCGAGAAGGTGTATGGATACCTTTACTAGTTGTCTATCTTGGGTAACTCGACGGAGTTCACCCTAACAGGTCAACTATAAAGAACTCTAGCCTTGCTGTAAAGGCAAAACTACTCATTCACTCAAGTATGTTATGGATACTACTACATTTTGTCCATCTTGGGCAACCCGACGGGGTTCGCCCTAATAGGTCAATCTTAGTAGTTACTCTAGTCTACAAGTGAGATACCTTACTCGCCTCGCTCGAGTAAGTTTTGGATATCTTTCTAGTATTTATGTCTTGGATAGCCCGACGGGGTTCATACCTAACAGTTTTGCCTTAAGGATTACTCTAGTCCTTGGTTAAAGGACACCTTACTCGCCTTGCTTGAGTAAACATTGGATATCCCTTTGACATTTACGTCTCGGGCAACCCGACGGGGTTCGTACCTAACAGTTTTGTCTTGCGGATTACTCCAGACCTTGATTGGGACACACTACTCGCTTGCTCAAGTAATTTAGGGATAACTTTACAAGTTTACTTACTTGGGTATTCTACTCGTTTGATCAATTAGTTCATACCTATCCTGCGGTATCAGATCATGCTTCTGAAGACACACCAACATGATACAAATTATGAACAATGACAAGAACTCAATGAAGATTATAAAAGTTGTTACAAGCAGTCTACTCTGCCATGTTCTTCAGAATCTCCTCAGCAATCACTTCCAACTCCTTACAATAGTCCCGAAATTTCTCATCAGAGCAATTGGAGCTATTCCTTTAGCTATGGGAGATAAGTTGAAGTGAGGCAAGTAAGACTTAACAACTCCTATCATGTGAGTCAGCTAATTCTTGGAAGTTGATGTCATGACATCAAAAATCTTCTGGGGTGCTTCTTCTAAATGCTCCACTAGGGACTTGCTATTTGACGACCCCTCCTCAGAATCAATCACATCCACAAGAGCTTGAGCTGCTACTACTAGTCGAGTATGGTCTTCTGGAGAACCTAATGGGAAGATATCTCAGTAATTGATTTGACAAAGCAAAATCAAGACAAAAGATCGAGTACTTACAGGCTTGGGAAGTCTGCAGTTGCTTTTGAATATTGGAGTTTTCTTCTTGAAGCTTTGATCTTTCTTCTTCAAGATTCTTGATCTGGCGCTTCATATCACAAATCTCCAGATGATGCTGTCGATTTGCTTCATAGAGCTTATTACGAGCAGCAAGGGACTCATCCAGTCGTTTGGCAATCATGGCTTTCTGCTCCTCCAAGATCTTTCAGTTGTCTACAGTCTTATACAGAGCATGAGACTTTAGGAAAGATCGATTGGTTACATCCTGTATCATACAAGACAAGTCTGATCAGACACAGATTACTCCTCGATGATGACAAGTAGTAGCAGGTGACTCACCTTGTTAAATTTAAAGCTCCATTGCATACAATTTGCGAGCTTCTTCATGTTGTCTACAGTCAACAAAAGATCATCGAACAAATCTTTCCCAACTCTTCCTGGGCTGACTGAGGCATAGACTGAAAGGGAACCAGTCGAACGGAAGGACCTTTCGACCCTTCAGCCCCATTACTTCCGGATCCACCAGCATTAGATGCTCCTTCAGCAGTCGCAGGAGTATGATCAGGTGCTTTAGGGCTCGGTTTGTATGGTCTTTCAGCTGTGTCTACACTTGGCAAACTGGCAGCTGGGGTCTTGATTAATCCAATTACAGGTGATTCGGGGGCTGATCGACTAGTTCCCTCCGAACCACTCGACATTCAGTCGCGGAAGTCTTGAACTTGATCTTTTTCATGAGCCGGAAGATATTGGATTCTAGCCAAGCAAGAATCTGAATAAGAAAGCTGAGGCAAACAGGATAAAATCAATAGAATATTATATACTTACTGGCCGGCATCAAGACGAGAAGCTTTTCTCTGCATCAAAGATCTGGGAGTGGCCTTTCATTTCTTGCTATCACCAGAATCAGCATTTACAGAAGTCGGAGGCATACAATACCAGAACTTATAATTTTTCTGTAGAAAGAATCCAAGAATTAGTCAGAAGATCAAAAATGATTAACTACAAGTACTCAACATGGTTTTCAAAACACGTACCCAGGCATTCTCGGGAGGATTTTGTGCCCAGAAGAGAATTGGAAGCGTCAAAGACTTGTCGAAGTTGTCGAGTACTTTGCAGCACCTCTTGATTACTTCAGATTGAGACATTGGCTCTGGGGACATCCGGGTGGGATCTTGTTTACCTTCATATCTAAAGGTAGGATGCTTTCGCAGCTGGAGAGGTTGCACCCGGCGACTAACAAATGAGAAGACCACATGATCTCCAGTGACTCCTTTGTTTTTAACAGTGGCAATAACACGAAGAATGGCTTCAATTTGCTTGCCACTAGGTCCTTTACTCAACCAACTTTCTTGGATTTGGGGGGCGCCAACAATCCTTTCTGGAAGCGGGGATTCAAAGTTCCCAACATGGAACCAGAACTTTTTCCATTCAGCTCCTTTACCCGCTGGATCATAAGCCAAGTACTCGCCTCGGGTTTCAGGCTGGAGTACCAATTCACATCCCCCGACAACGGCAGGATTGGTGGCGTTCGAGATAGGAACAAGGAAGAAGAAATGTTGAAAAAGGTGGAAATGGGGAAGAATTCTAAGGAATGCCTCACAGAAATGAGTGAAAATCGAAAGATGCAAGATGGATTGGGGAGTAAGATGGTGTAATTGGATTCCCCAAAATTGGAGCAGTTTATAGAAAAATTCTGACAAAGGAAGAGTGAGACCACGTTTCACAAAATCACGGAACATAACAGTCTCAAGGGTACCTTCCATAGGGTAATCTCCCCCTTCACCAGCGCGCCATTGGATCACACCCTGGGATTGGAGAAGACCCATATTCTCCAATTCTTGCACCAACGACTCAGACATCTTGCTTTTACGCCAACCTGTGGACATATTGGCGACGGTTTCCTCTTCAACCTTGGATTTGTTCTTTTTGGGAGCCATCTCAAAGTCACGAGTTTTGGCTCGGGGGCTACGAGAGGGGCTTTTGGAATCTAACTGAGAAGAGGCAAATGTGAATCTGAGTATGACGGCGGCCAGGAGTGCAAAGGGGTAAAATTCTTAGAAGTTTTCAACCGATTTTATATGGCATCTGATGGCAATTTCGTGAATATTTGGGATGCCAATGGATTCTTTCCTTTTCAGAGAAGTCTTCATTTTTGCCACGAGTTTACATTGATTCTTAAATCTAAATGAAGGGATTTAAATTCAAGACTCGGGGGCTGCGGAATATATGTATCAGAGATTTATTTTTTATTTTTTTTGAAAAAAAAAGAAAAAAAAGACTGAAGTGACCCTCAGCCTGATTCTACAATTCAACCTAAGGCTCGGGGGCTACTCCTTTTGATTATTAGTACTTCGCACAACATATATGATCAAGATTTCGGGGCTAGAGCACCTCACAGCCTCAAAGCAATCGGAAGTACTTGGAAGATTACTCGAGGTACTCGCTTGAAGATTCAGAAGCACTCGATGAGATGTTTAGAGCACTCGGAGCACTCGGAGACATCTTCAGAAGTACTCGACGTCCGCAGGACTTGACTGCGAAGAGCTCAGGGGCTTGTCAGACTCGGGGCAGCGGGACTGCTCACAGGCGTAGAATGTTCTAGAGTAAGGAATAGCTCATGGATGTACCATACATCTTTTGTAACTACCTGAATAGGCGTAGAAACTAGCTATAGTACAAGGAAACTACCCGATCGTGTTGTAGTAGGACTCCAACTGTTCTGCAGCTAAGACTTTCCATGTAACCTTGTCCCCCCGGATATATAAGGGTGGGCAGGGACCCCCTCAAAACACATCAACACCTAAGGCAATACAAACCGCCACACAGAACGTAGGGTATTACACAACTCGCGGCCCGAACCTATCTAAATCTTTGTGTTCATTGCGCCATCGAGTTCCAGAGCCATCGATCCCTACCTATAAACCTTACTGCTAAGGGTATCCCTGAGCAGGCTTGGCGGTAAACACCGACACTCGGGTCGATCTAGCTGCAACATGCCTCGACTAGAAGCTCCAGGAGATCCAGGCAATGTGCATGCAGGTCCGAGTCATTGTAAAGCTAGTTAGGAAAAGTACTCGAGTTGTAATATCGAGTAGTTGTACTGTGTCGAGTACTTTTCCTTTATTCTGGAATGTAATCCCAGTAGAAGGAAGTAAAATCGAGTAGTTGTTGAGGGATGTGAGTGTTTTCTTTTCCCATAATGTAATCTCAGAAAAAAGAAATGCCTCAGAAAATCCCGTCTTTTCCGCAATTGGTAACTGACTGTTGGCCTTTTGAGTATTTTACCATTCTACCACAGCTATTATAAAATAGAACGATAACTAGGTTTTTACCCCACAAGCCGCCATTCTCCTTTTACTGTTTAGATCTATTCTTGCCATTTGAGATCTAAAACTCCTTGCTCTCCCTTGCTTCCCAAATCCCCTAGGTTTTTAGCCATTGTATGCGCGTGAAGCGCTCTGTAAATTTCCGGATGGCTCCCAAGAAATCAAGCAAGGGGAAGGCGTTGCTGCTGAGCCATCCCGCGATGAAGGTTGAGAATCAAGTAAGTGTTCCAATTCTGACTTGGAATCCCTTGTTAAGCAGGGTTTTTTGCCATCAAAATCCGTAATCCAATGGCGGCCTGCGCTAGGCGATGCCCGTCCGTATGAAAATACGGGCGAGATTGTTGGATTTCTTCCCTATTTTGAGCGAGGATTAGGTCTTCCTTGCTCTAATTTCTTTTCTAGGCTCCTGTATTATTATGGGATCCAGCTTCATCATCTCACCCCCAACTCTTTTGTTCACATATCTATCTTTGTACATTTGTGCGAAGCTTTCCTAGGCATCGAGCCCCATTTCGACATTTTCCGCCATCTTTTTCATCTTAAGCCTCAGCCTAATTCGACTAGACTAGATGTAGCTGGTGGGGCAGGGATTCAGCTGAGGCAAAGGATGGATAGGGTTTACATCCCTTACAAATTATCACAAAAAGTAATCGACTAGAAACCAAGATGGTTTTATGTCGAAAATCATGGAAATAGCCTTCCATCCACCCTGGCTGGCCCCCCAATTCATAGAGCTGAATGGCTGAAAAAGCCTCTTGATATGAGCCAAATTCCAGAATTACAGGAAATGATTGCAAGTTTAAGGCAAAAAGGACTAAGTGGAGAGGCTGTGGCCTTTGACTGGATGAATTGTAGAATCCAGCCTCTCCAAGCTTGAGTTACCTTTGGCTTCGAGTATCAAGGGAAAAATGATCCGTCACGGTGTCCAGAGAAAGAGATCTCTAATAGAGAAGCTCTTCATCGAGTGCAACGACTGTTCGAGAAGAAGGAACACATACCGCATCTTCTCGACACGTTTTCGATATTGAATCCTCCGAAAGAGGTAAGTGATAGATAGTCGATTTGAGTACTTTGCAGTTGTAGATATAGTAAATCTAACAACTTTATGTCTCCTTTTGTGGGATGATGTGAATGTATATAGGAGTAGTCCTCCTCTGCCAGGCATATTTCGCCCATCCTACCTTGTTTCCAGTGCTCATGCCGAACCTTTGCCTGGTTCTGAAGATTCTTCAGAAATTGAAGGCTTTAGTTCTGATGATGAAACTACTAATGCAGAAGCTAGAGAATCAACCGAGGATAATGGCAGGGCGCATAGTGCCAGCCCAAGCGAAGATACCCGTGCAGGTCGTCCTAAGGGTACTCGTTCGATTGTGAGGAAGCGTAGTAGCTCCTCACAAGCTACGAGCAACAGGTAAGTAGCCTCTTGGTTACAATCGAGTACTTTGATAAGTTTGTCGACTTGCTTGTTTTGACCTGAAACTTTTTGCTTGTTAAGTCCGGTGGCTAAGGTGCCACGGATTACAGCATCTGGGGATGATGCTGTGGTGGCACAAACTATCCCTTCCACCACAGTGGACCCGTCAAAGGGGACCATTACTACTCGACCGGCGAGTAGTTCCAGTGTACATGATGCTAGAGATACAGGTGGCTAGGCCGTTATTGTGAGGCCGCCCCGAAAGTTTGGCATCAGGAAACTTGCCGTGACGAGGACATCTACTTAAGTTCTTTTGAACTTGTCTGTAGATTTGGCTGTATATCGAGTATATTTCAACTGCTTTGTCTTGACAATGATGTACTCCCGGAGGCAAGAGGGGAAACTGAAGATGACTCAACCACCAATACATCAGTGGAGAATCCTCCGAGTACTCCAGAGATGGATGCTCGACAGGCGGAGGAGATGGCGAATTCTATGCTCCTGAATTCGCCACTCCCTGATGCTGATAGGAGCGATGAAAGGCTCCCAGAAGGTGATGGAAGCGAGAAGCTTCCAGAGGAAGGAGGCGGTGAGAAGCTTCCTGAGGAGACTCCTACAGGTAAACTTATAATGCCTTGTACTGATGGAGTACTTCCCTTCTTTCTTAGTTTGATTTTATAGTGCATTTTTCCTCTAGATTCCCAAAATCCAGGGAATATTGTAGGGAGGGTCGAAGATGCGCCAGAAAAGGCAATCTTTGTAGTGCAGGTGACTACTTCCCAGGTCTCATCGGGAAGTGTCGTGCCATAAGAGAAGATGAAGCTTGCTTACAAGCTATTGGGGGTAAGTAGCCGAATATATCGAGTACTTATGTATAGATCGAATAGTATATACTGATCCTTTTGTTTTTATTTCTTGGCAGGAGGTGATGGAGGAGGGGAGTAGCCAGCCCCCGGACAATGCGAAGCTAAATGCTCTGAGAGAGCGGGAAAAAACACTCTCGTCCGAGAAGGCTGCCCTTCAGGAGAAAATCAAGAAACTCTCTTAGGCCAAGAAAGGTTAGTCTTTAGCATATATAATGCAATCGACTAGATTGTTCTGCCTAGTGTTTATAAGCTTTTCTCCTAATTGAGTACACAGCTTGCACAAAATCTTTAAAGATTGAGGAAAGCTTGGTACTGGATCTAAAGATTCTTATGTACCAAAATGCAAATGAAATCGAGAAGCTCAAGAAGATCAAGGTGGATTCTGACCAAGAGGTGGCAAATTGTCTTCAGCAGCTTAAAACTTTGTCAGAATCCCGGGACTTGATGTAGCAAGAGCTTGAAGAACTCAGAGATGCTGCTCAAGATGTGGCAGGACTTGTGGAGATCCCAGAGGGGAATGAAGACGAACCGTTTACGTTGGCGGGGAGGCTTCGGAAAGTACCCGAGAGCTTTGAAAGGTTCATCTCCACAACCACCCGACAGTACGTGGGACATGTACTCGGGTTGGTGAGGTCCTACTGGCCACGTACTCCCATTGATCCACTTGTGAAGGGCGCGAAGGCTGACTGTACTGATGAGCAATTCAATCAGTATCTGCAAGAGACCTCCGCCGTAGCAGATCAGATAGTGGAGACTTTGAACAAGTCTGGGTCTCCCTGAACTGCTTGTTTGTCGTGTGGGCCACAAGTACTTTGAACAAATGTTTAATATTTGTGTAATGTCAAGTACTTGTTTTATTGTAGGATTATACAATCCTTTTTGTCGAGTATTTGATACTCGAAAGGAATGAGTTCTGGAGGCATCGTGCCTACTCAATTGTGATAGTGGATTACAAAGAGTTGTATCCATAGGTGCCTTAAGAGGCAGAATATTCTCGATTAGGGTCGAGTTGTATGGTTCTTAATCAGAACTCTAGTGCTGACCGGTTAGGATTGAATCCCGCAGGATTAACCAAGTGGGAAAGCACTAAGAGGATGTTTTAAGCCGTAGCTTAATCTAGATTTCTTTTTGAAAGGAAATGCTTTGTTAGAGCGGTGCTCTTATGGACTTCATTATCCAATCAAATAAGGGAGAACTCTGATCGAGTACTTAGAGAGTTTGGAGCTTGGAGGATGTTTCATTGATACATAAGTGAACAGGAGACTCTCGACAACTACTCAGAGTACCATGGGAAAACAGAACACTTTTGGTATCTCGAGCAAGCGAGTAAAACCTGTCAAGTACTCGAGGCAAAAAGTTTCGTAATTGAAACTCCCTTAGTGGTCCAAGCAAGCAGGAGACTCGTGTCAACCTATTTAAGATACCAAGAACTTGTTTTATGCTCCTTGGAATAGTTTTCACAGTTGACAGGTTAGGATAGACCTTATCTGGTCACCTAAGTGGGAAAAGCTTTTTGTGAAAATATCCCCAAACTACTTGATCCAGTGAGTAGTATGTCCTACACAAGGACTGGATTGCTTTCTAAAATAGGTCTGTTAGGATGAACTCCGTCGAGTTACCCAAGACGTAAATATTTTAGAAATATCCCAAACTTACTCGAGCAAGGCGAGTAAGGTGTCCTACCCAAGGACTGGAGTAATTTCTAGGATAGATCTGTTAGAATGAACCCCATCGAGTTATCCAAGACGAAACCATCTTAAAAATATCCAAAACCTATTCGAGCCAGCAAGTAGGGTGTCCTATCCAAGGATTGAAGTAATTCTTAAGACAGGTCTGTTAGGGTGAACCTTGTCAAGTTGCCCAAGACGAAAATGTCGAAAGAATATCCAAAACCTACTCGAGCCAGCGAGTAGGGTGTCCTAACCAAGGACTGGAGTAATCCTTAAGACAGGTCTGTTAGGATAAACCCCGTCGGGTTATCCAAGACGAAAATGTCGAAAGGATATCCAAAACTTACTCGGGCCAGTGAGTAAGGTGTCCTACCCAAGGACTGGACAGGTCTGTTAGGATGAACCTCGTCGGGTTACCCAAGACGAAAATGTCAAAAGAGTATCCAAGACCTACTCGAGACAGCGAGTAGGGTGTCCTAACCAAGGAGTGGAGTAATCCTTAAGACAGGTCTGTTAGGATGAACCCCGTCGGGTTATCTAAGACAAAAATGTCGAAAGGATATCCAAAACCTACTCGAGCCAGCCAGTAGGGTGTCCTACGTAAGGACTGGAGTGACTCTTAGGACAGGTCAGTTAGGATGAACCCTGTCGGGTTATGCAAGATGAAAATGTCGTAAGAGTACTTAAGGTAAACCATAAAAAAGTACTCGACTGCTGCTCTAGTGCTGAACATAGCTTTCAGAGTGGTATTTAGAGATGGGGTATAGGTCGGATGAGCGAGAGCAAAGTAGTCGATTTATAAGGGAATCAACTTTTATTGAAGATTTGTCAAGATTACAGCAATTGTAAAATGACAGACTCTGACTCTTGAGACCTACCCCTTGCTCGTAGACGTGAGCAATGGTTTACATAACTGAGTGAGATTACTCGGGGGTAAACTAATTGATACAGATGTACACTAGATTTTGGGTAAAGTCTCCTTTACCAGTAGTGCCCCAAGGACCTTGCGGAGTGAGTTGCACTCGAAAATCGTATGGGAGCTCTTTGGGTGCACGAAGCACTTGCGTAGGAGCGTTTTGTCGATCCTATCTCTATCGAGAGATGTTTCTCCATGGTGTTGAGTGTGCAGTTTACCCTGGGAAAGGGTACTTGCCGGCTTCCGCTTCTTGAAGGATGTGGAGGCATGTGCCGGAATGCGGTAGTTGGAAGAAGGGCTGTATGCCTCTATTTCCTCACGCTCCTTTCTCCTTGAGATGATGACGTTGCGGGCATCACGACCAATGTTGATCACATTGCGAAGGTCGCTGTTGGAGTAGTCATAGTTGTGGCCTTGTTGTTCCTGCTGGCAGTTGGCGAGGTGCTGGCGCCTAAATGCCCTTTTCTGGTTAAGCAGGCGACGATGCTCATAGAGGTCTTCTGTTGCGTGCTGCTCTTCCAGTTGGATAGTAACTGTGACTGTTGGAGGAGGTGCAGGCAAGTCTTGCTTGGTAGCAGCTTGGGTTTCTGTGACCGTGGGGGGAGTAGTTTCTATGTTGTCGGAAAGATACTCGTCGAACTCATCAGAATTGTAGTTGTCGAGATTGAGACGCTCCGTGGAGTCATCCTCTGGTTCATGAACTTCAGAGATGTGAACCATGAGGATTTCATGGCAAAGAACTTGAATTTCTTGGTCTTGTTTTCTTGAAGACGGGTCTAAAGGAGTGCTCTGCTGGAAGGGAAGATCTGTTGGACGAGAGCTGGAGGCATTAGGATTTTGTGTTTCCTTCAAGCGTGTTGTCCGTCCTTGCGGCGTTGCATATATGACCAAGTTTGGGAGGGAATCCTGATCGGACTTGGAATTCTTAGTCGAGTTGGATTCGACTTCCTTGCAGTACTGGATTAGGTCACCAGTTCATCCTCCGGATCAGAAGAGTACTCGGAGTCAGAATACGTTAATCCACCGATTTTAGAATATGTGTGCTTTGGGTGAGCAAGAAGTGGGATGCCCATCTCTACGCAGATGGCGTTCTCGTTCATCCAATGTAGCCATGATTGAGTGGGAGTCTGTCCTTCGGGCTCCTTAATCCAGGGTTTGTCGAAAATCGACTTGCTGGATTGTTCTGGGGCTTTGGATTTTCCCTTTTTGAGCTTGGCCAGTTCCCAGAGAGTGTCAGCATTCTGGGGCGGTTGGGCCATAGCGTCCATGAACAGATCAACGCTGTCAGACTAGCCTTCGAGATCATCGAATGGTTCAAAATTGTCGAGGTCGTTCATGAATTGATCAAAGTCCTAATCGAATAAGGATTCTGCTGGTTCAGGAATCCGACTGTGAGCAGGTTTCGGGGAAGGATTCTGAGGTTTCCTGGAGAAAGACAATCCAATCCGAACGAGCCGGGGGTTTATCCTTCCATATCTCCAGTAGATTCCTCCTCCCGAATTACGCTTCTTTTTTTGCATAGTGCTTTCAGCCATTTTAATGCAGTCGACGAGCGTAGAATCTACTCGATCGACTCCTGAGAGTATATCACCTGACCGTTCCTGTGGTGGGTTCAATGCCTCTGGGTTCTGCTATGTTTTTGATGAGCCAAGAGCAAATTCTGCAAGTTTAATACATCTCTCTATTGATCGTGAAACTCGATCTACTCCGTCGAGTAGTTCTGAGTTGTCGATCTTGGGGTGTTTGATTGACTTGAGATAAGTCAGGTATTTTCCGAGGGTTTCGGAAAATTGAGGATTTTCGGGGTCAGAGTTTGTATCAGACTCGGCTAACTCGAGAATTTGAGTTGGAGTCGGTACGTTTTCTGGAATATCTGAAGTAAGCTCGAGTGGAGCTTGCTTTCCATCGAGTTCTACAGTCTTGCAGATTTCAGCGGATTGGTTGGTGGTTTTCAGCTCAGGCGATTTGGGCGTGACAAGGTGGCTGGAGAAGCCCCCCGATCCGTCAGCCGTACAGGCCCAGGAGCCAAAAACGAGAGTTGTGCCCTCGGGCACGTTGTTGGTGTTGCTTGATCCAGACATCGAATTCGCCGATGAACTCGACGAATCTCCTACCTGGCACACTAGCTGTCGATGTTTACCGCCAAGCCTGCTCAGGGATACCCTTAGCAATAAGGTTTGTAGATAGGGATCGACTGCTCTGGAACTCGATGGTGCAAGGAACACAGAGATTTAGACATATTCGGGCTGCGAGTTGCGTAATACCCTACGTCCTGTGTGATTGTTTGTATTGCCTTAGGTGTTGATGATGTTTGGAGGGGGTCCCTACCCGCCCTTATATATCTAGGGGGACAAGGTTACATAGAAAGTCCTAGCCGAGTACAGTTGGAGTCCTACTACAACACAATCAGGTAGTTTCCTTTGTACTACAGCTAGTTCTACGCCTATTCGGGTAGTTACAAGAGAGGTAAGGTACATCCATGAGCTATCCCTTACTCTAGAACATTCTATGCCTATAAGCAGTCCCGCTGCCCTGGGTCTGACATAGGGTATTACGCATCTCGCGGCCCGAACCTGTCTAAATCCTTGTGTTCCTTGCACCATCGAGTTCCAGAGTAGTCGATCCCTACCTACAATCCTACTGCTAAGGGTGTCGGTGTTTACCACTAAGCCTGCTCAGGGATGCCTTTAGTAGTAAGGTTTGTAGGTAGGGATCGACTGCTCTGTAACTCGATCGTGCAAGGAACATAAAGATTTGGACAAGTTCGGGCCGTGAGTTACGTAACACACTACGTCCTGTGTGGTTGTTTGTATTGCCTTAGGTATTGATGTGTTTCGAGGGGGTCCCTTCCAGCCCTTATATATCCGGGGGGAACAGGGTTACATGGAAAGTCCTAGCCGAGTACAGTTGGAGTCTTACTACAACATGGTCGGGTAGTTTCCTTTGTACTGCGGTTAGTCCTATGCCTATTCGGGTCGTTGCAAGAGAGGTAAGGTACATCCATGAGCTATCCCTTACTCTAGAACATTCTATGCCTATAAGCAGTCCCGTTGCCCCGGGTCTGACAAGCCCCCGAGCTCTTCGTAGCTGAGTCCTGCAGGCGTCGAGTACTTGGCGGGGCGTCTTTGAGTACTTCAAGTAGTCAGAGCGTCCTTCTGGTTGACTCTGGTCCTTCCTTCAGATACGTCGAGTAGTCCTTCAAGTACTTCCGGTTGCTTCGAGGCTATGAGGTGGTCAAGTCCCGAAATCTTGATCATATATGGTGCGTGAAGTACTCGCGCTCCATATGGAGTAGCCCCCGAGCCTTAGGTTGAATCGCAGAATCAGGCTGAGGGTCACTTCAGTCTTTTTTCTTTATTATTTTCCAAAAAATTTGAAAAATAAATCTCTGATACATATATCCCGCAGCCCCCGAGTCTTGAATTTAAATCTCTTAATTTAGATTTAAGAATAAAAACTCGTGGCGAAATATGTGATAAAAACATCCAAAAGGAGAAGTAAATCATCCGTTGATCTTCCAGGTATTCACAATATTGCCATCAGAGACCATATAAACTCGTGTTGTAACTTCTAGGGTTTTTATCCTCTTGACTCCTGGCCGCCATCAAATTCAGATTTGCACTTTCCAATTATTTGTGGCATCCACTAACCCATCTCGTAGTCCCCGAGCTTGAACTCGTGACACAGAGATGGCTCCCAAAAAGAACAAGTCCAAGATCGAGGATGAAGCAGTTGCAAATCTCTCGACAGGATGGCGCAAAAGTAAAATGTCTCAAGCAGCTGTGCAAGAATTGGAAAATATGGGTCTTCTCCAGAGTCAAGCTGTAATCCAATGGCGCGCGGGCGAAGGAGAAGATTATCCCTTCAAAGGTACCCTTGAAACCGTTATCATCCGTGATTTTGTGGAACGTGGTCTTGCTGTTCCTGTGTCTGAATTTTTCCATGCTCTTCTGTAATTTTGTGGACTCCAATTGCATCATATGACTCCCCATTCCATCTTGCATCTTTCTATATTCACTCATTTCTGCAAAGCTTTCCTTGGAATCCTTCCCCACTTCCATATTTTTTCAACATTTCTTCACCCTTGTACCCATTCCAAATGCTGCCAAACCCACCGTCGTCGGGGGGGGGGGGTGTGAATTAGTGCTCCATCCAGAGACCCGAGACGAGTACTTAGCTTATGATCCAGCGGGCAAAGAAACCGAGTGGAAAAGTTTCTGGTTTCATGTCGGGAACTTTGAATCTTCGCTTCCAGAAAGAGTTGCTGGCGCCCCCCCAAGTCCAAACAAACTGGTCGAGTGCAGGGCCTGGTGGCAAGCAAGTCTAATGTATCCTTAGAGCCATTGCGAATTTCAAAACCAAAGGAGTCACTAGTGATCATGTGGTCTTTTCCTTTGTGAGCCGTTGGATTCAACCTCTTCAGCGTCGGAAGCATCCTGCCTTCATATATGAAGGAACAAAAGATCCCACTAGACTCTCACCAGAAGAAATGTCTCATTCTGAAGTAGTCAGGAGATGTTGTAAAGTACTCGACAATTTCGACAAGTCTTTAAAACTGCCAGCACTTTTTTCTACAGTCAGTCCTCCTGAAAATACCTGGGTAAATATTGAGAAACACTATCGAGTACTTGTAGATATGCATTTTGATCTTTTGACGAATCCTTGTTTTCTTTGCAGAAGAATTATAAGACATGGTATTGCATGCCACCGTCTTTGGAAGATGCTGCTCCTTCAGATGATAATAAGAAGCGGAAAGAAGCTCCTGGATGTTTGTTGCAGAGAAAAATACCCCATCTTGAATGTGGCCAGTAAGAATCTAACATTTTAATTAGATCCTGTGTGCCTTAGCTTTCTTATTTCGAATCTTTCTTGGCTAGGATCCAATATCTTCCAGCGCATGAGAAGGATCAGATCCAGTATTTCCGTAACTGGATGCAGAATGATCCAGAAACAACTACTCGATCAGCCCCCGAGTCACGAGTAATTGGGTTGATTGAGAATTCACCTGCCATCTTGCCGAATGCAGACACACCTGGGACATCAAATGAGCCGAATCCTTCAGCGCCCAAGCTTGCTCCTTCTACAACTACTGAAGGTACCCCAAGTGCTGCTGGGATTGGCAGTGGTGGAGCTGAAGGATTAAGAAATCCTGCTGTTCGAGTAGTACCCTTTCAGTCTCTGCCACAGTCTACCCAAGAGGAATTGGGTAAAGAGCTCTTTGATGATCCATTGTTATCTATAGACAATGTAAAGAAGCTCGTAGATTGTTTGCAGTGGAGCTTTAAATATACCAAGGTAAACCTTCTTATGTTGTTGTTTGCCTATGTCAAGTATTTGGTAACATCTGACCTATCTTGCTTTGTACTTGTAGGAAGTTGCCAATCGAAGCTTCTTGAAATCACAGGCTTTATATAAGACTGTTGATAATCGGAATACCTTAGCCCAGGAAAATGCATTAATTGCCAAACGCCTTGATGAATTCCTTGCTGCACGGAACAAGCTTTATGAAGCGAACCGAAAGCGTTATCTAGAACTTTGTGACATGAAGCAGTAGATCAAGCGCCTTGAGGAGGAGAAAGCCAAACTCCAGGAGCAACTACAGTCTACTCAAGCCTGTAAGTACGTGATCCTTTTCGTGACAATGCTTCGCCAATGATTGAATAATCATTAAGATGTCCATCTATCAGGCTCTTCAAGTGACCATACTCGACTAGTAGCAGCAGCTCAGGTCATTGTAGATATGGTAGATTCTGAAGAAGACTCGTCGAGTAGTAGGTCTTTGGTAGAGCGTCTGGAAGAGGCTCCCAAGAAATTCTTCGACGTCATGACAGCTACCTCCAAGAACTATCTGACCCATATGATTGGAGTTGTCAAGTCGTACTGGCCTCAACATAACTTAGCTCCCATAGCTAAAGGAATAGCTCATGATTGCTCTGATGAGAAATTCCAGAGCTACCGTAAAGAGTCAGAAGTAATCGCTGAGGAGATATTGAAGAACAAGGCAGAATAATCTGCTTGTAACAGTTCTTGTCATCATCTGTAAGATCTTGTCTTTGTATGTATTGTTTTATCCTGTTGGTGTAATTTCAGAAGCATGATCTGATACCGTAGGATAAATACAAACTACTCGAGTAGTCGAGTAGAATGCTCACATGGAGTAATCTCCATAGTTGATCAGTTAGGATGATTCCCGTCGGACTACCCAGATAGAAAAACTTTGTAGAGATATCCATAAACTACTCGAGCAAGCGAGTAGGGTGTCCTAGCCAAGGACTAGAGTAATTTCTAAGATAGATCTGTTAGGATAAACCCCGTCGGGTTATCCAAGATGAAACCATCTTGAAAATATCCAAGACCTACTCGAGCCAGCGAGTAGGGTGTCTATCATATAGACTGGAGTAACTACCAAGATTGACCAGTTAGGGTGAACCCTGTCGAGTTACCCCGGTAGGACTAATTTTAGTAGTATCCAAAACTTACTCGAGCAAGCAAGTAGTTTTGCCTTTGACGTAAGGCTGGAGTTCCTTATAGTTGACCTGTTAGGATGAACTCTGTCGAGTTACCCAAATTGGACAAACTAGTAAAGGTGTCCATATACCTTCTCGAGCTAGCGAGTAGGTTTTGTCCTTATACTGAGGATGAGGATGTGGATTGTATAGTTGTCCCTATGGAAAACTGTGTAAGCTATCCTGATTAGGTTATCCTGGTCGGTGTGAATCTGTAAAGATTACCCTGGTTGGAAAAACCTATTAGAGAATAGTCCAATATGTTGCTGCCAGGTTGAAAACTTCCTCTAATGTAGTTGATCAGATAATGGAAATCCTTGATTTATTAAAGAGATCAACTGACACCACCATGTTACTTGGATCAAGGATAAAATCTGCGCAAGTGCTCGATGTTCCAAGAATTGGGTACTCCATTACCATTTGCATCAGTAATTCTATATGATCCAGGTCTTCTAACCTTATATACGATGAAAGGTCCCTTCCATCTGGAATTTAACTTGTGCAGTCCTGTTTCGTCTTGAATCCTTCATATGACTAGATCTCCTATACTGAAAGATCTTTGTTGGACATTGCGATCATGGTAGCGTCTGACTCCTTGAATATATCTAGCCGACTGGGTCAAAGCATTGATCCTAGCTTCTTTGACTGAATCCAATTCAAGTTGTCGAGCTTCGTCTGTTTCTCCTTCTTGATAGGCTTCTACTCTTGGAGATTTCCACATAATATCTGCAGGTAGTATAGCCTCTGACCCATAGGTGAGGAAGAAGGGAGGCTGTCCAGTTGCTTTGCTAGGCTGCGTTCGCAGCCACCAAACCACATGGGGTAGTTCTTGAATCCACTTGCCACCTTTCTTGGAGTTGAGTCGTAGAGTCTTTTCTTCAAGTTGTCGAGTACCAAGCCATTGATAAGCTCTACTTGACCATTTGCTCGAGGATGAGCAACTGAAGTATATTTAACTTCTATGCAAGATTATCGCAGAAATCCCAGAAAGACTGCGATGTAAAGTTAGAGCCAAGATCTGTGATGATGGTGTGAGGAAATCCAAACTGGTGTATGATGTCAGAGATGAAGTTCACTGCTCTATCTGACGAGATCTTGACAATGGGCTTGTACTCGATCCACTTGGTAAACTTGTCGACTGCTACCAGTACATGATTAAATCCTCCTGGAGTGACGGTTAGATGTCCGATCATGTCCAGACTCCAACAGGAAAACGGCCATGACGGAGGGATTGTTATCAAATTGTGTGCTGGGACGTGAGCCTTCTTGCTGAAGAATTGACAACCAGGGCACCGTCTGACAAGGTCTTCTGCATCTGAAATAGCTGTTGGCCAGAAAATCCCTGATCTGTAAGCTTTGCCGACTAGAGTCCGTGATGCGGCTTGATTTCCGCAAACTCCATGTATTTCCCCGAGGATGTCTTTGCCTTCTTCAAGAGTAACACATTTCGTGAGGATGCCAGAGGTAGAGCGTTTGTACAAGTTGTCGCCGACGAGAACGAAACCCTTGCTACGCCTGATAATGCGGGCAGCTTCAGCGCTCTTGGCATCAATGTGAGGTGGAAGCTTAAACTCCTTAATGAAGTCGATGAACTGAATCCGCCAATCTTCTTCGATCATCAACACTTCTCTGACTGTGGCTGAGGCCTCCGCGTTAGTACCTTGTTGGCTTTGTACCTTGACTGATGGATGATGAAGTTCGTGAACAAAGACTCCAGGTGGGACGGCTGCTTGAGTAAATCCAAGTTTGGAGAGGACAACAGCTCCCACATTGTTATGACAGTCTACGTGGTGGATTTCCAATCCTGAGAACTTATTTTCGACCTTTCTGATTTCTTCCACGTATGCATCCATTGTGTCCTTGTTGATGTCCCATTCTTTATTTACTTGTTGGACGACGAGTAGAGAATCGCCGTAGACAAGTAGCCGCTTGATGCCGAGAGAAATTGCTAGGCGAAGCCCGTGTATCACTGCCTCGTATTCTGCTTCATTGTTGGAGACTTTAAACAGGATTTGGAACACATACTTCAATTGTTCTCCTTTGGGAGAGATGAACAGAACTCCCGCTCCGCCTCCGTCAAGTTTGAGTGAGCCATCAAAGTACATTACCCAATGCTCTGGAACGT
The DNA here is from genome assembly GCF_016808335.1 of Panicum virgatum. Classification (NCBI taxonomy): domain Eukaryota; kingdom Viridiplantae; phylum Streptophyta; class Magnoliopsida; order Poales; family Poaceae; genus Panicum; species Panicum virgatum. The sequence continues at coordinate 28,627,653 of NC_053153.1, read as the reverse complement.
TGTGAGGTGCTGGGATTTGATTTTCCCGCCATTCAGCTAGGAAGTCGACTAATGCTTGTGACGTGATTGCTGTTCTTGGCTTGAAGTTGATTTCCAAGGCTCCCAGCTCAACTGCCCACTTTGAGATTTGTCTAGTGGCATCCCGATTGTAGAGTATATCCGCCAATGTGAAGTCAATTATTACTGAGACCTTGTACTCGTCAAAATAGTGTTGAAGCTTCCTAGAGGTGATTAGAATTCCATACAGAACTTTCTGGATTGAGGGATATCTAACCTTTGATTCGAAGAGTACTTCGCTGATGAAGTAGACTGGCCTCTGAACGCTGTAAGCGTGGCCTTCCTCCGGACATTCGACTACTATCGCCGTACTGACCACATGAGTAGTCGCAGTGATGTAGAGTAGTTCCTCGCCTGGTAGTGGTGCTGTAAGAATTGGCAGTGACTGGAGGTGATGCTTAAGGTTCTCCAGTGCTTCCGCGGCTTATGTAGTCCACTCAAATTTGTCTTGTCGCTTGAGGAGCTTGAAGAAGGGTAGGCCTCGTTCACCAAGCCTGCACAAGAATCGGTTCAAGGCTGCCATGCAACCTGTAAGCTTCTGGATGTCCTTGATGGTAGTTGGGGCATCCATAGTCATAATGGCATTGATCTTCTCTGGACTAGCCTCGATTTCTCGGTTGCTGACGATGAATCCGAGTAATTTTCCAGAGGGTGCGCCGAAGACACACTTAGTTGGATTGAGTTTCCAGCGGAACTTTCGGAGGTTGTGGAAGGTTTCTTCCAAGTCGGCGGTGAATTGATCCTGGGTCTTGGTTTTGACGACGACATCGTCAACGTAGGCTTCAACATTGCGATGTAGCTGATCAGCAAAGCACAGCTGTATCGCACGCTGGTAAGTGGCACCAGCGTTCTTCAACCCAAAGGACATTGTCTTGTAGGTGTATGCCCCGTAAGGGGTGATGAATGCCGTCTTGATTTGGTCTTCTTCTTTCAAGGTGATCTGATGATAGCCTAAATAGCAGTCGAGGAAGGATAACTGGATGTATCCTACCGTGGAGTCGATTACTTGATCATTGCGGGGTAGCCCGAAAGGATCCTTTGGGCAATGCTTATTTAGATCGGTGTAATCGACGCACATCCTCCACTCGTTGTTGTTCTTCTTCTGGATGAGTACAGGGTTGGTCAACCATTCTGGATGGTAGACCTCTTTGATGAACCCAACTGCGAGTAGTTTTGCCAGCTCCTTCTTGATGGCTTCTCGCTTGTCCGGGGAGAAACGTCGTAGTCGTTGCTTCTTTGGTATGGCTTTGGAGTCGACTTTCAGGGCATGCTCGATCAACTCCTTGGGCACCCCAGTCATATCCGCTGGTTTCCACGCGAATACGTCTCGGTTGGCCCTAAGGAAGTTGACGAGCTCGAGTTCCTATTTGTCGCCCATACCCGCTCCGATGATGGCAGTTTTAGAGTCATCTCCTTCTTGTAGCTGAATAGTCTTGGTGCCCACGTCACCGGTTGGCTTAACCGATGACTGGGTTGACTTCTTGGAAGGCATTGAGTCCTTGTTGAGACAGAGTTCCTTGGCGGCAACGAGTATTTCACTAACAGAGCTAGGAACTCGAATTGTGGCAGCATGATCTATTGCTTCCTTGTCGCACTCAAAGGACTTGAGGAGGTCTTCTCGCAGGGAAAGTACTCCTGTATTGCCCGGCATTTTGAGGAGAAGATACACATAATGTGGTATTGCCATGAACTTGGCTAGCGCAGGTCTTCCCAGAATGGCGTGGTAGGAAGATTTGAAGTCGGCTACTTCGAACTTGATGTACTCCGTGCGGAAGTTTTGTTCTGTACCGAATGTGACTAGAAGAGTAACCGAGCCGATCGGTGTAGAAGAATTTCCGGGAACGATGCCATAGAACGGGGCCTTGCCTGGAGTGAGTAGGCTCATGTAGTTGAGGCCCATCTTAGCCAACGTACTCGCGAAGATCAAATTGAGCCCGCTTCTGCCATAAATGAGTACTCGAGTGAGCTTGGACCCTTGGACGACTGGGTCGTGTACTAGCGGAAACTTTCCAGGTTCAGAGAAGCTGGTCCATTGATCCTCCCTGGAGAAGGTGATGGGGACCTCGCTGTATTTTAGTGGCCTTTGAATTGCTGGCTCAACTGAAAGAATTTCTCTGAGTAGAAGCTTCTGGGCCCGCTTGGAGAAGCTGGGATCTCCTCCAAATATGTCATCCTTGTTCTGCTTTTTCTTAGTTAGGAGCGTCTGGCGGTGTTGACTGGAAGGATTTGCGCAGGGTCGTGCATTCCCATATCGAGTGGTTGCTCTTGGGGTGGATTGGGCACCTCTTATTGTGAAGGATCTTGTCAAACTGATCCTGCGGCTTTTCAGTCTTCTTACTGCGTGGGGTGTGATCCATAGTCCCGACACTATCGTCAGGTTTGCGCTTACACGTAGGATCCCGCTGGTTGCTGGGCCCTCCACGGTCGTTGTGGCGCTTCCCGTTGTTATCGTTGTTACGTAGAGGGAAACGGCTGCGCTCTTGCTCCTCTTCGTCCGCCCAGCGCTGCATCATGTCGCGTAGCTCTACTGCCGTTTTGGGGTGATTGCGCCCGAAGTCACGGTATAGAGACTAGACAGTAATGCCGCTCTAGAAGTAGTCGATGACGTCATCATCGGCGACGTTGGGGATGGTGGATCTTGTGTCGAAGAAGCACTTGACGTAGGATCTGATCGATTCACCTTGCTCCTGCTTGCACATAGACAAAGCGTGTCGAGTAGCTACTCGATGTAGCGACCCTTGGAAGTTGTCGATGAAGGCCTTCTTGAGATCCTCCCATGAGTGTGTGGACTCGCGCGCTAAACTCTCAAGCCACGTGAGGGGTGCGGGTTCCAATGCCATCGGGAAGTAGAGGACCTTGGTGTTGGTGTCTCCTCCTGCAACACTAACAACGGTCGAGTATAAACGTAACCATTGAGCAGGGTCTTGCTTACCGTCGTACTTTTGGATGTTCGTTGGCGTGAAATCCTTTGGGTACTCGACATTGTCAAAGACTCTCCTGAGGGCTTGGAAGTGATTGGAATTATCTGCGAGCTGAGATCTGCGTCTTGCGTTGATAATGTCCCGTACGTCTACTATGGAATCGGCTACTTCCTCCCTGTTGTGCCCACGATTGTTGTTGCGACTTGGTTGAGGCCCAGGAGCTTGGTTTGCCGGTGGTTGGCCACCCTGGGGCGATGGATGCTTGCGACTTCCTGATCCTCTTGAATTCTTTGATTTTGTTGCTCCAGCTGTTGTTGTCGGTGACAGCCTCTGGGGTACGGCTTGCTTGAGGTATGACTTTTGCGGTGGCCCTCGACCGGGTGCCGTGAAGCGAAGACAACAGGTTTTATCTCTAGAGTTGTTCAACAACATTTTTGGTGAGGTGTATGACATGTTCCATCTCCGGGTTTTGAGGCATCTGTATGAGTCGCAGGGTTGCTTTCGTCATCGCGACAATAGGAGTAGTGAAGACTGGATCTGCGACGTTGTTGAATTCGTTGTTGAGGTTGCGCAGGGGAAGGCGAGCACACTCAGCAGCTCAAGTTCTGCATTCTCCTTTCCGTTGATTTCTGGCCCTGCGAGCCATTCGAGTAGCTTCATCCTCATCTTGTGGAGCGTCTTGGGTCAAATTGTCTTCTAAAATCTGATCCAAGGCCTCGTTAGGATCATGGTGACTAGGAGCGCCTCCACCCTATTGGTTGATCACCAAAACCAGACGTTCGGGGGAGAAGCTTTCTAGATCTGATTCATAATCAGCTAGGACGGTTTCTCCAGACCTAGTTTCCCTCTCAGTTGCGAGGGGAGTACCGTGTTGAAACGGGAGATCATCAATGCTGGCAACCTCTCGAAGGTTGTCGAGTAGTTCTGCGAGTGTATGATCCTGGCAGGACTTGAGTTGAATTTTTGCCAGCGCATTGGTGATAAAGTCCAGGCTGTCGTGAGATGACTCAACTGGATCCATGTATATGTCGAAAACGGGTGCCTCCTGGCCAGGGGTGACTAAGTGGTTTTCGACGTGTGGAAGGTGATCCAAGCTATTTTCATAGATGGATCCGATCATCTGTTTGTAAGTAGATGATGTGTTGCGCTACCCGAAGATGGGTCGGGCAAGAGGAATCTCAATCTGAGTAGAATTCGGTTCGAAATTGATCTGAGTCCGAGTGGAACTCGAGTTGTCTTCGAGTTTCATCTCGATCTCATTGACGAGGTGAGGAAGCAGCACGGCACCCTGATCGTCTGATCCGACGAGCATGTTGCAGCTTTCCGACGTGGTTGCCTTCAGCGTGGGTGGATTGGTTAGGTGGCTGTCAAAGCCGCCCGAACCATTGGCGATGCAGACCCATGAGCCAAAGACGAAGGTGTCGCCTTGAGGAGGCACCATGATGCTGAAAGCAAAAGTGGCCATCGAATTCGCCGATAAACTCGCCGAGTCCCCTACCTGGCGCGCCAGCTGTCGGTGTTTACCGCCAAGCCTGCTCAGGGATACCCTTAGCAGTAAGGTTTGTAGGTTGGGATCGACCGCTCTGTAACTCGATGGTGCAAGGAACACAAAGATTTAGACAGGTTCGGGCTGCGAGTTGCATAACACCCTACGTCCTGTGTGGTTGTTTGTATTGCCTTAGGTATTGATGTGTTTTGAGGGGGTCCCTTCCCGCCCTTATATATCCGGGGGGAAACATGGTTACATGGAAAGTCCTAGCTGAATACAGTTGGAGTCTTACTACAACACGGTCAGGTAGTTTTCTTTGTACTGCAGTTAGTCCTACGCCTATTCGGGTAGTTACAAGAGAGGTAAGGTACATCTATGAGCTATCCCTTACTCTAAAATATTCTATGCCTATAAGCAGTCCCGCTACCCCGGGGCTGACAAAGGGTATCGCTGAGCAGGCTTGGCGGTAAACACCGACATATATTTTGATGATGTTTTTCGATGGTAGAAAGTTGCTATTTGTTTTACACATAAGTTTCTACAAAAACGAAATATTTCATACACATAAGTTACTACACATATAAAATAAAAGTTATCACCAAAATAGTTTATCTATTATTATAAAAATAAAGTTGCTACACATAGTAGGATATAAATTACTATAAATGAAATCTATCGTACACTCATACACATGAGTTGACACAAAAACGAAAGTTGATATATACATAAGTTATCATCACATTATACAAATAAGTTTGTTGGGGACGCCACCTTCGCCCGTCGCTGAAGGTATTCGACTGCGAGCAAGGAAGTAGAGCGGAATGGTGAAGCGAACCGTGAAGGCGAAGAGGATGCGCCCGAAGGCTCTGGAGAAAGGGAAAAGAACATGGGCGAGTCCCGCCGAAGGGAAACGAAGAGGGTGCACGCCGCGGCAAAGAGGTGTTCGGCAAAGCAGCCCCGAGAGCCCCTTCGCCGAGGTGGCGAAGACTTTGATCGCGAAGGGGCACGGAGCAAGGCAGGTCCACTGTCAGGAATCTGTACGGAGTGTCGTGTCCAGCTGTAATTCCACTACACTGTGTCGATCCTTGTAACATTACGAGAATACCCTAGGAATATTCCTAGATGCTGGCAGTTATGGGGTAGTAAAGGGATTTCAGCCTGAGAGTAGGTGAGCCATTGGGCTATAAATACCCCCCTTGTAACTGTGTAATGGATGATTGGGAATACAGAGAAATTACGCCCTTGCTTTGATTTTCATGCTGCCACTCTGGTTGTGATTGTTTCCCCGGGGCTTCGCCCCCAATGAACCGAGCTGTTGTGATACTTCTTCATTCCGAAGGGTGTCCTACACCAACAGTTTTGGAGCCCACCCGCGGTTCAGCCTAACACGACCACATGGCAGCGAAGAAGAAACCAAACCCTGGCGCTTCGGAGGCCAACGCCTCGGTGCCCTGCCTTCGACAAACGACGCCCTCGTCACGACGAACAACGTCAACAACAACGAAGACCAAGGTGAAGACTTCGAGGTCGAAGACCTCATTGACGGGGACTTCGAGGTCGAACTCCACGACCATCTCCACCAAAGACATCCATGTCATGAAGAGAATTGATGCACGCCTGTCGAGCGTCTTCGTCACGCTCAACAAGCTCAGGCCGGCATGTCAAATGCGCCGGTGGTGACAAGAGCAAAGGGAAAAGGGCACGAGCTCACTGCACAAGAGCTTGAGGAGCAACTTAACAAGCTAAGAGAAGAAGAGCCTCGCTGCAAAGCAATGCAGCAATGCATCCATGATTGTCTGGCAATGCTGAAGCCCCCTCGTCAAGCCCCGAGGCCCGTGAAGCAGGCGCCTCAGCCTCAAAGGGTTCTCCAACAGCCCATCCTCATCGAAGAAGAGCAGTACTCGGACGAAGAGGAAGGCGAGTATGTGATGCCGCATGAACTTCGACCACAACAAGGCCTCGCCACGCCTCTTTCGGCAGAATTCGAAGAGCTCCCATGGCCTCTACACTTCAACCCAACTATTCTCCCGCAATTCGACGGAGACTCCGACCCAAAAGATTTCCTCCTCAAGTACGAAGCGGCCATCGAAGCAACTGGAGGAGGCCCGGCATGCAAAGTAAAAGCATTCGTCCTTTCGCTGAAAGGCCTTGCTCAGCACTAGTATTCCAACCTTCCAAATGGACACATCCACACTTGGGATCAGCTCCGAAGGGAGCTCACTGCTGCTTTTTGGGCGCCGAAGCCTGAAGAAGTCAACTCCGGTGACTTCCACAACTTGAAGCAAGAAGGGTCCACCCTGCAAGAGTAATTGCACCGTCTTGTCAGGCTCCGCACAAGAGCTCTGCATGTAGCGGAGAAGACCATCATAGACGCCACAGTTGCGGGTCTGAGCCTCGGTCCGTGTGGGGAGTACCTCGAACGTCGCAAGCTGAAGACCCTGGACAGGCTCTTCGAGATTACACAAGAGTACTGCATCTCAGATAGGAGTAAGCGTCGAAGAATCGAAAAGATGAATGAGAAGAGGTCGCGCAATCGCGATCAACCTAAGCCACATTAGGACGAACAATCATGGACCCCGAAGGCTGTGAACACAGTCTCCGGTGACGAAGCCCGCGACTCCCGTGAACAACAGAGGAGGGAGGAGCGACCGAAACAATTCCAACCGGGGTCGGAAGGAAAACACAGGCCGAAGGCAGAAAGTACCTTACTGCTGTATTCATGGCAGAGACAAGGGACATTGGACGAGTGATTGCCCCCTCATCAAGGAGAAGAAAGAAGAGTTCGATCGAAGCACAAGCACCGAACAACCCCCGAAGCCCGTCAATTACACTCACAACAACCAGCCGCGAGAGCCGCCCCCACAAATCCAGTGGCAGCCTTCGCAACAACCTCATTGGACTTTGGCGTACCCCACTCTATCCCCAAATTTTCCAACCTTCCACTATAACCCTACATACACCCCACCAGCTCTTCCAGCCCCTTCGGCGCCCCAACTCCCACAAATCCCAACCCCTTCGGTGCCACATCAAGGGTGGCACCCACAACCCCAGCCACAAGCTCCCACCTACCTTCGCCCACCGCCAAAGCTAGAACCCGGCACGATCCCAAAAAGAGCCAATGATCCGATCGGAAGAACGGTGAACGTTATCAACGCCATCTCCGGCGGATCAAATGAACCAGTACACGAGACGAAGTGTCAGAGGAAAGAATACCTCCGCACCATCTCACATGTGTGCCAAGGCAAGCATTTCCGCACTCCCTGGTCCCACATCCCAATCACCTTCTCCAAAGCTGACCTCAGGCTTCAACACTACCCACACAACGACCCCTTTGTTATCCGTGCAAATATTGGCAGGAACTCTGTACACTTCGCAGGAAATGACGTAGGTCGGATCCTTATTGACAATGATAGCTCCGCAGACGTTCTCACTTGGCAATGCTTCGTGAAGATGGGGTTCACAGAGAAGAACCTGCACAAGTCACAGTACCCGCTTATCGGCTTTGGGGGGAAAAAGAATCGAAGCCCTCGGCAAAATAGAGCTGAATGTGACCCTCGACGAAGGCAATACCCAGAGAACAGAGCTCATAACCTTCGACGTGGTAGACATTGTCTACCCATACAATGCCATCTTCGGCCGCAACAGCATCATCATGTTTGTAGCAGTTATCAACCAAGCTTACCTATGCATGAAAATCCCGACAGCCGGAGGAGTCATCACGATCCTCGGCAACTAAGAAGAAGCCAGAAGATGCGAAGACAATGCGGCGTGTGCTATGAAAAATGTTCACACAATCGAAGCCGCAAACAACGAAGAAGAACAAGAAGAAGTGAAGCCACCCAGTTTTGAGCAACACAACAAAGAGGGAATCATACCAGGAGAACACACAAAGATCCCCTTATGCGAAGATGTACCTGATCGCACAGTAACTATCGCCAAAGGGCTCGAAAAAGCAGAAGAAGCCAGATTGATCCAGTTTTTGCGAAACAATCAAGACGTGTTCGCATGGTCATCTTCGGACCTGCGAGGAGTCAGCAGAGAAATCATGGAACATGAGCTAAGGGTGGACCCAAAGGTCAAACCACGAAAACAGCATCTACGCACAATGTCCGAAGACCGCAAGAAAGCAGCTCAAAGCGAAGTCCAGAAACTGCTAGATGTGGGCGTAATCCACAAAGTGCAGTACCCAGAATGGCTAGCAAATGTAGTCATGGTACCGAAGAAGAATGAAAGTTGGAGAATGTGCATTGATTTCACCACCCATAACAAGTTCTGCCCAAAGGATGAGTTTCCCTTGCCTCGAATTGACACTTTGGTAGATGCAGCAGCAGGGTCAGAGATGTTAAGCATGTTAGATTGCTTCTCCGGCTATCATCAGATCTTCATGAAGAAATCAGACGAAGAAAAGACCAGCTTTACCACTCCCTTCGGCACGTATTGTTATGTGAGAATGCCTGAGGGGCTTCGCAATGCAGGGTGCACATTCAATAGGACCATCGCAGCGGTACTTGACACCCAGCTCGATAGAAACATTTCTGCATACGTCGACAATGTCGTCGTGCGAAGCAAAAACCACGAAGACCACATCTCAGATCTTCGAGAAACCTTCACCAACCTTCGCAAACATGGACTCAAATTGAACCCAGAAAAGTGTGTTTTCAGCATTAGAAGGGGTAAACTTTTGGGGTGCATGATCACTGAGAGAGGCATCGAGGCAAACCCAGTAAAAATCGAAGCCATCAGAAGAATGCAACCACCAACGACAAAGAAGGGGGTTCAGAAGTTGATAGGTCGTCTCGCGTCCTTGAACAAGTTCATTTCGCACTCCGCATAAAAGTCACTACCCTTCTTCAAGGTACTGAAGGGATCTGAAAATTTTCACTGGGGGCCTGAGCAAGACAAAGCCTTCGAAGATCTGAAGCAATACCTGGAGAACCTCGCCATCATGACAAGCCCTTCGCCTGGAATAGCGCTGCTGCTGTATATTGCAACTTCGAGCTATGTAGTAAGCGCAGCGTTAGTCGAAGAGAGGATGGTCGAAGACACTTTGAAGCAGTTACCAATCTACTTCGTATCCGAAGCCCTCAGCGGATCGAAGTTGTTGTACTCTGAAATGGAAAAGATGGCCTATGCAGTGGTAATGGCAGCTAGAAAGCTTCGCCATTATTTTCAGAGTTTCAAGATCAAAGTCCCAACATCTTTTCCCCTTCGGGACATGTTTGAGAATAGAGAAGCCTCAGGAAGAATTGGAAAATGGGCAACGTAGCTGGCATCACACACAATTGATTTCGTTCCGCGAAGCGCAATCAAGTCACAAGTCTTGGCAGACTTCGTCGTTGACTGGACACCGTCAGCACCATCGCAGAGCCCTCCAATAATCGAAGCAATTTGGCCGCTAGAATACGACGGAGCCTACAACAAGAATGGCTCAGGCGCTTCGGCAATCCTCACAGCACCTTCAGGAACTCAACTAAAGTACTCAGCAAGGCTGGACTTTCCAGGATGCACAAACAATGTCACTGAATATGAAGGCTTGCTTCTAGGCCTTCGCAAGGCAAGAGCGCGGCTTCTCTCGCGCGCGAGTTGGGCCCAGGACAGCTCCGAGGAACAGCCGTGACCCCGAGGGGCTACGGCTGGGGATGTCACCTTCGCCCGTCGCCGAAGGTATTCGACTACGAGCAAGGAAGTGAAGCGGAATGGCGAAGCGAACCGTGAAGGTGAAGAGGATGCGCCCGAAGGCTCTGGAGCAAAGGGAAAAGAACACGGGCGAGTCCCGCCGAAGGGAAACGAAGAGGGTGCACGCCGCGGCGAAGAGGTATTTGGCGAAGATGCCCAGAGAGCCCCTTCGCCGAGGAGGCGAAGACTTTGATCGCGAAGGGGCACGGAGCAAGGCAAGTCCACTGTCAAGAATCTGTACGGAGTGTCGTGTCCAGCTGTAATTCCACTACACTGTGTCGATCCTTGTAACATTACGAGAATACCCTAGGAATATTCCTAGATGCTGGCAGTTATGGGGTAGTTAAGGGTTTTCAGCCTGAGAGTAGGTGAGCTGTTGGGTTATAAATGCCCCCTTGTAACTGTGTAATGAATGATTGGGAATACAGAGCAATTACGCCCTTGGTTTGATTTTCATGCTGCCACTCTGGTTGTGATTGTTTCCCCGGGGCTTCGCCCCCGACGAAACAAGCTGTTGTGATACTTCTTCATTCCGAAGGGTGTCCTACACCAACGAAGTTGTTATAGAAAGAGAGAAAGTCATCACATAAGTTGCTATTAGTGCAAAACATCATTAAAATATATGCAAGGAGGGCCTAGTTTTATTTGTCTCCTTGTGTAGAACACAACGGTATAATCAATTCTCGAAACAGAGATAATATGAAATAGATAAAATATTTTTAGAATAATTTCATATAAAAGATCTATTTTCTCCTCACGCATGGTGCAAAACCGGAATGGTCTGGCATGTGAGGTTGTTGGACCTCGGAGACAATAAAAACGAGAGGCAGACCAGCACGAGGTCGCGCGTTCGCGCATCAGCGCAACTGGTCGCCTTATAATTTTCCTTACGTTTACCGCGTCTGATCTTTCTTTATCTTTTTTCTTTTACGAAAAACCGGCGCCCAACATCTGGGCCGGGCGGTGATCCAGTAGTGCATCTCAATCAGGCCGGGTCGTACGATTGAAATGAGGCCCACTTAAGAGTCGCGCCATCGTGGGTTTTGTGAAGTGGGGCCCATGCTTTGCCGAATCGGCAAGACATGAGATGAAACACTGCCAATTGTAGCATTGATGAATAGAGCAAAAATACTTTCGGCGGCGCTCGCTTGAGAGAGGGAAATGGGTCGTCGTTTTCTTTTGGGTGGTGTGGTCTCAAATTTCAATCGGATGCAAAAATGCAATCACAATTATGAAATTGAGCATCTGTTTGGTATGGCTGCAGCTTTGGAATCCATGCTGTGGCGGAAGTTTGTAAAATTAATTAAGGTATTTTATATTTTTATTTTAAATTGAAAAAAGTATAATTAATGAACAAAAGACTCTTTATTTGTTTACTACTTGAGCTCCGATAATTTCTGGAGCTAGGTATGAGCAGTGGCGGACCCAGGAATTGAAAGTAGGGTAGTCTTGACAAAAAAAAATTCAAAAAGCAAAAAGTGGAACAATGTTTCCATTAAGTCAAGTGAAATTGAGATGAAATCATAGAACCACTTCATGTTTCTGAAAAAAAGTACTAATCAGTGAGAGAATTGCAATTGAATTGATTGGGCAATGGATCTGGTCAGAGCCAGGCGGTGGCTCGGAGCCTCGGACGATCAGGGCTCGAGGCAGCGGGCGGAGTGCAGGCGCGTCGGGGCTCCCGTGCCGACGGGAGGCGTGCGCTCAGCACAGCCGAGCGCCCGCCCAGGCACCCACGATGCCAGCGGGAGGCGTGCTCTCACCCGGCGCTGAGCGGGAGGCGTGCGCTCGCCCAGGGCGAGCAGGCACAACCGACTGTCCGCCCAGGCGCCAACTACGCCGGCGGAGCCTCGCTCTCGACCAGCGCCGAGCGGGAGGCGCGCGGCGGCCGGCGGAGCCCTCGCGGAAGCCGGGGCAAGAGCGGTAGGGTTGAGCGGCGTCATGTCAATTTACCTTTATAAAAGCAAGCCGGATCGAATCCCGTTCGTCTCCGGTGTCATGTCAATTTACTTACAAGTGCTGCTGTTGAGCAACCTCGCTGGGTTCTTGTTCCACTACGGCACACTTGTGTGTGTCTCCGATCTAGCAATAGCAAAGCAATTATTCGATTCCTTTTCCGACGCACATGAGCGCATCTACGCCTGAGCGCGCACACATGTCGCCTTGACACGCCATGTGCGAGTCCGAGCAAAAGCTGTCTGTCTCATGTGTCACCGAAAGGCGCCTCTCTCCTAGCTGTACGCCCGATCTCCGATCGCAAGCCCTCTCACTCTCATCAGGATATCTGTGCTGCTGCTTCTTCTTCTTCCCCTTCGTATACAGTCGGAAGCTTGGAAGCTTGTTGGTGTCTCCTACTCTCCTTCGAGTCGAGATGTGTCGGGACTCCCCAGCCAGTCGCGGGGCTCACGCTGCGTGTGGCCAGCTGTTGCTGCTCTCCTTGTTCGTCCCATCGCAACTGTTACGAGACTGGATCGTGCGCCGCGCCGGCTGTCGCCTGTCGGATTCCCAATCGCAAGCGAATTGAAGCGGCTCGCTCGCTCCTGTGCCCGCCATGTGTGGCCTGACCGTTCATGTCTCCGGCTAGCTACATGTACGTTCGCCAGCCAGATATGTCGAAATGGTTTCTTCTTCTTGGAATAATCTAAGCTTGGCGATGGTGACTCACTGGAATTAGCTGCCTGGATAATTAACGATCGTGTTTAGGGGACCGAGCACCTCGTTTACAGTGCGCCAACAAATTAAAGGCTGTGGCCCCGGTGGCTGAGGAAGGAACCTCATCAGTTGTAATTGTAATTCCTTCTTTCTCTTTCTTTACATGATGAGTTCCTCAATTATATTGTCCACCCTTACTGACGGAAGGCTGCTTCCTGCCAAAGCAACAGCTGCAGGAAGCTCCAACAAATGACCGTTGCTCTTCTCTGACGACCGGCCAGCCAATGACCGAACGTAAACATCTCAACCCCCGTGGCAGGCGCAGGGGCCATGTGAGCTGCGTGCGATGAGCAAGCACCATGCATCCATCCAATGACCATGATCAGTTGAATCCTAATCTCGCGCTGCATCCATCATTCCGTCTTCCACCCGTGGCTTCTGAAGCGGCACGGCGTGCTGCTTCTGCCGGCACATCTGCAAATTCTGACGACGGAGCAGGCGCCGCACGAATTCCTGTCCGCCGCCAGCGTACGAGTAAACCCTACCACTGATCCAAGGCGAGCTGGAAGCATCAAGCGATCACTTCGCTTCACTTGCTAGTGTGCGCACGGCTGACTGATTTCTTTGCGATGGCTACTCCTGCCTGCTCTGGATTATTTACAGGCCGTTGCTGTACACTACACCGCCGTTCGAATACAAGGCTCTGTCAGTGTCAGCAACCGGAGGCGGCGGAGAGTCCTGATTGGATTTGGATTTCATTCATTATCAGTCGCCTGCTAAGAAAAAAGAAAAAAGCCCGATCCCTTTCCACCCACGCTGTCAGATTAGCTCGCTCCACCGTACCGGCGCCTAGCCTAATCACCCAACCAAGCTTACAGGACGGGGGAAAAAAGGAGGAAAATGTGAGCTGCGTGCGATGAGAAATCACCATGCCATCCAGTTGATGATGAGTTGAATCTCAATCTCGCGCTGCATCCATCATTCCTTTTGCTTCTGAAGCGGCACGGCGTGCTGCAGCTGCTGGCCCATCTGCAAATTCTGACGACGGAGCAGGCGCCGCACGAATTCGTGTCCGCCGCCGCGACGTACCAGTGATGCACTGCGAGCTGGGCCTTGTTTAGTTGCCTAAATTTTAGGATATAAAGTATTGTAGCACTTTTATTTGTATTTGATAATTATTATTCGATTATGGGTTAACTAGGCTTAAAAGATTCGTCTCGCAAATTACAGACAAACTGTATAATTAGTTATTTTGTTTAGCTACATTTAATACTTCATGCATGCGTTCAAAGATTCGATATGATGGGGAATCTTATAAAGTTTTGGAATTTTGAAGGCAACTATATAAGGGCATGGAAGCATCAAAAGTCATCGCTTCACTTGCTAGTGTGCGCACGGCTGTCTCCTGCCTGCTCTGGATTACTTAGACTAACTCCAACAAGCGAATGCAAAATGAGGATTGCATTCGTTGATTTGGCTCGCGCACAGGAAGTACATCGCCATTGCAAAAAAGGTGATCTCCAACAGCGCACGCAAATCTACCACTCCGTCCCTCGCTCGGCCTGCGCCCCATCCCTCCCCCTGCGTCGCACCTCCTCTGCTCCCTCCCCGTGGAGCTCGCCGCCGCCCCTTCCTCCCCATCCCGCCGCGGGGCCGGTGCGTGCGGGGAGCTCGAGCTGGCCTGCACCGGCGGAGGCAGGCAGGGAGCTCTAGGGGGCGGTCGCGCGGCACGGCGGCGGGTGCGCGGCCCTCGAGCTCCAGCCATAGCGCGCGGCCCAGCTCGAGCTCGAGCTCCCTCGCCGGCGCGCCCCACCTCCGGCCTCCCTCGCTCCTCTCTCCCTCTGCCACCGCATCCCTCCTCCCCGACGGCCTCCGCTGCTCCCCGCGGGCCACGGCGACTCCCCACCGGCGGTCTCTGCACGGCGGCTCCCTCCACTCGATGGCTCCCTCCCCGGTGGCCCTCTGCACGGCGGCGGATGCCCGGGACGGCGGTCCCGGCGGCCCTTTGCACGGCGGCGCTCGCGTGCCCCTGCGTGGAGGCCGCACGGGGCCATGGCGGAGCAGAGGCCGCGGCCCCGAAGCTCCCTCCCGGCCGGATCCGCGCGGGCCACGGCGGCGGTGGCTGGATCTGGGCAGGGTGCGGCGACTCCTCCCTTCCGGCCGGCCCCTCCCTCTCTGGCCCCTCCCTCTGCCGGCCAGATCAGGGGCGGAGCGCGGTGGCTCAACCTCAGGCCATGGAGGTCTGGCGGCGGCGGCGGCTCGAGCAGAGATCCGGCGGGCCCTCTCTCTCCCCCCCTTCCTGCTACGGCGTGGCGGCCCTCTCTCTCTCTCCGAGTCTTCCTCCTCGCTGGCCGCCTCCGTTCGTCGGTCCGCCGCTCGCCACACCTCCGCCTCCAGCCCACGCCACGCCTCCGCCTCCGCCTCCGACCCGCGCGCCAGAGCAGCCGCGGCGCCTCCGAATTTGCGTTGGAGGAGAGAGTGAATTCATTTTTACCTTACCTCTCTCCTCACAATGCAAAATACATGCTGCGATGCCTCATCTGTTGGAGATAAGTTTGGTGCGGCACAGTGCACGCCGAGATGCAAAAATGGCTTTGCATCGCCCTGTTGAAGTCAGTCTTACATGTCGTTGCTGTACAATACACCGGCGTTCGAGTACAAGGCTCAGTCAGTGTCAGCAACCGGAGCCCGGATGCGGCGGAGAGTCCTGATTGGATTTGGATTTCATTCATTCTCAGTCGTCTGCTAAGAAGAAAAAAAAAGCTCGATCCCTTTCCAACTATCAAGTTGCTGACCACGGACCTGTAAATAATCACCCAACCAAGCTTACAGGAGGAAAAAACAAAGGAGGAGGAAAATTGCAACCACTTGCTGATGAGAAAGAGCAAAACGCCGGAATCCTTGGTGCTGGCTCAACTTAGCTGATGGCTGCCGCCACCGACGACTGACAGCGCCTCCTCATCCGACCAACTACCAACCCGACGATGATCATCAGCTGCTTGCTTGTTTGCTTGCTTACCCCTCCATGCCAAAAAAAAAAAAGCACTGGGGTGATTTTTTGTGTCTTCAGGAAAGAATGTTGATTTCCTACTGCTGTTACTTTGAAATAAGCGAGATTTATATACAAGTACTAAAATAAAAGGCAGCTGCTGTACAAAATGGAGGCATGGTTGCTGGCGCGGTGTCACAGCTACAAGCCTACAAGGCTACAAGGCTACCTATCCGTGGTGTGCGGGCGCGCTCACTGGGGTGTGGGCCCCACGTGACGGCAGCCGGCGGCGCCCACCGCGGAGGAACGATGACCTTGTTTGCTCACTCGTCTCTACGACAAGTTCGATCAGCGGTCTCTAGGGGCAACGGCGGAACCAGGGGGGGGGGGGGCGAGCAGGGGCCACGGCCCCCCTAAAATCAGTGAAAATTTTTAACCCCCACCTATATTCTAAAGCCCAACACAAAGGTCAATCAATGTAACGATGCTTTGTACTTAAGTTTTTCGACTATCGTCCTTAACAAACCCAACAACACATATTGAACGGTGCACGTATACACATCTACCTAGGCAGCTAGCTAAATACTAGTCAAATCCAACCCGAAGACTCCAATATTACTCCCTCCGTCACCAAATATAAGGCATTCTGGAGTTTTTAGAATAAATTATGGCTATATAAAAGACTCTCCTACCCCTAATTACCCTAATTATTAAGTATTGGGACTCTATTTGGTTAACTAAATATGTGCTAATAATTAAAGTAACATGACATTTCTGTTCGCCGATGGCAAAGCGCCGACGGCAGCTACAGGGACGGCGAAGCCCTTGTTTGCCGTGTGTCAAAAGTCGCGCACACGGCGAACCTTTTCGCCGTGTGTATATATAGGCGCACGGCGAAAAAAAGCGAGAAGACGCCGTCCGGGCTAGCTGACGGCGTCGGCGTCTGTTCGCCGTGTGTCTGCACCGTGGACACACGGTGAACTTTCAGACTTCGCCGTGTGTCCTTGGTTCTGGCACACGGCGAAGAGCAAGGTTTGCCGTGTGCTGGCCCTTGGCACACGGCGAAGAGTAAGGTTTCCCGTGTGTTTTTGCTTTGCCGTGTGTTCTTCTGGCGACACACGGTAAAAAAGGTCTTCGTCGTGTGCCCGAAATAATGCACACGGCGAAGATTCTAGCACACGGCAAAATACCGTTTTCCGGTAGTGAATACCCTACATTTCTAGAAAACCAAATAAATAATGCGGTTTTCAATCATAATTGGTAGAAATAATTAGGGGTAACAAAGTCATTTGTTTAGATAAGTAATGTGTCTGAAATTTCCTAAAACTACACTCTTTGTGGGACGGAGGGAGTATGTTATAATTTTTTTCAGAAAACATGGTCAAACTAAAAAAACGAAGACATTTGATATTATTTTATGAAAGAAAGAGAATACAAATTCGCAATACGTCTGCGAAGTTGTAAAGTGCAAACAGAACATATGTAAAGCATTTTCTCTATCTAAAATATTAGTAACACGTATATATATCTTGATATATTTCCCACGTATAGTATAAAGTATCTGCTCGGCCCCCCTTATTCAAAATTTCTGGTTCCGCCGCTGTCTAGGGGTGCAAATGCTACCATTTTTTGTCGATTAATTTATGGTATAGTGTTTGTTTTTGCCAACTTGATCACATTTATTTGTTGCCTTGTCAAGAACGGAACCTCGCAACAAAAGGAAAACCAGCGCGTGATTCACATTTGTTGGGGGGCAATGACAGTGCTATATATCATGGTTTGCCGTGAATTTTTATTTGTTCATCCATATTTTAAAACCGTTGGCAACAAGTATCCTGGAGACCCAGTTGTTGGTCAGCGAGAGCACATAAGAGTGAGTATACGATAATAGTGTGACAGACAAAACGAGTTCAGAACTAGTGGCGAATCTAGAATTTGGATTTAGGGAGGCTCATCTTTCTCTTCTTTCTTCCTCCTCTCTTTTTCTTCTTCTTATTCTTCCTCATTTTTCTCTTCCTGCTCTTGATTTATGGTTGAAAATTTTGTGTGGGTGTGGGTGGGGGTGGGGGGGGGGGCTTTTGGGGGGTTCCATGAGTTGCATAGGAGTAGGAGGGCTGGAACACTCCTAGCACTCTCTAGTTCCGCCGCTGTTCGGAACTTCGTATCCAGTGGCGGAGGAGGACGGTTGAAAGTTAAGGTATGGCAAGAAAAAAGAAAAAAAATAAAACACATAAAATTAGCAGAAACTCAGGGTAGGAAGAGAATAAAATACATAAAATGAGCATAAAAAAGGAGGAAATGCGCACAGGATGGGGAATTGACCCCGCGACCTCGTGTTTGGAGAGGCACAGCTGTACCATTGCGCCTCACATGCTTTCAAGTTTGAAGGGAAGTTACACAGATTTTGATAACTGAGGTATGGCTGCTGCCATACCTCGCCACATGAGGTCCTCCGCCGCTGTTCATATCTACTGTGGCCATGCACGTGATTCTCATGACTCATCTGAAGCTTTATTTTGTCCTTTTTTGCTTTTAAAATAATAAAAGCAGAATACTATATGCCAGTGCAAAAATATACGTATTTGATCAAATCTATGAATAAAATCCAAGAGAACGTGGTAGAACAAGTACAACTATGGATTTACTAAGCTTCGTTATACAGATTTTTGCCACGGGATTTGTATGGACTTCTTTACCATATATTTTCCGAACCAGTAAAGCTGCATTGCACAAGTACCATACAATCCAAATGTTTGCCCGCAGCAGGTGTATGATTTGGAATGCACGAGTTCGAATCTGTCATGCTCGCTGTGAGTGAGTGGCAGCTTACATAGTATGTTTTATCTATGAATAGAAACCAAGTGGAAGCTTACATAGTCTGTTTTGTCAATACTTTTTCTAGAACTTTTTTTTTTCTAACTGCGCAGGTCAACAAAATCTAAGAATCTGATAGTATTTTACCAATGTAGAATCACAAATAAATTATGGATCTTCCGAGCCAAGCGATTATGGATTTCCTTGTGGTTAGCAGTTATTGATTTTGATTGTACAATAAGTGGTACCAATGTTTTTTTTTACTAGACAGAGTATATGTCCTGATTATTTTTTTTAGAAAAGAGTATATGTTCTAATTGAATAGCTGATGAATAAAAAGTCGATCATATTAGTTGCATACGGCCGAGTGAGATATAAAGGCTACTGAAAATGAATGAAGTATAGAAAGACAAGAAAAAAAATCCTGCAATCAGCTTGATAAAGGTGGCGTACGAACTTGGACAAATTTAATTCTGTGTACGAGCAAAACTGAGGAAAAAAAGTGGTACCACGTATAGAAAAAGGAAAATGTTCCACGAGGCATTGACTGCTCTTTGAAAGGGAAGCCTCTTATAAAAAAAAAGGGAAACCTGGCGGTGCGTGTGTCCACGGCACACGGATGAGGAAACGGTTGAAGGGAACGTGACATTTGTCAGGGACACCTC
The DNA here is from genome assembly GCF_016808335.1 of Panicum virgatum. Taxonomy (NCBI): domain Eukaryota; kingdom Viridiplantae; phylum Streptophyta; class Magnoliopsida; order Poales; family Poaceae; genus Panicum; species Panicum virgatum. The sequence goes on along the minus strand of NC_053153.1, from coordinate 28,608,390 downwards.
TGCAGCCACATGGGGATCATCATTCTGTCCTCCCGATCCCCGTAACAGCCAATAACCAGCCGAAATAATCAGCGCCCTCCGATGATGGGTCGCATGAATGAACACGTCCGTCGGTAAGTGTACTCCAGTCCATTAAAAATACCATCAACGACAGGGACACGGCACAATGGGACGCGGCACGAATGGAATCGGTGGAGAGCCCCTCCAAGAAATAAACGGCATTTACCTGCTGTGATGGACGTTCAACCACTATGGCTGGACAGTATTTTTTTCTTTAACACAGTATATCCGAGAAACCGCAATTTGGATTATGAGTGGGTGTGCGAGCGTATGTAAGTGTCTGCGTCTGTATTATATTTAAAAATTATTTTTTGTTGGCATGCATGTGACCACAGGTGTTATATATGTTACATACCATCGTGAGTTTGTGATGCGCTAGATGATAATTTTCAATACACGCCTCTTATCGAGATGTCATCCTGACGCTAGGCGATAATTTTTAATAAACTCCTCTTATTGAGATGTGACTTTTCTAATGGAGGATTAGGACGTCGAATTTCTTCTTTTTTTTAAAAAAAAATAGTGGACGTGAAGGGCTTAGGCTAAGCAGGGGAAATGCTTGGTGTAAGAGCAAAGTCACAGCACACTTTTTATCCAATCATTTTCGTGTTAGATAACACCTTTACCTATTGGATAAAAGAGAAATGGGCTCATGCCGTCAGAATGTTTTCAGGTCCCGGTTGTGTCGAAGCGAAAGCAGAAAAGAAAATATATGATGCTAATGTTGCCAAGATGCTACTATACCCACCACTATTTTGCTGAGTTTATGCAAATGTAAATTGTTGCTGCGAGACAAGTTTTTTCCCCGAACTAGACAAGCAAGTATATTGACAGAAAATTCGTGCCAATACTGAAATATCCGTTAGAATCATAACGAGCATTTTTTTTTGGAAAAATACGCATCTTACTAATATGACCGTTGCTTCAAATAGACATGTATATACTCCTACATGAAATTCGTAATTCCCTCCCCAAATTGACGCCATCCCATTTATGACGCCAAAACACCAGCTCATTGGCATCACCTCCGTCCCTCTCTCCCTTCAAAGGCTGGTCACGACTCACGAGTAGTCTATTCCCTCCTTTTGTATCGTCCGTGGGGCCCGCTTGCTCGCCGCCTCCTACTGTGCGCCCTGCCCAAGCACGCAGCCTTTCTTCTTGGCACTACGCCGCAGCAGAGCAGGCTCCACAGACCAGACCAGGGAATAGACCGATAGGGAGAGGGAACGCAGCGCGGGGATGGGTTGAGAAAGATGGAGGGAGAAAGCGGGCAGCTTGGTGGATCTCGGCATCGCGCCTCCGCCGCCGCTCACTTGCGCCGCGCCTCCTGAGAGGCTCCACCCGGGGTATGCTTTATTGCTTTTGCTTCCCCCCCGCTGTGGACTCTGCTGCCCCGAGATTGGATCTTTGGTTCTTTTTTTTCCCATGCCGTGATTATTACCCGTTTATCGCTTTTCTTCGTTCGTGTCTTGCACCTGGATGCTCCAAAGATCCATCTTTTCGCGTGCTCCGTGATTCTACCTTTGCTGGGGATTGGATTGGCGGAATGGTTGGTGTTGACGGGTGGGTCTGGTTGGTGGGATAAAGAACAGCCAGCCGGCGTGGATCATGTGATTTATATCCCTTCTCTGTTCTCTCCGGTTGTTGAGTGGCGCCTCGGTGGTGAGATTTGCTTCCAAAACTTGCTCCTTTGATCCCTCCTTGGGTGCTGCTCGCCTGCTGCAGCGTCGCGGTTCGAGGTTGTTGCTCCCACCGGAAATTTCGTCTTCTGGGATTGTGTTTTCAGTCGTGTTGCGTTTCTCTTTGCAAAATCTTTGACGGGTTTGCTTTCTGGTTCTACCTGTTATCGTTTAGTCCGTGAAGATGAAGATTTTGATTATTGTTTACATTGATCAGACAACGGAAGTATTTCACCTTTGCAGCTTGCCGTGCCTATGCATGCACCGGGGTTTTCTCACCACCCAATTATTGAATACAGCCTATCAAAAAAAATTTCTGAATAGAGTGTTATTTTTTTCTCTTGATTTCAGGTTATTGATTGATTGACTTACTGCAGTGCGAATTATCCATATAATATCTTTCCAGTAGTTCAACTAATCCAAAGACTTGACAGTTGACACTGGTATGTACTAACTCATAGGCTGCCATGAAGTTGTTGAGTCCTGTTGATCATTTCTGCTGATAACTTGTTTCGTTGATCTTATTCACTCTGTTTGTCTCTGTAATTATGCAGGTAAAAGCACTAACAGATTGGATGGGAGCTTGCTGAATTATTACTGTACAAGCTAATTCCATCGACCCCACATTCTGAAAAGTGGGAAATTTAGAAATTTCACGATTTTGAGGATAAAATATTGTATTTCTGCACTTTTTTTGAGTGCTGAGGAAGCGAGGCATTATTTACTGGTTGGAGTAGTCTGTGTTTCTATCTTGTGCCAATGGCAGCTCTTGCTCGTCATGACTCAAGGCAGTACTCATGGTTGTGGGTCAGCCATATCAGCCCCAAGAACTCCAAATGGCTCCAGGAAAATCTCAGTGGTGAGTTCTTTTGCTGTCTTCAGCTCATTTTTCCTAATTTACTAGAAAAGGTGAAGGCAAAGCTGCCTGCTGAGCTCATGTTTACGCACTGCTTGTGCCCTGCCTATCACTTACTATTCACTCTGGAACTACATTTCTAAATTTCAATGCTCATGCTGTGGGTCATTGCATATGTAGCTTTCCAGCCCATCAAACAGTTTTCTCAATGTTAGTGTTTTGATATAAGAATTTGCACATATCGTATTTTAATTTGGAAAGCATGCAATATATTCACAATCTGATTCAACTTGGAAAATCAACATGGGCCTTAGACTGCCGTTCATATATGTGTCAAAAGTTTTCCTTTCATGTGAAAACTGAATCAATATTGGATGTGAAGTGCATTTGCAATCTGAAAAGAAGATATCATATGAAAGGATGACAAAATAACCTTTTCCTGGGGCAATCCCGATACCAGATTTATATATTCCTGTTTTACCATGGGTTGAAATGCTTGGCTGCCTTGGGTGTTTTTGTTACCTTGTGTAGAAACAGTTCTTTGGAAAAATCTGGAGTCACCTCTCCTCCTCACTGGTTACATATATATATATATATATATATATATATATATATATATATATATATATATATATATATATATATATAAGTCCTACATGGGCCTCTTGGGTTTGAATACATCATATATAGACACATACACAGCCCAAGTATATATACAACTCAACATTCCCCCTCAAGATGGGCGATAGATGTCTATCATCCCCATCTTGTTACATGATGTTATACATGCTTTGACTCCTAAACCCTTGGTTAAACAATCTGCTATTTGCTCACCAGAAGCTACATGACTCAGATTAAGTGTCCCATCATCCAATCGTTCCTTGATAAAAAACCGATCGATCTCCACGTGCTTAGTTCTATCATGTTGGACAGGATTTTGAGACCTTCTCATCCTTTCTTAGCCTCCTCAACTCTTCCAACTCAGCAGCTCGAATCGTGACCAAATCAGATGTACCTTCTCCAGTCATGGCAAAATTAGCTTTATAGCCTCTTCTTCCACCACGACTTCCAGCTCCTCTTGGTGCACCTCTGAAATTGCCCCTTCCTCTTCCACGGTTGGATTTAAATGGTTGACCACAATCACGACTTAAGTGGCCCTTCTCACCACAATTATAACATGTCCTAGTCTCATAGGGTTCTGTCATGGCAAGTTTCATTACCTTTCTCACCACAATCACGAGTTGGAGGTGAAACATTTTCTTTCATTACCTTTAGTCTACTCTCCTCTTGTGCCATGGCAGCTATAGCATCTTCTAAACCAGGAAGACTAGATTGATGGAACATAGCATTTCGTCTTCCCTCAAATTCTGGGTTTAAACCTCTTAAAAACTGGAGCACCCTTTTTTTCTCCACCCATTTCTTTACCCATGCCACACATTCTGGATGTGGCAATTCAATAGGGTCATAATGGTCTAAATCAGCCCACAACCGCTTCAGTTCAGCAACATAATCCATCAAGGATAACTCCCCCTGCTTGAGATGATAAATTCTATCATCTGTTTCTACCAGCAACATTACATTACCGGAGCCTGAAAACATCTTTGATACCCCTTCCCATATTCCAGAAGCAGTAGCAATAGTATCTACTGATCCAGCAATTGTTGGAGACATTGAGCTTAGCAACCAAGCAGCCACCAATGAATTAGTAGCATCCCATGATTTCCATTCATCACTCGCTTTGTCCTTTGGCTCAGCCATTTCTCCATTAACAAAGCCTTCAAGTTTTTTAGCCTTCAACAGCAACAATGCCCTCCTGGACCATGCCAAATAATTCTTTACACCTTCCAACTTGATATCAATTGGCATCAGCTGTAATTTCTGGACAGCTTCCACACGCGACACAATTTCCTTGCTTGAAGATGGAGCCTCATCTTTCTTTGCTGTAAGAAGTTCCACAAGTTTTCCAAGAACTTGTTCAATGCTTTGATTTTCACCCATGATTTATCACTGTTGCAAACAATCAGTTGCACAGAACAGCCCCCACAGCTCCCTTGCAGATCTATAGGCACGAGCCCTTCAACCTTCTTTCTCTCTCCAATAATCCCAGGAAAAGACCAAATACTTCACCTGCAGACGCCCCTTCTCTTTCCCCCAACACCAGCAAGCTATGCAGCCCCAAAATCGCGCAAAAAACTCACAGATTCAGTATAGAGGGGGAAACTGAGTCTGACTTCCACCGTCAAATCCCAAGCAACAACCGATTCAAACCCAACTGCTGCAGTATTCAACTTCACCTGCCGTTGGAGAGCTCACTGCACCACACACGAGCTCCCTTCCGCCAGCTGCAATCGGCGATTCAGGTAGCTCTTTCCGCCTCTACTGTAGCAGCACCGCTACAGTACCTGCGGGTCTCCAGATGGCTCTGACACCATGTAGAAACAGTTCTTTGGAAAAATCTGGAGTCACCTCTCCTCCTCACTGGTTATATATATATATAAAGTCCTACATGGGCCTCTTGGGCTTGAATACATCATATATAGACACATACACAGCCCAAGTATATATACAACTCAACACCGTGTCATTGAGATTGAGCAGTAACCAACATTATTCTGTATATATATATATGTGTGTGTGTGTGTGTGTGTACAATTTCATAACTATGGTAATCTGTTTGAAGATATGGTTGCAAACGGAAGGACTGCATTTGTCAGTGTGGTCCACGAACTAATTAATTGGCTCTCGTTTTGTGCAACAGATATGGACACAAAGGTTAAAGCAATGATCAAACTTATCAATGAAGATGCTGATTCGTTTGCAAGGAGAGCGGAGATGTACTACAAAAAACGTCCAGAGATAATGAAACTGGTGGAGGAGTTCTATCGAGCATACCGTGCGCTGGCAGAAAGGTATGATCAGGCCACTGGGGCACTTCGTCAGGCTCACAGAACAATGTCTGAAGCATTTCCAAATCAGATGCCGTCAGTGTCAGATGAATCACCATCTTCTTTCAGCCAAGAAATGGAGCCACAAACTCCAGATACGTCTACCTTCAATCGTGCACCATTTGATTCCGATGAGCAGAAAGATGGAGTTGGTGTGTCACCACAGCATTCCACCTCCAAGAGGAATGGTACACACCCTGAGGAAACCAGTGCATTGTCAAGTCAAAAAGGTCTAAAGTTGTTCCATGATTTTTCATCGAGTGGTGAAAATGCTCCTCGTGCTGGTTTTGATGGAAAGGCGCGGAAAGGTCTAACCTTTGAAAGCCCAGAAGGTAAAGGAAAAGAGGATATCAGCAAAGACATGGCAAATTTGCAACAGGAAGTTTCAAGACTATTAGCTGAGAGCCAGAAGCTGAAACAAGAGATGTTGTCAGAATCTGAGCGGGCAAATAAAGCTGAAAATGAGATGCAAATTCTTAAGGAGACAGTATTGCAATTGAATTCTGATAAAGACACATCTCTTCTGCAATGTAATCAGTCCTCTGAGCGAATATCTATATTGGAGTCTGAGCTCTCTAAGGCACAGACTGACCTCAAGAAGCTAAGTGATGAAATGGCTGCAGATGTCCAGAAACTAATTAATGCTGAAACACTCAATATTGCAATGCAGTCTGAGGCTGAGGGTTTGGATCTGAAGATCAAGATGCAACAACAAGAACTAGACCAAAAGCTTAAGGAATTGGAAAGTTTCCGTTTAACCTTCCAGGAGGAGCATGAAAAGCGCATGCAGGCTGAAAATGCTCTACTTTCCCAGGGGAAGGAGCTTACTCAATCTCATGAAGAAGTACAGAGGTTGATTGCAGAAATAAAGATGACAAATGAAAAGTTGAATGAGCTCAAGCAGACCAACGGGTACCTTGAGAACACTGTTTGTGAGCTGAAGAAGAATAATGAGAACCTTACTGAACAAAACCACTCTTCTGAGGTGCTTATACAGAAACTGCATGACGAGATAAATAAGCTCAAGGATTCAAAGAATGAACTTCAAAGCGAAATACAAAGGCTTAAGAGCATCATTTCACAGCTAAACACTGAGAAGAATGCAGCTCTACTTCAACACCAGCAGTGTGTGGAGCAGGTTTCAGTTCTTGAATCTCAGCTCTCAAAGCTACAATCAGAGCTAGAGGGGGCTGAGAAGAAAGTACAGTTGCTGACACAAGATCTTGAACAAAAGAGAGAAGAAGCGAACATTGTCCATGCCCGGCTACAAGATGAATGCCATAGGCGCACACAAACTGAAGCAACTCTTCTCATGACAGAGGGTATGCATTCCCAGTTGCAGGAGAAAATGGAAACGCTAACACAAGATCTTGACGGATCGACGAAGAAGCTGAGTGAGTTGGAAAACGACAAATTAAATCTGGAGAGCACACTGGAGGAACTGAAGAGCACCATTCTGGATTTGAACAAGGAGAAGGATGCAGCACTTCTTGAACAACAACAGTCATTGGAGAAAGCATCTGATTTGGAGTTAGAACTCTCAAAGATCCAGTTGGAACTGGAGAAGCATAAACAGAAAATCCAGTTACTGGAGCAAGAAATTGCACATAAGAATGAAAGTGTGGACAGCTTGGAGTTGAGTTTGAAAGATGAATGTGAGAAGAGACTTCAAGCCCAAACATCACTCGAGTCAATGGAGAGAATGTATTCTGAGTCTCAGGAAGACGTGAGCAGGTTGCATCTAGAGATTGAGAAGCAGAATCTTAAGTTGAATGAGTTGGAGAACTTATCATCTGAACTTCAGAAAACCATCCTACTTCTAAACAATGAGAAGGATGCTACCCTTCATGAGAACCAGCAGTCTGCAGCGAGAATATCTGATCTGGAATCTGCACTGACAGCTTTGAAGGCTGAACTGGAGCAGGTTGAAGGGAAAATACAGATATTGGAACAAGAACTCGAGCATAAGAAAGAAGAAGCAGATAACCTCCAAAATAGCCTACACGATGAAGCTCAGAGATGCGTTCAAGGAGAAGCATCTCTCCTTATGATGACAAATCTTCGCTCTGAGTCACAGAATGAAGTGAACAGGTTGGCGCTGGAAATTGAGAAGCTGACTGGCAATTTAAGTCAGGTGGAGAACAGTAAGATGGATCTTGAGAACATTGTAAGCAAGCATACGGAGGAGATCCATATTCTTCGTGAACAGAATATTTCTACTGAGCTTGTGATAAAGGACCTTAATCGTGAATTGGACGCATTGAAGGAATTGAATGTGAAACTTCAGGCAGAAATGGGTTTACACATAGGTGAAAAGGAAGCACTTCAGAGAGATTTTGCTTGCCAAAGGGATGAGAAAGAAAATCTAGAGGGGATGCACCACACTCTGGTTGATGAGATGGAAGCCCTGAAAACCAGTGCAGCAATGAACCAGAAGCTAATTGAGGAATTGCAAATTACGAACTTAAAACTGAAGGAGGTGTGTGCAAAGAATGAGGTGGAAAAGGCACTTCTCTCAGAAAAGGTCCAAGAGGTGGAGAAGCTATCTGACGAATGTTCACTCTTGGAGAACTCACTTTCAGATGCAAATGCTGAAATGGATGCACTGAGGGAGAAAATAAAAGCATTTGAGGCTTCAGAAAGCTCTCTGAAGGATATAATTTCCAGTCATGTTTCTGAAAAGGCTGTTCTTGCAACAGAGCTAGAGATTCTTGGTAAAAGTTTATCTGATGTTTCAGAGAAGAATTCCACCTTGGATACCTCATTATCTGATATGAAAACTGAGCTAGAAGATTTGAGAACAAAGCTGAAGAATTCTGAAGAATCCTGCCAGGCTCACCTCGCAAATAACTCAGCTCTCTCTGCTGAAATGGATGCGATGAGGGAGAATATAAAAGCATTAGAGGCATCAGAAAGCTCTCTAAAGGATGCGATTTCCCGCCATGTTTCTGAAACGGCTGTTCTTGCTTCAGAGCTGGAGATCCTTGGTAAAAGTTTATCTGATGTTTCAGAGAAGAATTCCATCTTGGATATCTCATTGTCTGATACAAAAATTGAGCTAGAAGATTTGAGAATGAAGCTGAAAGATTGTGAAGAATCCTGCCAAGTTATCTCTGCAGAAAAGAACAATCTGTTCTCTCAGGTACTTTTTTTTTGGAACTCCTCAGCTTAGTACAGCTTTAGTATGTTCTCTCAGGTACTTAATGATATAAATCTACATACTCAAGGTTTTTTTTATTGAAGTAGAAACTATTATTTTTACACTTTTATAATTTGATAAACTGTTCATGTGTAATATCCTTTCTGTACTTAAATTTCACGTCTAATATCCTTTCTGTACTTAAATTTCACGTCTAATATCCTTTCTATACTTAAATTCTTTCTCATCTAATGTCTTGAGTTAATTTTTCCTTTCAGTTGGAGAGCATTACAGTGATTATGAAAGCCCTTGAAGATAAGCATGCTAATCTGGAAGATAAGCACTCCTCTGTATCAAGAGAGAAGGATTTTGCAAATGATCAAGTAAGGGAACTGCAAGGTCAGTTGAGAATTAAAAATGAGGAATATGAAGTTGCAGTAAAATCACATCAACTGCAAGTAGAAAGTTACGAGAAACAGATTTCTTCTCTCCAAGATGAAAACCATTATATGGAGGAGGTGCTTCAACAGGAACAGCAGAAAAACATATGTGCTTCTATTAATACAGTTATCTTGGAGAGCAGTTTAGCTGATGAACAAGACAAGAAGGTTGCTCTTTTCACTGAATGCAAGAAGTATGCTGAGGCAAATCATTCTGCAACAATGTTAGTTTCAGAGCTGATGGAGGAAGCCAGATGTCATCAGGAGGAGAGAGAAACATTGCTAATGCATAATGAAAAACTGAGGGAAGGGATTTCACAGCAAATGAAGATTCTGAATATTTGCAAAGATTTAGGACCTGCTGATTTAGCAGAGGACGAAATTCTGTTGCAGACTGTTTCAGACGAAACCATTAACATTCTGAAACTTAAGGGTGAAACAGAAGATGTGAATAGGCTCATGTACACTGAGCTCTCAGTTCTCTCAACTGTTTTGCTGCAAGTAGGGAGGGATCTCAGAGATCTGCACTTACAGAAGTGTGCCCTAGAGAAAGAAGTGGAAACTGGAGCAGCAGAATCACTTTCTTTGCAAAATAGAAATCGCCAGATGTTGGAACAGAATGAACTGCTTAGGCAAAGATTACAGGAAAGCAGTGAGAGGGAAGAGGTTCTGAAAACTGAAGTATTTGACATACAAGAGAAGCTATCTTGCATAAAAGAGTCCTACCAGGTCTCACAAGATGAAGTTGCCGACCTGACCAAGACAAATGAGTCCTTGTCTAAGGAGCACCAGTTCTTGAGTGAGAAGTACAATTTCTTGGAAGATGAGAATGGTACTGTACTTGAAGAATGCATGATGCTTGAGAACTTGTGTTTATTCTTTAGGGGACATAATAATGAGATAGCATCTGCATTGGTTTCTCTTACCGATGAGATGGCTTTGTTGAGTTTGGCTAAGGGTGATCTTGATCTTGAAGTTAATGAGCTGAGCAGAAGGTTGACGGTGCTTGAATCGGAAAATAATCACTTAAAGGAATATTTCATTTACTTGCTAGAGATTCTGAGGACTCGTTTAGTCCTTTCAGAGTTTGATTTGAACACCAGTAAAAGTGTCTGCCAGGAGTTGTTCATTGAACTTGAGAATTGCATGGCACAGTTGATGCAGAAGGATGATGAGCTACTGGAAGTAGAAGAGAAGTTTCAGTTCTTGCAAGAAAAGAACCGGGAACTGTGTGGAGTTGTTGGGTCTCTTCAGGTTGCGATTGAAGGTGCTAAAGTGGTAAAAGGAGAACTGGAAAAGAAAATCACAATACTGAGTGAGCAGTGTACTACCAAGGATGATGAAATTTTGCTACTTCATCAAGCCAATGAGGCATTACAATCAGATGTTGAGCGATATGAAAGGCAATTTGTTGCCCTGATGGATGATGCAATTACCTCTTCAGTGAATTCTGCGGTCTATGAAGAAAAAGCACTCGAGCTTTTGATGGAAGGTAAAGATACAGAAATTAGTGCAATAACCCTAAAGGAGTTACTAATGAAGGAGATTTATTCACGTGATGCTCTCATTGAGGAGCTTCAGAAAAAAATGACTGGCATTCAGGAAGAACATGCAGAACTGAAAGCTGAGTCGAGCACACATCTAAATCTCATAGCATCATTGGCTGATCATGTCTGTGTACTGGAACAAAATACACTTTCTTTGTCAAAACCTTGTAGTACAGAAGGCAAAGAGGTAATCTTCCTTGTTTGTCCTTACTAATTAGACACCCTTTCAAAATCTTTAATGTAGTTTAAACAATGCTATTCTTTCTTTGAAGCAAAATTGACCAATGACCATTACTTATCCTATTATTATTGTTGTAATACTTGATTGTAATTTTAAGTTTTGTTACTGCTCTTCCAACTAGATCTCTTATTATTAGCTGGATATTTCTTTGGTAGTTCATGTACAATATGGTCATATGGATGTGACACTTTATCATGCACCTCCATTCATAGTACGCGTACGCATGATGCCATGATGAACTACAACCCCCCTTTTGACAACTGTTCTCTGATTGTTCAGGAAACTGTACGGGTGCCTCATGTGCAAGAGGGCAACAATGGGCTGGAATCTCACTGTTTACCCCGAGGAACTCCAGAGTTACAAGGGTTGATTGCAAGAATAGAAGCACTTCAGGTTGTTGTATTGAATGCCAAAGACCGTCAAGATCAGGAGTCTGCTGAGTCTGCAGCTAAATTGGTGGCAGCAAATACTGAAATTCAAGAGCTTAAAGCAAGAGGCAGCTCGCGCATGGAAGCTAAGGAAATATATTCTGACAATGAGAAACAAAAAGATGTTGAGGTCTCGAAAGGGAAGCAAGTCCAGATAATGAAGGACATTGAACTCGACAAAATATCTACATGTCCACCATATGGCATGGGAGCTAGCCTCTATCCCCTTGGCAATGGCGCAAATGCTGAGTTGGATGATGATATGCTTCAGCTGTGGGAGGCTGCGGAGACGAACTGCAAGAATCAAACAGCCAAGTCGTCGTCATCTGAGCACGACATACAAGCAGTTGAGGAGGTGAAGAGTGAGTACCCTTCTTCTGAGCTAGTAAGGGGAAGGGACCTCGGGATCAATAAGCTAGAGGTGTCAAAGGGACCTGTAGAGCCCCATGAAGTGTGGAGCAAGAGTGTACTCGAAAGGCTCGCTTCTGATGCTCAGAGGCTGTTGAGCATGCAAGCGAGCATCGAGGAGTTGAAGCGGAAAATGGAGGAACCAGCAAAGGGCAAATCCCCAATGAATTCCGAGTACAGTAGTGTGAGCACTCAGCTTCATGAAACGGAGGAATATGTCTTGGAACAGATCAATTTCAACAACAAATTGACTAGGAAGGCTGAGAATTATGCTGCTTTGTCAGATAATATGAACACTGAGCGAGAAGGGTACTCCAGCAGGAGGAAAATCTCCGAGCAGGTGCTGAAAGGGTCGGAAAATGTGGCAAGATTGGAACTCGAGCTTCAGAAGATACAGTACGTCCTGCTCAAACTTGAGGAAGAGCATGAGTACCGAAGGCTCAAGGTCTCTGACAAGCGCACCCGTGTGCTTCTTAGGGATTATTTGTATGGAAGGAAGGACCGTAGTGGCGGGCAGAAGAAGAAAAAGAAGAGGGCCCCATTCTGCGGCTGCGTGCGTCCTAAACCAAGAACTGAGCCCTAACCTTTTTTGTTCTCGCGGCAGAAGAAATAAAACGAAATTGAGATGCTGGCTCCTCTAAAAGGCTGGCAGAGTGTCACTGCTCTGGAAGAGCAAGTGATGTTGCTAGGATCCCATCTGTAATTGAGTTAGAATCTTAGCATTCAGAAGAAACTTGTGTATTATTTTTTTTGGTTTCCTGTCTAAATGAGGCCATTTTAGCTAGCTCAATATGTTAAGCCTTAGATATCAATGTGATATATATCAAGCCATCAAGGCATTTTATTTCTATTTATACATGCTTCATATTGATGGCCAATGCAGTGCATTTTCCTTGCAGGCTCAGACTGCAGCGGTAGTGCATTTGATATCCAACCCCTATCCCAATTTCCTTCAGATTCTGCAGAAGTTAGGCAATCTCCTGTTTCAAGTAATGAAGTAAAATCGGTTATTTCTGTTTCTGTTAATCTCCTGTGATATAAAAGGCATCATATTGTGTGTGTGTGTGTGTGTGTGTGAAAACATTTATTTTCGGTACTACTTTTGTTCACAAGTATGCAGTGGTTATGGTGCTGTACCTTGTGCTGCTGTTTGGTGCCTAGTACTGAAGTTTCAGATAAGGTTACTGCTCTTTGCAACTGTACACGGCAGATATGAAAATTTTGTCGCACCAATGTAGTTTTTCACCTCCAAATTCATGATTTCAGATTAGCATTAGAAGTTAAAAGCTGCTCTTAGCAGAAGTATACAGTATTGAACTCTGGCTCTACCAAAAAAGGGCCTTGTGGCCGTACTTTCAGTGATCAACTTGGCCAGCCAAGCTGGTGTTCAGAGCTTCAGAGTTCAGACCATCTCATCAGGAGACACGGTTCCAAACTTGCAGTTGCTCTGCGCGTAGTCGCAGGCCTCGGCCACCGTGAGGAAGATCCACTCGTCGCCGACGAGCTGGAGCACCTCGGATTTGTCCAGCTTCCTCATGATCTCGCTCCCGGGGTTCGCCAGCGCCATCTGCAGGCGTCTCTTGTCGAGGCTCTTCTTGAGATCCTCCACCATCTTGGTCCCGCACGAGTCGATGCTCGTGACGGCTCCCATGTCCAGGACGACGCACCGCAGGCTCTCCTCGCCGGCGGCCCTGATCCTGTCCTCCTCGTCGTCGACCCACCGCGCGATCCTCTCCCGCAGGTAGCTCGCGTTGGCGAAGTAGATGGGCGAGTCGATGCGGAGCACGAGCACCCCAGGCGTGCCCCGGGCCGTGGCGTACTGGTCCATCCTCCGGTACACCGTGGTGCCCGGCACCCTCCCCAGGGCCATCGTCCGCGGCCGCGCGACGGAGAGCAGGATCCGGAGGACCAGCACCGCGACGGCGACGACGAGGCCGATGTCGACGCTGGCGAAGACGACGCCCAGGAAGGTGCCGAGGCAGACGCAGAAGTCGACCTTGTCCACGCGCGCGAGGCGCGCCGCGGCGCGGAGGTCGACGACGCCCAGCATGGCGGAGGCGATGATGGCCGAGAGCGCCACCTGCGGCGTGTGGCGGAAGAGCGGCGTGAGGAAGAGGAGCGTGGCCAGCACGGCCAGCGCCATGACGGCGTTGGACGCGGCCGTCCGGCAGCCGGCGTCGCGGTTGACCGCCGAGCGCGAGAAGGGCCCCGCCGTGAGGTAGCAGGAGGCGCAGGACCCCGCCATGTTCATCGCCCCGAAGGCGATCATCTCCTTGTTCCCGTCGACGTGGTAGTTCTTGGCCATGGCGAAGCTCCTCGCCACCGCGGACCCTTCCTGCACGGCGCAAACCATGCATCAGATCATTAGTTATCTTGTACACGAATTGAACCAAGCGGCAGATAGATAGACAAGAAGGCGATCGACGACGTGCTTACAGCGAGGGAGATGATGCCGGTGATGATCCCGGTCTTGGCGGCGAGCCACGTGTGCGGCGACGAGAAGAGCAGGCTGTGGATGGAGGACGGGTTTATGCCCTTCTTGATGGAGCCGATCTACACATCATCAGTTGAGGTTGCCAAGTTTAGTCATACAGTGAATCTCGTGAAACAAATCACGCACTATGATCTAGTCGATGAGTGAGCTTACCGATTGAATTCCGTGCTTCTCCCCATGGATGAGGTAGACCAGAACGGTGGAGAGGATGACCGAGACCAACGGCGCCGCCGCCGATACCCAGAACAACTTGGGCCGCCTCTTGCCCAAGTATCGAGTGATTTGCAGGAAGAGGAAGAGGCAGCATCCAAGAACAAAGGGTTGCCAGTGCCACTGGCCCGTCTGGGAGAAGACGGAGGCCAGGATGGCGGGGAGGCCGGTGTGGTGGGTGAAGTGCGGGAGGCCGAGGAACCCCCTGAGCTGGCCGAGGCAGACGACGGTGGCGCAGCCGCCCATGAAGCCGACGATGGCGGCGTGCGAGAGGAAGTCGACGAGGAAGCCGAGGCGGAGCAGGCCCAGCGCGGCCTGGAAGGCGCCCGCGAAGAAGGTGGCCGTGAAGGCGAGGCGCGCGTACAGCGCCGGCTCCGAGGCGGGCGGCGCCGCCGGCCCCAGCGTGGAGGCGAAGAGCAGCGAGCCGACGGCCATGGTGCCCACCGCCAGGTCCCGCGAGCTCCCCAGCACCGTGTACACCAGCGCCGGCACGAAGCTCGAGTCTGCAGCAAAAGGGCCAGTCAGACACTCGCACGATCGATTACAAGTACTAGATCTTGATCGGGACACTAGCGAGCTAGTAGTACTTACAGAGGCCGATGACGGGGTCCAGTCCGGCGAGCCTGGCGTAGCTGATGCCCTGCGGGACGGCGAGGCTGGCGACGGTGAGGCCGGAGACGACGTCGGCCCGGAGGTCGGCGAGCGAGTAGGACGGCAGCCACTCGAGGCAGGGGAGCGCGTAGCGGAGCGCGGCGAGCGCGCGCGCCCGGCCCGCGGGCTCGCGCGCCACGGCGCGCCACGGCTCGTCCGGGAAGAGCGTCTCCCGGAGGCCGGCGCCGACCGTGCGGAGGAACGAGCGCGGCGGGGGCACCGGCACGCGCGGCGGCGGCGCGACGGCGACGATCTGGTGGCTCCTCATCACCATGCTGGCCGGCGTGCACGGTGATCGGGCGGCGAGCGGTGCGCGTGCTAGCCGCCGGATCTCTCTGCTGGTGCCTAGCTGCCCGGCGTGCGGAGATGATGATGATTTGGGCCGGTGATCGTTGCGAGGACGTAGACGGGAAGGATGAACACATATATATAGTGATAGGGTGCGCGTTGGAGGGACTCCGATCCTACCCTCCTACTCGTACTCGGCTGCTCTGCTCCTACTCGGAAGTCTTTTTTTTTTTTTGGGAACAGCTCCTACTCGGAAGTCGGAACAGCGTAAACATTCTGCTCAACCTAGCGCCTCGTACCCACCCATTCGAATCACCGTTGGATTGGATTTCCGAATCTTGGCGCACCACAGGTTAAGGTTAGCTAATTGCTCTGTTACAGTTAGAGCGGGGATGGCGGCGGCGGGCGTCGAGGCGGCGACGGCCGGAGCCCCGCTCGCAGACGGAGGTCGAGGCGGCGGTGAGCGGAGCCGCTGCCCGCTGATTCCGTCAAGCCCGTTTTCTTGGCTGTGGTTTCACTGGATAGTAGACAGAGATAGTGGAAATCTCGTTAATCCATTCATGCGCGTCACTAATTAGATGACGAGGCATTTGGCTATCTTAAGAGAGTCATAGTTACTCCCGCCGTTTACCAGGGAGTCGAGGTGGCAGCGGGCATCCAGGCAACAGTGAGCGGAGATGTCCGCGGCCGCGGAGCGGCCGCGTCTTCCCCAACTCTTGTGGGTTTAAAAGAGAAGGGGCTCGGGGTAGGCATGCCGGCCAGGCGGTGGGTGGCAGGAGGGCGGCTTTAGGGTTCTGGCGGTGGTGGAGGCGGCCGGGCCAGGTCGGGGTGGGGGCGAAGCACCCATAACCGCGATTTGCCTATTGTTACATGTTCCATTACCTAAAACCTGTTGTGTTTAGTCGCACCAATCCTAAAGTCTGTTGCATCTCCCGACCGTCGATTCCCTATGGGCACATAGCACTAGATTCAGTAAATCCGCATCGGTCGGAACAGAGGGACCCGGCCACCGGCGGGCCGGTGGTGGCCAACCCAACCCAAGCCAATGCCCAATGCAAGGGTAGGCTACCATGTGCGACGGCCGAAAGCCCAAGAGGGGGCTCAAGCTCCTGTATATTTATGTACATACAATACGGTTTCTGACCAGCTGATCTATGTGATCGCAGTCTAAGACGTCAAAAGTTAAATATTAAAGGTGCTGCAAGTAACTTTGCTAAATTTTTTGATGTCAGCACTTGAGATTCTGAAGTTGTTATGACTGCAGATTATTGTCCAAATATTTTGGTTGCTTATCGAATCCTCTTAATTGTACCTGTGACTGTAGCTCTAGCTTAAAAAAAAATTCTCATGACTGAAGTTGTTGAACAACTCTTTGAGATTTCGTTGAAATTGTTCGTTTGGATATGTCAAAAAAAGATTAAATGGCTTTGCAATGTGGAATATTGTAGCAGCACCGTCTAAATTAAACCGGCTTAAGTGCACTAACCATCATCTTAATACTTAATAGAGTTACTGTGCACTTAAAACAGTGTAATCTGACAGGCTGTCGGGTAAGTCCCGATTAAACTACTGTACTCCAGGATCACAATTGCACTAGTAGACTCGTACGAAGACGAGCACACTCCAGGATCACAATTGCACTAGTAGACTCGTACGAAGACGAGCACATGTGACACAAGCATACAACAAAACCAAATTAATTTACAACACTGAGTTTTACAGATAAGTTCGATATATCAAATACAGTGTTTTTAAACATATAGCGGAAGTTTTAAACGGGTTTCCAAATACAATACGGTAGATGCAAACGACGATAAAAGGTGAGCTCCACATCCTGCCCACCGATGTGATGCCGACCTGCCCGACCTTTACGGAGAAGACGGAACCCACTCAACAGTCCACCCAGGAAGAAATGATTGTCCAATCCAAGACGCACAGACCTCCTCGAAGTCAGCGGAGACACAACCTGCTAAAAGGGGTTACAACAACAACCCTGAGTATACTAATACTCAGCAAGTCTTACCCGACTATGGTATATACTTAGCCGACTCCTAGACATGCAAAGCTGTTTGGCTCTGGAGTTATTTTGCTAAAAAGCTACTAATAGTGGATCCTTACTTTCAGTATTTTAGCTCAAGTTTATTATACAAATACTGACTAAGTTTGCCTAAACATCTAGAGCACGCATGGTTGATCACATTATCTTTTCAGAGTACCGCAGCCATACCTCATATTCTCAACTTTCCATTTCTAATTCCATCATTTACTACGATGTGACAGAGAGATCAATGTTCTCATATCCGCGAGTCACGGCGAATCGATTCGATTTAACCTTGCAAGGTAGACCTAACCAACACGACACATGTAAACCCCGTCGGGCCACACGCATCAACTGTTTCCATCGTTACCACGACATCTGAATCGCGCCTGCTAAAACCCAGGTGTTGGGCCCCTCACGGTGAACTCCCAGAGAACCCGAAGGTGGCATCCATCCAACACCCGCCAACTCCCACGCCCAGCGTAGCAGGTAGGGATTCAAAGTATCGTTGTAAAGCGGTACACAGCTTACCGGTTTCGAGTACCTCCTACTTCCGGCATGTGGTTAGTACTGTTCAATCCTCGATCAGTAGTGCCAACAATGGTACGGTCCTCAATCGACATAGGCGGAGACTCACTTTCCATACCTTCCATATCCATAACCAAATTCATCTCCGCCCGTTCTCCATTTTTCCTTTCTTTCCCAATGATTCATTCTCTAGCAACCCTTTCATAAGTAACAAGGACCTATATCTCGCGAGTGACACGAATCACTCGACTTCTACCGAATCCTGATTAAGCATTGCAACACTAACGACCTATACACTAGTAGAGACTCATAGGTACCTAGGGAGAGACATGTATACTAGGGTTTCATTCAAATCCTAGAAAACTTAATGCACAATACTTAAATAATAACATTGAATACTGAAAGTAGGGGTTATGCTCCGGGGCTTGCCTTGCAGGTCAGTAGGTTAGTGATTTCTTCGGGAGCTTGATCAACGACTTCTCCTGGCTGCGGTTCTCCTGCGGAAGGCTCCTAGACCGGCTCGGCAATCAGCTCGTAGGCGACTTCGGTTTCAGCGTCTATACGAATAAAATATGCCATGCATGAGACTCATGAAATGATGCAATGAAATGCAACACACGCAAATAGAAGCATAGGCATGACCGATAAACAGCATCCCAAAACTATGGTTCAAAGGAATGATGTAGTGCTGAGATGGGGTTTCGGTTGCTAATTCCTTTTAGCCTGAAGTGTCTCCATCAAAGAAGACTGGAGTTGCCCTTGCTCAAATCAAGCTCAACTCTAAGGTAGATAATAAGTGTTCTAAACCTCAGCAGCGATTAAACAAGCCTAAGAAAAACCACCTAGCAAAAGGGTGTGAACTACCCATTACAAGAGTCTAGCAGGTAGAATATGAAATTATGAAGCTATTGCAACTGGTTTTGCATTTTTAGGATTTTTCTAAGAATTTCTATGAATTTATGAAATATCACCAGAAATAAACAATAAAGAAAACATTAGGGGGGGGGCTGACAGCCGGGCCCCACATGTCAGTGGGCGCCGGCCCAGCCCCCAATTCCCCCCCTCCCCTGTTTTTGCCCGCGCCACTGCTGGCGCGCGGCCAGGCGGTTCGCGGCGGCGCTCCCCTCGCCGGCGATGGCCGGCCGGCGGCGCGGCTTGGTCGAGCTGCGGCCAGGGCGGCCGGGGAAGACAGGGGTGGCCGGCGGCCGAGTAGGGCGCGCGTGGAGGCAGGGCATAGGGGCGCGCACGGCCTGGCGGCGGCGCACACGGGGCAGAGGGGGCGCCGCCGCGTTCCCCGCCGGCGGGGGCCGGCCGACGGCGCTGCGGCACGGGCCCACGGCCAGGATGGGCAGGCGGGCCCGGGGTGAATGGCAGGGGCATGGGGCCCCGCGCAGGGCGGCCCCGCGGTGTGCGCGTGCGGCGCGCAGAGCCCGCGCGGCGGCGCGACAGCGAACCGGCGGCGGTGGCGGCGGATTCGCGCGGGGAAAGGGTAGGGAAGGAAGAGGGGGTCATGTACGAGCTCACCGCGGGTTCGATTTGGTCGGAGAGTGGTCGGAGGAGTGGGATCGACGGAGAGGGCGGAGCTCCGGTGAGCGGCAATGGCGGCCGGCGGTCTGCGGGCCTGATTCCGGCCGGGTTTGGGCGCGGCCGAGCTCGGGAACGAGTGGAGAAGGCAAAGGGCGAGGCGAGGGAGGCTCTCACGCGAAGGATTCGAGCAGGGCAGCGAGGAGATGGCTGGCGTAGCGAGCGGCGGCGGCTCTGCTTGGTTTGGCTCGTCTCGAGCTCGAGCAGGAAGAAGAAGGGGAGCGAATGAACCAGAACGCGGACGTCGAGGAGAGCGGCGAAGCTTCGAGGCGAGATGGCGTTCGCCGCGATGGCCGACGTGTGGCGTCGCCGGTCGCGGTATGGGCGCCGGGGCGTCACAGTGCCGAGCACAGGAGAGCACAGTGAACGATTTTTGACCAAAATTGACTCGCGTTTGACCGCCCAAAACTCAAAATTCGATATAGGAACTTGAAATTTGGCCAAAATAAAAGTTGTAGAGCAAAAGAAGATCTACAACTTTCGTTTTGGGCGAAAGTTGATTTGAGGCTCGGATCAAGGAGAAAAACGTAGTCGAACACGGCTAAAATGATGTTTAACACGCGAACTCGGTTAACGCTAATGACGCGCTTAAGCCATGATTAGCGATTAAACACGGGTTTAGCGAGCACAATTAACACAGGGGTGTTACAAATATCAAGAAGGCTATAGCAGACACTATTGATCTCAATACTGTCTTAATGATTTTGCGTCAAGAAACGCCAGAAGAAGTATCTTTTTTGAGCCAATAGATATTATGGAGTGCAAACATATAGTAATCAAATTAATTTTAGATGTACAAATAAACTATTGTTTTAGTCTATAATGTTTCCCGATAATTATCAAACATGTTTAATGTTGCAAGAATACAAGGCAACCTTTTTGAGTATTCTCCACAAAGCAATAAGAAGATATTTTCATGTAGTACTCTAGAATTAGTAATAAATAAATTAGAAAATCTTGTAATATTTAGGAATTCTCTAAAAGGGGCACGTGTCGCCTTGGACTATAAATAGAGGACTCCCTCCTTACCATGCCATCTATCTAATTGTATGGTAGATGAGTAGGGTGAGTGCTAGCATAGTCACAAAGAGAGGATGTGTTGTGTAGTCTTGTGTAATACTATTGTGTTGTAATAAAAGTTATAAAATAAATATTTTGTAAGTGTTAATCTCCTAGTTTTTAAGTACTTAGTTTATAAGTTGTGATCTATTGTAGGGTGGCTCTGCCACTCGGGATAAAAAAAGGATCTGAATTTCATCATAGAAATGCTCTACCTTCCGGAAGCCAGCTTCATCTGTTGGTAGGCTCTGCCACCCGGAAGTAAGAAATCGACTCTGCCGTCGAAAGAACCTTATACACTAAATAACTAGAAATTGAAAAAACTAACTGACTCTAGAATGAGTTAGTGTGTCGTACTCGGCTGCTCCCATTAGGAAGTCGGATGTCTGAACAGAGGGACCGTGGCCACAACCCAACCCAAGCCAAGCCAACAAAATAGCGGAGACATGCTTGCACTACTACAAACTAGATTTATATAGTGGTAGCAGGATGCGTGTTGGAGCGAGTCCGATCCCGCTCCTACTGCTCCTACTCATACTCGGCTGCTCCCAGGGGCGGACCCAGTATTAGGACATGGCCACATGAGTGTCAAGGAAAAGTGTTACAAAGGAGAAAAGATTCTGCGTCGTACGATCTGTAGATTTGGAGAGGTGGTCGCGTGCCACGGTTGAAAATCTTGTTGACTGAGGAAGGAGAGATTGACCAGATATTTTAGCTTCGGTTTGGCAATAGTTATCTTATTTTTAGAATAGTTTCTTATTTCTTAAGATAGAATCGTGCTTTGCCGTAATCAGCTAGGATTGTGTTAGCGTGGGGTATAAATATGAGTCCCCGGCTATTGTATAGATTGATACACATCCAACCAACAAAACTTTACTACTTGCAATTTACTTTCTCGTCAGCGACTTCGCCACCTTTTTTTTTCTTTTCCGCGAGTTCTTTCAAGCTGATCAAGGACGCCTCACATTCGAGCGACTTGGTTTACTGGTAAGTGTTTGTTTTACCGAGTAAATCTGAGCTTTAGCTATCGGGTGTATCGTTGTTGCTTCGTTTAGATCTATTCAAAATTTATCGAATTCATCTAAGCTTTGATCTCGGGCGTATCGTTGTTTTATCGTTTAGATCTATTCACAACTTACCCAGGTTAGTGATCTGTTTAATCGGCTGTAAGCCCATTGTTTATCACAATAAACTTTATAAAGCTGATTAGATCGGTTGCAAGCTTAGCTTTGTACAGATCCATACATTCGTGGGTTTATACACTGTTACCTGACACGTGTCGGTTCTAGATCTAGCAGTCTAGTTGCATATCGGTATAGGCAGCTCATTGCCAATTCCTTGTAGATCGCTTTTATTATACACTTTTCATACCCGATCTGTTGTCGTTTTCTGTATCGACAGAATCTTACCGATACACCATGTAAAAGTGATTCGGAAATGCAGCCGATACACTTTTGAATTTGGCAGTTTGCTGTTTCCTTGTCAATTTACAGGTCAAATTGACTGGCACGACTTGGTTTGAATCAAGTGCAGTCCGAGCTTGGCGTACAGGGCTCTCGGGCTTGGTGTGTGAACGTTTCGCGTCAACACATCTTTTCGCACGCCTGGTGGGACAAGAAACATCAAGATGTCAACTGAAGAGATGGGAAAGGTTTCTCCGCAGAACCAGATCCCGATCGACAAGGACAAGCTGAGGGAAGAGCAAAAGGCAGAACTCAAGGCAGCCACTGAAGCTTTTGAGCAGCAATGCCTTTTATCCTACAGCACCAACAGTAGTAGAAAGATAATCAAGAAGTATGATTTTCCTACTCTTCCACCCTATAATGAGTCACAGAAGGAAGACAGGATGATACACCTGATGAATCAAGAGATCGGACAAGCTTTCGTAAATCATGCTCCGATCATGGCTAACCATGTTCACAACGCTGTGCTCAAGACACTGCAAGACAGGGGGACACCTGGCTTTGTAGGACCGGCCTATCAACAGGCCAGTCAGATGGTCTTTTCTCCTACTGGATCGGCTACTGGGCATCACAGATTGACCCTCAAGCTCAGGCAGATGGGAATGTCATAGATGCACAGCCGATTAGTACTATGGCGTCAACTCAATTTTCTTTTGTGTACAGCAGTTCCATGCCAATGGCTACATATGCACAGGGAAGCTTCATGTCAGGATACCGAACTGGTTGGGATCCTACCACCGGATTTGGTATGCCTCCAGAATACATGATTCCATCTCCAATAGGGCAACCAAGTACATCGGCTTCTCAGCCGATGGATCAGAAAGTTAATGCGTCGGTTCCACAGCCGACCCAACCTCAAGATGTCGCACCGGTTTCACAACCGTCGGTTACACCTGCATCAGTACCTTCACCAGCAAGCCCAAGCAACGCGTCGGCCCCATGGCCGACGCCTCAACAACAGAATCTGGCGATGATACTGCAGCCCAAGTCTCCTACGAAAGTCCTGGCAAATAGAATTCCCCATGCCAGTGGAGTCACCTGGGTTTTCTATGATCTTGCGACTGGTTTTGTGCGTCACGTGAACATGCCCAACATACCTCTTGTGGCACAACAACAACCCAGTCAGAGGACAGCGCAGAGCGGTCATGGTAATGAGATGGTACTCTACCAATCACCGTCTAATCAACCTTCTCAGCAAGTCGCACAGACCGCATTGGCTGCTCAGCCGATGACCACACCGAATGTCCAGCCAGCATCGGCAACCTTGCCGATAACTCCACCAGCGCCACAGGCAGCATCAACTGATGGTCAGTAGATTGACTGGGCGTCTAGGATTGCTGAGGTGATGAGAGATCAGTTTGGTTTGAAGCCAAAGCATCAGAATCTGATGTACAGGACTCCGTATCTAGCTGCTTATGATCAATTGCTGTTGCCCCACAAGTACAAGCTTCCAAATTTCACTAAATTTTCTGGACAGGGAGAGGTCTCCATAGTGGAACACATCAATAGATTCATCATGCAGTGTGGAGAAGCAGCTTAGAACGACGCATTGAAGGTGCGATTGTTTTCCATGTCTCTCTCTGGATCGGCTTTTATATGGTTCACGACGTTGCCAGCTAACTCCATTATATTCTAGGCCGATCTGGAGAAACAGTTCAACCAGTTCTTCTATTCTGGTATAGAAGAGATGAAGCTGACCGATTTGACCAACTTGAGGCAAAGGAATGATGAATCGGTCTCTGCCTTCATTCAAAGGTTCAGGGATGTTAAGAACCGGTGTTTTAGTCTGGTTCTATCTGATCAGCAACTTGCAAAGGTTGCCTTCCAAGGACTCCTACCATACATCAAGGAAAAGTATGTTTCCCAGGAGTTCTACAGCATCAGTTAGATGGCTCACATAATGACAGGGGAGGTCAGACCGTATGAGCAGAAGAGAAGCAACTTCCAGAAGAAAGTCAATATTGTTGACTGTTCGGACACTTCTGATTCAGATGATAACCAGATCATGAGATCGGCTGAATGGGTCCAGAACAACAAAAAGCCAGTTTCATGTACTTTTGGTAACAAAGAACCCAAAAAATATGGGTTTGATATCACCCAGGCTGACAAGATCTTGGACCTGTTGCTGTCAGAAGGGCAGATTAAGCTGAAGCCATATCATAAGATCTCGACAGATCAAGAGTTGAAGAATATCATGATAGGTGGCGATATGAATCAGCACAAGGATGGCCCAATCTTCACGATAGTAGGTTCAAGAACAAGAATAACTTTGCTGTGAACAGCGGGTAAATAGCTTTATACCTGCCAAGGTTGGATGCGACCAAGCGATGGGGAGAGAGGCATCGAAACCTTGAGGACTTCGACTCGATCTCCGAACGATCGCAGAACCACAAACCGGGACTAATCCACACAAAATGGTGCAGCTGAACTGGCAACCGTTGAGCACGAAGTAGGAGACCTCAGAGAGATCTTCCTCACAAGTCCAAGAATAACTCGCAAGAATAAAGGTGTAAGTCACTCATCAGCAAATCAGCTGGAATACCATACCGGTTTATCAAACGATCAAAAGTTCTTTTCTAATTACACATAGGGGATATTTATACTAGGAACAACCCTCTTAGATAGGTAGGAACTGAAGTCTCCACGTTGGAAGATGGAAGGCCAACAGGTGAAGCATTCACGAGATCATCTTCAATTCCCGCGCGCCTCCTGGGTTTCTGCGCAGTCTTTAGTAAAATGACCATTTCTCCCTACTCGGAAGTCGAAATGATAAGCTGTTTATTGGGTGTGAAACTAGACTTGATAAGCTTTCCAAGCATGTGTGGCATGCGCCATGAAACATTGTAGAATGATACAGTCTTGCACGGGAAGTTGAGCAAGATAAATCCTCGGGCAGACTCTTGACATTCTGAGTAGTCTTCAATGATTCGATAATAAATCCTGATTGGGAAGTCGAAATGACGTGAAACTTATTGGGTTAGAAATTAGACTTCATAAGCTTTCCAACGGGTACTCATGGACCTTCAGATCTTTCGGGAATCAATAGTTATGGGTGTTTCTTTTGGTGGTCCGAACTGGCTGGTCCGATCTGGCTGTCCGAACTGGTTCGGACTGGTCCGAACTGGTTGACGTGAATTGGTTGCCTGATTGCTTGATGTTCCAATATTCTTTATGTACATGCCTAAGTAGAATCAAAGTAGAACATTTAGGCAGTATAACATCCTCAAATATATTGAAGTTAGTTTCAGATAGGAGTGAGTTCACCTCTTTTTGGAGTAGTTTTGCACGGCTTCGTGTAATTGGTCCATCATAAACAAATTTATGTGTAACTTGAGTAGCCTCTAGGGTCATGTCCTCATCATCCTTCCCTTCTTGAAAAGGAGTCGTCCGCGACTCTTCTACTCCCAAGAATGGAGACAAATCGGCGACATTGAAGCTTGAACTCACACCATAAGAACTGGGAAGATCAATCTCATATGCGTTGTCATTGATCTTGCGAAGCACTTTGAATGGACTATCAGCTCGTGGCTGCAACTTGCTCTTGTGTTGTTCAGGGAAACGATCCTTGCGTAGGTGCACCCAAACCAAATCTCCTGGTTCAACTAACATCTTCTTGCGACCCTTGTTGGCGCGCTTCTCATACATCTTGGTCATCTTCTCAATATTGGCTCTAGCTCGATCATGAAGGTTCTTGACAAATTCAGCTCACTTGCTTGCATCAAAGTTCACTAGTTCCTGCATAGGCAAAGGCAAAAGATCGATAGGAGCAGTGGGTTTGAACCCATAAACAATCTCAAATGGACAAAATTTTGTAGTAGAGTCTACTGCCCTGTTGTATGCAAATTCCACATGAGGCAAACTTTCTTCCCACAATTTTAGGTTCTTCTTTAGGACAGCTCGCAGCAGTGTGGAGAGGGTACGATTCACAACTTCAGTTTGTCCATCTGTTTGTGGATGACATGTTGTGGAGAACAGCAACCTTGTCCCAAGTTTACCCCACAAAGTCTTCCAAAAGTAACTCAAAAACTTGGTGTCACGATCCGATACAATGATACGTGGCACTCCATGGAGACGCACAATTTCCCTGAAAAATAATTCAGCAATGTGTGAAGCATCATGGCTTTTATGACAAGGAATAAAGTGTGCCATTTCGCTAAAACGATCAACCACAACAAAGATTGAATCCTTCCCCCGCTTGGTTCGAGGTAAACCAAGAACAAACTCCATAGAAATGTCTTCCCATGGAACACTAGGAATAGGCAATGGGGTATATAAACCATGGGGGTTCAAGCGTGACTTAGCTTTGTGGCAGGTTTCGCAGCGAAGAACATGTCTCTCTACATCTCGCCCCATCTTTGGCCAAAAGAAATGATCAGCTAACACTTCCTCCTTTAAGATGTTTCAAAGATTCATGGTCTGAATGGATCACAAATTCCTTAGGTAAAAGATAGTGTTGCCAAGTCTCCAAACACCTCACAAGAGCATAAAGTTTTTTTTGTCATAAACAGAATAATTCAGAGTTGGACCACTTAGCTTTTCACTGAAGTATGCAATGGGCCTTCTGTCCTGCATGAGCATGCCTCCAATCCCTACACCACTTGCATCACATTCAATTTCAAAGGTCTTACCAAAATCTGGAAGTGCAAAGAGTGGGGTTGTTGTCAACTTCGTTTTCAGCTCTTTAAATGCCTTCTCTTGTGCTTCACCCCATTGGAATGGTACATCCTTCTTTGTCAACTCATTTATTGGGGCAGCAATGGAACTGAAATCTTTCACAAACCGACGGTAGAAGCCGGCGAGTCCAAGGAAGCTTCGCACTTGGCTCACATTTTGTGGAGGCTTCCACTC
This sequence comes from Panicum virgatum, assembly GCF_016808335.1. Lineage (NCBI taxonomy): Eukaryota > Viridiplantae > Streptophyta > Magnoliopsida > Poales > Poaceae > Panicum > Panicum virgatum. The sequence continues at coordinate 28,581,484 of NC_053153.1, read as the reverse complement.
ACGAACTGCCTTGATCCTTTTCCACCTCCACGCCATGAGCTGAAACAACAAAGCCTAGAAAGACTACCTTGTCGGTGCAAAATGTGCACTTTTCAAGGTTAGCATACAAACATTCCTTCCTCAAAATAGCAAGCACACATTTTATATGTTCAATATGTTCATCAAGAGACTTGCTGTAAATCAAGATATCATCAAAGTAAACAATAACAAATTTTCCAATGAAAGTCCTAAGCACATGATTCATCAATCTCATGATTGTACTAGGTGCATTAGTCAATCCAAAAGACATTACCAACCATTCATAGAGCCCAAACTTGGTTTTGAAAGCTATTTTCCACTCATCTCCATCTCTCATTCTGATTTGATGATAGCCACTTCCTAAGTCAATTTTTGTAAAGATAATAGCACCACTAAGCTCATCAAGCATGTCATCAAGCCTAGGTATGGGGTGTCTATACCTTATTGTGATGTTATTTATAGCTCAGCAATCAACACACATTCTCCATGAACCATCTTTCTTTGGAACTAAAAGAACAGGAAGAGCACAAGGTGAGAGACTTTCTTTCACATAACCTTTGTTGATGAGCTCTTGCACTTGGCGCTGAATTTCTTGTCTCCTCTGGATTTGTGCGATAGGGAGCACGGTTAGGGAGCGAAGCACCTGGAACAAGATCGATTTGATGCTCAATCCCTCTCTTTGGTGGCAGCCCAGGTGGTACTTCCTCTGGAAACACATCTTCATAATCCTGTAACACATAAAAAAACAGCACTAGGTAAAGTAGAGGGTAAGTCGTTAGTGGAAAGAAAATTATCCTTGTACAGGAGTACAAAGAATATGGCATTGGGTTCACTCAATTCTTTTAAATCCCCTTTCTTAGCCATCATCACTAAACCCTCTTTTCCCTTTGACTCGGTTCTTTGCAGCTGTGGAGTTTTGTTTGGCTTTGGAAACACTCCCTCACTATGTTTGTGGGTCACTCGTAATTGTTTCTCACTCTCTCGCTGTTTTCTTTTCAGATCATCATTCAAAATCTCCTCCGGTGACAAAGGAAGCAAAGTGATTCGGTCTCCTTTGTACATGAGAACAACTTTATTGGATCGACCACAAATCTGAACATCACGATCATACAACCAAGGTCTTCCCAACAGCAATTGACAAGCTTGCATTGGCATCACGTCACACTCCACTTGATCATTGTATCTTCTAATGGAGAAGGGAACAGTCACAACATTGGTCACACGCAGCGCACCACATTCATTCAACCATTGCATTTTGTATGGAGATGGATGGCGCTGCTGCTTTAATCCCAATCTCTCAACCAATTCTTGACTTGCAATATTATTGCAGCTGCCATTATCAACAATGATTCTGCATAATTTAAACTTAATCATGCCTCGAGTATGGAAAAGATTATGCCGCTGTCCATTCTTCTCCTTCACAGTAGTAACACTAAGCACTTGCCGAGAAATGAAGCATTTATCACCACCTTCTTCAGGTTGGATCTCATTCTCATCATTTTCAATTTCCTCATCATAGCGTGGTGCATCTTCTTCTTCACTTTCAGATTCCCATTCACCAAGCTCATTTACAACCATGGTTCTTCAACTAGGACATTGAGCAGCAATATGTCCACGACCTTGACACTTGTGACAAACAATGCTTCGGCTATATGAAGAAGATGCAATAGCTGATGCAACAGAGGGGACTGCTGTACTTGTAGTAGAACATCATTTTTCTTGCTGAATTGCAGGTGAAGATGCAGTAGAAACCGCCATCTTTGCAGCACTAATAGATGGAGCAGGCCTAGCTGTGACACCTTGAGATCGACCTCCAACAACAGAGGTCCCAGCTTGCTGTCGACGCCATGGAGCTGAAATAGATTGACTACCATATGACCTCCGTCGGCCCTCTTGCTGAATTTTTCTCTCAGTGCACATGGCTTGCTGTATAAGAGCTTGCAAGTTATTATATGGAAACATCTCAACAAAATCTGAAATTTCTTCATTGAGACCATTCAAAAATCTTGCCATTTTTGATTCTTCATCTTCTCTAATTCCAGATCTCACCAAGAGCAACTCCATCTCCTTGAAATAATCATCAACTGATTTTGATCATTGTCTCAATGCTTGTAACCTATTGCGAAGGTCACGATAATAGCTTGATGGCACAAATCGTCTTCTCATCACTCTCTTCATCTCATCCCATGTGTTGATATGATCATGTCCCAACACAAGCTGATTTTCTTGAATTTGATTCCACCAAGTGAGAGCATAACTAGAGAACTCAACGGAAGCAGGATTTACACATCTTTGATTAGAGAGATTATGCACTCTAAAAATTTGATCACATTGCTCTTCCCACTCAAGATATGCATCTGCATCTTCTCTACCACTAAATTTAGGGACACTCAACTTGACTCGAGCAATGCTATCTGGATCATCCCTATTGTGACGACCACGATGATGTCCTCCATCATTACCAGCACCTCGACGGCGATTACGATGCTGTCCAAAACGCCCATGGTCAGCAAAATGGTTGTCATTATCATCATATTCCCTATTTTTAGATTCACTATGAATTTCCTCTTCATCATCAAAGTGAACACGACGACCATGTCTGCGTTCTCCTCCAGCACGCCGATCATTGTGACCAGCACGCCTACCACCACCATGACCTCTGAAATCATCATGAAATCCATCCCCAAAACCTGAATTTTCATCATCAAAATGCACATGACGATCACGTCCATATCCTCCTCCACGCTGATCACAAAAATCAGCATGCCGTCCACCACCTTGCTGATGAAAATCAGCACGCCGTCCACCACCACGACCACCATTACCATTGCAGAAACGGTCATGAAAGCCATTACCAAAACCAGAATTTTCATCTCCAGATTCTTCTTGATGTGGACCTCGACCACCCGCTGCGGGAAGACGTTCATTGAACATCCTCTCCATGGCTTCCAACAATGAGTTTTGTAGTTGGTGTAACTCAGCCCGTGCAACAGGAGGTTCTTGCTCACCATGATGACCACCACGAACACTCGAATCAGATCCTGCCATGTTAGAAAAATGCAATGGAAAGTGGAATAGGTAAAATTTGTGGAGTCACACAATCTCACCCCTTACTTACCAATATTCTTACTCATTCTCAAGGACTGTGAGTGTGCTAATGTGGAAGTACCGCAGCTGTGATTAAGCGATCGAAAGGATACAAGACGAGAGGTCCGGTTTTAGAGTTTTGTTGAGCTATAGGTGGCTATTAAAGGGAGGCTTATGGTACTAAAAATTCAAGTGTGTAAGCCCTCAAAAAGATGCAAATGTTGCTGTCACAGACACCACAAACTTTAGGATCTGAAATTAAATTTGCAGCTACACAATCCACAATATATCCCCTTTCAACTTCTTCTCTCTTTCAACTTTTTTCAACTCTTTCTTTCTGATCTCTCTATTTTTTTTCTTTCTCTTTTTTTTTCAGCAGACACAAGATAGCATACGAGGAGGGTGGGTGGGAAAAAAATTAACAAGAGTACGGTAGAAGAACAACGATGGTGACTAGCAAGCAACAAGATGAGTGCAAACAACACAAGATTATCAGTACCAACAAAAGGCTATAGGACTTTTTTGTATGGCTTTTCAGTGGACTATAGGATATGGCAAAACAAATATATGTGATGGATGAAAACAGTAACAGATGGTAAACAAATGATAGATAAGTGGATGAAAAACAAAACCTACCGTGACAACGATAGCTCTGATTACCACATGATAGGTGCCGATATGAATCAGCACAAAGATGGCCCAATCTTCACGACAGTAGATTCAAGAACAAGAATAACTTTGCTGCGAACAGCGGGTAAATAGCTTTATACCTGCCAAGGTTGGATGCGACCAAACGACGGGGAGAGAGGCACCGAAACCTTGAGGACTTTGACTCGATCTCCGAACGATCGCAGGACCACAAACCGGGACTAATCCACACAAAACGGCGCAGTCGAACTGGCAACCATTGAGCACGAAGTAGGGGACTTCAGAGAGATCTTCCTCACAAGTCCAAGAAGAACTCGCAAGAACAAAGGTGTAAGTCACTCATCAGCAAATCAGCTGGAATACCATATCGGTTTGTCAAATGATCAAAAGTTCTTTTCTGAGTACACATAGGGGATATTTATACTAGGAACAACCTCCTAGATAGGTATGAACTGAAGTCTCTACGTTGGAAGATGGAAGGCCAACATGTGAAGCATTCACGAGATCATCTTCAATTCCTGCGCGTCTCCTGGGCTTCTGCGCAGTCTTTAGTAAAATGACCATTTCTCCCTACTCGGAAGTCGAAATGATAAGTCGTTTGTTGGGTGTGAAACTAGACTTGATAAGATTTCCAGGCATGTGTGGCATGCACCATGAAACATTGTAGAATGGTACAGTCTTGCACGGGAAGTTGAGCAAGATAAATCCTCGGACAGACTCTTGACATTCTGAGCAGTCTTCAATGATTCGATCATAAATCCTGATTGGGAAGTCGAAATGACGTGAAACTTGTTGGGTTAGAAAGTAGACTTCATAAGCTTTCCAACGGTACTCATGGACCTTAAGAGCTTTCGGAAATCAAGAGTTATGGGTGTTTCTTTTGGTGGTCCAAACTGGCTGGTCCGATCTGGTTGTTCCGATCTGGCTGTCCGAACTGGTTGACGCGAATTGGTTGTCTGATTGCTTGATGTTCCAATATTCTTTATGTACATGGCTAAGTAGAATCAAAGTAGAACATTTAGGCAGTATAACATTCTCAAATATATTGAAGTTAGTTTCAGATAGGACTGAGTTCACCTCTTTTTAGAGTAGTTTTGCATGGCTTCGTGTAATTGGTCCATCATAAACATGTTTATGTGTAACTTGAGTTGCCTCTGGGGGCATGTGCTCATCATATCAAGTACTGCAAGTGGCATAATGCAACATCTCATAATACAAATGAGTGCAAAGTGTTTCGTCAGTAAATACAATCGGCTATAGAACATGGTAGGCTCAAATTTGAGACACCCAAAAAGCCGATGAAGATTGATGGGCATCCATTTCCTACAAACATGGTGGATGTTGGAAAGAAAGGAAATGCACTACAAACGAAGGTGCTCACGTCGCAATCGGCCAAGGCATCTGGGGCTGTTGATCCCAATGCACAGATGACGGCCGATGAAGCCAAGGGTAAGGAGCCGCAACAGAAAGAGGAAGCAGCAGCACCAAAGAAGAAGGTCATGTCTTAGATGTTGCTGAACAAGTTTCAATGTGATCAAGAAAGGAGACAGTACGAAGAAGAGTCTGCACGACGGCATGAAGGACACTGGAGATGTCCTTTCTTTGTGAACTGTTAGGAAGAAGGCTTTACTCTGCCGACAGTAGATAATTGTCCAGAGTGCAACGGTTTCTACCGTGAAGGCCGATCGCACAAGAAACCATGTTTCTACCAGAGGCCTCGAGGGCCGATCATCAGAGAGAGGGGTGACGATAGACACATCTCTGTACATGATCGGCTGGGGGTAGGGTTTCGGTGCATGTTCGGCTGGGAGGCAGGACCATGCTGCGTGATCGTACAGGAGGAAGGATTTCTGCCGATGAGCGGGTTGAACGAGTTGCTGATGCCCAAGTTTCGGATGAATACCCACATCGCAGGGATCCGGAAAGAGAGCCTGTTCATGACAATGTTGATCGGCCTCGATGGTGCCCGGCAGGTTTGATCAGATCACAGAAGAGACGAGTTCAGAGATTACGTCAGACAGAGACACTGGAGGAGGAAAAAAAGGAGGCTCCCAGAAGAAGGGTCAGGTCAGAAGTTTGGCGTGTCAAGCCAAAGACCGATGATGTGCAGCAATCAGGATCATCGGCTGCACCTGTTAACATAGCTACCATGCTTCTACCGATCCAAGCAGTCGGTTTCTCTAAACATTCCTAATGGATGAGTTCCTAGAAGATGAAGGAAAGTTGGGGCACGGGTTCACGTCGGCCGATGCATTGGAGGAAGTAGATATTGGAGATGGAGATAGACCAAGGCCGACGTTTCTTAGTGCTAAGTTAGATCCAGAGTATAAACAAGAGTTGGTGAAGCTATTAAAAGAATATAAAGATTGTTTTGCTTGGGAATATTATGAGATGCCGGGTTTGGATCGATCTATTGTTGAGCATCGGTTACCTATTAAACCTGGATATCGGCCACATCAGCAGGGTTCAAGGCGGTGCAACCCTAAGATTTTACCAGATATAAACACTGAGATCACAAAGTCAATAGAAGCAAAGTTCATTAGGTAGTGCAGATATGCTGAGTGTATATCCAATGTGGTTCCTGTATACAAGAAAAATGGGAAGTTACGTGTGTGCATTGACTTCAAGGATCTCAACAAAGCTACGCCGATGGATGGTTACCCGATGCCAGTTGCTGATATGTTGGTGGATGCTGCTGCAGGACATAAGGTGATTAGTTTCATGGATGGGAATGTTGGATATAATCAGATATTCATGGCTGAGGAAGATGTTCATAAAACTGCATTCAGATGTCCAGGGCATGTCGGTTTGTTCGAGTGGATTGTTATGACTTTTGGGTTGAAGAACGCTAGAGCAACATACCAGAGAGCCATGAACTATATTTTCCATGAAATCATCGGCAAGATTGTTGAGATTTACATTGATGACGTTGTGGAGAAATCCAAGGGGTATCAAGAACATTTAGCCGACTTACGTAAAGCTTTGGAATGTACCTGAAGACAGGGATTGAAGATGAATCTGTTGACGCGAGATGATCACACACCAAGCCCAGGAGCCCCGTACGCTAAGCCCGGACTACACTAGATTTGAACCAAGGCGTGCCAATCAATTTTACCTGTAAATTGACAAAAAAATAACAAACAATCAAATTCGAGATTGTATCGGCTGGATTTCCGAATCACTCTTATGCGGGGTATCAGCAAGGCCCTGCCGATACAGAAGACGACAAAAGATCGGGTATGATGAGCGTGTAATAAAAGCGATCTGCAAGGGATCGGCAATGAGCTGTCGATGCCGATAAGCAACTAGACGGCTAGATCTGAAGCCGACACGTGCCGGGTAACAATGTACAAACCCACGAATGTTTGGATCTGGACAAAGCTAAGCTTATGATTCAATCTAATCGGCTTTACAGGATTTATCGTGGTAAACAAGGAGCTTTCAGCCGATTAAACAGATCACTAAGCCGGGTAGTTTGTGAATGAATCTAAACGAGAAAACAACGATGCACTCGAGATCAAAGCTTAGATAAATTCGATAAATTTTGAATAGATCTGAACGAAGCCACAACGTTGCCCCCAGAAGCTAAAGCTCAGATTTACTCGGTAAACGAAGATTACTAGCAAACCAAGTCGCTCGAATGTGAGGTGTCTTTGATCAGCTTGAAAGAGCTCACGAAAAGAAAAAGAATGGCGAAGTCGCTGACAAGAAAGTAAATTACAAGTAGAGTAAAGTTTGTTTGTTTGGATGTGTATCAACCTTTACAATAGCCGGGGGTTCATATTTATACCCCACGTTAACACAATCCTAGCCGATTACGGCAAAGCACAATTCTATCTTAAGAAACCTACTTAAATAAACAAAAAACACCGCCTTCCAAACCGAGATCATCTCGTATCAAAACTTGCCCAAAAAAAATGCTGAGACGCCTGATCGGCACCAAACCATGCCCGTACCCTTCCTTCTGCGCACCACCATCATTTTCAACCTGGTATTCCTTCCTTTCACCAATCTCTTGACACGTGCCAAAAAATAGTGTCAACACATGCTCCCTAGTTTTGGAGTGAGATATCTTTTTGCTCTGAAATTATTTCTCAATCATAATTATTTCCTTCAAACAGTTGCCTAGAAAGCGCTCCATGCCGTTGTGATGTAAATGGCCCATCAATTCGGAATCCCAATTTTTTAGGTGGGGTCACCTTACAAATACATCAGCACATTTTATCCATCTTCCTTCTCCTCAGTTCCTTGCACCCAGGCCATTCCTCTCCTTGCTCAAGAACTCACCCGTTCTGCCGCCTTCGAAGTCCAGCGCATCTTCTCCAATCACAAGAGGCTCTTTCCATCTCCGAGATCCCCTTGGTACAATAACTCCCATTCTTTTTTGCGTTGCCATTTCATTCTGCGATCTGCGACTGTTCCTGATTTCCCCCCTTTTTCCACCATTACTTCTAGGCCCTTAGGAATTCAATCCTCGTCCCCCTGTCCGAACAACCTAGCATGGTCTGTCTAGGTCCCATGGGTAATTCAGATCCGATTAGCATAATCAATCTGGAGACTAGCAGAATCCCCCTCAAGGCCTCAAATATGACATCAGACTGGTCTCTCGCCTTCAGGTCTTGGCCAAGCATCACTCCAGGATGGAGAAACTGGTTTCGTAGAGTAGCAGGCAGTCACCGAGCCACCTGGGAGCAATATGACATTAGCCAATGTCTCAATTTATCTTTGTCTGAAATGGTTAGGAACGAGCCGATGCTCATATCGGCTTCCTTCTTTTGGTCTGATGCCATCAACGCCTTCTTGTTTGGTCACGGTCCAATGACCCCAACCTTGCTAGACGTTATGATGCTGACCGGTCTAATTGTCACCACCTCCGACCGGTCTTTTAACTTCCTTGACAGTGCTTCTTTCAAAATAGAGACCAGGACCATCGGTGGGTGGAAGGGATACATTACCAAGAACATGAAAACCGGTTCTGTATCTCTCAGAGAACACACCGCTTTCCTCAACATGTGGCTAGAAAAATTCATCTTTTGTGGTAAAACAGTGGGTCCAACAAACAACACCTTGAAGATGGCTGAAACTCTGGCTAGTGGAAATCCAGTACCACTTGGTAAACATCTTCTTGGATCAGTTTATCATCTGCTTTACTAAGTATCAGCCAAACTTGGGGCCGATCAACCAATCTCTAATTTGGGGGGCCCACATTGGTTCATACAATTGTGGCTGAACATGTACATGCATAAAACCATGGGCATCAGGCTGTCAGAAATGTCCTTCCCATCAGAAGACTTTGGTGAAGAGGAAAACCCAATTACTCGTCGTTGCACTTCTTTCGGCGAAGCTGCTATCATGATTGCCAATGACCCCAATGTCTTTGGCAAAATTGACTTCTTCAAATGCTTCTATAATGGCTTCACCGAAAATTCCACTATCTGGTTTGCATATCATGATGATAACAAGGAATACGAAAACCCCTTCAAGTTCAATCTTGATTCCTGGAGGGATGATGAAGAAGCTACAAACATCATGAGAGAGGTCATATCTCCAAGAATTCTGCTTGCTAACTTCACCTCTGGAAAGAGTGCGATTGGTTACGAGTTCTGCTACCCATCAGTTGTAGCTAGGCAACTAGGATTTGTCTAGATACTGTCTCTCCCTTACTTTGCCGATAAAGTTTAGGCAAGGAACCCAATCGGCAATGCTCTCACATATAATCGGCTGAAGAACTTGGAACCTGTGATAGATATGACACAACTAGCCGATTGGCAAGTAGCACCGCTTACCACCATACCCTTCACACAATGGTGGTCAGAGTGGCAAGAGCACCTTTTTTGCGGATCACTAAAAGTCTACTGCATTGCCCTGAACGAAGATTACCAAGGTGCTGATGACGAGGTACACACAAAAATTCCTTTCGTTGCATTTCTCTTCCCTTACTGCTTCTTCATATTTTGACAAATATTTGCAACAGGTCGACGATACTCCACCTCCAACAATCAGCGGAAGCGGGCAGCCGATTAGATATCCCCCCCCCAACTAACTATCCTCTCATCAGTTATGACGCACCAACCCTCGCTGATGTCACTGTTGGCAAAAAACGCAAGATGACCAGCACCAAGAAGATATCTCAGAAGACCCACGACTCTTCTAGTCAGGTTCTGACCATTACATCGGCACCATACACCGATGCTCCAACAGATGCTACTCCTCCTCACTCAGAAGGTAATAACTAACTTTTATTTCCTCTACTAACTATAATGCATCCCTTACTGATCACACTGTTCGGCATTTTAAGATATAGCCACTGAAGATACAGACGAGGAAGACATCCAAGAAATTGCCTCTCAAACATCCCCGATAGTCCAGGTATTTTGCCTGTTTACTTATCACCCTTTGACATGCATCTGACATTTGTATTATCATACCAGATTCAACATCTTCCTTCCAAGAGAGCCAGAACAACTGTTTCATCAATCCAGGTAACACAATCATCTTTCCTTTTCTGTTTCAACTCTGCACCTAACATTGATTTCTTTATTCAGCAAACACCAAACACTGTGCAAGAGCCATCAATTACCCCACAAGATGCCCTTCCTGACTCTGGCACTTCAGCATTATTGCCTGCATCCTCTTCTGCACCGATTACTGATGAAGTTCCTCGAATTCAAGTAAGATATTTCATTTTTTCAGAAATTCAAAAAGGGAACATCTAATTAAAATCTCCTCCCCTCTTAACCAGGCACAAGATAGTCCAGACAACAGTCTGTTTTCTTTTCAACTAGGGACTACTGGTGCAGAAGATGAGGACATATCATCAGCAGAATCGGCTCTACTATCTGAAGAAACTAGGGCCAAACTCCAGGAAGTCCTGTAGTTGCTGAACCAAGACATTGGCCAACTGGTTCAAGATGCTGAGCCGATTCACATTATTCTGAAGTCTCTAAAGGGCACTCTCTCTGAATCTCTTGAAGAAGCACTACATCCTGCTGCTTTTATCGAAAGCCACCAGATCTCTGTCTTCAAAGCCCAAAAGCGTCTCTCTGATCGGCTTCACCAAGAGCGAACGATCAAACAAAGAGATGACCTGAAGAATCTTGTGGAAACAACCCGTGGGAAGATTGCCTCTCTGACTCAGTCCAAGGCAGATATGGAACAGTTCAAAAGAGACTTGGAAGTCAAGCGGGAATGCCTCATCAAAAACTGGAACAAGTAAATCAAGAAATTGCTGATGTGGATAACAAATTATCCCAGCTTCCAACGGCTCTTCAGCAACTTGAGGCAGAGAAACAAGGGCAAGCTTGTCAGACTTATCAACTCCACAAGAGCATCAAAACAGTACCAGGTTCGGCTGAGGCTGACATCAAAGAGATCTAGGATGCTGATGATATTCGCCTGCGTGCGATCTCTGTGATCCAGAATGCCCTTGGATCCTTGTAAATTGCTACTTGTTCTTGTCAAGGTGGAAAAACTTCAATCTAATGTATTGTAAACAATGTTTAACTTACAATCCCTGCCTCTAGCCAATACATCCTTTTCCTTTTGGATTTTATTGCCCTAAGGTCGATACAAAATTATATCGGCCATGTATAGCCAATGTTATCACAACATCAATGGCTTTCCTTTACATTTTTTCTCTAAAGGCAACATTTACTATGTCGGCTATACTAAATCCTAGCCGATGTTTGCATCATTAGCTTTTACAATGCCATTCAAGATTCATCTGTAGACTCAGTTGCTGAACTTGATGACATCTCATAATCGGCGACCTTTAGAAACTCAGCTTCCCATGCTTGGCCAGAAAAACATTTTACTCTTTCATAGTTTTCCTCACAGGTTTCTGCCGATGCAATACTGAACGACGAATCGGCAGCAACAACTTCCACAACATCGCCGATCCATTGTATAAGGCATTGATGCATAGTAGATGGTATGCAACAATTGGCATGAATCCAATCTCTCCCCAACAGCAAACTGTATGAACCCTTCCCATTAATGACAAAGAAAGTAGTAGGGAGAGTTTTACTACTGATGGTCAAATCAACACACAATGCTCCAACTGCCGGAGATACGACTCCTTCAAAATCCTTGAGCATCATATCCGTCTTGGCCAGGTCCTCTCTACCCTTTCCGAGCTTGCGTAGCATGGCATATGGCATTATGTTCACCGCTGCTCCTCCATCTACTAGCATCTTTGTAACAGGCTTACCATCAACAAATCCTTTCAAGAACAAAGCTTTAAGATGTTTCCTTTTTTCATCCTCTGGTTTCTCAAAAGTAGCCGGCATAGGTTCCAAATTTAGCTGAGCCATGGCCTCATCCAAGTCTTGCTCCTCATCATCATCACTTGGAGCCATGAACTCACTGGGTAGCATAAAAACCATGTTGATAGGGACAGCCGATGACCTTGATTGTTGCCCTTCATCGGACCTTGGCTTGACATGCCAAACTTCTGACCTGACCCCTTTCCGGGGAGCTTCTCTTCTTTCTTCTTCCTCTAGGGCCTCTGTCTGACGCAGTGTTGGCGTTCCTTATGCCCGATTAGAATAGATATTCTACAAGCGCACAGAATCACCGCTGTAGTACTTCACCTTGGAGTATTCCAGGGTATCGTATTTTTCCTCAGGGAAGCACAATGGTAAAGAGTATCGTAAATCGATTGATAACCGTACTAGCTTAATCGACCGACTGACTAGATGGGGGTAAGCCAGATAGGTAGTGACATAAATGGCCAGGCAATGACCGAGTGACACACGGAGATTCTAAACCTTAGAGAGGTAGAGCTGGGAGGACAACGAGCAAGATAAGACACCTGATACACTTCTGAACTATCGAGCTAGCCTCTCTAGATCAGACTAAGCACCTAACTAGTTTTTGAGAAAGCAGAGCTTACTTCGGCGGCTGGAAGAGGAAGGACTTCAGAAAAGGATGAGAGGGGAGTCCAACGGCAACCTGCACTACTGCTATGAAAACACCCGAACGTGGTGGACTACAAAGGACGGATAGGGCTGTCACCATCTACCGACTACCACAATGGTTCCGTGGGGTGGAACACACTTTCTAGCTAACACTAAGATCAGACACCACGTCTGCACTCGGTGTTAGAATTTCTCTCGAGGCCTTCGAGAGAAATCCCCCTCAACCTAGAGCACTAACTTGAGATACTCTAGTCCGGGCAAGAAAACCCGTAAGATAGATTCCCGATTACTAAGAGAGATAACTTAGCCTAAGCTAAAGGACAACTTCCGTGCTCAAGCTGAACCTCAGACTTGTGTAAATAAAAGACTACGGAAAGTAAAGCTGACTCAGAAAAGTAAAGAAGATAACTTATATTAATAAAGTCAAAAGAAAGATACAAGAGCTATACCAGACTTCCGACGACTCCGGAATCCCGAGCAAGCTCAACTCGACTCTAACTCCCAAGCTACTAACCTACTCTAGAAAGTAGAAGAGAAGAGCTCCAATGGTGTGTGTCTTGAGTGATGGATGGTGCCTCCTTTTATAGCCCTCCCAAGGTCGGTACTGGCAGTTATCCCCCGTAGCGTTAGTTGCAAGCAGGTAAGGTCGGTGTGCTTATCTTCCACGCGAAGCCGGGGCTTAAGATGCTGCAAAGTGGGGCCGGCCGGTCTCCCCTAGGCCGGCCGGCCTGGGGGTGCCATCACGTGGCCACCGCCTTTCGGACAACAGCTCTGATCACTTCCTAGAGGCGGTTGGTAGTTGGTTTTGCGTCGGTGTTGCAGTTGCTAGGCCGGCCGGCCTCCCTTTGGCCCATCTCGACCTTTGACTCGACCGAGGCTCTGCTCTGGTCTTGTGTAGTCTCCTGGGAAATGGGTTCTTGAAACACTTGTGACCTTGGGCTGCCTTGTAGAATTTTGGATGGATGTTGAGACCTTTCGGTGTTTCCAGTTGAACCAAGGCCTAATCCTTGACTTAGAGCCCCTTGAATGTGTCACATTGGCACTGGTTCAAAGCTGGGACCGTGTCTCTGGAGGTGCCAGGCCGGCCGGCCTAGGAGAGGCCGCCCGGCTTGGGATTTTGCCCAATTCTGCTCAATTTTGGTATACCTATTCCTGGAATCAAAACTCATCCAAAACTCGTGGAACTCGTTAGAAATAAATAGAATTTGAATAGAACATAATGTAAAGCTCATATTATTTCCGAGAAGTTGACGGCTTAGAATGTGAAATTATGGCCGTCAACACCCCCCAAGCTTAAACTTTTGCTCGTCCTCGAGCAAAGCTTAAACTGAGGCTCGGTGAATCAGGAGTTGCATCAATGTTTACTCCCTTGCAGGTACCTTGTGCACAGCATACTACTCTTCCCGTATGTACTTATGAAAAGTTGCCACATACCTATGGTTTTGGAAGATGGGGCGTATTTGTTTTTCATCCCTCGGTCTTGAGCGGTTGTTGGACTGAACAACCTTCACCGGAATGTTCCCTGCTATCTATTCAGGTTCCCAACTCGGATTTTTTGCAAGAATTTTTCAAAAGAGGTTCAGATTTCCCAATGGTACTCTCGAGTCTCTCAAAGTGTATGATCCTCACATATGGTCAAGAAATATGACCATCTTCTTCCTATCTCTAAAGTTGGTATGTGTAGTTTATGGGTAGGAAGATGTATGCATATCTTGGTTACCTGTATTGCTTAGCTGAAGGGTGATCCAAGCTGGGGTCGGTACTCTGCCAAATCCAGGTCTCACAGAACATGGGGTTTTTGGAGGGTATGGAGTGGATGGACTGGATGGTTTCCCATTTGAATTTATTTGAACTCCATAATTTGCAACTTGAAATGGAGAGTGGGCTTCTTTTTCTTTCTTCCTTCCTCTCTTTTTTTTAAGGAAGATAACTCCACTCTCCTTTGTTGGAATATCTTGAATTTCTTTGGAGTTTTGAATGGGGAAGCTTTTGTGGAATGAACTTGTGGTATATGAGATGGTGATTGTGGGGACACATAGCTGGCAAGAGTGGATGTCAATACCCGGAGTGAGTGACTGACAGGCCAGCTATGTTTGGGCTAGGAAATGGTGGATTTCTTGTGGGATAAAGACCTGTAGATGGCAAGTACCATTCCCGAAGTGGATGCACCATTTGACAAAGCTCAAAGTAACTTTAGATAGGTCAAAACAGCTTATGCAATATAAGGCTCTGGATGGGTCATTTTTACCATGGGAAACCTCCACCAAAATTTCAGTTTTAAAAGATTTCCGAGGGGTTCCCTACTAGAGCAGCAGTTTAAATTTCGGTTTGGGCTATCTCGAATCCCGCAACAACTTAGACTTTCTGAAATTAAACTCATGCCTCCACTCAACCAAATTTTCAGTGGAACTACTATGTGCCAACTAGTTCAGGTACTAGGAGAGTAAAAAGCTGTAAACAAGGCACATACAGAATTTAAATAGAGCAACTATTCATCATTTCCAAAGTGAGAGCTTACACAGATTTCCACTCATATATTTTATTCAAAGCATGTAAATATTTTTTGGGTTTTTGTTTAAAGATTATTTATTTATTACTACTACTATTTTTGTTGTTTTTTAAGCATGACTACTGAATAAAAGGAACGGGTGTGATGACTTACCTGGTGGTGTGACTCCCCCCAAGCTTCGATGAAGCTCAGTCCTCCTCATCGGAGTCCTACTCTCCCTCGTTGGGGTCCTCCTCATCGTCATCCTTGTCCTCCTCCTCGTTGTTGTTCTCCTCCTCATCATCGTTGTTCTCCTGCTGGTATGGCTGGTGCTGCTGGTACGGCTGGGACTGCTGATAGTCCAGCCCAAGGTGGATGAAGACGTTCGAGATGTCGTACTGCAGAGCGGAGGTCAACCCCCAGCTCTCCTGAGTGAGCTGGGTGTTGTGTGTTATCGTGTCCTGCATCTCCTACTGCTGCGTACCAAGTGTGCTGATGCAGTTCGAAAGGTCCACGATGCTCCGAAGGATCAGGTCCTCGTAGTTGAAGCGTACTAAGGACGAGGGACCCACCTGTGGACCATAGGACAGATGCATACCTGCGGGGTAGTACAGTCCTTGTCCACCGGTGAATCCGCTGCTGCCGGCCTGGTACGGGTTGTAAGTATAATGCCCGTGCGCCTCCTCGAAGCTCATGTTCTCCATGGACGGCCCCGGCTGTGCTGAGGCGTGTCATGAAGGACCTGCTTCGGCTTGTCCGCGCCGTGTTCTGCTCCTCGTCTGTGGACCTGCAACACTCCTTTTTCGGGTACTCTTTTCTCCATCTGCAATGTTAGACTCTTCACCGAGTAGATAGAGAGTCTCGGGCATGGAAGTTCGATCTCCCTATCATACCCAGGGTAGCACATAAAGATAGAATTTCCTGGCCCTTCCCGCATCATGTGCCCTTGCACAAAATGCTCAAGACCGACCTCGTATCTGTATGCCTCCGTCTCAAGCAAGAAGGTGACTTCGGCGCCCTCCATCGCTTTGACATACCTCGCCACACGGGTGACCAGTGGGGTTATGTCGATGGGGCCTTTGGCCGTGATCATCTTCTGCCAATGAGCAAGCTTGCTCCGGATGGGCGAGAAATGAATCTTGTTCGCCATAGCGTACAGACACTGCAGCTCAGGCAAGCTACAGAGGCGAAGGTCTGTGCGGCAATGCACAACCATGGCGAGCCACTTGGCAAGAAACCTCAGAGTAGGATTATGAATTGAAACTATGATGTTCTTACTACTCACGGGTTCATTAGAAATTTCACTCCACCAAGAGCTACGGTCATACTGATAACGCTCAACAAGTGTGTTGGGGTCTAAGATTCATCTTTTATTAAAGCCCAAAGCAACACTAAACTGTTGGAGAGTCATTTCAAATTGCTCGTTAAAGAACCGAAAGTAAACTTTAGTTTCAGTGCTGGTTTCTTCAACGGTAAGAGACATAAGAAACTCCATGGTCAAGAGGTGCGAATCTGGCTCGACGATGTCGGCGAGTTCTCCCATCCGACGGCAATGAAGGCTTGGTTCTTGTCTTGCAGAAGTCCCGTCATGATGAGGAAGCGGGTTTCAAACCTCTTGGCATGGGCATAGGTCTGCCGCTTCAGTAGCTCGAGTGCTTGCCGCTCGTAGTCGTTCTTGTAGACGATCTGCTCCACCATTGTCAAGATCCTGATGCGGAAGCGGCTTCTTGGGACTGCGGGAATTTCTTCTTCTTCCCGAGATGCATGAGAGCGGTGACCGGAGTCGACCAACATGTTATCTCGAGAAGAAGAGGAGCTCCGCGAGCTTCTCGACCTTCTTGAGAATGCCTTCTTGACCTTCTCTTTTGCTCGGGTTATCAAGATGCATGCAAAAGGTTAGCATGAACAATACCCGAAGGAAACAAGAAGTTAAGAGATGGGTTAGCGTTAGTCGTTAGTTGTTAGTCATTCTTGCGGGGCGTTAAACCACCAAAAATGTTCAACGTTCAGCGAGCCATGAATTTATTAAGGGAAATATTTTTGTGTTTTTTGGTTTATGAACTTCACTAATTACTACTCAAATTTTTGTTTTTAGGCAAGCTAGCACTTGAGTTTTTCTCCTAATCAACTCAAAAGAGCTCAATTAGGCAAGAAACTTAAGGAAGAGAGAAGGGATTAAAGAGCTCGGGCTGGAACACGACTACCTAAGCTTCTGGTGCACTGAGGGACGTCGGGCTCGCTGGCTTTTATAGCCGCATGCAGAGGCCAGGTCGGCCGGCCTGGGGTAGGCCGGTCGACCCCCTGAGTGGCGCCCGTTGCTCCACGTCAAAGCTCTAGTGCTTAGGCTCGCGATTATTGCTACCACCGTCGGTGGTGATGGGACTTGGGCGGAGGATAGGAGCTAGCCGGCCTCCCTGGGGCCGCTCGGCCTGCCACCGGCACGATGAGTGCCTGCCCCTTTGTCCCTTGCTTCGTGATCACTCCTGGTGCCCATCCCTTCTTGCTCTCTGTCAACCAAAAGAAAGGTGGGGCCGGCTGGCCTAGAGCTCGGCCAAAAAATTTCGAATTTTTTTTGTGAAGTTCTTTGATGCAAAACTTTCAAAATTTAAACATGGGTTGGTTTAAATTCAAACATGATTATGCAAGTTGGAAACAAAATTATGCAAGGAAAAATTTAAATTATCCTATATGCAATGCAAGTGATGGATATGTGCCACGTACCTCATGGTGAGAGCTCGGGTTTAGAGTCCGGAGCCGGACTCTCCATTCCTTTGGTCTGATTGTCATCGCCCGATGGAGTCTTGGGCGACGACACCTTCTTCCGCCACACTTTCTTGGGTGTGGGTTGTGCTTCGACCCTTACTTCCTGTGATGCCAGAAATTTCTTACGCTGGATTCGACATTTGGCATTCTTCTGATTGTGAAGCTTGATTTGCTTCGCTTTCTCTTGAAGTTGTAGCTCCTCCTGAATCCGCAGATTCTCCACGAATGCGATGAGGGCTTCAATATTTGGAAGCAATGGTTTCTTCATCTCTTTCTCGGGTTTCTTCTTTCTTCGGACCTCTTTGACTTGGTTGCATTGTTCGACCTTCGGTTTGAAGGCGAACTTCTCCTGCTGGCCATTGATGTTGAGCTGGATTTCTCTAGCTCCAACATCAATATGGGCGTTTGCTGTACTCAAGAACGGCCTGCCCAAGATGAGCGGCGTCTTGGCGTCGACTTCCATGTCGAGCACGATGAAGTCGACGGGGATAAAGAAATTCCGGATTTTCACCAGGATATTCTCTACTATTCCTGTGGGATAGCAGACAGTTTGATCCGCTAGCTGCAAACACATGGTAGTAGGGGCAAGTGCATGATGGTTAAGTTTATCATAAACTACCTTTGGCATGACACTGACGCTTGCTCCCAAGTCATAGAGGGCGTTGGAGAAATGTTGAGCCCCGATCGAGCAAGTGATGGTGGGGCAGCCTGGGTCTTTCTTCTTCACAGGAGAGGATCGAGTATAGCTGCGCTACACTCTTCCGTTAAATGCACGACCTCAGTGGTGGGAAGCGTCTGCTTATTTCCAAGAATATCCTTGATATACTTGGCGTACGTGGGTACCTGTATAGCGTCAAGAAGTGGTATATTGATATATAACTTCTTGATTACCTCGACGAACTTGCCGAATTGTTCGTCGACCGCTGGCTTCCTTATCCGCTCTAGAAATGGTAAGGCAGTTGTGTCGTGATAGTCCCGTGAAGTCGTCAGCCTCCTCCTCCTCTTCGTCTTCAACTTCGGTACGGCTAGCAGTTACGGTCTTCCGCTGCTTTCCTGCATCTTTTGGGAAAGGTGGCTCTTATGTGGTCTTACCACCACGCGTGGTCACCGCACTAACATTTTCTTTCGAGGGTACTTCCGGTTGCCCGGGTAGATTCCCCGCATTGACGTTAGGACATGAGGATACAAGCTGAGCTACTTGAGTTTCTATCATTTTGTTAAAGCTCAGTTGGTTTTTAATAATAGAATTGAATCCCTCTAGTTGTGCAGCCATAGATTCTAGGATCTTGTCATTAGCAAGAAATTTCCTACTAATGTTATCATTTATTTGCTTTTGGCCGTACACTAGGTCTTTTATTGTGGGATGAAAACTGTTATTGAAATTCGTACCTTGTTGTTGACCGAAGGGGAGGTTGGGCTTGGAGTTCCAACCCTGCTGAGGACGAAATCCCAAGTTGGGATTGTTGTTGGTCCCAACGAAGTTCGCGTCCTCTTGAGTTAAGGGGCACGAAGTGCCCGAGTGCCCAGTCTCACCACATGTTTCACATGTCATACGAGACTCCGAAACTTGATTAACCTCCTGGTGCGGAGATTCTAGCTTTTTCATCAAAAGTTCCAACTTGGCAGCTAACATGTCGACCGTGTCGATCTGATGTACGCCCCTGGGACGGGCTGGCTGCCTTTCTCCTTTCCAACTTTGGTTGGAAGCTATCTTGTCAATCAGCTCCTTTGCTCCCGCAACATCGAGAGAAAGGAAGGAACCACCCGCAGCTATGTCAATGTGGTCCTGGGCTTGCTGATTCAGGCCATGGAAGGAGTTCTAAATGATCAGCCACTCTTCTATGCCGTGGTGTGGGCATGCTTGTATGTACTCCTGGAGATGCTCCCAGACTTCCGGGATGGTCTCATCTGGCATTTGCTGAATTCCATTGATCCTGTTCTGGAGGGCATTGGTCTTGCCCACTGGAAAGTACTTGGCTAGGAATGCATTTGAACAAGCTTTCCATGTTGTGAAAGCTTTCTTGTTGGAGTAGAACCACGTCTTGGCCTTCCCGAGCAGTGAGAACGGGAACAGGCGAAGACGGACGTCATCCAGAGTAGTTCCTTTAGGGTTGATGGTGTTACTCACCTCCAAGAAGTTCTGGAGATGGGCGTTGGCATCCTTTGATGCCTTTCCACAGAATGGGCTTGCTTGGACCATATTCACAAGTCCAGTCTTAAGCTCAAAGCTGTCATTGCCGGCTTGGTTGATGTTCAGTCCAGTAGGAATGTGGCTGCTGGACGGGGTAGAAAACTGGCGGAGAGTCTTCTGAGCCATGGATGAGGATGTTGAAGTGGAAGGTGAACTGATAGGCCAAGTGAGCTACTTCTGAGGTAGGACGACGCGGCGTCTCACGATTCTCCCAATTCTTTCTGGATTTGGGTGGAAGTTACTTGGTAGGTCGAAACCGGTCATGCACTTCTCTGCATCGATCAAGAGATAGAGAGAGCAATGGTAAGCCCGCTAGGGTTAGCGGAGACAAACTAGTATAGTTTATCAAACTATCTACGATATCTTTAGCCAATTGCTTCCCCGACAACAGCGCAAGAAATGCTTGTTGGCGTTTCTTATGCCCAATTAGAATAGATATTCTGCAAGCGCACAGAATCACCGCTGTAGCATTTCGCCTTGGAGTATTCCAGGGTATTGTATTTTTCCTCAGGACAGCACTATGGTAAAGAGTATCATAAATCGATTGATAACCGTACTAGCTTAATCGACCGACTGACTAGACGGGGGTAAGCCAGATAGGTAGTGAGATAAATGGCCAGGCAATGACCGAGTGACACACAGAGATTCTAAACCTTAGAGAGGTAGAGCTGGGAGGCCAACGAGCGAGATAAGACACCTGATACACTTCTGAACTATCAAGCTAGCCTATCTAGATCAGACTAAGCACCTAACTAGTTCTCAGGAAAGCATAGCTTACTTCGGTGGTTGGAAGAGGAAGGACTTCAGAAAGGGATGAGAGGGGAGTCCAACGGCAACCTGCACTACTGCTATGAAAACACCCGAATGTGGTGGACTACAAAGGACGGATAGGGCTGTCACCATCTACCGACTACCACAACGGTTCCGTGGGGTGGAACATACTTTCTAGCTAACACTAAGGTCAGACATCATGTCTGCACTCGGTGTTAGGACTTCTCTCGAGGCCTTCGAGAGAAATCCCCCTCAACCTAGAGCAGTAACTTGAGATACTCTAGTCCGGGCGGGAAAACCCGTAAGATAGATTCCCGATTACTAAGAGAGATAACTTAGCCTAAGCTAAAGGAAAACTTCCGTGCTCAAGCTGAACCTCAGACTTGAGTAAATAAAAGACTACGGAAAGTAAAGCTGACTCAGAAAAGTAAAGAAGATAACTTATATTAATAAAGTCAAAAGAAAGATACAAGAGCTATACCAGACTTCCGACGACTCCGGAATCTCGAGCAAGCTCGACTCGACTCTAACTCCCAAGCTACTAACCTACTCTAGAAAGTGCAAGAGAAGAGCTCCTGTCGGTACCCTATACCAGGAATACCCACTTCTACTGCAACAAGGCAGGACTCGCATAGTCATATGTGATTAACGCCATAAGGGGCGGAGCTGCCGGGCCACACGGGTCAGGCTCCTACCCCACCGGGCAAATGGCCCCGGACCTGCTCCCCTCTCTGGGACGGGTCCGGTGACGCCACGTGTCCCAAGAGGAGGGGGAGCTCCGAACCAACGGCCGGAGGCCCGGACCCCCCATAGGGGTACGGGACCTCCCCGCTCCTGCCCAGACCTCCCATGCGCGTAGAGCCAGCATACCGCCAGGGAGGTCCGGAGACTCCACGTGTCCCGCAGGTGCGGGACACGGGCACGAGTCTTCCACTGGAAGACTCGCCCACCTACCGCATTTAATGCGGATGGTTGAGGCGTGCTCTGCATCCACTGCGCGCGGGGCAGCCTTTTTCAGGCCTCACTGTGGACCGCGTATTACCAAGGTACACAGTGCAGCTGCCTGCGCCGCACCCACGCAGAGCTCGTCTGCCACATTAATTGGATACGACGGCATGACACTTTTCCATCATGCCACCTACGCTGCAAGCTACACAACCATCCAGCTACGTGGCAGGCGATGCCGCTGGCTACGCCCGGCGCCGTTTCGACAAGACAGCACCTGGACACGCCGGACGGAGGATTCTGGGAGCAGGCAAGGAAATCCAGGAGGGAGATCTCCTTCGCCTGCGACACTTAATGTATGAACAATACTTAGTTTATACTACATCGTTGGGCCCACCTGTCGGGAACCAACGACCATGTGCGCGCCTCCCTTGAGATATAAAAGGGAGGCGCCCGCTGTACGCAGGGAGGTTGGACACAAGCTCTCCAGAGCACCCCAGACGCTCGCTAGACTCAGCTCCAAGCTCTTCCAAACCCAAGCAATACATCACACAGTAGATGTAGGGTATTACGCTCCGGCGGCCCGAACCACTCTAAATCCTGGTGTGTTCATCGTGTTCTTGAGCGAGATCTAACTAGGACTAGCTAACCCCCGAGTACACACCCTCTGGGCTTAGGCGGGTGCCTTCCACCACCCGGCTGTGGTTTGCCACACCACGACATTTGGCGCGCCAGGTAGGGGCAGTAGCTGGTCGCAGTTCATCTCTTCCTTGTCTCCATGGTTCGTGTGGACGACGTGGAGATGACAGAGGGTGTGGCGTCCTCCATGCCACACGCCTCTCGTGTTCCTGCTCCAGGGGTAACCATGCCCGTGGAGCAGGCGCCGTCGGCGGCAGCGCGCGCTGCTCGACGGCAAGGGTCAGGGCGGCCGTCACGGCACCCTCGCAGGCTGCGAGCGGCAGAGCGCTGGCGGCGGCTAGGGAGTTGTTTTGCAACCCTCCGGCTGCTGCAGCCTCACCAGATGCCCTGAGGCAGTGGCGAGACGACGTTGATCGTCTCCTCCATCTAGCTCATGCCTCCCCCAGTTCTGCAAGGACTGGGCAACGACCACCGCCCGGCAATGCGGTGGTACCTTACCACCAGCGCTAGGGCGGTGCGTCGGCATCCGTGCGCTCCCCCACCGTGAGGGGTGTATGATCAGAAGACCGGCGGGCAGAGCTCAACCACCGGCGTGCGGGAGAGGATGCCCACATCTCCGTCGAGAGGGCGCGAGAGCGCCGTCTCAGCATTGAGGGTCGCAACCTCAACGCCGACTTGGACGTGGCAGCACCCAAGCCTCCGGTGAACGCCCGGATACAGGCGTGCGCCCCGGTGGCTGGGGTAGGCTGCGCTGCACTGGCGGAGCACTTCCGCGCGGTGACATGGCCGTCCAAGTTCCGCCCGCACCTGCCGGAGAAGTACGATGGTACCACTAACCCGTCGGAATTCCTGCAGGTGTATGTTACCGCCATCACAGCAGCTGGTGGTAACGATGCCGTCATGGCGAGCTACTTTCATGTAGCCTTGTCTAGGCCAGCCCGGACTTGACTCATGAACCTCACACCTAGGACGATTTAGTCCTGGGAGGAGCTCTGTGCGAGGTTCACAGCGAACTTCGCCAGCGAATACCAGAAGCATGGTGTGGAGGCACACCTCCACGCCGTGAGGCAAAAACCCGGAGAGACGCTCAGGGCCTTCATCTCGCGCTTCACCAAGGTACGGGGTACCATTCCTCGTATCTCCGATGCATCTATTATCACTGCTTTCCGCCAGGGGGTACATGACGAGAAGATGCTCGAGAAGTTGGCGACGCACAAGGTGGAAAGCGTTACTACACTTTTCTCCCTGGCAGACAAGTGTGCCAGGGCCATTGAGGGCCGTGCATGGCACTCAGTCCCCCAAGACGGAGACGCCAAGGCTGGTGGCTCCGGTGCTACCGCTCAGGGCGGTGGCAAGAAGAAGAACAAGAACTGGAGTCGCGGGGAACCACATTCTGGCGGGCCAGTCGTTGCAGCAACGGCGCCAGCTGCAGCGCCAGCTGCTGCAGCAGCGGCTGGGGGCCAGAATGCGCATGGCAAACGCCCTCGCCCGCAAGGTGGAAGCGGAGGTTCATGCCCAGTGTATCCCACCGCTCGCCACAGCGCCGCTGACTGCTGCGAGATCCAGAAGCTCGCGAAGCGGGTCAGTGGGCGGCGTGAGCAGTCCTCTAAGGATGGTTCACCCCCTCCTTGCCAGCGGTCTGGCAAGGAGAAAGCCTCCGACAGCGGGGCCGCTGCTGGGGAGAAGGAGCTGGGGTACCAATCCCCCGCTCGGGAGCTGAAGGGCGTGTACCACGACAACGACTCCGACTCTGACAATGACAACCGCCGCAAGAAGCTGTACGTGATATACGGCGGAAGCTGGGAGCTTGTCTCCCAGCGGGACGTGAAGACCCTTCGCCGAGAGGTCCTTTCGATGAAGCCGGGTGTCCCGAAGGCGGCGCCGCACCAAAGGTGGATGAACACCACCGTTTCCTTCGGGCCATCCGACTGCCCGGGGAATATGGCAGGGGCTGGTATACTACCTCTAGTCACCACTCCTGTCATATCCAACGTGAGGCTCTATCATGTGCTGATCGACGGTGGGGCTGGCCTCAACGTCATTAGCTATGCAGCGTTCAAGCAGCTGTAGATTCCGGAGTCCAAGTTGACTCCCTCTCGCCCATTCTCCGGAGTGGGCCCACATCCGGTGTTCCCTCTGGGGAGCATCACACTGCCGGTTATGTTCGGGACCGAGGAGAACTTCCGCACATAGAGCGTTCTATTCGATGTTGCGGAGGTGAACCTCCCATTCAACGCCATCATTGGCCGGCCAGCACTTTATCGCTTCATGGCCATTGCCCATTACGGGTATTTGGTCTTGAAGATGCCTTCCCCTGCCGGTGTCCTCACCGTGCGGGGTGACCGCACCGCTGCTGTCACTACAGTTGAGAGACTGCATGCTCTGGCGGCAGAGGCTGCCCGTACCGAGGAGGATCCATCCACCTCGCAACCCAGGGCGCCTGCAAAGGCTCCTAGGGTTTAGCCATCTGATCCGGATGATGTTCCCATGAAGACGGTGCAGATCGGGGCGGACTCCTCCAGGACCATCCGCATCACGGGGAACCTGGAGGAGAAATAGGAAGACGCGCTCATCACTTTCCTCCGGGCAAATGTGGATGTGTTCGCCTGGGAACCGTCACAGATGACCGGGATCCCCAGGGAAGTGATCGAGCACAATCTGAGGATCTACCCCGATGCCACGCCGGTGCGCCAGAAGCCCCAGAAGCAGTCCATGGAGCGGCAGAACTTCATCCGCGAAGAAGTGCACAAGCTGCTGCACGCTGGCTTCATCGAGGAGGTCCACCACCCCGTGTTGTTGGCCAATCCGGTCGTCGTCCCAAAGGCCAACGGGAAGCTTCGGATGTGCATCGACTACACCAGCCTCAACAAGGCATGCCTTAGAGACCCCTATCCTCTTCCACGTATCAAATCAGATCGTGGACTCCACCTCCGGGTGTGACCTTTTGTCTTTCCTAGATGCATACTCTGGTTTCCACCAGATTCAGATGTCTAGAGAGGATAGGAAGCATACTACTTTTGTAACAGTAGATGGGCTTTATTGCTACATTGTCATGCCGTATGGTCTAAGGAATGCCTTGCCCACGTTTGTACGAGCTATGAACAAAACCTTCTGTAATCTAATTAGAGATGTTGTTGAGGTGTATGTTGATGACATTGTGGTCAAGACCAAGGTAGGGTCAACACTAGTGGAGGACCTATCCCTCGTCTTCTACTGGCTCCGCGCCACGCGCACGAAGCTGAACCCCGAGAAGTGCATCTTCGGCGTCTCAGCAGGGAAGCTACTGGGTTTCCTGGTCTCACATCGAGGCATCGAGGCAAACCCAGCCAAGATCATGGCGATCGAAGTGATGAGGCCTCCCGGCCACATCAAGGATATCCAGAAGCTTACTAGATCTCTCGCTGCTCTTAGCAGCTTCATATCGAGGCTGGCTGAGAGGGCCCTCCCTTTCTTCAAACTATTGAGGAGGTCCGGTCCATTCTCTTGGACCGAAGAGGCTGAGCAAGCCTTCCAGGAATTGAAGCAGCACCTCACCTCACTGCCAGTATTGGTGGCTCCAGAGCCCGGTGAGCCGTTGTTTCTGTATCTTGCTGCGTCTGCAGAGGCGGTCAGCATGGTGTTGGTCGCCGAAAGGACGGAGCAACCTCGCCAGGGGGACACCAAGGTCTCCCCGGCCAAGGATGGTGAGCCGGACCCCGGACACGGGGGCCCGTCAGCCTCACCTCTGCCTGAAGGTCCATACCCCGCACAAGGGGGTCCCGAGGAGCCTCGTTCCTGTGGGAACCCAGAGGCGCTGGGGGCCCAAGGACCTGATGTGGTGGAGAAGGGCGAGCCGGACCCGGTAACCAGGGTCCGGACCGTCCAAAAGCCAGTTTACTATGTCAGCGAAGTCCTCCATGAGGCAAAGGCCAGGTATCTTGAGACGCATAAGCTTATCTATGTCATACTTATTGCGTCCAGGAAGCAGCGCCAGTACTTTCAGGCACACCGAGTTGTTGTAGTGACCTCTTATCCGCTAAGAGCGATCCTACACAACTCCAACGCCATGGGCAATATCGCCAAGTGGGCAGCAGAGTTGGCTGAGTTCCAACTGGACTTCCAGCCTTGCCCCGCAGTCAAGAGCCAGATCCTGGCTGACTTCATAGTGGAATGGACTCCTTCCCCAAGTAATTCTGGGGGTCCGGACTTCAACGCCAGACCCCCGGAGCCGAAAATCAGGACGCCAGTCTTCACCGAGCTCCACTGGACACTCTTCTTCGATGGGTCCTCCCGCGAGAAGCGGGCCGGAGCTGGTGTGGTCCTCATCGACCCAAACGGAGATCATCTGAAGTACATGGTGCACCTTGAGTTCAAGGCCACCAACAACATGGCGGAGTACGAAGCTCTGATCTTTGGCCTGACGCAAGCCCTGTCTTTGGGGGTCCGGCAGCTTCTGGTGAAGGGGGACTCACAGCTAACCTTCAAGCAGGTCCGAGGGGATTGCAGCTGCAACAATCCCCAGCTTGCGGCATACCTCATCCATGTGAGGAAGCTCAAGAAGGACTTTAACGCCTTGGAACTGCAACACGTTCCCCGCGAACTCTACTCAGCAGCGGATGATCTCTCCATGAGAGCATCTACCTGGGCATCCGTGCCCGTGGGCGTCTTCGAAAGACGGTAGCTGAGACCTACCGCTCAGCCCGCCGAACTGGGTGAAGGGGATCAAGCTAGCACCTCGAAGCTAGCTGTCTCGACGGCATTCCACGTGTGGTGCCCGCCCTGGGTTGTGAGCTCTGTTGAGGATCCTGGAGACCTTATAGAGCCACTCCCACCTGCTCAGGAAGCTCCCGATGCATGGATCTTCGAGATCCAGGACTACCTGAAAGATAATATCCTCCCTGATGACGATGTGTCCGCTGAGCGTATAGTACGATTGGCTAAACGCTATGCGGTGGTAGAAGGGGATCTCTACCGCCGTGGCGCCAATGGGGTCCTCATACGGTGCATTTCCCAGGGAGAGGGCCATGAGTTGCTCGCGGAGATCCATGGAGGCGAGTGTGAAAATCATTCCACATCTCGCACGCTTGTTGGCAAAGCCTTTCGGCATGGCTTCTACTGGCCGATAGCACTCCAGGATACGGCTGAGCTGGTAAAGTCCTGCAAAGCATGCCAGTTCCATGCAAAGCAAATACACACACCGGCTCAAGCTCTGCAGATGATTCCGCCCTCAAGGCCATTCGTCGTGTGGGGTGTGGATATCCTGGGGCCATTCCCCCGGGCCGTCGGCGGGTACCGGTTCCTCTACGTCGCCATCGACAAGTTCACAAAGTGGCCGGAGGTTACCCCTGTGGTGAACATCACCAAAAAGTCAGCAGTTGCATTCCTCAAGTCCATTGTGTGCAGATTTGGCGTCCCAAACCGCATCATCGCGGACAACGGGACCCAATTCAAAAGCAGACTCTTCCAAGAGTACTGCGAGGACATCGGCATCCAGCTATGCTTTGCGTCCGTGGCACACCCCCGCAGCAATGGACAGGTTGAGAGAGCGAATGCAGAGATCCTCAGGGGACTCAAGACCCGCACCTACAACTGCTTGAAGAAGCATGGTGCCAAATGGGTTGACGAGCTTCCGTGCGTACTATGGGGCAATCGGACCACACCTAGCCGGGCCACCGGGGAG
Organism: Panicum virgatum; assembly: GCF_016808335.1. Taxonomy (NCBI): domain Eukaryota; kingdom Viridiplantae; phylum Streptophyta; class Magnoliopsida; order Poales; family Poaceae; genus Panicum; species Panicum virgatum. The sequence continues at coordinate 28,553,357 of NC_053153.1, read as the reverse complement.
ACTCCATTCTTCCTGGTCTACGGGGTTGAAGCATGCCTTCCCCCAGAAATTCACCTGGGCTCACCACGGGTCCAGGCTTTTGATGAATCCATGCAGGAGCAGCTGCGGCGTGACGACGTGGACTTCTTTGACGAAAGAAGGTGGCGAGCAGCAATCCGAAATGCACGCTACAACCTGGCGCTCCGGCGCTATCATCCACGGTTCGTGCACAGTACGGAGCTCCGGGCTGGCGACCTCGTCCTCAGACGGATCCTGAACCGAGCAGGGCTCCACAAACTTTCCCCCAGCTGGGAGGGGCTCTTCAAGGTTACAGAGGTATGCCGGCCCGGATGCGTTCGCCTCGCCACAGAAGATGGAGTGCCGCTGCCCACCCATGGAACATAGAACATTTGCGTAAGTTTTACACTTAGGCAGAGCGGCGAAATGAATTTTTCCTTTGTAATAAGATAGAATCAGTGTGCGGCCCAGAGCGGTTGGGGTCCGCCCCCATAAACCCGACCTCTGGCATCCATCGCACCGTCGGCTAGCATTAACGCGCGGCCCAGAGCGGTAGAGGTCCGCCCTCGAAAACCCGGCCTCTGGCATCCATCGCGCGCGCCATGTATATCAGATTGCAAAGGAAAGATTTGCCCAGTTCTGTCTTTGTGTCAAAATTTTATTTCGCATTTCGACTCTCCAGATTTTACTTTTCTACCCCCCTAGCGGACTTAAGCTCTTGTCGCTACAACTAAGATCTATATTGAGTTGCTGGATTGCCGTATAGGTCCGGACCCTCTTGCTGCTGGTAGAGGGGTCCGGACCCCTAGGGACCTGCTCTGGAGAGGGGGTGCTTGTTTCCTGGGGTGGTCCGGAGCCCTGTGTAGCCGCTTAGCCGGTTCCGTACCCAAAGCCGACACACTCCACCACCCTGTAACGAGTGCTCTAGTACCTGGAGCCGGGTAATTAGTGGCCCAGACCTCGTTCTAGCTCAAGGGTTGGCTTCCTAAGTCCTATACGGCATAACCAGCTCCATATCTCAAAGGATAGAGTACGACAGAGTGACCTCAACCACTGCTAGGAAGGGTCTGGAGTGTCGGAGCTAGGTCCGGAAGAGTCGTGTTGTTTCTTGGATTGGTCCGGAGCCCTATGTAGCACCTTAGCCTAGTTCCGCACCCTAAGCCTACACACTCCACCACTCTATAACAAGCACTGAACTACCTGGACCTGTGCCTCCGGAGCTCCGGACCTCGTACTAGCCTGGGGGACGGTCCAGAATAGGTTCCGCGGTCCTGCAACTAAGCTATAACTTTGAAGTGGTACACAGGTTAAGCCTTGGCAGGTGGTACCTAGCCTCAAATCATTGAGCCTACCTACCAGGGGGTCCCGGCGTCCGCTTCAAAGGTTTCATGCAGATTAAGGTCCAGTCTCAGTGGTAGACAGACTCAAAACAGCTGAGTCTGTCTCCTAGTGGCCCGGAGCATTCGCTTTAACCCAGACATCGCGGATCGATTCTGCATGTGTCAAACAGCTAAGTTGCAGTATCATTACTACCATATATGCGAGATTCATTTCCCTCTCTGTAGTTCTTTCTGCTACGCAGGGAACAAGATGCTCGCTCGGCTTGCAATCTATGCTACACCTATGACCAAGGACGCTTGCCCAACTTTATGCGGGGGTCCGAAGTGTCTTCTACGGCTCCGGTGGCCGATAGGTCCAACAACTGAACCTATCAGCCAGGGGGCCAGGGCGCAGGGGTGCTGCATACCGCAAACCAGAACAATTGATGAACAGCTAAGTTGAAATTTTATTCTATCAAGTTTCAAACAAGTACAATGTTTTGTTACGTAACTCAAAAAGCAAAGCAAAAGTACACAGTCCAACTCAGGGATCGGCAGGCTCCCGCTTGAAGTAGGCGGCGACGAAGTCGATGACCTCCCGCACGCTATCCCGAGCGGCGGCCTCCATCTCTGCCACAGGACCATCGAGCACCGGGGCTAGCGAGATGGCCGGGTCGTGGCCCCGGAGGCACGTCAGAATGTGCTCCGCCACCATCCGAATCAGCTCGCGGCCCTCGACCTCAAGCTGGCCAGCAAGGACCGGCTCCAGACGCCGGAGCCTATCCGAAGCGGAGTTGAGCACCGGAAGGGCGTCAGCTATCGATGCTGGCGCCTTTGCCACTTGGATTGGGCTCATTCCAAATGGCACCAGTGCTAAACTCGCCTCGTTCGCCCAGTCGGCGATCCGCTGGGCCCCCAGGCGCTGATCCTCCTGCAGCTTCTGGACCGCCTCCTGGACCCGGCTGTCCAGAGTTGCCTTGGCCGCCTCAACCTCGCGGAGCCTCTCCTCGAGCTCGGCCTTCCTCTTCTCCGCCGACTCCTTCATCTTCTTAAGGGAGTCGCGCTGCATCCCAAGCTGCTTCTCCATGTTGGTGGCATGGGACTCCCGCTTATAGAGGGACTTCTGGTCCTCCTCCAGCTCTGACTCGGCTGTAGCCAGCTGGCTGGCACTCTCCTCTAGCTGCTTCCGCCATCCGGCCAGGGTCCCAGAGAGCTCGTCCAGCTCCTGCTTGCGGATCTCGAGACCCTGGCTGCGGGTCTCAAGCTCGGACTGCTGGGCAGCGAGCAGAGTCTCAAGGCCGGACCGCTGAGCTGCAAAGCTAACCACCTCCAGGGCAAAAGTCTCCTCCCGCTGCGCCAGGGTTTTTTTCCCGGTTCGATACTGCGAACTCCCGGTCAAACACCTTCCGAAGGTTGGCCCGGTAGGCCTCTTGGTCGGCCTTGAGTTTGGACCGGACTTCCGCAGCATGGGAGGCTTCAGCCTTCGTGTGCGTCTCCAGGCGGGTGTGCCAGTCGGAGAGGCGCTGGTGCTCGCTCTCCAGAGAAGCCCACTCCCGCCGGAAGGCCGCCTCGGCAGAGGAGGTTGCCGCCTCGGCAGAGGAGGTTGCCTCCTCTATCGATCGCCGGACCTGGACCAGCACTTGGGGAAGGGGAGTCGCTTCCTCCTCCAGGGGTTGGAGCTGCAGGAGCTGCCTGCCAAAGACCACCTCCAACTCCTCCTCTGCAACAGGACCAGAGCTGGAGGTGGGAGCTTCCGATGTAGGCATCGGAGCCTCAATAGCTGTTGTGCTCGCCGCGGCTGCGCCTAGCACCGGCGCCTCCGCCGCCGCTGCGTCGGGTGCGGCTGTGCCCAGCACCGGCGCCTCCGCCGCCGCTGCGTCGGGTGCAGCTGTGCCCAGCACCGGCACCTCCTCTACCGCTGCGTGGGGTGCGGGAGCGCCCAGCACCAGCGCCTCCGCCGCCGCAGCGTCCGGCGCGGCAGTTCCCAGCACCGGCACCTCCGCCTCCGCTGCGTCAGGCGCGGCTACAATCAGCACTGGTGCCTCCGCCACCGCTGCGTCTGCCGTGTCCGCCACCGGCGCGTCCGCTGATGCAGCGTTGGGCGCTGCTGAGCCTGGTGATGGCGCGCCCGTCACCGCCGCATCGGGCACCACTGGGCTAGCAGAGGTTGCTGCACCCGAGGATCCCGCACCCGCCCTCGCAGCCGCTGTTGCTGCCGAGGCCGTGGTCGCCTGGGCACTAGCCGTCGAGCCGGCGATGGTGGAAGAGATGCTTGGGCGAGGAGCCTTGGCAACAAGGAGAAGGAGCTTTCAGCGTAAAGCGGAGCACCGAGAATAAGGGATGTGGCCAGAATAGCACTAACCCTGAGACGATGGGTCTCCAGTGTCCGCGGAGGCCCGACGACTGCTTCTGCTGCTGCTGCACCTGTGGCTGCTCCTCCTGCTGCTGCTGATGCTCCCGTGGCTGCCGCTGCTGCTATTGCTGCCGGGGGGAGGTGTCTCTCGGCGGTGATGGTGGTGGCACGTCCACCCCAGAGGTCCCGCATTGGCCGGGGGCCCAGGAGCTGCCTTGGCCCGCGTCCTCGGCAGACCTCTGGCGCTTCGCGGCGGGTTCCCCAACTAAGGTCCCGTCGCCCCGCTGCAGCCTGCGCCGGCTCGCATCTCCAGACGGCGCGTCGGAGCTGCCCCGGGCCTGGCTGGGACCGCTCGTAGCGGCGCTTCCAGCCACGGCCTGCTTGCCCTTGGCGGTGAGGCCGGACCCCGCGACGTCCGCACGTCTTGATTCCCGGACGCACCAGGGATCCAGATCCCATGGTTCGGGTCGCCTCCGGTCTGGCGTGCAGCTAGCCCGCCATCGTCGAGAGTCGGTAGGGTGGCCAGCACCGCGGTCCTCAGGCGCGAGTCCTCGCAGAGGGGGATGACACCCTGGGGGAGGATCAGGTTCTCCGGGATGAAGACTTCCCCCGTCACCGCCCGCACCAGGACCTCCAGGGCTTCCTGGGTCAGGTCGCTCCCCTCTCCGCGGTGGGTTCTGCTGTAGTCGTTGAGGCCGGTGAAATTCCAGGCAGGGCGCGGCCGCTACCTCAGGGGGGCGATCCGGCGCTTCAAGAAGTCCCCGAGGATGTGCAGCGAGGTGAGGCCGCTCTCCGCCAGCGACCTGATCTTGCCCAGCACGGAGTCGAAATCTAGCTGCAGGGACGGCTTGGCCCTCCAGGATCCACGGTCGGAGGCGGGCCCCTCGGTCGGCAAGGCGAGGCGCTCGTTAGCTTCGGTGGTGGCAATCACCCAATCCCTGCGCCACTCCTCCCACTTCCCGCAGTAAGGCCGGGAATGTAAGGCGTCGGCAGGTCGCTCCTTGTCTGGAAGTAATACGCCCCCACCTCATCCTTCACCCTCCCGAACTTCACCAGTATGAAGAAGTAGAGGAAGAGGATGACGCATGGCCGCACTCCCACAAACATCTCGCACAAATGGACGAAGATGGACGCCAGGAGGAGGGAGTGGGGCGTGAGGTGCTGAAGCTGGAGGCCGAAGTCTTCCAGCATCAGCAGCAAGAACGAAGAGATCGGCAGCCCCACGCCAGTGGAAATGTGTGAGGTGAATATCACGAATTCCCCGGCGCGGAGGTTACCGAGGGGAACTGAGCCTGCTCGGATCCCCCAGCCAGTCTCCTGTGGGCTCCGCCCTTGCAAGCGGCGCACCGTGCTCAGCTGTAACACCCTAATTTAAATTTCAGCAATTTATAACAAATATAATTGGCTTTATTTAATTTTCTAAGGTTTATTGTGTTAGACTGGCATTTAATCTAAAATTTTGTTCCTTAAGTAATTAAAATTTTATCATAGGTTTAAATCTTGATGTTGCATTCATGCTGGAGCATCTCTTTTATTTGTTTGAGTGTTAGTGTTGAATTCAAATTTGAATTTGAATTCGAATAGTATTAGTTTGGTTTGAATTAAGAAAAAGGAATAGAGGAAGAAACCAAACCCAAGCCCAGGAAAACCCAACACAACCCAGTCCGGCCCATCACCCCCCCTTCCCTTTTTCCCGAGCCCAGCCCAAGGCAACCCAAACCTCTCCTTCCGCTCGGCCCAGCCAGTCCCCGCGGCCCACGCTCGCGCTAGCGCTTCCCGCTCCCGCGTCACCAGGCCCAGCGAGCCAGCGCCGCTTCCTCCCTGACGGCCCGGCCCCACACGCCAGCGTCTCCGCCCGCTCAGCGCTCGCTCGCGCGTTCCCCGCCGCCGCATCCCGCTGACAACCGGCCCCACGACTCAGCCGGCCCACCTGGCAGCCCGGCACCCGCAACGCGCGCTCGCCCGCCCGCGCCCCACTCCTCTCCCTACGCACCCGTGCCCACCTGTCGGCGCTGCTCACCCGCACCGCGCTCGCCTGCTCCGCCACTGACCGAGCGGCCCCACCCGTCAGCTCCACCTTCCTCGCCGCGCAACGGCCGCGCCGCGTCCCCGTGATCTCCGGCGACCTTCCTATTCGGGCGAGCCCCCCTAGATCCCCGGCGCCCCTTCTTAAACCAGCCCGCGGACCCCCTGCACCTCATTCCACCCCACCGCCGCCCCAAAACCCTAGCCGTGCCGCCCGTGTTCCCGGAGCCGGAGCAGAGAACCTGCGGCGCCGTGGACACGCTCTTCCGCCACCGCTCCGCCTCCACAAGTCGACGCCACGACTTCGCATTGGAGTCAGGAGCGCCGTCGACTTCTCCTTCCTCGACTTCGACCCCAGCAGCGCCCTCCTCCGCGAACGCCGGTCCACGCCGCGCCGCCGTACCTCACCCCAACCCCGCTGCGCTTCATCTCCGCCCGATTCGGGCCACGGTGAGGACCGTCTCCACCTCCTCTCTCTTTTGCGTTAGATACTAGAGCCTGTAGGCCACCCCGAGGAACCTGCGCGCCACGCCCCGGCGAGGTTCGCCGCCTGCGCCGCCGCACCCATGTCCCGAGACCCAAATCCTCTTATCTGAGCACAACCGTGGATTACCCATGCCGCAATAGAGCTCCACGGCCAAACCCCATCCCAAATAGCCCCCGGAATGCCGGATTGGGCATCTCCGACGAGCCCGCCGCCACGGGAGCCCTGTTCCCGGCGATCCCCGCCGCCGCCGTAGGCCACGATGGCTCCCCGCCGTCAGATCCGAAGCAAATGCCCAGGATTAGATCCCACGTACCCCTTCACCCGGGACCGACGGATCGAGATCCAACGGCCTGGATCCAAGGAACCGGTTCGACCTGTCTTTTTTCTAAAGAGACCCCCGGTTTTGTTAGAATCAACCCGCAGTCCGATCTTATTCAAAAATAATTACGCAGAGGTCCTGTTTTTAGCGTTTGACCCCCTGAGCTTCTTTAAAATTGAACCCGCCTTCCAGCACCTGGTCTTTTGCACGCTAGCCCTTAGATTTAATGGTTAATTACATTTAGGCCCTCGGTTTTATCAGAAAAGTCCCTGGAACCATGTTTTTATTACAAATAAGCCCCTAGAACTTGTTTTTGGCCTAGAATACGCGTTTTAGCTCCGTTTTAAGCGTTCTTTATGTCCACGCGATCGTTGTAGCGCGTAGAATAGTTTTAGACTAGTTTAGTGTGCTGTTTTTATGTATTGATGTACTATTTCTTAGCTTTTGTTATTGTTTGCTTGTATGCTTATTGTTGTGCCTCGTTTTGGCCATGTGTTCGTGAGTAGACGTTGAGCTACCGGAGGAGCCCCAGTACCAGTACCCGGAGCAGCCGTCTTCTGACCACTTTGAGCAGCAGCAGGAGCAGTACGAGGAAGGCAAGTATAACATGAACACCACCTATCACTGTAAATACGTTTTCATACTGCATTTAATACTGTATGCCTATAAGGATTTCCTAGCCACTTTATATCCTTTATATGTCCTTTGGGTTGCATTTTGGTTAGTTGTGCTAGGTGCCGCGCTATAACACATAATGGTCCTTTTTAATTAATTTGATTAATGGTATATGCAACTTAATTCTGAGAGTGACCCTCTGTGTGGCTTGAGTGGTTCACGTCTCGTTAAAATTGGTTTTTGTTAGAAACATGGTTTAGGGGGCCAGCACGGTGCTTACTGCTGGGTTGGCCACTCTCCATAAGGACCGGTTCATAGAGCGACTCTATGACAACCTGGGATAACAGCGCTACCACAAGACTGGAATGGGACGGTCTTGGCTTACTAATTAGGTCATTTTGGTTCGGGAGTAACTTACCTGCGGGGCAAGAGGGGAGTCGAGCTTCAATGGTGGTCAGGCTACGAGGCTGGTCTGTGTGTCTTGTACCCCCTCGAGGTGGACACCATCATTGCATTGACTGAATCCTTAGCGGTTACACCTTACCAACGTGTCCTTTGTAACGGCCTCATAGTGAGTTTGCTAGTCATCTCACCTAAGGAAGTGTGATGAACAACTGGCGTAGCTCACGACTTGTGGGTAAAGATGTGCAACCTCTGCAGAGTGTAAAATTGGTATACTAGCCATGCTCACGGTTATGAGCGGCCCAGATCCTCCTTTTGATTAGTGGGGCTGTCTCCTTCCGACGAGGGAGGTGCCTCTCGGGGTTACCTTGGTATGGTTTTGGTATGGTTCTCAGTAGTTCCATAATTAATTCTGATTAATTACTATGTAACTGGGTTAATGGTAATTCATCAACTCGTAGTAAATAGCTTTAATAAAATTTTGCCAAGACTTAAAAGCTAATGCAGTCAGTCAGCCAACCTTAGAGCCTCATAGTTTGTGTTATACTTGTTGAGTACAAGTTGTGTACTCACTCTTGCCTCTTCTCTACTTTTTCCTCTTGGATACTCTACTGCTGCTCAGTTCCTGCCGACGCGAGGGAGTTCGCTCAGCGCTACCAGGACTATGAGGACTTCTAGGCATTCGTCACCCAGTCGACGTCCCTGTGGCGCCCTGCTCAGCTTCGGAGAGTTTTTACCGTATTTGTACTTCGCTTCCGCTGTATCAGACATTTTTGTCATTTATGTAATAAATACATTCGTATTTCGATTTGTTATGTCTTATTCGTGATATGTGCTGTGATATACTATTCATTCTGTTGTATATACGTGTGACTTGATCCTGGCACGTATATGATTGCTCGGTTTATGTCCTTTTATAAACCGGGTGTTACAGAGTGGTATCAGAGCTGTATCGACTGTAGGACGAAGCCTAGATAGAACTGGTCGAGTCTTAGGACTTCTTCTCTCCAATCCTTGTCTGCTGAAACTATTTTACTATTATACCCCTTGAATTCTATGACTTTTACCCTTCTTGCCTTGATTTTTTCTCTCTGAAGAATAGTTTTCGTAGATTTTTGGCCTGAATCAGTCATCTAACCACCATGAGTATAAGCTAGGTGACCCTTTTATAATAATACAATAGCACGCTCTGCGACGCGTTGTGTTAGTCGAGTCGTATGTTAAACTCGGCTAAGTTGTGAAAATTGTCTGCTTGTTATTATGCTACATGTTTGATTTGGATTTTTGAATGATTGCATAGATTAGTAGTTTAAATTTGTTTAAAGAAAATCACTCTTGTGTTAAGTTAACTAATTAATAAAATGTGTTAGATCGTTGGGGGTAAAACAGTCCACTCTATCCTGTCTACTTTATCATGGCTGAGTCTTTTTCCGCAAAGAGTTATCATATCTATCTGAATTTATTCCTGCAATATCCTTACTCGTGAAATCTTTTGTCCAAAATCAGATGGTGAACACCAGGCGTGGTTCTGACCAGCAGGGGCAGAACAACCAGGGTCAGAACACCCAGGGGACCGGTATCTCGATGCCTCCGCCTTTGACTCCGGAGCAGTACTTCCAGCTCCAGATGCAGATGATGGCCACCCTGAACAACACTGTTCAGGCTCTTCAGCAGGCTCACACTCAGCCTCCGCCTCCACCTCCTCCACCGCCGCAGCCTCGCGACAGGCGTGCTGAGTTCCTGAGGGGTCACCCGCCTGACGTTCTCTCACACGTCCGACCCTCTTCAGGCTGACGACTGGCTCCGTGCAGTGGAGCGCCAGTTGGACATCGCCCAGTGCGATGATCGTGAGCGCGTCTTGTATGCAGCAGGACAGCTGCGAGGGGTAGCTTTGGACTGGTGGGAGTCCCACCCAGTTCAGGACCGCGAGGCTCTCACTTGGCTCCAGTTCCGGGAGCGGTTCCGCAGCCACAACGTCCCCGTGGGCGTTATGAAGATGAAGCAGAAGGAGTTCCTTGCACCTTAGCAGGTAATCTTAAATATAATCATTCCGCGGTTTCTTTTGAGCTAATGCCCCTTGTTCTATCCTTATGAATCTTGAGTTAATCTTTCGATATCTATCTGTCTTTGTCACTTCAGGGGACTATGACGGTCACGGAGTATCGTGATCGCTTTCTGCAGCTTGCTCGCTACGCCCCTACCGATGTTGCGGATGACCGCAAGAAGCAGGAGCACTTCATGGAGGGTCTTGAGGACTACCTCCAGTACGCGCTGCTCAACCTCCGCCTTCGACGACTTCAACCATCTGGTTGACAGCGCGCTCAACACGGAGCGCAAGTACTTGGAGATGGAGGACAAGAAGAGGAAGATTGTCCCCGTTGCTTCTGGCAGCAACACTCGTCCTCGCCTCCAGCCGCCCCAGCAGTACCAGCAGCAGCAGTACCCGGCCTCCCCAGTAGTACCAGCAGAGGCCGCAGCAGTACCCGCCTCGACAGTAGCAGGCAGGTCAGGGCCCGAGGTTACCGGCACCTCCGGCTCGTACTGCTCTACCAGCTCCGCCAGCACCTCAGGCTCCACGGCAGGCAGCTCCTCCTGCCGGACAGCAGGCTCTAGCACCTTCTCGTGTGTGCTATCACTGCGGCCAGCCGGGGCACTACGCCAACACTTGCCCCCGGAAGGCGCAGGCGGGACAGCAGGGGTGCCCAGCTCAGCCCAGGGCGCCAGCACAGGGCAGAGTGAACCACGTGACGGCCGAGTCAGCGGCCGAGGCTCCTAACGTGGTTATTGGTACGTTCATGGTCAACTCCCATCCAGCTACAGTGCTTTTCGATACTGGTGCTACTCATTCTTTCATCACCAAGTCATATGTTGAGGAGCATAGTTTCTTTACCAATGCATTAAGGAAGTGTCTGCTAGTCTCTTCACCGGGAGGGGAGTTGAGATCCCATATTGTTTGCCCCCGAGTCAGTGTATCCATAAGGGGGGCAACGTTCAGTGCTGATCTGAGGGTGCTAGACACCAAGGGTATCGATGTGATTCTGGGGATGGATACTCTTGCCAAGTGGGGAGTCAGAATTGATTGTGCTCATCGGGCAGTTCACCTGACAGCATCTGATGGCCAAGAAGTGACAGTCAGTGCTTCAGAGCCTTCTGGATTTCTTCATCAGATGGAGGCTAGGCCCACGGATGGTATTCACGTGGTGTCTGAATTTCCGGATGTCTTTCCGGATGATCTGCCAGGTATGCCGCCTAAACGCGCCATTGAGTTTTGTATTGATCTCTTGCCTGGCACAGCTCCTATTGCAAAGCGGCCCTACCGTATGGCACCTATAGAGCATGAAGAAGTCAAGAAGACTATTGATGAGTTGCTAGCCAAGGGCTATATCCAGTCGCAGCTTCTCTCCTTGGGCTTTTCCATTGTTGCTGGTAGATAAGAAGGATGGCTCAAAGAGAATGTGTTGATTATCGGGAGCTAAATGCAGTCACTATCAAGAACAAGCATCCACTGCCCCGTATTGAGGATCTCTTCGATCTGCTTCGAGGTGCTCGTATATTCTCGAAGATTGATCTTCGTTCGGGTTATTTTCAGCTGAGGATCCGTCCTGGGGATATTCTGAAGACGGCATTCACCTGCAAGTACGGGCTATATGAGTATACGGTCATGTCCTTCGGCTTGACTAATGCCCCGGCTTTCTTCATGCATCTGATGAACATGGTCTTCATGGATTATCTAGATGTCTTTGTGGTGATTTTCATTGATGATATTCTAATCTTCTCCAAGACAGAAGAAGAGCATGAGGAGCATCTGAGACTCGTATTGCAGAGATTGAGAGAGCATCAGCTATATGCTAAGTTCAGCAAGTGCGAGTTCTGGATTGACGAGGTCCCATTCCTCGGTCATGTTATCTCTCAGGGAGGCATTGCTATTGATCCGAGTAAGGTGAAGGACGTGCTCGAGTGGGAGACACCGCAGACGGTAAAGGAAGTCAGGTCTTTCTTGGGCTTAGCTGGATATTATAGGAGGTTCATTGAGAATTTCTCCAAGATCGCGAAGCCTTTGACTTCTTTGCTGGAGAAAAATGTGGCTTTCGTGTGGACTGAAGAGCGTCAGAAGGCCTTTGATGAGCTGAAGAAAAGGTTGACTACGGCGCCAGTCCTGACTCTGCCAGACCAGACGAAGAGGTTCACGGTATATTGTGATGCTTCGAAGGATGGTCTTGGGTGTGTTCTGATGCAGGAGGGCAGAGTGATTGCTTATGCTTCATGGCAGTTACATCGGCATGAGCTGAACTATCCTACTCATGATCTTGAGTTAGCCGCAGTTGTGCATGCTCTGAAGATTTGGAGGCACTACTTGTATGGGCAGCGGTGTGATATCTACACTGATCACAAGAGCCTCAAGTATATTTTCACGCAGAATGAGCTGAACATGCGGCAGAGAAGATGGCTAGAGTTCGTCAAGGACTATGACCTGGAGATTCACTATCATCCGGGCAAGGCCAATGTTGTAGCAGATGCTCTGAGCAGAAGAAGTTATGTCAACATGGCCGTGGCTTTCCAGATGCCTCCAGAGTTATGTGAGGAGTTCGAGCAGTTGAGTCTAGGGCTTCTTGCATCATACTTCCAGTGCAGCGTTTGAGGCAGTTCCGACTCTAGAGGCAGAGATCAGGCAGCATCAGAAAGATGATGAGAAGCTGCAGGAGATTCGTGAGTTGCTCAAGAAGGGCAAGGCTCCCCATTTCAGAGAGGATGATCAGGGTGCTTTGTGGTACAAGAACCGGATCTGTGTGCCAGATGTGAAGGATCTCCGGAAGTTGATTCTGAGTGAGGCCCATGATACAGCTTACTCTATTCATCCGGGCAGCACGAAGATGTATTATGACCTGAAGGAACGTTTCTGGTGGTATGGGATGAAGCGTTCAGTGGCAGAGTACGTGGTTATTTGTGACACCTGTCAGCGTGTCAAGGCTGAGCATCAGAGGCCAGCAGGTCTGTTACAAGCCTTTGAAGATTCCAGAGTGGAAATGGGAAGAAATCACTATGGACTTCATTGTTGGATTGCCTCGTACTCAGAAAGGGTACAACTCCATATGGGTAGTAGTGGATCGATTGACGAAGGTTGCTCACTTCATTCCAGTGAACACTACTTACTCCGGTGCTAGACTTGCAGAGTTGTACATCTCTCGGATTGTCTGCTTGCATGGTGTGCCCAAGAAAATCATATCTGACAGAGGGTCTCAGTTCACTTCTCGGTTCTGGGAGCAGCTCCATGATTCGTTGGATACGAAGCTGCGTTTCAGTACGGCTTATCACCCTCAGACAGATGGGCAGACAGAGAGAACCAACCAAGTGTTGGAGGATATGCTGAGAGCTTGTGCCAGTTCAGTATGGTACTAGTTGGGATAAGTGTCTGTCTTATGCTGAGTTCTCATATAACAACAGCTATCAGGCCAGTCTGAAGAAGTCCCCCTTTGAGGCATTGTATGGCAGAAAGTGCAGGACTCCTCTCTATTGGGATCAGATTGGTGAGAAGCAGCTCTTCGGCCCTGAGATCATAGATGATGCAGAGCAGATGGTTCAGGCTGTGCGAGAAAATCTGAGGATTGCACAGAGCAGACAGAAGAGCTATGCCGATGGTAAACGGAGAGATCTGACCTTCAGTGTCGGAGATTATGTGTACTTGAAGGTGTCTCCGATGAGGGGAATCCGCAGATTCAATGTCAAGGGGAAGTTAGCCCCTCGGTATGTGGGGCCATTCAAGGTGCTAGAGCGGAAAGGCGAAGTTGCTTATCGCCTGAAGTTACCTCTCAGCCTCTCAGGAGTCCATGATGTCTTCCATATATCTCAGCTGAAGAGGTGTTTGCGAGTACCCGAGGAGCAGGCACCACTGGATGGAGTAGATGTCCAGGAAGATCTGACTTATACTGAGCATCCGGTGAAGATTCTGGAGACATCAGAGAGGGTTACTCGGAACAAGCGCATCAAGATGTGCAGAGTTCAGTGGAGTCATCACAGTGAAGCTGAGGCTACTTGGGAGCGAGAAGATGAGTTGAAGAAGACATATCCAGATCTCTTTGCTAGCCAGCCCAGCTAAATCTCGGGGACGAGATTTCTTTAAGGGGGTAGGGTCTGTACCACCCTAATTTAAATTTCAGCAATTTATAATAAATATAATTGGCTTTATTTAATTTTCTAAGGTTTATTGTGTTAGACTGGCATTTAATCTAAAATTTTGTTCCTTTAGTAATTAAAATTTTATCATAGGTTTAAATCTTGATGTTGCATTCATGCTGGAGCATCTCTTTTATTTGTTTGAGTGTTAGTGTTGAATTCAAATTTGAATTTGAATTCGAATAGTATTAGTTTGGTTTGAATTAGGAAAAAAGGAATAGAGGAAGAAACCAAACCCAAACCCAGGAAAACCCAACACAACCCAGTCCGGCCCATCACCCCCCCTTCCCTTTTTCCCGAGCCCAGCCCAAGGCAACCCAAACCTCTCCTTCCGCTCGGCCCAGCCAGTCCACGCGGCCCACGCTCGCGCCAGCGCTTCCCGCTCCCGCATCACCAGGCCCAGCGAGCCAGCGCCGCTTCCTCCCTGATGGCCCGGCCCCGCACGCCAGCGTCTCCGCCCACTCAGCGCTCGCTCGCGCGTTCCCCGCCGCCGCATCCCGCTGACAACCGGCCCCGTGAACCAGCCGGCCCACCTGGCAGCCCGGCACCCACAACGCGCGCTCGCCCGCCCGCGCCCCACTCCTCTCCCTGTGCACCCGGGCCCACCTGTCGGCGCTGCTCACCCGCACCGCGCTCGCCTGCTCCGCCACTGACCGAGCGGCCCCACCCGTCATCTCCACCTTCCTCGCCGCGCAACGGCCGCGCCACGTCCCCGTGATCTCCGGCGACCTTCCTATTCGGGCGCGCTCCCCCAAGATCCCCGGCGCCCCTTCTTAAACCAGCCCGCGGACCCCCTGCACCTCATTCCACCCCACCGCCGCCCCAAAACCCTAGCCGTGCCGCCCGTGTTAACGGAGCCGGAGCAGAGAACCTGCGCCGCCGTGGACACGCTCTTCCGCCACCGCTCCGCCTCCGCAAGTCGACGCCACGACTTCGCCTTGGAGTCAGGAGTGCCGTCGACTTCTCCTTCCTCGACTTCGACCCCAGCAGCGCCCTCCTCCGCGAACGCCGGTCCACGGCGCGCCGCCGTACCTCACCCACAACCCCGCTGCGCTTCATCTCCGCCCGATTCGGGCCACGGTGAGGACCGTCTCCACCTCCTCTCTCTTTTGCGTTAGATACTAGAGCCTGTAGGCCACCCCGAGGACCCTGCGCGCCGCGCCCCGGCGAGGTTCGCCGCCTGTGCCGCCGCACCCATGTCCCGAGCCCCAAATCCTCTTATCTGAGCACACCCGTGGATTACCCATGCCGCAATAGAGCTCCACAGCCAAACCCCATCCCAAATAGCCCCCAGAATGCCGGATTGGGCATCTCCGACGAGCCCGTCGCCGCGGGAGCCCTGTTCCCGGCGATCCCCGCCGCCGCCGTAGGCCACGATGGCTCCCCGCCGTCAGATCCGAAGCAAACGCCCAGGATTAGATCCCACGTACCCCTTCGCCCGGGACCGACGGATCGAGATCCAACGGCCTGGATCCAAGGAACCAGTTCGGCCTGTCTTTTTTCTAAAGAGACCCCCGGTTTTGTTAGAATCAACCCGCAGTCCGATCTTATTCAAAAATAATTACGCAGAGGTCCTATTTTTAGCGTTTGACCCCCTGAGCTTCTTTAAAATTGAACCCGCCGTCCAGCACCTGGTCTTTTGCACGCTAGCCCTTAGATTTAATGGTTAATTACGTTTAGGCCCTTGGTTTTATCAAAAAAGTCCCTGGAACCATGTTTTTATTACAAATAAGCCCCTAGAACTTGTTTTTGGCCTAGAATACGCGTTTTAGCTCCGTTTTAAGCGTTCTTTATGTCCACGCGATTGTTGTAGCGCGTAGAATAGTTTTAGACTAGTTTAGTGTGCTGTTTTTATGTATTTATGTACTGTTTCTTAGCTTTTGTTATTGTTTGCTTGTATGCTTTTTGTTGTGCCTCGTTTTGGCCATGTGTTCGTGAGTAGACGTTGAGCTAACCGGAGGAGCCCCAGTACCAGTACCCGGAGCAGCCGTCTTCTGACCACTTTGAGCAGCAGCAGGAGCAGTACGAGGAAGGCAAGTATAACATGAACACCACCTATCACTGTAAATACGTTTTCATACTGCATTTAATACTGTATGCCTATAAGGATTTCCTAGCCACTTTATATCCTTTATATGTCCTTTGGGTTGCATTTTGGTTAGTTGTGCTAGGTGCCCGCGCTATAAACACATAATGGTCCTTTTTAATTAATTTGATTAATGGTATATGCAACTTAATTCTGAGAGTGACCCTCTGTGTGGCTTGAGTGGTTCACGTCTCGTTAAAATTGGTTTTTGTTAGAAACATGGTTTAGGGGGCCAGCACGGTGCTTACTGCTGGAGTTGGCCACTCTCCATAAGGACCGGTTCATAGAGCGACTCTATGACAACCTGGGACAACAGCGCTACCACAAGACTGGAATGGGACGGTCTTGGCTTACTAATTAGGTCATTTTGGTTCGGGAGTAACTTACCTGCGGGGCAAGAGGGGAGTCGAGCTTCAATGGTGGTCAGGCTACGAGGCTGGTCTGTGCGTCTTGTACCCCCTCGAGGTGGACACCATCATTGCATTGACTGAATCCTTAGCGGTTACACCTTACCAACGTGTCCTTTGTAACGGCCTCGTAGTGAGTTTGCTAGTCATCTCACCTAAGGAAGTGTGATGAACAACTGGCGTAGCTCACGACTTGTGGGTAAAGATGTGCAACCTCTGCAGAGTGTAAAATTGGTATACTAGCCATGCTCACGGTTATGAGCGGCCCAGATCCTCCTTTTGATTAGTGGGGCTGTCTCCTTCCGACGAGGGAGGTGCCTCTCGGGGTTACCTTGGTATGGTTTTGGTATGGTTCTCAGTAGTTCCATAATTAATTCTGATTAATTACTATGTAACTGGGTTAATGGTAATTCATCAACTCGTAGTAAATAGCTTTAATAAAATTTTGCCAAGACTTAAAAGCTAATGCAGTCAGTCAGCCAACCTTAGAGCCTCATAGTTTGTATTATACTTGTTGAGTACAAGTTGTGTACTCACTCTTGCCTCTTCTCTACTTTTTCCTCTTGGATACTCTACTGCTGCTCAGTTCCTGCCGATGCGAGGGAGTTCGCTCAGCGCTACCAGGACTACGAGGACTTCTAGGCGTTAGTCTCCCAGTCGACGTCCCTGTGGCGCCCTGCTCAGCTTCGGAGAGTTTTTACCGTATTTGTACTTCGCTTCCGCTGTATCAGACATTTTTGTCATTTATGTAATAAATACATTCGTATTTCGATTTATTATGTCTTATTCGTGATATGTGCTGTGATATACTATTCATTCTGTTGTATATACGTGTGACTTGATCCTGGCACGTATATGATTGCTCGGTTTATGTTCTTTTATAAACCGGGTGTTACATCAGCTCCTCCTCGGTCTGGAATCGACGGGGGTGGCTGAGGGACGCCATCACGCTGTGGGGGTGTACAGCAATCAATGCAGATGAGCAAGGGAGAAGGCTTGAAGGCAAGGGCAAGGGGCGCAAAGTTTGGAAGGAAGAAGGCGAATGCGGAAAAGTAACCGCAGTACGCGGTTCGTCCCTTTATAAAGCCTGATCCAACCGGCGCGCCCCGGAACCGTCGCTGCAACCCAAGCGACGCACACACCTAGAGTTAACCGCCGAACCATGACAAGGGGGCCCCGGCCCACCAGTCAGGGAGGGCGAGTAACCACAAAGGTGTGAAAGGGCGGAATCGGAACCTTCGTCCGCGCGCGAAAGCGAGGCGGAAGCTGAGCTGACTTGCGCGCATTAAGCGCTGGCGTGACCGGGCTCTTCGGGAACTGCTCCAGTGGTAAACATCCCGTTTACTCCGGCCGCAACAATGCCGAGCGTCGCGCGCGTGACTAGGTGAACCACTGAGAGTAGGACCCATATGTCAGTAAGCCGTTGCGACGTGATGAGGTAGCAAATAACCCAAAGGGTGGTCAAAGCCGGTCAAGACCCCAGTACTAAGAGGCTTCAAGTTAAGCAGAGCCAAATCGATGTAGTGGCCCCACCTGCGGGTTCGTTCCTCTCCCGAGGTGGGCCCAGGGGCCACTGTCGGTACCCTGTACCAGGGATACCCACTTCTACTGCCACAAGGCAGGACTCGCATAGTCATCTGTGACTAATGCCATAAGGGGCGGAGCTGCTGGGCCCCATGGGTCAGGCTCGTACCCCACCAGGCCAATGGCCCCGGACCTGCTCCCCGCTCTGGGAAGGGTCCGGTGACGCCACGTGTCCCAAGAGGAGGGGGAGCTCCGAACCAACGGCCACGGGTCCGAACCCCCCATAGGGGTAAGGGACCTCCCCGCACCTGCCCAGACCTCCCATGCGCGTAGAGCCAGCATACCGCCAGGGAGGTCCGGAGACTCCACATGTCCCGCAGGTGCGGGACACGGGCACGTATCTTCCACTAGAAGACTCGCCCACCTACCGCACTTAATGCGGATGGTTGAGGCGTGCTCTGCATCCGCTGCGCGCAGGGCAGCCTTTTTCAGGCCTCACTGTGCACCACGTATTACCAAGGTACACAGTGCAGCTGCCTGCGCCGCACCCACGCAGAGCTCGTCTGCCACATTAATTGGATACGACGGCACGTCACTTTTCCATCATGCCACCTACGCCGCAAGCTACACAGCCATCTAGCTACGTGGCAGGCAACGCCGCTGGCTACGCCCGGCGCCGTTTCGACAAGACAGCACCTGGACACGTCGGACGGAGGATTCCGAGAGCGGGCAAGGAAATCCAGGAGGGAGATCTCCTTCGCCTGCGACACTTAATGTATGAACAGTACTTAGTTTATACTACATCGTTGGGCCCACCTGTCGGGAACCAACGACCATGTGCGCGCCTCCCTTGAGATATAAAAGGGAGGCGCCCGCTGTATGCAGGGAGGTTGGACACAAGCTCTCCAGAGCACCCCAGACGCTCGCTGGACTCATCTCCAAGCTCTTCCAAACCCAAGCAATACATCACACAATGAACGTAGGGTATTATGCTCCGGTGGCCCGAACCACTCTAAATCCTAGTGTGTTCATCGTGTTCTTGAGCGAGATCGAACTAGGACTAGCTAACCCCCGAGTACACACCCTCTGTGCTTAGGCGGGTGCCTTCCGCCACCCGGCTGTGGTTTGCCACACCACGACAACTCCAATGGTGTGTGTCTTGAGTTATGGATGGTGCCTCCTTTTATAGCCCTCCCAAGGTCGGTACTGGCAGTTATCCCCCGTAGCGTTAGTTGCAAGCAGGTAAGGTCGGTGTGCTTGTCTTCCATGCAAAGCCGGGGCTTGAGACACTGCAAAGTGGGGCTGGCCGACCTACCCTAGTCTGGCCAGCCTGGGGGTGCCGCCACGTGGCCACCGCCTTTCGGACAACGGCTCTGATCACTTCCTGGAGGCGGTTGGCAGTTGGTTTTGCGTCGGTGTTGCAGTTGCTAGGCCGGCCAGCCTGGGGGAGGCTGGTCGGCCTCCCTGTGGCCCATCTCGGCCTCTGACTCAGCCGAGGCTCTGCTCTGGTCTTGTGCAGTCTCTAGGGAAGTGGGTTCTTGAAACACTTGTGACCTTGGGCTGCCTTGTGGACTTTTGGATGGATGTTGAGGCCTTTCGGTGTTTCCAGTTGAACCAAGGCCTAATCATAAACTTAGAGCCCCTTGAATGTGTCACATTGGCACTGGTTCGAAGCTGGGACCGTGTCTCTGGAGGTGCCGTGTAACACCCGGTTTATAAAAGGACATAAACCGAGCAATGATATACGTGCCAGGATCAAGTCACACGTATATACAACAGAATGAATAGTATATCATAGCACATATCACGAATAAGATATAATAAATCGAAATACGAATGTTATTTATTACATTAATGACAAAATGTCTGATACAGCGGAAGCGAAGTACAAAATACGAATAAAGCTCTCCGAAGCTGAAGCAGAGCGCCACAGGGACGTCGACTGGGAGACGAACACCTAGAAGTCCTCGTAGTCCTGGTAGCGCTGGACGAACTCCCTCGTGTCGGCAGGAACTGAGCAGCAGTAGCGTAGCCAAGAGGAAAAAGTAGAGAAGAGGCAAGAGTGAGTACACAACTTGTACTCAACAAGTATAACACAAACTATGAGGCTCTTGGCTGGCTGACTCAACTGCATTAGCTTTTAAGTGTTGGCAAAATTTTATTAAAACTATTTACTACAAGTTGATGAATTACCATTAACCCGGTTACATAGTAATTAGTCAAATTTAATCATGATACTACTGAGAACCAAACCGAAACCAAGCCACCAAGGTAACCCTGAGAGGCACCTCCCTCGTCGGAAGGAGACAACCCCACTAATCAAAAGGAGGATCTGGGCCAGCTCATAACCGTGAGCACGGCTAGTATACCAGTTTTACACTCTGCAGAGGTTGCACATCTTTACCCACAAGTCGTGAGCTACGCCAGTTGTTCATCACACTTCCTTAGGTGAGATGGCTAGCGACTCACTACGAGGCCTTTACAAAGAATCTCGTTGGTAAGGCGTAACCGCGAGAGTTAAGGTCAGCGACGATGGGGCCCACCTCCGAGGGTACAAGCACAGGAGCGCAATCCAAGCACAGACCAAGCCGGAGGAGCAGGGACCATTGAAGCTTACTACTCTTGCCCCGCAGGTAAGTTACTCCAAACCAAAAAGATCTAATTATTACGCCAAGTCTATCCCATTCTAGCCTTGTGGTAGCGCTGTTGTCCCAGGTTGTCGCTCTATGAACCGGTCCTTATGGAGAGTGGCCAACCAGGCAGTAAGCACCGTGATGGCCCCCTAAACCATGTTTCTAATAAAACCAATTTTAACGAAGAAGTGAGCCACTCAAGCCACACAGAGTGCCACTCTCAGAATTAAATTCAAGTAAACCATTAATCAATTTAATTAAAAAGGACCAGAATGTGTTATAGTGCAGCAACCTAGCACAACTAACCAAAATGCAACCCAAAGGTATATATATAGGATATAAAGTGGCTAGGAAATCCTTATAGGCATACAGTATTAAAATGCAGTATGAAATTGTATTTAAAAGTGATAGGTTGTTCATGTTACACTTGCCTTCCTCGTACTGCTCCTGCTGCTGCTCAAAGTGCTCGGAAGACGGCTGCTCCGGGTACTGGTACTGGGGCTCCTTAGATGGATCAACGTCTACTCACGAACACATGGCCAAAACAATGCACAATAATAAGCATACAAGCAAACACTAACAAAAACTAAGAAATAGTACATCAATACATAAAAACAGCACACTAAACTAGTCTAAAGTTATTCTACACGTTACAACGATCGCGTGGATATAAAGAACGCTAAAAACGGAGCTAAAACGCATAATCTAGGCCAAAACAAGTTCTAGGGGCTTATCTGTAAGAAAACTGAAGTTCCAGGGGGTTTTCTGCTAAAACCGAGGGCCTAAACGCAATTAAAGGATAAACCTAGGGTCTAACGCGTAAAAGAACTAACCTGGACGGCGGGTCCTATTTTAAAGAAACTCAGGGGGTTATTTGTTAAAATCAGGGTCCAACTGTAATTATTTTTGAAAAGGCTAGGGCCGCGGGTTGATTTGGCAAAAGCCCGAGGGCTCTCTAGCAAAACATCCATGACGAAACGGTACGCTTGATTTGCGGCTGTCGGATCAGGATCGAGTGGCTCAGATCAGAAAGGGCCTGGATCTAATCATGGCCGTTGATTCAGGATCGGGCGGCCACGGGCGGTTGGGGGCACGGGCGGCGGCGCTGGGTCACCGGAGCTCTGCTCCCGCGGCGGCGCTGCGCCGGAGAAGACCAAACTCGGTCTTCCCGGGGCGGATTCGTACGGGTCTGGGTCGGGAGGCATCTACGCGGCATGCGTAAAGCACTGGTGGACGATGGGGAGGTGGTTCGGGGCTCCGAGCGTGACGCTCGTCGGGGATGGCGGCTCGGCAGCGCAGGGCTCGCCGGTGCTGGCGTGTTCCAGCTCCTACGGTGCACCTTGGCTACGGGAACTAGCGCAGAAGCAAGAGGGGGTCGGGGCACAGCTCACCGGGGGGTCGAGGCGGCCGGGGCTGTAGCGCAGGCGGTCGGCGACGAACTCCGGCGGCGGCGATGGCGTGGTGGTCGCGGACAGCGCGCTGCGGAGATCTTCCGGGCGTCGGAGCTGCAGGTCTCGATGCGTGGTGGCGCTGTGAAGATGGTCTAGGTGTCAGTGACGCAAACGAAGTCGCCGGTGGCGCGAATTTTTCCAAATCGATCTTACCTGCGACGGCAAGGTCCGAGCAAAATTCCGGCGCGGGCGTGGCGCAACCTCGGAGCTGAGGTCTCAGGGAGTGTCACTGGGCCTTGGTGGAGCTCTTGCGCGGTTGGTGGTGGTATGGGGTGCAACAGGACGGCGTCTCCACGGCGGCGCAGAGGCACGGTGCGGCGGAGCGAGGTGCGGCGTGGCACGCTAGGGTTTGGGGCGGCTAGGGCGTGGAGATAGGGTGCAGGGGGGTCCGCTGGGGCCAATTATAGGCCGGGCGGTGATCTGGGCGTGCGTGCCCAGGGGAACCGCAGCGAGATTCCCGGCGAAGATCGGTGCGGTCGCTGCGCGAGGAAGGAAGGGAGGAGGGGGATGACAGGTGGGGTCGGACGGTCAGCGGCCGAATGCACGACGCGGCCGGGCTGTGCGCGCGGAGGGGGAGCGGGCCAGGCCTGCTAGGCTGGGCGCGGGTTGCAGGCACTGCGGGAGTGGGCCGGTGCGGAGAAAGGACTGGGCCCATGCGGGAGAAGGAAAGGGCCGACTGGGCCGCGGGAAAAGGATGGGCTGGGTTGTTGGGGTTCTCGGGCCGGGTTTGGTTGGCTTGTTGGGTTTGGATTCCTTTTCTAATTTCTTTTCCTATTTCTAGTTTTAACTCAAACAAAGTTTGAATTCAAAAACAGTTTTGAATTCAAACCACACTCAAATAATTAAAACTATGCACCAGCATGAATGCAACACAAAAATTTAAGCCTATGATAAAATTTTAATTACTCATAGAACAAAAATTTAGATTAAATGCAAGTCTAACACAATAAACCTTAGAAATTTAAATAAAGCCAAATAAATTTATTGATAAATGCTGAAATTTAAATTAGGGTGTTACAGACCCTACCCCCTTAAAGAAATCTCGTCCCCGAGATTTAGCTGGGCTGGCTAGCAAAGAGATCTGGATAGGTCTTCCTCAACTCATCTTCTCGCTCCCATGTAGCCTCAGCTTCACTGTGATGACTCCACTGAACTCTGCACATCCTGATGCGCTTGTTCCGAGTAACCCTCTCTGATGTCTCCAGAATCTTCACCGGATGCTCAGTATAAGTCAGATCTTCCTGCACATCTACTCCATCCAGTGGTGCCTGCTCCTCGGGTACTCGCAAACACCTCTTCAGCTGAGATATATGGAAGACATCGTGAACTCCTGAGAGGCTGAGAGGTAACTCCAGGCGATAAGCAACTTCGCCTTTCCGCTCTAGCACCTTGAATGGACTAACATACCGAGGTGCTAACTTCCCTTTGACATTAAACCTGCGGATTCCTCTCATCGGAGACACCTTTAGATACACATAATCACCGACACTGAAAGTCAGATCCCTCCGTTTGCCATCGGCATAGCTCTTCTGTCTGCTCTGTGCAATCCTCAGATTCTCTCGCACAGCCTGAACCATCTGCTCTGCATCATCTATGATCTCAGGGCCAAAGAGCTGCTTCTCACCAATCTGATCCCAATAGAGAGGAGTCCTGCACTTTCTGCCATACAATGCCTCAAAGGGGGACTTCTTCAGACTGGCCTGATAGCTGTTGTTATATGAGAACTCAGCATATGACAGGCACTTATCCCAACTAGTACCGTACTGAATGGCACAAGCTCTCAGCATATCCTCCAACACTTGGTTGGTTCTCTCTGTCTGCCCATCTGTCTGAGGGTGATAAGCCGTACTGAAACGCAGCTTCGTATCCAACGAATCATGAAGCTGCTCCCAGAACCGAGAAGTGAACTGAGACCCTCTATCGGATATGATCTTCTTGGGCACACCGTGCAAGCAGACAATCCGAGAGATGTACAACTCTGCCAGTCTAGCACCGGAGTAAGTAGTGTTCACTGGAATGAAGTGAGCAACCTTCGTCAATCGATCCACTACTAACCAAATGGAGTTGTACCCTTTCTGAGTACGAGGCAATCCAACAATGAAGTCCATAATGATTTCCTCCCATTTCCACTCTGGAATCTTCAAAGGCTGTAACAGACCTACTGGCCTCTGATGCTCAGCCTTGACACGCTGGCAGGTGTCACAAATAGCCACGTACTCTACCACTGAACGCTTCATACCATACCACCAGAAACGTTCCTTCAGATCATAGTACATCTTCGTGCTGCCCGGATGAATAGAGTATGCTGTATCATGGGCCTCACTCAGAATCAACTTTCGAAGATCCTTCACATCTGGCACACAGATCCGGTTCTTGTACCACAAAGTACCCTGATCATCCTCTCTGAAATGAGGAGCCTTGCCCTTCTTGAGCAACTCACGGATCTCCTACAGCTTCTCATCATCTTTCTGATGCTGCCTGATCTCTGACTCTAGAGTCGGTACTGCCTCGAATGCTGCACTGGAAGTATGATGCAAGAAGCCCAGACTCAACTGCTCGAACTCCTCGCATAACTCTGGAGGCATCTGGAAAGCCACGGCCATGTTGACATAACTTCTTCTGCTCAGAGCATCTGCTACAACATTGGCCTCGCCCGGATGATAGTGAATCTCCAGATCATAATCCTTGACCAACTCTAGCCATCTTCTCTGCCGCATATTCAGCTCATTCTACGTGAAAATGTACTTGAGGCACTTGTGATCAGTGTAGATATCACACCGCTGTCCATACAAGTAATGCCTCCAAATTTTCAGAGCATGTACAACTGCGGCTAACTCAAGATCATGAGTGGGATAATTCAGCTCATGCCGACGTAACTGCCGTGAAGCATAAGCAATCACTCTGCCCTCCTGCATCAGAACACACCCAAGACCATCCTTCGAAGCATCACAATACACCGTGAACCTCTTCGTCTGGTCTGGCAAAGTCAGGACTGGCGCCGTAGTCAATCTTTTCTTCAGCTCATCAAAGGCCCTCTGACGCTCATCAGTCCACACGAAAGCCACATTTTTCTCCAGCAAAGAAGTCAAAGGCTTCGCGATCTTGGAGAAATTCTCAATGAACCTCCGATAATATCCAGCTAAGCCCAAGAAAGACCTTACTTCCTTTACTGTCTGCGGTGTCTCCCACTCGAGCACATCTTTCACCTTGCTCGGATCAACAGCAATGCCTCCCTGAGAGATAACATGACCGAGGAATGGAACCTCGTCAATCCAGAACTCGCACTTGCTGAACTTGGCATACAACTGATGCTCTCTCAATCTCTGCAACACGAGCCTCAGATGCTCCTCATGCTCTTCTTCTGTCTTGGAGAAGATCAGAATATCATCAATGAAAATCACCACAAAGACATCCAGATAATCTATGAAGACCATGTTCATCAGATGCATGAAGAAAGCCGGGGCATTAGTCAAGCCGAAGGACATGACCGTATACTCATATAGCCCGTACTTGCAGGTGAATGCCGTCTTCGGAATATCCCCAGGACGGATCCTCAGCTGAAAATATCCCGAACGAAGATCAATCTTCGAGAATATACGAGCACCTCGAAGTAGATCGAAGAGATCCTCAATACGGGGCAGTGGATGCTTGTTCTTGATAGTAACTGCATTCAGCTCCCGATAATCGACACACATCCTCTTCGAGCCATCCTTCTTATCTACCAGCAACAATGGAAAAGCCCAAGGAGAGAAGCTGCGACGGATATAGCCCTTGGCTAGCAACTCATCAATAGTCTTCTTGACTTCTTCATGCTCTATAGGTGCCATACGGTAGGGCCGCTTTGCAATAGGAGCTGTGCCAGGCAAGAGATCAATACAAAACTCAATGGCGCGTTCAGGCGGCATACCTGGCAGATCATCCGGAAAGACATCCGGGAATTCAGACACCACGCGAATACCATCCGTGGGTCTAGCCTCCATCTGATGAAGAAATCCAGAAGGCTCTACTGCACTGATAACAACCTCTTGGCCACTGGAAGCTGATAGCAAGACTGTCCTCTGAGCGCAATCTATCCGGACTCCCCATTTGGCCAGAGTCTCCATTCCCAGAATGACATCAATGCCCTTGGTGTCTAGCACCATCAGATCAGTACAGAACTCTACTCCCCTCAAAGAAACACTGACTCTCGGGCAGCAAGTGTGAGACCTCAACTGTCCTCCCGGTGAAGATACTAACAGGCACCTCTTTAATGTGCTTGTATGAATACCATGATGCTCGACAAAAGACTGAGTAATGAAGGAATGCGTAGCACCAGTATCGAAAAGCACTGTAGCTGGATATGAATTAACCATGAACGTACCAATAACCACGTTGGGAGCCTCGGCCGCTGACTCGGCCGTCACGTGGTTCACCCGACCCTGTGCTGGCGCCCTGGGCTGAGCTGGGCGCCCCTGCTGTCCCGCCTGCGCCTTCCGGGGGCAAGCGTTGGCGTAGTGCCCCGGCTGGCCGTAGTGAAAGCAGGTGCGAGGAGGTCCCTGATCCTGCTGTCCGGTAGGAGCTGCCGGACGTGGAGCCTGCGGTGCTGGTGGAGCAGCACGAGCCGGAGGTGCCGGTAACCTCGGGCCCTGACCTGCCTGCTGTCGAGGCGGGTACTGCTGCGGTGGCCTCTGCTGGTACTGCTGAGGAGGCCGGTACTGAGGCTGCTGGTACTGCTGAGGCTGCTGGAGGCGAGGACGAGTGTTGCTGCCGGAAGCAACGGGGACAATCTTCCTCTTCTTGTCCTCCATCTCCAAGTGCTTGCGCTCAGTGTTGAGCACGCTGTCAACCAGATGGTTGAAGTCGTCGAAGCGGAGGTTGAGCAGCGCGTACTGGAGGTAGTCCTCAAGACCCTCCATGAAGTGCTCCTGCTTCTTGCGGTCATCCGCAACATCGGCAGGGGCGTAGCGAGCAAGCTGCAGAAAGCGATCACGATACTCCGTGACCGACATAGTCCCCTGAATTGACAAAGACAGATAGATATCGAAAGATTAACTCAAGATTCATAAGGATAGGACAAGGGGCATTAGCTCAAAAGAAACCGCTGAATGATTATATTTAAGATTACCTACTTCAGTGCAAGGAACTCCTTCTGCTTCATCTTCATAACGCCCGCGGGGACGTTGTGGCTGCGGAAATGCTCCCTGAACTGGAGCCAAGTAAGAGACTCGCGGTCATGAACTGGGTGGGACTCCCACCAGTCCAAAGCTGCCCCTCGCAGCTGTCCTGCTGCGTACAAGACGCGCTCACGATCATCGCACTGGGCGATGTCCAGCTGATGCTCCACTGCACGGAGCCAGTTGTCAGCCTGAAGAGGGTCGGACGTGTGAGAAAACGTCGGCGGGTGACCCCTCAGAAACTCAGCACGCCTGTCGCGAGGCTGCGGCGGTGGAGGAGGCGGAGGCTGAGTGTGAGCATGCTGAAGAGCCTGAACCGTGTTGTTCAGGGTAGCCATCATCTGCATCTGGAGCTGGAAGTACTGCTCCGGAGTCAAAGGCGGCGGCATCGGGATCCCGGTACCCTGGTTGTTCTGACCCTGCTGCTGGCCAGAACCGGAACCGGTGCTCCTGGTGTTCACCATCTGATTTTGGACAAAAGATTTCACGAGTAAGGATATTGCAGGAATAAATTCAGATGGATATGATAACTCTTTGCGGAAAAAGACTCAGCCATGATAAAGTAGACAGGATAGAGTGGACTGTTTTACCCCCAACGATCTAACTCATTTTATTAGCTAGTTAACTTTAACATCTGAGTGATTTTCTTTAAACAAATTTAAACTACTAAACTATGCAATCAGTCAAAAATCCAAATCAAACATGTAGCATAATAACAAGCAAACAATTTTCACGACTTAGCCGAGTTTAGCATACGACTCGACTAACACAACGCGTCGCAGAACGTACTACCGTGTTATTATAAAAGGGTCACCTAGCTAATACTCATGGTGGTCAGACGACTGATTCAGGCCAAAGACTACGAAAACTATTCTTCAGAGAGAAAAATCAAGGCATGACGGGTAAAAGTCATAGAAGTCAAGGGGTATAATAGTAAAAATAGTTTCAGCAGGCAAGGATTGGTGAGAAGAAGTCCTAAAACTCGACCAGTTCTATCTAGGCTTCGTCCTACAGTCGATACGGCTCTGATACCACTCTGTAACACCCGGTTTATAAAAGGACATAAACCGAGCAATGATATACGTGCCAGGATCAAGTCACACGTATATACAACAGAATGAACAGTATATCATAGCACATATCACGAATAAGATATAATAAATCGAAATACGAATGTTATTTATTACATTAATGACAAAATGTCTGATACAGCGGAAGCGAAGTACAAAATACGAATAAAGCTCTCCGAAGCTGAAGCAGAGCGCCACAGGGACGTCGACTGGGAGACGAACACCTAGAAGTCCTCGTAGTCCTGGTAGCGCTGGACGAACTCCCTCGTGTCGGCAGGAACTGAGCAGCAGTAGCGTAGCCAAGAGGAAAAAGTAGAGAAGAGGCAAGAGTGAGTACACAACTTGTACTCAACAAGTATAACACAAACTATGAGGCTCTAGGCTGGCTGACTCAACTGCATTAGCTTTTAAGTGTTGGCAAAATTTTATTAAAACTATTTACTACAAGTTGATGAATTACCATTAACCCGGTTACATAGTAATTAGTCAAATTTAATCATGATACTACTGAGAACCAAACCGAAACCAAGCCACCAAGGTAACCCCGAGAGGCACCTCCCTCGTCGGAAGGAGACAACCCCACTAATCAAAAGGAGGATCTGGGCCGCTCATAACCGTGAGCACGGCTAGTATACCAGTTTTACACTCTGCAGAGGTTGCACATCTTTACCCACAAGTCGTGAGCTACGCCAGTTGTTCATCACACTTCCTTAGGTGAGATGGCTAGCGACTCACTACGAGGCCTTTACAAAGAATCTCGTTGGTAAGGCGTAACCGCGAGAGTTAGGTCAGCGACGATGGGGCCCACCTCCGGGGGTACAAGCACAGGAGCGCAATCCAAGCACAGACCAAGCCG
Organism: Panicum virgatum; assembly: GCF_016808335.1. Classification (NCBI taxonomy): domain Eukaryota; kingdom Viridiplantae; phylum Streptophyta; class Magnoliopsida; order Poales; family Poaceae; genus Panicum; species Panicum virgatum. The sequence goes on along the minus strand of NC_053153.1, from coordinate 28,524,489 downwards.
GAGGAGCAGGGACCATTGAAGCTTACTACTCTTGCCCCGCAGGTAAGTTACTCCAAACCAAAAAGATCTAATTATTACGCCAAGTCTATCCCATTCTAGCCTTGTGGTAGCGCTGTTGTCCCAGGTTGTCGCTCTATGAACCGGTCCTTATGGAGAGTGGCCAACCAGGCAGTAAGCACCGTGATGGCCCCCTAAACCATGTTTCTAATAAAACCAATTTTAACGAGAAGTGAGCCACTCAAGCCACACAGAGTGCCACTCTCAGAATTAAATTCAAGTAAACCATTAATCAATTTAATTAAAAAGGACCAGAATGTGTTATAGTGCAGCAACCTAGCACAACTAACCAAAATGCAACCCAAAGGTATATATATAGGATATAAAGTGGCTAGGAAATCCTTATAGGCATACAGTATTAAAATGCAGTATGAAATTGTATTTAAAAGTGATAGGTTGTTCATGTTACACTTGCCTTCCTCGTACTGCTCCTGCTGCTGCTCAAAGTGCTCGGAAGACGGCTGCTCCGGGTACTGGTACTGGGGCTCCTCAGATGGATCAACGTCTACTCACGAACACATGGCCAAAACAATGCACAATAATAAGCATACAAGCAAACACTAACAAAAACTAAGAAATAGTACATCAATACATAAAAACAGCACACTAAACTAGTCTAAAGTTATTCTACACGTTACAACGATCGAGTGGATATAAAGAACGCTAAAAACGGAGCTAAAACGCATAATCTAGGCCAAAAACAAGTTCTAGGGGCTTATCTGTAAGAAAACTGAAGTTCCAGGGGGTTTTCTGCTAAAACCGAGGGCCTAAACGCAATTAAAGGATAAACCTAGGGTCTAACGCGTAAAAGAACTAACCTGGACGGCGGGTCCTATTTTAAAGAAACTCAGGGGGTTATTTGTTAAAATCAGGGTCCAACTGTAATTATTTTTGAAAAGGCTAGGGCCGCGGGTTGATTTGGCAAAAGCCCGAGGGCTCTCTAGCAAAACATCCATGACGAAACGGTACGCTTGATTTGCGGCTGTCGGATCAGGATCGAGTGGCTCAGATCAGAAAGGGCCTGGATCTAATCATGGCCGTTGATTCAGGATCGGGCGGCCACGGGCGGTTGGGGGCACGGGCGGCGGCGCTGGGTCACCGGAGCTCTGCTCCCGCGGCGGCGCTGCGCCGGAGAAGACCAAACTCGGTCTTCCCGGGGCGGATTCGTACGGGTCTGGGTCGGGAGGCATCTACGCGGCATGCGTAAAGCACTGGTGGCGATGGGGAGGTGGTTCGGGGCTCCGAGCGTGACGCTCGTCGGGGATGGCGGCTCGGCAGCGCAGGGCTCGCCGGTGCTGGCGTGTTCCGGCTCCTACGGTGCACCTTGGCTACGGGAACTAGCGCAGAAGCAAGAGGGGGTCGGGGCGCAGCTCACCGGGGGGTCGAGGCGGCCGGGGCTGTAGCGCAGGCGGTCGGCGACGAACTCCGACGGCGGCGATGGCGTGGTGGTCGCGGACAGCGCGCTGCGGAGATCCTCCGGGCATCGGAGCTGCAGGTCTCGATGCGTGGTGGCGCTGTGAAGATGGTCTAGGTGTCAGTGACGCAAACGAAGTCGCCGGCGGCGCGAATTTCTCCAAATCGATCTTACCTGCGACGGCAAGGTCCGAGCAAAATTCCGGTGCGGGCGTGGCGCAACCTCGGAGTGGAGGTCTCAGGGAGCGTCACTGGGCCTTGGTGGAGCTCTTGCGCGGTTGGTGGTGGTATGGGGTGCAACAGGACGGCGTCTCCACGGCGGCGCAGAGGCACGGTGCGGCGGAGCGAGGTGCGGCGCGGCACGCTATGGTTTGGGGCGGCTAGGGCGTGGAGATAGGGTGCAGGGGGGGTCTGCTGGGGCCAATTATAGGCCGGGCGGTGATCTGGGCGTGCGTGCCCAGGGGAGCCGCAGCGAGATTCCCGGCGAAGATCGGTGCGGTCGCTGCGCGAGGAAGGAAGGGAGGAGGGGGATGACAGGTGGGGTCGGACGGTCAGCGGCCGAATGGAGAAGATCACCAAAGATGATATGGTCAGGAAAACTTACTTGCGACCTTGGTGTCGGTGTTGGTGAGCTGGCCGCGGATGACGACCTGATCCGTTTGCGCCCGGTCAAGGTCACGGCGGGCCTCGTTGCGTTGGCGGAGGAGGTCGCGGATGAAGCCCTAGGTGGCCTCATCCAGATTCTAGAAGTTGGTGGGGAGCTCGGCGTCGGCATCTCTGTAGAGATGAGAAGGTGCTTAGATGCAGATCTCAAATGCAGCATTGGCGAGAAAGAGAAGCGTCTTACCCGAGGCGATGATGAAGCGGCAGAGGAACGCCGGAAGGACCTTCACCGGCACGCTTGTTGCTGGCCATCTGCTCGGAGGGAGAGAGAGAGAGGCTGGGGTTTTTGGGAGAGTTTGAGGAAGGAGAAGGCAAAGGAAGCTCTGGCCGATGGAGGAACTACAGTGCCAATGGGGTAATTTATAGCCTGCAGAAGGGAAGATGAATCGGTTGCGTGCACCAGTGCAGTTTTTTACCCCTAGATTTAATTTGTGGTGTGTGGGTAAAAAGACGGAAGGTGCATCGGCAGATTCCCGTTGTGTGGTTGAGGAGGTGGAGGGTTAAGGGCAAAGAAGAGATTTTCGTTCGCCACCCGCACGGGAAACAAGATGGCAATAAATGAAAGGACCGTTCGGCAGCGTAATCATGACAAAGATTAATTTCAAAGTAAAAGGGGTATTTTACTCCGAAATTGGGGGGCATGTGTTGATACCAGATGTTGGCACGTGTCAAGGAAGAGTGTTGCAAAGGAGAAAAGGTTCTGCGTCGTACGATCGGTAGATTTGGAGAGGTGGTCGCGTGCCACGGTTGAAAATCTTGTTGACCGAGAAAGGAGAGATTGACCATATATTTTGGCTTCGGTTTGGCAAGAGTTATCTTATTTTTAGAATAGTTTTTTATTTCTTAAGATAGAATCGTGCTTTGCCGTAATCGGCTAGGATTGTGTTAGCGTGGGGTATAAATATGAGCCCCCGGCTATTGTAAAGATTGATACACATCCAACCAACAAAACTTTACTATTTGCAATTTACTTTCTCGTCGGCGACTTTGCCACCTTTTTTTCTTTTCCACAAGTTCTTTCAAGCTGATCAAGGACGCCTCACATTCAAGCGACTTGGTTTGCTGGTAAGTGTTCATTTTACCGAGTAAATCTGAGCTTTAGCTTCTGGGCATATTGCTGTTGCTTCGTTCAGATCTATTCAAAATTTATCGAATTCATCTAAGCTTTGATCTGGGGCGTATCGCTATTTTCTCATTTAGATCTATTCACAACTTACCCAGCTTAGTGATCTGTTTAATCGGCTGTAAGCTCCTTGTTTATCACGATAAACCTTGTAAAGCTGATTAGATCGGTTGCAAGCTTAGCTTTGTCCAGATCCATACATTCGTGGGTTTGTACACTGTTACCTGGCACGTGTCGGCTCTAGATCTAGCGTCTAGTTGCATATCGGTATCGACGGCTCATTGCCGATTCCTTGTAGATCGCTTTTATTATACACTTTTCATACCCGATCTGTTGTCATTTTTTGTATCAGCAGAATCTTGCCGATAGACCGTGTAAGAGTGATTCGGAAATCCAGCCAATACACTCTTGAATTTGATGGTTTGTTGTTTCCTTGTCAATTTATAGGTCAAATTGACAGGCACGCCTTGGTTTGAATCAAGTGCAGTCCAAGCTTGGCGTACAGGGCTCTCGGGCTTGGTGTGTGATCGTTTCGCGTCAACAACATGGACACCCAATAACTGTTGTAAAAAGATCGAATTTGGGCTGTCTGCACCGGGTGCGGTAAAGCACCCGGAATGCTATTTTTTAGTACCGGTGTAGCGTAAAATACGCTGCACCGGGTATTGTAAACTAGTCCGCCATTATCCAGTACCAGCTCTGACATGGCATATACAGCGAGGTACGGACGAAACGCAATGCTACAGTGCGTGGGCCCCTTTTCCTTCCCGCGCCCGTCTCCAACCGCCGTGGACGCCAACCCTGCTCGCCACCAGTCCTCCTTGCCGCGGAGCTCGGAGCAGGGGGCGGAGCTCGAGCAGGGCACGGCGAAGCTTGAGCAGGGGGCAGCGAAGCTCGAGTAGGGGGCGGCGGATCTCGAGGAGAGGCCTGCTCGATCGGCCGTCGCCGCCGCCCACCGTGATTGGTCGAATGCCACCGGCCGCAGGGGCTGCGTCACGCGCAGGACGCGCTGACCGCCGGGCCGTGCCGCCGCAGGGATGGAGCAACATGGCCGCCGGACACCGATGCGCAAGATCTATGCAGCGGCGAGGGAGGAGGGAGGAGGGGGCAGATCTGAATGGCGGCCGGTGGCTCCGCGCGGCGAGGGAGGAGGAGGGGGCGGCACCGCATGGCAAGAGAGGAGGGAGGAGGAAGAGGGGACGGTGCCCGACGTTGCTCTGCCACTGCAGCTCTGCCATGCCGCCATCCGCTGCCCCGACTTGGCCTTCACCGCCGTGCCTCACGACGAGGAGCTGCTGCTTGAGCTCAGCGTCCTCCAATGCCGGCCATGCTTCGAGCTCGCGGGGGCGGTGGAGAGGGGCCCTGCAGGCCGGGGAGGTCGAGGAGCTCGCGTGGCCCCTACACCACCACCCACGACGGGAGAGCCGGATCTAGGAAGGAAGGGAGGGAGGGCGGCACGGGCCGCCGCCGGCGGAGGACGGCACGCCAGCCAGAGCGCCTGCGGGCGGAGGGAGCAAGGAGTGATACAGGGAGGGAGATGCTGGCGGGGAGCTCGAGGGCCGTGCACCCGCCGCTGCCGCGCGCGCTAGCCGCCGCCGTGCCGTGCGACTGCCGCCGGTGAGGGAGGAAGGGGGGCGCCGGCAAGGGAGGAAGGGGGCGCCGATGATGGAGGACAGACAGGGGCGTGTCCAGAGAGAGAGGCGTCCGTGTGGGTGGGGGTGGGGGTGAGGAGGATAAAAAAATCTGACAAGTGGGTCCTGGTACTTGTAGTTGGTATAGAGTAGGAGGTATAGGGGGCGACGAGTGCAGAGAAACTGGGTATAGAGTAGAGGATCTCGATGACCAGATAAGAATATTCCATTTAGACGATGAATTTAGAGTATGACGAGTGCAGACAGGCTTAGCATGTAAAATCATGGTCAGATCCGAAAACAAACACCACTGTTACAAAAATATCGAATTTAATAGGTAAAATCATGGTCAGATCCGAAAACAAATACCGTACGTTAGAGATTGGGGTGTTTGATTTCGTGCAGCGGGATGGTAAGAGAAGGGAATAGGCAGGCATACCCTTGTTGGATGTTTGTCGCCGGTGAAGCCCCATCGCTGGATGAACAATGGGCAGCGCAACTCACCCTGTCAACGCCGCTAGGAAACGAAGACCGAGGCCGAGAGAAAGAACAGAGTAGTTGTGGGAAGGGAGGGTGCTGCCGCACCAGCTGGACTCGAGTTGCAGCTGGGCAGGGGAGCGTGGAGGACTCGAGGGCACCGCACGGGCCGACAGCGTGGAGAGCGGCGGCTGGGGGTAGGAATGAGGTCTAAACTCATCGGATTTTGCCATCCCAAACCCAAACCCATGAAAAATATTTGAACTCATTAAAAAATCCATATCCATGACGGGTTTAAAATTTTGCCCAAACCCAAACCTATCGGGTTAGTGGGTACCCACGGGTCACCCGTGGGTCTACACTTTACTGTACATTTTTTTCTCATGATCAATAAGTTTAATATCGTAAACATCATTGTAGCTTATTATGAGTAAGAAATCTATGTTCACTAAAAATTACAAAAGAAAATAAATATATAAATAACAAGGTCTATATTTAAATGATCGTAACACCATACAATGTCACAAATCCATCATATGCATATATAAACACGACAACTGCAAAGCGACAACACCCATACCCACCACTTCAAGGTTCACTAAAATAAGAATTGAAGGAAAGAGATGTTAAATTTGTTATAATCTCATAAAATAAAATGACAATTGCTCTATGTTGGATTGGATTTAAAAAACCCATGGGTTTACGGGATCGGATATTGTAGGAACAAACCCGTGCCCATAAACCCAACGGGTAGAACTTTGCGCCCATTAATAAACTCACGGGTCTAAAAGTTGACCCATTACAAAAACCCATCGGGTTTCGGGTACCCATTGCCATTCCTAGGCTGGGGTAGCAAAGGGAGGAGATGGAATCTCTGGGAGGAAGAAAAACCTACTCCTATGTTGCATCACATGGGCCTGAGGGCGGTGGGGTCCATAGATCAGTTACTGCAGAGGAACTTTTGAAATTTTTCGTATCAGATAAGGATACATATTTGGGTACGTGTCCAGATACGTATTGAGATGTTTAACGATACCATTTAAATTAATTAGGAGTGGTACTTACATTTCTCGATCTACTGTCAGTCTCTCTTCCGTTCTTAACTTCTTGTTTGATTTTCTCAATCCCCTTCATGATATAGATGGCAGCATTAAATCCGAACAGTGCTATGAATCAGCTTAGTGATGTTTGATTGCTTGTTATTCTATTATGTACTAAAAGACTACTTAAGTGCATTGATGTTTATCTTCTCTATGATTAAGAGCCTGTTTAGTTCGTGTAAGGGTGTGTTTAGTTGATGAAAAAGTTTGGGTTTTGGTACTGTAGCATATTTCGTTGTTACTTGACAAATAGTATTCAATTATGGACTAATTAGGCTTAAAAGATTCAGCTCGTGCTAATCAGTTAGACTGTGTAATTAGTTATTTTTTCAATTGCATTTAATACTTCATACATGTGTCCGAGGATTCGATGTGACAGTTACAGTGCAATTTTTTTTGGGAACTAAACAGGACCTAAGTTGTGTGAAAAGTGTGAAAAAAATTTACACTAAGAAGCGTGCCCAATAAGATGGGCACGGTTGTCAGTGTGAAATTTTTATGCAAACAGGACCTAAGTTCTGTTATGTTTATTATTTAAAATAATAATAATTTAAGAACTATCGAACCTAATCTCAGTATCTACATTGGTGTAATATTGTTTATTCATATTTTAAAAGATGCTGAAACGTATCAGTGTATCGGGTATTATTTTAGATTTCATATATCCTTATATCTATATCCGTCGGATACTGATACACATACTCTATATCATATACGCCGTGGGAGGGGAGCGTTGAGAGCGCACGGCGCCTCTCCGAGCGACACGCGTCGGAGAGAAGCCGCCCGACGCGAGCCATGGATTGGCGGTTCGGTCCTTTGCCCGCGCCGCTGTCGCTGTGCGTGGGCCGCGCCGCTCCCGTCCACCCCCAGCCCTGCGCACCTTCCTCCCCCGGCCTCCCCTGCCCCTGCCCCTAACCCTCGCGTCTCCCGCTGCCGCCCGCCGCTGGTCGCCTTCCTCTGCCCCTCACCTTCCTCCCCCGCCACCGACCGCCGCCCCCTCCCGGGCTCCCCTACCTCTCGACCCCCCTGCCGCCGCCCCTCCGACCCCGCCGGCGGGGGATCCGACTGGCGGAGTGCCGGTGGCGGATGGGTTTGCTTAGCCCTCCGACTCTACTTACATGCTCATCTCCCTTACGCCCTCCGCCCAAACAGATCCTGATGCTCCATGCTGTGGCCGTCGAGGGGGTGCTCCAGCACAGCTGCACTAGCTAACCGCCCCTCTTCCTTCCGTGCCGTGGATCCCAGGTTTGCCTCTTGCACCTCTCACGCTTTTCTTCCCCATGGTTTCTAGGCAGTACATGGTAAGATGCGGGCTTTATCGTTTCTGGTGGGTTTGGTAATCAAATGCTGAGATGCAGTAACGTTGCTGCTAAATTGTTTATCCCCAGCGATTTCATCTTTGTGCGGGTGGGTATTTCAGTGCAGTATATTTGGTTCAGTAGGTCTGTTCATGCAATTGGACGCTGATATAATTTAGGCCTGAGCAAGTGCTGGTTCCTAACTTAGGTACATAAGGTGGTACATATCCAGAAAGCTCGCAGCTGTAGCTTCATAGGGTACAAATGGCTACAAATTTGAAGCGGGGAAATACATGGAAATGGGAAATGCCTAACGAAGGGCCTAAAGTAACATGCCTCCATGACATCTTGTGTTAACAAGTTTATTTTGTTCCTTCGTCAGTTCGTAACTCCATGTGAGATATCAGGGATGTATGTGAACCAATAGAAAGCCAATGCCACGTTTGGATCTGATGTGCAGGATGAGTGGCCTCTACAAACAGGGCATCGTTATTCATTATTCCAATTGCTCTTCCATATGCTAACTAATCAGTGTAAGTTTTTCTGATCTACTACTAACACAATTGACAAATCCTTATATGACAACATGCATGGGTCCATTGCCTTCTTTGCCTCAGTACCACCATGCTTACTTCCAATATATAAGCTTCAAATCAATGGTAGTAAAAAAAATAGATTAAAGAAATTCATGTGCAGGCTTGCAGAAGTCTGCCTATGTATATAATTTATAATTGGATTTTAGTCTAATCAAACTACTTTATTAAGGTTGTACCTCCTTTTGAATACTGGCTTAACTATTGACCAGCTTCCACATTTATGTTAGCATGTGTCCGATCAGTATGGCATCTGCATATTTTTTATCCATGTCATTGGGAGTATGGACTGCTGTATCAGACCAAAACTGTATGCTGCTCATTTATTTGCATCAGGTCTGATTGATTACTTCAGCTTATACATTTAGACCGTCATATATAGGCATATAGCTTCAATACCTCATCAGTCAGATATAGCTCTTAGGTATATAATAATGTAATTATTGTAGTATCCATTTACACTCTGATCTTTGTTCATGCTTATCTATATATCTATCATTCATGCATGTTAGCTTTAAGCTTTCCAACAGCAATATAATTGCTATGCCCAAACCAATGTGGTGTGGCATATGTCTTTGTCCTTGGAAGTCAATAATCAGTATGTTCGGAGAGTGACATATTTCAGGAGGAGTTTTTCTCTGAGGCCATTAGTTGATTTCAGGTAGGTCTCATCGAGTGTGCCTTGGTGCTAATACTTAGTTTTTTTGACAAGAATTTCTGTTGCCTAATGCCTATTGTATGGTCTAATATTTTGGTTATGGACACATGAGTTGCAAATGTGTGCTTCTTGCACTGTAAGTGAGATAGCAGCTTAAACCTAAGTGATCTTTTGAGTTTCGACACACCTGCAGCTAACCTATCATGTATAGGTAGTAAAATCTACAATCCACCTTGAACATGTAATATTTTTTAGTGTCATATCCCTTTCCTTAATCTGTATGATACAATCTGTTAACCGATGTACTGGGCTGATAAGGTTTCAAAAAATTGGACCGAACTGCAACATTGGTGTTGACTTATTTTTTTTAAATACCTTCAAGTTTCAATTTAGCAATTGTGTATTGCCTAATCGTAGTTCATATTTACCTCTTATACATCCTGTTTCCTTTCTAACTTCGCGTGATTCTGTTTCCTTTTGTACCTATGGGTTTCGGATGAAGGCCAACAACTTGAGTACAACTCGAGGGATGGTGAATTTGAAGATCGGTTCCTAAAAAAGGATTAGGTGGCACCACTGTGTTTCTTCAGAAAAAAATATGCACCTTTTTTCATGGTTATCCGCTGAACATAGTTCTCTGCTGAGCGGCCCACCTGCAAAATCTAAACACTGTGTATGATCTGTTTCTTAGTACAATTGTTGTTAGTGCTGCCTGCCATATGCTGATTGCAGTATTGATATAGTCTCTATTACTGATCGGTTGTTTTGATTCGAGTTAAAAACTTTGTCATCTACTCACACCCTAATCTTCCAAACATGAATGAAAATACTATAGGGTCTGGTGCATTATTACTCTTTTTAACTATTTGCAAGTGTAAGTATTCCGAAAATCATACTAAGCATTTCTTGAAACGGGCGCAGCGTAGCGCGCCTGACATCCTAGTATCCATATCCGTGTAGTATAGAAGAAAACTACAGCAGCCGCAGTCGCACAGGCTGATTTGACCGATTTCGTATGATCATGGGAGAGACCAGTACAAAACAGAGAGACTCCGTAATCTAAAATAAATTAGTATTTTTAATATAATAAATTCAACAACTTAGGAAATCTGACTAACATTAAAAAATAACATAATCAACATTATAAAAATATATACTAATACTTTATAGAAAGTAGTATGATGAATATTTTTTATACGCCGCATACAGGTATCAAAATAAAGGTAAACACTTTTGAGATACTATTTTTTTATTTTTTCTTTTTCCCCAAAGTCAGCAGATGTAAGACCACCATGGCAAGCAATAGCAGAGTGTGGTGGAAATAGATGACATCAACAGGCCACGCTGATTGACGTGGTGGGATGAACAATAGCAACGAGCATGGAAACCATGGCGGGACATTGTGCCCGGGGCGCCACAACAAGCACGGGCGGTGCATGAAGAAGGTAGAACCAAAGGACAACAACAACGGTGTCGTATGTGGCGAGCGCGACCGTTCAAATTTGATAAAATATTTAATCTTTTATTTTTTAAATTATTACCTATAGTATGCCGATTTTCACCTCAAAATTTTTTATCTGGTAAAGAATACTTTTAGAATATTCTTTAAATCAATTAGATATATACTTTTCAAGATGATATATACTTTTTATCTTTAAATGAAGGTTCTAGATAAATATCTTTTCAAAAAATATCATCATGGCTGCTTAAAAGCAAAATTGATCTTTTTCAAATATGTATTATAAAAGTACTAGTTAGCTATCCCAACTAAATTGTGATCAATTAGATTTTCGACGAAGACAACTAACCAATGAATTAATTATCAACAAAGTTTAGAAGTTACCATGATATCACCCAAAATATGAAATGAACAGTGTAACATATATTTTAGTCGAAAATTTGAAATTTATTGTAAAGAAGATTATATTCTTTTGTATATTTCGTATGGTTAGTATCAACAAGTTGTTAAACTTAATTAAAAATCATGTAATAGAATGTATGTACACCCATTTGTATAATCCTGCGTCCGCCACTGGCTGTGTCGGTGTTTACCGCCAAGCCTGCTCAGGGATACCCTTAGCAGTAAGGTTTGTAGGTAGGGATCGACTGCTCTGGAACTCGATGGTACAAGGAACACAAAGATTTAGACAGGTTCGGGCCGCGAGTTGCGTAATACACTACGTCCTGTGTGGTTTTTTGTATTGCCTTAGGTGTTGATGATATTTTGAGGGCGTCTCTGCCCGCCCTTATATATCCGGAGGACAGGGTTACATGGAAAGTTTTAGCCAAGTACAGTTGGAGTCCTACTACAGCACAATCGAGTAGTTTTCTTTGTACTGCAGCTAGTTCTACACCTATTCGAGTAGTTACAAGAGAGGTAAGGTACATCCATGAGCTATCCCTTACTCTAAAACATTCTATGTCTATAAGCAGTCCCGCTGCCCCAGGTCTGACAAGCCCCAGAGCTCTTCATAGCCGAGTCCTGCAAGTGTCGAGTACTTGGCGGGGCGTCTTCGAGTATTTCAAGTTGTCAGAACGTCCTCCTGGTTGCTTCTGGGCCTTCCTTCAGATACATCAAGTAGTCCTCCAAGTACTTCCGGTTGCTTCGAGGCTGTGAGGTGCTCAAGCCCCGAAATTTTGATCATATATGGTGCGCGAAGTACTCGTGCTCCATATGGAGTAGCCCCCGAGCCTTAGGTTGAGTCGCAGAATCAGGCTGAGGATCACTTCAGTCTTTTTCCTTCATTATTTTCCAAAAAAATTGAAAAATAAATCTCTGATGCACATATCCCGCAGCCCCCGAGCCTTAAGTCAAAATCCCTTATTCTGCGGGTAGCCCCTGAGCAAAGATTTGGAATTAAGGATCTAAGACATAGCATCAGATTTTAATCTTCAGAATATCTGCAGGTTTAATCAGATCCGGTATCCGAAAAGACCACTTTTTCATGTAAAAAATCTCAGAAAAATGATTCAATTGGATACGCCACACTGATTGCACCCAAAATATCCTCAGAAATAAAACCCGGGATGTATATCTCTTTACTGTACGCTCACATGGGACTGAACTGTATGGAGAATCTGCATTATTGCATCTGTGAGTGCTGCCACTGTAGCACCACGGGTTGTCCTCCAGTAAGACCCTTGTGGCTACAAAAGGTGGGTGAGAGGCCTCTACCAGAAGCACCAGTATTCTGAAGCTATGGCTTGCATTTGGTGTTCTTGCTCTCGCCCTCCTGATATTTTTGTAGTCCTTTCCATCAAAAGATGCTAGAAGAGAACTTACGAGTGACAAAAGAAGTCCCTGCTACCTCATCCTGCAACCCCAATGCTCTCATCGGATCCATGCTGGACATCATGTCCTTGCATATTCCAATGAGGCAGGTTCTCTATGGACTGGTTGTAGGTAATTGTGTCGTACTCTTGAGGTTCCCAGGTTGTGGGTACAAAAGAACTGACATCTCTGGTGAGGAGATTTAATCTTGTCATGACGTATTCAGGGAGAAGGAGAAATTCCTTTGCAAGATGCTACAAGAGATATTGCGAGGCGATTACTGTAATATGCCTCCAAATTCTTGAAACTTTTCTCCCAAAATACGAGTATCATTATTCCCTTGATGGGAATAACAAGTTTGTACTTTGTCACGGCCTCGGGCCGATCTAGCTGCAGCAGGCTTTGTTTAGGAAGCCAAGAAGTATGCGTGCAGACCCGAGTCGATGTAAAGTTTTTAGAAGAAAGTACTCGAATTGTAATATCGAGTAGTTGTACTGTGTCGAGTACTTTTCCTTTATTCTGGAATGTAATCCCAGAAGATGGAAGATGTGTCGAGTAAATGTCAAGGGATGTGAGTGTTTTCTTTTTCTAGAATGTAATCTTAGAAAAAATAAATGTCTCAGAAAATCCTGTTTTTTCCGTAATTGGTAACTGACTATTAGCCTTTTGGGTATTTACCGTGTTGACACTGCCACTATAAAATAGAACGGTAACTAGTTTTTTACCCCACCGGCCGCCATTCTCCTTTTACTATTTAGATCTATTCTTGCCCTTAGCCTCAGGCTTCTAGATCTAAAATTCTTTGCTTTCCCTTGCTTCCAAATCTATTAGGGTTTTTAGACAGTGTATGCGCGTGAAGCACTCTATGAATTTTCGGATGGCTCCCAAGAAATCAGGCAAGGGTAAAGGCGTAGCTACTGAGCCATCCCGCGATGAAGGTTGGGAATCAAGTAAGTGTTCCAAATCTGACTTGGAATCCCTTGTTAAGCAGGGCTTTTTGCCATCAAAATCCGTAATCCATTGGCGTATTGCGCTAGGCGACGCCCATCCGTATGAAAATACGGGCGAGATTGTTGGATTTCTTCCCTATTTTGAGCGAGGATTAGGTCTTCCTTTCTCTAATTTCTTTTCTAGGCTCCTGTATTATTATGAGATCCAGCTTCATCATCTCGCCCCCAACTCTTTTGTTCATATATCTGTCTTCATGCATTTGTGTGAAGCTTTTCTGGGCATCGAGCCCTATTTCGACCTTTTCTGCCACCTTTTTCATCTTAAGCCCCAGCCTAATTCGACTAGACTAGATGTAGATGGTGGGGCAGGGATTTAGCTGAGGCAAAGGATGGATAGGGTCTACATCCCTTACAAATTGTCATAAAAAGTAATTGACTGGAAACCAAGATGGTTTTATGTCGAAAATCATGGAAATAGCCTTCCATCCATCCTGGCTGGCCCTCCGATTCACAGAGCTGAATGGTTGAAGAAGCCTCTTGATATGAGAAAAATTCCAGAATTTCTGGAAATGATTGCAAGTTTAAAGCAAAAATGAATAAGTGGAGAGGTTGTGGCCTTTGACTGGATGAAGCGTAGAATCCAGCCTCTCCAAGCTCAAGTTACCTTTGGCTTCGAGTATCAAGGGAAAAATGATCCGTTGCGGTGCTCTGAGAAAGAGAACTCTAATGGTGAAGCTCTTCGTCGAGTGCAGCGACTGTTCGAGAAGACGGAACACGTACCTCATCTTCTCGACACGTTTTCGGTATTGAATCCTCCAAAAGAGGTAAGTGATAAGTAGTCGATTCGAGTACTTGCAGTTGTAGATATAGTATATCTATTCTTTTTCCTTTTGCAGGATGATGTGAATGTATATAGGAGCAGTCCGCCTCTGCCAGGCATCTTTCACCCATCCAACCTTGTTCGCAGTGCTCATGCCGAGCCCTTTCCTAGTTCTGAAGATTCTTCAGAAATCGAAGGCTTTAGTTCTGACGACGAAGCTGCTGATGCAGAGGCTGGAGAAATAGCTGGGGATGATGGCAAAGAGCATAGTGCCAGCTCGAGCGAAGATACCCAATCAGGACATCCCAAGGGTACTCGATCGGTTGCGAGGAAGTGTCGTAGCTCCTCGCAAACTACCAATGATAGGTGAGTAGCTTTATTAGTCGCAATCGAGTACTTTGCCAAGCTCTGTCGATTTGCGTGTTTAAAACCTTTTCTTCTTCAAGTCCGGCGGCTAAGGTGCCACGGACTATAGCATCTGGGGATGATGCTGTGGTGGGACAAACTGTCCCTTCCACCACAGTGGACTCATCAAAGGGGACTGTTACTACTCGACCGGCGAGTAGTTCTAGTATAGGTGATGCTGGAAGTTCGGGTGGCAAGGTCATGATCGTTAGGCCGCCCCATAAATTCGGCGCAAGGAAGCTGGTCCTGACAAGGGCGCCTACGTAAGTTCCTCAAAACTTGTAATTGTAGAATTGTCTTTGTATCGAGTACATTTTGACTGACTTGTTTGTTGCAGCAATGCACTCCTGGAGGCTAGAGGGGAAACTGAAGATGATTCTGCCCCTAAGTCGACGATCGAGAATCCCCCGAGTACTCTAGAGATGGATGCTCATCAGGCGGAAGAAATGGCGAATTCTATGATACTGAATTCTCCACTCCCTGATGCTAAGAGGGGCGATGAAAGGCTCCCGGAGAGCGGGGGAAGCATAAAGCTTCCAGCGGAGGGAGGCAGCGAAAAGCTGCCTGAGGAGGCAGACGGCGAAAAGCTGCCTGAGAAAAACTCTACAGGTAAACTTCTAGTGCCTTGCACTGATAAAGTACTTTCCCTTTTCTCTTAGTTTAGTTTTGTAATGCATTTTTCCTCTAGATTCTGAAAATCCAGGGAATACTGTAGGAAGGGTCGAAGATGAGCCGGAAAAGGCAATCTCTGAGGTGCGGGCGACTACTTCCCAGGTCTCATCAGGAAGTGTCCCGCCTCAAGAAAATGTGAAGCCTGCTTACAACTTGTTGAGGGTAAGTAGTAGAATATATCGAGTACTTATTTTCTTAGATCGAGTAGTGTATACTGATCCTCTTGTTTTTAATTTTTGGCAAGAGGTGTTGGAGCAGGGGGGTAGCCAGACCCAGGATGATTCAGAGCTAAATGCTCTGAGAGAGCGAGTAAAAACACTCTCGTCCGAGAAGGCTGCCCTTCATGAGAAGATCAAGAAGCTCTCCAAGGCCAAAAAAAGGTTAGTCTTCAGCATATATGAAGCAGTCGACAAGATTATTCTGCCTGGTGTTTATAAATTTTTCTTTTAATCGAGTACACAGCTTGCTCAAAATCATTAAAGATTGAGGAAAGCCTGGTACTGGATCTAAAGATTCTTATGTACCGAAATGCAGATGAAATCGAGAAGCTCAAGAAGATCAAGGCGGATTCTTATCAAGAGATGGCAATGGTTCTTCAACAGCTCAAAACCTTGTCAGATTCCCTTGATTTGATGTAGCAGGAGCTCGAAGAACTTAGAGATGTGAAAGATGCTGCTCAAGATGTGGCAGGACTTATGGAGATCCCGGAGGGGAATGAAGACGAACCGCTCACGTTGGCGGGGAGGCTTCGTAAAGTACCTGAAAGCTTTGAAAGGTATGTCTCCACAACCACCCGACAGTATGTGGGACATGTACTCGGGTTGGTAAGGTCCTATTGGCCACGTACTCAACTTGATCCGCTTGGGCAGGGCGCGAAGGCTTATTGTACTGATGTTCAGTTCAATCAGTATCTGGAAGAAACCTCCGCCGTTGCAGACAAAATAGTGGAGACCTTAATCAAATCTGGATCTCCTTGAACTACTCGTAAAATTGTTTGGCGTGTGAGCCACAAGTACTCTGTACAAATGTTTAAATTTGTGTAATGTCGAGTACTTGTATTATGGAAGGATTGCTTGATCCTTTGATATGTCGAATGATGATACTGAAAAGGTATGAGTTCTGGCAGCATCGCGCCTACTGAATCTTGATAGTAAATACAAAGAGTTGTATCCATAGGTGCCTTAAGAGGTGGAGCATTCTCGAGTAGGGTCGAGTGATATGGTTCTAATTAGAACTCTAGTGCTGACCGGTTAGGATTGAATCCTGTAGGATTAACCAAGTGGGAAAAGCACTAAGGGGGTGTTTTAAGTTGTAACTTAATTCAGATTTCTTTTTTGAAAAGGAATATGTAGATTAGAGCGGTGCTCTTATGGATTGTCCGATCAAACGGGCAAAACTCTTTATCGAGTGTTTGGAGAAATAAGAGCTTAGGTGACGTTCTTCGATACATAGGTGAACAGGAGACTCTCGTCAACTACTCAGGGTACCAAGGGAAAATAGAACACTTGGTGTCTTGAGTAAGCGGGTAAAACCCATCAAGTACTCTAGGCAACAAGCTCCGTAGTGTAACTCCCTCAATTGTCCAAGCAAGAGGGAGACTCGTGTCGACCTATTTAGGGTACCAAGAACTTGTTTTATGCTCTTTAGAGTAATCTCCAAAGTTGACCAGTTAGGATAGACCTCATTTGGTCACCCAAGTAGGAAAAACTTTTTATGAAAATATCCCAAAACTACTCGATACAACGAGTAGTGTGTCCTACATAAGGACTGGATTGATTTCTAAAATAGGTCAGTTAGGATGAACTCCGTCGAGTTACCCAAGACGGAAATATTTTAGAAATATCCCAAACTTACTCGAGCAAGGCGTGTAAGGTGTCCTACCCAAGGACTGGAGTAATTTCTAAGATAGATCTGTTAGGATGAACCCCGTCGAGTAACCCAAGACAAAACCATCGTAAGAATATCCAAAACCTACTCGAGCTAGCGAGTAGGGTGTCCTAACCAAGGACTGGAGTAATTTCTAGAATAGGTCTGTTAGGATGAACTTCGTCGAGTTACCCAAGACGAAAATATTTTAGAAATATCTAAAATTTACTCGAGCAAGGCGAGTAAGGTGTCCTAACCAAGGATTGGAGTAATTCCTAGGATGGGTCTATTAGGATGAACCCCGCCAGGTTACCCACGACGAAAATGTTGTAAGAATATCCAAAACCTACTCGAGCTAGCGAGTAGGGTGTCCTAACCAAGGACTGGAGTAATCCTCAAGACAAGTCTATTAGGATGAACCCCGTCGGGTTACCCAAGATGAAAATGTCGAAAGGATACTCGAGGTAAACCATAGAAAACTACTCGATTGCTGCTCCAGTGTTGAGCAGAGCTTTCAGAGTAGTATTTAGTGATGGGGTATAGATCAGATGAGCGAGAGCAAAGTAGTCGATTGATGAGGAAATCAACTTTTATTGAAGACTTGTCGAGATTACAGTGATTTGTAAAATGACAGACTCTGACTCTTAAGACCTACCCCTTGCTCGTATACATGAGCAATGGTTTACATGATTGAGTGAAATTATTCGGGGATAACACTAATCGGCAAGGGAGTCAACTAGATTTTAGGTAAAGTTTCCTTTACTGGTGGTGCCCCAAGGGCCTTGCGGAGTGAGTTGCACTCGAAGATCGTGTGAGAGCTCTTTGGGTGTATGAAGCACTTGCGTAGGAGCGTTTTGTTGATCTTGTCTCCGCCAAGAGATGTTTCTCCATGATATTGGGTGCGAGGCTTACCCCTGGGGAAGGGTATTTACCGGCTTGCGCTTCTTGAAAGATGCGGAAGCATTTGCTGGGATGCGGTAGTTTGAAGAAGTGTTGTAAGCCTCTATTTCCTCGCGCTCCTTTCTCCTTGAGATGATGACGTTGCGTGCATCGTGACCAATGTTGATTACATTGCGAAGGTCGCTGTTGGAGTAGTCGTTGTTGTCGCCTTGCTGTTCTTGCTGGGGATTAGCGAGCCGCTGGCACCTGAACGCCCTTTTTTGATTAAGCCGGCGACGACGCTCATAGATGTCTTCTGCTGCATGATGCTCTTCTAGTTGGACAGTAACTGTCACTGCTGGAGGGGGTGTAGGCGGATCTTGCTTGATAGCAGGTTGGGCTTCTGTGACCATGGGGGGAGTAGTTTCCATGTTGTCGGAAAGATACTCGTCAGAGTCATCAGAATTGTAGTCGTCGAGATTGAGATGCTTCGTGGAATTATCTTCTAGTTCATGGACTTCAGAGATGTGAAACATGAGGATTTCATGGCAAAGATCTTGAATTTCTTCATCTTGTTTGCTCGCTGATGGGTCTAGTGGGGTGCTCTACTGAAAGGGAAGATCTGCCGGTTGAGAGCTCAAAGCCTTGAGATCTTGTGTCTTCTTCAAGCGCACTGTCCGTCCTTGCGGCGTTGCATATATGACCAAGTTTGGGAAGGAGTCCTGATCAGACTTGGGATTGTTAGTCGAGTTGGATTCGACTTTCTTACTGTACTGGATTAGGTCGTCCAGTTCATCCTCCGGGTCAGAAGAGTACTCGGAGTCGGAATCGGTTAGGCCACTGATTTTGGAACATGTGTGCTTTGGGTGAGCGAGAAGCGGGATGCCCATCTCGACATGGAGGGCGTTCTCGTTCATCCAATGTAACCATGATTGAGTAGGAGTTAGTCCTTTGGGCTCTTTAATCCAGGGTTTGTCGAAAATCGACTTGCTGGATTGTTCAGGAGCTTTGGATTTTTCCTTTTTGAGCTTGGCCAGTTCCCGGAGTGCGTCAACATTCTGGGGTGGATGATCCATAGCATCCATGAACAAGTCGACGTTGTCTGACCTATCTTCAAAGTCATCGAATGGTTCAAAGTTGTCGAGGCTGTCCATGAACTGATCAAAACCCTGATCGAATAAGGAGTCGGAAGAGTCGATTGGTTTAGGAATCCAACTGTAAGCATGTTTCAGTGAAGGGTTCTGAGGTTTCCTAGAGGAAGACGGTCCCATCCGAGCAAGCCGGGGGTTTATCTTTCCAGATCTCCCGCAGATTCCTCCTCCCGAATTCTGCTTCTTGTTTTGCAGAGTGCTTTCAGCCATCTTAATGCAGTCGACGAGCGTAAAATCTACTCGGTCGATTTCTGAGAGTATATCGCCCGACCGTTCCTGTGGTGGGTTCAATGCTTCTGGGTTCTGCTGTGTTTTAGATGAGCCAAGAGCGGATTCTGTAAGTTTGATGCATCCCTCTATTGATCGTGAAACTCGATCTACACCAACGAGTAGTTTTGAGTTGTTGATCTTGGGGCGTTTGATTGACTTGAGATTTGTCAGGTATTTTGCCGAGGGTTTCGGAAAAGTGAAGTTTTTTGGAATCAGAATTTGTGTCGGACTCAACCAACTCATGAATTTGAGTTGGAGTTGAAATGCTTTCTGTAGTATCCGAACTGAGCTCGAGTAGAGCTCGTTTTCCGTCGAGATATGCGGTCTTGCAGACGTCGGCGGGTTGGAAGATGGTTTTCGGTTTAGGCGAGTTGGGCGTGACAAGGTGGCTAGAGAAGCCGCCCGATCCGTCAGCCGTGCAAGCCTAGGAACCGAAAACAAGGGTTGTCCTCTCAGGCACGTTGTTGGCATCGCTTGATCCAACCATCGAATTCGCCGATGAACTCGCCAAATTCCCTACCTGGTGCACCAGCTGTCAGTGTTTACCGCCAAGCCTGCTCAGGGATACCCTTAGCAATAAGGTTTGTAGGTATGGATTGTTCAGTTGGCACTGCTCAGGGATACTGTAATGTCTCGCCTCCCCGAGGCCGGGCCCGCTTACATCTGGCTGCTTTCTAGGACATAGACTGTCCTCACAGACCAACACCAGTCTTTTCTGCACACTTTGTCCTCACTCGTGCGCACCCGGGAAGAACTTCCCGGTCGGTCACCCATCCCCAAATTTCTCCGGACCAAGCACACTTAACCTCGGAGTTCTTTGGAGACCGGCTTCCGGAAAAGAAGTTGCAACTTGTTGGTATGAGTATTCTATTAATCCTATTAATCCCTGGGCCGGGGTGTCACATGCTCACCCCCTTAAGAGACTGATGACCTCGTCGGTCAATCCCAAGCCAGGAATGTCCTCTCTTGGCCACGTCCCGTACGTCCAATGCCAGCAGCCCATGTGCCACATCCGTGCGTCCAGTGACAATGGTCCCTATGCCACGTCCGTGCATCCAGTGCCAACGGCGCATCCTAGATGCCCGCGCACTGACCCGCCACGCGCCCGTGCACATGCCGGTGGCATCTGCGCCCCCACGCGCCCGTGCTCATGCCTCCGCACATATGCCCGTACGTGCCCGTGAAACCGCGAGAGCCAGCTCTGATACCATTCTGTAACGTCCCGCCTCCCCGAGGCTGGGCCCGCTTACATCTGGATGCTTTCTAGGACATAGACTGTCCTCACCGACCAATACCAGTCTTTTCTGCACACTTTGTCCTCAATCGTGCGCACCCGGGAAGAACTTCTCGGTTGGTCACCCATCCCCAAATTTCTCCGGGCCAAGCACACTTAACCTTGGAGTTCTTTGGAGACTGGCTTTCCGGAAAAGAAGTTGCAACTTGTTGGTACGAGTATCCTATTAATCCTATTAAGCCCTGGGCCGGGGTATCACAGATACCCTTAGCGTCCAACCTAGCTCAAGCTCCTGGAATGCTTTGGAAGCGTCCTCGTTCCACACGAACTTGTCGGACTTCCAGAGAAGTTTGAAGAAGGGCAGGACTCTGTCACCGAGTCGGCTTATGAACCTACTCAAGGCAGCCGTGCACCCTGTAAGCTTCATCAAGTCCTTTTTGTTCCTGGGAGGCTTCAGGAACCTGATGGTGTTGACCTTTGTGGGGTTGGCTTCGATGCCCCGGCTACTGACTATGAAGCCGAGTAGTTTTCCGGACGGGACACCGAACACACACTTGGTCGGGTTGAGCTTCCATTTGAATTTCCTGATATTTTCAAATGTCTCGGAGAGATCCGTAATGAACTGATCATTATGTTTTGTCTTGACGACGATGTCATCGAATAGGCCTCATAATTGCGCCCGATCTGCCCCTGGAGGCATCTCTGAATGGCCTTCTGGTAGGTGGCGCCGGCGTTCTTGAGGCCGAACGTCATGGTGTTGTAGCAGTAGGCTCTGAAGGGGGTGATGAAGGACATCTTCTCTTGATCCGACTCCTTGAGGGTTATCTAGTGGTACCCTAAGTAACAGTCAAGAAAAGAGAGGAGAATGTACCCGGCCGTCGAATCGACGACCTGATCGATGCGTGGTAGAGGAAAGGGGTCCTTAGGGCAGTGTTTGTTGAGTTCGGTATAGTCAACACACATTCTCCATTCACCATTTTGCTTTTTTACAAGGACTGGGTTTGCCAGCCAATCTGGGTGTGCGACTTCTCTGATAAAACCGGTGGCGAGGAGCCGGGTTACTTCTACCCTAATAGCCTCCTTTCGATCCTGCGCGAAGCGGCGGAGCCGTTGCTTGACGGGTCTCACCTTCATGTCCAGATCTAAGGAGTGCTCGGCCTCCTCCCTTGGGACTCCGGGCATGTCAGATGGTTTCCATGCGAAGATGTCCCAAATCTCCCGGAGGAAGGAGGTGAGAGCGCCTTCCTACTATCACACCCTGAAATTTTTGAATTTCAGGATGTGATTAAAATTAAAAATAAAACAACAATTTTCTCATAGTTTTAAAATTTTCTCAATATTTACTTTTCTTCACAGGGAATTTAGTACAGAGGAAAATGTATAATGGTTGTTTTCCAAAATTAAATAAGGTTGCTCTTCTGTGTTGCATTCATGCCGCACTGCATTGTTTTATTGCTTGTTGTTCAACTCGAGTTTAAGTTCTCTTGAATTTAAATTTGAATTGAACTTGTTTGGAACTTTTACAAAAGAAAATGCAAAACCCATCTCCTTTTCCCTTTTTCCTTTTGGCCCAGCCCAAGTCTCTTTTTCTTTTTTTTTCCTCCCACAGCCCAGGAAACCCCCGTCGGCCAATTTACCCTTTTCCCACCGGCCCAGCCCGCCACCCCACCTTCCTTTCCTCTTCTCTCACCGACGCGTGGGGCCCGTCTGTCGGATCCTTCTTCTACCCCGTGCGCGAGCCGGAATCTAGAGTCCGAGCGCCCGTGCCGCGCGCCCCGACTCGGCATGGCCCGCATGCCAAGGCCCAGCCCTGGCCTATAAAAGCAGCACCCCGCGCCTCCCTTGAAACCCTAAACCGCTGCCGTCGCTTTCGTTTTGCGCAAACCCTAGCGCAAGCCGCCGCCATTGGGGCTCGTCGATCTCAGTCCGACCGTGTTCCGCCGCTCCGCCACTCCAACCTCGCCAAGAGCCGCCACCGGAGCTACGCGTCGTGGTAAAGATCCGCCCTAGCCCCTTCTATCTCTCTCTCTCTGCCTTCACGCGCGTGGAATCGCTCGCCGGAGTGAGTTTCGGCGACCCGCTCCGCCCCTCGCCGTAGCACGCCCCTTTCCTGCCTCTGTCTCGTGCTCCCGAACCCATAGAAGTGTTCGCCGTGATCCTCTCTCTCTCTCCCAGGCCAAGCCCCGCTCAAATCCGTGCCCTGACCAATTTCGGCCAAGTCCGGCCATCCCGCCGCCGTGCGCCGCCGTCAAGTTTCGCCGCCGCCGCTAAGCGCCTCCGCCGTTCGCCCCAACCTCCCCTGGCCGTCCGATCTTGATCCGTCGGCCTAGATTAGATCTTACCCGAGTCAAACAAGCCAGGTGCCGGTCATTCAAGGAAGTTTTTCAAAAGAGCCCCTCTCTTTTCTGGATATCAACCCGCGATCCACACATGTTCAAAAGTATTTACGTACAAGCCCTTTTCTTTTCAGTTTAGCCCCTGCCTTTTTATAAAATAGAACCCGCCGTCCTTGAGCTGGAGTTTTGCACGCTAAACCCCAAGTTTAGGGTTTAATTATCTTTAGGTCCCTGGATTCTTTAGAGCTAACCCCTGGAAGTTTAAATCTTTCGCAAACAAGTCCTTGGAGCCTTGTTTTAGCCATAACTTCTTCGTTTTAACTCCGTTTTCATCGATTCTCATGCTCACGTGATCCTTGCAATGTGTGCGATAGCTTTATAACCTTGTTATCCTCTGTGAGCACAATTTTCTGTGTCTTGCAAATCTTTTCCGCTAGCTCTTAACTCTTTAGTTAATCGCGACTAGATCCCTGAAGCATCGTTTATCCCATAGAATCACCATTTTAGTTCCGTTTTCCGCGTTTCTTGAGCTCTTGTAACCATAGCAGCGAGCTCTATCCTTTAGTACGCTCTTTTAAAGTCTTTTCTCTGTTTTGGTGTATTGTTCTAAGATGTATCTTCTTGTTTGCTTTGTATGGTTGCCCGATGATTGTTCCGAGTAGAAGGATCATTGTTTGAAGACTGAAGATCAAGAATTCCAAGTGAGCAAAAGCTGAAGAGTAGTAAGAGTAGCTTTTCGTTGGAGAAAGGCAAGTGACCCTAACCATCTTTCTATCTATGCTTATTTACAAGAGTATTATGATGATTTAATTGGAACATGGAGAACCACCCAAGAAAACAGTACAACCACAATACTATATGGCTCTGGCCTTGGCTGATTAATTAGAGACTCTAGCTTGTGACAATCTTACTAAAAGGGCAAGTGGGGATGCATCGATGGGGTATAGCTCGGTCCTCTTGGGGCAATTGGTATTGTTTAATGGTCCTTTGGCAAGGTACCACCTCATTAGGACAGTGTTATGACCGTTTTGACTTGAAACCTTAGCAGATTGTCATAGGTTAGGGAATCTTTGTAAAGGCCTCGTAGCGTCCCTATGAAATCACACCTCGGAAGTGTGGTATTGTGCCTAGCTAGCACATTGCGTGGTTGGGTTCAAAGTTCTTCGGAACTTTTACGCGAATTGTGGTGAAAGTGTACAACCTCTGCAAAGTGTAAAACTGATATATCAGCCGTGCTCACGGTCAAGAGTGGCTTGGACCCTCACATGATTAATAAACTTAAAGATGGATTTAAATCACTTTCTAGTTATTTCTTGTGGCCTTGCTGAGTACCAACCATAAGTGTACTCACCTAATGCATGTCCAAGTCATCTGAAGATCCGAGTCATCTAAAGAATGGAGCTGCTAGTTCATCTCATCAAGTGGAGTCAAGCAAGAGGAGTCAAGTCGAAGCAATTGGAAACTGTACCACCTGCTCACGTTCCATCTCATATTGGATGAAGAATTCAGAGCACCACCAAAGAATCGAGCCTGAGCAAGAATTGTGACACTCTCACTACCACTACAATCACGAAGGAGGAGTCAACGCCGAACAAGCTGGAGGAGACACATGTCATAAATGACGAAGCAGGAAGAGATAACCCTATTTAGGAGTACCCCCTTACAGCCCTATTAACAACATGTAGCATCGCTCCTTGACTGTGTTGACTGGTGGAGTTCAGTGTTTGCATGATGATGCTTGTCTTTATGACCTTGTTTTATTCGCTTCTTTGTAATGATTGTTGGTGTATTGTGGGTCTTCTACCTACAATGACATCGGTTGCCTAGATGGGTTCTTTTATACTTCCCCCTCCTTGTTATCCTCTGTCTTTCTACCTAATCCTTTCGAGGATGTCAAGAAGGAAGTTCAAGTCAACACTAACAGCAATAGTAGAAACCTCCAAGCATCTACAATGATCAACAAATGCAAGAAGCTGAAGATGGTGAGTCCCAACAGAAATCGAGAAAATAGGGCCAATAAAGGAGACCTCAACATCCTACCACAAACTCAAGGACTGCAAGGAATGGTTCCAACCATGGTCGATACCCAAGAACATGTTACAGAGCAAGCATTATTCCCGGAGAACCGCAACCATATCACTAGTGACAACCATCAGATCTCAACAACTCTGCCACCGATGGATGAAGAGAAGTCAATAACTATGCAAGCTCAAGTCTTACAAAGAAGGATGCAGTCCAATACGGTATCACCTCATCGCATGGTGTTAACCAAAGTAAAGATCCCTACCGGACCAGTGAAGAGGCAAGTCACCGAAGCATAGAAGCCAGTGATAGAGGAGCAACATGAGATTAGTAAGACTCCGGGAACGTGCCAATGTTGCGAGCATTATGGTCATCTATGTCTTCAAGAAGATAGCTTAATGACAGCAGAAGCAAGACAACATTACCATTCAGAGATCAACAGAAAGTTATCTGCCCAGGATCTAGTCCTAGAAGAAGTCGTCCAAGGTAGAGATAGTAATCAGACTATAAACCTCGACGATTGGACTATCTCTTTGAAAGAGTTTCAGCCTAAAAGAAGCAAGCAGTCCAAGAAACAAATTAGTAAAGCAAGTCAAGAGAAGGTGGAGTTACCACAACCGTTGGCAGATTGAAGTGTTCAACCCAGTTCCAACCAACTACAGCCTGAAGTGGTTCAACCTCCATATGACAACTCTATCGAGGAGAATCCTGACGCACAAGCCATTCCACAAAGAGTGGAGATGGAGCAGAAAGAAAGTCGGGATGGATGTGTTAAAAGAGTAGTGTGCTTTAAATGTGGTGAAAAGGGTCACTATGCCAGCAGATGTTCCACAAAGCGAGGAAGCCAGGATGAGTATACTAAGAGAATGTGTTCTGTAGGTAGTAAAGAAGATCACTATGCTAATAGATGTCTAACAAAGCGTAAGAAGACTAGATCCCGTGATCTCGGACTATATTGCCTCAAGTGTGGAGAAGATGGACACCTCGCCAGTTGGTGTGAAAAAGAAAATGATAATTAATGACAGAAGTACATGAAGACTTGAGAGATGATGCAAAACACCCAAGCCTGAGAGAGCGCAATCTAACTCTATTCAAATCACTCTATCAGGGTACAAAGGAATTTCTTCAACAGATGGGTCACCAAAGTCGAGAAAAGAATGGGTAGTTATAAACGGAGTTAGACTGAGTATCCATAAAGTGATTTGTGAGTTACCAGGAATCAAGGATTATGTTTGAGGAGACATTGTAAGAATGAACGACCTGGAAGGAAAGTTATATGTGTTGGATGCTACCCAACTAAACCTTTGTCTCTTACTATCCTTGTGAATCTCGGGACAAGATTCCTTTTAAGGGGGGCAGTTCTGTCACACCCTGAAATTTTTGAATTTCAGGATGTGATTAAAATTAAAAATAAAACAACAATTTTCTCATAGTTTTAAAATTTTCTCAATATTTACTTTTCTTCACAGGGAATTTAGTACAGAGGAGAATGTATAATGGTTGTTTTCCAAAATTAAATAAGGTTGCTCTTCTGTGTTGCAAATACCGCACTGCATTGTTTTATTGCTTGTTGTTCAACTCGAGTTTAAGTTCTCTTGAATTTAAATTTGAATTGAACTTGTTTGGAACTTTTACAAAAGAAAATGCAAAACCCATCTCCTTTTCCCTTTTTCCTTTTTCCTTTTGGCCCAGCCCAAGTCTCTTTTTCTTTTTTTTTTCTCCCACAGCCCAGGAAACCCCCGTCGGCCCATTTACCCTTTTCCCACCGGCAAAGCACGCCACCCCACCTTCCTTTCCTTTTCTCTCAAAGACACGTGGGGCCCGCCTGTCGGATCCTTCTTCTACCCGTGCGCGAGCCGGACTCTAGAGTCCGAGTGCCCCGCGCCGCGCGCCCCGACTCGGCGAGGACCACACGCCAAGGCCCAGCCCCGGCCTATAAAAGTAGCACCCCGCGCCTCCCTGGAAACCCTAAACCGCAGTCGTCGCTTTCGTTTCACGCAAACCCTAGCGCAAACTGCCGCCATTGGGGCTCGTCGAGCTCGGTCCGACAGTGTTCCGCCGCTCCGCCACTCCAACCTCTCCAAGAGTCACCACCAGAGCTGCGCGTCGTGGTAAAGATCCGCCCTAGCCCCTTCTATCTCTCTCTCTGCCTTCACGCGCGTGGAATCGCTCGCCGGAGCGAGTTTCGGCGACCCGCTCCGCCCCTCGTTGTAGCACGCCCCTTTCCTGCCTCTGTCTCACGCTCCTGAACCCATAGAAGTGTTCGCCATGATCCTCTCTCTCTCTCTCCCAGGCCAAGTCCCGCTCAAATCCGTGCCCTGAACGATTTCGACCAAGTCCGGCCATCCCGCCGCCGTGTGCCGCCGTCAAGTTTCGCCGCCGGCCGCTCAGCGCCCCCGCCGTTCGCCCCAACCTCCCCTGGCCGTCCGATCTTGATCCGTCGGCCTAGATTAGATCTTACTCGAGTCAAACAAGCCAGGTGTCGGTCAACCGAGGAAGTTTTTCCAAAGAGCCCCTCTCTTTTCTGGATATCAACCCGCGATCCACACATGTTCAAAAGTATTTACGTACAAGCCCTTTTCTTTTCAGCTTAGCCCCTACCTTTTTGTAAAATAGAACCCGCCTTCCTTGAGCTGGAGTTTTGCACGCTAAACCCCAAGTTTAGCGTTTAATTATGTTTAGGTCCCTGGATTCTTTAGAGCTAGCCCCTAGAAGTTTAAATCTTTCGCAAACAAGTCCTTAGAGCCTTGTTTTAGCCATAACTTCTTCGTTTTAACTCTGTTTTCATCGATTCTCACGCTCATGTGATCCTTGCAACATCTGCGATAGCTTTATAACCTTGTTATCCTCTGTGAGCACAATTTTCTGTTTCTTGCAAATCTTTTACGCTAGCTCTTAACTCTTTAGTTAATCGCGACTAGATCCCTGAAACATCGTTTATCCCATAGAATCGCCATTTTAGTTCTGTTTTCTGCGTTTCTTGAGCTCTTGTAACCATAGCAGCGAGCTCTATCCTTTAGGATGCTCTTTTAAAGTCTTTTCTCTATTTTGGTGTATTGTTCTTAGATGTATCTTCTTGTTTGCTTTGTATGGTTGCCCGATGATTGTTCCGAGTAGAAGGATCATTGTTTGAAGATTGAAGATCAAGAGTTCCAAGTGAGCAAAAGCTGAAGAGCAGTAAGAGTAGCTTGTCGTTGGAGAAAGGCAAGTGACCCTAACCATCTTTCTATCTATGCTTATTTACAAGAGTATTATGATGATTTAATTGGAACATGGAGAACCACCCAAGAAAACAGTACAACCACAATACTATATGGCTCTGATCTTGGCTGATTAATTAGAGACTCTAGCTTGTGACAATCTTACCGAAAGGGCAAGAGGGGATGCATCGACGGGGTATAGCTCGGTCCTCTTGGGGAAATTGGTATTGTTTAATGGTCCTTTGGCAAGGTACCACCTCATTAGGACAGTGTTATGACCGTTTTGACTTGAAACCTTAGCGGATTGTCATAGGTTAGAGAATCTTTGTAAAGGCCTCGTAGCGTCCCTATGCAATCACACCTCGGAAGTGTGGTATTGTGCCTAGCTAGCACATTGCGTGGTTGGGTTCAAAGTTCTTCGGAACTTTTACGCGAATTGTGGTGAAAGTGTACAACCTCTGCAGAGTGTAAAACTGATATATCAGCTGTGCTCACGGTCAAGAGCGGCTTGGACTCTCACATGATTAATAAACTTAAAGATGGATTTAAATCACTTTCTGGTTATTTCTTGTGGCTTTGCTGAGTACCAACCATAAGTGTACTCACCCTTGCTTACTACTGCTCAGAACGAGAAAGTTGTGGTGAAGTCTATTGAAGATGTTGCTGAGTTCTAGGCGTACGCAACCCCCAGTCGATTGCTTGTGAAGTTTGGAGCCTTCGTTTCCAGGATAAGCTGTATAACTCTGATAATCTTTTAATTGTTGTTTTTACATGATACTGTTACTGATTATTCACTTATAATGTCTCTATATGTATGAAACTTGATCCTGGCATACATATAGTTATGCATTCGGTTTTGTTCTTAAAACCGGGTCTGACACCTATGCCAGGTCGAGGCTGGCCCCGATCACGGCGGTCTTGTGGGGCTCATCGTCTCGGAGGACGATGGTCTTGGTCACCACGGCTGGCGCGAGCTGCGACTCGGGAGTCGACTCCTTGGTGGGGATCTAATGCTGGTCCGCCGGAAGGTTCTTTGCTGCCTGGGCAACAAGAACCGAGTTCCTGGCTCGTTCTAGGGTGTCGGAGAGTTCGATGTTCTTGGCCTCACACGCGTAGGAGGTCTGCAGATCTCCATAGACCAAGAGGAGCCCCTTTGGAGCTGCATCTTCAGGAGAAGGTACCTGTGGTTGGGGATCACCATGAACTTGGCAAGGGAGGGTCTTCCCAGGATGGCATGGTAGGAGGTCTCGAACTCGGCGACCTCGAAGTTGACGTACTCGGTGAGGTAGTTGTTGCGGGTGCCGAAGGTGACTGGCATGGTGGCCCGGCCGACCGGAGTCGACCCGGCTCCGGGGATGATGCCGTAGAAGGCCTGGTCAGATGGAACCAGGGATGTCATATCATAGCCCATGTTCTCCAACGTGCTAGCGAAAATGATGTCGAGGGCCCTGCCACCGTCGACGAGTACTTTGGCTAGGCAGACCTGGCTCACCACCAGGCTGACCACGAGGGGGTAGGCACCCAGCCTGGGCAGGTGGACCCAGTGGTCGCGGCGGTCGAAGGTGATCGGCATCTACGACCACCGCAGGGGTTCAACCAGGTGTTTGAACACCAGGTTGACTTCGCAATCATCTAGCTTGAGCTTGCGCCGGCAAGATGGCTTGCTGGGGCCGCCGAATATGAAGTTGACGGCCCTGTCTTCTTCCTGGAAGTTCCCTAGGGAATCTTCCATCTGCTCATTGTCATCTCGCCTGGACGAGTTGTGCCTCCGCGGACGGGCCCGGGTGGTTTTGGAACCACTCGGCCTGTCGCGGTCGTCGCGGCGGGGTCGCTCACTACTAGAATCCCAAGGTTTCTCTAGAGCTTTTATCTTTCCCTATAAAATTGTAGTGTGTCCTAGGGAACGTTTATTTCCCTACAATGAAATTTTAGAACCGTAGGGAATCTACCCATTCCCTAGGAATCTGATGCATTTCTAGGGAAAACGAGGAAAAAGTCTGCCATGTTGGCACCGTGATGGCAGGTATCCCTACGAATTTATACCGAACCGTAGGGAAACAGGTTAACGCAAAAATTTCGCTACACTAAATTTTGGATCTCACACGCGCGTGCCTGTAAAAGAGCGGTGCCTCCTTTCTTTTCCCAAATCCGCGTCTCCCTCCCCTCCTCCAAATCAATCTTCCCAAAAAATTGCTGCTTCGACGGGAAGGAGCTGGTCAAGGTCACACGGAGCCACTCGCAGGGTTGGGCGAGTCAGCGGCGGCGGCGGCGCCACTAGAGTCATCCCCGGCGTTCTCGGCGGCGACATTGTGGTCACGGTCGCCGGCATGAATCTAGCCGAGGAGACACACCCACCGTCGCGCTCGTCCGCATCGATTCCACCCTCGAGCGTACAACTTCACCATGTCTACCGGGGTGCACAAGATCCACGGCCTCTGCTTCATTAGCGGCAGCAACAAGGACAGGAACCCCCAAGATCGAGGTCCAGGCTGATTCTCATGCGACAGGTACTTTTCCCGTGATGACTTCCCCCAAATACGTTCTCTTCCATCCGTCCCCCTCCAGAACGCCAGGCTCTCGTCAAATTAGTTACTGATTGCAAAAATTATTGGTACTTATCTTTCATTGTGTGGTGTACCCTTATTTGATTTCCCCTGCTGACAGGAACTAGCACTCAGATGACTGTGAGATGACAAACAGATTTAATTTGTTGGTTATATTTTTCCTGTGCTTGTTGAATTTTCTTGACATGTACCTTTTGGCCCGCACTAATCTAATTTAACTTCATTTGTTAATCTGGCTGCACGATAGTTTTGCCACTTCTATTGCGTAAAGGTGCACCGGTGACTCCTATACTGATGGAAGCTTGCAAACAACCATGGCAATAATTTGCTTTTGTCGTGGTCTTAGTCGATGATGCATTGTATAGAGTTGTGTGTGTTTTCTAGGTGGCTACATGGAAGAAGCTAGCACATGTAACAAATGGATCTTGAATTCTTGATGTATAATTTCAGTTGAATAAAATCATTTTTTTTCATTGTTACTTGTTAGTTTCTTTCATATAAACTGCAATGGCAACAAAATGTATAAAATAAACATATAAAACAATAAATCTCAATTCAAGAAATAATAAGAAAAGGATCATGACAAAGTGTTCCCTAGGCTTACAGTTTTGTAGGGAAATAAACTTTCCATGTAAGACAAGTCTTGCCACGTGAACATGTTCCCTACAACTCAAAAGTTCTAGGGAAAGCTTCTTTTCCCTACGGTTTCATCACAAAACTGTAGGGCACATTGTCTTCCCCGTCGAAATAGTCCCTGGGAAGCTTTCCCTACCAAAACTACTAGGGAAAATGTTTCCCTATGGTTATTCCTCCTTTCCCTAGGGTTTAGAACCGTAGGGGGACAAGTGTTTTCTAGTAGTGGCTTGGAGTCATCGTCCTTGATGATGCTGTTGGAGAGTGCTCGGCACTCCCGGGTAGTGTGGGTTGCGTCCTTGGGCCAAGGACACTTGCCATCCAGGAGCCAGTCCAGGTCCGCTTGGTTGAGGGTGGAGCAAAACTAAGACCTTTCAGCGACAGTGACAGTGTTCTCAGGGGTACGCTTGCGGTCCCGGTTCTTGGACGACTCGGCGCGGTCATGTTTCTTCCCGTGACGAGGTGGGCAATCATCGCATTGGCATTTCGAGCGATTGTCCCGCTGAGAGGGACGCTCGGAGTAGTCGTTTTTGTTCTTGTGCCGGCAGTGGGCCCGCTCGGCTTCTTCCATGTCGGCGTGCTTGTTGACGACCGTCATCATGTCGCCCATGGTCTTGGGGTTGCTCTCGAACATCTTCCTCCATAGTTCGATGTTATGGAGGCCTTCGTGGAAGTGGTGGATAACATCCCTGTCATCAGCCTCCATAATGGTATTACGGTTAGCAAAGTACCTCTTGATGTAGTCGCGGAGGGACTCGTCCAGTTGCTGGATGACGCTGGCCAGATCCCATCTGGTTTTAGGACCCGGGCAGGATGGCTGGTAGTACTGGACGAAGGCGTTGTAGAGATACTGCCAACTGTTGATGGAGCCAGCAGGGAGCACCTCGAGCCAGTTGAGGGCATGGCGCCCCATCATGACCGGGAAGTAGGCAGCCATGATGTCGTTGTTGCCGCTCGCAGCTCGGACGGCGATGGAGTAGGTGCACGGCCACGTCTTGGGGTCCGACTCACCATCATACTTCTCGCTCCTGGTTGGCTTGAAGGTGGTGGGCCACTGGATGTCCCGGAGCTGACTGGATAAGGCGGAGAAGCCGTCGAGGTTGTTGCCGGGTTCATAGTCGCGGAGTGGTCGTCGTAGAGGGTTGTCCCCTCGGCGGCCATGGTTCTGCTTGTCGGCGTCGGGGACGCCGTGTTCCTCGTTGTATTGGCGACGTCGCTCGCGCTCGGCGGCATCGTGTTGGCGGTGACGGTTGTTGATGCGCAGACGCAGATCTTGTCGGTTGAGCTAGCGGCGGAGGTCGTTCTGGTTGACCTCCTCTTCATCGTCGCCGTGAGGCCGTGTCGAGTGGTGACTCGACTGCGCGCGGTAAGCCGAGTTGTCCTTGCGCAGCTGCTGGGCTCGCGTGGCAGCCACGTGCAGGTGAGCACAAGCCTTGACGATCTCGGGGGTCTCCTCGAGACCCTCGAGCACCTGGAATACTGCGGCGAGGTTGGCCGACGGCGTAGCGAAGACGTCTTGGCCGTTGTAGTCGAGGACGAAGTCGGCGTCGAGGTTGCGCGGTCGGATCGGTGAACGCCGGTTCCTAGGGTTGCGGCGATCGGTGTCCTCCATGTCGCGCTCGGACAGTCGAATTGCCGCCTCGTTGCGCCTTCTGTCGGCGCGGAGCTCGTTGCGGCAAAGTCGATTCTCCCTCTCTTCGACATCCTCGTTAGGGTGAGTGTCGGAGTCGTCGGAGACGACGAAGATCCGACGATGCTCTGTCACCGAAGAGCGGTTGGGTGGGAGGGTGAACGAGGCGTCTTGGAAGCCAAGTTCCGTTCCTGAAGCCGGGTCAGATCAGATCTGACCCAAGGTAGCTGGGTAGGGTAGTCGCACTCGGATCTGATCTGAGTATGTTGTAGCGGCGTTGTGAAGTCCGAAGGGGACCCGATCCGGGTCGTTGTGGTGTCAGAGTGCGTTCTCGCCAAGTCTGATGCACTCGGCGATGCATCTGCCGACTCGATCTATCTGGGAGATAAGATCGTCAGCAGATCTGGCAGGGCGACGGGTCGTCCTGGAAGGAGTAACCATCACGTAGTCTGCCTCGGGTTCGGGAACTCAAGGTGTGACGGGTCTCGGGGTGACCAGATCGGATCTGGTCCTTGTAGAAGCGTTGCCGAGTCCGCGGAGGACTCGGTCAGGGTCGTCTTGATGATGAAGAGCGAATTCGCCGAGTTGGATGCACTCAGCGATGGATCTACCAACGCGATCTATCTGGCAGATCAGATCATCAGCAGATTTGGTAGGGTGATGGATCACCCTTGTTGGCGTGGTCGCCACGTTGAAGTTGTCGGATTCGGAAATCCGAGAGGCGACGAAGGCATGGGGGTCAGATCGGATCTAACCCCAGTGAAGGCGCTGCCTCCGGCGGTGGGAGGGCTGGAAGCGGGGTCTCTAGGAACCGTGACCTCCGGGAAGCTCCCGAAGGTGAAGGAGAAGCCGACTGTCGCCTCCATTTGGGCGGTGACGCTAGCGGAGAAGACGACGCCGGTGTTGGCTACCATTGAACTCGACGTATGAGCCCTAAGTCCTCTACCTGGCACGCCAACTGTCGGATTGCTATTCTAGCCAGTCCACCAAGGGTGTACCCGGCGGTAGAGTTTCAGGATGGGGAACTCAGGACCAAGAGCTCGATGGTAGCACGAAGACGCAGGGACTTTGTTCGGATACCCTTCTTGCAGTTTCTCTTCAGGTGAACAGTGAGTTCTCACGGTAGCACACTCTTCTCCTCATGTGCGCTTTTTGTTGATGGATGACAATGGGGGAGAAGAAAGGAGGATTAAAGCTTATCTAGTGTGTGTGTGTGTGTGTGCTGTGTTGAGAGTAGATGTGATGTGTGTGTTGAGATCATCTTGTATCATCTAGCTCTTATCATGTATGGATGATGGATGTATGGACATCATAGTATGGATGGTTTGGGAGAAGACATGATGTATGGATGTGTATGGATATGTTTGCATCTTCTTATCTCATCTTGTAAAGTCATATCCATCTCTATCGTATTAAGGACTTGCGGACTTGAGATATTTGTATTGTGTGCTATTGGGTGTATTTATCATGTTTTAAATACATAAGAGACATTTGTGATAGTGTGAAATTTTATATGATGTGATGCTTTTGTTTCAGCGTTGGGCTATTCTGGCTGTCTCTGATCGGTCTGACCGGTCTAAGCCATGTGGCGTGCTGGCTGGTGTGGACCGGTCTGACTGGTCTGTGGCAGCAGCACTGCATAGTTGTTACTTGCTTGGATTTCTTGTCATATCGCATCACGGGTTTGTGTATGATGTTCATACACACTTGTTGCACCCCACGGATGTTGAGATTTAGGGGGAGTCTCATTTGTGCTCAATATGTGTAATTTGGCATGTGAGGCCAACTTGTGTTGAATTCGATTCATATGCACATATTGAGGGGGAGCTCCAACTAAATCTGAGAATTCAAAAGTTTTTATGGAATATCTTTTTGTAAGCTTTAATCGAGTTGTCATCAATCACCAAAAAGGGGGAGATTGAAAGCATCTAGACCCCTAGTGGGTTTTGGAGTATTGATTGACAACACGATTAAAAGACTAACTTGTTTGCATGAGATTATGAGCAGGAATTTAATTAACAAATTGGTATTAAAAAGGATGGCTCATGTGTTGCAAGCAAGTGTGTTTATCCCATTGGCATAATGTATATGTTACAAGCAAAACAAGAAAAGAACAAATAGAGCAAGGTATTTATGGTTGATATAAAAGCTCTAATATTTGTGAAGGCTTGTTAGACTTATGATGGGATTCAAAATGACAAATAAAGGTTTTGTGAATGAGATGTGATATGCTTATGCATAGTCTCAAATATGGAAGAACTTGTCACTTGTGATTAATGTTGTTAACAAAAGAAGCAAGTGAGGCAAAAGTGAATGAGACATGAGCTTATGCAAAGATAACGTCTCAAAATGGAAAGCTTGCACATGTGATTGAATTGAGAATTCGAATTGATAAAGAAGATTTCATGCATGACACAAATCAACATGAGTTCAAGATGGACGGCTAGGATAAAGGTAGAGGACCGAGAGGCGTGTTTCAAGAGGCTACGCAAGCGACGGCTTGGGGGGAGCAAAGAAACCGATACGGGTCAAAGGACGGAGATCTTAGAGTCATGGAGAGCTCTATGTTGAAGAGTGTCATTATTCAAGAGACAGAGGTGACTTGTGAATCAATGTTGGAATTCATTCCTATGCAAATTGAAGATTCAAAGTCACTAGCTCAAAGCGGGCGTGCTCAATGAATGAAGATGTTGATGCCCTCACGGTTTGATCGAAGAAAGGTCAGCATGATCAAAATATGAAGAAGCTCAAGTATTTGTGGTAATTGTATATTTCATTTACGCACTTGAGTATTGGTATGCCGTACTATCAAGAGGGATGCAACATCAGTGGGTTTAGACAACACCAAAAGTGCTCAAACTAGTCCCTAGAGAGAATAGCCAAAGTGAGAGAGAGTTAACTGCAAAATCAGTGAGGGACCGGGCTGACCGGTCTGAGCAGTCAAAGCATCTAATGGCTAGTTTTTCAAACAGACCGGTCTGACCGGTCTAACACAGTCAGGGACAACGGCTAGTTTTTGTGAGAGGGGTATTTATACCCCATGACTTCACCCATTCGTGGGTGCTGATGCTAGAACATTCAGAACACATTTGAGAGCCTTGTGAGCACTTGGAGAGTCCTCCCCAACCTCTCTTTGTGAGAGTCGCTTGATTCCAGTTGAATCTTTGAGTTGGGTTGAGTGAATCCATTCCTAGAGAGTCATTTGAGCAAGAGAGAAACATCCCGAGCTTTGAGCACTTGAGGTTGTGTCGGCCAACTCGATTGAAGCATTTGTTACTCTTGGAGCATTGGCTCCTAGACGGCTAGGCGTCGCCAGCTAGCTCCCAAGGTTGTGGTGAGCAGCGGCAAGTTTGTTGAAGCATCGATCGTGTGCCACGAGTGTGCATGGTCATATAGTGGAGAGAGGAGATAGCTTGACCTTGGGGTCACTACAAGCTTCCTCAACGGAGATTAGGATTCACACGTGAGTGCGCGGGGTGAATCCGAACTTCGGTAAAATAAATCACCGTGTCTCCATTTCATCATCTTCATTTCGGTTTGATTTACTTACCTTGCAATTATAGTTTTGAGTTTGAATTGTGCTTCCGCTCGATCTACTTGGGTGTGCTCTACTTGTGTGTAGGGACCTATTTATATTGATAGAAATACTCTGCAAAATATATCTCCCAAGTTTCATATTGGTTCAAGCTCGAGAAGGGGGAATTTTCCCTGCTGGCGACCGTCTGCCTGTTGAGACTGGTCTGACCGGTCTGGTGGACCGGTCTGACCGGTCTAGGCACAGTCAGCAGGGATTAAGTGCTGAAATTTGAAGAAACGCCTATTCACCCCCCCCCCCTCTAGGCCACGACATCGTGTGATCAAGGTCCTTTCAGGAATGCTGCGAAAAGAGGAGTCTCCCTATGGGTCTTCCTACGCATCCTTTATATAAATCAGGAGTCGTAGGGGTACAAGGAATAATATGCTCGGGTTGTTTTATAAGGAAGGAGGTCGGTTAAGATCCCTAGATATCCGGGCTTCTAGCTGGAGCCTCACATCCATGATCCACTGGAGATCCTTTCCATGCACAGCCGAGTCCTACACGCCGAGTAGTCGTAGCCGAGTCACTGAGCAGGGTAGTCTCCCGGGTTCGGGGACCCCAGGGAGGTACATAGATCTACCTCCGTCAGGGATCAACTGCTTGGAACTCGATGGTACAAAGAACACAAAGATTTAGACAGGTTCGGGCCGTGAGTTGCGTAATACCCTACGTCCTGTGTGGTTGTTTGTATTGCCTTAGGTGTTGATGATGTTTTGAGGGGGTCCCTGCCCGCTCTTATATATCCGAGGAGACAGGGTTACATGGAAAGTCCTAGCCAAGTACAGTTTGAGCCCTACTACAACACAATCGAGTAGTTTTCTTTGTACTGCAGCTAGTTCTACACCTATTTGGATAGTTACAAGAGAGGTAAGGTACATCCATGAGATATCCCTTACTCTAGAACATTCTATGTCTATAAGCAGTCCTGCTGCCCCGGGTCTGACAAGCTGCTCCCTCTTGGAAGTGGCCACCGCCGGACCAGTGGTGGCCAAGGCCAACCCAAGCCAAGCCAAAGACAATAGCGGAGACATGCTTGCACTACTACAAACTAGATTTCTAATTTGGTGGCCTTTCAATCTCAAAAGCTGATGTTTGATAAAAAAAACTAGTTAGCACAAATACTCATGTGCTGCATTATGTGAATGCTGCGTTCTGAAGAGATCCTAGTAACACCTTCACAAATCCGACTCAGCTCTTAATTATCCTTTTCTGTCACACCCGATTTCAAAAAGAAGACCAGATGTATCACATATGTGCGTCAGGATCAAGTTTCACACATCTGGAAGATATCATCAGTGAATATATCAAAGACAATGTTCAATCTCGTAAACAAAAGGAAATAAGTACTTTATTACACACTCTTATAGATAGACACGAAGGTCTTAACATTTCACCGATAACCTATTCGTAATCTTCGGCATATCTTCATAAACTCCCACAGGAACTTTGACTGGTGAACGCTCCTAGAACTCCTCAAAGTCACTGAAGTACTCCACTTCATTGTTCTCTTCTGAACAACAATTAGGTAAGGGTGGGTACACTTATGATTGCTACTCAGCAAGTGGGGGGAATGCAAGGCCATCAAGAAAAAGCTAAGGTTTATAGCAGTTAGCATTTTAGTTGATCAAATTTTATTAGCAAGCACCTAATTACTAGGTATAAGTTTATACCAACCCACTTAAGCATAAAGATCATAAAGGATCCATCATTATAAACCAAGAACCACAATTTAATTAATCTTCAAGTTCAATTATCATGTGAGGATCCAAACCGCTCATGACCGTAAGCACGGCTAATATATCAGTTTTACACTCTGCAGAGGTTGTACACTTTCCCCACAATTCGTGTCCCCCTGTGTCGCCCAGGTTTGCAAGCCCCTTAAATACTTCCTTTGGTGAGTGACGAGTGGTCCACTACGAGGCCTTTACAAAGATTCCCTAACAAGTGACAATCCACTAAAGTTTCAAGTCAAAGCAGAGCATAAACCTCACTAATGGTCAACACCTTAGCAAAGACTGCTACCCCAAGAGGACCGGACTATACCCCATCGATGCTTCCTCTCTTGCCCTTTCTGTAAGATTGTCACAAGCTAGAGTTTCTAATTAATCAACCAAGACCAGAGCCATGTGGTATTGTGGTTGTACGATTTTCTTGGGTGGTTCTCTATGTTCCAATTAAACCTTGTAATTAAAACAAATATAACAATATAAATAAAGTCATGTTTAATATTTCAAAGATTATAACCATAACCATCTTAAGATAGAGCATCTAAGAATTTCTACCCAACAAAATTATTATAGCAGTGTTCCAAGGCTTCGGTAAAAAAAACTAGGTAAATCCTTAGTGGTTATCCCATCAAGTTTATGCAATACAACAAAAAAGTAAAGTGAATTAACATGATTTTAATGGGATAAAATAGAATATACAGAGGAGGAAGGCCAAATTGCTATTTTTCCTCCTCATTCACTTGCTCTAGTTCACCCTCAAACGGCACGTCGTCTACACGATCACACAAGCAAAAACATGCACAAAATAAGAAACAGTACAAAAAGTAGTGTAAATAGGACTGAATAAGCTAAAAAAAGATGTAGATCATGTTGCAACGATCGCATGAGTGCGAGAATCGCTGAAATCGGAGTTAAAACGTGAAAGATATGGCTAAAACAAGGTTCTAGGGGCTTGTTTTGAAGAAACCAGGGGCTAGATCATAATTATACATATAAACAGAGGGGCTAGAGTGAAAATCAAGGTTCTAGGAACGGCGGGCACAAAATTACAAGAACTCAGGGGCTGAAACAAAAGAAACAGGGCCTCTCTGGAATTTCTTTTGAACTGGAATGTACTGCCGGTTGATTATAGGAAAACACAGGGGCTCATTGGCAAAACATCCCAGAGTTAACCGGTATGAGGTTGAATTCACTTGGACTGGAACTGATCTGATTTGTCGGATCTTGATCCGACGGCGAAGAGGCGAGGAGGGCGGCTCGGCTGCGGCGCGGGCGGCTCGGCTGGGTCGCGGCTCAGGCGGGCGGCGCAGGCGGCTCGGGACGCCGGCGGACGGCGGCCTTGCCGAAGCAGGCCGACCACGGCGCCGACGAGTTTGCTAGCGGGGTCGGGGCGTCGACTTGGTGCGGCAGGGTGCTCCAAGCCGGCGAGGGTGGACGTGTTGACGCGAATTACGGCCAACATACGGGCGCACTCGAACGTGCAGCGAGCAGAGGCGCGCATTGCAGCGCTGCCGCTTCAGACCGGTCAGACCAGTCTCAAGGAGCGGTCAGATCGGTCACCGCCGGCAGGATAGGTGACGAAGCCTACGAACGTTAGCCCGGGAAGACCAGTCGGGGCAGGCGCACGTAGGGTTGTTCTAGGGTCGGCAAGCCACCTAGAACGCCCTCAATCGACGTAGAGACGAAGGAGGAACAACAAGTAGTAGATTGGAAAAGATAGGGCAAGAGGAAATAAAAGATAAAAGTTATATTGATTGATCGATTGGATAAACCTCAATTGGCTGTGACCCTTTATATTTATGGGGTGGGGTAGACTTATCCCGCAAGGAATCCTTTTACAGATTAAATCTACAAGAGTCCTAATTCTACTCGGGTTCCAGGTAGACCGGACTGACCGGTTAGACCCACTGGTCAGACCGGTCGGTGTTGCCAGACCGGCTACACGGTCCAGACCGGTCTGTTCGACTTGTGCCAATTTTGGTCGTCAACATATGCCCCTCTATTTTTTGGTGATGCTAGCATGCCAAAAAACAAGCTTCTAGACCAAAATTGTCTAAGGACGATGATAAACATGCATCGACCATATTTTATTCTAAGGGCGATAAATTCTATCGGCCGTATCTTGCTTCTTCTTCAAGCCGATGATGAAACAACTTGCTTAGGCCTCCATACCTGCTTCATAGTTGCCGACCTTGCTGGTACAACCTCCACTTGCTGTTCCATGGATTCCTTCTTACGCATTCGTTGCGGCCTCCTCTTTTGGGTGTGAGATAAGCCTGAGGGACACCACCTCGACTGTAAATACTGGTTGTCTTGCTTCATATCTTTCTCACCCTCCTTGCTGCAAATAGGTTTGCTTTTGACCAGATTGTTGCTAGCAATGATCGGTCTTTGAGAGGCACCATAACTTGGATATGTAGAAGAATATTGAATAAAGTATGGATGCATACACATTCTACTATAATCCAAAGGTGTGTAATAGTAAGGATACGACCAGAACCATGGAGCAACCGGCTCACCAAATAAGTATGGTCTAAAAATGTTATTACCTTGTTGCAAAGGAAAAGCCGATTTCTCATGAGACTTTGACGATGGTTTTGCATCCTTAGCTTGATCTGATTGCCCCTTCTGCCTCTGGGTAACTCCTTTCTCCTCATATTTGGCCAAGAGTTGCTTTAAACTCGGCTTTTTCTTTTTGGCGTTTCTGGAATTTTTTCCAGAGCTCTCAGAATGACCGGTCAGACCGGTCTGTGCAGACCCGTCCTTTTTTCGCTGCTCGTGCCCCCCCCCCCAGCACTAAACCTCTAGAGGGACCGGTTAGACCGGTCACCAGACCAGTCAGACCGGTCTGTACAGACTTAGCGCCCTTCTTCTGATCTTGCCCCCCCCCCCGAGTGTTGAACTTTTTGATAAAGCTTCGAGAGATTTCTTCTTGTGTTCAGATCTTGGTTCATCAATGACCACATTCTTCCCCTTTGTTGATTCGGCTTGATTTGACCGAATTAAAATCTTAGGATTATGTAATTCAACAGTATGCACAGGGAAAGAATTGTTATCAATTTGCATTTGTGGAACAACCAATCGTCCTTCATTAATGGCCGATTGAATTGGACTTCTAAACACATTGCAATCATTAGTTGCATGCGAGAATGAATTATGCCATTTGCAATAAGCATGCCACATTAATTCATCAAGCGGCAGAACAGCATGAGACAATTTGATGTATCCTAATTTGTTTAACTCATCAAATATGAGATCACATTTGGATACATCAAAAGTAAACTTAATATTATCTTGCCGATTTTTTCCAAATCATCTTGAGAGAACCGCAAGTGCAAGATTTATCATTAGAAGGCCAAGCAAATTCAGCAGCATAAACATCCTTGCCTTCATTGTCCGAACAATTTGATTCACAACCAAGAACATAAACAGGACGATTAGGCTTTCCATTGGACTTTTACAAAGCTTCTTTAGCTCGGCTTTCATTAGCCAGAGCCTTTTGCAGAACTTGACTAACATCTAGAAATTCTTGTCCATCTAGCTTTTCTTTATGAAAATCAAGTAAACCAGCAAAAGCTAGATCAGTCAAATCTCTATTAGAAATTATCAAACTATAGCATCGGTTTCTGATATCTCTAAATCTTCTAATATATTCAACAACACCTTCATGTATATTTTGCTTAACCGATGTAAGATGTGACAATTTCAATTCAGTTTCACCCTTAAAGAAATAATCATGGAATTTCTGCTCTAAATCTGCCCATGTGCGAACTGAATTGGGTGGCAATGAAATAAACCAAGTAAATGCAACACCCGATAGAGACAAAGGAAATAACCACAATTTGTAAATATCACTAGTACTAGCTTCACCACATTGCATAATAAATTGGCCGATATGCTCTAATATAGTTCTACTATCATCACCAGTGAACTTAACAAATTCAGGAATTTTAAAACCCTGTGGATATGCAACATGCTCATATTCTTCAGGGTATGGTCTCTTATATGATCGGCATCTTCCTTTTGGATCTATACCAAAGGTTTGTCTAAAGATTTTAATCATTTCATCTTTAATACTGTCGGATCCAAAATCATCGGCCATAGGCCGATTTACACCATGATGTTGAGCAAAATTCGGCGGCGTATAATGCTGCAACGAACTTGTTGCCCCATGTTGCACATTTGCATGAGGTGCTGAATTATAATTGATTCGGTTACGCTGGTTAGACGAATTAATTACTAAAGCATTATTAGTTGGACTTTTGTAATTAGCCGAACCATCCATTGCCCTATCGGTATTAGATGTAGATGTATTGTTATCACTACCGATAGGCTTCAAATATACTATGAATATTTTGACCAATAAATTCTAACTTATTATTAACATGAGAAGAAACAGCATCATCTATAACATTAGCTATTTCTAAAGTAAGACAGGGGCGGAGCCACCACTAGGGTGAGCTTGGGCGGCCACCCTAGGTCCCTCTGCTCGAGATCCCTAGCATATGTCCTCAAGCCCCGGCATGGGATTACGGCGGCGCGGCGGCGCCCAGACGAGTCCCACACGCGAGGACGACGGCGAGATAGGAGAAAACGAAAGGCAACCGCGTGTTTCCTCATTTGGAGGCCTCGTGGGCCGAGGACTGGGCCGCCGGCCGCGTCCTCGTTAGCTCAGGCTGCCTAGCCCAATGCACGGTCGCATCACACCAATAGGTTCGCCATCCACGTCCACATCACCTGCCCGCACAGCGCAGCCTCCCGCCGGTCACGCCTGCAACCCCGCCTGGCCGCCTCCCGCTGGCCATGCCAATGCTAGGTGTATTCCGCACGGGGCATGGCCGCGCGCCCATGCCTGCAGCTGCAGCCCATGTCGGCGACTCCCACCGGTGAATTCAGTGTGCGCCTGCAGCCTGCCTCCGCTAGCGGCGCCGGCGCGCCTACAACAGCCCTCCTCCTGCCGGCCACACTGCCAGTCTACCATAGCCCACAGACGATTGGAGATTTAGTCATTTGGATTTTGGGGGAATTTTTTTAATTTTGGTCATTTGGTGATGGATGGGGGAGCAGATGAAGCCATTGAAGGTGGGGGAGATATAGCTTGAAATGAGATCGGCTCAAACAGCAACGGCACTGCCACCCCAGCTAGGCAGACAGCTTCAATTCCAGCAAGCAAGAAGCTATATAAAACCTAGGTATTGCCACCATAACTACGTAGACAACTTCAATTCCCGCAAAAAAAGAAGTCATATAAGAAACTAGAATCAATTCCCTATATGCCATTGGAAAATACAGCTCATCTCTTATGTGCCATTGAAAATTACCACATTTCTTCTATGCCATTGTTTATAATTTTTCATTCCTTATGTGCCATTACCGTCAAAATGAGCTAAGGGAGCTGTTAAAGGGCATGGTGAAAAGACATGAATAACCCTCCTCCAAAATAGAAGTACTGTCACCAGTTTTTTTTTCCGAGTGCTCTGTTACTTCTAGCCCCAACGCCAATCTCCTGATGGAGCCATCAAGGCCCCAACCGCTGAACCCCAGATCGATCTCGCGGGGCGAATCTCACCGGAGAGGAACCAGCCGCGCGCCTCCCTCACGCGGGGCTGGGCGCTGGCGC
The DNA here is from genome assembly GCF_016808335.1 of Panicum virgatum. Taxonomy (NCBI): domain Eukaryota; kingdom Viridiplantae; phylum Streptophyta; class Magnoliopsida; order Poales; family Poaceae; genus Panicum; species Panicum virgatum. Next base: position 28,480,649 of record NC_053153.1, on the reverse strand, counting down.
TGGCGCCGCGGGCCCCTCGCGGGAGCTGCGTGCGGTCGCTGGGCGGCGGACACCGCCTGCCTCGCGCGGGAGCTACGTGCGAGCCCTGGGGCGCTAGTACGCAGGCGCTGCACACGGGCGCCGGGCCGCGTGCCACGCGGGGGCTGGGCGCGGGCACTGGGTGCCGCGTGCCCCTCGTGGCCACTGCGTGCGCGGTGCTGGGCGGCTGGAGCGAGCTGCGCGCGCGGCGCTGGGCGGCAAGAGTGAGCTGCGCGCGCGCCTATCCCGCGGGCGCGGGGATGCACTGTTGTTGTTTGTAATGGCACAGAAGGGATGAAGGCCACAAATATGCTTCATCCTAGCTTGGGGTATTCTTATCTTGTCGCCATGACCTTTAGTAGCTCTGTTAGTTCATTTTGACAGTAATGGCATGTAAGGGATGGAAAATTATAAACAATGGCATAGAAAGGATGTGGTAATTTTAATGGCACGTAAGGGATGAACTGTATTTTACAATTGCATATAGGGAATTGACTCAAGAAACTAGGTATTGCCAACTCTGTGATTCAAAATTTTATCGTAAAATTCCACCCTAGGTCATTTTTTTGGGCTGGCTTCGCCACTGAAGTAAGCGCAGGCTGTTCGTTCTCATCGAATTGTACCTCAAACTGTAAAGCATCGAAGGCGGCATCCGGTGTGACCTTCCCTTGACGGTTGATGGAGAAGTGCGAGATGTACTGCTTCATGGCTTCTTCCTCCAGCTTCTGGATCTCCTTCTCCTTCTCTTCTCTGATCTTCTTTTGGATGTCATCAAGAGCCTTCTGATGTTCTGCCAAAAGTTGCTGAACAGTCGGCCTTTTGATGTTGGCGGCATCAACATCACTAGCTTTAGGAATTTTACTAGCCATGGCAGTCGATCGATTCTATTCCCTAGCAGAGTCGCCAAAAAGTATGTTGACGCGAATTATGGCCAACACACGGACGCACTCGAAACGTGCAGCGAGCAGAGGCGCGCATTGCAGTGCTGCCGCTTCAGACCGGTCAGACCGGTCTCAAGGAGCGGTCAGACCGGTCGCCGCCGGCAAGATCGGTGACGAAACCTACGAACATTAGCCTGGGAAGACCCGTCGGGGCAAGTGCATGTAGGGTTGTTCTAGGGTCGGCAGACCACCTAGAACGCCCTCAATCAACGTAGAGACGAAGGAGGAACAGTAAGTAGTAGATTGGAAAAGCTAGGGCAAGAGGAAATAAAAGATAAAAGTTGTATTGATTGATTGATTGGATAAACCTCAATCGACCGTGACCCTTTATATTTATAGGGTGAGACGGACTTATCCCGCAAGGAATCATTTTACAGATCTAAATCTACAAAAGTCCTAATTCTACTCGGATTTTAGGTAGACCGGTCTGACTAGTCAGACCGGTCGGCGTTACCAGACCGGCTACATGGTCCAGACCGCTCAGACCGCTCGCAGGCACCAGTCAGACCGGTCTATTCGACCTGTGCTAATTTTGGTCGTCAACAGGACGGCATCGCCAGTGGTAGCCAATTCGGGTCGTCCAGATCCCGTCTTCGTGAGCGGTGAAGCCAAGGAGGAAGAAAAGGTGACGACGCGTGTGATGAAGGGGTCGAAGAGGTGTTGCAGGGACGGGAAGGAGGTGTGCCATGGCGGAGCGCAGCTCAGCTCGGCGGAGCTTGCTCCGGCGAGCAATTCCGGCCACGAGGGGGCGAGAAAGAGAGGGGAAACGGGTCGAAGAGGATCCCCACCCTTGCGCAAAGCTCCGGGATGACTTGCTTGCGATGAAGAGGCTTCGTCGAAGGAGATCGACGGTGGCGGCGGCGAGCTCGGCAACTCTAAGCGGCAGCGCTGCGGCAGAGTAGAGGAGCGGGAGGTGGAAAAGGGAAGAAGCAAGGGCTTGGGGTTGCTCTTTATAGGGGAAAGAAGGTAGTGGAGGAGCCGGCAGAGGAAACACCGGCACATGGTGGCGGGCCATGAAGGCCGAGGTGATGGCGGCGGCCGTTACTGACAGAAAGAGGATGGGGATGCAAGGGGGTGGAGGAATGGCTCCACTAAGCATTGATGGCTAGCCGGAGTGGAGGGAAGGAGAAGCATGCGGGGAGGAGAAGCGGTCGGGCGGCGCTCGGGCATGGGGAGGTGAGGAGATGGAGGAAGGGGATGACCCTGACGGGTCGGTCCCATTTGGAAGTGTGAGAGAGAGGGGAGGTGGGTTGGCAGACCCCTCCCACGCTCCAATATGGCACAACTTGTCACAAAAATACATATGGCGTGACAACGTGTTTTTGTTACGCCACACACACTGGCACGACCAAAAGGGTTAGATGCGAAATATGTTCGGATGGATTATTTTTAAAATAAAATTTAAAAATATGTTAAAAATAATAAAATATTCCAGATCGGCGAAGTTAGCAATTGCAGCCATCAGGGTCACCAACTTTGAAAATCACTAATGGACTTTATAGATGGCCAAATGAGCTGGGTCAAATGGGCCGCACTAGGCACAATACAAAAAAAACTCTACCCTAACCCAGCCCAGCCCAGCCCACGACCTATAGGTTCAGGGTCGACCCGACACGATGCATAGGGTAGTGCCTGGGCCTGGACTTCGACCCATAGTGTTGATCCTGACCCGACATGACTAACAGGTCTAACCCGATCAGGCACGACTAATTTTGTGTCTGGAACAATTTGGCCCATTAATAGTCCATACTTCCCCATCCAACTCTAAATCCCTAGCTCTCCCTCACTCCATCCACCTAACCCAGCCGCCACATCCACCCAACCCAGCCGCCGCAGCCACCTCTGTCTCTCGATCTCAGTCTCTCTCGATCTCCCACCCCCCCATGCGCGTGTGCATGGGAGGGCCACCAAGCGGCTGGCGCGGGCCGGGGCCGCGCGCTAGGGGCACTCGGTGAGCGGCGCTTGGCGTGCGCGGGTCAGCCGGCGAGCGCGAACGGCAGTGATGCGCGGGGGGCGGCCGGAGCGACGACACGAACGGCAATCGGAATCGACGAGAGGCGGCGGCGGCGCGCAAGTTGCGGCTAAGGATGGCAACGGGTCGGGTTCGGTTCGGGTGGAGTGCTTGGGCACTCAAAACCGAAACCCGAACTTAAAACCCGAACCTGACCCGAACTCCGATTCGGGTGCAAATTCAAACCCAAAACCAAAATCCACGGATACCCGAAACCCAACGGGTAATCCGAAACCCGAAACCCTGCGCCTAGTGAGGTTGCGGTCTGGGCGCCTAGCGAGGCGGCTAGGCTGGCGAGGTCGCTACTCGCTCGTGCGGGGGCCGGGGTCGGGGAGTAGAGGGTCGGCGCCGGCGAGTGCAGTGCGCCCTTGCTGCCGAGACGCTGAGTCTAGCGAGCCTACGGGTCGAGACGCCGAGTGCAGTATGCCCTTACCGCCAAGACGCCGGATGCCGGTGCGGGCCTGCGAGGGCGCGGCGGGCGGCCTCCGCCAGCGAATGGCGAGCTCCTCGCTCGGCGCCGGCCGTGCGCCTCCGCCTCCACTAGTCCGTCCGGGGCTGCGGCACCGGCTGTAGATCGAGGGACGGGGGGCTGGGGGCGACCAGCGATGGGTGCGGCGGCGGGCTGGAGTGCTGCTATGCTGGGCTGCTGGACCGCCTGGACGAGTGGATGAGAGGTGGCGGGTTGGAGCTCCGAGCGCTAGACAGGAACAGGTCATGGGAGGCGGCGTGGAGGATGGGGTGACCGGGTGAGGTGAGGTGGCTGGTGAGATCCAGGTATATATTGCTAGGGTTACTATATGGGTTTTTATTGGGCTGATGATTTTGGGGCCCAATGGAGCTCCGCGGATTAATTTAGGGATCCGCCCCAAACCCGAATAATTGCGGGTACCCGAACCCGCAAACCCACGGGTCTAAACTAAAAACCGAACCCGAAACCCGTAAACCCGAAATCCGTGGATACCCGCACCAAACCCGATCTGCTGCCATCCTTAGTTGCGGCTGGCGAGCGGCAGTGGTGGTCGTGCTCCATGGGCCGACGTGCTGGCGTGCTCGTGGGTGAGATGGGCTGGCCCGACACAGTCCATCGACTTTCGTGTCGTGTCTGAGCCGCTGGCTCAGCCCATGAACCAGCCCAACACGACACGATTAATTAAGCGTGCCTAAGTGGGCCGTGCCTAACTGGGTCGTGCCAAAATTGGGTCCGTGTCGTGTTGGGTTGGGCTGCCCATTTGGCCATCTATAATGGACTTTATGTAGGATTTCCTAGCTGACATACCTGAGTGGGTGTTTGGATCTAAAAAGCTAAACTTTAGTCCACTTACTTATATGCCAAATAGTAGAAATAAAAAAATTAATATTTAATCTAGTTACACAAATGATGGCTAATTGGTCGTTAGAGCCTAACCTTGATTAGCTCTTATTAGTTCATGTTTACTCCTATACATCTACGGCTAAACTTTAGCACCCTATTCTAGGACATCCAAACACCCCCAGAATTTTTTTCAAGAGCAGGAAGTGGAAACCTGGAAGCTAACAACTTGCAATTTTTATTTTGAAATAAAACAAATATGCTACATTGCACATGGGTAGGGTTGAAAACGGACGGAAATATTCCCGTTCTGACCCATTCCGTTTTCTATTTTTGTCCGTCCGTTTCCGTATTTGTGGGATTCCATTTCCGTATCTACGGAAGTAGAAATGAGGTTTCTCCGTCCGTTTCCGAGAAATCCCATTTTTACATAGAATTGACCCGTATTTATTCCGTTTTTCATTCCGTTTTTAATCTACATAAGATATGTCTAAAAATTGATATGTTCAAAAACATACCAATCACTAAGTATGCATGTTAACACATGGCATACTAGTGAATATTGGACTAATAACTTCATACGTGTATATTATTTTGTGACTTTGTTAATGTATACTCGAGAATATTTGAGTGCGTTATTCTTTCCGGCTCAACGTCCGTATTGGTTCGTTTCCGTACTTCCGCGTAACCCGATCCCGTTTCTGTACCCGTATTTTTCGAACCCGATCCCGTTTCCGCCAAAAAAAATATAGAAATGGAAGTAGAAATGAGATTTTTCCGTCCGTTTCCGTCCGTTTTCATCGCTACACTTGCCATCGCCCATGGCCACCACCACGGTAGAATGGGCAATGCTTCCTCATCTCTCACGAAACTCTTTTGTTTTTTTTTTGAAGGGATTCACGAAACTCTGTTACATGAGCCGCAGATCGTTCGTCTGCCATTGCTGCGAGAAGAGGCCAATAGCTGCCTTCCCTGATCGGCTGATCGCCTCTCTTCTCCCATATGAATCTGACAGATGCAGTCGATCTGAAACGTTTGGCAATTGCAAGATTCTGGTAGGCTAGCTGTTCACTTTTTCGAATTCACATTACACATGGCTTGCTAGGTAGAGAAAAAACTTGCAGCTAGAGCTAAGGATGATCCCATGGAAGCCATCAGCAGACACCAGAAACGGATGGATTTTAGTTTCTTCAGCATCTTGCAAGGTGCCTTCGAACACCAGCATCTCCTTCAGCAAGCTGCTCGACCAGCTTCAGTAGCGCCCCCTATGCACCTGCAGCAGCAGGTGCTCAAAACAACACCACCAAATTAAAACAAGGAAACGAACGAACAAAACAATCTTTTCTTTGAGTTGAGGAGATCTCAAAGTCTAGTGTAGCTTGCCGGCACGCACCTCGAACCCGACGAGGGAGCGGCAGTAGCCGACGGTGGCGGCGGTGAGCACGGAGCTCGTGGACCCGCACTCGCTGCCCACCAGCGACGCGCTCGACCGGTCCAGCCTCACGCCCGCCCAGGGGTTCTGCTGCTGCTGCTGGTAACCGTAGCTGTAGCCGTAGCCGTAGCCGTAGCCGTAGCCGCACGCGCCGGCCGCCGCCGGCACGCCGATGTGCGACGACGACCGCTGCATCGTCTTCCTGGGCGCGCCGCGGCGCCGGCTCGGCTGCCGCTCCAGCGCCGCCGCCGCCGCCGCCGCGCCGTCGGTGCGCTGCCGCGGCGCGCTCTGGGACCGGGCCTTGGCGCGGGACGACTCCGTGTTCGCCATGTAGCTCGGGGGCACGTGCGGGCTGCTCCCCGCCGCCGCCGCCGCGTGGTCGGCGAACGCGAACGCGTCGTCGAAGTGGCCGCTGTACGCGCGCTGCGGGCTCAGCTCCGCGCCGAATGCCGCGGACGACGGCGCGGGCGAGCACTGCTCGCCGCCGCCGCCGTAGCAGTAGTACTCGGCGAGGCGCCGCTCCCTGGACTCGGTCGCCGCGGCCGAGCAGCTGCTCCGCCAGCGCCGCGCCGGGTCGCCGGCGTCCACCTCCACGATCCTCACGTGCTCCTCGCCGGACCGGTCCATCTCCTGCGCGCATGTACAGTAGAGATGAGCAAGTCGTCAGCGAGCGTGTCACCGACCGCGACCGACTTGTGCCAAGCTGGCGAGGCGCGAGACGTTGCTGCTCACGGCACGCACGTACGTAGGAGCTGCGGCGCCTGGGGTGCTGCGGCGACCGGCGTTGGTAGGCGGCGGCGGCGGCGGCGGCGGCGCCATGGTCGGCTTCGACCATGCGCGCGCGCTGCGCCCGCAGGCGGGACTGCGCGTCGACGAGGGCCTGCATGCGGCGGAGCGTGGCGGTGGCCTGCCGCCGCACCAGCTGGCCCCGGATCAGCGCCTGCAGCTTCACCAGCCCGCGCAGCGCGCACAGCGCCTTCCTCGCCTGCATTGCCATGTTCGTCAGCTCCATGACAACTCTGTCTGTAATGTAATTTCCGGATTCAGTCACTCACCAGATAGCCTCTGAATGTGGCTTGGATCCTGGCGGCGGCCGCCGCCTCGACGGCGAAGATCGCCAACACGTCGCTCTCCTCCTCCGCCGACATACGCGCCATCGCGGCCACCGCCTCCGCGGCAGCCATCACGGCGGCGTCGGCTGCCGCCGCCGCCACGGCCATCGCAACGGCGTGGTCGCTCTGGCCGAGCCCGTCATGCTCGCTCCCCGGCACCGTCACGCCGGCGAGCACCGCGGCCGCCGGGTCCAGGGACGAAAGTGGTGAGAGCGCGGCGGCGGGCTTCCCCTGATGCTGCTGCTGCGCCGCCGCCGGCGTCGCGGCCCGGCGGAAGCTCCAGCGCTTCTTCTCCCGGGGGCTGCTGGCCGCCGGCAGCGGGGTGGCGTCGCCGTCCTGCTGCTGCGGCGCCTTCTTGCCGCCGCTGCCGTCCTTCCTCCCCGTCAGGACGCTCTTGAGCCACCGCCCCGCCTTCCCCATCGCCGATCGACCTTTCCAATCCAAGCGCGGCCCCGCGACCACTGCCCGGTGGGATCGATCACGCGCGCGTACGTCCGCCTCTCGCTCAGCCAGTCACATGAGACAAGACGACGCGGCGCAGCTATATACTAGCTACCGCCTCGACGATGATGAGGGAGGAAGGATCGGAGCACAGAGCCGCAGACCGTGCATGCGATGGGTGGCCACCAGCAGCCAACCGACCCGACGAACCATAACACAGGTGGAGAGGTACAGCACAGCGGGTGAGTCAACCGAGGCGAGAGAGAGCTAGCTTATCAATGGCGCGCCATGTGCTCGGGCCGGGACGGGAACGTGGAGGGGACGATCCCCAACAAGCCTGGCTGGCTGGCTGGATGTGAGGGGAGGGAGATGGGTGGATGATTTGATTATGGCAAGTGCTGGGCCTGTGACTTGGCGAGCTGGGGAGCCCGACCGGAAGCTGTGCCCATGGCTCCTGCATGCATATCTGGTGTACGGCCAGTCTGTTTCTGTAAGCACACAGGGTCTTCTTAGTTCTTCTTCCCATCTTCTGAACTCTGTCGCAGCCCGTTCTGGAATCTCCATTTAAATGGTTTGAAGAAATTTGAACTTTAAACTTAAACAAAATATACAAAAGCTAGCACTGGGCAACCTAAACAATTCTGCAGAATTGTGTACAACCTCAAAAAATTGTGAGGGTCAGTTGGATCCATGCCACTACAATTTCACGATTTTTGATTTCATGTTGAAATCGATGCCATTGAGTGGCATGATTTTCAACGTGAAACCCAATATCACGGAGTTGTGGTGGCATGAATCGAATTTTCCCAAAAAAAAGCAAGAGTCAGAACGAGTAGCACAAACTATTTAGATCCCTTTACAATAAAAATTCTACAGTGTAGTTGTGTGTTTACTGTCTAACTTTTTCTATCTGGTGATACTAATTGTATTTTTTTTTGTCAGCAGTCGAGTAAACGGATCGGATACGGTCGAAAACCTACTGATATGTGATCTGTCAGAAAAGATATAAATAGATATCAGCATCATAAAAAATCTAAATTTTATTTTCGGATTCGGATACAGTGTTGGATACTGATTGTCTGGACTCAGATACGAATGGATATTAACCCCTTTAAATGAATTCAAACTCGAATATGAACATATATTATCCGTACCATTTACGCACCCAGCAGTCTGAACACACAAAATTGACGTCTAATATGTGCAAAATATTATTGACGCCTAGCATAAGAAATTGCCTCTCGTACAAAGGGAGAGATCGGTGGCAGTGGCATGCTGCCAGCCAGCCTCGTAAATGCATGGACTTCACTGTACCCATTTTATTCTCAACGTGATTGTCTGCCCTTCTGTCATTGTGTGTGGCCGTGGGGCCACTGCATCGATGAGTATAGTCCGGCCAGCGGCCATGGTCTCCTCACATGCTTTGGTTCGGTCGGTGTGCCATGTGATTTGTAGACCTAATAAGGCTTTTGATATGATGTGATTTCTAATGAAAACAATGGTATATGTACATTATTGGATCATCATGATCCGAAACCAAACCTTTATGTGATTGTGTTGATGTTTAATAATAGATGTACTCTTTGGTGTACTTGCACATGGAGAAACTCATCACATAAAGAAAGGATATGATTTGAGGAGCTTCAATTATATTACACTAGGTGATACCCCGCGCGTTGCTGCGGTATTTCTTAAATAAAATTTTAAGGTGAAATTTAAAATTAGAAACACTAAGGTGATTGCCTGGCAATATTCACAGAAAATCGGTGGAAGATATAAATAGATGGTCCTAGTGGATAATGATGGCGTCTGATATAATGAGTTTCTATATGATATGGATATATAGCTTGCATATTGAGAAAAATAGATGGTGCATTTTACTTGCATGTTATCTTTTTATCGGATCTGATAAAGACCGATAAGCTAATAGAAGAAACACCAAAAGAATATTTGATCATATTATAGAAGAATAGATGATAAAAAATAGCATTTGTATATAACTTTACTTTAATAGATTAAAAATTAAAAGTATTGCTAGAAGTAGAGATGACATGAACATTTTTTGTTTATCGGATCTGGTAAAAATCGATACGCTAATAGAAGAAACACCAATAGAATATTTGATCATATTATATAAGAATAGGCGATGAAAAAATAGCGTACGTATATGATTTATATTAATAGATTAAATATTTAAAGTATTGCATATAGTAAAGATGATATGAATATTTTTTGTAATTAATAAGAAAACATGAATAGATTGCATGAAAGGATTGCAAGTTAGTGGAACACTTAGTGGGAAATGATGTGGACACCTTGCATGAAGAGAGAAATAGTTAGTGGGTGCCATCTATATAAGATATATATTATAGAAGAATAGGCGATGAAAAAATAGCGTACGTATATGATTTATATTAATAGATTAAATATTTAAAGTATTGCACATAGTAAAGATGATATGGATATTTTTTGTAATTAATAAGAAAACATGAATAGATTGCATGAAAGGATTGCAAGTTAGTGGAACACTTAGTGGGGAATGATGTGGACACCTTGCATGAAGAGAGAAATAGTTAGTGGGTGCCATCTATATAAGATATATAGATTAGGTAGTTCTAGGTAATTAATATAAGTACTGAAAATATGTTTACATATATTGTTCCTCACAAGCACCATGTACCATGTGGTACCATGACAGGGTCTCTTGTCGTTCCACTTACCTATATATTCAACAGCCAGTAGATTCTTCTGCTGTCATCGCCTGTCCGCGCTGCTGCAGCTTGACACTATAAAAACCAATTTCAAAGGCGGATAAAACAATATTTATATGGGTGGGGCGGTGCCCCTTCTGCTTTTCGCAGCTACAAGCAGGAGCGTGTAACGTACCCATCCCTGTAAATTCATTTACATAGGCGAAAATTGAAAACAACAAAAGAAAAAAGAAAAAAAAATCAAGCCCACTAGCCACCACCACAAGCCCCTCTATTAGAGGTACAACCTTTTAATGAAATATGCACACTTGCATCAATCGGGGTTCGAACTGCTTACCTCAAGTATCATTCCTCCTCTCTACCACACAATCACTTGTGACTTTATGAGGTATGTTTTTCTTTTGTATTAACACTGAAATCGAATTGTAGAAGCAAGTAACGCCGTCACCCACCCCTAGAAGTCTGTTTCCATGTTCAGGTGATACCATCACCCGACTATCATTCGCCCTTGTAAATATTTTTTATTTTATTCCAAAATTTAATTTAGATATTTAAATATATAAAAATAAATAAAAAGCGAAACTTCTATACTATAGTTATTGTAACCGTTTGCCCCTAAAAATATTTTTATTTATTCCAAAATTTAATTTAAATCATTAAATATATAAAAATAAGTAAATAAGTGAAACTTATACACTATACGTATTGTAAACTATAGATACAGAAAAAATGTGCCAAATATATTTTAGTGTATATAAATGGTAAGATTGTGGAACCCTCAAAGTATGACTTGAGTTGATGACATACTATATAGCCATAGCCATGTGTAGGGCACAACTATTAAATGATCTTGTGATTCTATAATTTTTTAAATGAATAATGTATAAACTATAAAATTTAGATCTTACCACTACAACTTTGATATAAGGAGCTAATCTACATCCGAGGTCATTTGAAAAAAAAAATTATTGATTTTAAAATTAGAGAATTTATAATAATTATTTGGACTATTAAATAACCTGAAATGAAAAGGTTATCAACTACAAAATTTTAGGTCTCGTCAACCTCAATAATTTTGATATAAAGTTTGACTTCATCCAAAGATATATGAAAAAGTTATGAATTTATTTGCGCAGGACCATTTGTAGGGCATGTTATGCCATCACCAATCTCTAAAAATTATTTTTAGAAGCAGATCATGCCATCACGCCCACCTCTTGAAATGGTCACCATTTTCAGAGACGATGGTAACATCACCCGCCTCTATAAATGCTATTTTCAGGAGCGGGTGATGGCGTCACTCAACTATAAAAATGCATTCACCCCTAGAAATATATTTTTAGAGGCGGATCGAATGCTAATGCATGAACCCCACTCCATTAGTAGGAGCAGGTTACCCTTTGCACTGCCTAAAAAAAGAACGGGGCGCTCCTACTACAATTCAGTTTTGTAGTAGTGTGATCTTCCTCAAGATTTTGTCCCTGCTAGCTTATTCACCCCTCCTATATGCATATGTGAATCATTGGATCATGTATGTCTGGATGTTTTTGTTTGGATGCATGATTTGGAGCAGTTATGTGCGTTCGGTGGTTGGAGCGAGGTCACATGCATCTGCCTGGTCCCCCACGAATTGTTCTATTGCTGCTGCTGTTTGTGACCCTCGTGTTGGCCTCATGGAGACAAGGCAACCTGTGCATGTACTGTGCCTCCAACCCCCGGCTTAATCATTTATTTATAATATGCTAATAATAGCAAAATAATGTCAAAAGTAGAAATTGTTGAGATATTAGGCAATTGCATGATTAAAATTCAAAATAAATAGATCATTGACATGACATGATCTAGCAAGAACAACTTTATCATACTAGCAACAAGACACAACATAATTATCATCTCAGAAAAGCATGATTCAGAATTAGATGAAGTAATTGAGCACGTACTGAGCAGGTGCCATCGGGAAGACGAACCATGCTGATGGGACGAAAACGGTCCTGCGAACGGAGTGAAGCAACCGGTGTTGCAGACGACGACTCGCCGCAGTAGCTGACTTGGACGAATAGCGTGTTGTGATGAAGACCTTGAGCAGTCGCTTGAGGCGCTTCCCACAAACTAAGCAGGTACCATCGGGAAGATGAACTGCGTTGATGGGACGAAGACAATAGCATGTTGTGATGAAGACCTTGAGCAGTCGCGTGAGGCGCTTCCCAAAAACTAAGCAGGTACCATCGGGAAGACGAACTGCGTTGATGGGACGAAGACGATCCTGTTCGCCCTCTCCTGGTGTAGGATTGCAAGGATGAAGGGTTCCGGAGATCTCACAGGTGCTCAGGATGGAGAAGACTACGACAGCGACACAGTAGAGAGAAAGAGGCAAAACCCTAGCTCAGATTGATCTGATTTGGTGGAGGCCGGCGAGCGAGCGCGCATGTATAGAGCTTCTCTTCTCTCCCCACACATATAGCTTGGAGAGGTGGAGACAATCTCCATATTTATGATAGTCATCCTTCACTTCAACTAGCAAGGTGGGACTAAAGAGTTCACACTACTCCTTCACCTCCTTATGCTCATATGGGATTTTGAGATTTTATTTGGAATTACTGAAATACTCATTGTGCCAAGCCGAAATTCTAACACAAGTCACATACTCCTTAGCCAAATTATTAATCATTTTGACTTTTCTAGATTCATAAACTATGTATGCATTTAGACATAATACATATGTAAATGCATAGTAAAATCTATGAATCTTTAAAGCCAAAACAACTAATAATTTGGGACGGAGGGAGCGCCAAGTTGCATAATGTTTTTCATTTTGATGAAAAACGTATTGTCCTGGCTAGTAACGACAATGATTGTAGTATGTGATTGTGTGCTTTTTTCGCGACCGTGCCTGAGCACGTTTTTCATTAAGAAGAAAGCAGTTACAGACACAATCTTGATGTGGCCAAACAGAGCTTGACCAACACAAGAACACAAAGGACTAAAACTAGAGAAACACTGAAAAAATGCACACACAAACACAACGACAACACAGATAGCAGCAAAGCAATACAGAGAGGACAAAGGGCACAACCCACACCCCAAGCCACAACTCTACAACTGAACCTGCTAGCAGAAATAGACACCGTCCAGGGGCAAAAGTCTACGACCTAACAAAGGTGGCCAAGCATCCACCCGAACAACCAACCAACCACGGCGGCAAAAGCATCCGCCTGAACTTCAACCAACGCGACGACAACGGCAAAGCATCCGCTAGACCGAAAAGGCGGCAAAGCATCCGCCAGCGAAGAGAAGCCGACGACCAAGCGCGACCCGGATGATGCATATGAGATGAAACGAAGGCAGGTGCAGGAACAGAAGCTCTCCGAGGAGAGCAAAGGACCGCCACCAACAAAGCATCCAAGACAACGCCTCCAGGAAGGAAACGACGCCACAGGCGCCGTCGTTGTCCGACCAACATGATCTAGGTTATCACCTGGAAAGCTCGCTGGAGAGGTAGGAAAGGGGCAGAAAGATGACGCCTTCAAGAAGGTAAACGGCGCCCGAGGGCGTCGTCGTCATCGGTCCGCAAGCGGATCCAAGGCTTTCGCCACCGCCCCTTTCCAACCTAGAGCCGACGGCCGACAGAGCAAACGGCGGCACGGCCACAGAGCGAAGCGGCAGCCACAACCACGTGGCCATCGAGAGCAGCGAGGACACATCCCCACGCCCAGGCGAAGCACCAAAGGGCGGCCAGTCCCCCGGCCGGAGGGAGCAGGTGGCGACGACGGACCCCGGCTGCCCAACAGCAGTAGAGAACGCCCCCACCGGCGCCCGCGAGGGAGCGCAGACTCCGGTCCCCACGAGGAGGGGCGCACGCCCGGAAGCGGTAACCGGAGCAGGGCGAGCAGCAGACGCAGGGCCGGCCAGGGGTGCGGCGAGGCCGAAGCGGACGGCCACCCCAGTGCCCAAGCCCCAGCAGCAAGGCCACGCAACTGCGTGGACCGGGACAAGCGGCGGTGGCCCCGCCCCGTCCCCGCGGCGCGGCCACGCGGGCCAGAGCGAGCGGCGGTGACCCGGAGGCACGGCCGCACACCTGAGACACAGCAAGGAGGCCGCGGAGGAGGAGCGGGGGAGCGGCGAGGCGCCAACCCGGCAAGGCAGCCGCGGCGCCTGGAGGAGCCCCGAAGCGGCGGCGCCCCTCGGCGACAACCGGCGAAGGCGGCCTAGGACGGCCAGATCCGGCCCGTGTGGGCCCAGATCCGGCGAGGGAGAGCCCGGATCTGGCCCCGGTGGCCGGCGGAGACGTGTTTGGGGCCGGCGGCGACGGCAAGGTTTGAGGCCGGGGGGAGGGAGGGGGAGAGGGGGGAAGGGGAGGCGACGAGCTGAGCTGGCATCGGCTCAGCCACGGGCCGCCGCAGCCGCACGGACGGTCGCCGGCGACGGCGGCGGCCACCGGAGGCGGCGAGGAGGAGGTTGGGCGGCGGCGAGGGTCGCCCCCCCGAGTCGCCTGGGAGAGTGACGCGGGGTGTGATTGTGTGCTTGTGGCATTTATATATTTCAGCAAGCTGTTTCTTGCATTTGGGCAGCAGTACTGCCTTAGCTGGATGCCTGGAGGATGAAGGACGGATGCTGTTGCCTCAGCATCTGCATTCAGTAGTAATTAACCTCATGGCCGTCCGGTCCGGATTATCCTGACCGGTACGTGCGCCTGTCAGTGGTCGACTTTTAACTCTGGTTCAGGTTTCAGCAAGAAAATGAAACCCCAAGCAGGCAGACATTAGGCCATGTTTAGATCCCTTCGAAATTCAAAATTCCAAAATTTTTGAAAGAGAATTTTGCTATTTCGAAGTACTAAATGAAGTCTATTTACAAAACTTTTTACATATATGAGTTGCAACAGTGATGCTACAGTAAACAACCTCTGATGATGGATTAATTAAGCTTATTATATAGATTCGTCTCGCGATTCCGAAATAGCAAGATTCCCTTTAAAAAAATTTTGGGCAAAACATCTGAACACAGCCTCATGAACCCCATCACAACAACGTATAGTACACTTCAATCCCTACAGCATCCACAGCTGAACAGTGCCACCGCTACTCCACAGTCCACACACGTACACCTGCTCATGTTCATGATGGCCTCTCCGGCCGGTAATTAACTGCCGGGTGCAAGCTAAAACTGAGATAATCGGAAGGCCAGAGAATTCATTCAGAGCCGAGTTTGTTGAGGGTACATGCAGAAGCAGAAGCAGTTAGCCCAGGAAATGACGAAGAAACGCGCGTGCAAGAGAACGAACAAAGAGGACGCCACCACACAACATTGCTCCCGGTCATCCGTCCATGTCGGCTTCTTCTCCCAGCATGCATGTGCCGCTCATGTGCTAGCAGGAATAAAAAGGACGGCGCCCTAGACTACTGTCTTGCGCCGCGGCTAGGGCTAGCTAAGCTAGGCCATGCATGGGCATCTGCAGTATCAGTACCGATCTGCCGTCGGTTTCCCAACTCTGCTTTTGCGGCCATGTTTAGTTACATGCGGCTGTAAACGCAAAAAAATTTTGCGACAGAATTTTATCAATTTGAAGTACTAAATGAAATCTATTTACAAAACTTTTTATACAGTTGGGTTGTAAATCACGAGACGAATTTAATGATACTAATTAATTCATGATTAATTAATAATTAGCAGATGGTTACCGTAGCATCACTATTTCAAATCATGGATTAAGTAGGCTCATTAGATTCGTCTCGCGATTTACAGCACATTTATGCAAAAAATTTTATAAATAGACTTCATTTAGTATTTCAAATTAGTAAGATTCCTTCACAAAATTTTGCATTTTTATGTTTTTGCATTTACGGGTGGGAACTAAACAGTACCTGCATTGGTACTGTATTGGGTGTCATCATCTGCAGCCAGGTCGGGAGGTTATTCCTCTCGCAAAAAACGAGCTACATGGCACTTGCAAGCGGTCTTTAGAGACTATCAGTAGGCACTTTAATAATGTGTTGACAGTCATTCTATCTCTAAGTGCAGAATTTGTTAAGCTTCCTGACCCTTCTGTTCAACTACCTGATGATTATAAATGGAAATGGTTTGGCAATGCACTTGGAGCACTAGATGGGTGTCATGTTGATGTATGTGTTGCTGTGGCTGACCAAGGGAGATACAGAAACAGAAACCAACAAATCACTACTAACATGATGGGTGTGGTTGATTGGAACATGAAATTTCTATATGTATTACCTGGCTAGGAGGATTCAGCCTCTGACTCAAGAGTTCTTCGCGATGCAATGAGTCGCCAAGATGCATTTGTTGTACCTCAGGGTACGACTCTTTATCTTGGTAATTACTTTTCTTTATTTGCTTGTTAACTAGCTCAGTTACTTGACAATAGGAAAATATTATTTAGTGGATGCTGGTTACACAAATGGACATGGATTTCTAGCTCCATTCAGATCCACTCAGTTACTTGCAGATTCGAATTATTAATGCTTGCTGTGTGTTACACAATTTTGCAAGGGATAGACAACATCAGATGGATGATCTATTGTTGTAGGAAGTCGACGATGAACTAGCAGCTATGCCAATTGAACCAGTAGATGATGCTAACTCAATTACCAGCATTCAAGTCAGTCCTGAATGGAATGCCTTTAGGGAGAAGCATGCTAATGACATGTTTACCGAGTACCTTTTGAGGCACGGTGAACTTGCGATGGAATAGGTTATGTAGGTTAACTTGCTGATGGTGGCCTTTTGATGTGTGGCAGCCTTGCTGATGGTGGCCTTTTCATGTGTGATAGCATAGCTACCTTTTGTTTGCTACGCGGGACAGCTAGTTGGTGGTGCCTTTTGTTAGCTTTTGTACATGCATCATCTTGGAAAAGAAATTAATATTATATGATATTATCTTATCTAACTTCTGTAATTTTTTTGGGGTATTTTTTGGATAGCACCATGTCTGCAGCAAAGGGAAAGAGGGTTTACCTCACCTGGACAGATGAGATGGACTGTGCATTGTTGGCTGTCCTTGTGGAGCATCACAACAATGGTGATCATGCCCAAAATGGATGGAAGCCGCATGTCTACAATGCTGCTATAAAGAATGTGCGTGACAAGTGTAATGTGGAGATCACAAAGGATAACATAACATCAAGGTGCAAAACTTTTGATAAGCACTATGAGATCATTAGCAAGATCCTTTCTCAGAGTGGATTTGGTTGGGATTGGGACAATAATAAGCTGTCAATTGATAGTGATGATGTTTGGAATAGATATGTGGAGGTAAGTACATGCACATTTCTATAATAAGATGTCACAACAATTATGATTATTTTCTAAAATGACTGAGTTTGTGGTGCATATAATGCAGGGCAACAAGGCTGCAGCTTGTTACAAGACTAAAGTAGTGAAGAATTGTGATGCAATCAGCACCATTTACTCAACTAATCATGGCAATGGTGAAGGTGCCAGGACAGGTGCTGAAGATGCTCAAGCTTCACCTGAACAAGATGGTGATGCATCCCCAAATTTGCCACCAAAGAGGCAGCGAACTGGTGATGCAATTCTTTGCATGCTTGGAGATATGAAGACCTCATTCAATGATGCTTTGAAGTCCACTGAGCCATTACCAATGCCCCAAGTTACTCCTGCTGAAATCCTTGTTGCACTTCAAATGATATCAGATTTAGATAGATGTGACATGCTGAAATCTTATGGAAAGTTGATCCTTAATGAGCGCTTGTTCCAAGCGCTTATGGAGCTCCCCATGGACATGAGGAATGCATGGCTCTTGATGTTGAATGAGAAGATTTCCAATTGAGCGAGGTTCTGTATTGTTGTTATATAATGCCTAAGAATTTGCTATCCTAATTAAGGGCTTCCTGTTATGTTGGACAAAACATATCTTTTGTGAGTGTAGACTATTTCAAATGTAACAGACTTGGAAGCTATTGATATCATGCTATTGCCTATATATTTTTATTATCATATTGTTGCATTTATTACTTTTTACAAGATTTTTCATGGTATTCATGCTCTTTTTATAATTATTCAGAATATTATCCATTTTTTATTTATAAAGTGATATATAACCATTCTTATAATCCTCATGTTTTGAAAACTATATTTTTATACATGTACAACAATGTATACAGTATGAACTCCTTAAAAGTTACAATTCATAAGTTTGCACATCCAAACAGGAATTAGAATTGGCTGCTACCATTTGATTCCAACTAGCAATTATATAGAATCCCAAACAGCAGCTTTGGCATTGAAGGCCATTTCCATTTCCACTGAGCATTGGCATTCATCCACCAATGCAATTCCATCACCTGAATACCGACATCCAAACGAAGCCTTAGAGATGCCATGAATTTAGACATCCAAAAACATAGTTAGGAATGTTTATATTGTGGGACGGAGGGAGTACCATATATGATATGGTTATTGATATTCCTCTACTGATCAATTTCCGCCAGTCTGAAAAAATATATATGCTACACTTTGAGATGAAAACCTGTCAACGGAGGAAAAAAAAGCTTATTGCCCAAGTCAAATCCAATACGGAGACTTAACAGAAGTCCTACTCAGAAATGGACTTTTCTGTTACGTTTGACGACAAGTTCTAATAATACTATGTTACGTTATGTCTTATGAAAAATTCTTTGACCAATCTTTCACGAACAAGGCTGTGCCGGCAAATTCGGGGACCCTGAGCGAAACAATGGACTGGGGCTCTACCGAGAAATCCGTCGTCGATGCAAACTGCGGTTTGTGACGCACTGGGCAAGTCGGCACTCGGCAGGATCGCGAATACCAAACGACAGTAGCTGGCAAGCGTTATGTGTGAAAGTAAGCGGCAAGCGATACGCCTACGACGATTCATCTTCAAGAGCAATTTGGATCACGTTTTGCCATAAATTAGACCAACAATCAACGAAATTAAAGTCTCTACATAATTATACTTAATGTATACCTAGTAATTTGGGGCCCTTCGAATTTAAGGGTCCTATGGGGTCACACAGCCCCGCACGGGCTCAAAAAATGGGCCTGGTCACGAAACCAACGCTACGATATATGGAATTTGATACGTACGCAACTTTGCAATATTTAGTGCATTTTAAGCAAATAGACACCATGTTCTATTACTAGCATCAACTTGTGATAATAAATACGTGAACAATGACGACCTTACTTGTGTGCATGCGTTGCACAGGATCTGTTCGGAGCAGCAGTAGAGTCAGCAACAACACCACACACCAATGGGCCATGGTTGGCTGAACTAACGGCCAATCCATCGTTGCTAAAGAAAGCGCAACTAGAGGTTCGCCACTCCATGGCAGGGCAGGCACGAGTGCATGAGGCAGCACTAAGCAACAATAATCTCGGTTACCTCAAAGCAATCATCAAGGAGACTTTGCGGTTGCACCCTCCTCCCTAGGGTATGCTCGGATGACTGTAAGATCCGGGGTACGACGTGCCACAAGGGACGGTAGTTGTTACAAATGTATGGGCCATCTCTAGGTTAGGGACCTAAAATATTGGGAAACCCCTGACATGTTCATGCCAGAAAGGTTTCAAGTTTTTTGAAACGTTAGAAAGGTTTCAAGTTGATCATGCTTTTGACTACAAGGGGATTGACTTCGAGTTCACTCCATTCGGGATTAGTCGGAGAAATATGTCCTGGGATAAATTTTGCAAATGCAAACATGGAGATTGCTTTGGCCAGCAGCCTTCTTTACCACTTCGACTGGAAGTTGCCTGTTGGGGTTGAGACAGAGGAACTGGACATGACAGAAGTGTTTGGAGTTACTGTTAAGAGAAAGGCTGAGCTACTTTTACATCCCATTCCCATATTCCACAATTAGATGAATAATATTATATTCCAAGGGAAAACATGTAAAACACTTTTGTTATCCAAAACATAAACCTTTTGCAGTAGCTGGAAACTTCATGCATTGTAATTGCAAGTTCTATTAGATTAAACACATATAAATAAATTGAAAGTTACAAATTGATTCATGTTATGATGTACAATTAGTTGTTTGTCTGGTCCAATATTTACCGGATCGATAATAAGGTCATATCATGAACCTAGTCTATTTTGATTTCTTGTTTGAGCTTCACTTGAGGTACAGTTATTTGAAGAAAAAAAAAGAGACAAGATAGCTAGCTCTAACCAACTTTTTAAAAGTATATTATGGACAAATTAAAACTTGCACAATATGTGTAAGTAGCTTCGAAAGTATCCCAGTATTTTTTTTTGGGAAAGGGTCCGTATCCGTATCACAATATCCATTTGATGACTTTTATTTTAGTTTCACTGACAATGACGCACCTGGTGGTTTTGGAGAAGACAAACAAAGCAAGACGTTTGCCGCAGATGTAATAACGCGACAGTTAATGGATCCAAAGGTCTTGATCCGACAGTACTGAAATGACTTCAAATTGGATCACAAATTAATGGATCAAGACCTTTCCATAAAAAAGAAAATGAGTTCTTTTCACAGCTTGGGCTACTTGGCTTGGAGATTTAGGAGGACTGGAGGTAGATTTCGTGAAAGGGCCGGTAGCGTATCAAATTAAAAAGGAAACTTGGTAGGCCTGGACATTCGGGTAATTTGGGAAAATCAGGTCCGGTAATTTGGGTAATTAAAATTTCGAGTAATTAAAAATGCTACCGAAATTCATTCGAAAAAAGAAATACCCGAAATTTCGGGTACCCGAAAATTCGAGTTCGGGTTCGGGTATCGGGTAATCCCGTTTATCCGATAGTTGCCACGGAGCCGGCAGATGCTACAAAGAGATCACGGCAAGAGCAGCAGAGCACCTGCATCGGCGACGCGCTGCGCAAGGCCACCAGGGTGCTCGAGGACCGGCGCGACCGCAACCCAATGGCCACCGTCAGGCTTGCGTGGTGATGCACGAGGTGCACCTGGAGCTGGTGTTCCCGATGGGGGAGATCACAGATTCAAGGCGATGTACTCATGCGGCCCGGGGCAGCAGGCCGTGGCGCTTGCCGCCGGCGGCGGCGCTGGCGGCTCCTGCGTGAGCGTGCACCTGGGCGAGATGTACGCGGAGGAGGAGCGGGAGCTGCTGGTGGAGGTGCGCACGCCGCTGTAGCACAACCACTAGGTGCTGGTGGAGGGTGTGTGTGTGGCGGCTGGGAGGTGGAGGATGGCATGGAGAGGTAGGTGGCTGATCTAGTGTTTTTTATTGGGCCTACAACTGGGTTTTAGAAAAATTCAGATATTTTGGGTAATTCGGATACCGGGGTGTATACTTGAATTACTTGAAATAAATTCGGATTTCTGAAAGCCTTATCCGAAATAGAGATTGGATATTTCGGATTCGGATAGTTCGGGTTCGGATTCAGATATTTTGGGTTTGGATTTGGGTTCAGAAAATTGTGGCCAGGCCTAAAACTTGGTCCTCTAGTTATGTTGTTATAACATGGGCCGGTACGTATCAAATTAAAAGCCTGGGCCTCTAGCAAAGAAAGCCCACCCACGGCCCACGCCACACAGCCTCAGCTTCGCCGAGCACCATCCCTCTCGAAGTCTCGATGGAAGCAGCCAGGGAGACGACGACCCAAGAAGCGGCGGCGGCGGCGGCGGAGAGGCCCTCGTCGGCGTTGGCTTTGAGGAGCCTCGCGGACTACACCGTCGGGGACATCCCCACCCTCTTCTACGTCCCCGACTTCATCTCCCAGTCCGAGCAGTCCCAGCTCCTCCACCATGTACGCCACCCACCAAATCCGGCCTCTCTTTTTTCTTTTTTCTGTGTCTCGATCCCATGGTTTTGACACGGTGATTGCGTCTGCTGCGTCGCAGATTTACCAGGCGCCGGCGCCCAAGTGGAAATCTCTCAAGAACCGGAGGCTGCAGAACTGGGGTACCCTGTCTTCTTGGCACTTGCTTTTTTTGCTTGGCGATTGCTTTAGCTACCTCCTTTCCGTGACCCGGTGTTGGATTGCGCAGGAGTAGTAGTACATGAGAAAGGGCTCCTGCCACAGGCCTGTGAGTGCTCATAAAAGCTTGCGATTTTTAGCTTTGTTTTGTGAATCAAGCTGAAGATCAGGCATAGTGATGTATAGTTGAAGTGGCCCTAATGTAACCCTGGTTCCAATGTGCTTGGTTTGAAATGTCTCATCTTGTTTAAAATTCACATATTAGTTGTATGCTTGAAGAATATCATTTTAGTGCTACATGATTATCTTGAAACTCTGGAGATCACCAAGCAGCTAAGACTACTACAAGATAACAGACATGTTGAGTTGCTGCTTGAACAGAACCCACCTCTTGCTTGCTATGGGCAAGTTTTGTTCTTTTTGTACAAATCAAATGTCCCGTAATGATGATCAGTATAAATCGGTCATCTAATAGCTTGTCTGGCTTAGCCTAAGCTTTCCTAACAGGTCAAATTCTGAAGGGCTTCGGCCTGTAAACCTTCAAAGCTGCCTTCCACTTGTTTCAGATAGTTTGAGGCATCTGGTAGTTAGGTCACCTGACTTGGCCTAGATCTAGCTTCAAGTGGCACATGAGGCAAATCTACTCCAAGTACATTAGAATGTCTGCAGAACTGTTGGGGGGACAATCACAGCTAGATGTTTGTTTCAGTATTAGATTGGGACTCGAGTGGTTTATGCTTTCCCAGTTAGAAAAGAAAAACCGCACGTGTACGATCATCCATGATATTTTTTGGTCAGGCTAAGATAAACTATTTATGGGTTTTTCTTGTTTAATTTTCCAGTTAGCAAATTGTAACCCTCAAAAATAGGATTACATGCTTTTCTACCTTCTGTAAGTATTGCATTCAGGTTTTGAATGCCTGCTATGAGCATAATCTTATTGTGACTGATGTCTGCACTGAACCAACCGTAATGCATTTATTTATTGCTCGCAAACACACCTACTAGTTACATTCTACATTCTGTGCTCTTATAAATTACTCAGGTTTAAATCAATTTTAGCTTAAAAATTGAGCTGCCAATTCATCTCATGCTGCAGTACCTTCATGGCTAACAAGAATAACCAACAGAATCTGCCAGTGGGCTGGTTTATTTCCTTCTGCAATCAATCATGTGCTGATAAATGAGTACCATCCTAATCAAGGGATCATGGTTTGCAATCGACAGTTCTCTACTGGTTTCTCCCTCTGTTTACATACTAGGCCTTGCTCTTTGCTTACAAACAACAATATTTTGCCTTCCAGCCACACCAAGATGGTCCTGCCTACTACCCTGTTGTTGCAATCATATCGCTTGCTTCACCTGTTGTGATTGATTTCACACCCCATCAAAGGTTTAAGGAGCAGGAGCATACTGATCCACAGAACTTACAGATCGATGAGTTGCCAGGGCCTGTTAAGATGGAGAGCAATGGCTCTGGATCACATGAATGTGGGGCCACAAATGAATCTGATCCTGCATCTTCATCACTTATGCTGATGCCCTGCAGCCTGTTGATATTTAAGGATCAGGCTTATACAGGTTAAATCTGCGCGAGTGCAATGATTTTCTGATTAGCTAGCCAATTAACCATCTTTGTTCAAAAGTGTTTCAGTCTATCTTATGTTTCTTTTTTTTGTTCTTTAGATTACCTGCATGGAATACAAGATAATGAGCTACATAATCTGGACAAGGTGAAACGATGACTGAAGATGAGTAAACAAATTATCCGATGGGCATCTGAACTAATTCTGAATGCAAGCAAATTGGCATTGTGTATCCTTTACAGGTCGTGAATTTATCGCGGTGCCCAGAATTGAAGCATCTAAGTCCTGACTCCATGCAAGGGAGCATGGATGAGCAGCATGGCACGTTCCGTAGGACTGCCACGAGAGTG
This sequence comes from Panicum virgatum, assembly GCF_016808335.1. Classification (NCBI taxonomy): domain Eukaryota; kingdom Viridiplantae; phylum Streptophyta; class Magnoliopsida; order Poales; family Poaceae; genus Panicum; species Panicum virgatum. Next base: position 28,456,842 of record NC_053153.1, on the reverse strand, counting down.
TCTCTAACATGTTGGTTGGTGCTGAAAGTCCACAAGAAGCTATTCAAAATTTAGTAGTTCAGATAAGACTTGTTGAGGTACGAGAAGTATTATGGAAGTTGTTTGGCGAGCAATGTGTCCACAAAAGAAAACAAAAAATTAACCAGCCATATTCTGATCTGGAATTCCAAAGAGCCGAGGAGAAGGAAGCTGATAAGCCTATCTCGGTTGAGGGTGTCCATGTACTACCCATGTAGATTCTGTAATTTTAGAATATTAATTCACATGTTCGTATTTGAGCATGGGGATATGAAGCCTTCTTCGGATATATACTGAAGTATAATTTTGAAGCCAATGAAGATACGGTGGGCCAAATAATCTTACATGTATCTTCATGGGCCATTTGACAATATCTTCATGTATCTCCATTTGGCAACCAAATTCTCTTATGTATCCTCATGGGCCAAACAAAGACAAACAAATATGTTGCCAGCATCACCAAAGCACATCATGGAACAATGTAAACACACAAACAACTATTACAGAAAATAAACAAATGATACTATTATTCACTGAATCATAAGTTCACAGCATCCGCAAGTTCATACATATATCTACCACCACTGAATGCAATTTTTTTTTCGAAAGATCCTGAACCTTACGGTTCGGTGTTTATTAATAAGAAAATTGACCATGTTTATAGGTAAACTGAGCCCAAAAACCGAACGACTACAACTAGTACACCTACAACTAAACAACAACCGATTGGATTGGGACATCAACCGGGACTCACTCAAAGTTGGCCGGTCGGATTGGGACATCGACACGAGCCTTCCGCCTGATTGGATTGGGACATCGACCCGAGCCTCCGCCAAACTCTGTCCGGTCGGATTGGGACATCGACACGAGCCACCACAACCAATGCCCCAACGCTGCATTAGGCTACCACCGCCCGGTCGGATTGGGACATCGACATGAGCTCTCCATTCGCGGCCATCGCCTCCAGCCAAGCTCAACGACCAGCAGCACAAGAAGCAGCCGGTAGCCTCCAGCCGCGCCACCATGGCGCCACTGGCACCCCTGCTTGGTTACTGCCAGCCAAGCCACCATGGCATCGCTGGCAATTACCGAAGCAAACTGCCGCCGGCCACGCCGCCACGGCGTTTCCGACGCACCCCCGCAGCTGGCCGGAGTGGGAAGACACTGTGACAATGCCCCAAGAAGGTAAACGGCGCCCGAGGGCGTCGCCGTCGTCTTGCCGGCAGAGCCGACATGGCTTTCGCATGTGCCTGTCCAACACCCGACCGAGCTAAACAGGGAGCCCCCCACTGCGGCGCCACGCCAGGCGCGTGCGCCGCCTCCTCATGCGACGGCCGCGCGCGGTCAGAACCACCAGGGTCAAGCACTGCCACGACCTACTCCTCCACCGTCTGGCCGGCGCCGCGCCCGCACCGCTTCAGAGCCCTCTAGGGCCGCCACGCGCCCACGCCCGAGCTGCGCTGCACCTCCCAGTGATCGTCCCTGCGCCAGCACAGCCCCGGCCGGTCTCCACGCGCTCCCGCCGGCCACGCTGGCTTGCCGGAGCCGGCGGCCACCCACGCGTCGAATCCGGCACCGCGGGCACCGGATCCGGCCGCGGGGTCCTGGATCTGGCCTCGCTGGAGCCGCCGGCGCCGCCACAGCTCGCCCGACGGCGGCCTCCTTCAACACCTGCAGCGGCCACGCCCGCTAGGCTAAGGGAGGGGAAGGGCTGCCCCGCCGCCGTCGTCCTCGCCGGCCGCGCAGGCTTCCGGCGGCCAGCTCCGGCGGCGGCGCGACGAAGGGGGGTGGGGGAAGGGGGCGGCGGCGATGGGGTGGGGGTGTCCGCCCGAGTCGCCCGACGCGGGGGCGATGCGGGGGAGGTCTCAAGCCCGACGCTTGCTTCAAAGTTTTACTGGGTTCCCCACTGAATGCAAAATCCAGCTGCATACTCATGCGTGGATGATTGATCCTAGCTACAATAATGGTTGTCCTGGACGCTATATATGTGACACACACAACGTAGGGGAGGGAAGGCGACCTATCCATTGATGATGAGCCCTACCCCTATCATGCCCAATCTTGATCATCGATGGCGATGGAACACGCACTTACTATATATAGAAAGTCCATTATTGTGGACGGAGGAATCGATCTAAGATAACATTTTTTTTGGCGACGAAGACGATAGAGTGATAATACACGCGCAGAGTAACAAGACATGCCTGTGCTGCAGTACGTGTAGCAGGCTATTGCGTGACAACAACTGTAGCTCACATGGTCATCACAGGAACGTGAAGGCGACATGAGCTACGGCGGCTAGCAGCAGCGCCCACAGTACACAGGATGAGTGCCCAACAGCCCACAGCAGCGCCCACAGCTAGGGAGGACGGCCGCCGACGGCGACGACGATGGCTGGAACGTCAGTTTTGTCGCGGCGAGGTCGTAGGTCATCCGCCAGCCGCTCTGCATCATGGTGCCCAAGTGCGACTCCCCGGTCGGCCACCGCGAAGGCAGGATGGCCAAGCACAACGAGCCGTCCGAGGGCTGCTTGTACCAGCACTCCAGCAGTTCTCCGCCGGCAGCTTCATGGCGGCGGCGAGGACGAGGGTGATCGTCGTCGGGGCCTGGCTTCCGCTCCTGTAGCACAGCTGCGTGGGGTTGACCGGTTGAGCTCGAAGCGGGTGATAACCGCCGCTCGAGGCAGAGCTGTTTTCAGCGTCCACTACTGTAGAACAAGTCTTTATTTACCATTTGTCCTGACTGTTTTTAGGCTCGGGACAATAGGTGGCTTTTGTCCCAAGGTCCAACGGCTAGCCGGGGGAGTCTTTTGTCCCGATTGGAGACACCAACAGGGACAAAAGGGGGGCCTTTTATCTCGGTTGGTGGCTCCAACCGGGACAAAAGGCCCTCGCAGCATTTTGTCCCAGTTGGAGCCACCAACCGGAATAAAAGGCCCCTCTTTTGTCCTATTTGGTGCCTCCAACCGGCACAAAACTCCTTTGCCCCCTTATCCTCTTCCCTCTCCCCCCGCCCGAGCCATTCAGCTCACTTGTTCTTGCTGTTCTTGGCTCGGGAGAGGGGAGTTCTTGCTCATTTCTTCATAACATTTGTGAAGATCTTTGATTCTCCCGTCCATCCATCGGCGCTAAAGGTTTGGGGTTTGTTTTTCTCTTCTTCCATTTCTTGTGTAGCTCATTTCATGCTTTAGAAATAGAGAAAATGTTTAGCTCATTTCTTGGACATTTAGATTGCATATGTAGGTGTAATTTTTTTTTAAATTTAGATGAGTATGTGGATAGTAGAAATTTTTAGAATGAATGTAGACACTTCATGTGATTTACTTGTATATATGACCATATTGTGGATAGTTGATTTTTGTATTAATGAATGAATTAATGAAATGAGTATATTAGAATTTTTTTATTATGAATGGATTATTTTGACACTCTAGTGATGTATTCGTTCATGCTCACATTGAAACCATCTAGAAGCTTAAAAAATCTTTATTTCAAAACAAGTATACGTCGTTAATCTCCATTCAACGGTGGTGGCAATACATTTCGGGGATACATGATGCGTTATAAGGACGTCACCAATGGGCTGGTCGCAACACCAGCACTTGCGGTTAATACAAACACAACATTTGGCACAGTCAGCATGGCCGTTGTTGCACTGAGAGCATATCAACGAGCATGCTACCTGTGCCAAGTGCTGTGTTCCTATCAACCGTAAATGTTGGTGTTGCAACTGGTCTATTGATGACGTACTTGTACAGCGCCGTGTCCCTCCAAAAGGCAGTGTCCTCACCGCAGGGTCGAGGTTACCGACATATACATTTTCTGAAATAAAGTTTTTTTTCTTCTAGAGGGTTTCTGGATATTGAAAAGAGTGTTCTTCTGGAGCTGAAGGGTGTCAAAATAATTATGAGTTATAGAGATTTCTTTCAATTAATTAGATATTTCGTCTTTTTATATGTTTTCATTGTTATTTGCAAGAGTAATTAATCTGATCATTGTAATTGTAATAGTAAATAATATTTGCATTGTAATTGTAAAAATTTATAATTTTGTAAAAAATAAAAGTGTTTTCCAGTAAAATATGGCTTCAGCAGCTGGAGGGAGTGGCGCCGGTGGGGGTGATCGTTGTCCTTCTGGAGAGAAGGGCACAACTCCAATAGGTCGTCGGTGCAAGAAACCTAACGCTTTTCATAGGGCAGCTCTCCATTATTTGGAAAAAGAATATAAATAATGTGTGGCAAGGGGCGAGGAACCTCCGTTTGATCTTGAGAATATGTTGTGGCGTTACGGTTCATCACCACCAAACTCGGAAGTTTTAGCTCCGCCATCTTCTTCTGCGCCAGCAAGAAATCCGTCAGAACATTCTGGTCTCCCACGCAAGGACGGTTGAAAACCTATGTGTTGTTATGCGAATTTTTAAGTTGTATGTTGAGTACTCCTTTGTTAAGTTCTGTAATGGATTAAGTACTCCTTTTAATTAATCATGATGTATGATAGATATTGCAGATCTTTTAATTATTCATGTAATGTTACATTTAGTTTAATTTTGGTTTGATATATTTTATTTATTCGATACGTGTAAAGAATTCAAATCGATTTCATTAAAATGCAGATGGACCGGCAATGGATGTACAATGTTGACCGATGTTCGAACGAATTCATTGAAGGCCTACATTATTTTTTATCTGTGGCCGAGACAAACAAGCAGAATGGTTTTATGTGCTGTCCGTGTGTTCATTGCATGAATAACAAAGATTACTCCTCTTCAAGAATCCTACACAGCCACATTTTCGCAAATGGTTTCATGGAGAAGTATATTTGTTGGACGAAGCATGGAGAACAGGGGGTTAACATGGAAGACAATGAAGAAGAAGATTTTGACGACCACTTTCCCGGGAATGCTGGATTCAGTGCATTTGATGACGATATTCCCATGGAAGAGCCCGAAGTAGATGTAGTAGAAGATGATCCTAGAGACGATATGGGGCAGGCACTGCACAATGTGCGGGCAGACTGTGAGAGTGAAATAAAGAGGTTGAAGTTCCAGAAGATGTTAGAGGACCACCGTAAGTTGTTGTACCCAAATTGTGATAATGAATTGAAGAAGCTTGGCACCACCTTGGAGTTGCTGCAATGGAAGGCGACAAATGGTGTATCCGACAAGGGATTTGGTGAATTACTCAAACTTGTTAAAAAAATGCTTCCTAAGGACAACTAATTGCCTACCACAACGTATGAAGCCAAAGAACTTGTTTGCCCTCTAGGATTGGAAGTGCAAAAGATACATGCATGCCCCAACGACTGCATCCTCTACCGAGGCGAGTACGAGAATTTTGGATGCATGTCCCGTATGCAGTGCATTGCATTACAAGATCAGAAAAGATGATCCTGGCGATGTCGAGGGGGAGCGTCCCCGGAAGAGAGTTCCTGTGAAGGTCATGTGGTATTCACCTATAATACCACGTTTGAAGCGTCTGTTTAGAAATAAAGATAATACTAAGTTGATGCGATGGCACAAAGAGGAACGCAAGCAAGACTCGATGTTGAGACACCCCGCTGATGGGTCGCAGTGGAGAAAAATAGATAGAATGTACCCTGAATTTGAATTGGATGTGAGAAACATAAAGTTCGGTTTGAGTACGGATGGCATGAATCCTTTTGGTGAGATGAGCAGTGGTCATAGCACTTGGCCTGTGACTCTTTGTGTGTACAATCTTCCACCAAGGCTCTGCATGAAACGGAAGTTCACCATGATGCTAGTGCTTATCCCGGGCCCAAAGCAACAAAGAAATGACATTGATGTGTACCTAAGACCATTGGTCGAAGAACTTTTATTGCTCTGGGGCGATGAAGGTGTACGGATATGGGATGAATACAAATAGGAAAACTTCAACCTACGAGCATTGCTGTTCGTAACGATCAATGACTAGCCTGCTCTTAGTAATTTGTCAGGTCATTCGAACAAGGGATATAAAGCATGCACAAACTGTTTAGATGATACCAATAATATATAGTTGACTCACTATAAGAAGGTTGTATACATGGGTCATCGTCGGTTTCTTCCCATCAAGCACCCGGTACGAAAGAAGGGCAAGCATTTCAAAGGCCAAGCGGACCACCGAACAAAACCGATGCACCGTAGTGGTAAAGATGTCTTCGACATGGTAAAAGATCTAGAAGTTATTTTTGGAAAGGGACCTGGTAGCCAACCTGTTCTGAACGAAAACGGAATGGCGCCCATATGGAAGAAGAAATCTATATTTTGGGAGCTACCGTATTGGGAAGTCTTAGATGTTCGTCATGCAATTGATGTGATGCACCTCACGAAGAATCTTTGCGTCAACCTGATAGCATTCTTGGGAGTTTACGGAAAGACAAAAGATACACTAGAAGCACATCAAAAATTGCAACATATGGAAGAACGAGATGCCGTACATCCACAACAGCGAGATAATGGGTGAGAATACTTAAGTCCTGCCAGCTATACTCTTAGCAAGGAAGGGAAGAAAAGCATGTTGGACTGCTTGAGCAGTATAAAGGTTCCATCTGGATACTCATCCAATATAAAAGGAATCCTAAATTTGGCAAAGAAGAAATTTATACATCTCAAGTTCCATGACTGCCACGTGCTTATGACCGAACTTCTTCCGGTTGTGCTTCAGGGGATTCTGCCTGATAACGTCCGGTTAACCATCGTGAAGCTATGTGACTTCCTCAACGCAGTTTCTTAGAAGGTAATTGACCCGGACAATTTGATAAAGTTGCAAAACAATGTGGTGCAATGCCTTGTTGGCTTTGAGCTGATATTTCCACCATCTTTCTTCAACATCATGACACATCTTCTAGTGCACCTTGTGATAGAGATTGATATCCTCGGACCAGTATTCCTACACAACATGTTCCCATTCGAAAGGTTCATGGGGGTACTCAAGAAATGTGTTCGTAATCGAGCTCGTCCAGAAGGAAGCATCGCCAGTGCCTACGGAACTGAGGAGGTCATTGACTTTTGTGTTGACTTTATTGATGACCTTAAACCGATTGGGGTCCCCGAATCGCGATATGAGTGGAGACTAAATGGAAAGGGTACATTAGGAAAGAAATCTTATGTCTGCATAGATGATTTCTCATTCAAGAAAGCGCATTATGCGGTTCTTCAACAATCATCCTTGGTTGACCCGTATATCGAGGAACACAAGAAGATTCTGCTCTCCGAATTCCCGGAAAAGTATGAGACATGGATTACACGTGAGCACATTAACACTTTCGGCAGCTGGTTGCAGAAGCATCTAATGCATAACTTGGATATAAGTGAACAACTGTTCTTATTGGCTAGGGGACCATCTTGGAATATCTTAACATACCAAGGGTACGAGATAAATGGTAACACATTTTATACGATAGCCCAAGATAAAAAGAGTACCAATCAAAATAGCAGTGTCCATATGGATGCCACGGACAATAATGGAAAAAAGAACACATATTACGGCTACACTGAAGAGATATGAGAGCTGGATTATGGTCCCAATTTCAAGGTGCCTCTGTTTCATTGCCAATGGGTTAAGCTATCTGGAGGAGGGGTAACAAAAGATGAGTATGGGATGACAATAGTTGATCTCAACAATCTTGGGTATAGAGACGAGCCGTTTGTCCTAGCCCAGGATGTTGCTCAGGTTTTCTACATTAAAGACATATCCAGCAAGCCAAAGAAGGGGATAAACAAGCAAAAGGATGAGTCTAAGCGACACATAGTTCTATCAGGGAAGAGAAACATCGTTGGAGTGGAGGATAAGATAGGCTTGTCAGAAGAATATAATAACTTTGTTGCCATTCCACCTTTCGAAGTAAATGCTGATCCATGCATCCTGCTAGCCAATGATGATGCTCCATACTTGTACCGTGATCATAATCAAGGGACATTTGTCAAGAGAAAGTCTGTTACCGCTAATCTTTCATGTACTTGTATCATTTCCTATTATTCTATACAAAAGTAATGACAATTCGAACACTTTTATTATATATGTACTGTACCATTATCCTTTATGTGTCATATATATATATATATCATTTTTTATAGTTTTCACTTAATTATCAGACTCAAGTATAATTTTCATACAATAATATGGATTACCCAACTAATTTATTTATTTCATGAAATTACATTCGTATTAACACACTATACTCTCTCACTAACACACAATCTCTCACTAACACACACACACTATCTGAAAAACTCACTCACTACTCATTAATGTCATGAAATTACTTATTTTTATGTAAAACTCACTTTTTAAACGTTAATATCGTGATAGAACCCACTTTCTGTCGAAAAGCAAAAGTTTTAAAAAATTTATTCACCTAATATATTTTTGCATGGTCAACATAAAAAATATGATTTCAAAAAATTTAGAAATTTTGTTGACCCAATCACTTGAATGAAAATTAAACATTTTTGTTGCGTGTCTCAAGTCTATATAGAGATAAGAATTTTTTTTCCATAATTTTTGGAACCATAATTTTTTTAACTGAATTAACAAATGAAAGCCTATTTAAAAGAGAAGTACTAATAACCAAAAACAAACAAAAGATTTGACGGGAATGAGGGAAAACGGGCCCCGTTTGTCTCGGGTGGTAGATCCACCCGGAACTAAAGGTGGGCCGCGGGCTGGGAATTTTTCCGGCCCGCCTAAAAACACCTTTTGTCCCAGGTGGAGCCACGACCCGGGACAAAAGGCCCTTTTGTCCCGGGTGGTGGCTTCACCCGGGACAAAAGGCCCCCACCCCTATATCTCCCTTCTTCCTCCCCCCTTCCCCAACACTTGGTGGATTTCTTGATCTACGCCGCGCCGCCGTCGTCCCTTGCTCCCACCGTGCGTCCTGCTCGCCGCCGCCGCCGTCCCCGAGCGCCGCCAACCTCCGTCACCCGAGCTCCGTCGACGTCCCCCATTGTCCCCCCCCCGAGCGCCGGGCGCCCGAGCTCGATCCGCCGCCTGAGTGCCGTCGGGCCGCCTCCACGCCGCCATTCCGCCCCTTTGGAGTCGCCGGTGAGGTTCGTCGCCGTCTCCTCTACCTTGTGTGCGCCTCCCCTGGCCCGCTCCGACCCCGCCTCCGTCGTGTCGGTCGTCGTGTGCCGCCGCCTCGACGCCGACGTCGCGCCGTCGTCTGTCCCCGACGTGGTATGGGCCGGCCGCCAGCCTTTTCTTTTTTTTTCTTTTACTATAGAATTATATATATATTATTTGTTTCTATTAGTAAATATTAACTACAATTTAATTATAGAGATAATTTTGTTGAATTTAATTAAGGTATAAGATTTCCATTATTTGATATTATCTAGAATTTAGTTATTAGATATAGTGAGAATTATGGAGAATTTAGAGAGAAATAGAGAAGGAAATGCTTTTAATTATTTAAATAGAGAGTGTATAATGTATTAGAGAATTAGAGAGTGTATAATGTATTTATTATTTAATTATGCTAATTATTTCATTCAAAGACTTTAATTATCATGTATTCATTATTTACATATGTCATTCATAGACTTTAATTTATCTTGTATTTATTATTTAATTATGTCATTCAAAGACTTTAATTACATATATTCTTTATTCTTAATTGAAAGGTGTCATTTATATTACTTCTTTATATTCACCGACGCTCTCTCCTTCTCACCGATGCTCGCTCACTCACTCACTCACTCACACACACACACACACACACACACACACACACACACACACACACACACACACACACACACACACACACACACACACACACACTCACTCACTCGCTCACTCACTCTTTCAACACTCAAACCGTTACCGAACATAGTCCCCTTCTCGTTACCGCTTGGAAATGGTTAGAGTATTTGCCATCTAAACGTCCATGTAAACGTAGTCCGATCCAAACGTAGTCCCCTTGTTGACCACGTCCATGTAAACGAATTCCGATCCAATCCTCGCAAATATGTGCATTTTTTAGAGAATTTTCTTAAGGGTTTCATTTGTATTTATTTTTTAGTTACGATGGACCCGCGACAACAAATAGACGCGAAAGACGAATTGTTCTTGTTGAATATGATTGCCGAAGGTGGTGGTGCACAAGGAGATGCCCCCGAACAAGCTGATGATGGCAGCAATACCGACATATATTTGAATATGTCCGGTGACGGAATTGAGGCACCATCCATTCAGGATGACACTGCTGGTGAACAAAGTGCTAATGTACATATCACAACTATCCTTACTTGTATTGAAAATCATATTTTCATCTGAATCTATATGAATACTGTATAAATATATGAATGTTTTTGTATAGCCATCTGGATCATCGTCGCAGCAGAAAAAGACGAAGCGAGGCCCGACAAAGAAACTGGAAGGGCGGTACATTATAACGGAAGTTGGTCCAGATGGTGAATCGATCGCTCTAGAAGCTGCCGCCAAAAAATTCATAAGACAATCCGGATGTATTGTTAGGGACCACATCCCGATCAGCTTCAGGCTATGGAAAGCTTCCAATCCAAGCGAGGAACGGGATGCGGTACCCAAGAGAGAATAAGAATGGTGCTGGCGGGAGCTTAAGAAGAACTTCACAGTTCCAGCTGAATCAGAAGAGGTATGCAAGCGCTGGACCTTGAGGAAGATGGCCGAACAGCTGCATTCATTCAAGAAAATTTTGACGAAGAAATATATCAAGACCGGGACCACGCCCGTGTTTACCGGCGAGCTCGAAAAGCTTAGGGGTCACAGGGATGCATTTGTACAATACAATTCTTCAGAGCTTGGGATTCAGAAAGTGCAGAAGGCCAAAGATAATACCTCGAAGAAAGTGTACCATCACACTCTAGGGCAAGGAGGCTACAAGCTTGCAATACCCAAATGGGAGAAGATGGAGCAGGATCTGCTTGACAGTGGCATCCAACCTACGACCATGAACTGGCCTGAAAGGTCAAGGACATGGTTTTATGGTCACAGGGGAAGCTTGGACCCATTGACTGGGGCCTGCATCTATGGGCCAAAAATCCAGCTAGCAGCCCAGAGACTACAGGAGGCCATACAAGCAGCGGCCGAGGGAACATTCCAGCCGGATAGAGAGAGGGACGAGTTGACTTACGTCCTTGGGAATCCAGAACATCCGGGCCGCACAAGAGGCAAATGCGTGGTTTTGTGGAAGTATGGGTTCATGGATTACATTGAATCATATAGAAGTCGGCAAATAAGAAAGAATGATGATCGAGAGCACTTGCGAAGGCTAGAGGAATGGCTCATGTCACACGATCAAAGCCTGGAGGAAGAGGTTCAACGCCAAGTGGCCATAGCAATGAGCCAGCAACAGCAAGCGCAACTGGTGCCTCCAGAGCCTAATGTTGCAGTCGATCATCTGTCTCAGCGGAAAAGCAGGTGCGCTTCCACAGATGTCACCGTCGAGACAACGGGGATCCATGCCGCAGTTGAAACGATGGCCCCGCAGTGATTTCCAGTGGATGAGATCACCCAGCGGACACCTTATGACCTGCAGACTGCCATTGAGAACTTAATGTTCACTGTTGTGTACGGTACCGCCATGCCAACCCAACCAGGCGACGTATACCACGGGCAGAAAATTCCGGCAGGATACACAAGAGTTGGCGTGGAGCAGGTGTGCCAGGGTTAGGAGACGCTCGAGCTTGATATTCATGGAGGCGATGGGGAGAGGATACTAGCAGAAGCCATTCATGGCTACATCCTAAGGGATAAGCGCTACATCGTCCTAAAGTCGGATGATCGAACACCAAGACTGGCATCTCAGCATGCCTCTCTAAGGCTGGCATCTCCGCAAAACTCCCCAAGGGTAGCACTGTTGTAAGCATCTAGGCCCTCAAGGTATGTTTCGGTGATTAATGAAAACCATTATTGTGACTAATGAGTTTGTGCAGCTTAATAGATCATTATCGCTCATTTGGTCATATGTCAAAAGAGGCCCCTCAATTTCATTATTCAAAAAGGCGATCTCGGTTTTCAACTCAATTATATGTCAAGACTAAGGATCTTTCTAGTCCTAAGTGTCATAAGGTTGAGAAGAACACTTAGGTTAGTATAGGTTTTATAGTTTTGTAGTGATCGCACTATTAAGAGGGGTTAAGGCCAAGTAACTTGAGCATGAACATGGTCAATCAAAAATGGATGCACACTATGGTCACTCAGGGTTCAAGAAGTTCAAATAAGTGGTTTTCAACTTATATCTCAAGAATATTTGGATTTCAATCAAGACTCAAATAAGAAAAGGCAAAATCAGGAAAAAGTCTATACACCGGTTTAACCGACGCTTTCATTTTTCTATACGTCGATTAAACGAAGTCAGCAGAGTCTGAACAAGTCAATACACCGGTTAAACCGACGTGTTTGAATTTAACGTCGGTGCATTAGTCCAGAGTTGGTTTTTCCAGGGTGTTTCAAGGTTTTATACACCGGTTAAACCGACGCTGTTTGAATTGGGACGTCGGTGCAATTGGCCAGTGAGATGGTTTTTCCAGGGATTTCTGAAGTTGTTCTCACCGGTTAAACCGACGATGGTTTTGAGTTAACGTCGGTGCAGTTGTCCAGAGACTTGGTTTTTCAGTTGATCTGTGGACAACTACACTCACCGGTTAAACCGATGATACGTTGTTTAATTTGCCCAAGTTGTAACAGCTAGTTTTCAGAAGGGGCGGTTTACATTCATCGGTTAAACCGACATTGGCTATTGGAGGATCTTCGGATTAACCGGCGCTACGCAGTTTTCTGGTAGCTTTTCTCCAACGGCTCTATTCATGTGAGCTGCCTATATATACCCCTCCAATGGGTCATTTTGCCTACTCTTGACACCAGGCAACATCCATACACTCATACTATAGTCAAGAGCCACCTTGAGCTTCATCATTCACATATTTGTTCATTCAATCAATCAAGAAGCAAGACTAAGGACTTGAGTAGAGAGAAGCTTGTGTGCATCCGTTCTTTGTGATCGGTTCTTGCTCAAGTGAAGGCCCTAGCTTGTTACTCTTGGTGATTGGCATCACCTAGGCGATCTTGGTGATTGAGGTGTTTCTCGCGGAGCTTGCCAAGGATTGTGGGAGCCCGGAGAAGAAGATTGTACGTGGCTTGATCTCCACCACGCCGGGATGGTGAACGGAGACTTTTAGTGAGCGCCCTCGTCTCGGTGACTTGGGAGGTGACAAAACTCTTTGTGAGTGTCACAACGTGGATTAGGGGTGTGTGCCAACACATCGATACCACAGGAAAAAATCCGGTCGTCTCTTGTCCACTCTCTTTATTCGAGCATTTTCTTTCTTGTAATTTATTCATGTGCTTGACTTAGAGATCATAACTTAACTCTACCTTGCTAGGCCTTACTTCTTGTTATATCTCTCTTAGCTTGTGTAGGTAGCTTAGTTATCCGGGTTGGTGTATTGGTGCCTTACTAGCATTGCATAGGTTAAGGTTGCTTTATCGTGTTTTAGAAATTTAAAAAGGCCCAATTCACCCCCCCTCTTGGTCCATCGATCCTTTCAATTGGTATCAGAGCCTCGTTGCTCATTTGGATCATTAGGCTTCACCGCCTAGAGCTATGGCCAAGATGGGTGGTTCGCCTCCTCACTTCGAGGGCAAGAACTTTGCTTATTGGAAAGTTCGCATGGCCGCATATCTTGATGCGATTGCCCCCGAAGTGTGGTTGGCAACAAAGACCGGGTTCACCGGAACTCCCACCTCGGAACAATTAAAATGGAATGCCAAGGCTAGAAATGCAATTTTCGAAGCCATTAGTGAGGAAGTCTTTGCTAGAGTTAATGGCATGGACTTAGCAAGTGATATTTGGAAGGAGCTCATTGAAATTCATGAAGGCTCCACTAAAGTTCATGAGCAAAAATATCACTTGTTTAGAGCCAAGTATGATTCTTTTAAAATGCTAGCTCATGAAAATTGCAATGATATGTATTCTCGCTTGAATGTCATTGTCAAGGACATTAATGCACTTGAAGTATCCAAAATTGACAGTGGCTCCATCAATCGCAAGATTCTCATGCTCCTCCCAAAGCCTAAGTACAACATCATCAATGCTATGCTTCAAAAAGAGAATCTTGATACAATGGAAGTGGGAGAGCTTGTGGGCGAAATTTGCGCTCATGAAATGGGTATACTTGGTATGTTCGAAGAGCCAACTACAAGCAAGTCAATTGCTCTCAAAACCAAGGCCAACAAGCACCGCAAGCTCAAGATGGTCAAGCAAGAATCTAGCTCAAGCAATGAAGAAGAAGATCATCATGAAAGCTCATCCGATGAAGAAGAAGATGGAGAACTTGCTCTCATGATGAGAAAGTTCACACGCCTGAATGACAAGATCAATAAAAAGGGTTTCAACTTTGACTCTAAAAGAAGAATGTTCCGGCCAATGGATGTCAAGAACAAAATTTGCTACAATTGTGGAGAAAAAGGTCACATCCGTCCAAATTGCCCCAAGCCGGACAAAAGAGACAAGGATAATAAGAGCAAGCATCGCCATGATTCAAGCGATGATGAAGAAGAAGAAAGGAAGAACAAAAACAAGAAACTTCGAAAGAAAAAGAGCCATGACAAGAAGACCAAGCTCTTCCCAAAGAAAAAGGGCAACACCAAGAGATGCTTCTTGGTAGAAAAATAAGAATGGGTGACCGATGTCTCATCAAGCGAAGATTCAAGTGATGAAGAAGACATCGTCACCATCGCCCTCACCGATGAAGAACCACCACTACCTCCGCCTCCCATGTGCCTCATGGCAAAAGGTAACACCAAGGTATATGAGGTAGATAGTGAAGATGATAGTGATGAAGAGCTTGATCCTTATGAATTCACTAACCTCATTAATGAGTATACATCCGTCATCAAGAGGGAAAAGGGCAAAATCAAGATTCTTGAGAGCACTCATGCCAAGTTAGAGCTTGCCCACTCCGATTTGCTTGGTAAGTACAATGACTTTCTCAAAAAGCACAATGAGTCAATTGTATTTGCTAAGCAAGTTGAAGAGAGCCACAAAAAGCTTAAACAAGAGCATAGGGAGTTGGATCACAAGTATCAAGAACTTGAATTTGCCTATGAAGCAATTGACCCAAGTCATGAGAACTTTGTCAATGAAACTATTGAAAATGTCAATGCTTCTACTTCATGTGATGACCTCCTCATTGATGCAAATGCCACTAATATTGTGCCCGAGCTTGCTCCTTCTAGGGAAAAGGAATTGATAGATCAAGTAGCAAGCCTCAAGACTAGTGTGGAGAAGCTCTCAAGAGGAGAATACATCCACAAGGAAATTCTCTTCAACAATGCACGTGATTATGGCAAGAGAGGTCTTGGTTCATTTCCGGAGCCAAATCAAGGCACCACTCCTTCTCCGGAAATCAAGACTAGCTTCATCAAGGAAGTTGGTTCATATTGCCAACATTGCCAAGTCACCGGGCACCACACTAGGGAGTGCACCTTACCATCACGCCCTCTTCCCACTTTACCTAAGAATTACTCATCAATGTTTCAAAATAACCATTTTCTCTTGAGTAAAGTGAAGGGCAAGGTGAAGGCCAAGTTCATTGGCAAAATTGCTAAGGAGTCAAAGAAGAAGCTCCCCAAGCAACTTTGGGTCCCAAAAGCTCTTGTCACACATGTGCAAGGCCCAAAGCTTGTTTGGGTTCCTAAAACTCTAAAGTGAATTCTCATGTGTGTAGGTGAACTACAAAGCCAGTGGAAAACATTGGGTACTTGATAGCGGTTGCTCTCAACACATGACCGGCAATGATAGCATGTTCACCACTCTTGAAGACCCCGGCGATCATGAACATGTCACCTATGGTGATAACTCAAGGGGAAAAGTTTTAGGTTTGGGTAGAATAGCAATCTCTAAAGATTTATCTATTTCTAATGTCTTGTTTGTTGAAGCACTTAGTTTTAATCTCATTTCTATTGCTCAATTATTTGATCTTGGACTAACGTGTACCTTTGACAAGAGTGGTGATGTAGTAACTCATGAAAAAGACAAGTCATTGGTATTCACGGGATTTAGGCATGGCAACATTTACTTGGTGGATTTCTCTTCAAAGCAAACAAGCACCATGACATGCCTCTTCACCAAGTCGTCTCTTGGGTGGCTTTGGCATAGAAGAATTGCTCATATTGGCATGAGCAACCTCAAGAAGGTCCACAAGAGAGGGATGATCACCGGCTTGAAGGACGTTACCTTTGACAAGAACAAATTATGCAAAGCATGTCAAGCCGGGAAGCAAGTTGCAACACATCATCCCATCAAGATGATGTTGTCTACCTCCAAGCCGCTCGAGCTACTGCACATGGATCTCTTTCGTCCAACTACATACAAGAGCATTGATGGTAACCTCTATTGCCTAGTAATCGTTGATGATTTTTCATGTTACACTTGGGTCATGTTTCTAGGCGATAAGGGTGAAACTCCGAAAATCTTCAAGACATTTGCAAGAAGAGCTCAAAGGGAGTACAACTCCCCAATTGTGAAGATCCGAAGTGACAACGGCACCGAATTCAAGAATATGAAGATTGAAGAATGGTGCGATGAAGAAGGCATCAAACATGAGTTCTCTGCCACCTACACGCCTCAACAAAATGGAGTGGTGGAAAGAAAGAACAAGACACTCATCACTCTAGCAAGAGCAATGTTGGATGATTATGGCACGTCCGAGAAGTTTTGGGCGGAAGCAATAAACACGGCGTGTCATGCATCCAACCGAGTGTATCCTCACCGACTCCTCAAGAAAACTCCATATGATCTTATCACCAGGAAGAAACCAAATATATCCTACTTTCGAGTCTTTGGTTGCAAATGCTTCATCTATAAGAAGAAAAGGCTCGGTAAGTTTGAGAGTAGATGTGATGAAGGTTTCTTTCTTGGTTATGCATCAAACTCCAAAGCATATAGAGTATTCAATCAAACCTCCGGGTTAGTTGAAGAAACATGTGATGTGGAGTTTGATGAATCTAATGGCTCCCAAGAGGAGGTTGTTGGCTATGACAATGTAGGTGATGAGGAGATTGATGAAGCTTTGAAAAATATGTCCATTGGGGATATCAAGCCAGAAGAGGTGCATGAAGGCAATGATCAAGGGGGAGGACCTTCTCCATCTACACCAAGCACCTCCACGGCGCCCCAAGTGAATGAAGATCAAGACAAAGATGATACACAACCTCAAGAAGATGTGCCAACGCCAACACCCCAAGTCCAAGAACAAGACGAGCAAAGTGTTCCACCACAAGCACAAGTCACCCATGATCCACCCCAACAAGCATCCACGCAAGTACCGCTAGTGAAGCATGGTCGCATCTCCAAGGATCATCCAATTGGTCAAATCATTGGTAGTCCTTCCAAGGGAGTAAGAACTCGCTCTAAGCATGCTTCATTTTGCGAATATTACTCATTTGTTTCCTGTATTAAACCCACTAGCATAGAGGAAGCACTGAGGACTCGGATTGGGTGATGGCCATGCAAGAAGAATTGAACAACTTCACCCGCAATGAGGTTTGGGTCCTTGAAGCTCCTCCGAAAGACAAGAATATCATTGGCACTAAGTGGGTCTTCCGGAACAAGCAAGATGAACATGGAGTGGTGATACGCAACAAAGCAAGACTTGTGGCAAAAGGGTTTTCTCAAGTCGAAGGTTTGGATTTTGGTGAAACTTTTGCTCCGGTCGCAAGACTTGAAGCTATCCGCATCCTTCTTGCTTACTCTTCACATCATAACATTAAGTTATATCAAATGGATGTGAAAAGTGCATTCTTAAATGGCGTTATTAACGAACTTGTTTATGTTGAGCAACCTCCCGGGTTTGAAGATCCGAGGAATCCTAATCATGTTTATAGGTTGCACAAGGCACTCTATGGGATCAAACAAGCTCCAAGGGCTTGGTATGAGAGGCTTCATGACTTCCTAATCATGCAAGGCTTCAAGATCGGGAGGGTGGACACCACATTGTTCACAAAAGACGTCAACGGGGATCTTTTCATTTGTCAAATTTATGTTGACGATATTATCTTTGGCTCAACTAATGATTTACTAAGCCATGAGTTTGCTACCATGATGTCTAGGGAATTCGAGATGTCCATGATTGGCGAATTGACCTTCTTCCTTGGTTTTCAAGTCAAACAAATGAAGGAAGGGACATTCATCCATCAAGAAAAGTATACTAAAGATATCTTGAAGAAGTTCAAGATGGATGAGTGCAAGCCAATCAAGACACCCATGGCAACCAATGGGCATCTCGACTTGGATGTGGACGGTAAACCGGTTGATCAATCCTTCTATCGTTCTATGATATGGTCTTTGCTTTACCTTACCGCATCTAGGCCCGATATAATGTTTAGTGTGTGCTTGTGTGCCCGCTTTCAAGTAAACCCAAAGTAATCACACCTCTCGGCTGTGAATAGGATCCTTCGGTATCTCAAGCACACCCCTGGCATAGGCTTGTGGTACCCCAAAGGCGCTAGCTTAGATCTCTTGGGATACTTGGATTCAGATTTTGCCGGAAGCCGTGTGGATCGCAAGAGTACCTCCGGGGGTTGCCACTTGCTTGGGCGTTCTCTAGTCTCTTGGTCGAGTAAGAAGCAAAATTCCGTGGCTTTGTCCACCGCGGAAGCGGAATATATAGCGGCCGGTACATGTTGTGCCCAAATCCTATATATGAAGCAAACCATTTTGGACTTTGGTGTGAAACTAGATAGGATCCCACTCCTTTGTGATAATGAAAGTGCCGTAAAAATTGCCAAGAATCTGGTTCAACACTCTCGCACAAAGCACATTGATATTCGCCATCACTTCTTGCGTGATCACGAAGCTAAAGGAGACATATCTCTTCAAGGTGTGAGATCCGAGGAGCAATTGGCGGATATTTTCACAAAACCTTTAGACGAGAGTACTTTTGTAAGGCTAAGGAATGAGCTTAATGTTTTAGGTGCGGCAAACGTCATGTAAGTTGCCATGTCATATAATTGCATACATATAGGACACTTGTCTAACCATGGTAAGATAGTGATGAGCATGGGTTTAGCTAGAGGTGGTGGTTCACTTGTTTTCCGCTAGGCTTGTAGAAAGGCTCATCATGAAGAAGCTTCCCGTGGGTTCAAACTTGACAAGTAGAACTTAAATTCTTGCTATGCATTCCTTGTCATATAGATGTGCATTCCATGTTTACCTTTCTCTCGCATGTGTGTAGCTTGCACCATCTTTGCATGCGTAAGGGTCACAAAGGAGATCACTTGATGAAAATGAGACTTGTTTCATATGCAAGATCTTAATTCATGAAAAGTGAAAAGAGCAAAGTGTTAGGTGTGTTATTGCCTAGTGAGTCATGTCATAATGAGTTTGAAGCTCTCTATCTTCAATATTCCTAAGACATGGCTCATACATTTTATTTGGCGCTTTGTCTCTCTTTGCGGCTCTTCTTTGTGTTTAAAAAGAAAACTATTTAAGCTAGTGTGCTATCCTATTTATTTTGAGGGGTAAAGTCGCCTATGCAAGTCCATTAACTTGAGTTTATTTGAATCTTATAAGTTTATTGGACTTAGCATAGAAGTGTGAGCTGAGTGAAGGTTTTTGGGTTCACCGGTTAAACCGACGCTTAAAAGGATTTAACCCATCGGTTTAACCGGCGTTACTTAGTTTCAGCCTCAGCTCAGTCAAACCAGGCGTTCAACCGGCGTATACAAATTTCGAAGCATCGGATCAACCGGTGAACGTAACACAGATCTAACTTAGTAATCAACCGGTGTTTGAATCGTTCAACCGGTGTTCAGATACAGATCTGGTGGAGTCTCGGGTAATCTACACCGACGCAATCAACTGGCGTTCAGACCCTAAGCGTCGGATCAACCGGCGATAAGATTCGCGGGGTCCACCTGTCATATATCTCTCTTGCCCCCGCGCCGCCGGCTTCACTTCCCTATTTTTGCCCTCATTTTTCCCGACTCCGCCGCCGCTCCATCCGCTCCTCGACTCCGCCGCCGTGCGCCCGCGCCGCCACCGCCGTGCGCCATCCTCGCGCGCTCGCCGCACCGACGCGCCACGCCGCGCTGCCTGCGAGCCCTCTGCGCCGCCTGCGCACGTAGCCGCCGCCGCCGCCGCACCACGCCCTCGCCGCCGCTTGCGCCTCGCACCGTCACCACTGCAAAATTACGCCGCCACCACTGCTTTCCTCACAGCCCACGTCCTCACTACTCCATGAAATCATTCTCCACCGCCATCCACTATGCGCACATCAAGTTCTCGACGTTTTGCCCGAGCCACTTTTTGTGCTGATTTCGCGCCGCGTTCGCGTTCTCGTTCTCCCACACCACTCTAGCCACCGTCAGTCGAGATGGGTCGTGAGAAGAGGAAGGGGAAGGAGGTTGTGGTCGAGAAGCCCGCTTGCAAGCGGACTCGTGCAGAGAAGGAGGCTGAGAGGGCCGAGATGGTGGCCAAGGCCGTCGAGGAGTAGGCGTCAGGCCGTGCTCGCCCGTTCGCGATCAGGGATCCGCCAGCCAGGGGCAGGGGCAGAGGCCGAGGTATGGGCCGAGTCAGAGGTGGCAGGGCCACCAGAGCCACGACAGAGGCAGCAGCAGAGTCAGATCAGTCAGTTTCAGCTGCAGAGTCAGATGCAGATTCAGAGGCAGAGCAGTCTGAGCAATCGCAGGGGCAGGGCACTCAGGAGTCACCGACTCTACGACGGTCTGGCTGCACACGGCAGACATCCCCAGCAGCAGAGACTTCGCTAGTGACCGAGCGTCGCACTAGACCGAGGACGCGAGGAGGTCACCAGCCACAGGAGCCTCGCAGGTCCGCAGCAGCAGCAGCTCGTAGAGCCGAGGCCCTAGAGGCCGAGCGCGCAGTGTTCCGTATGGACACTGTTGTGCGTCTGGAGCCAGGTGTGCTGCTCCAGAACTTGACCAAGGCCAATGCGGCAAAGGTCAAGAAGCTCAGGTGGAGTGTTGAGGAGGAGGACTGGTTCCCCGTGACCCGTGACAGCAGGGTCGACCGTAGGTTCTGGACGCTTCTTCAGGCCAGTTTCTATGAGACCTACCAGAGGCGGGGCCACAGGATCTTCCCGCACAGAGTGCTTGACTGGGTGTCACTGAGGACAGCCGCAGGGGGAGCAGACGTCAGAGAGCACTTCGCTCACTTCAGAGGCCTGCCCAGGTTACTCCAGATAGAGCAGAACATATTTATCGAGGACTGGGTCAGAGTGTTCTATGCCACAGCTTGGATAGCTCCAGAGCGCAGAGCAGTACACTTCATATTTGGAGGCCAGGTCTTTGGTCTGGCCAGGGCGACTATAGCAGGGATACTTGGAGTTGACTTGGTTGACGTCTCTCTGCACGAGATGGTATACAGAGACGCAGATCCACCGCGCAGAGCTATGATTGGCGGGATTGCACCTTCTCACGAGGCGATCTCTCAGTGCTTCCGCCAGCCGTTTCCAGCGTCGTATGCCAGAGTGCCCAGCTTGCTGACCCCAGAGGCGTACGAAGTTCACATGGCCCTCCGGAGGACGTTGTTGCCGAGGAGTGGCTACCCAGAGGGGTTTACAGGCTTGCAGCAGCTGTTACTACTTCACATCCTCCCTCACGAGCCATTCGATATTGTTGACTTTATTCTGGCTGAGATCGAGGATGTGATCACTGACGGGATGGGGGTCGTGAGGCAGTTTCCGTATGCTCACTGGATCAGCTATATCTGTTCTATGATCGTGCCAGCTGAGTCACTCGTCAATGCAGTCTACCGTCAGGACGAGGCTCCCCGGTTCCCGGTTTACCGTCCGACAGCTCCCCAGGACCGGAGGAGAGGCAGACAGGCCGAGAGAGCTGCCATGGCACAGTTGTCCCCAGAGGCACAGGCCCGAGTGGCACAGGAGGATGAGGCACTGCTAGCTGCCGAGGCCCAGCTTCCCGGAGGAGATGATGAGATACACTGGTCTGAGCTTGAGTCAGACTCCTCCGAGGACGTCGAGTACTTCCCTGCAGCAGCCCCAGCTAGTCATGACCATGAGGCAGGGGGGTCCAGAGAGCCAGCCCCAGAGTCACCGGCAGCAGCTACAGTTACAGAGTCTCAGGTGACTCAGCCGTCCGAGCTCACCTCTCTACTTCAGCAGCTTGTTACTCAGCAGCGAGAGGACCGGATAGCACAGGAGGAGGCCAGGAGAGCCCATGAGGCTCAGCTAGCAGCCATACAGAGGGACGCCGCCCGAGAGTGTGCTGCAGCGGAGGAGCAGTTTGTTGGCCTCATTGATAGAGTTTCACAGAGGACAGACGCTCAGTTCCAGCAGATGCAGTAGGGCATGATGGCGATGTTCGGGATGATTACTCAGCTATACACTCTCACCGGACTCGTCCCACAGCAGCCAGGCCTTCAGGGTGTTGGAGCACCTCAGCTTGCAGTCACTCCAGCTCCAGCCCCTACTACAGCTCCAGCTACCTCAGCGACACCGGAGACCACGTTCTCGATGTCCGCACTACTTGGGTCTGCCGGTCGTCCACTCTTCTCACCACTGCCAGCGACTTCACTCTTCCAGGAGTCTCCTTCGGCAGTCTAGTCAGTCGCTCTCCCCATTGTACCTCAGACAGCACCTTTAGGGGGAGGAGCACGAGAGGAGTCCCTGGTTCCACAGTCGACGCAGACGGCAGCTTCAGCAGTCACGACTTCAGACATTGACACTTCTTCTGCTGACCCGGTTACGACTTCTACGGATCCTCTCCTAGGCAGTGCTAGCACGAGAGCCTCGACGACAGCTACACCCCCAGTTAGTTCAGATCCAGCAGGCAGTTCTGACCAGCAGCTCCCGTCTGTCACCGAGGGTACACCATCCGACGACGACGACGATGATGACCCGGACCGCTTCCTCGCCGTGCCGCGACAGCCGGATCAGTAGCTCGCCTTTTTGGTGCTTTGATGCCAAAGGGGGAGAGAGTTAGGGGGAGTTGGAGTCAGGGGGAGGGTAGAGTTAGAGAGAGCTCATAGTTATCAGGACTTTGATGCTTTGTATCACATTTGGTGTTAATTCATGGATATGTACATTTGACCCTTGAGTATGCTGTGGTTTGAGACATATCTATGGATTTCGTTTGAGCCGTTGAGCTCTTTGGTCCTTTTTCGAGTTTGCTTGTGTTTATCTTGTTTTATCTTTCTCGCTCTCTCGTTACTTATGTTTGTGTTGTCATCAATCACCAAAAAGGGGGAGATTGTAAGTATCTAGGCCCTCAAGGTATGTTTCGGTGATTAATGACAACCATTATTGTGACTAATGAGTTTGTGCAGCTTAATAGATCATTATCGCTCATTTGGTCATATGTCAAAAGAGGCCCCTCAATTTCATTATTCAAAAAGGCGATCTCGGTTTTCAACTCAATTATATGTCAAGACTAAGGATCTTTCTAGTCCTAAGTGTCATAAGGTTGAGAAAGACACTTAGGTTAGTACATGTTTTATAGTTTTGTAGTGATCGCACTATTAAGAGGGGTTAAGGCCAAGTAACTTGAGCATGGACATGGTCAATCAAAAATGGATGCACACTATGGTCACTCAGGGTTCAAGAAGTTCAAATAAGTGGTTTTCAACTTATATCTCAAGAATATTTGGATTTCAATCAAGACTCAAATCAGAAAAGGCAAAATTAGGAAAAAGTCTATACACCGGTTTAACCGACACTTTCATTTTTCTATACGTCGGTTAAACGAAGTCAGCAGAGTCTGAACAAGTCAATACACCGGTTAAACCGATGTGTTTGAATTTAACGTCGGTGCATTAGTCCAGAGTTGGTTTTTCCAGGGTGTTTCAAGGTTCTATACACCGGTTAAACCGACGCTGTTTGAATTGGGACGTCAGTGCAATTGGCCAGTGAGATGGTTTTTCCAGGGATTTCTGAAGTTGTTCTCACCGGTTAAACCGACGATGGTTTTGAGTTAACGTCGGTGCAGTTGTCCAGAGACTTGGTTTTTTAGTTGATCAGTGGACAACTACACTCACCGGTTAAACCGATGATACGTCGGTTAATTTGCCCAAGTTGTAACGGCTAGTTTTCAGAAGGGGCAGTTTACATTCATCGGTTAACCCGACGCTGGCTATTGGAGGATTGTCGGATTAACCGGCGCTACGCAGTTTTCTGGCAGCTTTTCTCCAACGGCTCTATTCATGTGAGCTGCCTATATATACCCCTCCAATGGGTCATTTTGCCTACTCTTGACACCAGGCAACATCCATACACTCATACTATAGTCAAGAGCCACCTTGAGCTTCATCATTCACATATTTGTTCATTCAATCAATCAAGAAGCAATACTAAGGACTTGAGTAGAGAGAAGCTTGTGTGCATCCATTCGTTGTGATCGGTTCTTGCTCAAGTGAAGGCCCTAGCTTGTTACTCTTGGTGATTGGCATCACCTAGGCGATCTTGGTGATCGAGGTGTTTCTCGCGGAGCTTGCCAAGGATTGTGGGAGCCCGGAGAAGAAGATTGTACGTGGCTTGATCTCAACCACGCCGGGATGGTGAACGGAGACTCTTAGTGAGCGCCTTCGTCTCAGTGACTTGGGAGGTGACAAAACTCTTTGTGAGTGTCACAACGTGGATTAGGGGTGTGTGCCAACACATCGATACCACGGGAAAAATCCGGTCGTCTCTTGTCCACTCTCTTTATTCAAGCATTTTCTTTCTTGCAATTTATTCATGTGCTTGACTTAGAGATCATAACTTAGCTCTACCTTGCTAGGCCTTACTTCTCATTATATCTCTCTTAGCTTGTGTAGGTAGCTTAGTTATCCGGGTTGGTGAATTGGTGCCTTACTAGCATCGCATAGGTTAAGGTTGCTTTATCGTGTTTTAGAAATTGAAAAAGGCCCAATTCACCCCCCTCTTGGTCTTTCGATCCTTTCAACTATCTCAGCAAGGTTCACCGGCTCATTCTCCATCACCATCATCTCATGCACCGATGAACACTCAAGCGTCACCGTCACCTCCTTGGTCACCCCCTCCGCCACCGACAAAGAAACAGAAACAGCCGCTGGCAAAAAAGGTAGCTGCACCGGCTAATGATCCTCCAAAGAAGAAGAAAAAGAATAAAAAACCAAGGAGGCTCCTATTAATCTCTGGGACATGAGCCTTGAAGAGTGCGATCGGATAACTCAAGAAAGATTTAAAGAGCACTTCAAGCCGAAGCCGAAGCTGGAGCCCGAGAAAGTGATAAATCTGGGAAATTTGAAATTTTTTAAGGGAATGTCCGAAGCAAATAAGAGAAAATTTATTCCGAGAGATCCCCTTCTGACTATGACCGCACAATTATCAAAAATACTGAGAAAAAGAAGAGACAATCATAGTCGTCGTCATCCGACGTTCCACAGCTCGGAGCCCAAAAGAAACAATCAATAGAGCCTCTCATAGTAGGACAGATGACGCAACAACAATACTTTGTTACATTTTTGAAAGAAGCAAACCTGACGGTGGCTTAGATTGCAGGGGGAGAAGATATTCCAAAGGCCGATGTGGTCATCAAATGGACGTATGAGCTGGGCAAATCTCTTGTACCCCCCGAAGTAGTGTCCGTGCTTCCAACACAAATATATAAGCTGCACCAGCACTACATGCGTGTGGTGGCCGATTGCATCTTCATGCAGGGCGCAAAGATTAAAGATGACGATTTCTTACGGGGGGAGGCCATTATATGGATAAACTGGGAAGAAGTTTATCAACTATTCCATCAGGAGGACCTCAATATCTCTATGGTCGGCTTGTGAGTTCTTTAAGTATTTATTCTCCTTACGTATTATTTTACATGATCCCAACATACTGATCCTTAATTTATTCGGTATCATGTAGAATGGAGATACAAACTTGCAGGAAAAAGGGATACTCTCACCTCGGCTTCATCGACCCAATTACTTGTAATTGGAGGCTTTTACATGACAATTCCGATGAGATATTCCAAAACTTGTTCAAGTACATAAGCGTTCATCACAACAAGCAAATGATATTGTTTCCTTACAACTTTGCGTGAGTGATTCCTTCCGTCTAACTCTTTCTATTATGTATCATCGAATTGTTTAAACCTTAACTATTCCGTATAATCTTGCAGTCAACACTGGGTCCTAATGCTCATACTTGTCGACATTAGCATGATGGTGGTTATGGACTCATTAAGGAGACCTCCAGAACAATACAGTGATCTTCTTAACATGATGAAAAAGTAATTCTACCACTACTCCATCGATGACTGATACTTTGAATCACTTTGTTACTTGACTATAATTGTTCTACTCATGCACAGGGTTTGGAAACAAGTCGCTAAAAATCATCCAGGCAAATTGGACAAGGAATTGAAGATCAAGACAGATTTTGCGGTACGCACTTGGATGATTCGTTGCACGTTTCATTAGTTTTTTATATATTCATGTAAATACCTGATAATTTCTTCTCTCTTAAAGTGTATGAGGCAGAAACAAGACACTAATTTATGCGCATACTATGTATGCGAGAACATCCATGGTCTGGTTGGTCCTCCATGGGTCTTGGCAGATTGGGAGGAGGAAGTAAGTAAAAAATTTGAACTCATATTTTAATTAGTCAAAATTAATTATCCCTCTTTTCCATAAGTCGAGGAGATGCGTGATAAACTCATACCGGAGGAAAAGATTATGGCGATTCAAGAATAATTGTCCGGATTTATTGTTGAGCAAGTCTTCGATCCAAAAGGCGAATTCTACTATGATGGACAATCTCACATTAACAATCGCAGCAAATATATAATATACGCATATATATGTAATTAAGAACGAATATACATATGTAAATATATATGTGTGTATGTATTATATTTCTATTTATGAGTATGTATGTATTATATATTTAAGCCCTCCAATAATATATATGTGTATATATATATATTTATATATGGAAACTATCTAGGACAAATATTATATAAGTAACTATATATATGTATATATTAGTGAAAATCTTACACACTGAATTCCAATACATATGTTTAATTGAAATGCAAAAGTATAATTGAAATAGAAAAAAATGAGAAAAAAGAAATAGAAAAAAAATAGACGGGACAAAAAGGTGCACTAGACATGTGGCGCTGGCAGCCCCTTTTGTTCCGGTTGGTATTAACAACCGGGACAAAAGTGTGCTTTTTATCCTGGTTGTTAAACCCTCTTTTGTCCCGGCCTATCATTCCCGGACAAAATTGATGTTCTGTAGTAGTGGTTTTGATGAGGTTGCCGTACACGCCGGCGTTGAGAAAGGTGAGCGGCATGGTCGTGCTCAGGAAGACACCTCCGCCGGAGCCGTCCCGGTGAGAACAGAACCTGCCGCGGGTCTTCGCCGACTTCTATGCCCGTGACGCGCCCGTAGTATAGAGGTCAGGATAGTTTCTTGGGTTTGAGAGCAGTGCGGCGGTGCCGCCGCCAGCCCGCCCCGCCCCGCCGCAGCGTCGCCGCCGCCGGTGCCCACCGAGACGGAGATCTTCCCGTTGGACGACACGGAATAAGAAAACACTCTTAGCCTGAGGGACTGCGCGCCGCGCCAGCCGAGGCCGAGGACGGCCGCCTTGCCGACCTGCTGGACCCGGCAGGCGTAGACCGTACTCTCAGCCTTGTAGTTGACGGTCGCTGAAGCCAAGGACAAGGTGATAGGACCTTGGTACAGCACGGTGCTGGTGTCGTAGGAGCAAAACCATTATACCATATATATTCTTTACAATATTAGTACCTGGTTTTTACTTCTCAACCAAGTACAACTACTAAGGTCATGTTTAGTTACCACTCCATAAATCCCGTAAATGAAAAAAATATCACATCGAATGTTTCGACATATGCATGGAGTACTAAATGAATTTTATTTACAAATTTTTTTGCATGGCTGGGCTGTAAATCGCGAGACGAATTTAATGAGCCTACTTAATCAATGATTTGCAACAGTGATGCTACAGTAACCATCCGCTAATTATTAATTAATTATGGATTAATTAGCATCATTAGATTCGTCTCGCGATTTACAACCCATCTGTGTAAAAAGTTTTATAAATATACTTCATTTTAGTACTTCAAATTAGCAAGATTCCATCGCAAATTTTTTTTGCAAAACATCTAAACACGGCCTAACTTGATCCAGAGCATTGGTAATGCCCTATAGTCACAGTGACTCTAGAGCATATGTGTAGACCAGATCTGAGTAGGAGTGGTTTTGGGGAAGATTTTAGGATTTTTCTGAAATTTCCAACATAGTATAAATGGCTGCATGCGTAGTTTCTGTTGGGGGTGATAATTTCGTGATGCACATTACCTTTTCTGTGGAACTTGTCAATACAAAAGTTGTAAATAACTTCCACATATTGCTTGTTCTACAAATTCATGATTTTTAGGACAACAGGTCTGAGAGCTATAGATTTTGCAAACTCCCTGTCAGGTTTTGGTTGAATTCTGTATAAATCTGAATTGATGTGCTTTTTGACTAAGATAACAAGTGAGTGATCTCTTGGTAATAACTAGAGAGTTGTAGTGCTTTTCATAAGCTTTCCAAAATGTTAAGGAAAACTACTTTTGGTGGTCTATAAATCCAGTTACAAGTGTTTAAAGCTTAATGTCAGAATCTGCCCAAATCTGGACAGAAATGTTTCTCTGTGTTGTTTGACATTTTTAACAGTTGAATCACCTTGAGAGGATAATAAGAAAGTTATAGATAACTTAGTAAGCTTTACCTAAAGTTAAGGATCTTGTTTGTTGGATGTCTAGAACTTCAAATAATGCCCTCCTGAAGCTACTATCAGTCTGCTGTTCTTGTGGGTACAGTTCTGCTTATTGATGTGTTTTAACCTTGTTAACTGCTAAGTTAGCTCTGGGAAATATTAAGAAAATTGTAAATAATTTCATAATGTTTCCAGAAAACCCAAAAACACCTCTATTGGATGCTTCTGACTCTGATTATGGTTAAAACAACTGCCTACTATGCTGCTGTCCAGATTTCTGTGCACGTGTTTTGAGTTGATTGCTTAAGTTAGATATGGTTTGTATGCTTGCTAAAACTAGCTCATAACCCTAGTACAACTAAGTTACCTGAGACCTTTTAACACTTATGTCATATGTACAACTTGGAAATCAATTATGCACCACCTAAGGCTATAAATAGTCATGTATGCTTGTTGCTGCTGTTATAAAAACATTAACCTAGAACTTAACAGGATCATCTAGTCTACTCAGTAGATCTCATTGACTTCACTAATGCAGATTAACATGAGTATTCGGTCTTGTACCGGCGGCCGTGGCGTCCATGGTCGTCGGTGCAGGGGTGATGTCGTTGACGACGAGAGCGGAGTCGGGGACGCAGCGTAGTCGTTCCTTGAGGGATCTCTCGGGGTAGCGGCGTCCTTCAGGGCGCCAGCGGCACTGCCCCGGACGTGGTGCTCGTGCTTCCGAGCCTTCCAGCGTGCTTAGCGATCGGTTAGGGTGGATTGCGTGAGAATCACGAGAGTTTTTGGGATGAATCAAACCCTATGGGGTTGACCCTCTATTTATAGTCACGCTGTAGGCCCGGGGCCGAGCCCAATGGGCTTAGGGTTTTGCCTCCCGATCACGGCAAAACCGGACTCGGGATTTGTTTCCTGAGTCCGATATTTGGGGAATAGATATCCCCTCTGATTGCGTTGGTTAAGGATTGACCGAGGTCAAACTAACAAAACCAACAGCTGCAATGTGTTCTTGTGCAACTTATTAGAACCTTAATCATATCTGTTGTGCAACCATAAAACATATGAGAGGTTAACCTGAAAGTGATACACCCATTGGAAATTTGATGCATAGCTTTATTTAGAAACTTTAAGTTAAGAATAAGAGAGCAATTAGAATATATTGATTTTTATACTTGTTGAAAGCCACTAAAAGGATACCGGGTGGTGTTACGGCCCGGTACTAAATGGCTGGGGGGCCCGAGAGCCATTTAATACCGGATCATAACACCAACCGGTGCTAAATAGAGGCATTTAGTACCGGGTGGTATTATAGTCCGGTACTAAATGGCTCCGGGGAGTACTGTGCTTTAGAACCGGTACTAAATTGGCATTAGTATCGGGTTTAAAGCAACCGGTACTAACTCAAGGTGGACGAATGACTCGTTTTCTGGTATTGAACTATATCATGGAAGATCTGAAACAGCCCATGAACATTTTAGGAAAAAAATTAATTACTGCCTTGCTCATGGATGGATCTTTTAGCCACTAGAGAACAAATAATTATCTAGGTTCTAGTAATTGAAGCACTTAATTAATTCCTTCCATAAAGAACACTTAAGTTCAGTTTTGAAATAATCACTTTAAATGGTTTATATTTAAGATGTATGATGGAATTGCTGCACATTTTCTCAAATAAACCACATTAAGAAATATCGACAGTTAATCCTATTTTGCTCTCATGATGAGTCGCCCTCCAAATGGGCTCAAATCCACACTGAACCCACACCAACCCATGTGCAGCATTAAATGACTAATTTACCCACCCCAACCTTTTTGTTGACATGCAAAATCCAAACCACACCAAACCGTTACTTCATTTGACCCCAGATCTAACCAAACCAAAGCTTTATCCATGGGTTCCACCCATCAAATAACCATTCCTATATCACGGATTCAGCTGACGGGCGGCTGCTGGCCTTCTGCTGCAATTTCACCGCTAAAGCCCACAGGCACAACCACATGTCGCACGACAGCAAAAGCCCTGTTGTACAGATCGGAAACATGCACAACCACAAAACGTGAGCACATTCAGACATGCACAACCAGCAAAAGCCTCGCATCTCCAGACATACACAGCAGCTCTAACAGAGCCAAAATTAATAAGGTATTGAAGATCTGTCTGAAACTAAGTCATAATTAGGATATTCGCTACAAAATTCTTCAGTGATGTGGTTGAGGCGTTGACGGCTTGACGCTAACAGAGAGTTTGTCTAAGGTAAACAAACTATTCCATGTGATACAGAACTGCAGCGTGGCAAGAAACTAAGAGAAAGTGGCAGCCTGGTCCAAATAACAATTTCAGTATCTCTGTCTATGGTTTCTCCTCGTCTGACTGAGATGGCCCGTCGATGGCATCAGCGAAATACTCAACTGGAAGCACAACAACACACAGTATCAAGAGTACCATAGTGAAGAGTTTTGAGAACTGAAACATCGAAGAGGTGGTCGAAATTACCAATGTCATCATGGTCCGGGGACTCAAGCAGGAGATCCGAGTCTGAAGGCAGGAAAGGGTTGCCTGAGTAGTTCTCAGGAGCTGACAGGTCTGAAGGTCAATAACAACAGAAAAAATAGCAGAAGTGAGAACATGCCATGGAAAACACTAAACTGTTTGGAAGCAAATGTGATGTGTATGTGGAAGCAAATGGGTAATTGTGAATCATAACTGACGAAAAATGTTCTCACATGTGTTCAGAGGGCATCAGCAATAATATTCATAGCTTTCAATCATGCCATAAATTGTAACTGCACTAATATAAACCAGCAGTAATACTAATACCACACAAACAAATGAACAACAACGTCATTATCCCCAATAAGACGACCAGGCAAAACTAATCTGCTGCCACCAGATAGAACTAGAAATTACATGACTTACATGAGAAAGGTAGAACTTCACAAGAGTGCAGAATCATGACCTCCAAATGGTATACTTGTACCTAATAGATTGACCAATATTATTCTAAGACTTATTGGTACTACTGCAACCATGCAGGCAACAAAAAAAATGATGAAATTTCATCTAGAATGAGTGTATTGGGTTGTACCTGATGGAATGACCAAGGTAGAAGTATTACTTGGCTGATCTTCACAAAGATCTTCATCTGCAATGCAAATGTTAGTATCACCTTCACTTGAAAAAAAAATCAAGCAACAATGAAATAATAAGAAACTTCTGAAAATAATTGCTCTACCTTCATTATCTTTTTTCCCCTTGAACAGCTAATCCTTTCCACATACTAAAGCTTCTAACATTTCAGGAGTTAGTGAGCTTCTAGACTCCCAAAGAATCCTACCTCCAAGGCTGAAGGCTGATTCGGAAGGCACGGTACTAAGAGGTATTGCAAGGAAATCACGTGCCATGGTTGACAAGACTGGGAATTTCTCGGCATGTGCCTTCCACCAAGCCAAAATGTCAAAATTTTCAATATCCTCAACACAGTCCTCTTCAAAGTATATGTCAATTTCAGATTTTGGTGAACGTGTCTTCCTCCGACTTGACTTGAAATTTGCAAACTCTTGTCCCAGCTGTCGTTTTGTAAGCACCGGTGCGCCCACGGTGCTGCTAGCCTGACTTGAATATGCCGTAGAGTATGCATCAGCTCTCACACGTTGCCCATACTCTACATAATATTTCTTCATCCAAACAAGAGCAGCATTGACACATGTAGGAATCTGATCTGTATTCCTACAAATATTCTGATAGAAGAACTCCAAGTACTCTCCTTTTCCTCTAGGATCTAATAGTGTAGCAATAACGATTCCATGGTTTATATCATAGTCCTTTTTCTTTTTTCGATCATTGTACTGATTGGAATCATCAATATCTGAGCCCCAATACTTTTCAAACTTGATCTTCATGGCCGCTGCCAACTCTTCTAGCACCATGCTTGTTTGCCATGCAGGGTTATCCAAGGCATCCTTAATCGAAAGAATCAAAGGCAAGAACATATATGAAGTTGGTTTCCTATCTACTGATACTGCCTTTGTAGCCTCTTCAAAGGTTTTAAGAAACTCACAAATTGACTGAGCTTTTGTCCATTCTTCTTCATTCGGGGAAATTTCAGCATTTTGATTTGCATAGCTATTGAGGACAACCTTGTATGTGAGTGCTTCTCTAACCATTTTGAAGGTGGAATTCCAACGGTTTGGTATGTCAAGAGCAATACCACATTTCGTAGGAAGACCATTCACCATTGCATTTTGATTGAAAGCTTGAATTTGTGAAGGTGAAGAGTCAATGTGCTTCAAAAGCTCTCGAATCTTCTTTATCCCCTCATGAATAATTCTCATCCCATCCTGAACCAAAATATTTAGGATATGTGCACAACATCTTACATGCAAATGTGCACCCTCAAGCATCAACTCATGCTTGTGAGTGTCTACCAACTCCTCACATGCGCTAGTGTTGTTACTAGCATTATCCATGGTTAGGCTAAACAAATTGTTTCGTATGCGCCATTCAGTTAGGCAACTCACAAGTGTTTCTTCAATGGCAAAACCTGTGTGTGGATACTTGACTTCCTTGAAACTAATTATCTTCTTCTTTATCTTGAAGTCAGGAGTGATATAATGAGCTATTATAACTCACAAAAAAAGACATATTATGCATGGTAACTGACATGAACAAATAGCCAAGATGTTCATGTAAAACCAGAAAAGAATATTGGGCAGCAAACCTACTTAGTAGGGAACCAGAAAAGAATATTGGACAACAAACCAGAAAAGAATATTGGACAAGCATGTGTAAAAGAAACAATGCCAAATCTAGGTTTTCAATATGGGTTAATTGAATGCATATCACTACAATTTTCAAAGTTCCGAGATCTACTATTATAATTCACCTATTTTGAAATTTGCCATTACAATTCTTCATCTACATGATTCTTGCCATTTTCTACGTCTTTTAGACGCATAGACCCACTGTCAGGTCAATGTACGCG
This sequence comes from Panicum virgatum, assembly GCF_016808335.1. Taxonomy (NCBI): domain Eukaryota; kingdom Viridiplantae; phylum Streptophyta; class Magnoliopsida; order Poales; family Poaceae; genus Panicum; species Panicum virgatum. The sequence goes on along the minus strand of NC_053153.1, from coordinate 28,423,134 downwards.
TATGAATCTTCCGTATGGACCAAAACACCCATGCTGCATCTCTATCTTCACTCGCTGACATGTGGGTCCCACAAGTCAGCTTCGTCTTCAACCTCTAGGCAACCGCCGGTCTCGACCATGCCTGACTGCTCGACACACCCCCTACCCTGCTGGCGCTGGTGGCCGGCCTGCAGCTCACCTCCTACCCCACCATCGTGGGCGCGCTCATGTGCCGCTGCAGTGGGCGGGCACCGCCGCGTTCCTCACCAATCTGGCCCGGAGCTCGTGGCGTGCGGCTCCCGCCAGCGGCGGAGCCGGCCGGACCCATGGCCTAAATGCCCAGGGAGGCCATGGCGCTCGACGGTGCAGTGTAGGGCCGCGCAAGGCGGCGTGCGGCGAGCCTGCAGCGAGCGGACCTCGACAATGGCCCGGTCGGCGCGGAGGCGCCCCGTTCGTGTCGGCGCAGTGAGCAATCGAGTGGGGGAAATGAGGAAGGGTCGGACCGGTCGAGGAGCTAGCTGGGGATCTGTTTTGGGGGCTGAAAGGCGACAAGGGATGGCCGGAGATGCTCGTCGGCGTTCGGGGCGGAGCTCGGGGCGGCTTCAATGGCAACACGCGGCTCGACATGGACCTCTTCCTGGAGCAGAGCACAACGACAAACCGGTAGACGTTTTCGCTCTGGAATCGCCCTAATCAAACGCCAACAGCTGTTACTCTTTTCCTCCCTGGTTCCTCCAAATCAAATCTACGGAGCAAACAACCTATATGCAGGCCCAGCCTTCCACTCCAATCGAGATGCAAGCTGCAGCTCCCTACTACAAATTAGAGCTGATGGTCGTGAATGGCTGATGGCGGCCGGGACGCGGTGAGCTCTGGCGCGTGCGGACATGCGAGCAGGAGGCGACTGCGGGCGGCAGCAACGGCTGTCTGGTGGAGGACACCTGGAGGTTGAAGGAGAAGCTGAATTGTGGGACCCACATATCAGCGAGTGGAGATAGGGATGCAACAGGGGTGTTTTGGTCCATACGGAAGATTTATACACGTACATCGACCTGACAGTGGGCCTATGCATCCAAAAGACGTATAAAATGGCAAGAATCATATAGATGAAGAATTGTAATGGTAAATTTCAAAATAGGTGAATTATAATGGTAGATCTCGGAACTTCGAAAATTGCAGTGGTATGCATCCAATTAACCCTTTCAATATCTGCAACCTGATCCAAACGATGCTTAAGGCTCCTACAATCGAAAGGGATAGAATTGCATTTTTTTACAAACTTGCTAGAGAGTTTACTGATACTGAAGTAGGTGGCACCCCATCCTGACCATAACACATAGCCACTTCATTACAAGAAAAAGAATCATGTATAGCACACATACCTCTGCAGTAGGTAGGACCCATCCTGAGCTACAGTTCTAGATCATATGGATTCTTCAACGTTCTCTCTATAAAAAGAATATCTTTTGGACAGATCAGATCTCCAGTACAAATGGTAAACTCTATCGTTTAGGAAACTACTGGTGGTAAAGCTCAACTGGTTGTTTCTCTATCTGGCAGAGTAGGACAGAATTAACCGGAGATTAGTGAGTTTGGCAAAAGTTTACCTAACTCAAATTTTGTGCCAAACACATATTTAAAATGCTAACAAATCAGCTGGTATGGGATTTAGCATACCTAATGAATAAATTGAGGCAGTCCCTTTATTTTCTTTCTCCAGTTCAGACTTTACTGAACTACAATGACTTCAGTATCAGACCGGATGTCGCAACAATTCAGCTTTTTTTCGCCACCGTAGAACACGCCCAAGACCAGCTACTGCAAGAAGGGAAGGGAAGTAGGTGTCATACTCAAAGGACCAAGATTTGGGCAGCCTTTGCTGCGGCTTGCCCCGGTCGCTGGGATTCCGAGCGGAGGGCGCAGGTTGTTGGCTCTAGGCCTCCTTGGAGGAGTAGTGGTGCTCCAAGTAGGGCAGTGGGCAGTAGTGGTGCAGCGCCGCGCCATGTCAGATCCAGGCGACCGAGGAGAGGAAGCTCGGTGGGGGGGGGGGGGGTGAGGCGGAGGCATGGCGGTGACAAAACTTCCCCGCGTGCCTCGGCACGCCGCCGCTGGATCCACCTGCCTCGGCCGCGGCCGCCGCCGGATCCGCCTGCCCCGGCCGCCGCCGTTGCCCGCGAGAGAGAGTGGACGGAGGGAGAGGAAGAGAGGAGTGCGTGGAGGAGAGGCGAGGGTTCGCAATTCGCTTCTGGAGCTGGAGTGCTGTTGGCTACTGTTGACAGTCCTTGAGTCAGAAATAAAGCCGTCAACTCCTGCAACTTTTCATAACATTCAAACACCAAATGTAGTAATATGGCTTATTGCTAACTGTTGACGCCTCTTAAAGCACCAATTTACGTACCGCAAGCGCACGGATCGTGTAGCTTTTCCCTTAGAGTATTCCCCCAAGGTTTATCAATCCACGGAACAAGTGTATTACTATACTTAACTAATCACAAATGATGTTGGTAAAAGATCTATATTGAGTGATTGAGTGTGAAATAGATCTAATCTAACCAATCTAATCTAATCTAGACTAGTGAGCAATGAAAAACGTATGCACAAGATATGAAGAGCATTTGTCCATAGGGTCTAGGATCACTAGAGATGTAATCGCCAAGCAACGAAGAACGGATCTAATCTACCAAAGGTGTGTTCCAAGATCAAAACATTTCCCTCCCGCATACTGTCACTATATGAGGATAATCGGTAACGAATCAACAAGAACACGATAGTTGATGTAATCTAAGTAAACCATGCAAGAGCAAAGCAAACCCAAAGCCAAGTCGCGAACTATTAGGCATCAAAGCATCATCAACAAGAATCGTGATAGATTCCATCATCAACAAGAATCGTGATAGATCAATCTCATAAAGCATTCGACAATTACAACTCAAGATCTCCTTACAACCCCATGAACAAACGAGGACTTTACCCCATGAAGCTAAGCGAAGCGTAGTCGATCATGGTGACGAAATCTCCGGCAAGAGATGGATCCCTTGCTGTCCTCCAACTTGCAGCGGCGCCGAGGGACGATGAGGCCTCCGGTGTCGCCTTTCTCTTGTGTCTAACTCGAACGTATCTCTGGATGCTCTTCTCTGGATCCTCTCGATCTTTTCTGCTGCCCTTCTGCGATCCCTCCCCGATGCTCACTTTGACGGCGGCTTCGGGGTATTTATAGGCAGATATGGTCGGTGGTTTTGGTAAAACATAGATTAGGGTTGACGCATACTTCGTGCTGAAGAGAACTGAGACCGATTGGGCTCCGAAATGGGCTAGGCCTGCAGGCCCAAGGACTCCAGGTCGGCCGGCCTGGGCCCTTTCTGGCCCCTTTCGGTTCCCATCTTTCGCGTGTGGCCTCTTCCTCTTATTCCTCATCTTAGCCCAGTTGTAACCATGCATCAAAACATCTCCGAAAATGTCCAATTTCCTGTCAAAATGCAACATGCTCCAAAATCCAGGACAAAATCGAAAACGGTTCAAGTTCGGGTGCCAAGTGGCGGGTTAGTACATGAATCATCTCGAAGAATTTACCAAAACAACTCCTAATCATATAGTAAAATGGGTACTTAAGGAGCGCCAACATTCCCCCCATGCTTAGCTTTTGCTCGTCCTCGAGCAAATCAAATCATCAAATCCTTCCATGGGTTGCTCAAGAGTTCTCGAACTAGCAAAATTTACTTATGCAAATAAGTCTAACAATATTTCTTCAAACAAAGGTCAGAGGAGCAGGCGAGGATAATCATATCATGGGCGTTTAAAAACTCATCCAATATTACTCCACAACTCTTACCTTTAGCCGGCAACTCGAATATCGACAACACTTGCTTTTCTTGCCATCCTTGGAGGTTTTTCTCTCTTTTTTTATTTAAGAAACAAAATACCCTGCAACAAAGGTTAGACCAAAAATTCTTGCACAAGTCCTTTCATGTCTCTCAATATAAGTGGATATCCTATTTTTATTTGCAAGCTCTCATCTCCCGAAAGTCTCTCAAGTATAAAGTGGGGCTATAGGTGAGGCTTAGCAAAGTATATACATATATTGTCAAATTAAGAAAACCTTCTAATGATTGCTTACCTTCCGAGCCAATGATCATGAGAGTTTCTCCATAGTGTAAAGGGTTCAAGGGTAAGAAGATTTAGAATGGTGGACATGTGCAAAGGCATACAAAAAGATTGACTTCAAGGCACAAGCATCGTCCTCGTTGTCGGATTGCACATGGTTGGAATTGAGGATATTGTTCTCAAACAACAAGGTGATATCTCTTTGCACTTCTCTAACCATAGAATCCCTTCATTTATTTATTTTTCTTCTCTTCTCATACATTTTTTCTTTTCTCTTTATTTTTTTTCTCTCCCGAATTCTCTCTCTCTGTCCCGAACCTTTTCATAGGACACTTTCTATAAAACATAGATAGGCAAATCTCCAAAGTGTCTCCCTAAATTTTTAGAGCCCGAATCGAGACCAGAGAGGCCTAGGCCGGCTGGCCCAAGGGGTGTAGGTCGGCCGGCCTGGGGGTTTCCCAGCTCGGCTTCGGTCCATCTTTCCAGTACTCCTTCCTTGCTTCGTTCCAAAATTATGTTTTATATAAATCACGCGCAGAAACAGAACGTATCCTCACAATTGGGTTGTGGTCAAGGAAGACGATAATAAACAAGATAATCTCGGGTTCGGGTATTGGAATCCGGTAGATCTCATGAGTTGTTCCAATGAGGAATTCTCATTACCGAATATTGACGGGGCTAGCAATTCAGAGATGAAAAATACGGACATGATCATTGCTCGAAATTAAAACTCCCAAGAGAAAGAAATCCTAACTCAACTCAATGTACATCCAATACTTATGGTGGAACAAATATAGCTTGTGGATGATAGGATTTTTACTCTCAACTTGCCAAGAACTTGATCAACCTTATGTTTGTAGGGGTTTTATTATTTTTATGAAATTAAAATCCTCCAAATCATGCCTTACTCGCAAGCGTAATCAAAACCAAGCGCTAGATCAAAGCTCAAGTGTGGGTATTAACATGGACGAATAATCTACTAAGCTCCACAAATACGAAATAATTTTCATGACAACGCTCGTGAACAATTGCTTTTAAAGAAAATAAAGTAAAACTAAATGCATAAATAAAAATGCACAATCCAACAAAAACAAAGACTCTTTTTATTTTGTTTTCATGACTCAACACTAATTTAAGACTCACTCTCACACATGTGAAAAATAAAGCACACAATGCTAGACTATGACTCTCACACATGCGAAAAATAAAGCACACTCACACGACGAACTTTCGAGTAAACAAAGACCAAAATTCAATCTACGAGTCGTCACACCTTCCCCCCATGCTTAGATTATGCGGCGTCCTCGTCGCAATGATATAAAAGACGGGTGTGACGCTCGTCGGTGTTCTCAACGGCACCTCGGGCAATTGCATCTTGGGCGCCCTCCTCCTTGCTTTTGTAGATCTCCGACCATCCCGAATAATTTCCTTATGTTGCGGACAAGGAAGCTGTAGTCTCTCTCAACCAAGCTCTCGATGTCATCCATCCTTCGATCCATTGCCACGATTCAATCGTGGCACCTATCAATGGTGGCATGGAGGTCCGCGATTTCATTGCGGCACTTGACACAGCACCCGAAGTGATGGCCGCCGCGGTTGGGGCAGTCATCTTCGGGCTCGTCGTCGTCCTTCTTCTTCTTGCCGCTATCACCTCCGAAGGGGTCGTCTTCTTCCCTTCTCTCCTCTTCGGGCCACCCCGGCCAATCATCATCGTAGTCACGACCGGTGGCACCCCATGAACTGGGGCTCATGATGCTCTCCCAATCGCTGTCTCCGGCAAAGTCCTTCGGCTCTGGGGTGTGCTCGATGTAGTTCTTTCTTTTAACTCTGAGGAGGCGCAAGGAACGCCTAGGTGCGGGTGGCTCTTTATCTTGTCGCTTCTCGCCTTCGTCTTTGTCGCTGCTGATGACGACGACGACCCTTTGGGCTTGAGCTAGCTTCTCATTGTACCATTGAAGGCCCTTCCCTCCGATGCTCATCCTTGCTTGAGTATTGAATTTCTTCGGAGGGGCCTTCGTTTCACATCGCTTTGCTTCGACAAGGAGGGGCTGCGCACTGGTTGCCGAGATGGGGCTAGGTGTCTTTGGCGTGGGGGTGTCAGGCGTCCAACCCCTCTCCTCGATCTCCATTGCTGCAATCATGGCTCTTGCGCTCGCTGGACCGGCCATTGTCGAAGTCTCTCACGAGGTGGTGGTGTAGATTGAAAAGTATGAGAGAATAGATCTAACCCGCGCCTCTATTTAAGTCCCGAAAAGACTTGGACGAGAAGTCCAATATCTCTTTGGTTTTGGTATGCAAAATCTATAAGGCACATGTTTGAAATTTCCTTATCTCATACCTACCAAAAATTGAGACCGATTCGCACACGAGGAGGCTTAGGCCTGCCGGCCTAGGGGTGTTGGGCCGGCCGGCCCAGGGGTTTTTTCAGTCCCCTGGACTCCAACTTTTTCCGAGGTGCACACCAATAAATTAGAAGCCTATGTTTTACTCAAAGTTCGTCCAGAATAGAAATAAAAATATGAAAATAAAATCTAAAAGAGAATATTTACAAACTTACCTTGCTTAACGTCGTTAGGCTTGACGTTCCAGTTCCTCCTCCATGGTGTATATGTCGATGTAATGAAGGGACGCGACGTCGGGCTCCAAGAATACCTTTAGTCGCTGTCCGTTCACCACATATTGGTCGCCTTTCGCATCCATGATTGTCACCGCTCCCGTGGGTGAAACCGAGTGTACGACATATGGTCCATCCCATTTGCTTTGTAATTTTCCTTTGCCAAAGAGTTTGAATCTTGAATTGTAGAGTAGGACCTTGTCTCCTTCTTTGAATTCCTTGTTTTGTAATCGTTTGTCGTACCATCTCTTCATCCTTTCTTTGTAAATTGATGCACTATTGTACGCTTTCAATCTTAACTCCTCCAATTCACTTATATGGATTCTCCTTTTAATTCCAGCGGCTTCCGCATCAAAGTTCATCTCCTTCATCGGCCAATACGCCTTATGTTCTAGCTCAACCGGCAAGTGGCATGTTTTTCCATAAACAAATTGATAAGGAGTCATACCAATCGGGGTTTTGTGTGCCGTACGATATGCCCATAGTGCATCATCTAGTCTCTTCGACCAATCTTTTCCTCCTTTTACCACGGTCTTCTTTAAAATGTCCTTCAATTGCTTGTTCGAAGTTTCCGCTTGTCCGTTTGTTTGGGGGTGATAAGCCGTGGACACTCTATGTTCAATTCCCAATTTCTTCAAGTATTTACCAAAGTCTTTGCCCGTGAAGTGTGTTCCTCCGTCGCTTATCAAGATTCTCGGGACGCCATATCGAGGGAAGATTACCGATTTAATCATGTGTGTGGACTCCTCCATTGATGGCTTCCGACACGTCATAGCTTCAACCCACTTAGAAATATAATCCACCATCACCAATATATGCTCAAATCCATGTGAGTTCACAAATGGTCCCATGAAATCGATTCCTCAGACATCAAATAGATCTATTTGCAAGTTGTAGTTCAATGGCATGGCATTCCTTTGCGAGATATTCCCCGTCCTTTGGCATTCCGAACAAGTCGAAACAAATCTTTTCGCGTCTTCATGCATCTCAGGCCAATAGAATCCGCTAGCCCATACCTTAGCTTGAGTTCTAAAGTGCCCATAATGTCCTCCATATCCCGACGAGTGACACTTTCTTAGAACTTCTTCACGTTCCTCTCTCGGTATGCATCTTCTTAGGACTCCATCTTCTCCATATCTATATAAGTATGGTGGATCCCAATAGTATTTTCTTCTTTCCGCAATCACTCTTCGCCTTGCATTCTTGTCCAAGTGATCCAAGGGCATCCCTTTTATTGCTCTTATTATTTCATTCATCTAGCTATCTTTGTCGAGAATTCTATATAGGTGATCATCTCTCATTTGATCCTCGATAGGTCATTTTCCATCATCTCCATGGTTCATCCTTGATAGGTGGTCGGCCACAACATTTTCTGCTCCTTTCTTGTCCCTTATCTCCACATCGAATTCTTGTAGCAATAGGATCCATCGAATCAAGCGTGGTTTAGCATCTTTCTTGGACAAGAGATACTTGATTGCTGCATGATCGGTATAAACTATCACCTTTGAATTTACTATGTATGATCTGAATTTTTCGAAGGCGAATACCACGGCAAGCAATTCTTTCTCCGTTGTTGCATAATTAAATTGGGCTTCATTGAGAGTCTTGCTTGCGTAGTAGATAGCATTTACCTTTCCCTCTTTCCTTTGTCCAAGAACGGTTCCTAAGGTGTAGTCGCTTTGCATCACACATGATTTCAAAAGGTAGATTCCAATCCGGAGGTGGTATGATAGGAGCACTTATGAGGGATTGCTTGAGTGTTCGAAATGCGTGAAGACAATCACTATCGAAAATGTACTCCACATCTTTTTGGAGAACTTGTGTCAATGGCTGAGTGATTTTTGAAAAATCCTTTATAAACCTCCTATAGAATCCGGCATGACCGAGGAAGCTCCTCAAAGATTTGATGTCCGTAGGTGGTGGCAACTCCTCCACGGTTTCTATTTTTGCTCTGTCCACCACTATCCCTCTCTCGGAGATAACATGACCGAGGACAATTCCTTCTTTCACCATGAAATGACACTTCTCCCAATTAAGCACAAGATAAACCTCTCCACATCTTTTAAGAACTTTCTCCAAATTTGCCAAGCAATTATCAAAGCTAGTACCATGCACCAAGAAATCATCCATGAATACCTCCATAATCTCTTCTATGAAATCTGAAAATATAGCCATCATGCACCTTTGAAAAGAAGCGGGCGCATTGCACAATCCAAAAGGCATCCTCCGATATGCAAAAGTTCCATACGGGCAAGTAAACATGGTCTTATGTTGATCATCTGGATGAATAGGTATTTGGAAGAATCCCGAGTATCCATCAAGGTAACAAAAGTGTGAATGCTTTGCCAACCTTTCTAGCATCTCGTCAATGAATGGTAGTGGAAAATGATCCTTCCTCGTTGCCTTATTCAATTTTCTATAATCGATGCACATCCTCCATCCCATGATAGTTCTTTGCGGTATCAATTGCTCCATCTCATTTTTCACAATCGTGAGTCCTCCTTTCTTCGGAACGCAATGCACGGAGCTTACCCATTCACTATGTGGCACGGGGTATATTATTCCGGCATTCAACAATTTGATAACCTCCTTCTTCACCACATCACGCATAGCATGGCTCAACCTTCTTTGATGTTCTACGACTGGCTTGTATTGCTCCTCGAGTTGTATACGATGTGTGCAAAAAGCGGGGCTAATACCTTTCAAGTCGTTAATCGAGTAGCCGATCACCTTTTTGTGCTTCTTCAATAAATTCAGCAACTTCTCCGTCTCTTCCGGTCTCAATTCGTCGCTAATAATCACCGGAAAAGTCTTGCCATCTCCCAAAAATTCATATTTCAATCCCTTGGGGAGTGGCTTCATCTCAACATCGGGCGCACCATCCTGTTCTTGATCTAACTCTCCAATGTCTTCAAATTTTTCTTCCTCCAAATTCCCGTGTTGCGGCTTCAACTCTTCCATTGTTTCCACTAGTTCTCTGTCTTGATCATCTTGAGTGTCTCCATTCTCCAAAGCGCGTTGGAGGGGATCCCTGAAAGAATCAATGGAACGAATGCTCTCTACCTCTTTGTTATCAAGAGGTAGAGGTGAAGCAAAAGACGGTTTTGAATGAAATTCAAATGTGTGCTTCTCTCCATCTAGATCAAAAGTGACAATCCCTTTTCCAACATCTAGAACATCATTTACTAATTTGAGAAAGGGTTTTCCAAGGATTATGCCTTCATGCTCATCATCACTAGCATTAATCACAAAAAAGTCGGTAGGAATTTTTTTACCCGCTATGGCAACATTTAGATTTCTAAGCACTCCTAGCGGTTTGATTAATCTACCGTCTCCCATGATCAATTTAATGATTGTGGCATCTAGGTTTGATGTTTCGTTAAAAAGCTCAACATAAACCTTGGAACTCAGCACACTAACATGGGCGCCAACGTCACATAAAACATTGCAACATTTTATTCCTTTTATTATGCAATCAACACGAGGTGTGGGTGATGGGTTACCTTCGCCTTGATCGCTTCCAATCGCATATACTTGGGCTATGTGTGCGTAGGTTGACGATTCCAAGTTCACTCCGAGGGTTCTTTTGATCTCCAGCACTTCGTCTAAGTCAATCTCTTCCTCTTTTCTTCAAAAAGTTTCTGAATAATATCACCGGCCGATTCCTTGCCAAATGTATATCCCATGTGATTATCCGGCGGGAAGTCTTCCGCTATCACCTTCGCCATTCCTCGTTGATTTGGATGCGGTCTTGCTTTGTCGAACAATCTTCCGAAGTCAATTGGTATCCAATCCATTTGCTCGAATTCCCTTAGCGATTTGGCGGTGCCCATGGTTCTTCCTTTCTTTTTCCGGGTCATCTTTCGTTGCACTCCGAATCGATGCTTCTTCATCATGGTTTGTCTCTATGACTTTCCCATGCTTCGGTTGTTCTTCCCTCACTTCCGATGTCTTTTTTCTGAAAATTCCAGCGAGCACCCGCACTTGAGATTCTTCCTCAGAGCTTGCCAAACATCGTTTTTCCCAATCTCTTCGCATGGCCGCACCCTTGCTGATTTTTTTGTAGGAGTTGGGCGGCTTCCGTGAGTGTTTTCTCCATGAGATCTCCTCCTGCACACATTTGAACAAATTGCATGCACTCGGAGGCTAGAGAAAAGTAAAAGGTATGCAAGAGTACTTCACCGGAAAATCCGAGCTTCGGTCCTTGTTCAATCAATCCATTGAATCTATCCCATGCTTGATCTATCCCTTCTTCTTCTCCTTGTGCGAAGTTGATCACTTGCTTCCGAATATGTTGAACCTTACTTAACGGAAAGAACCGCTCGCAAAATTTCTTCATCAAGTCATCCCAATTTTCTTTTACCTCAAAGGATGCAATTGCAAACCATCTTCTTGCTTCTTCCGCAAGTGAGTATGGGAAAAGATTCCATCTAAACCAAGCTAGCGGAACTCTATCTTGTTGTACCGTGTTGCATAGTATTGTGAACCACTTGATATGTCTATATGGGTTGTCCGTCTCATCTCCTCTAAAGGGGTTTGCCGCCGCCATCTTGATGATTTGAGGCTTGATCTCGTACTCGGTGGCTCGCAACACCGAATCTAATTTTTGCATGTCGAAGTCCTCCGATCGCGGGCTTGCATAACCCCTTAGTGATTTTTCTCCTTCCTCCACATGTTGAATGAGATGGGCCATCTAGACAATCAAAACAAAAACAAAAACAAAAAATTTTTATAGAGAAAAAGGTTAGGTGTTAGTAACCAACAAAATTAATACAAAGTTAAACGTAGCAAAATCGTTTGTTCCCTGGCAACGGCGCCAGAAAAGCTTGTTGACGCTTCTTAAAGCGCCAATTTACGTACCGCATGCGCACGGATCATGTATCTTTTCTCTTAGAGTATTCCCCCAAGGTTTATCAATATTGAGTGTATTACTATGCTTAACTAAGCACTAATGATGTTGGTAAAAGATCTATATTGAGTGATTGAGTGTGAAATAGATCTAATCTAACCAATCTAATCTAATCTAGACTAGTGAGCAATGATAAACATGTGCACAAGATATGAAGAGCATTTGTCCATAGGGTCTAGGATCACTAGAGATGTAATCACCAAGCAACGAAGAACGGATCTAATCTACCAAAGGTGTGTTCCAAGATCAAAACCTTTCCCTCCCGCATACTGTCACTACACGAGGATAATCGGTAACGAATCAATAAGAACACGATAGTTGATGTAATCTAAGTAAACCATGCAAGAGCAAAGCAAACCCAAAGCCAAGTCGCGAACTATTAGGCATCAAAGTATCATCAACAAGAATCGTGATAGATCAATCTCATAAAGGATTCGGCAATTACAACTCAAGATCTTCTTACAACCCCATGAACAAATGAGGACTTTACCCCATGAAGCTAAGCGAAGCGTAGTCGATCATGGTGACGAAATCTCCGGCAAGGGATGGATCCCTTGCTGTCCTCCAACTTGCAGCGGTGCCGAGGGACGATGAGGCCTCTGGGGTCGCCTTTCTCTTGTGTCTAACTCGAACGTATCTCTGGATGCTCTTCTCTGGATCCTCTCGATCTTTTCTGCTGCCCTTCTGCGATCCCTCCCCGATGCTCTCTTTGTCGGCGGCTTCGGGGTATTTATATGCAGATATGGTCGGTGGTTTTGGTAAAACATAAATTAGGGTTGACGCATACTTCTTTCTGAAGAAAACTGAGACCGATTGGCTCCGAAATGGGCTAGGCCGGCCGGCCCAAGGACTCCAGGCCGGCCGGCCTAGGCCCTTTCTAGCCCCTTTTGGTCCCATCTTTCGCGTGTGGCCTCTTCCTCTTATTCCTCATCTTAGACCAGTTGTAACCATGCGTCAAAACATCTCCGAAAATGTCCAATTTCCTGTCAAAATGCAACATGCTCCAAAATCCAGGACAAAATCGAAAACGGTCAAGTTCGGGTGCCAAGTGGCCGGTTAGTACATGAATCATCCTGAAGAATTTACCAAAACAACTCCTAATCATATAGTAAAATGGGTAATTAAGGAGCGCCAACATTCCCCCCATGCTTAGCTTTTGCTCGTCCTCGAGCAAATCAAATCATCAAATCCTTCCTTGGGTTGCTCAAGAGTTCTCGAACTGCAAAATTTACTTATGCAAACAAGTCTAACAATATTTCTTCAAATAAAGGTCAGAGGAGCAGCGAGGATAATCATATCATGGGCGTTTAAAAACTCATCCAATATTACTCCACAACTCTTACCTTTAGCCGGCAACTCGAATATCGACAACACTTGCTTTTCTTGCCATCCTTGGAGGTTTTTCTCTCTCTTTTTTTATTTAAGTAACAAAATACCCTGCAACAAAGGTTAGACCAAAAGTTCTTGCACAAGTCCTTTCATGTCTCTCAATATAAGTGGCTATCCTATTTTTATTTGCAAGCTCTCATCTCCCGAAAGTCTCTCAAGTATAAAGTGGGGCTATAGGTGAGGCTTAGCAAAGTATATACATATATTGTCAAATTAAGAAAACCTTCTAATGATTGCTTACCTTCCGAGCCAATGATCATGAGAGTTTCTCCATAGTGTAAAGGGTTCAAGGGTAAGAAGATTTAGAATGGTGGACATGTGCAAAGGCATACAAAAAGATTGACTTCAAGGCACAAGTATCGTCCTCGTTGTCGGATTGCACATGGTTGGAATTGAGGATATTGTTCTCAAACAACAAGGTGATATCTCTTTGCACTTCTCTAACCATAGAATCCCTTCATTTATTTATTTTTCTTCTCTTCTCATACCTTTTTTCTTCTCCTTTTTTTTTCTCTCCCGAATTTTCTCTCTCTATTCTGAACCTTTTCATAGGACACTTTCTATAAAATATAGATAGGCAAATCTCCAAAGTGTCTCCCTAAATTTTTAGAGCCCGAATTGAGACCAGAGAGGCCTAGGCCGGCTGGCCCAAGGGGTGTAGGCCGGCCGGCCTGGGGCTTTCCCAGCTCGGCTTCGGTCCATCTTTCTAGTACTCCTTCCTTTCTTCGTCCCAAAATTATGTTTTATATAAATCACGTGCAGAAATAGAACGTATCCTCACAATTGGGTTGTGGTCAAGGAAGACGATAATAAACAAGATAATCTCGGGTTCGGGTTTTGGAATCCGGTAGATCTCATGAGTTGTTCCAATGAGGAATTCTCATTACCGAATATTGACGGGGCTAGCAATTTAGAGATGAAAAATACGGACATGATCATTGCTCGAAATTAAAACTCCCAAGAGAAAGAAATCCTAACTCAACTCAATGTACATCCAATACTTATGGTGGAACGAATATAGCTTGTGGATGATAGGATTTTTACTCTCAAATAGGTTTTAACTCTGCAGAGGTGTGCAACTTTACCCACAAGCCGGGTACCGCAACTCGATCACTTTAGTGTCAGTGCAGATCCCAATAAAGCCATTACCCACCTTAGCTAGACCTGACTAGCCATCACGGGATGCACCAAGAGGTCATTGACCAATCACAGAGGTTGTAACCGGGGCATAAGTCACATAGAGCTAATCCCTTTTCCTTGATCACCCGTTGCTCTCAGCTCTCCTGATGGCTATCAGACTAACTAGTGGGGTTTATGCTAAGCCGTTGCCCATTCAACGGTCGAGTGGTTTGCACGATAGTGGAGTTAGGTGAGATGACACACCAACTCGGTCCTTAGTGGTGACAAGATGGATATCTCCCTTCCTTGCCCTGCCACACAGGCACGAGCACACCAATCGGCAAATCACACAGAAATGCCATCCATCCCGTCTAGACTTATCTTTCGAAAATTCCACTTTTATCCCTTCCCACACCCGCACACCTTTTATTTATAAAACAAGTTGTATTGTGTATAAGGTCCTAAGCATTTCTAGCAGTGATTAACGTCCAAACAACACATTCAGACATTAATCTAGGTGGTCAAGGAATGATTATAACAAATCAAGGGGTGGCTATCCAACCGTGTTTTCAGCAGGCAAAACATATGTAATTTTTGTAAAACAGGCCAATAGGTTGTGTTTATAAAAACTGGGACAAAACATGCATCAAAGGGCGGGATTGAACTTGCCGTCTTCAAAGCCTTCCGGGAGGTCCTGATCGAAGCACTGTCCTTCGGGTTCGGGGTCGCGGAACTGGTCCTCGTTCGCCTCTTCACAGTACTGCTCATCGACGGGTTCTCCCTCGTTCACACCGTAATCTACAATGCATACAAACATGCACACAATCAAGAAACAGAAATAAAAGTTTTATCGTTGAGCTCGAATCAGAAATAGTTAAGATATGGAGTTTAGAGGTTAAATCAGAGTCTAGGGGCCTATTTGTAATTAATTCTGAGAGTGAAAGGGCTTGATCATAATTTCTAGAAATATCCGGAACATACTGAAAAGGTGTAGGGGTTTATTTATCATTAGTTTTATATGGTGGAAGGGTTTATTTTGAAATATAATAAAAAGGGGGTTTCTTTTGCAAAATGGTTAAAAGGGGAAGGGACTCTTTAGGAATTAGAGGGAAGGGGAGGGGCTTAAGGGCAAAACTGCCCTTCATCCCCTTCCTCTCGACCGAGAAATAGGGGAGGGGTGCTAGGGCGTCGTTGAAAGCCAATTCGGCTGTTCTGGGCCACGGCGGCGGCCGAGAGCGAGGGGGAAAGGGGCAGAGAGGTGCGGGGGTCTGATCCCTGGCCGCAGTTCGGCCAGAGGCGGCCCGAGGTGGCCTGGCCACTAGGGAGGGCGGCGGTGAGTGGCGGCGGCCGGGATGGCGCCGCTGTTGAGCTCGGTGGCGGCCAAGAGGAGAGGGAAAAGGAGGAGGGCGCCGAGGGGGACCTATTACCCACCTTGGCTCGGGCTGGGACACTGCGATGGGGTCGGTCCACGGTGGCCGGCGGGCGGCGAGCAGAGTTGCGTGCGGCGGCGACGCTGGTGCTTGGGAGGAAGCGCGGCTCATGGTGGTGGCAGTTGCGGAGCTCGGAGGCGGGGCAGGGGCGTCTTTATAGCCGCGGGAAGGCGGTGGGAAGGGTCGAGCGCGGCGGTGGCGGCCGGCGAGCGGCGCGGAGTGCCTTTAATGGCGCTCTGGCTGCTTGCTCGTGTCGTGACGTGGCGGCACGGACGGCGAGGCCGGTTCGGGGTGAAGGGATGGCTCGGGCATGCTTGGCGAGCGGGCCAGCGACACTGTGGTCGACGGCGGGCGGCGCGGTGAGCAGTGCCACGCGTGGGTGTGGCTGGCGGTGATGGCAGGGTGCCGCATGTGGGAGCAGCGTCAGGGCAGGGTGGCAGCAGCGAGTGGCGCGGCGTGCAACGTGGTCACGCGGGGCGTGTGCGTGCATGCGCGGGCGAGGAGCAGGGCCGGCGCGCGGGTGGGTGGCCGTGGCGTGGCGCGGGCGTCGCGGCGTGCGCGGCGAGCGCGTGTGAACGCGCACGCGCACGTGTGCGTGGACAGGCCGAGCGGAGCACGCGCGCAGTGGCGGGGTGCACAGCCAAGGGAGGGCACCCGCGTGGAGGAGGGAGGCGGCAGGTGCTTGGCGTGGCGGGGTGCGGGTCAGGGGGCGGCGAGTAGGCTGTGGTGCGTGGGAGGAGAGAGAGGGAAGGAAAAGAAAAATGGAGAAAAGAAAATGGGGAAAAAAAAAGAAAAAGAAAAGGAGAGAGGGGAAAAGTGAGAAAGGAAGAGATGCGTCGGCGCCGACCGCGGCGAGCGGTTGCGCATGGCCGACAGGCGGCCGAGCGGCGCTAGATGGGACGGCGGTGAGGAAAAAGAGGGAGGGTACAGGCGGCGGAAAAAGATGGAATGGCGATTAAAACCAGATGTCAGGACAGCGGAAATTTTGGGAGGGAAATTAGGGTTTAGGGTTAATTGAGCTCAACGATGAAATAATTTTTGAAAATAAATTAGCGAGTGTTTTTATTTGGTAAATTTTTCTGGGATGTCACAAAACCGGAGGTCCCTAACAGTACCTGGGTCAGACCGGTGCCCGAAGTAAACAAGTGACGAGCCTAAGTTTACCTTGCCTTGATCCTTAACCTTAGATAAACCACGCTACCCGAAGCTCTCCTACTTCTTGTTCTCCTGGGTTACGCTAGCCAGAAGATCGTTACACCTCTGTTCCCTGTGAAAACACGATACCCTGAATACTCTCCGGGTGAAGTGTTACAATGGTATTTTCCGTGCGCTTGCGGATCTTATCTGTGATCGTTAAGAAATACCAACAACTACTGGTCGTGAGCCCATGTGGGGTGCCCATGGTTACAGCCCACAGTTACATCCCATAGTAAATCAAATGGTTACTACCCGCACCAAATTCACAGTGAACTGCTGGAAGCTAGAGCCCAAACCGAATCAATTTGTTTTAGCGCCGGCCCGTGTAGCACCCAGCCTAAATAAGCCCATAGCGAAATCCAACCCATTAAAACTGTTACCACCCAAACCATTTGCAGGGCTGATGAGGAGATTTGTACTTATTCCTTATATGACCACCGAAGATTTGTACTTATTCCTTATATGACCACCCAGTGAAGTAATTCAAGCTGAACCAACTCACTTAATTCATGTTCATATCATCATGATGCATCATCCGTTAGCATTCCATTTATTTCATCTCATTCTTGGCATCATTCGCTTAGATTCGGACACTTGTACTACTGTGAACGTGGAGACAGCTAAGCAAGACCAGGAGGCTGTTGCTGACCAGTACACGGAGGAGGGCCCGGTTCCTGAGTGAGAACAAGCCGGTGGTGATGAAGTTACTAACCAGTCACTGACACTGAGCCTGAAGGCAAGCCCCGGAGCACTCCTATAATTTATAAATTCACTGTTAATGTTTGAGCACTTATGTCTTTAGGAGTTGAATTGAAACCCCACATATGAGCACTCCCTAAATGACCTATTTAGTTTCTACTAGCGAGTCTAGGTCGTTAGCCATGCTATGCTTAGAATTTCTAGGTTCCGATAAAAGTTGAGTGATTTCCTGTCACTTGTGAGATTAGGAGATTGTCAAAGGTGATTACCCCCATATGATGGAAATTATTGAATGACCAGACCGGGCGGGAGATTCTCATCAAGTCTGGGACCTGGGTGTGGTAATCCCGTCTGAGTCAATTAGGAACTTGTCGTTGTTGGCCCCGTTGTTCAAGCATTTTGAATGTACTAGTTGCATGCTGGCTTATGGGGTCCAGTAAACCGACGTAGCTGACTGCCGCAGATATTCGGCCTCTTTCGCGCAGCTCAGGCGTGTAAGGGTGATCGGTGGCGGAGATTGGGGCCTGTAACTCAATGGATGGGTCAGACGTGGGCACGCCATTGGGGGACCAATCCCTGGGGGCTGCGGGCCAGGCCAAACTTCTGATGGCGGATACGCGAAAGGTTGCTACGTATAGCCTTTATGGTTGTGGGTATCGTGTGGCTAGGTTTCCCCTGCATGGTGTATATCGATTCGATTCGCCACCATTCTCGGATAAGAATACGCTTGTTCTCGCCGCCTCATTGTAGTCGAACGATGTTGATTAATTCCTTATCAGATAAAATGGCTCTAACATAATGGTTGATTGTTTACCTTGTGATGTTATTACTTATGCTCATGATAGAAATTGAGGTAAGAACTTATCTTGAGCTAAATATTGAAAGTAGAATTATTAGAATGTTTTCTTGCAAATAAACTAGACTGCAAACCAAAAAGCCTTTGCACTTCCTTGGTGTCGGTCATTAGACCACTAGTCGGGTAAGTTTTGTGAGTATTTGTTGTACTCAGGGTCAGTGTTTGTGACCCAAAACAGGTGATTGGATCTTCATGGCTAATTAGATGAGGAAGATGATGTGGTGAAGGATCCACTCTTGGGCTAGATGATGGATTCTTCTCTTTTGATGAACTATTCGCCTTATGTTAGAGCACTGCTTTATTATACTGCTTCCTTTTAAATTATGCAAGGCTTTAATTATCACAGACCAATTATGTACGCACTGATGTAATATTATTCCGCTGTGATGAATTATGTCATTTGACAATGTTGTAATCTCTCTGCTTGCTTCATCAAGTCTTGGTTTATGTTCTCTTTCGATGGCAATGGTCAAGTACTGGTGAAATCGAGTGTCTTTGGATGCTCGACAGACTACCAGACTTGATCCATTTCAATGGCGCATCAATCAAGTTGTCTAATATTGATTTGGCGCCCTTGAACCAGATTTAGTTGAGCGGTTCCGCCACACCTCCAGCCTCAATTTCTTGTCCATGGTGAGAATCAGACTGTCGACTTTCTTTCCTTTGGGAATGCTCGTGGATTCCTGCACAGGGGTTAGTCTTTGGAACCCATTTAAGTACATTTACCTGTGCATCTCGTTCGACCCTTGGTGTGAAGTTGAACTTCTCCTCTTAACCGTTGATATTGAGCTCGATTTCTCCAGCCCCAAGATCAATGTTGGCGTTGGCCGTGCTCAAGAAATGGCGGCCAAGGATAAGAGGTTTCTTTGCATCCACTTCCATATCCAGGACTAAGAAGTCCACCAGAATTAGGAAATTCCGGATCTTTATCGGGACATCCTCTGCGATGCCGACTGGATAGCGAACCGATTGGTTTGCCAGCTGCAGGCACATGGCGGCAAGGTAGAATAATTGAGATGATACAAAACTACCTTGGGCATGACGCTTACACTAGCGCCTAAGTCGTAGAGGGTGTAGTCGAATCGCTGGCGCCCGATGGAGCAGGAGATGGTGGGACTCCCTGGGTCTTTCTTCTTCTCCTGTGGCACTTTGAGGATGGTGGCACTACACTCCTCCGTGCGTTGAACTGTCTCCACTGACTGAGGCAGGGACCTCTTGTTGTTGAGGATGTCCTTCAAGTACTTAGCATACGTAGGTACCTGCAGCGCGTTAAGCTAAGGAACATGTATGTACATTGTAACGTCCCAAAAATTCACCAAAACAAATCACTAGCTAAAAATAATTTTCAAAACTTTTTCGTCGCTGAGCTCGAATCGTTTCAGAATCTTTTTCCGTCCGAGCTCCTAATCTCCCAAAGTCCTTCCCGGCGTTTCGCCGTCCGGCACCGAAATCAATCGCCATCCCTTTTCCTCGTCCCGCGTGTTGCATGTCGCCCGATCGCCGTGCGTGCTCGATCAACCCTGCGGTCACCACCGCGCATGGTCGACCGTCGCCGCGAATCCCGCCGACCGCCGCCCTCTCTCTTTTCCTCCCTCTCTTCTTTTTCTTTTCTTCTCATTTTTCCCTTTTCCGTTTTCCTTCTTTTCTTTTCTCCCTCCTTCTCCCTTCTCCTTTCTTGAGATGCATCCCAACAAGGATCAGGGTGTGTACTGATGCAAGACGAGAAAGTTGTTGCATATGCTTCCCACCAACTCAGGCCTCATGAGTAGAATTACCCAACACATGATCTGGAGTTTGCAGCCGTTGTGCATGACCTCAAGATTTGGAGGCACTACCTGATTGGAAACAAGTGTGAGATACACACGGATCATAAGAGCCTGAAGTATATCTTTACCTAACTAGATCTAAACCTCAGGCAAAAAAGATGGTTAGAGCTGGTCAAGGATTATAATGTGGAAATTCACTACCACCCTGGCAAAGCTAACGTGGTAGCCGATGCCTTAAGCCGGAAATCTTATGGACCCAAGGATGCCCATCTGCAAGAGGAAATGGCACGATTGAATGTGCACATTGTCCCTCGAGGCTTCAGTCACATGCTGAACATCCAACCCACACTAGAGGACAGGATCAGAAAGGCCTAAGGTTCGGATAAGGATTTAATGAAAATCCGCAAACATACTGGAGAAAATAAAGCACCGGATTTCCGAGTGGATGATAAGGGAACCTTGTGGTATAAGGATAGAATTTGTGTGTCCAAAGAAGGGGACTTCTGGCAAGTGATCATGGACGAGGCTCATAACTCGGCATATTCCATTCACCTAGGGTACACCAAAATATATTTGGATTTAAAACAAAAGTATTGGTGGAATGGAATGAAGGCGGACATTGCCCAGTTCGTCGCCCATTGCGATATATGCCAAAGGATCAAGGCTGAGCATCAGAAGCCAGCAGGATTACTACAACCCCTACCTATCCTAGTTTGGAAATGAGACGAGATAGGAATGGATTTTGTGGTAGGATTGCCCAAGACCCAGAAAGGTTATGATTCCATTTGGGTAATAGTGGACCAGCTCACTAAAGTCGCTCACTTCCTACCCGTACGGACCAACTATGGAGGAGAAAAGTTAGCCCAGCTCTATGTGAATAATATAGTAAAGCTGCATGGTGTACCTAGTAGAATTGTTTCAGATCGAGGGACCTAGTTTACCTCTAAGTTTTGGAAAAGTCTGCATAAGGCCATGGGGACCAAATTAGATTTTAGTTCGGCCAATCACCCGCAGACTGATGGACAGACTGAATGGGTAAACCAAATCATGGAAGATATGTTAAGGGCATGTGTCCTTACCTATGGTAAAGATTGGGAACAGAGTTTGCCCTATGCAGAGTTTTCATACAACAACAGTTATCAGGCCAGCTTAGGCATGTCGCCACTTGAGGCTCTCTACGGAAGAAAATGCAGAATCCCTCTGATGTGGTCAGAAGCAGGAGAGTGTTCATTAGTCGGACCAGCCCTCATAAAGGAAGCAGAGGAAAGAGTAGCAGAAATCCGCGAAAAGTTGAAAGCAGACTAGTCCAGATAGAAGAGCTATGCGGACAAGAAGAGACAAGAAATAAGTTTCAATCCAGGAGACTTCGTCTATTTTAAGGTTTCACCTATTCGAGGGACCCGAAGGTTTCAAGTGCACGAAAAGTTAGCCCATCGGTACATTGGACCGTACAAAGTGCTAAAGAAAGTCGGAAAAGTAGCCTACCGACTCCAACTACCAGAAGGAATGTCAGACATACACCCGTTGTTCCATGTCTCTCAATTAAGAAGGTGTTTGAGGGTACCCGAAACAGAACACGTGCCAGTAGAGGCAATAGATCTGCAGCCAGACCTGCGATATCAGGAGATACTGGTCAAAATTATGGAGACTGTCACAAAAAGGACGAGGAACTCAGAAGTACGGGTTTGTAGAGTGCAATGGAGCAGACACGGAGTAGAAGAAGTTACGTGGGAACGCGAAGATGCTCTGAAGAAGGAGTTTCCCCACCTCTTTAGAGCCAACCGAATCTCGAGGACGAGATTCATTTTAAGTGGGGGTAGGTTTGTAACATCCCAAAAATTCACCAAAACAAATCACTCGCTAAAAATAATTTTCAAAACTTTTTCGTCGCTGAGCTCGAATCGTTTTAGAATCTTTTTCCGTCCGAGCTCCTAATCTCCCAAAGTCCTTCCCGGTGTTTCGCCGTCCGATACCGAAATCAATCGCCGTCCCTTTTCCTCGCTCCGCGTGTTGCATGTCGCCCGACCGCAGCGCGTGCTCAATCAACCCCGCGGTCACCGCCGCGTGGTCGACCGTCGCCGCGAATCCCGCTGACCGCCGCTCTCTCTCTCTTTTCCTCCCTCTCTTCTTTTTCTTTTCTTCTCCTTTTTCCCTTTTCCTTTTTCCTTCTTTTCTTTTTCTCCCTCCTTCTCCCTTCTCCTTTCTTCTTTCTGCTCTCTGCCCGCGCATGCCCCTGAGCCCACACGCCGCATGCGCGTCTCGCCCCCACGCGCTCCACGTGCCGGTATACTCGCCGCACCGCTCGCCCCTGCCTGACCCGTCCCGTCGCCTGTGCTCACCACGCCGCACGTCGTCTAGCACAACACCGCCGCCTCGCCGCCCGAGCCTGCACTGCTCGTGAATAGAGCTCGACGGCGAGCACAGCAGCTGCCCCCCTCCACCATCCTCCACTTGCGTCACCCCACCCTGCGCGCCGACGCCCTCGACGCTCGCGCCGCTCCGCGACGCCCGCAAGTGGCCAAGTTGGCCCCAACGCCATTAACGAGCTGCAGAGCTCGCAGCCCGGCGCCCCCACCCCTCCACTGCCTTCCAGCGCCTATAAATAGGCCCTCGTGCAGCCCTCCACCACCACGAGCTCGCCCGCCACCTCCACCCCTTCGCCCCTGCACCGCAGCACCACCACCAGAGCCACCGCTTGCCACCTCCGCCCGCCGCCGTGGGCCGCCCTCCACAAGCCGCCCCAGCCCGAGGTGAGCATGGGAATCGAATCCCCTCACTCTCCTCTCCCTTTTCCCCCTCTCCCCGGTAGTCTCCGTGCTCCAGAACCCCGGATCCCATGGGGCGCCGCCCCTCCTTGCTCTCCTCTGTTTCACGGGAAAAGAACGGGAGAGAGGAGGAAGAAGAGGGCAAGTTTGCCCTTAGCCCCCCTCCCCTTTTCCTTTTTCTTTTAAGAGCCCCCACCTCTGTTTTGCTTAGCCCACAAATAAACAAGTCCACCAGCCCCAAAGTGCTAGTCGAGCAGCCCAGAAAGCCCACCAAAATTAACCCCATGCAGCCCTTCCTATTTTATTTAATTCATTTTTAGAATTAAATAAACACCCAATATTACAACTACAATATCTCACCCATCCAAATTCTGATTTCATTGATTCTTTTTCCTAAATTCTTCTAAAATCATATACTATCCATTCATCCTATTTTCACCTCTCCTTGAACCCTGGTTTAATTCTTAAATACCTTTTTGACTTATCATTTCATGCGCCAAAAATCTTCCAATGACCCCGAAATTCGACCACGCCGTTTCCAACAATATTCCGACCATGCTATACAAAAATCTCCCAAAAATATTCCTGCTACCATTGTTTCCTAATTTATTCCTGATTCGAGCTCAACGATAAAACCTTTATTTCTTTTTCTTTATTGTGTGCTTATTTGTGTGCGTCGTAGATCATGGTGTGAACGAGGGAGGACCCGTCGACGAGCAGTAGAGCGAGCAAGCGTGCGAGGATCAGTTCCGCGACCCTGAACCCGAAGGACAGTACCTCGATCAGGACTTCCCGAAAGGCTTTGAGAACGGCAAGTTCAATCACATCCTTTGATGCATATTTTGTCCCAGTTTTATAAACATAACCTATTGGCCTGTTTTACAAAACTGCATATTATTTTGCTGCTGAAAATATGGTTGGATAGCCACCCCCTGATTTGTTATAACCATTCCTTGACCACCTAGATTAATGTCTAAATATGAGTTATTCTATTTGGATGTTAATCGCTGCTCTGGAATGCTTAGGACCTTGAACACGGTACAACTTGTTTTATAAAAGGAAAATATGTGAGTGTGTGGGAAGGGAGAATGTGGAATTTTTGAAAACCAAAAGAAAGATGAGATGGATGGCACTTCTATGTGAATTGCCAAAAGGTGTGCTCGTACCTGTGTGGTTGAGCAAGGTTGGGAGATAAGGACCGAGTTGATGTGTCATCTTGCCTAACTCAACTATCGTGCAAACTACTCGACCGTTGTATGTGGCAACGGCTTAGCATAGACCCCACTAGTTAGTCTGATATCCATCAGGAGAGCTGAGAGAAACGGGTGATAAAGGAGAAGGGATAAGCTCTGTGTGACTTATGCCCCGGTTAAACCTCGGAGATAGGTCAGTGGCCCCTTGGTCGATCCCGTGGTGGCTAGTCAGGTCTAGCTAAGGTGGGTAATGGCTTTGTTGGGATCTGCATCGACACTAAAGTGATCGTGCTATGGTACCCCGCTTGTGGGTAAAGTTGCACACCTCTGCAGAGTATAAAACCTATTCGAATAGCCGTGCCCACGGTACTGGGCGAGTTATGGTTTGGTCACACAACTAGTGTTTCTTCTGGGAATGGATGGGCTGGCGTGAGTTGTTTTGGAAAAGTGTCTGGCAGCTGTGCCGTGTGCTACGGCAGATGAGGAGTCCGGTAGCAATTTAAAATTTGGATCCTGTGTGGATCAACCCCACTCGGTTACAAAAGAATTACTTTAAGAAAAATCTTTTTCAAATAAACCCATGCATAAAAATTAGCTTTCCGCAAATTAAACCCTAGCCTTATCCTTGATCTATCATGTGCATGTATTCTATTTATACCCCCACCGTGGGTGTGGTTGGACTTGCTGAGTATGTTTGTACTCACCCCTTTCCTAATTTTTATAGAGGAAGATCCAGACTTTGTTCCTGAGAACGTTGAGTAGGGGTTCCGTTCTGCACCCAACCTTGCCTGTGGATAGGGTCACCAAGCTCCATATGGTGCAAGACTCTAATGACCTCTTCGTGCTTCACGTTCTTGTTTGGGTTGTAGTTGTTGTCCTCGCAATAGTGGCGCTTCACTGCCCATTACCGCGCAGAGTTGTACGGTGATGTACCATCTGATGTAATAAATGTGTTATCAGCCTCCTGGGACTGATATTTGTATCACATTTAAGTCTTCTCTTATGAGGGGACGCTTCATACATTCCCTTGATTACCTCCACAAACCTATTGATCTGGTTGTCGGCATTCTGCTTCTTTTTTCTGCAGCTTCAAGAATGGCAGAGTGGTGGTGTCGCAGTGCCCAACTGTGGGAGTTGGTGCCTTCTCCTCGGGGGTGTCATTTTCATCATCGCTCTCAGCCTCGTCGGCTGGGGCGGGAGTGTCCTCTCGCTGTTGCTTGGAAGGATTCGGGGATCCTGGGTGGACTTGCCACCCCCTTCACCTCCTCCTTCGAGTTAGTCTCGGGTTGCCCCGGGAACTTACCCGCATTGGGAGGCAACACTGCAGCTGCCACCTGAGCTATCTATGTCTCCAACATTTTGTTGTGACTCAACTGGTTCTGCAGTGCTGAAGAGAAGTTATCCATCTTCCCGTCGATAGCTTCAAAGATCTTGACGTTCGCTAACAGCTTCTTGCTAATGCTCTTGTTGATGCGTTTCTAATTGGCGATGACCTCCTTCAAAGAAAAGTTAGAGCGCTGGGAATTGTTACCTCCTCTGTCCAGCGAAAGATTAGGGCGGTTGTTTCACCCCTTTTTGAAGCCTCCTTGTGGGCAGAATCCATTATCGGCGATGAAGCAGAGTTCTTCTTCGCCTTGAGCATTGGGGGGAATCCTTGTCGGTGTGTCCTGTTTTCCCAAAATGCTCGCAGGTCATGCGGGCATCGAGAGCCTTGCTCGGCTTCGATCCTTCTAGCTTGCGCATGAGAAGGTCTATCTTTGCCGCGAGCATGTTCACCCCTTCTATTTGGTGGACGCCACGGGTCTTTGCCGAAGCTCTTTCATCTGCCCAGCATTGGTTGGCGGCGATATTCTCAATGAGTGCTTTGGCAGCACTGACGCTCAGAGAGAAGAAAGCACCTCCTACGGCGGCATCCAGATGCTCGTGAGCGGTTCTCTGGAGCCTATGGTAAAAGCTCTAGATAAGAAATGAGTCCTCTATCTTGTGGTGGGGACAGGCTACGATATACTCTTGGAAATGATCCCAAGCTTCTGGAACTGTCTCATCGTTGAGCTGCTGAAAGTTAGAGAGTTTGCTCCGCAGGACATTGGTTTTGCCCAGCGGAAAATACTTGGCAAGAAATGAATTGGCACACTTCTGTTAGGTATCATTAACATCCCTTGTAGAACCATTGCTTCGCCTTTCCCACTAGTGAAAATGAGAAAAGGCAGTTGCGGATGGCATCTTGTGATATGCCCTTAACAATGAAAGTACTGCATACCTCCATGAACGGTTGTAGATGGGCGTTTGCATCCTCCATTGCCTTTCCACAGCAGGGGCTCCCTTGAACCATGCTAATGAGGCCCGGCTTCAGTTCAAAGCCTTCTGTACCGACGAGCGGGTTAGACCCAGCCAAGATGTTGCTTGCCTCCGGGCAAGAGTAGTCGCGGATCATTTTCTCGGTCGACATGCATGTTGGTATCGTGGAAGCTTGTCCTTGACGTATAGGACCTTAGAGATGGTTCAAGATCTTCCAGAGGGGGTATCGGGATCTGCCTGAGTGTAGGGTTTGGTTGGTGATGGACTCTCCTCACCAGGCCACATATGCGCGCAGAGGGGCAGCGGAAATGTCAAAATTAGGAAGCTACTCACAAGCATTTCACTGAACACCTTATGTGCATAGAACAAAACAGCCCCATTGCATCAATTCTTCAAACATGGTGTTGTCCAAACTTCACAATAATGAATATACATGCAAAGATCAGCTCACTAACACATCAATCCCCATCATCAACATATCAAAGAACTCATGTATGCATCATATGTTAATCTCATCCATACACCATGAACTTGAACAAAATGGCACCAATAGTAAGCAATATAGGAACCAATCAACAAGTATGGCAATATAAATACTGAATCGCAAGTAAACACAAGGATTTACGTGGAAACCCCTTGTAGGGAAAAATCACGGGCAGCAACGAGCAAGCAGTCCGCTATGAAGATGAAGATGAAGATATAAGATGTGGGAGCCAACGAGGTTGGGGGAGGCTCCAAATCCCCTCTGACTTCAGTCTGTAATGAATGGATTTGGTATATCAAAGCCTCACCCCTCAAATCTCCTCTCTCCTCTCAACCCCCAAAAAGGAAGAACAAACACCACTAAGAATGGGGATCTCGGGCTCCCTATTTGGGCTGGTTTGCCCACCATACAAAAGGGACCTCAAAGTTGAAGAATGTTACAAAATGAGCCCCTAGACACCTAAGCAAACATATAAGCACCATATTGCATAATGTAATTGCTCAAATGAGTCTCAAATGGTGTCAATAGGAGCTGCAACATCACACAAAATACGTGCACTTCTACCAAAAAATAATACACAAAAATCTTGGTTTACAATTGCCAGTTTTTCTAGTTGGATCCTGAATTCCTGACATTGGGTTTCATGGTTCGCTTGGGCTGAGTCCACGGGCGGACTGGGCGGATGTAGCCCTGTGTGAAGCAGTAGCTGTTGCAGTGGTAACACAACACAACCACATTAGTAACTATTATATTAGACCAATCGATTCTTTGCTTCACTCTAGTGACCTTACTTTGTTTCTTTTCCCCTTTCGCTTTCTCTTTTCCTTTTTCTTGCACTGTATTTGTCGGTTGTGGTTTATAACAAGGCTGCTGCGAGGGACAACTGGACAAAATAACAAGTTACTTGCTTGTTTTGTTTAGCTAGCCTCTTCTCTTGTTGAGTAGACAAGCCCGTTACGTTGTAACCCCTTTGCCTCTTTTTTTTTTGAGAAAAGGGTAGGACGTTTATTGATATAGAATTTTACATCCAAACCCCTCAAACCGAGGGACTTCTGGAAGAAACGAAAATTACATTGACACTCAATAGAGGTCCACAGTATGGTCTTCGTCGCCGCCGGTTGGAACCACCTCTGCTTAGCGCTCTGCCTCGCCACTGAGTGGAAGAGTAAAGCACCAAGGAAGAAGCTTGAAGCCGACACCCAAGCAGACGAAGAAACTTCACGGTTTTGAATGGCCACCAGTGACACACCAAAAATGGCATGTACTTGAAACGTTGAACGCTTTGGCGAACTGCCGACGGCCGTAGCTTCGTCGCGACGAAGGGGATCTGACGCCTGACGCCTCAACAGGAGATCCCAATCGACGGAGAACAAAGAACCCAAAAAGGGGATTTGGACCCTCGAACCCGAGCACACGAGATCGAGGTAGACAAACCTGACAAAACCATCGCCAGAAGATGCCTTGACGCAGCACTCGCCGGAGATGGCTTGCAGGGACAAAACAACCGGTGGAGACATCGCCATCGCCACCGAAGACCGAAACCACATCCGGCGCCAAACCGGAAGCAGGAGACCTACCCTAATCTACTTAACCTATAAGAATAGACTAGTATAAACAACCTGGCGCCGATTCCACCGAATCCTTCCTACTCCGGCGCAAGAGAGGCCACCGAAGGCGGAAGGAATCCGGCCAATCGACGCCGGGGAGGAGAATCGCCCTGCTGTCGCCTTCTGGAACTGTAGCAGTGGGGAAGGAAGGGTCGAGACTGTGGAAGCGTGTGCTTCTCGTAACCCCTTTGCCTCTTCACCTGTATTAAGGATAAAGAAATTGAGTGCGTTTAAGTTACTGGATCATCATCTCTTGCCGTCCATATAGTCTAATCCCTATACAGCAAGAAGTGAGCGCACTCCACAGCGCTTCGGGTCCGCACGCCTGACACGTGGCACCGATGGGTATTAGATGGAGGAGCTCGCCGCTGGGCCTGATTTTCAGCCCGCATCGTGCGTCGCGTGCTACTCGGCCCACCTCGATTCTGCCGTTGCCGCCTCTCCGTGGTGTCCCTAGGGTTGGGGCCAATCGCCCCTCCTGCCACTTCGCTTTCTTGCGCGCCTCATTCGCTGCCTCTCCTGCGCGCCACCCTCGGTGAAGGGCGAAAGGGGAGGGGAGGGCGAGACGAGGGTTTGGTGGAGGCCGAGTTGCCGCGCCGCATTCCTGGCCGAGGGTTCGGCCGGGGGTGGGGTGGGAGGGGGGGTGCGCCACCGCGCCGGAAGGCCGTCGGATCCAGTTTGACTGCCGCCGCCGCCGCCGCTCACATTCCCTTCTGAGCCTCGGTAAGCATCCTGCTTTCTCCGTTTCCCTTCCATACATCTTGCGGTTTGTGTCTAGCACTTGCCCCGGCTGAGATTGGTGGCTCATACTTCGTTCTCCGTGTGTCTCGTGCTGCTGTGTTGTTTCCTTGTTCTTTTGTGCGAGATGGTGGCTGATTTGTTCTGGCAAAGGGTGTTGCTTCGTTGGGTAAGAGAGAGGGGGGCCAAGGAAGGAGAAGAGCAAGAGCTGTGGCGGCGGCGGCCAGCGAGGGAGACGATAGGATTAGGTCACGCAGGGGACATGCGGCTAATTGGGCCACGGAGTGGCAACCCAATTGTCGTGTCTTATTACTCACCTTTTTTCTTTTCTTCCTCTATTTTTCCGTTTTGTTTGTTGATTAGGCCACCGTCAAAGCTATAAGCCTCATTTAATAGAAGTGTTGTTCTTTGGACAGAAAGATGAAGATGTGGTCCAGCCAAGATTTGGATATGACATTACAGGTTCATAAGCAAATCTGGGCGCGGCGAGGCGCGCAGTTGACCTAGTACTATATAGCGGCCATATATTCAGCAGCCAGGTTCTATATATTCAGCAGCCATATACTATATAGCGGCCATACTATTATTTCATGGGTCTAAAGTTCAAGTTCAAACTAAATATAATTAATTCCAATGAGTGGCAAAAAAATAATGAACTAAAAAAATAACCCAAATTTCATGGGGCACATACTTTGTTGTCATTTGTCTATACAAAAAACTTCACATTGAAAATCCTATGAGACTTTCATTTCGAGTACAAATCCTTCCGACTAATCCGCAGCTCTCTGAAACTTCTTCGGAGATCTTCCGGTTTGTAATCAGCGTACGTTATCACTTGTCCGAAACGCTGTGAATTTTTTTCACACTATCCCCGCATGAAACCATGACATTTCAACAAGTCCCATGATTTTTAGACTTTATTTCCTACTTTTTATTTTTTTTTGAACATCCGTGCGCAGGCTTGCGGTCATGTTTCGTGATCAACATGCTTCAAGTATTCAGTTTTTTCACAGATACGACATCAATTTTGATCCACACTACTACAAAATGAGTTTGCAGGGGCGGATAAAAACCCATTTTTATTCGCTGCTAATAATAGGTGTTTCCAGGGGCGGGTACGTCACCCGCCCCTTAAAAACCATTTCAAGGGATGGGTCACCCCTTCACCCGCTTCTAGAAATTATTTTCAAAAAACAAAAAAAAGCTCGCCCACCGGCTGCTAGCCGGCGGCCACCGTGCCTGCACCCGCATCCGTCGTGCCCAAGCCCCGCATCCGTCGTGCCTGGGCCTCGCCGGCCTCCGCGCGCGCCATTTGTAGCAACGGGTCAAGTGCTACAGTAACTCTGCTCCATTTATAGCAACGGGTCAAATTTTGACCCGCCCTTAAAAAAATTCGAGGTGTTCCTACAAATTATTTTTGTAGTAGTGCCAGATACATGAATATCACTTTTCCTTTCAATGATTTCGAAATTTCGACCCACTTCTAATTTAAAAATAACTTCAAAGAATATTCCCCGCAAACAGAAAAAATAACAAAATATAGTAAAACAATCAATAAAAGTATCATATGCTACCAGGAATTAACTTTTCAAATTTGAGTTGAGAATAAAAAAGTTTGAATGCAAAAAAAAGAAACTCTTTGCCGAGTGCCAGGTGGCAGGCACTCAGCGAAACTAGCTTTGCCGAGTGCCCACTGCATGCACTCAGCAAAATTTAGTCTTTGCCGAGTGCCAGCCTTGCAGCACTCGGCAAAGGTAACGTCCGTCAGCCACCCCTAACAGCCGGCGCACACCGGGCGCTCGTGCTGGGCACGTGCGCCCCCTTTGCCGAGTGCAGGCCCAGTGGCACTCGGCAAAGATAAAAGATGCTGAGTGCCCCTTCTTTGCCGACGGCCGGCACTTGGCAAAGGTTGGGCGTGCCGAGTGCCGGGTGTTTGCCGAGTGTTGTGCCTTGGGCACTCGGCAAAGAGGCGCTTTGCCGAGTGCCCGTGTTCTGGCACTCGGCAAAGCCGGTGGCACTCGGCAAATATGAGTTTTCCGGTAGTGCTCAAAAGGTAGGTGAGGCATGAAGATATCTGATTACAGGTCAAGGTTCAGGTTCTCAAATTTCTACCTGCCTCATCTCTATCTCTCCTGTATTAATACGATACAGCTTGGAATCGAGGCCTGAATACCAGCTAAGCCCATTGGGGTCCTGGATTCCTGACATTGGGTTCCATGGTTCGCTTGGGCCAAGTCGACAAGGGGCGGACCGGGCGGATGTAGCTCAGTGTGAACTGTGAAGCAGTAGCTGTTGCAGTGGTAACACAACCACATAAGTAACTATTGTATTAGAACAATCGATTCTTTGCTTCATTCTAGTGACGACCTTCCTTTTCTCTTTCCCCTTTCGCTTTCTCTTTTCCTTTTTCTAGCACTGTTTTATTTGTCGGTTGTGTTTTATATATAACAAGGCTGCTGCAAGGGACAACCGGACAGAGTAACAAGTTTCTTGCTTGTCTAGCTAGCCTCTTCTCTTGTTTGCCTCTTCACCTGTATTGAGGATAAAGAAGTTGAGTGCGTTTAAGTTACTGGATCATCATCTCTTGCCGTCCATATACTATACGGCGGCCATATTCAGCAGCCAGGTACTATATATGGGAATCCTGCTTGTCTATTCGTTTCTTATTTTTGTATATATAGTGATACTTCATGGCTAATACTCCACTACTGAGAGATTATGATAGAGTATGTATATATGTAACATAACACGGGCTAATGTTTATCTGAGGATACTTCGAAAAATATAAGTAATAATGGTATCATGAGTTCGTCAGGGGAAGCATTATATATGGACCAACGTCTCCTGGAAGCAGCCACACGTGGTGACGCTCCATTAATGAAGCAACTACTAGCTGCACCTGGTGACTCGGACGTGCTGCTCGGGACGACTCCACGGGGAAACAACTGCCTCCACATCGCCTCCATCCAGGGCCACGAGGAATTCTGCAAGGATGTCCTGACGACGCTCGACCATTCTCCGGCTCTCCTCTCGGCCGTCAACAATGATGGCGAGACGCCGCTGCTCACCGCAGTGACAAGGGGCCGTGTTCCTCTGGCCTCTTTTTTACTCGGGTGCTGCCGTGACCAGCAGCTGAGCGAGACGATCCTGAAGCAAGACAAGCACGGATGCAACGCCCTGCACCACGCAATACGCAGCAGGCTCAGGGACCTCGCGCTGGAGCTGATACAAGTGGAGCCTGCTCTGTCGGAAGCTGTGAACCAATCCGGCGAGTCACCCATGTTCATCGCGGTGATGAGGAATTATGAGGACGTCTTCGAGAAATTGTTGGAGATTCCGAGTTCTGCTCATGGCGGACCCGGAGGCATCAATGCTCTGTATGCTGCCGCGAGAAACAGTAACTCAGGTAATGACATCAATAGACTCATCCCAAACTAAATCAATCAATACAGACACCATTATTCCATATTTCCATGCATGGCTAGCTAGCTGCTGACCCTCTAATTAACTAATTTACTGCTTGATTTGATTTCTAGTCATCGCTAAAATGATTATGGAGACACGCCCTGCTCTGGCCAGTGAAGAAGAGGGAAGGAACAAGAATACTCCACTGCAGCTGGCTACACTTTGTGGCAGGATTGACGTAGTAAGAGTACTGTTGGAACACGATCGGTCTTTAGGGTACAGGTTCTCCGCAGATGGGGAACCACTTCTCGTTTCTGCTGCATTCCGAGGCCATGTCAGTGTCGCTCGAGAGCTCCTTAAATATTGTCCAGATGCGCCCTATACCTACACAAGTAACGGTTGGACATGTCTGTACGTAGCTGCAATCTTTCAACAGACGGAGTTTGTAGAATTTGTGCTGGGTTTGCCACAGCTCCGTGGACTCATTAACATGCAAGATTCAGACGGAAATACTGCTCTGCATCTCGCAGTCGCCGTCTGCAATCCCAAGATAGTCGCTGCTTTACTGCTTCGCCAAGACATTGACGTCACAATGATGAACAAAAAGACTATCACGCCAATCATGGTATTATCTGGTGCCGCCGACAAAGCCAAGACATTAAACTGGGTAAGGCTATGTTTAGATCACTTTGCATTTTGTATTTTTGCATTTTTGAAAAGAAATCTTCAACATTTGAAGTATTAAATGTAGACTAATCACAAAACTAATTACAGATCTCGTCTGTAAACTACGAGACGAATCTAATAAGCCTAATTAATCCATATTTAGAGCATATTTTGCACCTTTGCATTTAACAGGGGTCTAGAATTTATTTGATTTAATTGAATGAAAAATGGGCCAACGCTAAATTAAATTTTGAACAAACCCTAGCAAATTCTGGGGAACATATGAAATGTTCTCAATTGTCTGTTGTTTGATATACTAGTGTTTCGATAGACACTTTTAAGTTGAGCATCCACCTAGAATTGAGGTTATAGCTCTTCACGACTAAACAATAAACTATGTCTTGAATTCACAGTTTTGTGCGAAATAGATTTCACCTAGAATAGAGGTTTGCGCTTCTTGTTATTTGACACATTCAGCTTGGCCAAGAAACTCCATGTGCTTAATTATGAGAAATTCAATCTTTTCTTTTCCCATTCCTCAAATGGTGTAATCTCTGTATTAGGAACTCTATTCAGGACAAGACATGCAAGTCAATATAGCCTCACTCCACCATTCCTTAGATAGTCCCACTGTTTTAATGTCGAGATGGCCGACTAGAGGGGGTGAATAGTCATTTCTAATTCTAATTGCTATGGCTAGCCAAAAGCAAATGCAGAAGTGAACTAATTCGCTTAGCCATGACTACATGATTTTGCCTATATTACAAGCTAAATTATAAAAGATCGTATGCAATGTATTACTATGGTGCCAAGCTAGTGGGAGCTCTCCTATATAATTGTACTTTGTGATAAGGTTACACAAACCAACTCAACTAGTCAATCAAGCAACTAGGAGCTTCTACATTTACTAGTGAGACACTAAGCATAAGCTACACTAGTACTAACACTAACACTACTAAAATTTTTACACTACACAAGTATATATAACTAGAAAGCAACAAATTAGATACACAAGCTAACTAGCTACACAAGAGCAACTACAATAGCACAAGTACAGGAACAAATAAATTTCTAGTGTTTAGGGGGTGCAAATAAAGCGGGATATTAAGTTGACGCGATGATTTTTATCTTGAGGTTTGGTGGCTTGCCAACTACTTAATCCCTATTGAGGCAAGTCCCTTTAGATTACCGCTTCAACGAGCTATGAGCACAACAAGCTCGGCCACCAACTTGGCAACTACGTATATAACCCAGCATGTCACCGAGGACCTTTTCACACCTCACTTCTACTAGAGTCGCTCTTGGTCAATCTTTGGCAGGGTAAACACTATCCTCATCAACAATGTGATCTCACTCAAGAGCACCGCACAATCTCTGTGAAAGCTATGATGGAGTATACAAGACACAAACTATCTAGGGGGTGACAACATCCAAGAGTAACAAGTACTAGCAGCTTGCAACATGATCACCTAGTGTTACTCTCTCAAATGCACCGCTTAAGAATCACTCACTCTCACCAATCAAATGAACTCCACTAATCTTATGTGAGAAAAGGGCAAAAACTATGCACAAAGGGTGGACACTATGTGCCCAATGTGCCAAACAACCCCCATGGGCTGGCCACCCCTCTATTTATATAGGAGACACCTCAAACTAGCCTCTATGGATTCTTCTTGTGCTGCAGCATTCTTGGTGGTCAGACGCCCGTGCCCTAACGGTCAGAACATGCGCGCCAACAGCTCACTCTCGTCCAATGGTCGAATCGGATTCATCTGGTGGTTCTTACTCGGTGACCACTGGATAACTACTGTGTCATCAAGAGAGCTTCAAAATTGTGTATTTAAGCACTGAAAAATCCAGTACTAACCACTAGATAAAGCGCTACCTGCTTTGAATGTCAACAGAAGCTCCCGCGCTGTTGTTCCTACCTAGCAGTTTGACCGGCCAAGCCATGTGGTTAGACCGGCCTCTTGTTAGTGGCCCTTGGCCCAAATAGTAGCGCCTCTTCATCTGGTACCCGTGCATCAGCGAGTTTCAGAGAAAGCTTATGTTCAAAAAAAGATTCGGAGAAAGCACCCCGCCGTCATTCAGATGGGCTGCTTCTCGTGCACACATTGTGCTTGCAATTAGATCAGGCCTAGCCCATGGTCTAACTACTAGGGCCTCCTAATTTGGCCCAAGTCATAGCCCAAGGGCTTTCACATTTGGACCAAGTCAATATATTGCACCTTAGTTTTAAACATGAGTCTATAATATTTATTTGATTTAATAGAGTACAAAACGGGCCAAACCCAAAATTAAATTTGTCATGTTAATAGTTGCTACAGTATTTTTTAGACTTTCTACTAAACATGGTTTTGTCCTAATATTATTTTTCAGTCTTCACATCACATGAGGTTGAGCCAAATAGAAAAAGTTTGATGACTAAAACGACCACTTTGACTATCCAGATAAAATTCAGCCCAAAAAATATAGATTTAGAACTGATGCCATCATTTTAATAGTTCATAAGATTAAATCGAGCCTAAATATAAAGTTTTAGGACTAAAATGGTAATTTTGAAAGTTTGGGAACGAAATTGAAACTTAAGTGATAATTGAGGGACAAAAATAAATATTTCACTAATGGCTTTTGCTCATGTTATTTAGAGTCTACCGTACTGATCATAAAATATTTCTGATTTTTAGAATTTCTAGGATTTATCTTAGGTTCGGTTCAGCCGAACTGCTTTTTAAGTTGCTACACAGCTACAGCCACAAGTAGTGCAGCGGAGCGGAGCACTCCCTTTGTTTAGTGTGTCATCTGTATTAATTTGAACGCTCCAAAGAAGAATATTACCTAATGTAAGCACCACTTCCATGCTTCTTTATACTTAAGCAGAACGAAGTGTTTATGCTTATGTTGAAAGCTGATCCTCAAGATGCAAGTTCTATCGCTGTTATCCACAATGAAGTCAAGGCCAAAGTGACAATATCAACAAGGGAGGCTATCAAGTCACTGACTCTAACATACACAGGCAACACTTCCCTAGTGGCTATCCTCATCACCACGATTACCTTTGCAGCTGCTTTCACATTGCCTGGAGGTTATAGCACTGATCCTGGAGACGAGGGGCTTCCCACCATGGCAAGGAAGTTTGCATTTAAGGCATTCTTGATCTCAGATACCATGGCAATGTGCTCCTCACTTGCTGTTGCCTTTATATGCATCATAGCAAGATGGGGGGATCTTGAGTTCTTGCTTTACTACAGATCTTTTACCAAGAAGCTCATGTGGTTTGCATGCATGGCAACCACCACAGCATTCGCAACTGGTTTATACACAGTTCTGTCTACTCGTCTCCTATGGCTAGCTGTTGCGGTCTGCGTTCTGACGTCTTTACTGCCCATTCTTACAAAGCTTCTTGGTGAATGGCCCATCTTGAGACTGAGATTTCGGTTAGGACGGGCTTTCAAATCAGATCTCCTCAATATGGTCTAGCTTCATCACCTTCAGTTACTGGTTCCAGTTGTGTTCTTGTTTTTATGTTGAAAACATAAGGATACAATATATGTTGTAAGATTTAATTGTTGCCAAACAACACTTTTGTTCTAATAATGTAGAATCCCTGTAATAAAGGCAGAACTATGTAATTTGAATGCAGAGTTTTTTTTTTATGAAACATGAGGGGTGTGACCCCCTAGTGGAATATATCTCTTCTACAACTAAACAATATATGAGGAGCAATCTTCCACATCCTGCCTTCGCTCGCCTCCCTGGCCCTTCACCTCGCTCCCCCGCTCTTGGGCTCACCAGCCATTTCACCCCACACCCAGCCCTCCGGCAATCAATCACGTCCAGAACCAAAAAAAAAGGAACGCCCCTCGCTCTCCACAGATATCTGCTAGCCTAGCACCATCGCACGTGCCCTCACGCCACAGCTCTCGTCCTTTTTGAAATAAAAGCTGGCTCTTGTCCTCGCCTAGCCGTCGTTGGAAACTTTAACTATTTGGCATTATTAAGAAAACCACCTCTCCGATAACCACTCTTACAAAAATTTCTTGCACAAATGCTACAGGAGAGAAGTTTAAACACATTCTTTGCCATTTTTGCTCATGTGGCATGCCATGCAGACTGGATATGATGGCGCACAGTCAACAACCCCACACGCTTTGTCCATCCTGCCCCTGCACCTTTTCTTCTCCCTATCCAGTGACGTGCCCTCCCCCTTCTCTCAATTCTTTTCCTCACCGCTGCCATCTGCTCACGCTCCGTCCCCGATGCCGGCTCTTCCTCCCCCATCTGCCCTGCTCTTCCTCCCGCACAACAATGTCGCATGTGTGCGAGCCGTCTAGCGGCACAATGATGACGAGGAGGCTGATGAGGACATCAACAACAACGATACATCCACACCGACACCGCCGCTGCTCGGACCTATTACTCGTGCTCGTGCTCGTCAACTCCATCATCAAGTAAGTTCATTCTTAAACTCTTGTCCATTATATTTAGACGATGGAAACACGCACGCTTCTGTTTTACTCAGGTTCAATGGAGAGGATAAGAAGGGGAGGGCATTTGCGTGGGCTGGATTTGGACAGCAGGACAGTACGAGTTTGTGACATCGACCCCGACCTCATCCGGAATCCGATTGAAGAGTTCAAGCACATCACGGAAAGCTTATGAAGTCTACTTTCAAGCAGATCTGGACACTCGATGATATCTGTTCAGAGTTGGACGCAGCCCTTGTTTCCTTTCAGACTGCCGCTCTGTCCATGGTGCTGCACCACCAATTAGGCCCAATTGGCCATGTATCCCGTAGAGCCCAGCAAGGGCGCGTCCTTGGGTTTGGAGGGGAGCTTCTCTGGCCGCCCCACAGTACATATATCCCCCAGCCGCCACCATGGTGAGGTGGGTTTTGTTTCCATGAACTAACAGTCGCTACTTCTCCTGGAGCGCGCGTGCTGATCCAGCCGCCTGTCTCCTCGTATTCATAACCCCACATTCGATTAATCCAGGTTGAGTTCTTGTTTCCCCCCTTGCGATTTCAGTGCTTGTTTACTTGTTCTTGCGAGTTCTTCGATTTGCTTACAGGACGGGTGCCATCATGGCCGGTGTCGCCCATCGCAAGGGTGCGGCAACCAGGGAGGAGGTGTATCGGTTGCTAAGGCGCGGCGCCTCTAGATTGCTGAAGTCGGACCACCAACGTCTCCTCTTCCCCTCAAATCGAGTTATCCAGTTCATCCTCACCGAAAGATTGGTAAATCCCCCACGTGTTCTCATATGTCAGACCCGGGCCCACTGGACTGTGCACATCGTATAGATGTGAGGAAGATTCCAGATACACACAAGGAAGGAAGAAACCGGACTCCAACTAGAACTCCTCTGTAATCCTCCTAGGACTCTACTTTGTAATCCTCTTAGGACTCCTATCTTGTAAACCGACTAGAATTCCACCCCCTGGACTATATAAAGGAGGGCGGGGTACCTAGGTCGGTATGAACCCACAGCTAGATTGCTCAACAGAGCACAACACCCTAGTGCAGGGCGCAATATACCAAACGAGGACGTAGGGTATTACGCTATTCTGGTGGCCTGAACCTGTCTAAATTTGTGTCTTGTGTCCTTGGGTTTACCTTCAAGTTCCAGATTCGGCGATCCACTCCCAACAATCTCCTACCTTAGGGC
This sequence comes from Panicum virgatum, assembly GCF_016808335.1. Classification (NCBI taxonomy): domain Eukaryota; kingdom Viridiplantae; phylum Streptophyta; class Magnoliopsida; order Poales; family Poaceae; genus Panicum; species Panicum virgatum. The sequence continues at coordinate 28,384,255 of NC_053153.1, read as the reverse complement.
ATCCCAAGGTAGGCGAGCGGTAAAAATACCGACAGTTGGTAATCAGAGCAATGTTCATCAGTGAGAGATTTCCTTTTCCTCACTATTTTACTTGTCCAATAGTCCAGAAAAGCCAAAAAAAATTAGTAGAGTAGTTTTCCCGAGATCCCATAGAACCTTCGAGCCTTTACTAGAACTGCTTGGTTAGGGCTTGTTGTGTCTTCGGTTGCATCAGATTGTGTCAAGTTGTTGGTCTTAGTTTTAGTACTTTTAGAGTTTTGAGTCCTTGTCACACCTTTTCAGTCACAGCCGTGCATCACCTATAGTTGGTTTTGATCTTTGGACCGAGTTGGAAGTGCGCCTGGAGCAAACCTGTTGGAGACCGAGTGCCTCACTGCAATAAACAGAGGTCGGTCTAATCTGTGCAGAAGGCCAAGTAAAGTTTCTGCAAATAGGTGGAGTTCGGTCTAATCTTCTTTTTACATTTTTACCCCTACTCTTTTCGGAAAAAGTGTATGTGCTGATTAGCTCAATTGAAGTCCTTTGGTCATATAATCAGTTTTTGAGTGTCCCCTGAAAAAAATAAAAATAATAAAAAAAGAAGAAGAAGAAGAGATAAGGGGCTGATTCTTCCATTGCTGTTATTGTTGTTTCGGTTGGTGCTTTGTGGCTTCCCTTGTGTCTAGGCTCGCGTCTCTAGCATGGTCTAGGGACCAACACAAGACCAACTCGACTTGTTTTTGTGACTAACGTGGTGTTAGTATTTTCTTGTGCTCTTTTAGCCCACCTACAGCTCCACATACTCGATTTTCAGCTTTACAGGAGTTTTTGCTGCAGCACCGATACACTTTTGTCCTGGTGCCCGACTTGTTGTTGCCGACCCTCCTGCGAGCAGGGTAAGAATTGGTAAGAGCTAGTGTAACAGGTTGAGAGATAGAGCCTCAAATTAAGCATCTCTAGCTGTAGGGAATTTGTTCTACTTCACTTGTTCCTGTTTGCTCTTGTGCTTTTACCATGGCAGGTTCGGGGGAAGAAGACGATGACGGTGGAGGTCTGCTTACACCTCGCACCAAAGGCATCATGCATCATTTTAAGAAACAAGTGAAGGAGTACACGAAGGAATTGATACTGACTTGCAGGTGCTTAATGAAAAGATTGGTGTACTAGAGAGTGGACAGATTTCCACCAACAGCAAGCTTGCCGAGTTGGAGGTGTTGGTTGGTCGTGTTGACAAGAAAAGATCACACACCAAGTCCAAGAGCACCGTTCGCCAAGCTCGGACTACACTTGGTTTCAAACCAAGGCGTGCCAGTCAATTTGACCTGTAAATTGACAAGGAAATCAACAAACCTTCAAATTCAAGAACGTATCGGCTAGATTTTCGAATGACTCTCACGCGGTGTATTGGCAAGGTGCTGCCGATACGGAAGACGACAACAGATCGAACAAGATAAACGTGTATTAAAAGCGATCTTAAGGAAATCGGCAAGAAATAGCCGATACCGGTATGCAACAGACGGCTAGATCTAAAACCGACACATGCCAGGAGACAATGCACAAACCCACGAATGTGTGAATCTGAGCAAATCTAAGCTCACAACGGATCTAATCGGCTCTGCAAGATTTAACACGACAGCAAGAGAACTAACAGCCGGTTAAATAGAATATGAGCCGGATAAATTGTGAATAGATCTAAACAAGAAAACAGTGATGCGCCAGAGATTAAAACTTAGATAAATTTGATAACTTTTGAATAGATCTAAACGAAGCAACAACGATACGTCTAGAAGCTAAATCTTAGATTTACTCGGTAAACGAACACTTACCAGCAAACCAAGTCGCTCGAATGGGAGGCGTCCTTGATCAGCTTGAAAGAACTCGTGAAAAAGAAAATAGCGAAGCCGCCGACGAAAAAGTAAATTACAGGAAAGAGTAAAGGTTTGTTTGTTGGATGCGTATCAATCTTCTACAATGACCAGGGGTACATATTTATACTCTACGCTAACCGAGTCCTAGCCGATCATGGCAAAACACAATCTTGACACAAAAGAAAACTATCCCAAGACAAAATATCACCTGTCAAACAAGGATCCAACTGAATCTAGTCAACTTAATCTCTCGCCGGTCAACAAGATCTCCAAACAGAGAACCATCAGCCTACCAAATCCAACACTTCTCTCCAAACAGAACCTTTTCTCCTTTTCAACACTCAATCCTGACACGGGTCAAAATCTGGTGTCAACACATGCCCCCAATTTCGGAGTAAAATGTCCTTTTATTTCGAAATTAAGTTTCGTCATGATGGCTTTTCTGAACGGTCGCCTCAATGCTGCCACTCCTTGTTCCTGGTGCGGGCGGCGAGCCAAAAACTCTTCTTTGCCCTTCACCTCTCGCCTTCCCGTCCGCACAATCGGAATACGCCGATTCACCTTTCGTCTTTTTTCCATATGCTCCCTCAATTAAATTCAGGGGTAAAAACTGCACCAGCACCCCGATAACCGATTCATCTTCCTCACTTTGGATCTATAAATAGCTTTTATCGGCATAGTAAGCCCTCATCGGCCATAGCTCTTCTGTTCCTTCTTCCTTCCTTAGCCCAAAAAACCCCAGTCTCTCTCTCTCTCCTCCAGCAATGGCGAGCAACAAGCGCGCCGGCGAGAGTCCTTTCGATGAGCCTTCATCCCTTCGCCCCCGCCATGGGTAGCATATCCTTCTTCCTCATGACCAATGCTGCACTTCAGATTTGGATCTTTAACCAGTTCTTGATCTTTGCAGAGACAACGACGCCAACCTGCTGGAGAACTTCCATGCCCTAGACGAGGGTACCCACGGGCTCATCCACGACCTCCTTCGTGAGAGGGTTGCCAGCTCACCACCGTCGATGCCAGGGTTGCCAATATGCTTTCTTGTACTAGTTCTTTCCATGATTGCTTCAGCTTCTTGCTTCTAACCCTCTTCTTTTCTAACCTGGAGTCACAGGTTCAGGCCCTCCTCGACGCAGCCCAGGTTGCAACGGACTCGGTGAACGCTCGAGGAGGCACCGTCGCCGACCACCTGCGGAACAACCCCAGCCGCGTCAAGGAGGTTGCCGGCTATGGGGCCCATCACGGCGCCGCCGTCGCCATCACCGTGGTGTCGACCATGTCCGGGAGTGGCTACCGGACATTCCATCCCGTCTTCCCTGAGGGCGAGGCACGAACGGAGTTCGACAAGCTCGTCGACGACCTCAGCATCGTTGCCGATGCCATCGTCGACACCATCAGCCTGGATGTGGTAGTTGGCGGCGTCTTTACTGAGGAGTCAGATTAAGTTGTTGTAATCAACGTTACAGCCTAATTGGCTCCTCTGTAAATATTAATCAATGGATGGGCCTCCCCCTTTTCTTTGCTTTGTCTAGTTCTGAATTTGGATTTCTTTTGCATTAACTGCAACCATCATATCAACCGAATTCACGCGCCTCCATAATCCAAATCAGAGAACTGATCACTAAAAACCCCCAATGAGTAAGGGAAAAACACCACATGATCTTGAACAAAATCCATTCGTGTTGGGTGTGTTTTTTGCACTAAGGGTGATACGTATCATATCGGCCATGAAAGCAACCGAACGCATCCACATTGTGATCGGATCTTTCCTCTTTCCGCACGGAAAGATGACACTTCCTTGCATCGACCATACCATGAACCGAACCGATTACTTACGCTATCGGCTATGCATCCACCCATAGACTAGGATAGTATTTCTTCAAATATTTTCCATGAAGTGCTCTGGAAAATTTTTCTCCTTCCAATGTCTCCAAAATGTAAGCATTACTAGGAACACATCTATTAATTTTATATGGCCCCTCCCAGGTTGGGGACCATTTGCCGAATTTAGGATCCTTAGTTTCCATTGGCAAAATCAATTTCCACACTAAATCCCCATGGTCAAAAGTTTTGACTTTGACTTTCTTATCATACCATCGGCCCACTCTAGCCTTGTTTGCTTCAATATTTATAAGATCATTTAGTCGATGACCAGCCAAATCTTCCAACTCACCTTTCATCAGTGCCATATAATCATCGGCCATCAACTGATCCTGAAATGTCACACGCCTAGAGCCAAGTTTCATTTCCCAGGGAAGAACAGCTTCATGTCCATATACCAACTGATATGGGAACACCTTGGTGGCTCCATGACAAGCCATTCTGTAAGCCCATAAAGCCTCATTAAGTGTAGTATGCCACTTCCTAGGTTGTTCGTCAATTTTCCTCTTAATCAACTTAATGATCCTTTTATTAGACGCTTCCACTTGGCCATTAGCTTGGGCATAATATGGAGAAGAATTTTATAATTTGATCCCCATACTTGTGACAAATTTCTCAAATTCCTCAGAAATAAACATACAACATTGATAGGTTGTAATGGTCTGTGGAACACCAAACCATTAAATAATATGCTCATTAACAAATTAGACCATATCTTTACATATCCTGTTTTTCAGAGGAATTGCTTCAACCTACTTAGTGAAGTAATCTGTTGCCACTAATATGAATTTGTGATTCTTCCTAGACAGTGGATAAATCTGACCGATCAAATTAATCCCCCATCCTCTAAATGGCCACGGCTTAATTATAGGATTAATAGCCGGTGCTGGTGCCCTTTGTATGTTACCAAATTTCTGACATTCTTGGCAACCCTTATAATATATAAAACAATCTTCCAACATTGTCGGCTGCTGGGTATTTTAACGACGCGAATGATTCCGCAAGCGCACGGAAACCGTCGTACCTTTCACCCGTGAGTATTCAAGGGAATCATTTCCACAGGGAATGTGTATGCACTAACTCCTAACTCAGTCGGTCCAAGGACATACCAAGATAAAGTGGCAAGGCTGGAGAGGATTCTTGTGGTAGCACTAAAGATGAGTTAAAGGTCGATCTCTCGGGTTAGGATACTCACTTCGGACATCGGCTTACCCTTGAATTGGTCAGGAGACTCTGGCCAACAGCTCTATGCTATACCCGAACATGGAGGATTACGAAGGATCGACAGGGCTGTCACCACCTGCGATCTACCTCACATACCATGGGATATAAGGCAAATAAAGGTAACCAATAGCCCAGACACCACGTATACGCTACTGGATACTACTGCAGTCTAACTACATTTGACGTCCCGTAGCAAACTACAGCACTCCATATAAATACGGAGCGACGAACCCGCGAGTATGAGAACTGATCTCACTCAAGCAAAAGTACTATGCAACACCGGAAACGTAAATACTAGCTTACTCACACCAGAGGAATCCAGCATCCGTAGAGGTACAAGACCGGAGAAGACGGCCGACAAGTCCGGTGCTTCCCTGAACTACTCCTCACTCTCCTCCTACTCTAAGCACTAGCCTAGGCAGGGCCTCGCCTTTAGCGTTGGAGCACTACATCTTCAAGTGGAGGAAGAGAACTTGGTGGTGTGTGTTTGAGGGGGTGAGGGACGTCCCCTTTTATAACCCAAGGAGGTCGGTTCCCACCAATTCTGATAAGGGTGCATGTCAGCACCGCCTTCAAGACGATAAGGACGAATCTCCCGCGAAAGCTCGAGCTAGATGGCACCTCCACAGGGACGGGCGACCCTGGGGGTCGGTCCCCAGGTGGCACCTCCCTGGCTCTACCTCCCCTGTCTAGGTGATAGGTGGGGCCTGGTCTTATCCCTTGGGTGCATCTTACTTGGCACACCCGTTTCGTCTGGTTTGTGGGCCCTTTTTGTAAGTGAAACACAGGTAACGATCTTCTGTGCTTTTCTTGTGCATTCACTTATGTTTTCTTTTGTATTTCACCTGTGGCTACCTACAAATCACAATTCACCAAAACTCGTGGAATTGATTAGCTATAAGCCCTATGACTAAGTTTGGTGACTGGAATGTTGTGAAAAATTGCAGGAGTTTGTTGATGGCCCTAATTTCACATTCTAGCCGTCAACTTCTCGGGAATAAAATGAGCTCTACACCATGTTCCATTCATATTTTGTTTATTTCTAACGGGTTCCACAAGTTTTGGATGAGTTTTGATTTCAAGAACAAGTGTACCAAAAATGGACAGAATTGGGCAAAATCCCAAGTCGGGCGGCCTCTCCTAGGCCGGCCGGCCTAGTACCCCCATACATGTCATCACGTCTTCGATCAAGGGGCAATGTGATATGAATACAATACCCTGAGTCAAGGATTGGGTCTCGGTTTAATCAGATGGACCGAAAGGCATTGGCATGGATCCAAGGACTCACAAGTCAGCCCAAATTCAAGTGTACATCAGCGAACCACGCCCCTGGACAAGTCACAATGCGTGGAGTGAAACGTTGGTGCAACGGAGGGCCGAGATGGGCCAGAGAGAGGCCGGGCGGCCTCCCTCAGGCCGGCCAGCCTAACACTTCAAGCGTCGAAGCTATGCAAGAAACACCGACCCCAGGAGGAGATCAGGAGCATCCAGGAGAAGGCGATGGCCAGATGGCCACACCCCTAGGCCGGCCGGCCTAGGGGAGGCCGGCCGGCCCCACCTGGTGGCCTCTGAAGCTGGGTCTTGGCGTGGAAGTTAAGCTCAACCACCATAACTGTTTACCACTGATGCCAACTGCTTTACCGGCCAGAAACCGACCTTGGAAGCCTATAAATAGAGACCTCATCCATCACTTGTAACACACCATTGGAGCTCTTCTTTCTTCACTTTACTTTCTAGAGTAGGTTAGTAGCTTGGGAGTTAGAGTCGAGTCGAACTTGCTCAGGATTCCGGAGTCGTCGAAAGTCTGGTATAGCTCTTGTATCTTTCTTTTGACTTTATCAATATAATTTATCTTCTTTACTTTTTTGAGTCAGCTTTACTTTCTGTTGTCTTTTATCTTCTCGAGTCTGAGTGTTCAGCTTGAGCGCGGAAGTTTACATTTGGCTTAGGCTAAGTTATCTCTCTAGTAATCGGGATCTTATCTTACGGGTTTTCTCGTCCAGACTAGAGTATCTCAAGTTAGTGCTCTAGGTTGAGGGGGATTTCTTTCGAAGGCCTCGAGAGAAATCCTAACACCGAGTGCAAATGTGGTGTCTGACCTTAGTGTTAGCTAGAAAGTGTATTCCGCCCCCACGGAACCGTTGTGGTAGGCGGCTGGTGATGACAGTCCTGTCCATCTCTTGTAGCCCAACACGTTCGGGTGTTTTCATAACAGTAGTGCAAGTAGCCATTGGACTCCCCTCTCATCCCTTTCTGAAGTCTTCCCCTTCCAGCCGCCGAAGTAAGCTCTGCTTTCCCGAAGACTAGTTAGGTGTTTAGTCTGATCTAGAGAGGCCAGCTCGATAGTTCAGAAGTGTATCAGGTGTCTTATCTCACTCGTTGTCCTCCCAGCTTCTACCTAACCTCCGTGTGTCCCTCGGTCATCGACTGGCCATTTATCGTACCTACCTATCTGGCTTATCCCCGTCTAGTTAGTCGGTTGACTCAGCTAATGCGGTTATCACTCGATTTACGATAGTCTTTACTATAATGCTTCCCTGAGGAAAAATACGATACCCTGGAATACTCCAAGGTGAAGTGCTACAATGGTGATTTTGTGCGCTTGCAGAATATCTATTCTTTTGGGCATAAGAAACGCCAACAAGCATTTCTGATGATGTTGCCGAGGAAGCAGTTGGCTAAAGATATCATAGATAGTTTGATAAACTTTACTAGTTTGTCACTGCTAACCTTAGCGAGTGCTCTCTCTATCCTTTGATTAATGCAGAGCAGTGCATGACCGGTTTCGACCTACCAAGCAACTTCAATCCGAATCCAGAAAGAATCGGGAGAATCGTGAGACGCCGCATCATCCCACCTTAGAAAAAACTCACTTGGGCCCAAAGTTCCCCGTCCACTTTAGCCTCCTCACCCATGGCTCAGAAGACTCTTTGTCAGTTCTCTGCCCCGTCCTGTAGCCACATCCCTACTGGATTGAACCAAACCAAGCCGGCGATGATGGCTTTGAGCTGAAGACTGGACTGGTGAACATGGTCCAAGCAAGTCCGTTCTGCGGAAGGGCATCCGAGGATACCAATGCCCACCTCCAGAACTTTCTGGAGGTGAGCAACACTATCAACCCCAAGGGAACTACACTGGATATCGTCCGCCTTCGGCTATTTCCCTTCTCACTGCTCGGGAAGGCCAAGACGTGGTTTTACTCCAACAAGGAAGCTTTCACTACATGGGAAGCTTGTTCTAATGCATTCCTAGCAAAGTACTTTCCAGTGGGTAAGACCAATGCCCTCTGGAACAAGATCACCGGAATTCAGCAATTACCGGATGAGACTATCCCAGAAGTCTGGGAACGTCTCCAGGAGTACATTCAAGCATGCACACACTACGGCATAGAAGAATGGCTGATTATTCGAAACTTCTTTCATGGCCTAAATCAGCAAGCTCAGGACCATGTCGACGTAGCAATGGGTGGTTCCTTCCTTTCCCTCGACGTTGCGAGAGCAAAGACGCTGATTGCCAAGATAGCTTCCAACCAAAGTTGGAAAGGTGAAAGGCAGCCAGCCCGTCACAGGGGCGTGCATCAGATCGATAGTGTCAACATGTTAGCTGCCAAGATTGACCTTTTGATGAAGAAGCTGGAATCTCCGCACCAGGAGGTTAACCAGGTTTCAGAGTCTCGAATGACATATGAAACATGTGGCGAGACTGGGCACTCAGGAAATTTATGCCCATTAACTCAAGAGGACACAAACTTCATTGGGAGCAACAACAATCCCAACTCGAGATTCCGTCCTTAGCAGGGTTGGAACTCAAAGCCCAACCTGCCCTTTGGTCAATAACAAGGTATGAATTTTAATAACAATTTTCAGCCCACATTAAAAGACCTAGTGTACGGCCAGAAACAAATAAATGATAACATTAGTAAGAAATTCCTTGCTAATGACAAGATTATGGAGTCTATAGATGCACAACTAGAGGGTTTTAATTATGTTATTAAAAATCAATTGAGCTTTAATAAGATGATAGAAACCGAAGTAGCTCAACTAGCATCTTCTTGTCCTAATGCTAACACGGGGAAATTGCCCGAGCAACCGGAAGTCACCCCGAAATAAAACGTTAGTGTGGTGACCATGCGTGATGGTAAGACCACTCGAGAGCCACCTTTTCCACAGGATGCAGGAAATCAGTGAAAGACTATAACCGCTAGCCATACCGAAGTTGATGACGAGGTGCAGGAGGAGGCCGTCGAATCCAACACTTCGGCTACCCAGGAAGACCCCGTGGAACCCCCTAGAACTTCACGGGACTACCACGATACAACTGACTTACCGTTTCCAGAGCGGGTAAGAAAGCCAGTGGCCGACAAACAATTGGGCAAGTTCGTCAAGGTAATAAAGAAGTTGTATGTCAATATACCACTTCTTGATGCTATGCAGGTACCCACGTATGCCAAGTATATCAAGGATACTCTTGGAAACAAGCGGACACTACCCACCACCGAGGTCGTGCAGTTAACAGAAAAGTGTAGCGCTGCTATACTCGATCCACTCCTGGTGAAGAAGAAGGACCCAGACTGCCCTACCATCACATGCTTGATCGGGGCCCAACATTTCTCGAACGCCCTGTGCAACTTGGGAGCAAGCGTCAGTGTCATGCCAAAGCTAGTTTATGACAAAATTAACCATCATGCACTTGCCCCTACTACCATGTATTTGCAGCTAGCGGTCCAAACGGTTCACTACCCCGCGGAATAGCAGAGAACATTCCGATCAAGACTCGGAATTTCTTCATTCCCGTCGACTTCATTGTTCACGACATGGAAGTCGACACCAAGATGCCTCTCATCTTGGGAAGGCCATTCTTGAGCACAGCAAACGCACACATCGATGTGGGAGACGGAGAAATCCAGCTCAACATCAATGGATAGAAGGAGAAGTTCACTTTCAAATCGAAGGTCGAACAATGCTCACAAGTCAAGGAGATCCACTAAAAAAAGAAACCCAAGAAAGAGACGAAGAAACCATCCTCATCGAATTTGTAGACAGTCTACGGATTCAGGAGGAGATAACAATCCAGGAGGAAGCGAAGCAAATCAAGCTTCATAACCACAGAAATGCGAAACGAAGAATCCAGCGTAAGAAATTTCTGGAATCAAAGAAGAAAGAGGTCTAAACACCATCCACACCCAAGAAAGTGTGGCGAAAGAAAGTGTCATCGCCCAAGACTCCATCTGGCGACGATAATCGAACCAAAGGAATGGAGAGTCCGGCTCCGGACTCAAAACTCGAGCCCTCGCCATAAGATACGTGGTATGTATCATTGCATGGCATATAGGATTGTTTAAATTTTTCCTTGCATAATTTTTTCTTTACTTCTACCTAAGCATGTTTTATTTTCAACCATTCCTTGTTTAAACCTTGAAAATTTACAGAAAAATTTCAAAAAATTTCGGCTGAGTATTAGGCCGGCCGGCCCCACCTCTTTTCTTCTTGCTAGGGGCAGCAAGGGATGGGAACTTGGAGTAACTAGGAAGCAAAGGCAAAAGGTGGGAGCACTGAACGTGCAGGGGCAGGCCACGCGGCCCCATCCAGGCCGGCTTGCTCCTCCCCTCCATTTATGTCCCATCACCATCGACGAGGAGCATCATACCTGCAAGTCTAGGAGCGTAGGCCACTATCGTGGCTCGCTCGCCGCCGCTCAAGGGCCGACCGGCTTGTACTAGGCCGGGCGGCCTGGCCTCTGCACCCGGCTATAAAATCTGGCGAGAGTGACGCTCCCTGATGCACCAGAAGCTCAGGTTCAATTGCCTCAACCGGAGCTCCATCACCTCCTCTCTCTTTCTTAAGTTTCCTTGCTCAATCAAACCCTTAGGAGCTAATTAAGTAAAGATCTTGAGTGCTAGCTCAACCCCAAAAACAAATAAAATCTAAGTAGCAATTAGTGAAGTTCATAAACTAGGAAAACACAAAAATATTTCCCCTTCAAATGAAATCATGGCACGCTGATCGACGGACATTTGTGGTGGTTTAACGCCCCAGCAAGAACGACTAACGCTAACCCTTTTCTTAATTCTTGTTTCCTTCGGGTGTTGCTTGTGCTGACCTTTTGCAGGCACCATGCTGAATCGAGCCAAGGAGAAGGTCAAGAAAGCACTCTTGAGAAGCTTGTGGAGTTCATCTTCTTCCTGGGATAACATGTCGGTCAACTCCGGTCACCGTTCACATGCATCTTGGGAGGAAGAAGAAATTCCCGCAGTCCCACGAAGCTGTTTCCGCATCAGGATCCTTACGATGGTTGAACAAATTGTGGGCAAGAACGACTACGAGTGGCAAGCACTTGAGCTGCTGAAGAGGCAGACTTTCGGCCATGCCAAGAGGTTTGAAACTTGCTTCCTCATCATGACAGGACTCATGCAAGACACGAACCAAGCTTTCACTGCCGTCGGATGGGAGAATTTCGCCGACATCGTCGAACCATGTTCGCAACTCTTGACCATGGAATTCCTCATTTCTCTTACCGTTGAAGAAACTAGTAAAACAATTTGGTTCTTTAATGAACAATTTGAGATGACCCTAAAACAATTCAGTGTCGTGTTGGGTTTTAATAAAAGATGCATTCTTGACCGTAGTTCTTGGTGGAGTATAATCTCTAATGAACCTGTGAGTAGCAAGAAGAGCATAGTCTCCATTCATAATCCTACTCTGAGGTTCCTTGCCAAGTGGCTCACCATGGTCGTGCACCCCCATACAGACCTACACCTCTGCAGCTTACCTGAGCTGTAGTGTCTGTACGCTATGGCGAACAAGATTCGTTTCTCTCCCGTCAAGAGCATGCTCGCTCATTGGCAGAAGATGATTTCGGGCAGAAGCCCCATCGACATAACCTCACTGGTCACTCGCGTGGCGAGGTAAGTCAAAGCGATGGAGGGCACCGAAGTCACCTTCTTGCCTGAGACGGAGGCGTACAGATATCTGGTCGGTCTCGAGCATTTCTTGCAAGTGCACATGATGCGAGAGGGGCCAGGGAATTCTATCTTTATGTGTTACCCCGGGTACGATAGGGAGATCGAGCTTTCATGCCCGAGACTCTCTCTCTACTCGGTGAAAAGTCTAACATTGCAGATGGAGAAAAGAGAATACATCACAGCCTGTCCTCATCATGGGATGGACGAATGGCTCGTCCTCCAAAGCTTCCACAATGGGCTAACAACGACATCCCGAGCCCATATTGATGCTGCTGCTGGAGGAGCTTTTCTCGACAGGACCATCACGAAAGCGAAAGCTTTGATCGAGAAAATGGCCTCCAACCAGGGGTGGAGCGAAGAACGACTCCAACCCCAGATGAAGGGCATGCATACCGTCAAAGAGGCGGATATGATTGCCACAAAGCTGGACCTCCTGATCAAGAAATTAGGAGAAGGGAGCCAACAATAGATCTAGGCTCCCGTTTACGCCATGGGTTCACATTTCACATGCGAAGTTTGTGGCAATGATGGACACTCGGGGAACGACTGCCCCGAGACCCGTGAAGACTGTGCGTATCTCAACAACAACAGCGGGCATCGTCCACCGCAAGGGGGCCAGGGGTGGAACCAGCCGCGTCCACCATTCCAGGGAGGTAACAATTACAACTCTTCTTTTTAATTCGAATTTCAATTCAAACCAACCTCCCCTGAGAGAATTAGTATTAGGCCAAGCTAAAATTAATGAAAATATAAATAAAAAGCTTATGGCCAATGATGAAACCCTGGAAAGTTTAAATGTTAAAATTGAATCTTTGTCCTCAACTCTTAAAAACCAGTTAAGTTTCAATAACATGATAGAAACACAACTTGCACAAATTACTGCATCTATACCTCCTTTGAAAATGGGAAGATCCCAGGGCAACCTGAGGCTCCCGTTGAAAATGTCAACATGGTGTTCACCGGATGGGGTAACCCGTCTCGGCGATCATCACGCACTAACCATGCAGGTGAGCGCAATCCCCCAAAGAACGATGCCTGGGATTAGGGTTGAAAACGGTCGGGATAAATCCTGTTCCATTCCGCTCCGATTTCTACATTTTATCGGCTCGTTTTCGTATTTTCGGGCAAATTTGGAATCAATACGAAATACGGGATGTCAAATTTGAAAACGGGTCAAAAACGGTTTGCCCTGTATCCCGATCATTTCCGTATTTCTCGTATTTGATTGGGATATCCTGTTTTCACAAATTCGGAATAAACCATTTTTTATAGCCCAAACCCACGTCCCTTTAGGCCTTGAGGGGCCAGCCCAAATCGATCTAGGGTAAAGGACTTGCTCACCCCACGCCCCCGACTCCCTCCAGTCCCTGGTCCCTTGCGAGCCGTCTCCCTGCCTGGTGCCTCTCGGGCGCCGCCGCCCCCTCCTCTGAACTTCCCTGAGACGGCCGGCGATCCTCCCTGAGACGGCCCCTCCTCCTATCCTCCCTAAGACGGCCGAGTGCCCCGCCCCCTGTCTCCCACTCGCCATTGCTTGCCGGTCTGGTAATGCGCGGGATGGCTGCTGTCCACGGCAGAAGCCCGGGCTGGCCATGAAGTGCTCCTGCGGCGAGAAGTGCAGAAGCTGGTGCTCCACCATGTCCATGGCTGAAATGGTGGTGGTGGTGGTGATCTTTTTTTTTATTCGTGGGAGGGAAGTTGTAGTCCCCCGACTCCGATCCAGCGAAGAGCTCAATTGGGGTGAGCTCATTAAAAAGATGGAGTGTGAAACCGAGTCTGATGCCTTTTGTGCTGCGGCGGCATGAGACGATGAGCAATCGAGCATGTGGTGGCCAGGATAGATGTTGAAACTTGAAACTCTTTTTATTTTTGTTCTTATTCGGCAATTAAATATTATCATGTTTACAAATATTTGTGCTATTATTATTTGTCTATGTGTTTTCATGTGAGGTTGTTAATTATTATCATGTTTACAAATATTTGTGCTATTATTATTTGTCTATGTGTTTTCATGTACGCATGTCAACTTTGTCGGATGATTGGGCACGATCGTACAGGGTTAGTGTTTTCATTTTGCCTTTTCGTAGACCGTTCGTTTTTGAAATATTTCCATTCGAATTGGATCGTTTTCGATATACCGTGACTCCGTATTCGTATTCGTATTCGTGTTCGACTTGTTCGTTTTCGATATCGTTTTCGTATTCAAATGTAAAAGTGAAAATGGTAACGGGGTTATCCCGACCAATCTCGACCATTTTCAACCCTACCTGGGATGTCCTAGTGGCAGCAGTGCAGGAAGATCCAGGGGTCCCCATGATCAGCTGCTCGATCTACGACAAACACTACGGGCAATGCCTTTGTGATCTGGGGTCAAGTATAAATATAATGCCCAAGGTAATCTTCGAAGAACTTCATTACCCAGCTCATTCCCCAACGTCTATGCTCGTGCAGCTTGCAGATTCAACAACTGGATACCCTGAGGGGGTAGTCAAAAATATGCTCGTACGAGTTAATGGTTCCTTCATCCTTGCCAAATTTACGGTAATGGACATGGAGGGTGACCTCAGAATGCACCTCATACTTGGGCGACCATTCTTGAGGGCCGCCAAGGCAAGGATCGACGTAGGAAAAGGAGAAATCCGATTTCATGTCGATAAGGAGGATATGTTCTTCAAATTCAAACATAGGGAAGAGCAGTGCTTCCTAATCCACCAGGACAGTGAAGGGAAAGCACTCTAGGGTGAACCACTCCCCCAGCCGGAACCACAGCCGACCACATCCAGAAGAAGAAGAAGATCAAAGAAGAAGGTGTGGCAGAGGGTCGAGAGTACGGCTTCGTCAAATTCTCCAGGACAAGCCGAACATTGGTAAACAACTCCGAAGAAGGGTCTTGCACGTCGGACTCTAAACGACGCGTCCTCGCCATAGGTAAATGGTACTTACCTCATATTTACTTTCCGCCATTTGGTTTTTCCACCTTTTTTAATTTTCTCCACTGCATGATTTAAAAACAAAAGCACAAAAATATTTCTATCCATGCTGGAATTTTTCTAGCACGTTTCCCTTTTACAAAAAAATACCAAAAATATTTTCTGAGTTTCAAAATCCTTTGAAAAAATTAATTTGAACATCTTTTCGAGTAAAGTTCTGGACATGCATCAAAATTTCAAATCATATGACCATTGGAGGAGCACCTGGCCAAAGGGGGGAGTCAGTGGACCCACCCTAGGGCCGGCCGACCCCACAGGTCGGTTGGCCCAGGGGTAACAGTCCTCGGACCCACTTTCTCCAATGGCTACTTAGCCGTTGAGGCCTTGACTCCCACTGGTGCATGATGCAGATTTCCTTTAAATAGAAGCCGAGAAGGGGTGTGAAGCTCTCATGCTCACTCTCTCACTCTCACTCCCTCTCACAAATTCTTGATCGGGTTTTCATTGGATTTTGGCTCTATTTTGATTTCAAGAAATCTCTCTCTCTCTCTCTCTCTCTCTCTCTCTCTTATTTCATTGCTGCGAGAACAACCACACACTTGGAGGAACAACTTTCGGGTAAGAGTTTCATTTTTGTTTTACTAACGTAACCCGAACCGAGTTGTTCTTGGTTTGTTCTCGTTCGTTCTTGTTGCAAGCATAAAGGGTGTAGGACGGAAGATTTCCGGAGCATTCAAGAAGATGACGGGGTCAAGCTCATCCCATTCACGGGGTGGGTCGAGCTCCCGTCATTCTCCCAAATCTACACCAACACCGACAACGATGGACTATGAGCATGACGAACAAGACGAATCAATGGAGGAGCAAGCTGCAGAACTGCAAGCCGAGGACATGGAGATTGATGAGGACAACACACCGTACCTCGACTTGCGAAGTGATCGCGAACGTCAAGCCTACGCCATGATCAAGCATCGGAGCTTTGGTCATACAAAGCCTTCGACCCAGACCTCCTCGAGAAAACATGTATGGACATTGACTTCGCTAATGTTTGGCATGCGGTTGGATGGGATGACTTTTTGCCCGTTGAGTAGAAAGGTTCTCGTCTCCTCACCATCTAGTTTCTTTGCACCATACGGGAGGAGGCTAATGGTGTTCATTTCCAAATCTTTGGGAACGAATACTATTATAATTGGCGAGATTTCAGCCAACTCCTTGGTTTTAGTGACCATTTGCCAGTTTCCCTTGACAAAATCTTGCCACGGTTTTGATCGACACGAGTTTTGGGGATTGATTTCGGGTTGTTCATGGCAAGTTTGCACCTCGGTGCAATGACATTCAGAATCTGACTCTTCGTTTAATGCACAAGGGGTGGCTATCACTCTCTTTCCAAGAGATGATCCACGACCAATGCGGAACGGTGAGTTGAAAATATTATACGCCATGGTCAACAAGATCCGAGTCTCCCCTGCAAAAGCAATGGTTAAGCAATGGCTTACAAATTTCAGGATGACGGGTCCTATTGAGTGCACTTCTTTGGTTACACACATCATATCAAATATGGGCATCTTAGAGGGGAACCCTGTTCCTTTCATTGAGGATGACCATGTCTTGATCGATGAGTTTTATTTGGTTCAAGGCAACGTACTCAAGAAAGGTCCGAATGATTCCATGATTTTATTTTCCTTAAGTTATTCAAATAAAATTCTGTTGCCAAACGTGGAGTATCATTTGTGTAACTGCCGTTCGCTAACCACACCTCTTATTCCACAAGAGGTAGCCCGTCGGCATAGTGTTTCTAGTTTACCAGGCAGGATTACGAGAAGCAGGGCCAGAAGGGAAGAAATGCAGCAGCCACAACCACAGCCTTCACATCAACAAGAGGCTGGTGGTTCGACGTGGCAAAGTGCGAGCTCCAGTGAGTGGGCACGGCAGGTCCCAGGGCGCCGATCCACCAGTTCCAGCTCTAGTGGGATTCTACCCACCGCCCGACATTCAGCTTCATCCAGAGGTTTCAACTCTCTTCACAGCTGGCTGAGCTGAACGTCCTCTCCAACAACATCGACGAGTCGCTGTGCCAGCACATCCAGTCCACTCAGGACTGGCAGCGACACACAGGCGAGAGGATCCGCAACATGGAGCAGCGACAGTTGCAGCTACAGGAGGAGTGAAGGGTTTACTACTGTTGGGCTGAGTTTAATCCCAACCAACAGCAGAGAGCCTGAAGCTAGTTTGGGGGAGGACCCCCACGAGAGGTAACTTGTATCAAACTCTATCTTTACCGCTTTCATAAACTTGCATGAAACAAAATAAAAATTTGCAAAACCTAGAAAATCCGTAAAAATTTGCTAAACCTAAAAAATTCATAAAAATTTGCATAACTAAAATCAAATAAAAATTTTCAAATCTTAGAAAACCCAAAAATATTTACTTACTTTTTAATATGTGTAGTAAGTATACCTGATCATGGGCCGCCCGACCCAACGAACCCGAACCGACCCGCCCGAAAAATACCCGACCCAATTCGAAAAATGCATGGGCCGGGCATGAGCCAATATTTTTTACCCGAGCAGAACTTCGGGTCGGGCTCGGGCCGCAATTTTAGCCCACAGGCTGGCCCGACGACCCGAAAAAATCATGATTCTGTGCATCCTATCAAATTTCAATGGCCCAGCCCAACAACAAACCCTATAAATACCTATCTAACCAACCAACCCTAAGCATCCTCATTCCAGCCCAGCCGCCAGACAATGAGCGCACATGCTGCACCCTCCTCTTTGGACTCCGCCCCACCCCTCCCTGTCCCTACCTACCCACCGATTCCCTACCCCCCATGATTCCTCTGCAGTGTGCACGGTCCTCCAGAGGTGCCGAGCGCGTCCTCGCAAGCTGCCGGTGCGATGATCGGTGCTCGCGGCGGCTAGCGGTGCGACGGCTCGCGGCGGCGCAGTGGCCAGGCGGTGCGATGGCTCGCAGGGGCGCGGCAACACTGCCAGGCGGTGTGGTGGCGCGGTTGCGCGGCAGCCAGGCGACGCAGCGGCAAGGCAGAGCAATGGCCAGGCAGCTCAGCGATGCAGAAGCTAGGCGCCGGCGGAGACCTTCCAAGATCTGATCCGAATATTTTCGGGCCACAGGCTGGCCCACGGGCCGTCGGGCCAGACGTCGGGCGGGCACGGGCCAAAATTTCGAGCCAGAGGCTCGAGTCGGGTCGGGTTCAGGCCAATAGAAAAACATGTCGAGTTTCATTCAGCCCGACCTGAACCCGGCCCGGTCCAAGATTTGATCAGGCCTAGTTGTAAGCAGTCTGTTCGGCGCTATTGATGCTCCCTCGAGCGCTCCCGAGGGGCATATGGGGCCGGATCGTGTTTGGGTCAGTGCTGATCTCCCCGATCCAGGACCTTTTTCATTTTTATATTAAAAAAAAAATTCAAAAATATATGTCGAATAGGTAAATTTTCAAAAATGGGTGCCTGTCGCCCCCTAATGGGCGACAGGGTGCCTGTCGCCCACTGGATGGGCGACAGGACCTAAATGTAAAAAAGAATTTACATTTAGGTCCTGGCGCCTAGGGCGCATTAAACAGTGAACTTGTAAAATCGATATAAAATCGTAGAAAAATCGGAAAAATACAAAATTAACTGTTCTGGATTCTATGAAACAAGATCTACAACTTTTGTTACATAAAGTTTTTCATTTGATCAATGTATCTAAATCAATAAAAAAAAATTTTGTACCAAGAAAAATCTGAAATAATTCATTTGGTCTAGTTGTGCTTATCTAAAATTTACCAAACATTTTTTATAGCTCTTAGGAAACAAAATAATGGTACTGCAAAAGTTATGGCTTCTAATACACTGTATAGCAATATGGATAAATAACTCATTTAAACTAGACATATTGCAAGATCTAATTTAAAAACTTATTCTAGAAATGTTTTCTGGGCCTACCAATTTTGTACAAGTCTATGCTCACCATATGCAACACTCTGGCCAAAGATAACATGCATACAAAGGATGTATCTTGAGATTTAAATAAAAGTGCATTAAACTGGTATTTAAAATAGAGCAAGATACATTGATCAAATGAAAAACTTTTTGTAACAAAAGTTGTAGATTTCGTTTCTTAGAATCCAGAACAGTTGAGTTTGTATTTTTTTTATTTTTGTACAATTTTATATCAATTTTACAAGTTCACTGTTTAATGCGCCCTGGGCGCCAGGACTTAAATGTAAATTTTTTTTACATTTAGGTCATGTCGCCCATCCAGTGGGCGACAGCCACCCTGTCCCATTTTTGAAAATTTTCCTATTTGGCATATATTTTTAAAATTTTATTTTTTTAAAATATAAAAATGTGAAAAAGTGCCCCGATCCATGGGTTTGGCATGGGTCGGGGTGCGCCGCGTGTCCCATCATTGGCCCGCTTGGGTCTCTGTGCCATCTGCCCATTCGTTGGGCCGGCGCTGGTTGTACCCTGCTGGCTTTGCCTGCTGAAGGCTGGCTAATTTCCGTTTTATTAGGCCCATGAGGTCTGGTTTTAGCTATATTTAACCCCAGCCCATGTTCAAAAAAGTTAAACAACACTCAGCTCGTTTAACTTGAAGACCTTAATCCCTGCTATATTTTTTCATTAAGAAATATTTAGTACTTTTTTATACTTTTTGTTATTTTGTTATTTACAAAGCGTGCCTACAGTAATGCATTTCTTGATTGGTGGCTAACATGCCTAATAGTTACATACTTAGGCCATGTTTAGTTCCTAAAAAATTTCAAGATTTTTCATCACATCGAATTTTTGGACACATGCATAAAATATTAAATATAGTTTAAAAAATAACCAATTGCATAATTTAGCTATAAATGATGAGATGAATCTTTTGAGTCTAATTAGTCTAAAAAATGCTACAGTAGCCGAATCCAAAAGATTCACGAACTAAACACGCCCTTACATTCTAACATATGTGCTTTTATAAAGACAAGCGACCATTTCTCTGCTTGCGTCCAAAACAGACGGTTCCCAAAGCAGCCAACGACGCGGACAAACCAGTTTGCGCTCTGAGGTGATAAAACTTAGGGACGGCGAGAAGAAAGAAACAAACAGGTCCGCGCGGGCTGCCTCGCCACCTCCGAGCTCGGCGGCGATCGGCGCCGCATCTCGGCTGTCGTTCCGCCCGAGGCAGCGACGACGCACACGCAGCTACATATATTATATATACATCTCCATCCAGCCGGCCGGCTCGCGGGGGGCCTTCGTGCGCGCGCGCATCCATCGTCACTTGGAAGCAGCAGCACCGACCGGAGCGCCCCGCGAGGCCCGGATGATGGTGCCGGTGCCGGTGAGGATGCCTGCGGCGGCGCTGCTCCTGTCTGTGCTCATCACGTGCGCAGAGGTCGCCGCGGGCGACGGCCAGACGATCTGCGACACCGCCAAGTGCGGCAGGGGCACCTGCAGCGAGATGCCGGGGGTGCCGCTCCCCTTGTTTACCACCTCGTACAACTGCACCTGCGACGCCGGGTGGTCGCAGCCGACGCTCTTCAACCTGCCCCCGTTCCCCTTCGCGCCCTGCATCATCCCCGACTGCCACTTCGACGCGGCCTGCTACAACATCAGCCTGATTCCCAAGGGCATACCCCTCACGGACCGTGAGTAGCCAGCCAGCCAGCAGCCCATCCATCGACGAGAGTATCCGAGTGGTACGATGCTGACCACTCTTGTTGCCTGTCGATCCTTGGCGTGCAGCGTGCGTGGCCATCAACTGCGGCCCGGGAGAGTGCAAGCGGGGCGAGGGCTTGAGCTACAGCTGCGTGTGCGAGCAGGGCTACGTCAACTTCCTCAACCTCACCGCCTTCCCCTGCGTCAAGAACTGTACGTGTATATAAGCTAGCTAGCTAGCTGCACTCGTCCATAGATATGATCCTCAAGCCCTGAACTTGCAAGAGCAGGTGTCTTCGGCATGGACTGCTCGAAGCTGCTCGCGCCGCCGCCGGCCCCGGCGCCGTCGACCGCGCCGCCATCTGGTAATCACGACTCGTCCGCTCCTCCTCCCACCGGCCCAAAAGGCAATGCACAGCTGCGCCTGGACTTACTTGCCGGCCGGTTTGCAGATCCGCGCTGATGATCCCCTATATGTGTACCTGTAACCTGTTGCAGGCTCTTTTTCGTCACGGCGTCCTCTGCAGCTGCTGTTGCTGGTCTCGCTCGCCATGGTTGGACAGCTCGTGTAGCCGCATGACGAGGCACAGAGGGATGCTGCCCCCACCCCCGGCAGCCGCTGCCAGAGATGCATCATGCTATATAGAGCAAGTAGTAGAGCATAGAATTTGCATTTGGCCCGTCGAGAACCAAAGTGGAAGGTTTGGGGCATTGGGCACCGGCCGGCTCGTATCAACTGTACAACGCATGTATACATACATACATAAATACATACATACGATTGTTACATGTACATTTACTTCGTCGTGCTACGCGCACGATCCAGCTGCTGTTCACAATGCAAGGAATGCGAATCCATAATGGGATCATCACTTCTCTTAATTAGATCACAAATGGGTACTCCCTCCGTATCCTTTTAGTTGTTGTTTCAGACAACAAATTTACACTAAAATGAACTAAATTTTTTTGTCCTAACGACAAGTAAAGAAATACGGAGGGAGTACAATAATTATAAGGTTCTTGTTCACTGGAATGCGGCAAGTCTGGATTTTGTCACGATAGGGAAAATATGCTAGTATCTTTCAAAACAGTTTCGCCTTAAGTGGCCGTCATTTTAGTGTCATTTATTATTTTTCTTATTTCGCTCGCTGTACGGTTTTGCATATTTTCAAAAAGTTTTATTAAGTCGCCGGCAACATAGTGCACAACGAATTAAAGCATTCATTCATCACAGTTATGATAGCTACTCGCTTATTTTCTATATTCATAGTGTTTGTTATGCATCTAAATATATATTATATCTGAATGTATGGCAACAGTTATAAACCTAGAAAACTCAAAACAACCTACATTTAATTTTGGGACAGTGGAGTAGTAGTTATAAATATCGAAAAGTACTTCAGAGCCGTAGCTTCTTTAAGAAAAGGTGCAAATCTCAATCAGTTGACAAGGAGCAATTTGTTAAGAAAATTTTTGCAAGTCTTGTAGTGGCCGTATGAGACGACAAACATATGAATGGTTTCTTCAAATTTTGCTGCAATGACAAACAAACCAAAAGAACGTTTGCCGTGGACTCAACTAAGTCGTCCTCTACCGTCCTCAGTTTTGCTTATGTTGTCACTGGAAACAAACTTTCGTTTCCTCCCGGGGGCATCATCTAGCTCTTCTGCCCGCTCACCCGAGATAGACACCTTGTTTGTTTCCTCTCAGGATTACGAAAATCATCTTATAATTTATAAAAAACAAATAAACATCACTTACTCCCTTTGTTTTTAAATATATGACACAATTGACTTTTTTCTTCGTTTGACTATTCATCTTTTCTACAAATATTTATGCAAATAGCCAAATCTTCAAGTTAGATTTAAGAGACTCTTGATAATAGACATAAAGGTACTCATTTCACTTCATTTAACTAACTAATTAATTAAATAATATTGGTCAAAGTTGAAGAAAAAAATCAACGGTGTCATATAAAAAAGAACGGAGGGAGTATATTTTTTAAAAGATTATTATAATATGTAGAATTCATTATGCTGCTCTCCCGCAGCTTACAGATTATATGCTGTTTTTTCCTTAAATCCTGTTTTATTTTTCCTTGTGGACTTGTCTCTCGGCCCTCGGACGTCCAAAACAGAACGTTCCGAAGCAAAGCTAAGCATTCTGACGCGTCCAAACGCAGTTCGTCAGTAATTTCTTGCGAACAAACCAAGGTAGCCAGCCAGCAGACGTACGGTGATAAAACTTAGGACCTGCCGCGAAGAAGAAACAAACAGATCCCCGCGTCGCCGTCGCGCTGCCTTGCCAGCTCCGAGAAAGCTAGGCGGCCGCGCGCTGCGGCCGTTTTCTAGCTCCATGGTCGTTCCATCCGAGGCGACAGCGAACCTACATATACATTTCTCTCCGGCCGGCCGGCCGCCGGCCCTCCCAGCCCCAGCGCCGTTCGCCGCCTGGGGCTCCTCCAACATCCTACCGTCTCGTGCCGTAGAAGATCACATAGATGTCGGCGCTCGCGAGAAGCTCGACGGCGTCCGAGCCCGCGGTCCGGCTGCTGCTCCTGACGGCGGCGCTGGTCGCCAGCGCCGCCGGCGCCTCGGTCTGCGACACGGCCAGCTGCGGCAAGGGCACCTGCGCCGAGCTGCCGAAAGTGATCCCCTTCGTGCCCAACTACGCGTGCCACTGCGACCCCGGCTGGTCCCAGCCCTTCCCGGCCATCTCCTCCTCGCCCTGCGTCATCCCCAACTGTAATTGCTGAATTGATCGACCCTGGCCAGTTCGTTAGGATCGTAGCTGCTGACCAGTTCACCAACAACCGTTTCCGGCCTGCAGGTTCCTTCGAAGGCGCCTGCTTCAACCACAGCCTGACGCCGCCGCCTCCGCCCAAACCCGGCTTTCCCATGGAAGGTGAGTCACTCGCCGCCTCATCACCCCTGCCTCATCCTAGTCTCTGTACAGTCGTGTCGAGCACAGGACTGCAGGAGCATGACCTCCTTTCGTTGCGTTCTCTCCGTGGGCATGCCCGTGCAGTCTGCGCCGCCGTGAGCTGCGGGCCGGGGGGAGCGTGCAAGGCCGGCGCCGCCCCGTTCAGCTACAGCTGCGAGTGCCAGCCGGGCTACGCCAACCTCCTCAACCTCGCCGGCCTTCCCTGCGTCAAGAACTGTGAGCATCCACACGTCCGGCCGGGACGACGCTCGCACTTGCAACCGTTCCAAACCTGATTTGAATCTCCCTATATATGTCTGAGTAAGTGGACGGACTCGATTCATTTCGCCTTTGCATTGGCTGCCGTTCAGGTTTCTTCGGCAAGGGCTGCTCCGCCCTGGGACTCGCCCCGGCGCAGGCGCCGGCGTCGCCGCCCTCGCCCACACCGCCCTCTCCGGCGGCGCCGGCGGGGAACCACGACTCGTCGGGGCCGTCCGCTCCTCCATCCGGCACGAAAGGCAATTCAACTGCAACCGATTCGTTTTTTCATGTATGCGCTCGTGCAACGCGTGCGTCGAGACACGACGTTGGCTCAGTGATGACCTTCTCTTTGCAGGATCTGTTTCGTCGCGGCGTCTGCTGCAGCTGCTGCTGGTGGTCACGCTCGCTATGGCACAGGTCATGTAGTTACACACGTATGACGACCTGACGTCAGCAGCAGGGATTGTGAAATGAAATGATGAAGTGGTGGAGTGAAACAATGTATTGTGAGGGGTTCTTTTATTCATCAACCTAAATATCTACTAAAGTTGATGTGGCATTTTATTCATGGTTTTAAATCGCTGGCTAAAACTTTTAGCGGCGGGGCTGATTACGGAGTTTAGCAGGCTATAGCTGGCATTTAGCGGAGTATAGCTAGCTAAGCTGGCTAAATACCATAACGGTTGTCCTTCCTAGCAGCTATAGCCGGCTATTTAGAACCTTACATTTTAGATAACTGCGTAACAAAACATTTCATGAATGACTTATTTGGCATGGGTCTAACTCTGTCTGGAGCAGCTCCACTCCAAAACACTAGGTGGAGCTAGCTCTAGGTGGAGTTGGAGCTGTCTAGATTAGATGTTTTGCTACGAGAGAAAAGAGGTCTTCAGGGTGGATGGCTATTAGGCTACCCGCACCGGGTACTGGAAGGGAGCCGCTACCGCTCCCTCCAGTACCGATTTAGCGGAAAAACGTCCGCAGTGGGGTACTGGGAGCGGGATGCTATTTCCCGTTCCTCTCCCCGTCCGCTCAGCGTGGAGCAAGGAAACACTATGGACGTGGGGCCCGCTCGACCGATGCGTGCAGCCCCAACCACCGTTGGCCCTCCCGCCCGCGCCCGGAGAGAGAAGACAGGGGGCTGCCCACCTCGCGCCTCACCGGCGGAGGGATCCGGGGAGGGGACGCCTCGCAGCTCGCTGATGGCTGGTGTCGGGATCTCGCCGGCGGAGGAGCAAGGGGCGGGCGCAGGGCAAGGGAGTCATCGACGACATCGTCGGGGCTCGGCTTCGAGGACACCGCACGGAGCTCCACGGAATCCACTTCCATGGCGTCGTCGGAGCCCGAGCCGCAGCCGCGCCGAGCCCGGCCGCCGCACGCCACACGGCATGGTGCGATTGCGGCCATGGCGGCTGCGGCTCGTCTCAGGGCCGGCCGGACGGGAGGGGGGGCAGCGGCCATGGAAGGGAGCTTGGCGCGCTTGCCACCGCCCTGCTTGACCACCGCCACCCTGCGCGCTCGCCATGGCCGATGCGGGCTAGTCCGCCGCGGCCGGCGCGAGCGGGCCACCTGCGGCATGCGGCGGAGGCGGGCAGCTGCGCGCGCGATAGAGGCGTGTCAAGGAGGTGGCCGGCGAGCTTGAGGCGCCACGGTCCGCCCGCCGCCGTCGCGAGCTCGAGGTCCGCCACAGCAGCCGGTGCGCGCGCGACCTCGAGGTCCTGCCCGCCGGCCACTCTCCCCTCGCCGCCGCACCGCCGCTCACACTGGCAGCCTTGGTCTTCCGCGCGCTCGCCGGCCACCGCCGTGGGCTGCGCGTGGGCCGCCATCTGCATTGTGCTCGAGCTCCACTCTGGCCGCAGGGGCAGGGGACGGCGCAGGGAAGGATGGAGGCCGGGTGAGCTCGCGAGGAGGGGAGCAGGAGACCGGCGGCGGCGCGTCAAGCCTTGGGGAGCAGGGAGGCCGGCGAGGGAGAGAGGGCGGAGAGGTGGGAGAGAGAACGACAGGAGGGGAGGAGGGCGGTGGATGAAGCAAGAGGGGGGTAGGGAATAAAATAATCTGTTAAGTAGGGCCTATATCCTGGTAGTTGGTATAGAGTAGAGATATAGAGTATGGATGGATGCAGAGAAACTGGCTATAGAGGAGAGAATATCAATGACCAGACATGAATATTCCTTATAGAGGATGAATTTAGAGTATGACGAGTGCAGACTGCCTTATTACCCCAACTCATGGCTCCACATATCATCCTCTCAGGGCAGCCACAATGTTACTCCAAACTGGTTCATAAGCCTCCTAAAGTGGTTCATATACACTGGGAGCTAGTTTTAAAAACAGTCAATAAGACTGTCAGAGGTATAGTAGTTCATAGTGCTATTGCCCACCCACAAGCCTAAAATATTATTTCTTTCTCTCTCCTTTCTCCTCACCAACCCGGTTTGTGTGTATCCTGTATGGGCTGCGGGTCCCATGTATAAAGACTACTACCTGACTCAACATTGCTAGTGTTCTTTTAGGTTATGGTCTGCTGGTATGAGGACCCAACTTAAGAACTGGTTGGACCCTAAACATTGCCCTTGCCCTCATATCAGCTTTGGCCAGGCTGATGTCGTGCAGAAGGGTGTTGTTTGGTTGTCAGCATTCTTGCTGCATGATCAAGAAGAGCAGCTGATTAGTTGCGAGCCTATCACACTGGCCCTGCATCGCTGCTCTCTACACTACTACAAAAACGATTTGTATTAACACTCCGATTTTCTTTCAGGAACGGACAAAAATTTTACCCGTTGCTACAAATGGAGCGGGGTTGATGTAGCATCCGACCCGCCCCCTAGAAAAAACATTTTTAGGGCCGCGCACCCCTCACCCGTTCCTAAAAATGAGCGTCATTTTCAAGGGCGGTTAATGACATCACCCACCCCTAAAAGAGCATTTCTATGTGCGGGTGATGTCATCAACCGCCCCTAAAAATGGTGGTTTGTAGGGGCGGGTAATGGCCTCACCCGTTCCAACAAATTTATTTTTAGAGGCGAGTGATGGAATGGTCCGACCCTACAAATGGTTCCACCTAGAAAATTCATATCTTTTTCATATGATCTCGGATGAAGTCAAACTTTATACCAAAATTATAAAAATAACGAGATCGAAAACTTTGTAGTTGACAACTTTTTCATTTAAGGTCATCTAATGGTCTAAAAAATTATTATAAGTTCTCTAATAGCTATAACTATATAGTATCTCATATAACTATATAAGTTTTCACAATCTTAATCTTTATATACACTGAAATATACTTGGCATATTTTTATGTTTCTCTAGTTCACAATAACCATAGTGTAGAAGTTTCATATTTTTTAATTTGTTTTGATATGTGTAAACGATTAAATGAATTTTTAGATAAAATAGAAAAATATTTTTAGGGACGGGTGGTGGCATCACCCATCGCTAGAAATGATTTGCAGGGACGGGTGATGCCGTCACCCGCCCCTACAAATCAATTTCATAATTAACATAAAACAATAGCAAGAGTTACAAGTGACTGTGTAGTGTGGTATTAAGGAAGATACGCACGAGGTTTGGAGTAGGCGGTTCGAATCCCGGTTTTCGCAATTTTGCATATCTCGTCAAAAAAAATTGTACCTCGATAGGAGAGGGACTTGTGGTGGTGGCCAGTTAGTGGGGATATTTTTTATTTTTTATTTTTCTGTTTTTGATTTTTTTTAACTTTTTTGTGTTCTGGAAAATGATTTGTATGGGCGGGTCATGGCCCATGATCCGCCCCTACAAATCATTTGTAGGGGCGACTATATTACCCGTCCCTATAAATCCAATTTTTAGCTGTAAAAACTAGGGGTGTGTATCACGTCCACCCCTAAAAATAGATTTTTACCCACCCAAAAATCTTTTTTTGTAGTAGTGCTAGTCCATGCATCATGTATGCTCGCAGCAGCCTGACCCGGAGGAAACGAAGATTTTGCCCACACCTATACAGCCTGGTTGAGAAGGGAATCTTGCACGACATGAGACAAACACGATGACTACTATAGCCAGCCAAACATGCGCTGGTTGCAAGCATGTTGAGAGCCTGTCTCAGCTAAGATCCAGACAATCAATCAGCCCCGTAGAAGTTGGATCACTCATCCGCGGTGCGGCGCTGCTGGTGGGTCTCGATATCGAGCGTGGACTTCGCCTTCCGTACATGCAGGATCATGGCCATGGCCTCCTCGGCCGTGGACTCTACGGTGCCGCACTTCCCCTCGGATCCACACCCTAAAAAGTAATTTCACATGAAACTAAAGTAGATTGAGCTCAAACCCTAAAAACTTAGTTTAAAAAGTAATTTCCACTGAGAACTGAAACTGAAGTAATTTCACAGAAAATATATAGATGGAGTAAATTTGCAAGCACCAGGGGTTCCTTCTAAGTGCTTTCCACCAGATGGTTCACTCTAGAAATTTGTATTAAAGTAGATCGAGCTCAAACCCTAAAAAGTTAGTCTAACAAGCAAATAGCCAAGAACTCAAATAAAGAAAATACAAATGGACAACGATTTGTTTCCCAAAGTTCACACCCAAAGGTGCTACATCTCCGTTGAGGAAGAGTTCAAGAGACGGTGCTCAAGAACCCCAATGCTTCTCACCCAAGGGCGAGACCAACGCTCAAGCACAGGGTCACTTACTATGGGTTCCTCCGAGAGGAATAAAGATTACAAACTTCATGTGGACCTCGCAAATCTTGCTGAGCACTCACGAGCACGTCTAGCCAGCTAGGAGCACAAGGCTCCAAGAGTAACAAACTCGAATCCATCGACTCGACGAAGGCTTAGTGCTCAAGAGTAGAAATGAATGCTTACTAGCATGGATCTTCTCTTTTGCACCACTCTCACTTGAATCCCTCAAGAAATTACTCAGGAATGGAAGGGGGGAGTGAGTGAGAGAGCTCTTTTGCACCACACTCACAAGGAAACATTTTGAAGTGGTTTTTGTGTCTCACAAATATGTGTATAGGTTCTCTGAGCACTAGTTCCATATCAACGCCTGCAGATCAAAGTCCCTCTTGATAGTTTGGCGTTCCTATACCCAAATTCAAAATTAAATACTATTGTTCGAGTCAATTGCAAATTAAACACTGCATTTCATTTTCTTTTTGTGGGACATGCTTCATCATTTGTTTTACCTGTTTAGCGTTAGCACATGCACATATGCTAGTATACAATATTAAACACACATGAGTTTTGTTATCAAACATTAAAATCCACTTAGGAACCTAGATATCTTTCACCTCCCCACCGCCGGCCCGCCACGCCGCTCTCCTCCTGAGGTGTGGGGCCCATCACATTTGGTCAACCATGAGATGGTTTGGGTCCAGCGATTGTAAACCAGCATTGGGGTCGCGTGATCTATATAGACTTGGACAAGGAAAACGGCTTGCTGATCGCCGCCGCTGATCACCGGCGCCGAGGATGATGACGACGAACACCACCAGCACGATGGTGCGCGATGGCGCGGGAGGAGGGGATCAGATTGCGACGACGAGGCGGACTGCGGCAGGGGCAGCTGCGTGCAGCGGATGGGCTGGATCCCCTGGAGGCCGTCGTGCAAGTGCGACTGCCACCCTGCCGATCACGATGGTGGCCTCCTCCGCCTGCAACGTCCCCGAGAGCGCCGCGCCGTCGATCTGCCTGTGGCTACCGCCAGAATTCCTCCAGCGATGTCAAACCTATCTGTGCCTGATGATGGTGTATGTGCAGCCTGCGTCGCCGTGAACTACGGGCCGGGCGAGTGCAAGAAGCACGAGGGCTTCCACTACCACTGCAAGAGCAAATAAGAAGCGCTATAACTTGTACTACAAGTTAGGTCCGTCAAAAAAAAAGAGCTAATAAGAAGCACATCAAGGAGAGAGTTAAAAAAATGTGCATCAAGGAGCAAAGATGAAAGTGTTAGAAAACAGAGCAACGTTAATGTAACAAAATTAATGTTTCTCAAGAACTAGAAATCAATGATATATCAAGAATGATCCGCGTTCACACTGGGCCGCTTTCTTTTCGGACCGGGCCGATTTTGTTTTTGTTTTTTTTTTCTGCCATGTTAAAACGAGTGTTTCAACGATGGCGACATGCCGACATGGGCGTGTCCGAGACAAACGAAATCCCCCAAATGAACAAACGAAGCGACTGGCACTGTCACTGTGTTCCCACTGACTACACAACCCACCAAGTAAAGTGCCCGCCAAGGATAAGGAAGGAGCGGCGAGCTCCCCGCAGGCACGGTCGGTCACCAAGCAGCCACGACTCCCATCATGCCTCGATTACTACCTTCACTTCCTGAGGGGCCTTCTCTAGGCTTATTTGGACTCACTCCGAGCGCGCCATTGACATGACCACCGCGTCGTCAGCGCTCGTGTTCCTTGCACACTGCCTGCTGCTGCTCATGGGGTCGGAGGCGGGCGGCGTGTTCGACCTCGGGCGCCACGGCGTCAGCCTCGCCCGGGTCGACGAGGCCCGGGCGCCGTCGAGGTGCGGGCCCGGCGCGCCGTCGTCCCCGCCCCCCGCGGGCGCGCTGCCGCCCAAGCCTCTGCTCGTCGCCGCGCCGCGCGAAGCCGGGGAGTACCCGGTGCTCGTCTTCCTCCACGGCTACCTCGTCGTCAACTCCTTCTACTCGCAGCTGTTTCAGCACGTCGCCTCCCATGGCTACATCGTCGTTGCACCTCAGGCAAGATACAAGCAGCTGTTTGCTTCAGTTCAGCAGTTCAATCTTCTGCTGCTTTACCATGACACGATTATTGCGTACGCAACAATATCCGCATGCAGTTGTACACGATATCCGGGCCCGACACCACCGAGGAGATCAACGCGGCGGCGGCCGTCATCGGCTGGATCCCCGGCGGCCTCTCCTCCACGCTGCCGCCCGGCGTCCACGCGGACGTCACCAAGGTGTCGGTCGCCGGCCACAGCCGCGGCGGCAAGGTGGCCTTCGCGCTGGCGCTGGGCCACGCCAAGCTCGCCCTCCCGCTCGCCGCGCTCGTGGCCGTGGACCCCGTGGACGGCATGGGCGTGGGCCGGCAGACGCCGCCGCCGCTCCTCACGGGCAGGAGCGCCTCCCTCCGCGTGCCGGCGCCGGCCATGGTCATCGGTACGGGGCTCGGCGAGATGCCCCGGGGACCGCTGCTCCCGCCGTGCGCGCCCCGGGGCGTCAGCCACGCCGCGTTCTACGGCGAGCTGGACCGCGCCGCGGCGCCGGGTCCTGCCACCTCGTGGCCGAGGACTACGGGCACACGGACATGATGGACGACGACACGGCGGGCGCCAGGGGGATGCTGACGCGCGCGATCTGCAGGAGCGGCGGGGCCAGGGCGCCCATGCGGCGATTCGTGGGCGGCGCCGCCGTCGCGTTCCTGGACAAGTGGGTTCGTGGGGACGGCGCGGCGATGGACGGCATCAGGGCGCGCCCGGAGCAGGCGCCCGTGGCGCTGTCCGTCGTGGAGTTTCTCGACGAGGAGGTGGTGGCGCCGGCAGAATAGCTTGCAGGATCTGTCAACTGTCATTGTCATCTGCAGGATTGTGACGGCAGATATTTGACACGTCGAAATTACAGCAGGTTGATAAGATGAAATGGACATGCATAGATTTTTGTAGAAAACGGACACGGAGGATGATGTACTGGGTAGACTCTACTCTCCTATTGTGCCCACCCCCAAAAAAAGACTTGCTATCATTTGACGGATATTTTTGGTACTAAATCTATCAGATTTCTATATGTTTGATCATGTTTTAGGATTTGTGCTACAACTGCCCGGCCCACTAGGTTGTATGTATAAAAAATCTGATAGATTTAACCATATAAAATCTACCACCAGATAACTAGGCACTCCCAAAAAAAATATTCTCCTATTTTGCCAATGGCAGGTGGCGCAACAATCGTCCCTAGCACACGCCACACGCGTCATTGCTCGTGCAGGGACCTGCACCGCCATGGATGCAGTAAAGATAGATTCGGATCGGATACGGATAAAATCGGATTCGAGTGTCATCTTTTACCACATTTTAATCCGGATATGAATGCGAATGTGGATCTCATCGGATACGAATACAAAACGGACAGTTCGAATCCTGATTCGAATCCAGATACCTTCTCGATTTGAAACATGCTCACGAGTATCAGTTTATTTTGTCAAAAATTTTATAGTAGATTAAAATCATTATAAAAGTAGGGAGTAAAGGATTAGAAGATAGCTAATAAAAAAAGAATATAATTATCTGTGTATAGCTTTTATATTAAATATATAATACTAATTTTAAAGGTAAAATAAATAAATACTTAAATACTTAATAATTAAGATATATAGAAAAGATTTTATCATTAAATAATTAATTAATTTGACTCGTATAAAATAATTTTAATCATGAAATAAATATATTAAATAGTTAAAATTAATTTTTATATCATTACTAATTTTAATAAATATATTATTAGTTATCTAGCTTTCTAAATAATTTAAATAGTGTACATCATTAAGTAATTAGGTATAAAGATAAGTTTAAGATTGTCTCACTAGTCACTTTTTCTTTGCGGATACGGACGGATACAGATGTGATCGGATATTCCTCGAATACGAATATGGAATCGGATAGAGAAAAGTTCTCAAAGTCGGATTCGGATGCATTTATATGACATCCATATTAAAATCAAATACGAATATAAATATCTATATTTATATTTTAAACAGATACGATGGATAATTCGGATGCTGAGTCATCCAGATCCATCCTTAATGCACGGAGCCACGAGCGGATGAGCTGCCTCTGCAGTGCGGAGGGACTCACCCCACTGACGCGGGGATCTCTAGGCAGTACGGTCCGCAAGTTAATAGGATTGTCTGTCTCAATGGTCCTCAAGTTAATACGATTGGTAGTCTCAATGGAGATTTTATGGGAAGTTTTGTGCCATTAAATATTATCAATTTTGTTAACATGATAAGAAAAGAGTGATAGAATTTCATGAGATGTGAATAGAGTTTCATCACTATGAAATCTATCTGCACAGTTACTTAGTTTCCAGTCTAGATAACTGTGTCATAAAACTGTACACTGAGACTAATTTTATAGAAGTAGGGTCTCTACATTACTGCAGAGGAATCACTACCGCCACGGGCGGCAGCATCGATACTTGCGTGGGTGTGTTTGAATTGGGGAGCGGTTAGATTGAACAATAAAT
This sequence comes from Panicum virgatum, assembly GCF_016808335.1. Lineage (NCBI taxonomy): Eukaryota > Viridiplantae > Streptophyta > Magnoliopsida > Poales > Poaceae > Panicum > Panicum virgatum. The sequence continues at coordinate 28,351,384 of NC_053153.1, read as the reverse complement.
TTATCTTGGAGGCGGATTCAGTGACAAGGCACGGTATGACTGGCGGCAACGTATCTAGCGTCCAAAACTGATCCAATGGAAGGGAGGGGACTTGCCCTTTTTTATCCAGAGAAAACTCAGATTGCTCCCAATCTTGGCACCGTTCGGATGAGCTAAAGGCGTGTTTGCTTGCTTGTATGCGGCCTGACCAGGCTCGGCGCATGCACCCGATGAGTGATTGGTTGACTGCAACAACGCCAGCTAGGCTCGGCGCATGCAACTGATGGGAGATTGGTTGCTTGCATCTCCATCTGACTCGTGTCTTCCCGTGCAGAAATCGGCACTCAGCCTGGCTCCCGAGAAACGAAACTGGACCTCGTTTCTCCGGAGCCTGGCTCGCTCGCTGCTGGCCCGTGAGAGCCTGCCTCCCGAGAGCCGAGCCAGGCCCTACCCAGAAGGGAACCAAACACGCCCTAATTGGCTGGGGCTGGCTGGGCAGCCGTTCGGCAGCCTCGGCTGGTGAACCAGCTGTTGTGTCTTGAAGCCCCTACCAAAGTTCAGATGATGGCATCAGCCCACCAGCCATTTTTTCCAGACGGAGCAGCACATCCCAGCAAGAACTGTACATCCAGCCACTAGCCCAGCCATTTACAAGCAACCGAACAGGCTGCTTATCTCTGCCGCGGGAACGGAGGGGGGCTTAGCGCGCGGAGTCCGCTTCCTCCTGTGCTGCGCCGCCCCTCCCACACTGCGTTGTGCGCTCCGAGCCATTGGCGCAGTGGCCGCGGCGCCATCCGTGCGTCGGCCCTGCGACCAGCTGGCCCTCTGGCTCCGGTTCCGGCTCCCACTCCCACCGCCGGCGCTCCTCTCCCGGCGCCCCGTACGCTTCTGCTGCGGCAAGCCTCCGACGAGCTCCTGCTGAGGCGGCCGCACTGGAAAGAGGATCCGGCCTCTGCCCCCGACGAAGTGGAAGACAGGGAGGGGTGCCACCACTGGGGCCCGCATCGACGCCGTGGAGGAGGGAGACAAGAAGGCCCAAGGCTGCCGTTGACGCTCTTGCGAGCCCAAGTGAATATCATCACGTGCTTTCTTTGCTTGACTGCTTGTTCACCGTGCGTGAGTGCAAACCAGATTTCATAACGTGCTGCAATTATTTAAGCACATTATTTAAATAGAGATGTCAATTTGTAGAGAATTTCAATGCAATTTCTTCTTTGTGACAGAATTTGGCTATGGCACATTTATCTAACAACAAGATTCTGCAAGTTGGCTTGAGGTTCAAAAGTCCAAAAGAGGCTTGGCTGTTTTGGGTGGCTTACAGGGTAGTACAGGTTTCGATGTGAGGAAAAGATACACAAGCTTTAGCAAATTTGATGCCAAGGTGACTTCATGCCTGTTTGTTTGTGCCAATGAGGGTCATCGAAGAAAAAAGCTAACAGATCGTGTGACAAAGTGTTTCAGAGGTGAAACCAGAACTGATTGCAAAGCTCGAATGACTCTTACATTGGTCGAGGGGAAGGAAATTATGAAATTATTGAGGTTGTGTTGGAATTGATCTCTTGGCCCGATCCAACGATCGGGCCAGACCCTTGATGTGCCCCGATCGTAGGCGCCCAGCCTGTTGTGGCAGGTGGGCCCCCCGTCGCACAGCGCCATAAAAGGGAGGTGTGGTCCAGTGTTTCGGTGTCAAAAGATTGTAGCCGCCACAGAAACCCCACCGATAGCCCTAACCCCGTCCGATCGCAAGGGGGCGCTGGTGCTGATGGGAAGTTCCACTAGCATCGCTCTTCGCCATCACGCCATCCTCTCCAAGGGCCGTAAAGGGCAACGCAGGTGGAGTCATCGATGGCCATCGACGTCTTCCTCTGCACCACCTCTGGCCGCGAGTGGATCTGGTCAACCTCTACCTCTCTCTCTCTCATTCGTGTACTAGTTTTAGGCAAGTAACTCGTGATGTATTCATGTATCTATGACAAGAACAAGTCCCCTATGTTCGATCTATGCGCACAGAACACGATCTTGTGTGGACCTAGAACTACAGAATCAAACAATGGTATCAGACGCCGATCTGGGGTGTAGATCAGACTTGGGATAGAATTTAGAAGGAGAAAGAATTGAAACCGATGCAAATCAAAGCAAGAATTCCCGGTAACCCTAACCCTAGCGCGAAGAAAGTGTGGCGGGTACCTACCTGGCCTCTGCGCCCCGCCTCCGTCGGCCTTGCTGTCGCGCGGAAGAAGAACATCGATGCGCCGGCGTGCTGGCGCACCACCGCGGCCGTGCGAACAGAACCCCAAGCCGCAGCTCCTCGACCTCTGCGCACGCGCGCTCGATACACCGCCATAAGGGTTGCTTGACGGCAGTGCGCCCCACGGGTGTGCGCGCGGCCGGTCAGGTGCCTGTGGCGGCGCGGAGCCTCCTCCGGCGAGCCAATCAGACTGACGCCAGTCAAGAACTAGAAAAAGAAAGAAGACAGAGCCACGGGCCAAGCCGCAACCAAGCAACGCAGGTCGCCGGCCCGACGGCGGCGCGACCGCGCTCACGCGCGCCGGCGACAGCCGCCGTCCGCTCGTCCGAGAAAGAAGGGGGCAACGAAAATTGGAGCTACGGTTTTGGGGCAACCCGTTCACCGGCTCTTGATTCGCCAAGAAAGGCGCACGACCGTTGGATCAGAGGAACGGCCATGATCTGCCGGCCACCGAACGGGCCTCTTTCGGCCCAAGAGGGCACGTGACGGCCGCCAGCTGTTCGGCCAAAGGCCCAAGTGTGGGGAGGCGCATGGCGCCTAGCAGGCCTCGGGCCGATTTGGCTTCTGGGCCGAAACCCGATTAGAATTACCTTATTTTTCTATATTCAGAAGCCTTTTATATATATGTTTTTGATAGAATTTGCCTAGAATTTAAATTTGCACCAAAGTGTAAATTCTTTTAGAACCAAGAACACAGAAATATGCTTATGAATATTTAGAATTTTTACATGTTTCCGCTGCGAAGAATTGCGAATTTCTCTCTGTGTTAATTTGAACCAATAGAATAATTAATACAGAGGTATATAGAATTTTGACTTGAATACAGAATTTTGTGAATAATATTGTAATTTCTGACCAAAGTTGATATTGCAATATTATAATTTTGTCTAGAAATTTTGATGCATTTTCTCTATCTCTGCCCAAAGGTGTTTTAGACTTAATGCACAGAATATTGTATGTTTGAATTTTGACCAAAGTTAAATTTAAACATGTCATTATTGTTATCTTGAATGTGTACTGAAATTTCCGAATTTTGGGATCCAATGCTATGTCATATGTAAATGCCATTCCAAAATTAAATGGCCAGAACTATAGGAAATGGTTTTCAGAAGTTACAAATTGCTCTGTCGATGGCTAATATAGATTTGGCCATCATAATGCCAACACCAGAAGCACCAAAAAATCCCGTGATGGCTCAGAATGAAGCAGATGATGCATGGGCTATTCGAGAGAAAGCCCATGACATTGCTTGGACCAAATAGGACAATTAGTAGCACGCTGGAATATTTCAAACCGCAAGTGCCTGATGATTATCAGAGGTTCCATTTCAGATGGTATAAGAATGGCAATCCCGGAATGTGCCACCGCTACTGAGTATCTAGCAATGGTGAAGAGTTAGTTCACTGACTCTTCCAAGGCTTATGCTGCCACTTTGACTGAGCAGCTTATGAATAAGAAAAATACTGGTGGTGGAATAAGTGAACACATTCTAGAAATGAGCCATATGGCAAACAAGCTTAATACAATGAACATGCCTTTTCCAGATCCCTTCATTGTTTAGCTGGTGTTCAAGTCTATTCCCAAGGACTTTTTGATTTTTCATGTCAATTATAACACTCAACCATAAAATTGGAACGTTGTGAAGCTGTTTACCATGTGCATTCAAGAAGAGGATAGACTCAGGGCCGCCAATGGAGGTGAGCTTATCTTCCATGTTCAGCAGAAAAAAAGAACTATCAGAACAATAAAAAACTTTTCCCACCTAGTACAAATCATAAGGAGAATGGCTTTTCTAAAGAAGCTCAATAGAATGTCCAAAGAAACTTAATAAGAGTATTGAGATTAGATGATGGCTTTGTTGATTGTCATTTTGGTGATGGCAAGTGTGAGATACAATTTAATAAAGAATGTGTTGGTCTTGCCTTCCGACAAGACAAGTTATACTTGTTTTCAGTACCCGAGAATATGAATGTTGTATGTTTTGAGAATAAGAATTCCTCCTCATATGAGAATGTTATAAAGAAACGCAAACAAATTGATGCAATCTTGTCGAAATTATGGCACTGTCATTTAGGCCATACTTTGAGGGGGAGAATAGAACGCTTAGTGGAAGCATCAATTCTTCCACCATTAGAATTTTCAGAATTAGAACATTGTATCGATTGCATTAAAGGAAAATTTACGAAGAAAATAAAGAAAGATACCAAACATAGTGCGGGAATTTTAGAAATAATCCACACAGATATATGTGGACTCTTTCTTGTCACTGCTATGGATGGCTATGATTCATTCATAACATTTACAGATGATTATTCACGTTACGGCTACATTTATCCAATTAAAGAACAATCGGAAGCGTTGGATAAATTCAAGATATTTAAAGTAGAAGTAGAAAACCAACTTGATTTAAAGATCAAGATAGTAAGATCCGACCGTGGGGGGAGTACTACGATCAACACACCCCTTATGGCCAAGTTCCTGGACCTTTTGCGAGGTTCCTTATGGAAAATGGTATAGTTGTCCAGTATTCGACACCGAGCGAGCCTTAGCAGAGCGGAGTAGCAGAAAAAAATCGTACCCTGATGGATATGGTAAGAAGCATGATGAGCTGCTCCACACTACCGATTAATTTGTGGATGGAGGCGTTAAAAACCGCCATTTATATTCTTAATCGTGTGCCAAGTAAGTCGGTGCCCAAAACACTGTATGAATTATGAACAGGAAGAGACCCTCGCTTAATCACTTTCATGTGTGGGGATATCCAGCTGAGGCTAAGGTATTTAATCCAAACATTGGAAAATTAGATCCCAAGATAGTCAGTTGCCATTTTATTGGCTATCCAGAAAAGTCTAAGGGATATCGCTTCTACTGTCCCGACAGACACACGAAGTTTATAGAAATAAGACATGCTGCCTTCTTAGAAGATCAGATGATCAGGGGGAGCATGGTAGCCAGAAAAATTAATCTTGAAGAGAAGCGGGTATTCGTTCCCACTCCGATGACTCAAGAGCCTTATTTCTCGTTGCCTGTGGTTGCGGCACCAATAGAGCAGGAAACTGTAATGCCAACGCCTGTTGTCGGTTCTCCTGACGTGGCAGCAAATGAAAATGAGGACCCTGTTCCTCAGGATCCAATAGAACCCGTTGCCACGGATGAGGGGGAGCAGCCGCAGCCTCCTGTGCAAGAAATACCAGTCGCAGTGGCCCTGAGTGGGCCACAAAGAATCAGAAAACCAGCTATTTCTAACGACTATGAAGTCTATAATAGCGAAGAAATTCAAATGGAGGGTGATCCCACCTTTCTTGAAGAAGCCATGAGAAGCGTGAATTCATCTAAGTGGACTGCAGCCATGGAAGATGAAATGAAATCAATGAGTGCCAATAAAGTTTGGGACTTAGAAGAAATTCCTAAAGGAGCCAAAACATTAGGCTACAAATGGGTCTACAAGATGAAAGTAACTCCAAAGGGAACGTAGAAAGATATAAAGCGCGACTTGTGGCGAAAGGCTTCACGTAAAGAAGGGATAGATTACAATGAGACATTTTCCCCGGTCTCATATAAAGATTCTTTCATAACAATAATGGCCTTAGTGGAGCATTATGATCTAGAATTACATCAGATGGATGTGAAGACGGCATTCCTGAATGGGGATTTATATGAAAATGTCTACAGGGCACAACCGAAAAGTTTTGTCATGGAAGGCAAAGAAAACTTAGGGTGCCGCCTAAAGAAATCGGTTTTTGGATTGAAGCAAGCCTCAAGGCAGTGGTGTTTGAAATTTGATGAAACAATAAGAAAGTTTGGGTTTAAAGAAAATTAAGAGGACAATTACATTTATGCAAAGTTCAAGAACGGGAAATTCATTTTCCTCATCCTGCATGTGGATGACATTCTGCAAGCTAGCAGTAGTGTTGATCTACTACTGGAGACAAAGAAATTCTTGTCCTCGAAGTTTGATATGAAAGATCTCGGTGAAGCTTCATTCATTTTAGGAATTGAGATTCATCGAGACTGAAGAAATGGGGTGTTAGCATTATCACAGAAGGCATACCTAGAAAAGATATTAAAGAAATAACGTATGCATATGAGCAAGCCCACACCTGCTCCAATAGTCAAGGGCGATAGTTTCGGGAAACATCAGTGTCCCAAGAACAAGTACGAGCTCGAACAAATGAAGGCAGTGCCTTATACTTCAGCTGTCGGAAGCTTACAGTATGCACAAGTGTGCACACGCCCTGAATTGAGTTTTGTTACCGGGGTACTTGGCAGATACTAGAGTAATCTAGGCATAGAGTACTGGGAAATGGTGAAGAAAGCATTGCGCTATGTGAGGGGTACAACAGGCCTCATGCTGACATACAGAAAATCAGAACCTTTAGAAATAGAAGGATATTTAGAATCAGACTTTGCAGGAGATGCGGATGATAGAAAATCCACGTGTGGATATATCTTCACTCTTGCAAAGGGAGCGATATCGTGGAAAAGCTCCAAGCAGTTAGTCACAGCATCATCCATGATGTATGCTGAGTTTTTAGCATATTATGAGGCCTCAGGGTAGGTCACATGGCTTGAGAAATTAGTACCCGGATAGAAAGTGGTCGACAGTGTAGAAAAATCACTGAAATTATACTGCGACAATGAGCCAGCAGTATTTTGTGCTCATAACAACAAGTCGAGTGGTGCTGCCAAACACATCGACATTAAGTTTTATGTTGTTAAGGAGGAAGTCCAGGATCAAATGATTTGTCTAGAACATGTCAGAACAAATAAGATGTTAGCGGATCTGCTAACAAAAAGCCTACCACCCAATGTGTTCAGAGAACACTTAGCTGGCATGGGTTTAAGGGAAAGCCTATGATTCCGGGACAAAGAGGGCCCAAGAATAAGACTCCGTTTCAGAATGGAAAGGTGATTGTGGCTATTAATCTGACGGTAATAACTGTCAAGACGAGGCACGCTCTATACACTAATCTGTGAAGGGATGGACCGAGCTCAGAAAAAGAACAAGAATAAGAAACAAGAGATCAAGGGGGAGAATGTTGGAATTGATCTCTAGGCCTGATCCAATGATCGGGCCAGACCCTTGACGCGCCCTAATCGGGGGCGCCCAACCCGTTGTGGCTGGTGGGCCCCCGTCTCATAGCACCATAAACGGGAGGTGGGGTCTAGTGTTTCGGTGTCAGAAGATTGCACCCGCCACAGAAACCCCACCGATAGCCCTAACCCCGTCCGATCGCAAGGAGGCATTGGTGCCGATGGGAAGTTCCACCACCATCGCTCTTCGCCATCATGCCGTCCTCTTCAAGGGCCGACAAGGGCAACGTAGGTGGAGTCCCGAAGGCCATCGCTGTCTTCCTCTGCACCACCTCCGGCCGCGACTGGATTTGGTCAACCTCTACCTCTCTCTCTCTCTCTCTCTCTCTCTCTCTCTCACACACACACACACACACATTCGTGTACTAGTTTTAGGCAAGAAACTCGTGATGTATTCATGTATCTATGACAAGAACAAGTCCCCTATGTCGATTTATGTGCACAGAACATGATCTTGTGTGGATCTAGAACTACATAACCTAACAATAATCACCTGCTTCAGTTGCCCGAGACCTATCACTTGATGGCATCACAAAGGAAAATTTCAAAATTACAGGCTTTTGAAATTGAAACCGCTAATGATTATGGAATTAGGCCAAAGGTTGCACATGAGTTGGCTAGTCGTCAAGTTGGTGGACCACTTAACCTTGGCTATACTTGTCGTGATCGCAAAAATTATTTACAAAAAAAGCGGCAAAGGGAGTTGGCTTTCGGGCAGGCTGGAAGTATGTTAAAGTATTTTCATGACAAAATTGCAGAGAATCCATCATTTCAGTATGCTTTGTAGCTTCATTGTGAGGAGCATATAACCAACATATTCTGGGTTGATGCTAAAATGATCATTGATTATGCATTCTTTGGTGATGTTGTCACATTTGACACTACTTTTGGCACAAACAAGGAATATAGGCCATTTTGTGTTTTTCTTGCGCTGAATCAGTTTCGAGAAACTACTATTTTTGGTGCTGCACTTCTGTTTGATGAAACTAAAGCACCATTTATTTGGCTCTTTGAGACATTTCTAGCTACACATAATGGAAAGCAACCTAGAACTATTTACACAGATCAAGATGCAGCAATGGGAAAAGCGGTTAAGAAAGTATTTACAGAGTCATATCATAGATTGTGTACCTTCCACATAATGTAGAATGCTGTCAAGCATCTATCTCCAATTAAGGGCAACGAGGAAGAGGAAGGTGAAAAGGAAGTTCAAGAGGAAGTCGAAGAGGAAGACGAAGAATCCCATATTCTCAAAGACTTTAGTGCACGTATGTATGGTTATGAGGACAAGGCAGAATTTCAAGAAGTGTTTGACATCATGAGATCTAAAGTGCATAAACAAACTTGGTTAGATAGTATCTACAAGGAGAAAGAAAAGTGGGTTGAATGCTATATGAGAGATGTCTTCAGTTTGGGAGTGAGAAGTACACAACTAAGTGAGAGCTTCAACAATGCATTAAAGTACCATTTGAAATCAGATTTTGACATTGTTAGATTTTTGAAGCATTTTGAGAGGACAGTGGAAGAAAAAAGTGGTAAAGAATTGAACTCTGAATTTGAATCATGGAAGAAGTTACCAAGAAGACAAATGTGTGCACCAATGTTGGTTCAAGCAAGTCAAGTGTACACTCCTGTAATTTTTGAAGCTTTCCAAGGTGAATATGAAAGATCCATGGCGGCATGCTATTGCTATTGGAAGGTTGCATGGTGATTTGAGTTTTGAGGAGGAGCACATAGTGATTGGTGATCCTTTGAACCAACCTGTCTCATGTAGTTGTGGAATGTTCAATAGAACTAGAATATTGTGTGCACATGGTCTGAAAGTTCTTGATTTGATGAATATCAAGATATTACCAACACATTATATCTCAAAGAGATGGACTAGAGAAGCACGCAATGGAAGTATACAAGATAGGCAAGGAAGAAATGTGATAGAAAATCCAAAACGGGAAGCTCAACTTCGGTACAAGTTTCTAAATCATAAATTTCACAACTTGGCTGATAAAGCAGCCAACTCAACAGAGTGTTGTGTGATGTTAGAAAATGCCCTTGATTGCCTTAGTACATAGCTCGAGGAGAAACTCAACTTATCTACTAGTGGTGTGGAAAAATCATGTAAGGATCAACAAATTGTTGACCCAAATGTGCAACAAATGGATGTCTTGCTGAGTGGTGCAAAGTTGAAGAAAAGAGATGTCCAGTCAAAGAATTCAAGACGGCATAGATCTTGGCTTGATAAGTTACGCAAGGGGAGGAAGCGCAAGGCAACTAAATCTACTGTACCAACAAAAAAAGGAGCAAAGGTATGCCAAAATGCAATCTGAACATCTCGCATATTTCTTCCCTTTTATCTCAACTAATTAGTTACATCTGCTGCTGAAAGCAAAGAAAAATGATGATGTGCAGCCCCTAGTAGAAGTGAAAAATGGTGGCAGGAAGAAAGGAGCAAATGTGGAGTCTCGAGAGTACAATGTCATTTCAAGTTTTACACACTTCTTGATGGCTCCAATAGGTGCTACTGACGATCTTCTCAACCAAGATTTGTTCTAGTATCTAAGAGGGAGATGGAGTTGGTGGATAGTATTTTGGACAGTGCTAACTATAGTCTTTTCTAGCCCAACTATAGTCTTTTGTGGCCAAATTGTAAAGTGAAAATGGCCTACAGTTATAATGTTTGTTCACTAGTAGCACTTGCTACAGACTACTATTAATGTCTGAATTCAATGTCAAGTACTGTATAAATTCAGTGTCATGTATTGGTTTAAACTCATTGTCAAGTACTCTTATTTTAATTTCGTGTCTAAGTATTGAATGTATTATTGCTGAATGTGTGAAGCCTCTGTTATTTCTTCTCAATGTGTGAATGGCAAGCTGCAAGCCTGAATGTCTGAATGACCTTCTATGCATCTGAATCTGTAATCCAAGGTGTTAAAACATCTGCAGCCATTTGATCAATTTTGAATGGCTGATATAGGGCCGCCAGTTGTGACTTACCCAAGGTAAGTCACTGAATCTGTCTCCATTTATCTTACATCGCCTAAGCAAATGTATTCATCCTAGCAAGCTTAAAGCGGGGGAAAATTCTAATAGGCTGAATTGGCAGCATACACATCCGCGCACGCGCGACGTATAGCCTCGCCGTTTGAATTGTGTTGCGCTCATAATAATGTTGGACGGTACCAAGTTCCAGATGAGCCTTTGGGCCGGATGGGCTCAAAACTTCAGTCTCCACGCAGTTAGAAGATTTATGGATTTCGTAGCAAACATGTGTAAAGATAAATTGTGTACCCATCAAAAAAATTGTAAAGATAAATTGAGTGCAATTAGAATAAGATATAGTGTATTTTGAGATGTTCTCAAGCAAAGCAAGCAATTTTTTATGTTTCTCTATTCCTATACAGAATCATTAATGACTTTTTTACCTTTCTTTTGAAGGCAGCAATGCAATATGCAATACAATTTATATATAAATAAATTATTGAAGGGAAATCTACCACACAATCTGTTTTTAGATCCTAATATATTGTATCTTTGTCTTTCCCTAATAACAATAGCAATGAATTGTAGTTTTTAGATCTACTCGAGATCTCAACTGTTATAATCTTGGCGAGTAATATCGGTCAACAGGATTGAGGCTTAGTAACTAGCTTTCATTTGGCTGGTTTGTTCCAAACTTATAGTGTCTTTAGTGGCGTATGCCAGCAGTCTGCGTACTGCATTCTTATTTGTTGAGTTGTGTGTTTGAGTGGCTGTAGACATTCACTTGTGAATGATCGAGGCCGGAACTTTTTCCATATTCTAAAAAATATGGGTCAACAGTCTGTGTTTTTCTACCTTTTCAACAGCCAACGTGGTAAGCCTTGAGACCGAAGGAGGCGACTTCTTTAGTTCTTTTAGCATTGCTTTATTATTAAGATAAAATATTCGTGGTATTCTGTATATGTAAAATGCCGGATGGTTGATAAAGTAAATCCTCACATATTAGTCCATGCAGAATTTGTGCTCTGGAAGCCTGGAACAACAGAGAAATTACATCAACGAGAGATATGTGACTTTGTAATATGCATGTGTGGTCTGTCCCCATATTATGCACACGAACACCATTCATAAAGAACATCAATGCCGTTTATTTCTTGCTCCTTATGCATTAAAAAGACTAATTTAGAATACATAGAAGATACATTATATTGGGACAACAAGTTGAATGACCAACTGTGAATAGGCTTTAAGTTTATGTCAATCCAATCCGAAAGCATTGGGTTTTAGGGGGATGATGATCCGTAGCCGCTATTTCCAAACCCTTGTCCGCTACCTTCACCATTGCCATATCCACCATTTTGCCCATTACCTCCAGCATCGCCATCACCACCACCAACCGCCTCCGAGTGCCCCCCATAATAACCTCGATCATCATATCGGGTGCCATTGCCGGCGCCTGATCCAGATCCATACCCATGGCCGGTAGAACCGGAACTTCCGTCGCCTTGTCCAGCACCGGCCCCGCCACCTGAACCTCCGGCATTGGCATATCCACCAGCAAGCCACTCTCTTCCTACACCCCTACTGTAACTTGAGCTAGAGCCGGAGCCCGAACCAGAACCAGATGCATCCCCGCCATTTCCACTACCTCCATTGCCGCTACCTCCGCCTCCGGCTCTAGCATGGGCCCTACTTATACCCTCCCTGCCACCGGTGTCACTAGTGTCACTGGACCCAAAGCCATCCCCGGATCCTGAAGCAGAACCACTCCCGGATGCAATACCCTCTCCCTGTCCCTTTCCTTTCCCTTCAGCAGTGGAGTACCTTGCTACCCATGCAGCACTGGACAGTCCAACGCTTAAGAGGGCAAGAAGCCCAAGAGCTACAAGTTTGCTAAGGGCCATTTTGAGTGCAGTGAAAAGAATGCTGATTTGAATGCATGCCAAGTACTCACTGGTACTTATAGTACCCAGAGTTCAGAGCTAGCCTGAGCGAGCTACGGCATCGCACCTTCACCATTGTGATGGATCGCCAAATAAAAGTAAACTTCAACTTGGAAGATCTTGGATGCCCCCTCAAGTTGAGAAGTGGGCGGATGGAGTTGACAATGCAGCAACGACCTAGAATTTCGCATTCATTACTATTATTTGTGTTCGTGAGTGGTGTTGAAAGGTTAAGAGAATCCAATGGCTCAAACTTGGATATGGATCATATATTACCAGTTCATTGTTCATGTACGCAGAGACAGAGTAGTAAAGCACAACTCGTAACAGTTGATCATGGTGGAGAGAAAAGTAGAAGGCTAAGTTGACAGTGCAGCAATAATGACCAAGAACTATTGTGAACCTGGCACACATCACATGCATGTACATGGTCAAGTAGCATATACTATGCATATGAATATATGATGCGCAAGCCAGACAGTTTGGCGCCAAGGCAAAAGAGGAGAGAGTTAAGCAAGAGTTAAGCCAGACAGTACAGGAGGTACGGCCACTTGGCACTTACTTGCTGCATGTGTACGGAGTTGAATACTCCACTCTTTTTTTTATTTACATGTTGTATTAGGTTTTTCCTAGATCAAACATGGCACACTTTGACTAATTAAACTTATACAAAGAAATAATAATATAATAATACCAAAATTGTTTCACTGAATCCACCATAAAGTATATGTTGATAGCTAGTGCATATGTTAGATGGTATAGTTGTTGCTACATTTTTCCATAGACTTGATCAAGATCAGTCAATATAAATAAAAATGGAGGGAGTATTTGTGCGTAGACTTCTATCACATGCTGTGCGTATCAGCTACTCATCCATCAACCAATCCACAAACAGATTCCTTCACGCGCGCCCCACGAGGTCATCAGTCAACCGCAAACTTCTATGTCACCACTGACTTGACAACTTGCGCTGCTGTGTCTGCAGCTTGACTTCACTTCTCGAGCCTCGCTTGATTGGTGCGTAGGAGAGGCAGAGACGGCATCGAAGATCGCTTGGGACTGGAAGCTAGGGTTTGGAGCCATTGTGGTGTGGCCGTCGGGTCGTGTTCGTGGGAGTTTTGTTGTAGCCTCCAGGGGCGTTGGGAGGTCGGGCTGAGAGGGAGCGCGGGGCTGGTTTGGGCTCAATACGTAAGCGGGCTGAATATAAGGTATAGGTCCATAAAATACGGGAACAGAACTCCCAGATCAAATAAGGTAATCGTGAAAATGGTCCCTCCCCTGTTACTGATTTTCCCGGTTTTTTACTATTCTTGATTTTTCCTGTCAAAATGGTTCATAGTCTGTTTATACGGGATATACTGCCAGTCGGGATTGGATTTTCCCATCCTGTTTTCATCCCTATTAGCGTGGGAGTGCATGTGTGGCACTATATCTCTAATTTGACTCTTTCGATCCCCTAATAAGAGCATATCCAAGAGTACGCAATAATTCTACTTGCAGTAATGTTGGATTGGGACTTTGCCAAAAGCTTTTAGGTAAAAAACCATTTCTCCAGCAGTGGCCCTATTTTTTCGTTCCAAAAAAGTTCAGGATGCGCCACCTCATCCTGTGAAATCTGAAGCGTCATTTTTACGTTGATCCATCGCCCTGGTTATAGTTCTTAGCTACAAATATATTTTGATTAAATAAGTTTGGGGATTGCATGGAGGAAACCCTCCGCCACGTCCAAATTTTTCACCGAGCAAATCAACATGAAGTGAAAAGTAAGGGACGTAGGTTCTATAGAGGAGTAGCACTATGTGCAGTCATCGCCAGCCCTTGTTAGTCTTTTTTCACAGTCACAGCAAGAGGCTGTCCCGAGAAAATTGTCTCGCTTTTCAAATTTGGGAACAGGTTTTGGTATCCGTTGGAGGTGGTGTTTTCTTGTTCATTCCCAAAAAATGATTTTTAGAAATATGTTTTGGACACTCTTGGAGATGGTCTGACTACTCCCTCGTTTCAAAATGTAGATCATTTTAGCAAATCTAGATATACAATTTTTACTACGTATTTAAACATAAAGTTTACTAAGATGCATAGCAATTAGATTTGCTGAAACGACCTACAATTTAGAGGAGGGAGGAGTAGCTAGTATATTCAGACCAAAAAGTACAGGACGTACGGCCACTTGGCACTTGCTGCATGTGTACGTAGTTGAATATATATCTGTGCATAGACTTCTATCAGATGCTGTGCGTATCAGCTACTCATCCATCAACCAATCCACACACAGATACCTTCGCGCGCGCCCACGACGTCATCAGTCAACCGCAAACTTCTAGGTCGCCGTTGCCTTGACAACTTACGCTGCTGTCTGCAGCTTGACTTCACTTCTCGAGCCTTGCTTGATTGGCGTGGGAGTGCATGTGGCACTATATCTCTAATTCGACCCTTTCGATCCCCTAATAAGCTGCAAAGTCACCTCTTCATTACTCAAACGCGCATCGATCAACAAGCTGCAAAGTCAACTCGCTGCGCTAGTTGATTTTCTTTATCATCTACCAACCCACTTGACAGCGTGCCTCTTAACCAAACACCGACGATCGGGGGTGAGTGAGTGAGTGAGTGAAACACATAACTACAACTATAAGTACCTACGCAACACTTCACGCTTATTAGTGCACAAGTATAGTAGCAACCTCGAAATGGCCGGCATGAAGCTTGCAGCTATAGGGTTCCTTGTCCTCGTAGGCATTGGCTTAGGCGAGGCAGCGAGGGTAGCCAGGTACTCTAGCTCGGAAGGGTCCGGGACTGGGGGGGGGGAGAGGGCGGTGGATCTGCGGATGGTGCCGGTTCAGGGTCCGGCAGTGGTGTTGGATCCGGTGTGAGCGGTGACTACGGGGGTTCTGCCCATGGAAGCGGTGGAGGTGGGGGTAAAGGTGGAGGCGGTGGACAATACGGTGGTTCTGGACACGGTGCTGGATCTGGCTTGGGCTCCGGCACCAGCTTGGCTGGTTCAGACCCATATGGTGGATCTTCAAGTGCAGGCGGTAGTGGCGGCGGCTGGGGTGCTGGGAAAGGTGGAGGCTACTTTGGATCCAGTGGTTACGGAGTCGGTGGTGGCAGTGGCCATGGATTCAGTAAGTCTCATCCATTTTTTATCGGCACGATTGTGAATGCAAATGCTAATAGCGCTGGTGGAGGTAAAGGCTATGGTCAAAATGGTGGAAGCGGTGGTGGTGCAGGTAGTGGTTCGGGGAACGGCGATGCAAAACCTTGAAGTATTCTATCCTACCTAGCTATGGTATTGTTGTAACCTTAATGTTGCAATTAATGGTTGCTTCTTGCTTTCCTCTACTTGAAATCTAATAAAAAGGCTCTATGAGCTCTATTTATTAAAAAAATGGCTTTTATCAGTAGTGTGCAATACTTTGGTAAATATAGTATTGTGCTTATTAGTAGTGGGTACCTTCATAACGTTTTAATTCTTTTTGAGTGTGTGCAATGCAACCAAATAAAACTACTATAGCAAAAATCATCTTAGATGGCTCGCAAATCATCCTCTAACATGATTTCGGGGACATGTGAACTTTTCGATCATTGATGAAGAGGCCAGTTATTATGCTAATTTTATAGCTAGTTGAGGTGCGATAATTGCAAAGAATTTTTTAAATGAATTATGTGGAAGAATTGTTGATTATATTAAAAAAAGAAACCTATATGGCGGGCAGGACAACTGTGTGGCAACATAACAAGCAACAACTCCTCATCTTAATATTACCAGAATTTAAGTATTTAATCCATTTCAAATAGTTGGCTATCGATCGGTTGGGTGGCTAACAAATAGTTCCAATCAATTTCGCAAATTTTGTGGTATTTCGATTGAGGTATGGTCGAGGAGGAGAATTTCACTCCGTCCCATCCAGTGATAAAAGGTGGTGCAAGCGACAAGGTTCAGTAATTGTAAAAAAGAAACTACTGTGACAGTATGACTCTAAAATTGATGTTTTTATGCAATTCATTTAAAAACAAGAAGGAAGAGATTGCTTGCTTGATAGATTCGTCCTCTTGAAATCTAAACACAGAATCATACTCATGGGGATGCACCTGCTCTGGAAACTTAACGTTCCCAGCATTTGTAGATTTCCTGTGTTGAGTCAACCTTGTATATGTAGCTGACATTCCAAACAGAAAAATGTGGTCATGTCTCATGGACAACAGCCTGAGACAATTCACTTTGATTAGAAATCAGGTGCATGGGCAAAGTATATGTATGCGCTCAGAGCAACTCCAGCGGAGAGACTAAATTTGAGCCCCTATATTGCTTTTAGGAGCCAGCCTATAAAAATTTAGGGGCTTCAAACTCCAGCAGGGTGACTAAATTTAGAGGGCCTCCAGTTCTAGGGACTCTGGACCAAAATTTAGTGGCCTCCCCAAAATGGGGGCTCGTATAGGGGCCCGGTTGGAGATGTTTTTTCTACTGAGAGACTAAAACAAGAGATAGAGTCCCATTTAAGGGCCCGGCTGGAGTTGCTCTCAGGAACTCATTGTTTGACAAAATCCATGAATTCCTCTACTCCATGGGTCTAGGAAGGTGTGAAGTTTCTCCAATTAGTTATCCAACTTCTATCCATCAATATTCAAAGTTCCTAAATAAATCAGAAAGCTAGTAAACACAAATTCGACATGTATTAGATGAAAATTGAAATTAACCGATGAAACTGTAGTTATGTCAACCAATTGATGGTTGGGGTGAGAAAACATACTTCCGGATGAGGGAGTGGTCGGATTGGAACTGCCGACGGAGGCCTCGGCCCTGCATGCCTCCGCCTCGCACGCCGGATGGGCGGCCTAGCGGACTTGCGGGGGCAACGAAAGGAGGAGAACCGAGATGTCAACTAGGATCCGCTACCTCCGCCGCCGCCGCCGCCATCCCCGAGTAAGATTAGGGATTTGGACGATGAACAAGTGATTGGTTGGTGGGGAAGAAGAACGTGCATGGCAATGGGATCTCAATCGTCGATGGGCACATTAATGACTAGTAAGAATCAGGCTTGAATTGAAAATGGCCCACGGTCGGTTTTCCGGCCCGCCTACATACATTCTTAATACTTAATGTTATAAGTAATTTAAAAAGTATGTTTAAATTGAACTGTGTGTGCCACCAATATGATTAAAAAATTACAGAAAATATATATTTATGATCATATATATCATTATAGTCCAAGTCCTAGCAGTAGCAGAACTGTTTTGACGTATACATACGTACAAGGTTCAATGATGTACAAGGTTCAATTGCAAATAACCATGCATGGGCAATTGGCTCACATGATTCCTTACATCAGTCTCTCGTGAGACACGTAAAAGATTGGTCCTTCAGGTGGGAAGAATGCAGCTAGCCAAAGAGGGACCTTATGATGCATGGGAAATAGTTGATTGCATCGCATTGCCTAACAATAACTATGAGTAAGGTATCTTAATACTTTTTTATTAATTTCTGTAACTAATCATTTTTATTGGATTGTGATTTTGTGCAATTATACATATATACTACAGCGATCCATGAAACCTAAGACTAGTTCAACATTTTACTTGGAAATGTTAAAACAATATATCCAAAATGTTGAATATGTAAATTTGAAACTTCATTGTAGTATATTCCGAATGTTGATTTTTTTCATAAATAAGGAAAATAAGTATATATACCACTAATGCATCTTGTTATATTGCATTTCTTCTTAACAACATGGTGGCTCAATCTGAATAAAAATGGACTCGTGCATAATTTGAGAAAAATGCATCTCAAGTTTAAAGTTTTAATTTTTTAATCACCTGCACACATAAAATTGTTCCTAGTTTCATATATATGGCAGGCTGGTTTGTTCCCCGCCTCACCTCAGCTCTCTATCTACGGGAAAATATTCAGTGGAATTGTGGAAACCGGTACCCAATGAAAACGTGGCAACCGGAACCGTATCCTGCAGGAGCCCATGCGGCGGTTCGTGGGTGCTTGGGCGGCCCCAAAAATACTAGCATGGTCTAACGGATCCAGACATGCCCGGCTAATGGTTAGCTAGCTAATACTTAGTCAGCTAATAGAAATTATTATCAATTAGCTAGCTAATTATTAGTTGGGAAAGATCCAAATATGATCGAAATAAATTGTAGTTTCATCCAACGAAAACGAGTGCAATGTGCGAGGGACCAAACGGCACTACTTACAAAAATCACTTGCTTTCTTTTCTTTTTTTTGATAAAAAATCACTTGCTTTCGTTTGAGAAGGAAATGTCAGAGCAAAGTGGCACTTTTCTTGTTTCAAGGTTCGGTTTCTGTTTATGTGATGGGCCTAATCCAAGACAAATACGCGATAAATTGGGCCACTGCCAGTGGGTGGCAGACCAGCACAACCGCACCCAACCCGCACGGCAATGGCGTAGCTAGGATTTTTGTTTAGGGTATGCCGAGCCAAAATATTTATTTGCAAACCGGTAAAATCCATTTAGACATTTGGTAAAATTTCATTAAAACTACCTAGCAATTTGGTACACAACTACAAAATAGCATAATAAGTCTTAAATTACAATCCAAATAGTTTAAAACAACACACTAATAGTTTGGAATATAAACGATACAAGCTTAAATAGGATTACAACACTATTTTTTTAGCCTACGGTTTCTAATGGCCATGAAAGTCTTATTACATCATCTTCATCCACATCTTTCAAAATATCTCTTTCCATGAACGTGACAAGACAATCATCCAAGAGAGTATCACTCATTTTATTTCTTCGTTTGGTTTTGACAAAATCCATACCAGAAAATTCCCTCTCAACACTTGCCGTCGCCACCGGTAGAAGAATACCATTTTGAGAAGCAAGTAAACCAAATCATAAACATTGTGCCTATTTGTTTCCACTAGCTTAACCGAGAGATCAACAAGGTTTTCCAGACCACTGAATCTATCATCATGTCTCATGACATCAATATAAGTATCAAGTTGCAATTCTAGCCTAACCAAATCAGAGCCAAAAATGTCTTTGGGGGTAGAATTCAGCAAGTCAGCGTTGTGCATCAAATGATGCAAATGAATTAGAAGGGTTGAGGGCAGACATACAAGAAAGCAACTCCATATTAACCTCATCAAACCGACTATCAAGTTCTTGACTAATTTTATCAATGACCCCAATGTATACCTCTCTTCTGAAATGATCATCATTTGTTTGATTTTGGACAAACCGTCGTGATCTTCCAAAAGGCACATAATTACCCTCCATAGTAGGAACTTCGACACCATGCTTGTTGCAAAACAAAGTGACCTTTTGAAGGAATTGATTCCATCCTTCAGACCTCAAATGTTGCATTCTATTTTTTGCCACACCAACAAGTTGGATTTCATGAATAATATCTTGTTCTCTTCTTTGCAAACACTCAGATAATTCATTTGTATATCCAAGAATAACAAACATTAAGTGTAAACTGAACACAAAATCAAAGGACTCAAATGCTCCAACCATAAAATGAATTTGTATCCAATCCGCATTATGTGTTGTATCCTCAACTGGTTCTACAGATGGAGGTGGTGTAGGAGTAGGACCAACAACTTCTTCAATTACTCTCTCTTCCTGATGCTCTTGCTCTTGATTTTGCTCTTCCACCACAGGAGATAAACTGATGCACGTTTTTTTTGCAGCATGCTTTCGGAACATAGAAGCAATGTCTCCATCCCTCTTCATACTTCACAAATCCTACAACAACCAAAACGCATAATACATGTAAAGAAAAGTTAGTGTTAAGGATTTGGGGAAAATTGAGAAGAGAATGGAGGGAAAAAACTCTCACCAAGAATCTAGGTCGAGATTTGACTAGGATTGGGCGCCTCCGCACCGGGCGTGGCCGGCTTGGAGCCAGTGGCTACGCCGCTGCGCCCTGCGACTGTGCGAGCTGCGGGAGCCGAGGGGCGAGGGCCCGAGGCGAATAGGCGATGCGGGGCCTGGAGGATGTAGCAGTGCTGCCGGGGATGGGGTGCGCCGCGGCGCCGGGGAGTCGGGGACGGGGCCGGCGGAGGCCGGAGCCGAGCAGCCGAGGCACAGAGCGCCGCCGCTAGCCGAGCGCTCGCGCGGCCTCGCGAGGGGAGCGGACGTACTGGTTCTGGCTGTAACCTGGAAGGGATTTTTTTTCATAATCTGCTTGTTGGGCTGGGCTTAGGGTATGCCAAGCCATACCCGTGCAGCCCATTAGCTACGCCAGTGCAGCACGGCCTCCATCGTCCTGTAATAGCCTGTTTAGTTTCCAAAAAATTTCACGTACTATAGTAACTTGTAACATTTGACCACTAATTTAGAGTATTAAATATGGATAACTGACAAAATCTATTTCATAAACCTCGGGTGAAATCGCTAGACGAATCTAATAAACCTAATTATGTAATGATTAGACAATGTTGCGTTACAGTAACCAACCTCTAATGATAGATTAATTAGCCTTAGTAGATTCGTCTCGCGATTTTCCGTCCATCCATATAATTAGTTTTATAATTAATTTATATTTAGTACTCCTAATTAGTAGCCAAACAGTTTTAAAAAATTTTGCCCTAAAAATTTTTAGGAACTAAACGGCCCCTGCAACCACACGGGCCCGCGGTCTATGGGCCTTCTGTAAAAATAATTTTATGGTCAATAATATAATAATATATAACAGTTGACCACTGAGACACACACTTTGATACAAAAGGGGGAAATCGGCCATGATTTCTTCTGCTTCTATTATCAAACTGCCGTCTTCCCTCAAAAAATCACACTCGTGTTCTTGAATCGCCCGCAACCGCAAGCTCTTGTCGCCGGAAGTGATTCTCAGGAGTCAAGAGATTACTGTGGCTCTCTTTCTATCTGCAAGCTCCACCACAATCACACGCTCACGCAGCTACACGACAATCTTGGGTTCTGGAACCCACTGGTAGCCATCCGTCCTCCTTGATTTACACGCGCACAGGGCGGCGCCCACAAACCGACAGCCAAGCGAGGTAGCTCCCAGCTCCCAGCTCCGCGGTTCCCGTTCCACTCGGCATGGCTCCGCAGGTACGGGCAGGATCTTGTCTAGGAGTCTCGATGCGTTCGTTCTGTGATTGATGCTGTTATTCGTTGACCTGATTCGTTTTGTGCTGTTGGTTCTTGGAGTATTAGGCGTGGATTGTGGGGGAGAAGGGCGAGGACCTCCAAGGGCCCAAGGAGTCCCTTCCCCTCTCCAAGCTTGAAGGTAAGGTGCCCATGTCTTTTCTTGATTGCTTCAATTGTTGAGCTCTTTGGCATAGGCTTCTGTTGCTATAAGTTGCTCCAATTTGTTGGTGGGGGCTGGATTGGATAGAAGAGGATTGGAGGGGAACGAAGGGGAGTCTAAAATGAACTAATTTTCTCTCCAATCCCTCCCATGCCACTTCAATTCACTAGTTTCCAAACAAGGCCGGTATGAAGAGGGGCGTGTGCAGTATGTGATTTAGATTTCAGTGGACTTAATTGTTCTCAAGTCAACCTGAAAATTGATTGTGTTGTGTGGTCGATGCTACGTGATACTATTCGGTAACAGTGTTTCCTTGAAATTGTGGTTGAAAGCACCATCTCATTGCTATTCTGCAATTGGGTCATTTGTCTGAATGTGTTAAGCAATTGCTGGATAGAAATATCAAGGAAGCTTTTTCAGAGTACTTTTTTGTCTACTTTGCTGGATGAATATTCTTTTGGAGCCATAACCACAAAAACATACTGGAATTGGTGAGCGCTTGTTAACAAATTAGATTCCGAAAATGCGCAAAGTGACCATTTGGCTCCTGATTTCCTGATTATGTAGTGATAACATCCCAATTTGACTGAACCGACTGGCGCAGCCAACCATAAGCTCTTTGTCCCGTACCTGCTTCGTTACGCTGACTTAAGTACCTTTTATTTTTGGCTTTTTGCAGATATTGGTGTGCTTTATTGGCAGTTGGATCCTAAGAAGTCTGAAAGCGAAGAAGAGCTTGCAAAAATCCGCAAAGAAAGAGGATACAGTTACATGGTTTGCGCTAATCTCCCATGAATTTCAGCAACTTTCTGAATCTCCCACCCTGTGTTTTTGTTTTCTATTGTATGATATACTGACCAGAATATGTGTTGCTTCCTGAAGGACCTTATTGAGATATGTCCTGACAAACTGGAAAACTATGAGGAGAAGCTGAAGAACTTCTTCACTGAGCACATGCACGCTGACGAAGAGATCCGCTACTGCTTGGAAGGTAGTGGGTACTTTGATGTCCGTGACAGGGATGACAAGTGGATTAGGATTTGGATAAAGGAAGGAGACATGATCATCCTGCCTGCTGGAATTTATCATCGGTTCACCCTGGACAGCACAAATTATGTGAAGGTATCAACGTGATTTTAGAATCATAATAGGAGCTGCTAATTTGATCCACACTTTATGGCACAGCTATGCATTGAACTTACAGGTCATTTGTAGTGGTAGCAAAAGGTTTCAGGCCAAGTAACTATTTGAGAATATTTGAATGCTGAAAAGGTTCCTCGAGTGCCAATAAATTTTCAGTTGGTAGAAGTAATTGTTGATCACCTAGTTAGTATTTTAATGGCCAAATATTCACTGAACTCTGTTCGACGCATTCTAACGCCTTTAAATTTGCAGCTCATGAGGCTTTTCATCGGGGAACCAGTCTGGACTGCGCTGAACAGGCCTCAGGAGGGCCACCCCTCAAGGCAAGAGTACGTGAAGAATGTGATGGGGAACAATGGATTTGCTCTAGCAGCACACTGAACCTGTCGTTGCCGTTCGTTCAGCAAGATACAAACATACGCAAGGTATATATGGTCAGTCAGATGCGAAACTTTGCTGTGTTGTTATGGAACATCATTCTGCACTAGTTTGTACACGTAGAAGATACACACTGCATCTGCATCGTGTGGGAACGTACGATGTAGTATTTTCTCTTGTGCCTGCTTGATACAGATACCCTTGGATGTTTATGATTGCAGCAGCAGCAGCTGCCAGCAATTCTGTATATGTATGATGTATCTTACCTGACCTTGTGTGTGGTACTAATGTCTGTCAGGCAATGGAAATCTCATGGCATCGAGGACTGAATAATGCTGGTATTGAGACAGCTTTCGTGGTAAAGCACGATGCCAGTTTGCATTGTTGTTTCAAAAACACAAGGATTAACGAACGAGTGACAGCTTCCCTACCTAGCGGGTTCTTATCTGGCGATTCTTTTTGGCTGGACAAATGTTGGATGGCCAATGTTTGGATCCAAAGTTCGTCTTCAATGTGCTTGGAGACATTGGGCATCCAAAATTCTTTTTTTCCCCCTAAGAGGAGCACGGTATATCGATGCAAAAACTAGGTGCTTGGGCTGCGACAACAGCTGCAGCCAGCCAACCAGCAGCAGCAGCTGCTCCTGTTGAACAGATAAGAATGGTTGGTTGGCTGCTGCAACCGATAAAGAATCTGAAGCGAGCGTATATGATTATATTGGTGAGGACTGACCCCTCCACCCCCGCCACCAACCTTATTATCATCGGCGTCGCCTACGACCCCCCCCCCCCCCCCCCCCCCCCCCCCCACACACACACACCTCGTCAACGACCTTATCCCCATGTGAACGAGCTCCCCCCGCCTCCGACCTCCAAGCCTCCTCCCCACTACGGCAGGGGGCGCCACCGCCGCCCGCTGGTCCGCCCACAACCCACACCGCTGATTCGGCGGCTTCCTCGAAGACACAATTTCAACTTTTGTTTAATTTTTGTACAGAGATAGTAGGCTCATGTTGAGCGGGAATGGACAGTGCAATTCATAAGATCCTTGACAGAAAAAGAGATGGTAGAATGGGGAACACTTAAAGACTTACTTTCCTATCTGCCCTGGATCCTCTGGTCGTCCCATAAGGCGTTGCTGGTTCTCGTAGCCAGTCATCGGCCATTGTAATATGCTTGTTACGCTTTCAATAAAGTGGGGCATAATGTCTTTGGTCGAAAAGTAATCCGATAAGAGGCTAACTTCTTTGCTTAACTCTTTATTATAGGTAGAGTCAGTAATATAAACAAAATTGTATTGACGATCCTCAAACTCGAGGATTATCTCTTCGGAAGGTTCCTCCTTCGGAGCTTTGGACCCAAAATAGCTACCCCCCCCCCCCCCCCCCCTCCATTTTGCTTGCGGCTTGCGGTCGTATATGGCACACGCTGAGAATCCAAGTATCGAAACTCACGAAGAATAGGTAACACGAGGGGCGTGAGCCCCCTACTGGGACTTGTTCTTTTTCATAAGTTTTCTCGGGAGTCTAAAAATTCATCAGAGGGAGATGTCGAGAACTTCTCGCCGCCATCCTCACGCAGCACCGTGGCGGGAGCCCGAGGCGGCGGCCGAAGTGACCGTGTTCGAGCTTCGAGCTCGGGCTTATGTACAGGATCCAATTGGTTACGATGCGATGTTGTTCTTCTACTGTTTCCGTGGTTAAGGTGGGTGGTAGCTGGATTCCTAATCTCGGTCACCTCTCTCACCTTCGGCTAGCGGCTACCACCGTTGATTTGTTTATTTCCATGGTATGGAGTCGCCTACTACTGATACTGAACTACAATATATTGTAGGGACTACTATATTACGACCCGCAGTACAGCACGGCCTTACCATTTTAGCAAACCGTTGCATGTGGGCAGTTTCTCAACTTCCTTTTCTAGCAGCTCCTGGTTCCGTACACGCAAAAATAAAGCGGCGCCAAACTGTGCGGTCCCCATGACGAGACTGTGTGAAATAGCCTGTGAACTACTGGTGATTTTGACTAGGCGACAACAACAGAAAAGTGAAAACCCAGGGCAAATCAAAAGTGATAGAGAAAAAGCAAAAACTGACAACATCAGACAATATTACAAGTAAATTACTCAGATCTAGTACTATATTGTGCAAATATAGCTCTAAATCACCAGAATATGTTCCAGTAGATTTTCCATAGTAGGGAAAGTTTCACATGTTCCACAAAAATCACCGCAAAAAGCACACTACAGATCCTTGTTTATGTTCTTGAATCCACTTTACAAACATGCCTGAGGGCAACTATGTAGAAACTGCTGTTGAACTACTATAACTGCATACTAGGAGGGAGGTTGGACGGCACTATCCAACCAAGAGAACAAAATATAAACCTCCAAGCTGACTGCACTGAGCAAATCCATGAAACAAAAACAACTTAGTTGAAAAAAGTGCTCATACAATGTACTGTTTAGTGTTTACTTGTGTCATTTTTTGCAATGCAATATTTACTGATCTCTACTATCTCCTGCACCATGACAAAAATAGAAACAGTAAATATTATATATCATATATTAATAAAAGATATACAATAGGTAACAGATTCATTGTTTTACTTGCTGTATTGCACAAATTTGCCTATGAAAAACCATTTAATTGCTTGCTATGTTGGACTAATCTGCCTAGAGGAAATTCAATTAATTGCATGCTTTATTCCACTAATCTGTTTAGAGGAAATTCATTTAGTTGCACAACAATAAGAAGCAATCAGAAAGACAACACATGCCGTGACGCATAGACTACATTCTAGCAATTTAGTGCATTGCATATGTCTATTAGATGAATGATAATCCAGCTGATTTACTTGAACTACTTATAAGATACTTCATACTGAAGAAATTGCACTATCTTGCCAAGCAAATAGAAATATGAACTCCCCCAAACTAACTGCACAAGGTAACTCCTCTCTAGCTGACCTTGTTGATCTGCTTGACTCTACTGTATTTTGCTAATTTTGGTCACCTACAAAAATGTTACAGTAAAAAGGTTCCATGTAGTGACAACCACATAAGAGAAAACATAGATGTGGTAAGGGGGTGTTTAGTTGGTGAAAAAAATTGGCGAAATTTTTTTGCGAAGAGAATCTTATCATTTAGGAGTGGTAAATGTAGACTAATTATATAACTAATTACAGATCTCGCCTAGAAATCGCGAGACAAATCTAATGAGGATAATTAGAAAGTAACTAAACCATGATTAGTAGACGATTACTGTAGTCTCACTGTTGCAAATCATGGATTAAGTAGGCTCATTAAATTCATCTCGTAATTTACAGCCCATTAGTGTAATAAGTTATTTTTTCATCTACATTTAATACTTCATGCATATAAGATTCTCTTTGATGATGGGTGAAAAATTTTGTGTGGGAAATTAAATCGAGCCTAAAAGTATTGTAAGATTTCACTACCGAACTGCAGTTGCCCCCCCCCCCCCTAAGTGCATGAATATGCTGAGAAAAATTGCCTGTTAATTTGCTTATTTTTGTACTGCGAATCACACTAGTTTGCCAAATTAATTACACAATTTTACCCCCTGCCTATTTTGTGATCAAATGCTAGCTAGTCTTGAATGCATTTGTTGTTTGCTAGCTACATATCACCTAATTGACAGCTATACTCCCCTATTTGCCTGCTGAGTAACACTATTTTGCTTACTGAATTGTAGATGAAAAAATAGGAGGTGCAGGGTTATGTATTTAAATGAGCTTCCCCTAGAATTTGACTACGATTTTCTAGGAGTCAATGCAGGAATGTATGAAGCAAAACCTCCATTCTGCCCGCAACCAGCCCCTATCAAGATATAACTAGCTAGTACTGTAATCCATGCATGCACTAAAGAAAAAAAGAAAAAGCCACTGAATTACTGACATCATGCTACATGAAGCATGCAAACTTGCCTAGGTACTCATGCCTTGTTTAGATGCACGTGTAAACTTTTTGAAAGGGAATATTTTCGCATTTGAAGTATTAAACATAGACTAATCACAAAACTAATTACAGAACACATCTGTAAACTACGAGACGAATTTATTAAGAACAAGTAATCCATCATTAGCACATGTTACTATAGCAATTTAGTGTCTAATCATGACCTAATTATGCTAATTAGATTCGTCTCGTAATTTACAAGCAAACTTTGCAATTAGTTTTTTTTATTTCGTCTAGATTTAATACTCCATGCATGTGCCGCACACATTCGATGTGATAGTTTTAGAATTTTGAATTTTGCATCTAAACAAGACCTCAGTAAAAACAATAGACTTCAATTATTAAACTCATAATTACTTCACTGTAGAACCAAATGAACTAAGCCACATGGAATCTCACAAACACTTAATTTCTACTATAGCATAAAAATGAAAACTCATAGGCCTACTGCTGATTACCTTATATGGGCTGCGAATTAGAGAGATCAAGATAAGATGTATCCCCTATAGAAACTGAACAGCACATAACCAAAGAGTTGTCGCACTGCACAACCAGCTACTGACACAAAAAGATGGTAAGCAAAAGTGAAACATGGAAGCATAAAAAATCTACATCCAACAATCTTGGAAACACAACTTCCGCATTCACTTTCCTCTTCCAACGAAAGAACACAAAAAGCTTGATGTGACCACTTAAGATGCTAGCTGTATAGTATATTTAAATACCTATTAAAATTTGTTAAAATGCTTCTAGTCGGAAGCGTCATTCATCTTTCCTATTTACTAATCTCACTACTCCAGCGCCCCCCATCACCGCCGGTTCGAAATGGGCATCACCAACGGTTCGGGGGGCGTTGGATTTATGTCGATGGTGATGAGAGGGGCTATCACCAACGGTTTTCGAACCGGCGGTGATGGAGGGTCTCATCACCGCCGGTTCGAAAACCGTTGCTGATGTTAGCACAACCGTTGGTGATGAGGTATCATCACCGCCGGTTCGTGTATAGAACCGTTGGTGAAGATCTTTTTCCCATCAAAAAAATATATTAATATATTAATATTGCACCAATTATATAGCTATATAATATATAATTATAGTAGCAGAATTCAACCATAAGAAATACATTGAAATTAAATAAAAGAGTTCATACATCAAGATTAAAACATAGAATTTTCTTATGGTGATCATGCTGATCCTACTTAGCCTTATTTGAGCTTCTAATAAACGTGAATTGACCAACCAGTGCCTTCCACTACTGAATTCGCTCCACTTTTGGTGTGTTGTGGTTGACAGGACAGTCGAACTGACTTAGCTTGTAATAGAACGATGTGCAACAAGGATGAGCTGTAATGCAACATATGTAGTGTCATAGTAAATGTCTAGATGCACAAACAGCATTATTTTGGAATGTATGAAGGCATTGAAAGCTCACCTTAACAGCAGAGTTGAATGCGTCCAAATTGATGCACTCCAAGTGGATCAGCTTTTAAGTTCACTGTAAAATTGTTGGCACGCAGATAATGAAACGACAGAACTATGCCAAGTTTTAAACAATAATAACAATGGAAGCAACATGCTTATTCTAAGTGGGTAAACAGATCTCAAGTTTCAATGGCAGCCTTAAGTGATTGTTACAAGGAATAGAAAAAGTTTCTTGAAGAAATGGCAGCCTTAAGCGATTGGTACAAGGACTGGCTAAAAAACTTGGAAAGGATTGTATTATAATGTTGTAAAGGGAGATATTGTTAAGTATTCCAATCCACACCAAATTATTATTGCAGACGGCAAGGCAATCCAGTGAACCGGCATAGGTCCAAGTCCAGCGATTAATGCAAGTAACATCCATGCTACAAAAATATATTAGTTTTATTATATGGAAGGACTTTGTATTGGAATATAACAGTGCATTAAATTTTGAAATGAAAGTACAAAAATTTTCTCTAGTGCAGTTATTAAGTCTGTCAAAGAATGACCTAAGCTCATCAGATTTTTCAGCACTTTAGCCAGCTGAAAATATGGAATATTATCTACTCATGTTTAACCTTGGATCCAAGTCTGAGAAGCAAAAATCTTCAGTGAATCAATTTGTCTTGTTCTTATTGTTTTCAGGATAGCTACTTGAAAGGTATTCTATTTCTATCTCAGTCAATAAGGCAATGATATTAAGGGCTTACCAATCAGTTTGGGTGATGAACACTGAAAGCACCAAGCCCGATTTTGATTAGTTCCATTAATAAGCACCGGAGAAGCTTTTGTACCATGAAATATGTGATGCCCATTTTCCAAAACTGACTTCATTTCTAAACAAGAAGCCTGAAATTTACCTTAAGAAAGCTTTATGGACAGAAGCGGGTAGATCACCCGATGAATTTGCATCATTTATGAGGACTTGTTTATGCAAATGTTTTGCGCAGAATTTAGATACAGCTTTTCCTGAAATAAAAAGGGGGTACTAAGTCATGCTACCAGAGAAAACAGTTGCTCATCTGATGCATAACTACACGATAGAGTACACAAAGATTATTGACCTGAATTAACAAGTGATATTTACAGTATGTACCACTTGCAAGATACAAGTACTCATTAGAACGAAAATGCAGAACTGTCGGATTGTTGGTTTGTTACTGCCACAATAGGATCTTAATATTTTGGACAACCAATGTTCAGAACAGAAACAAACCAGTGCTATGTTGTTAATCAGTTTAATTGAGATCATTCCACTCATTAGCATTTTAATTGTTTAAGAAAATCCATTGTTTTCATCAATAAATTTCACAGGCAGTTTCTTCAGTTAGAGCGATAGGGCACCTAGCACATTTGACAGGCTAGGCGGCAAATACAAAGCTTCTATACGGGTGGATTTTTCAAACAGTATGGGAACAGTACTTCAGAAAATTTCACTCTCCTTCAGTTAACTGTACATAATTAGAAAATCCATTGTAACATAATTAGAAAACAGAGAGGTCACCAGGGGTTGGGGATGGGGATGGCGCCAGGAGCGGGGACGACAGCTCCTTGGGTGCACGGACGGCAGCCGGTTCAAGCAGGGATGGCGGGCGTCTCGACGGCGGCCGGATCTCCTCACGACGGCTCGACGGCGGCCGGATCTCCTCGCGGCGGTGGCACGACAGCTCCTCGCGAAGGTGGCGCGGCAGCTCCTCGCGTCGAGGGCGGAGCTAGGACACGGGGACGGCGGCTCCTCTGCACGGGACGGCGGCCGGTGCAAGCAGGGAAGGGCGGACGGCGGCCGGATGGGGGCGGCGGCGCGCCGGTCTTCGGGACACGGGGCGAGGGGGGACGGAAGAGTTTGGAGGCAGGGAACAATGGAGGAGAGAGGTGGCCGTCGGGTTGGAGAAGAAAAGTGGTGGGAGGAATAAGGGGCTGGAGATTTGTACTGTACATGCTCATCACCGCCGGTTTATAACACGGACCGGCGGTGATGCGAGGCATCACCGCCGGTCCGTGTTATAAACCGGCGGTGATGTCTTCGCAAGTCATCACCAACGGTTCGTAACACGAACCGGCGGTGATAGGCAGTATCACCGCCGGGTCCCACGGCCACTACGGCCAACTGCTCTAGAACCGGCGGTGATACCTCATCACCGTCGGTTCATGTTGAACCGGCGGTGATATCCCGTTTGCGATGACTGTTTCTCTAGTAGTGTCTCAAGACACAATGCACTGCTTTTGAGAACCTTTCCCAACGCAAACTGCTAAAATCATGAAAAAAAGAGGGCCACTGTTTCCTTTGCCCAATCTAAAATATTCACTTTCAGAGATACGGAACATTGAATTGAAATTTTTCACTTATTTTTCAATTTTTGCTCAGAAAAAATAGAATTGGCCTCAACCATAGAAGCACGAAACAGGATAACATGTTTGTATGGCATTCAAATGAAAAAATTAGCACTCACTTATTTTGTGAGTGACTGAACTGATGAGAAATGCACACCTGCACATACACTATATCTTGCATTGGCTGTATGGAGTACAATCCTCAAGGATAATTTACCTAGCATAAAGCAGCAAGCAGCAAGCAATCGATCAAAAAAGGAGCACATATGCTATGTAACAGTAGTTAAGTGCTGAGGGCGCCAGAAAATAGCACCGACTACTGAGCACCTAGTAACCGAGCAGGTAGTCTAGTAGTTAAGTAGCCATTACTGAACTACTGGATCAAATAATGAAATACTAGACTATCGAACTACATGAGATTGTATAGAGCTCAATAATTAAAACTATTGTAACTAAAAAAACTAAACTACTGAGCTCGTGCATTTTTGTCACATGCATTGCCTATTGGTTCTCAGTATTATGTGCATCCGGGTCATCTTTGTAATCTAGTTATTCAATATCATGTGCATCCAGTAATCCAGTAATACTTACAAATATCAGTAATCCCTCAATACCCTAGCAATACTTGCGTATTTTCAGTAATTCTCTATAACCCAGTAACACTATGTAGAGAATTAACGAATCCTAAGGCAAAGGGGCGAGAAACTCAAGGCCACTCTTCCTCCGGGCTTTCTTTCCGCACTATTATGGACAGTCAAATAATGGGAAAAATTGGATTCAATTGTCAACCGGTCCTATCGAAAATAGGATTGACTATGGATTCGAGCCATAGCACATGGTTTCTAAAATCTGTACGATTTTCCCGATCTAAATCGAGCGGGTTTCCATGAAGAAGATCTTGTTCAGCATGTTCTATTCGATAACCCAGTAATTCAATATTCTGCTAGCGTTGCTCTTTTTTCTCAATTATCTTTTTCCAAGTTTGACCGGTGGCAGGTTTATGTGGACATGTCACCCCTTTTTTTGACTCATATCGCCTGATGCATACGGCAGTGATAGTACTGAACTTCGCAAAGTAGAGGGTTCAAAGTGAAGAGAGAAGATGCTTCATTTCTTTTTTTAGACTTTTTGTGTTTTTGGAGGCTACATGAGATAGTTAATCATAAGTAATATGTATACATATGCCTTGTCACCACCCCACTATATGTATATCCATGAATTTAGTAGTCCAGTACTTTTCTCAGATTTTTGGTGAATTATTTTTCCAGCAACACACCATATACATGCTTGGATTCAGTAATAGGGAGATTCAATCATTTTAGTATTTTTTATGTGATAAATATTCAGTAACTAGATTCAGTAACTGAGAGACAGTAATAAATATCCAGTATTTTCTCTTTGTATACTGGATGGATTCAGTAATCCGGAGATCTAGTTATTTAGAACTGATCTTATTCAGATTTTACCGGTGGCAGGTTCATGTGGGCATGCCCCCTTTTTCAACTCATCGTTTCGTGCATACGACAATGATAATACTGGACTTCACAAGGGAGTGGGTTTCAAGCAGAGAGAGAGATGATTCATGTGTTTTTTGTAACTTTTTGTGTTTTGGAGGCTGCTTGGTAAATTGTTTTTCCAGTAACACATCATGTACATGCTTGGATTCAGTAATAGGGAGATCTAGTTATTCAGTATTTTTTTATGTATATCCATTATTTTTTTCACATATTTTTTTGTGACTTGGGACTTTCTTCCTATATTTTTCCCCATTTGATGGATTCAGTAATCCAGAGATTCAGTTATTCAGAACTTGTTTGTACATTGGATGTGTTCAGGATTCCTTGAAGAGCAGAAATTGTTGCAAATAGCTCAGGTGTTTAGATTCAGAACTGAGGGACTTAGTAATAAATATTCATCAGATGCTTGTATTCAGTAACCCAGTTATTCAGTATTATGTACATCCAGTGATCTTTTCAGATTCACTAACATCTTATTTTTCATAAATCATTTTTTGTAATCAATAAATGTGTACCTTTCAGATATTCAATATTTTCTCATGCAGATCCAGTATTAATTAATCATCAATAATTTTTACGTACATCCAGTAATGCCTATGCGTACATAGATTCTGTAATACAGAGATTCCGTTATTCCATATATTGAAGCCTAGTAATTCTTTTAAAAATTTATGCAGCAAATCCATATATTTTTTTCGTGATCCAGTAATACCTATGCATATGTCTTGGATTCAATAATCTAGAGCCCTAGTAATAAAAATATTCAGTAATCTAACATTGCGTTCATCGACACATTGTAGAACGCGCATAACGTAAATGGATTCATCATAGCTGGATCCTTCACGGCATGCACATTACAGGGACGAGCTTGTAGTTATGCTGGAGCACAATGCGCATAAATTAAAAAGGCACGCTGTCCATCCTCGTTGTTCTAGCACAAACCATTTGCTTTTTGCACCCATCATGCTTTGACACTTTGACGTCTTGAGGTCATTCCCAACCTTGCTTGAATTTTTGCACATTCTTCATTGTCCTGTTTTTTCTTGATGGGAAAACCATCTTGGTAGCGGCTCCGGCAGGTACTGAACCCGGAGAAGGCCGCAGAGCTGTTCCTGATACAGGTACAGAAACCGGGGATGCCATCACACGCCTACTAACAAGGCTGATCGCTGGGCTTGAGTGATTCATTGCAGTATCACCACCTTCCATATCCGAAGCAGACTGCTACAAAAGAAAAAGAAAAAAACAATGCAAGATCACCACATTTGCACCCTAGTTTCACACTCCATCTAAAAAAACTAATCCGGACTATGAGATATTAAACTGCCAAATCTTTTTTTGGGAAAACTACTACTGAACATGGTCAGTATTGATACAGCTTTACAAAATGCAAATATCTGGGACCCATGATAGTATTGATTCTACTATACTATCAAATACTGAATACTGAATACTAGTCTACTGAATACTGAACTATTTTGGATCAAATACGATTCTACTGATTACTGAACTATTTTTTTGGATTCAAATACTAGTCTACCGAACCCTCAACTCACTGAATCACTAGGCGTAGAGGTTTTCAGTATTTTTTTCGGATTCCAGTGTATGGTTTCAGTAATTTTGCAATCCACCTATCTGCACTCCACGATTTGACCAAAATTTCAACAAAATCACTAGGCGTAGAGAGGTTAGGGGCGATGAGTGACCGAATTACTGAGGTAGATGTACATTACCCACCAATTAAAGCAAAACCAGAGAGATCAGAAAGGATTGGGGGAGGATCAGCTGCCTGATTCGAGAGGGATGGGGGGAGGAACAGCTCCGGCTCCGCTCGACGCTATGCGCTGCGCTCGCCGCCGCGCCTGTGCTGCGTGCACCGCGGCCGCGCCCACTCCGAGCGGGCCGCGCCGGCTCCGCTCCCCGCGTCGCGCTCACCGACACCCGCTTCCCTTCGCTGCGCCTGCTGGGTCCGCACGCCGCGCGCCGCGCTGTCCCTCACTGATCACGCGAGCGCCGCGGAGAAGCTAGCACGAAACGGCTCGCGCTCGCCGCTCGCCGCTCGCCGCGCTCCCCGCATCTCGCGGCTCGCGCTCGCGTATCTGCTTTTTGGCGTGGGGAAGGGGGTTGGTGACGGGCTAGTTACAGGTGGTGGGCTTGTTGGGCTGGGCTGGCGGTTGAGTTACGATGGGGAGGCTATATTGGTTGGGTTGGGTGTAGAATGGCATTCTACACCTAGGGTATAGAATAGCGCTGCCGTGTGTGTGTTTATATATATATATATATATATATATATATATATATATATATATATTAAAGTGATTTTTTTAGAAACTATTGGAGAAGTCATTCTTTAATGTTCCCGATATATTTTGGTAGCTTGGAAAACTTATTGATTTTAGGAACTGTTTATTGAATACTGTTGGAAATACTTTTTTCGAACAAAACTTTGTTGGAAGTCAAAAAAACACCATTTTTTCAGGAATTAAAAATAGTATACTCTTGAAGATGCTCTTACCTCAAACTTACTCACATGAAAGGTGTTTGTTTTTGGCTGTTTCAATATTTCTATTCTAGATTCTCTCTTCAATACTCTTCACATCTTTATTATTTAGTATACTTCCTCTGTAGAAACAAGAAATATCATTCTTATTTCTTATATAAAAACATTTTAACTTTGATCAAATATATATAATAAATTATTAATATTAATGGTGTATAATTAGTAGACTAATTATTAAATATATTTACAATACATTTATTTAGGAATACAAATATTATTTATATTTTCCATAAATTGACTCGAACTTGACTCAAAATTCTGGGTGATTTTTATCTTTAGAGCAAATATACTAATTGGTTTATAGCTAAGCAAATACCAATGTGGAGGAGAGAAGAGAGGAGAGAGAGGAGAGCTTAGCTCTCATACAAGCATCAGGCTGCCTATGGAAACATATGTGGGTGGGTGGACTATACAAAGTGAGGATGACTAGCAAAGTGAAAGGTGAAATCTGGATGAATTAATAATAAAAGGTTTTTATAAACAAATAAGAGTAGCTTGGCTCTTACAACTTTGCTAATAGCCAAACACTTTGCTCTATTATTGTACTTGCTCTTAGGACTGAGCGAGTAATTTCCTAACAAATAACAATAATATTTATGTTTTTTTGCTAATTAATACCGTGATTCAGAAAATAAACGTATCATTTACATGTTGTGTGGAAACATAAATAAAACAAAATAATAGCACATTATACTATCTAACTTATTTTTACCTTTTTAGTGGTAAAATCTAAATTTGGGAATTTTCTAGTGGGAAAAATAACTCGGTATCCCTGTCCTGTGTCGACTACCTATCCATTTTCCCAGATCCAATCCCGACTACTCCCATGGCGGCCGGCGGCGGCCGCGGCGGCCCCCGGCTCCCCGAGGATCTCGTTATCTGGGAGATCCTGACGCGTCTGCCGGTGAAGCCCCTCCTCCGGTGCCGCGCCGTCTGCCGCTCCTGGCGCCGCCGACTCACCTCCGACGCCAAGTTCCTCCTCGCCCACCACCGTCGCCAGCCCTCGCTCCCGCTCGTCACCACCTGGGACACGGACACGAATGAGAGAAGGATCGACGCCCTGGACCACCGCACCGGCGAGCGGCATCCTGTCGCGCGGAGGACGGGCCCGATCGCTGCCTTCGAGAACGACCACCACGTGCTCGCTTCCTGCGACGGCCTCATCATCCTCCATGAGTACGGCGGCCTCGAGATCTGCAACCCGGCGACCCGCCAGCGCGCCCCCCTGACGCTGCTCCACGGCGCCGCCTGCATCTGCGCGCTTTACCCTCACCGCCCATCCGGGTCGCACCGAGTGCTGTGCTGCTTCAAGAGAGCCGAGGACGGCCACGCCGTGTACCACGTGCACACCCTCGGGTCCGGCGAGCTCAGGTGCGTCGGAGAGCCTCCCGGGCCGTGGGCGTCCGGGGATGTGGCGATGGTGGTGTCGATGTTGGGGTTGATTGACCCGCCCGTCCTGGCAGGCGGCAGGATCTACTGGCACCCGTTGAAGCTGCCCGGCGGCAACGCCGGCGACGACAAGTGGAAGGCCAACAACATGTTGGTGTTCGACACCATGTCCGAGTCCTTCCAGCATTTGCTGTCGCCCGTCGCTGGCCCCTTTCTTGAGTTGTTTGAGATGAACAACGGCGCTCTTGGATTGTACCACTACCTCGGCAGCAGCACGACTGATCTCTGGGTGCTAAAGGATCACCAGAGCTGGTCCTGGTCGTTGAGCAGCCGGATCAAATTGGACGTGTTTTTCTCTATGCTGCCGGTACTGGACCCAGAAGGAGATGTGCTCGTCCTTTCTGACAGAGGGGAGCCAGGCATCGAATATCTGCATCACATTTCTGGTGCCAATGGCAGTTTGTTGGCTCGGTATAAATGGAGCCCTTCTCTGAGGCTTACCAGGCATAGGTTGAAAGAGAGCCTTGTCCGCCATGACTTCTTCTTGATGAAAGGTAATACTGGTGGTATGGATGAAAAACCATTGTTTGATGGCTTGTCAACTGTGACGGTGCTTTGTGATGATAATTCTGAGTCACATTATTGAGAAACAACGGTATTAGTCTGTGCTGGCAAGCTGTTTCATCTCAGCAGGATGGACAACTGTCTAGTAATAAGAGCTCTGCAGATTAGTAATAACTTGAAACTATACCGAGTGTGGTATTTATTTTCTCTTTTCGCATGAGTCATGAACACACACACTTTATTTTGGTTACGTCATGCCTTTTTAACCTTGTGTCTTTTATTTGTAATAACTTGCAAGCATATCTGGTAATCAAATGATGCTGCATAGAGATTTCAGTAAGCTGATATGTCTGCCTCTCTGTGTAAGCACATAATTTTGATTTTGTATTCCTTAGCTGTGCAAAGTCTGGTAGAGCAGTATCCAATAAGCAACAACAATATGATGAGTAACCTGCAACTATTGTGTCATGTTTTTTATGCTTTTCCCCATCTTCCTGAACATATGATCAGCATGCAGAATAAAGTACTCTGAACATATTTTCTCTACTTGATTGTTTTCATTAGGCCTTTTCCCTATTTGTACTCGTTGT
The DNA here is from genome assembly GCF_016808335.1 of Panicum virgatum. Classification (NCBI taxonomy): domain Eukaryota; kingdom Viridiplantae; phylum Streptophyta; class Magnoliopsida; order Poales; family Poaceae; genus Panicum; species Panicum virgatum. The sequence continues at coordinate 28,313,975 of NC_053153.1, read as the reverse complement.
GTTTAGCACACAATTTCAATCAGCATATTTTTCCATCAGTGCTGCTCCTGGCATACCCCATTTGCTGTTCTTGCCTTCCTTTCTTTTAGTAAGCCTTTTTTAATATAAAACCTCATATCAAACTTTAATAGCTTTGAGCTACCGAATTGTGTTGTGAGTAAAAATTAGTGCTTCCGTGCAAATTTAGCATATGAATAAGGTCCTGTTTGATCCCTAGGACTAACAACTAGTTGACAAATTTTGTCTCTAATGATCCAAACATTAGTCCACTAGTCATGCACTAGTTGTTAATCCATTACTCCGCATACATAATAGGGATATTTGTTAGTTCTAGTCCATCCAAACAGGCCATAAATAACCTGCTGGGTCTAACACTATCTGATTGTAAGTCTGATATTCTGGGTGCATTTCACTCAATTGTCTCAGTGTCAGTGGTAGTAGTGTGATTTAGTAGCGTGTTTGCTTCATGGGATTGGGAATCAATATTCTGTTTCACCTTATTTGTTGCCTCTGTATAAGCCATGGTTTTGTTTCTATTCTTGGCATATTGTCTTTATCGAAATGAAAATATCCTATATATGGAGTGTAAATGCATCTTATAAACATATGGAGAAATGTGTAGCCTTAGTATCATATCTGATATACACTAAATACCATTCTATCAATTTAGAAATGTACTCTTAGAAGTTGTGTTCCAGTATTTTAGAATTTGTATAGCAAAAAAGTAGGCTTCAACAAATGTGTGCTATCTGACTTTGTAAATTAGAAAGGTGGCTATCCCTTGATTTTCAGAGGCCATAGGCACTCGTTATCTGTCTTAAAACAGCAAAGGCTGTTGTGGACCTCTTCTTTTTTTATAGGAGTTTTCTATTTTACAAAATGGCTAAGCAATGGAATTTGGCTACTAAAAACCAAGCTATTGGAGTTGCTTTAAACTGTGTTCTGGTGTTTTCCATTACAAAAAAATGTGCTTTCTGAGTTACTGGTGATAATTTTGGTATATCTATCTATCTCAGCTTACTCATCCCCTATAGGATGGTATTGGTGGCAACCAATACTGGTTTTTAGATTTATTGGGAGAGATGCTCCAACAGATCAGCAACAATCTCCCCCGATGTATCCGACCACAGAAGGCTTGATACCGCATCCACTCTTCTTACCACTCTGACTTGTTTTATATTGATTAGGGTGGAAAATCTATTTTTATAAAAACAAAAATAATATATAACTCGTATTTAAGGCCTGTATAAAAATTAAAGCACAAACTTTGTAGATCATAATGCAACTTTGATTAGTGCAGATAGGTGTTGCTTGCTAGTGTGTTTAAAAGCTCAAAAAAGTGAATTAGATGTTCTTTTCAATCATGGTTTTTAAAGCGGCAAGGCGAGCTGTGGGGAGCCACTCATTCAAGTTGCCTAGGCGACACCTAGGCGTCCATAAGGCATGGGAAGGCGACATCATATGATCATTAAAAACTTTAAAGCAGGAGCATGTTTAGGGATAAAAAGGAAAATGAAAAAATAAAAGAAGGACAAGGAATAAAAAAGGCCCAACTCAACATATGGCCCATAAAAGCCCTCCCTAACTATGGTGAACTATCTAGGTTTGACCCTGCTCCTCTATATGCGCTCCTTCCTCATAATACTGCTCCTCTCCAACCTCCAGGTGCCTCATCTCCCTCCCGACCCTATTCTCCATGTCCACTGTTGGAGCCGCTCCTTCCAGATCTTCCCTCTGTTTCGTCACTGTGGCTGCCGCCCCTTCTAGATCTCCCCTCCCCAGCCTCACTGCTGCTGCCGCACCCTTCTAGATATCCTCTCCCCTTTCTCACTATTGCCGCCACTCCCCTTCTAGATCCCTATGCGAGATTTCCTACTGCTGCCCTTCAAGAGCTTGAACCGAATGGGATGGAAGCAGAAATGGGTTGTTAGCCTTGCCTGGTCCTCCTCCAGTTCTTCCTCTCTCTCCTCCCTCCAATGTTCTCTCATTTTGCTGACTTTTGTCATGGCGTCCAGGACGTCTAGGTTTTTTTCAGCGCCTGAACGCCTAGGCGAAGACTTAAAAACCATGTTTTCAACCTTTGCAACTCAATTTGAAAGTCTTAAGAACTGTTTGACATTGCCATTTTGGCAATTGATTTCTGTTGAAAACTGCTAGACAAAGGTGTGATGTTTCTGCTCTAGGTTTTAGTCTAAACATAGCTTTAGATATTCGGCCAGTAGTTAGCCTTGTTTGTCTCTGTGTTGGTAATTGTTTAGATACTACAAGTTGGTAAATCGTGTTTTTCCTCAGTCTGCACGCTCTGGTCCAGTGTTGACACTGCCATGTTGGCATCCTTGTTTCTCTCGCTCTGGTCACTCTCTAGCCGTCTGTGTCAGCTGGGAAGATGTTAGTACCAACTTGTGGACAGTGGCGTTGGATTAGTCTCCACCGATGCTATATAGGTGCGATTGATTATTTGGTCTATTTCTGGTGAGTTATGCAAGGGACAGCCAAATTTAGGCTTACGTAATACTCCCTCCGTTCCTAATACTCCATCCGATTATTCTAAGAATCTTGGAGAGTTAAAAAATTTCAAATTTGACAAAATTTATACAACAAGATAATAACATTTACGATAATAATTAAGTATCATTAGATTCTTTATTAGTTATATTCTCACAATATACCTATTTAGTGTTATAAATTTTTGTGTTTTTCTCTATAATTTTGGTCAAACTTTAAGATAATTTGAGTCTCCAAGATTTTTGAAATGACTTATAATTTGAAACGGAGGGAGTACTTTGTAGATTTGTTTGTTTAGCTATATATCTTGTCTTGGCCCGCATAAGATTTTATTTGGATGGCTGCATTGCTCCATGGGATGCACTGTTGTAGCTAGGATGGAGCTAAAACTTGACCAGCTGGAGCGATGTGCAGCGCACTGTTGTAGCTAGGATGGAGCTAAAACTTGACCAGCTGGAGCGATGTGCAGCCTGCACAACAGGATACGAGCCATTTGGGGGTGATTGGATGGGTGGCTATCCCCTTAGCCAGACTTCCACAATGCAGTCTATGGATGTTTGGAAGTCTGCATTACCTCCTAAGCCTGGCTAAGCTAGTGCAAAAAGCCCCCTCCAGCCTGCATTGTGGGGAATACCCAATTTGGGTGTTTCCAGCTTATGCAGGTTGCATAAGCTGGCATAGTGCATGCAACTCGTTCTGCCCACCTCCCTCTGTCTCGCACCGCCCGCCGGAGCTCGCCGGACGAGGCCGCGCCGCCCGCCAGAGCCCCGGACGGAGGGAGAGAGGGACTGATCCCCGCCGCGGGAGGAAGGATCCGGCGAGGGGGCGCGGCGAGGACGCACGGCAGAGGGCGAGGGGAGAGCGATGAGCTGAATGCGTGACGAGGAAGGGCACGGCAAGGACGCGCGGCGAGGCCCCGTGCGGATCCTGTCCCGCAGCTTCGCACCGCGGCCGGCGGATCGACGCGCCGCCGCCCCCGCTCCCGTGCGGGCGCCCTTGCACACAGTGGCGAGTGCCTGGGCCGGCCAGAGGGCGCCACCGCGTCGAATCGAGGGAGGGAAGGGCCGCGGCGGAGCTCTACAAGCACCCAGTCGCCTCGCCGGCCGAGCTCTGGGCCTCCTCCACACCGCCGAGCTCGAATCACGCCGAGCTCGTTGTGCCGCCCACCGCTCCTCACGTCAGATCCCACCGCCGCGCAAGCTCCGATCCGCGCGGCGGAGGTGCCGAGGGAGGGAGCTCGGGAGGGCGCGGATCCAGCCGCCGGCGCCGCCGGAGGGAGGAGGGAGGAAGGAGGGGGCCGCGCGGCGTGGATGTTGCTTGGGAGGAGGGAGGTGGAGGCGCGGCGCCGACCAAGTCACTGGAGTGGGAGAGAAGAGCAGAGAAATAGAGGTGGTAATTTCACTAACATTCAATGCAAGGTCACCCTACCAACATCTACAGCCAACCAAATACAAACCGGACAACACAGGCCTACTGCTAGCCACCCAACCAAACACACACGAATTGTACTGGTTAAGCCTGGCCAACTCTAGCCTGGCTTATAGATGGCCAAATGGGTGGCCCAGCCCAACACGACACTAACCCGCTTTAGGCACGGCCCACTTAGGCACGCTAAGTTAACCGTGTCGTGTCGTGCTGGTTCATGGGCCGAGCCAGCGGCCCAGGGACGACCTGAAGGTCGCTGGACCATGTCGGGCCGGCCCATCTAACCCATCAACATGCCAACCCGCCGGCCCATCCAGCACGCCTCCGCCACGGCTCGCCAGCCGCAGCCTGCACGCGTCGCCGCCGCTCGCCTGCCGCCACCTGCGCGTGCTGCCGCTGCTCGCCGGCCGCCACCTGCGCGTGCTGCCGCTGCTCGCCGGGGCGTCCCAGCTTGCGTTCGCCCCAGCCTGCGCATGCCGGCCGCCCCATCCCGCGCGTGCCGCCGCAGCTCACAGGCCCATCGCGCGCACGCCGGGCGCTGCTCGCCGGCCGTCCGCAGCCCGCGGCTTTGCGCCCGCCGACCGCCTCCGGCCCTCCCCTGCGCCGGCCGCCGCCGCTTGCAAGCCCTGGTGTGCACGAGAGAGAGGGGGATCGAGAGAGTTGAGTGTGGCGGCTGAGTGGATGGAAGTGAGGGAGAGATAGGGATTGGGGTTTTAGGGTTGAGGGGGGGATATGGGCTATTAATGGGCCAAATTGTTCCAGACACAAAATTAGTCCTGCCTGATCGGGTTAGGCCCGTTAGTCGTGTCGTGTCCAGGTCAGCACTATGGGTCGGAGTCCAGGCCCAGGCACTACCCTATGCATCGTGTCGGGTCGACCCTGACCTTATTGGTCGTGGGCTGGGCTGGGTTAGAGTAAGGTTTTTTTTGTGTCGTGCCTAGTGCGGCCCATTTGACCCAGCCCATTTAGCCATCTATAACCTGACTTAGTTTTCTAACCAGGCTAGAACTAGCCAGGCAACCAATCACATCTTTTGTGTTTTTCGTTGTGCAAGTGTACATGGCCTATTCAGGCTACCAAACATCCCAGCCTGCATTACGCAAGCCTGGGTATGCTCTTATACAGCCTACCGATCACAAACTTGTTTTGGGTACGCTTTAAAACTCATGCATGGTCTCTGTGTCCCTGTACGGTTTTGGCTATCGGTGGCCGAGCACCAACCTCGCGTCTGCCACCGCGCCTGGCCGTGCTGCTGCCCTGCCCCTGGCGTCACTCTGCCACGCTCATCCTTTTAGAAAGAATAGACACTCCTACAGAAATAAGCTTTTGTCCCGATTCCAAATCCCCCTTTCATCCTAGTTTTGAAACCGGGACAATAAAACCGGGACAAAAGGCCCGGACCCTTTAGTCCCGGGTGAAATAACCGGGACTAAAGTCTATGTGTAACGTAAAAAAATATTATGTGCAACCCAGAACTCGAGATGTCTTGCCTCGCGTGTAATTTCTTTACCACCCCACCTACACACCAAATGTGACTTTAGAATGAATGCATTCCTGTTAAACTAATACGTGAAGAACCCTTTTGTCCGGGTTGGAGCCACCAACCGGGACAAAAGGGGTCCTTTTGTCCCGGTTGGTGTTACCACCCGGGACTAAATGTCCAGAGTCTTTTGTCCCAGTTGGAGCCACCAACAGAGACAAAAGGGGGTCATTTTGTCCCGGTTGGTGCCTCCAACCAGGACAAAAGGTCCCTGTCCCCCGTTGGCCTGGCTAGCCGTTGGACCCGGGACTAAAGCCATCTATTATCCCGGGCCCAAAAGCAATTGGGACAAATGGCCTGGAACAAAGACCTATTCTATAGCAGCGAGACCGTCACCCCGCCACGGTCATCCTTTTAGAAAGAATAGACCATCTGTATATTTCGAAATTGGTTAAGTTACCACAGAGGCACGGACACTTTATTGTGACAGGTACATTACTTACCACTTCAATAACAATATCATGGAATTCTAGAATAAGTTTTAAAAAAACATAAACACCCGTATTAAGTTGAAGATTTTAATTTAGACAATCAGGTTCCACTACAAGGAACGCCGCAACCACGGAGTTACGTTCAATTCGTTTAAATAAGTTTAATTGATCCTACACAGTTATTTTTTCCTCCCCCTCTTCTCTCTACTGGCAGGGTTGGGAGGCAAGCACCATAACTATGCATCGAGCGATGGATGGAGCGAGCCGCGGGACCAAACGGGGCGACCTGGGAGCACGGCAGTTCCACGGACGCGTGCGAGAGGGAGCTGGGCGGGGCAATTGCGTCGAGGTTTAATTAGCAAGGCGAGATGATATCTTTCTAATCCATATCTTTATCTTTATATATATATATATAATAAAAAATGGACTGATTTTGCGATCCATTGACTTTGTACGTCACATTTCTCTCATTGGTGGGCTCCGCGGCCCAATGCTAAATTTACAGTTGACTGTAACTTAGTAAACTCACGGTCGATTGTTTCACTCACCCTCTCTGCTCCCTCTTTCCCATTTCTTTCTTTCTTTCTCTTCTCTTTTCGCTCTCTTCCCTCTCCTCCCAGATCTAGCGGGCCTGGATGGCGCGGCGGGGTGGAGCCGGCTCGCCGGCAGCGGCTGGGAGGCGCGCCGGCGGCGGGATGCTCCGCGCGGACGAAGGAGTGCAGCAGAACTGCAGAAATCAGGATTGCATCTGCAGCAGGCGGGATGAGAATTGAAGCCTGCCTGTGCCTGATGGGTACAGGGGCACTGAATCGAAGGCTTGACCGCGCCCTAGCTTATGCTCAAAAAAAAAAGACCGCGCCCTAGCTTCCGCCTCAGATTTCGCATCGGAGTGCGTGCGCTGGCTCCTTTCGTCCCGCGCCGCCGGCCGGGATGCACCGCTGCTTCAGGTAATTGTTATTTTTCTTTTATTTTTTGTTGCAAAAAATTCTTTACAAATTTTTTTCATCCGATTTTTTTAATTTTGAATGCAAAATTTTTTTACTCAAGTCTTTCTTTTGTTTTGGATGAAAAAAAAATCTATCAGAGCTTTTTTTGTTTTGAATGTAAAAGTTTTCTCATCTATATTTTTAAGTTTGTTTTTTTAAATTTTTTCTTCCAAATTTTTCTCGTCAATTTTTTTGTCGCCTCTCGATTTATTTCCTTGAAAAGTTTTTCAAAATTTTTTTATCACAAAACGATAAAAAAGTTATTAAAAAAAATACGGTCGGGAAATCGACCATACGGACCAAAACTAGCGAGCTCCGCTCAGGCTGTCCTCTCTCCCTACCCACGACCAAACCCATGCACCTCTTCCGTCCGTGAGGCTCCGTCTCCAATACCTTTCCGCGTCCGCGATCGAATCCGCATGCCTCTCGAGCTCTCCCTGTTGTGTACCACCACGTCTTCTCCTTCCCCTATCGGATCGGCCAACCTCAGGCTCTTGTTGATGCAGCTATAGCCCTGTTTGTTTCCGATCATAAGCCGATTCCGGATGGAAATAAGCGAAAATCCCACCCAAATGCCTCGCTTATTTTTCGCTTATCTGAACCGCTGCTTCTCTGGACAGGGCCGTCTTCAGGAATTTGGGGCCCCAATGCGAAATATAATTTGGGGCCCTATTTGTAAAAAATATTTAGTCTAATACTACTAATTAAGATTGAGCGGATGATTGTATTCTTTATCTCTTCTTATATATTTTAGAACAATTTTCACTACTGCAAAAATGATTTGTAGGAATATCTTTTTTTTTCTAAAGGCGGTCAAAATGTAACCCGCTCCCACAAAAGGAGCGGGCCTACTATAGCACCTGGCCCGCCCCTAGAAAAGTATTTTTAGGGCGGGTGACGCCATTACTTGCTCCTAAAATAGAGCTATGACGCCTCCACGCGCCCCTTAAAGCTTTCGAATTAATCTAACCACTAATTAAACCACTAGGGCGGGTATAATTATCGGATTATAGAACAAATAAAATATTTAAGCTATTATTGATTATTCTAACCACTGATTAAACCTATGAGATGTTTTCATTTTTAATCTTTGAAAAGGAGCAACGATATAAGTGATTACTTACACCTTGGTTTGAGTATTTCATTATTGACTTATCAACCGATTTTTATCAAAGCACCAATAAGTTGGACGGCTAATCTTCAAAATACCTGAGTATCTGACGGACAGACCGTGCTGAGTGTCATGGACGGACATACAGACCTATACCAGTATCTACGCTTGGAGGCCCCACCTATTTAGGGGCCCTGTGGGAGCGCCCACCTTGCACACCCTCTTCAATGGGCCTGTCTCTGGAAATCCGGATACAACGTGAAGACCGATTCTTCCCAATGTGTCGCGAGACTCGCGCATGGGAGAAGCGAGCGGATTTTCTCCCCTACCCCCGATACACCTCTCGTTCCCCGTCCTCCTCTCGTTCCCCCGTCCTCCGAGCCCCGACCCCCCTCTGCTCCTCTGCTCGCCACCGCCCCTTACCGCCGCCGGCCCCCTCCTGACGCCGCGGCCCTCTACCGCGGCTGCCCCCCTCTTGCGCCGCTCGCCGCCCTCGGGGAGACCCGCCCCTCCTGCACGGACCCAAGGGCCCCTGGCCCTCTCCTGCGCCGCTCTGCGGTCTGTCCTGCATGCCCGTTGAAGAGGGTGTGCAAGGTGGGCGCTCTCACAGGGCCCCTAAATAGGTGGGGCCTCCAAGTGTAGATACAGGTATAGGTCTGTATGTCCGTCCATGACACTCAGCACAGTCTGTCTGTCAGATACTCAGGTATTTTGAAGATTAGCCGTCCAACTTATTGGTGCTTTGATAAAAATCGGTTGATAAGTCAATAATAAAATACTCGAACCAAGGTGTAAGTAATCACTTATATCGTTGCTCCTTTTCAAAGATTAAAAATGAAAGCATCTCATAGGTTTAATTAGTGGTTAGATTAATCAACAATAGCTTAAATATTTTATTTGTTCTATAATCCAATAATTATACCCGCCCTAGTGGTTTAATTAGTGGTTAGATTAATTCGAAAGCTTTAAGGGGTGCGTGGAGGCGTCACCCATCCCTAAAAATAGCTCTATTTCAGGAGCGAGTAATGGCGTCACCCGCCCTAAAAATACTTTTCTATGGGCGGGACAGGTGCTATAGTAGCCCCGCTCCTTTTGTGGGAGCGGGTTACATTTTGACCGCCTTTAGGAAAAAAAAGATATTCCTACAAATCATTTTTGCACTAGTGAAAGTTGTTCTAAAATGTATAAGAAGAGATAAGGAATATAATCATCCGCTCAATCTTAATTAGTAGTATTATACCAAATATTTTTTTACAAATAGAGCCCCAAATTATATTTGGCACCGGGCCCCAAATTCCTGAAGACGGCCTTGGTCCTGCGGCCTTCCTCCCTCCGCCCAGAACCACACGCCGGTGCCTGGAAACGCGCGGCCCGTGGTCCCTGGCTGCCGGATCTGCGAGGAACCACAGAGCAGTCGCCGCCCTCCCTACCAATCGCCGCACTTGTTTGCCATCCAGGAGCAGCACCGCCGGCTCATGACTGACAGCCGATTTGGATTAGACTGCGAGGAAAGCCGACCCCCATAGAGCAATCAGTCCAAGCAATCGCGGGGCGGTTACCGACACGGGAAGGAAGAGATCGTGGCAAGTGCGGGGTGGATGGATCTCCACTCCACGTCTCCATGCCAGTCCAGCTGCAGCAGTGGGCCGGCAGGAGGACGAGGGAGACACCAAATTTCTGTTGTTCAACAAATTGTGCTGGAACAAGTATTGTTATATTTGTGATGTTAATCTATTTGATCTAACAGTAATATAATTATGTAGTCAAAATACTCAGAAAATATAAGAATTATTGAATTCTACTCGTATTCAGTAAAAAATGAGATGTCATCAACCTCAAGGGCATTTTAGACATTTTACTACTCAACTTAGAGAATCGACTCAAAATAATCAGAATTGCCAAACACCCAACTTATTCAGACATTCGATTCTCCAGGCAGCTAGCTTATCTTAGAATTCTAATTCTCAAAAAAACGAGCTTCAGAAAAGTGGAAAATCTCTCCTCCCCGTCCTCCCTGAGATCCCGAACACCCGCGCAGGCCGCAGGGGCTCTGTCATCCACGAGATGTCGTGCGGCGGCCAGGCTACGACATGCTCCGCATCCGGTGCCATGATAGCGACACACGCACTCACCGGCCACCACACGTCCACACGCTCAACTCTCTCCAGGTCCAGGCTAGGCCTCTGTATATCGGCTGCTCCGTGTCTCGCCAATGGCAACCCTAGCCGACAGCCTGCATCACTCTTGATGCGCGTATGGGCTCGTCGGCGGACAACACCTCGTCCAACGGCACTGGGTGCCTGGGTGAGGCTCATCCATGGCTCGTCTCTGGTCTAACGGCAATCCCTGTGGGTGAAGGTGACGGCGTTGTGCCAAGATGCAGGCACAACTAGCTTATGCTGAACTTGCAGCTCGTGGGAGTTCGTTTGCCTTTCAATGACCTGAATTTTGGTTGAGCCTCTGTGAGATTTGAGCATGTTACTTCTTGGATTTCATGTATGGCAGTTAATTTCCAGGATACATTGTCAGTCAGTGCCAAGACGATCAAAAATGGTTTGCAACTCGATCTTTATACCTACACTTTATTTGGGGCTTCTGTAATATGAATATGATGCAAGAGGCTAGAGAAGTTGCTTTAGAAATTGGGGAGCATCACTACAGGAAAACGTTAGTTTGCCTATGCCACAACCTTTGCCGTGGGCGAAACCACGGGTACACGGCAAAGAATAGGTTTGCCGTGTGCCAAAAGAAAAGGCACACGGCAAAGATCTAGCACACGGTCTACCCATGTTTTGCCGTGTGGCCCGAGAACCATCACACGGCAAACGCAAGGCACACGATAAAATGGACATCTTTGCTGTGTACCTAACGTTAGACACACGGCAAATGTGGCTTCCAGTGCCGCCGTTTACCGCCCGTCACATTTTGCCGTGTACCTAGGTGCAGCACACGGCAAAATTTGAGTTCGCCGTGTGTTTTTCCCTAGGCACACGGCAAAGTATTTTTTAAAAAAACAGAGTTTAGCCTCCACACATTTTCTTGTATAAGCATACAGTACATGCTGCTCCATGTTAAATTTTGGTAAATTTCTCGATATTTTTGCTATATTTAGACATTTAATTTCAGTATTCGAATTTCTGATGATTGAACTGGAAGTCTTTTGATTAATGGAGTATATAGGATATAAAATTAATAGACATATTAGCGTGTTCATTTTGTGGTTGTATCCCAGAAACGTAAGTAAATTTTGAATATCTTCGTAACAAATCATGGTCCAGAACGTGTTGCCAAGTTAGATTTAAATTGTAATAAAAGCAAACACATTCCGAAAATTATGAAATTTGTCGTGGTGTCATCATTTCATGTGTGGATACTGTGGTAAAAAATTGAAATGTTTTGCACAAGTTTCGTCGTACAGTAGTTATAAATCGAAACATCTCCAGCGAAGATCCGTAGAGTTGAGAAGTAGTCGTATAGGTTTATACTAAATGTTACGAACAAATTTATTATCAGTGATGGGAAATGATAGTCGACCAATGGTGCTCGCAAGCCTGGATTGAGGCCCACGAAGCTGCCCGGGAGCGGCGTTTGAGGATGCCAGGTGCACCGCACCATCAGGGCAACCGTCACCTCGGCGAGTTTTCGTCTAGATGGGTACGTGAATTTATTATTTTACTCTAGGGTTCGATTCTTCTAAATTTCTAATCACATTGATCTTTTTCGCAGTCGGCGTCACATGGTGGCCAGCCTTTATCCCAGCTCCAGACGTACGCTTTGGCCCACAAGGGGAGGGCGACGTCAGATGTCACCTTCAACCCGAAGGACCCGCCTGAAGCATACAGCAACCAGAGCGTCCACAGCCGCCTCAGTGACTACACATCGATGGCAAGGGAGGTCAATGGGCCGGATTTCGATCCGTACACGGCGCCTATTGATGCAGAAGTCGTCATGAGGGTGGGAGGAGGCAAGAAGCATGCCCGATACTACATAGCCGACAGCTCAATCAATCCGGCCACCACTCCCAGTCTATCGCAGATTCGAGCCAGAAACACCAGCTCCAGCCCGGCGATATGCTCCCGCCCAGACAATACAGATGTTCGGATGGCGGCACTCAAGGTTATTTCTGTTACATCTTGCGTTCCTTGATTTTTACGTAAGCATTATTTTGTATTGTAACACTGGAATCAAAATTTGCAGGCCCAGATGGAAGCAGATTTGAAAGCACGGCAGGAGGCCCAGGAGGCGAGGTGGCAGGCCGAGCATGACCACTTGCAGGCTTCGTTGGATGCGGCTCTTGGCTACATGCGAACTGTTGGCTCAGCGTTAGGTCTTTCGCCGCCAGCAATTATTCCGACTTCAGTGCCACCTATGCCAGTTCAGCTTACTCCGGTGAGAAACTTAACAATCAACGCTTTTTCATTTGTCATAGTGACTTAGCACATTGAATGACTTAGAATACAACCAACTACCACTCTGAACTTAGGATTATGCTCGCAATTTAATTTCTCATAGAATACATGCTCCAAAATGCAATATCTTCACTTATGTGCAGAATCAATCGGCGGCATCCAATGACGAGCCAGTCAATCCTGACATATCACCTCCACCGACGCAAGCATCGCCTCCCCCGATTACTCAGCCTCCGGTGTGGCCACTCCTCATTGGGTGGCTTACCTACAACAGTACGCGTAGCAGCACTCGTGGCCGCAAGTGCCGCCGCCGCCGCCGGCCCCTTGAGTAGTTCTTATTTGTGTCTCTATGCTACCTTTACTGTATTGATTTGTATGGACCAATTCACAAACTTGTGTGCACTATTGTGGTTGACTTATGGTTGTGGATGGACGATAGCAGACTTTATTTTTATTTGCGTGTTACTTGACTATATACATTGCCTGTAATACTGATTGTGCTATTTGAAATGACCACTTTGAAATACTGATTGTGCTATTTGAAATGACCACTTTGATATATATGTATTGCTAAAATAATTTGGGTACCATATACGTGATAAAACAAAAAAAAACAGAAAAAATTTCCAAACTTTGCCGTGTGCAAAGACCATAGCACACAACAAAGAAGGCATACCAGGCCGGCCTAGAAAAGGCATTTGCCGTGTGCAATAACCATGGCACACGGCAAAGGATGACTCTTTGCCGTGTGCTTTGGCCTCTGGCACACGGCAAAGGTTCTCTCTTTGCCGTGTGTCAACAGTCGTGACACACGGCAAAGTCCGTGCAACCGCCAGCCGCCGTCAGCTCTCTTTTTTTTGCCGAGCGTCGAGTTTTGCACACGGCAAAGGCTTTGCCGTGTGCCCGACGAAAAACCCACGGCAAAAAGTCCCTTTGCCGATGCTTGGTTGTCGTGTGCTACACACGGCAAATCCTTTGCCGTGTGCAAACCGGGCTTTGCCATGTGCAGGCACACGGCAAAGTTCCTGTCTCCCGTAGTGATGGAGGAAGCATCAAGTCTTAATTTCTTGTTAAAGAAAATGATACTGCTTCTCGTGCTGAAATCTTGTCAACATTTATGAAATTGAACAACATAGACATCATCACTAAACTGAAACTGTCCTCACAGCATGGAAGCACATGGCACTGTGTAGTTAAGTTGCTCGGCAATCCTCATTGGACGGCAAAGTTGAAATGGTAGCACAAATATTCCCGTTAGCTTGGATACAGAGCCCTAGCAAACAAAAGAGGTGATACTATGGCAGATAATTCAGAGGTGATGGCTTCTAAGTCATGGTCTATTCATAATCAAACAATACCATTTGCGTTTGATACAGGCTAATACCATTTACCATACTTTCTACTGATACTGTGCCAGATAATTTAGGGTGTGATAAAATTGTGTTCCTTCAGAGAAAATATGTTCCTTTTTGATAGATTGCACTAAAATTCAACCATGCCCTTGAATATATTATGTTGACATAACAATGTTGCTAGAAAATCACCATTAAACCTCCTAGTAATTTTGGAACAGTTATTACAGTTCAAAAATCAACAGTTAATGTTGCTAGAGGAGTGCAAAGATTTTTTTTCTCCTCCCGTTGCAACGCACGGGCATATTTGCTATTTCTAAAGCGAGTAATGTTTCCACCTAAATTTTTGGTTTGATCCGTCTCATATTATTGAGAGGCGGGGTTTAGTCCATCCCGTATGCAAATCGGACCAACCCCCTCCGTCCACGACTCGATCACATAGATCCTTATAAATTAACGCACGGACACCAATACGTATTTATACCAACTTTGTCTGTAGCAACACACGGGCATAATTGCCTAATATTTTTAATACTAGTATCTATATCTATACCTATATTTCTAAAGCAAGTAAGGTTTTCACTTAAATTTTTGGTTTGTTCCACCTAATATTTTGGTTTTGTTCGTCATGTGTCATTGATATGTGGGTCTTAGTCAATTCCGTATGCGAGTCGAACCAGCGCTCCGTCCATAACTTGATCACGTAGATCCCTACAAATTAACGAATGGACAACTATATGTATCTGATACTTATACCAACTCTGTCTGTAGCAACACACGGGCATAAATTGCCTAGTACTAATATATGAGATCTGTTCTGTTTACATCCCTATTGATAGTAGCTATTAATAATTGTCTCTTTTGGGTCCAAATAGGTGTAGATAATAGACTAGCTATTTGTTAACTAGACCTCAAGATAATGACTATCTCACTCTCTGGACCAAGTCAGGTAATAATTACTACCTCCGTCTCAAACTACATTTTATTTTGATTTTTCTAAATATATATTTTTTGCTATACACCTAGATGTACACTACGTCTAGATACACAACAAAAATTATGTATCTAAAAAAGCTACAACAAATTGTACCGGTGCAATTTCTACTGCAAGATTATGTGCTTGTGCAATCATGATTATGAAAATGTCAAATCAACTTATTATAGGGGTATTGTGGTAAATTTTCATGTTTCGTTGGTATCCTCTCCGGTCCTACAATTGCAAATTTTACAGGACGGAGGAAGTAACTACTATCAACTAATGGATCCAGACAGGATGTAACTACTATTCCGAGCAGGGTACCAGGGGTGATTTTGTACATGAGATCCATCAAAACTGCCCATTCTTGCATAACTAAGCAGCAACTTCCTTCTTGCAAACGAGCTTTCTAGAAGAACAGGAAAGTGCTTCCTCGAATATGTTCGCACGGGAGGGAACTATCTAGACTCATAACAAGTGCTGGACGGCCGATCGGCTTGCTAGGAGAGATTGCCACATCCGGAGCAATGTGCTTTGTGTGATCAAGAGGAGGAGACAATAGATCATCTGTTACTATCTTGTGTTTTTTAGCGCCAGACTTGATCTGCAAGTGCTTGTGCCACATATTGAGGATGTCTAATTTTGATGATTGGTGGCACAAGATGAGCAGCATGGTGAATGGTCAAGTTAAGCAAGGGCTCAATTCAATCATAATCTTAATGGCTTGGTTGCTCTGGAATCATTGAAATCGTTTTGTCTTTGATGGGTTTCAACCTAACCTGAATGGACTTCTGTCTGGTATTAGAGATGAGCTGCACATGTAGGATATGGCTGGGGCTAAAGGAATTACTTACCTGCTCGCCCTAATACCTACTGATTGTTAGGTGGAAGGAGGTTTTTGCCTGCTCAAGTTCTTTTCGGTCTTGTAAAAGGGTAATTAGTTATATTGTGTGAGCGATTTTTGTAAAGGTTTTTTCTCCTTAAAAAGACCTGTCTTCCGGATGCTTTACCCTTCTTTAGTCTTAATATATTGATACACAACTCTTCTGCGTGTTCGAGAAAAAAAAACTATCTAGTCTAGCCTTCAGTTAATCCCAAGATCCGAGGGAACGTATACGATGGAAACCATAACTTTGATGAAAACCCGTGCAAACCACGACAAAAAATTCATCTAAATTCATCAAAAAATCACACATGTGGATGATATGATATACACAATCTTGTAAAATATCTTGTCCAAACTCGACTCTGTTTGCGTGATATAAAAATAACAAAAACAAATTATCTGGACAGCTTTCTGGCTTGAAAATTGTTATTTTTGTATCTCACAAACGAAGTCGAGTTTGGACAAAATATTTTACAAGATTATGTATCATTATATCATCTATATGTGTGATTTTTTTGATAAACTTAGACAACCTTTTTATCATGATTTGCATGAGTTTTTTACGAATGTGTGGTTTCCACTAGATATGTTCCAAAGATCCGACACTAGCATTGTTTCCATAATAAAAAGCAAATTGAATCAAGAACAACTTGCCTAGTTGGCGAACCTGCAAGAAATTAAAGAAAACAAGACATAGGCAAGAGAAGAGGGGCGTCCAGGTTCAGTGCACCGACCGCGGAACCGGCACAAGTCAGACAAGGGCCCGTTTGGTTTGCAGCGTGTTAGTAAACAGTGACAGTTTGACCACTAATTACCGTATCAAATAAAAACACTTTACAAAATCAACTTCAGAACCCCGCGTTAGTGACCTTGAAGAATCTAATGAGGCCTTTGAAACGCGCGTTTAAAGGATGATTACTGTAGCATCACTATAACAAATCATCGATTAATTACCGTCATTAGATTCGTCGCGAAAAATTGCACCCATCCCTGAAAAGGTTTTGCAAATAGACTTCATTCAGTTCTTCATGCGGAAAAGATTCTCTTCTAACGCTAGGATTCTAGCGCCAAACCAAACAAGGCCAAGGAAATTGTGAAAACGGATGGGCAAAATGTACGCCCCGTCCGTATTTTCATTTTTTTTGGTCTATTTCTATATTTACGGACAAATACGAAAATGGGACGAGAAGCAGAAAGAAATATATTCCGTCCGTATTTGGGAGATTTTGTTTTAATCGGGATGATTCCGTATTAATTAATTTTAAAATCCAGAAAGATTTATTAGGCACACCATATATCTTCTCTTGTTCCACAACATCAATCGGTGCACTTCACGTTTAAATATAGGAAACATAAAGTCTTAATTATATTTTTTTGAAAAATAGCGTGCATAGAGGAGTTTATAGTGTTATATTCATATAAGGTGAACAGAGATTAAATAATAATGTATTACGGTAAATTTTTCAGTTCTCGTTTATTTTCGTAATCGGTATATTTCGTTTTCACTCCCGTTCTTAGTTACTCCGCTCTCATTTCTCATAATAAAATATGGATACGAAAACGGTTGAAGAATTTTTTCGTCCGTTCCGGTCCGTTCTCATCGCTGCAGACAAGGCCAAGAGGGGCGTCCAGGTTCAGTGCACCGAGCGCGGCGCGGATCTTTGCCTGGCGCGCGGACCGCGTGCATCGTGCCTCCCACGGTCCCACCAAGGCAAGACAGGGGCCCACTGGAGTGTGTTTATTACTTTACATTTTGCATTTTTATAAAAAAATCTTCAACATTTGAAATATTAAATATAAACTAATTACAAAATTAACTACAGATTTCGTCTGTAAACTATGAGACGAATCTAATGAACCTAATTAATTCATCATTAAAGCATATTTTACTGTAACAATTTAGTATCTAATCACGTTTTAATTAGACTCATTTCGTCTCGCGATTTATAATCTATTTATTTAATACGATTTATTTTTTAATTATATTTAATACACTATACAAGTGATTTACAGAAATTTTGCGTTTTGTCAGCATCTAAACACGGCCTAGCACCTCGGTTCTCTTCTCCCGTTCCGGTTCCGTCCGTCGCTTCGCTTCCATTCCAGTTCCACGGTGGCGGCGTGAGTTGAAACGGAACGCTCTGCTGCCGTCAGACGTCTACCCCAAGGGCCCAAGCCACCGTACAAAAAATCTCGCTGCGCTTCTACTCGAGGAAGTAGATTCGACGAGGAAACCCAAAGCGGGAGCGCGCGCGCATCAAGGAGTTCTTCTATCTACCCAGCATGGAGACCGAGTTCCAGGTATTCAGACGGCGCAATCCCTTCCCGTCCCCTTGTTCTTCGTCCCACGCGGTTACGGGAGGAGGATGGATGCTCAGTCTAATAATCTAGAAAGTTCGATTTCATTTTCCCTGTCCCGGTTGGATGTGTTCCGTATGTTTCGTTGTTCTGGCCGCGACAATCGGATGGAGGATCGCTTGTCTGCTGCGAAATGGTTTTCTTTTGTCTGATTTGATTTTCCTTGAGGGAGGCTCAGCGTACTCAAGCGAAGGACGAGACTTTCCAGGGACCCGGGCGACGAGGTTTGAAGAGAGATCCCTTCGATACATCTGGGGTGACGGCCGCCGGTAGGTTGTGTGATGCGAGTGGGAGGTTGCAATCTGTACGAGATCAACGGATTTGGTGGAGACCTTGCCGGGGTTAGTGTTCACTGTTCAGAAATAGCTCTCCATGTTGTGATGAACAGCAAATCGATGGGCTAGATGCTTCATCCTGTGGGAGTTCTAGGCTTCTAGCCCCAAGTAGAATTTTAAGGGGTTTGCAGTCAATTCGGTTGATTTCTGGTCAAGTGCTAGGTTATTCTTCTAGTTGTCTGAAACATCGAAACTGTGAATGGATTAGTCTTTGTTTATCAGAGAGATTTCTAACTATCACAATCGCTCGTGGGTTTGGTCTTTCTGTAGCTGTTTCGCTAGCATTTGTTTTGTCCACTGTGGCCTTAATGGTTGGAGGCTTCGAGGACTCCTCAAGAATGCTATCAATTGACCTCTTTGGTTTAGTCTTAAACAACTGATTAAGCGAACAGGAGGTTTTTTTTTTTCTTTTGTCTTACTACCCACCTGTTGTTATTCCTTCTGTTCTGCAGCCCTTAGGAGGGAAAAGAAGCCCGTGTGCCCATTTAACTGTTTAATGCAAAACTACATAGCCTGAAATCTTGGATTTCTTTCCAGACACAAATATGCAGGGCTAAGATAACTTACTATCTGTTATTCTGTCCCTCGGAAGAGAAAATTATCTGATGTCCATTTAAATCAGTGAACAGTTGTTGAAACTGTGTAAAGAAAGATCAGCAATGACAACTGGGAAGTCCTATAATATCCTTTTGAATTTATCTGAATACTAACAATAAAATTTGTATGTGCAGTTCCTTGTAAACTTACTGTAATTGACTGCAAGTCTGCACTCTGCAATATACTTATAATGGAAGGACCATCAGATTTAGTACATTTTAGAAAGCTGGCATTTTAGGTTCTTTCATTTTTATAAGTTGGAATGAAAAGGCTCTGCCTTTCTTTCTCCTAATGTACACCAAAAAGAGCTTATACAACTGCACACATACAGAAGACATTGGTTTAGAGATCTGTTACTTCACACCGCATTTTTTATTTTCCAAAGTAGATCAATTTAGATAATGCATATATATTACTATACTTCAAGCAAAATAGGAATTTGCAATACGGAGAAAACAGTTTCTGTTATACTGTTGCTCCTATGAAACCTGCTTTGGTATTCATCAATGGAAGGCATATTTTGGTAAGGAAAATGTCTTCCAAATTAAATTTCGACCATTACTTTCTCTTAAAAGATACTATGAATTGCTACAAAATTAACACCATATTGGAAGTACTTTGAATGCAGGTCAATTGGTGCAATTTTTATTCAGTAAACATGCATATGGTTTTACTAATTGTTGATCAAAATTTATAAAACTTTGGTTTCACCCTATTTAAGACACACCTTACATAGACAGGAGGGAGTATTTCGTTGCATTTTCAAAGATTATGCTGCTATGTGTTTATTAAATTAAAACTGTAACTACCCTTATATCATGTTACACATTCTTATCCCCTTTATTTATTATCTGTACTCATACTTGTCTTTGATAATTGCACTTGTAGTAGGTTTAATCCTTTTATTTCTTTCAATAGGATGGCAAGCAGGAGGTTATTGAAGCATGGTACATGGATGACAGTCAAGAAGACCAGAGACTTCCTCATCACCGTGAACCCAAAGAATTCATTCCTCTGGAGAAGCTTTCAGGTTTGCACATTTGTTGCTTGTGCTTGAACTCTAGTATACTGTACAAGTGGCAAACATTGAATTTCCTTTTTGTAGAAGCTAAAACATTTGCATGTTTTATATCTAGAACTAGGAATCGTCAGCTGGCGCCTAAACCCTGATAACTGGGAGAATGATGAGAACCTCAAGAAAATTCGTGAAGCCAGAGGTTACTCTTACATGGTCTGTTTGTACCCTTGGACCTGCAATTAAGATTCATTGTCTTATGTTTTAGCCTAGTACTATCTAGTGTTTAGTAAAGTGAAATATAAGGAAGGCATATATTGCTTTACTATTTGCAGGACATTTGTGATGTATGCCCGGAGAAGCTGCCAAATTATGAGACTAAGATTAAGAATTTCTTTGAAGAGCACCTGCATACTGATGAAGAAATACGCTATTGCCTTGAAGGGAGTGGTACGTATCTTGTTGTGTTTGTTTGTGTCACCATGTGAGCATTTAAGAAACCAGATATCTTCGGTACGTGCACAGAAATGAAAGGACATCCTTATCTATATAGTTACGTGTTGTATTCTTATGTTTTCTAGGATACTTTGATGTGAGGGATGAAAATGATCAGTGGATCCGTGTAGCAGTGAAGAAGGGAGGCATGATTGTTCTGCCTGCAGGGATGTATCACCGCTTCACATTGGACACTGACAACTACATCAAGGTAGTTCTGATGACACTTGTGTTAGTGCCCTGTTTTTGTTCACTTAACATCTTTAGTTGTGATTGGTGGGTGAGTCTCGGTCTGGTATGCAAGGGTGGCCAGGAGTCATGATGGAAGTGGTGTTGCTGGAGAACTGAGAAGTGATGCACA
This sequence comes from Panicum virgatum, assembly GCF_016808335.1. Taxonomy (NCBI): domain Eukaryota; kingdom Viridiplantae; phylum Streptophyta; class Magnoliopsida; order Poales; family Poaceae; genus Panicum; species Panicum virgatum. The sequence continues at coordinate 28,293,193 of NC_053153.1, read as the reverse complement.
GGGATAGAACGTGGTCTGTGGGGAAGTGAAGGAGAAGACAGGAGTTTTTAGATAACTTGCTTGATTTATCTGGAGATAATTCTCTTTGAACAAATGATGATGCCCAACATATGAATCTAGGAATAACTGGTGTGGGTTTTAGTGTTTGATGCTAAATAAGATAATGGTCGAACTAGATAACTCAATGGTCTATGTCCTAGCAGCCACAGAAAGGGAGTGACGCAGGGTTCTTCGACTTAGGTTCCTATTAATGAGTTCAATAGTTCATATATGTTCCTGTCTTCCTGAGAAGTTACCATACCAAGTAGTTTGTGCATATTTGTGCTGTTGCTCAGTACAAGTGCATATCTTGGGACGAGTCGGTTAAGAGAGACCTTAAAGATTGGGATATCTCTGAGGAGATAGCTTTGGATAGGAGCGCTTGGAGACTAGCTATCAACGTGCCTGAACTGTGACCTTTGTGTCTTTTGGGTTTCATCTCTAGCCTACCCCAACTCGCTTGGGACAAAAGTCTATGTTGTTTTTGTTGTTGTTGTTGTTCAGTACAAGTGTTCACTATTTAGCTGAGTCTACAAACCTTTCGATGATCTTCTGTAAAATTTTGTAAGAGTTACAATATATTTCGCATGTTGGATGATTAGCTTCAGAATCCTGTTACCAGGAACCATGCTACTCTGTTCTGTTGATCACAAGCATGTTTTTGCAGGCAATGCGGCTCTTCGTTGGTGATCCTATTTGGACGCCGTACAACCGTCCCCATGATCATCTGCCAGAGAGGTAAATCCGAGTTTGATTATCATCATGGCTCTATCTCGGATCTTTCCCATTGACCTGTTCTTTATGGAGTCGTCGTAACAATTGCAGGAAGGAGTATCTGGACAAGCTTGTCAAGGCAGAAGGTGGAGATCAAGCTATTGAAGCTCGCTGAGGCCACTTTGAACCTACCTGTTGGGCTGTTCCGATGCGTACTATGTACAATCTGAATAAGATGTTGCATGTCCTTACTTATGTAGTGTGTTCTGGTCAGTTTTAAGTGAATCTGTGAACATGGTTCCTGTCAACTGTGTGTATCGGTTCAGCTGGCCTGACCCCTACATTATATTGCTGTCCATATCTTGAATAAATAGAAACGGGTGCCGCTATAGATGAAGGTGCGTGATGCTGGAAGATCAAAAGCTTCCTCTGGGAAATGCCTTCTGTTTGGATTGTGTAAACTTTTCCTCGTCCCTGTTAACTTCTGAAATTCCTGTGTTCTGATTTCGCTGAACCTGTATAATGTGAGAGTTGGTTTAGGTCTCGTTCGTTTCCGCTGGATTGGGCCGTTTCGGGGCTCATTCTAGGTGGATTGGTCTGGCCCGGTTCGAAGTTAGGTGCGAATTGGGATTGGGCGGTTCCGGGGCTCATTCTAGGTGGATCGGCCTGGGGCAGTGGGGCACACCTATCGCTTTTGTCTTATGTTTGGCTTGTTAGCTAACCAACAATACTGTTCTCTCGTACTAAATCAGCATCAGCCACCAGCTATCAGTCAGTAGTACTACTCTTTCATAAAAAATCAGCACCAGCCACAGCCAAACGAATACAGCAATATATGTCGGCAACGTGGTCAAACCCCGTCAATTTTTGTGCAGCCTACTTCCTGACCTGCTACAGCCATCAACTTCGAATCAATTCACTCGACCTTTGTCATGTTATTAGGTGTTTTGGACTCGCCCGCACAAAGATACGTGGCCAGTCTTAGTGGAAATATTATTGTCTATGTTATCAGTGCTATGGTGATAACACTTCTCTCATATTCATGACACTGATTCTTCTCTCTTTATAATAATTCTGCTATATTAATAAATTTAATGCTCATAAAATTTCTATTGAGATTGGCCTTATTACACAGTACAAACTTTCCCTCAAACTGTACTGTAGATTTGTTCAAGCAGACAATAAATTTGGTCAATGATAAGCTTCAGTACTAAGTACTCCTAATATATAATTTACAATATTTTTTTACTGCCACGCCCAAAAGCATTTGCTTCTTTACTACAGTGGCGAAAGCAACCACCGTCCACCGAGGCGTGACGGCGTGGGAATCAATCGGGGGTGTTGTTGGTGAAAAAATTTAGGTTTGGATACCATAGCACGTTTCGTTGTTACTTGACAATTAATGTCCAATCTAATTAACATTATTAGATTTATCTCGTAGAAATTAGTTAGACTGTGTAATTAATTATTTTTTAACTGTATTTAATGTTCTATGCATGTGTTCGAAAATTTGACGTGACGAATACTATAAAAAAATTTGCAAACTAAACGCTGCTCAAGTTTATTTGCGTCCCAAATGTCCCACTCCCTGCAAACCTGCAATAAATAAACACCGTGTTCGGCTGGTGGGTAGGCCTCCAGTGCTACAGTAATTCTCTCTCACACCACTCCAGCTCCAGCCACCAGCCAGGTAACAGTATTTTTCTCTCACACCACTCCAGCTCCAGCCTGCCGAACGCGGTGAAAAGAAATCGTAAGATCAGAAATATCTGCCGGGCCCTGGAGGAATCTTGGTGACTTGGGCCATCAGAATGTGCTCTTGGCCGTGTTTGGTTTTCCTTGCAAATTTTTTTTCGCAAAAAGACGAATGCATGTATGAAATATTAAACGAAATTTATTTGTGAAATTTTTTCACAGATGTGAGTAACTTTTCGAAATGAATCTATTGAGCTAAGTTTCACCATAATTGCTACAGTGATGCTACAGTAACCGAACCTAATCATCCTCTAATCATACGGTCAAAGACCTCGTTAGTTACAGTACGTGCTACATTACCATATTTGTGTACGTGGTTTTGCAATTAGACCTCATTTAATACCTCTAATTAATGATCAAAAGGCGAAAAGTTTTCATGAAAACTTTTTTACCGCTGACCAAACACGGCCAAGGGTCAGATCGTGCTGTGGTCTGGCCATTGGGCCCTCCGGTCACGCGCGACCCGCGTCCCCGTGCCGGCTCTCCTCGCCCGGTCGCCCCCCACGCCCACGGCCCCAACCGCCCCCGGCTGCCCCGCATCGTCTCCAGAAGCTTCCGAGCCCTCCGCGGCCGGGCGGTCGCCGGACGCGTGGTCTAGAACCTTCCACAAGGCTCGCGACGTGTCTCGACGCGCCCGTGCGGCGGGGATATTTAGTGGTCCGGCCACTGCCCGCCCGCCGCTCTTCTCCCGCGACCTTTTCACAGCGCAGAAATATCTCCTCTCCTCGCCTTCGCTTCCATTTCCACCCAGCAGCCACAGCAGCAAGTATCCCAACAGATTCCCTCCGCGATCCGCCACTTGTCCGGGCGATTCCAGCTCCCGATCGCGCGAATCGAGTTCGTTCTTGGCCGCAGGAGCCGGGTTCTGGCCGCAATCGGGTGGTTCGTTCTCGACCGGAGGGGAGGCAGCTCAATCGGGGGTTCTTGGTTTCCGCGGGCCGAGTCCTCGGGCGGCGGCTGCGGCCATGGAGCCGTCGGCGGCGGCCGCGGGCATTGTGAAGGAGGAGCTCCTGGAGCAGCAGCCGCTGCAGGACGGCGTGCGCGGCGGGGACGCGCCGCGCCCGATGGAGGGGCTGCACGAGGTCGGCCCCCCGCCGTTCCTGACCAAGACGTTCGACCTGGTGGAGGACCCGGCCACCGACGCGGTCGTCTCCTGGAGCCGCGCCGGCAACAGCTTCGTCGTCTGGGACCCGCACGTCTTCGCCGACGCGCTGCTCCCGCGCCTCTTCAAGCACAGCAACTTCTCCAGCTTCGTCCGACAGCTCAACACCTATGTGAGTCCGCAAAGCCCAAAGCCCCCTTTCTTTCCTCACTATGGAATGGTCGCTTCTTGTTCTTGCTCACGGCCTGCTAATGCTGATGTACTAGTTTGGTAATCTGCGTTTGATTGTCGGCATTTGTTGGTTGCAAACTATTTTCTAAACTTAGGTCGTCAGGTAGAGGCGTCTACATCCAAATTGTTTCTTTATCTTCCCGGAATGCTTGAGCTAGTGTTGCAATGTCAGCAGAATCTTCTTTAGGGGTTCTAAATCTAGAACGTTTCAGAGGAGCAATGAGCCAGTAATGCACGCAATTGGCGATGTTTACATAAACTTAGATAAAGCAAACGTCCTTTGAGTTACTTGCAAATCTTCCATTGTTCCCTCTACATTGTTATATAGAGAGTAGGGCGTTGAGCTAGGTGTTGATTTAGAAAGTGTTTCCGTGTTATGGAAAAGACTTTTTTCAGCATGTTTGATACTGATTTCTGATGACACCTACTACTGCATTGCTCGTGTGCAGTTTAGTTTTGAGGAGATCATATCATGATTCACGAGCCAACACAACCCATTGTTGATGATTTATACTAAATTTCTGAACAAAAATAAGATAGCCACCCGCAAAGATAAACTAAGATTTTGGGCGTATCCAACAGCATTTCGTGTTGTGTGGTATTCAGTACTAGTCGGGCTTCAGTGTTTTTACCCTGATGTTGACTGATGCATATGTGTGAATCAATATACTTCCTTGAATGTGTTTATGATTGAAACAATACATCCTCCAGTGAGCCTCATCTTAAGGTGAGGCAAGGAGAGGAGAGATAAACTCTCCCCAACAAAAGCATAATCCTGACTTGGTTTCTTGAACTTTCTTGTGTAGCTAAATGGAACAAGATACTGTGGATGAAGTACAAGAACCAGATTGTTTTGTTCTAGAAGACTCTACTGATCACCTTCAGATGCTATAGTATACTGCTGCTCATTGTCATTATTCCAGCTACCCTCATTGCAAATTATAGAAATCTATGAAATTTGCAGAAGAGTTTTTGCCAAGCTAACATATTGGCTAGTGACTGTGACCTGACGATGGTCATCTTGTTTGTTGCATTATGCAGGGCTTCAGAAAGGTCGATCCTGATAGATGGGAGTTTGCAAATGAAGGTTTCCTCAGGGGTCAAAGGCACCTACTGAAGACAATAAAGAGAAGGAAGCCACCATCAGCTGTGCCACAATCACATCAACAGCAGGCTTCCGCTTCTTGCCTGGAGGTTGGTGAGTTTGGATTTGAGGAAGAGATTGACAGGCTGAAGCGCGACAAGAACATCTTAATCACAGAAGTAGTAAAGCTAAGGCAGGAGCAGCAAAGTACTAAAGATCATGTGAGAGCCATGGAAGAGAGGCTACGCATGGCTGAGCAGAAGCAGGTACAGATGATGGGGTTCTTGGCAAGAGCAATGCGGAATCCAGAGTTCTTCCAGCAGTTGGTCCAGCAGCAAGATAAGAGGAAGGAACTTGAGGAAGCCATCTCAAAGAAAAGAAGGCGACCGATTGACAACACTCCGTTCTACAGCCCTGGGGAAACAAGTCAGAGCGAACAGCTTGATTCACAGTTCAAGTTTGATTCTGGCGTGCTTGATGGGCTCAGTGAACCTGGAATGCCTGAGCTGGAGAATTTAGCTGTGAACATTCAGGAGCTTGGAAAGGGTAGTACAGATGGTGCAAAAATGGATCAAGCTAATGGCCATTCAGAGCTGAATGATGACTTTTGGGCAGACCTATTGATCGAAGATTTTGGAGACAAGGCAGGGCAGTCAGAGTTGGAAGGAAGGCCTGAAGATGTGGAGGATCTTGCTCAACAACTGGGGTATCTGAGTTCTTCTAGCCCAAAGTAGAGTTGTGTTTGTAACAGTTCACCCGACAGTTGCTGGTGCTTTCCGTACTATTGCAGATCATCTTGAACAACCTGGTATATTTCGAATTCAATGACACAAACCTGTTAGAATGTATGATGGAGAGTAGTGACATTTTGTTATATTCATAAGTTAAGATTAGGGTAGTGACGCACCTTGCCGTCATGGCTGATGACAAATATTTCCCCTTTTAGCTGTTCCCATTTATGATTTTTGCAATTGCATCTTAGGATTAGGATTTTCCCCTTGCTCCTTGTCTTTCCTGCTTAATGCTGACGGAAGTATCCTTAATTGCTCCTTATTCAGTTAAACGGTGGAGATTTGTAGCTGTTCTGAGGGGTTCGTGTGGGAGGCCCAGACTGTGTGGACACCAGTATGCTGAAGGCTCCGTGCTAGTAATCAGAAGTCTGTTTTGAATAAGTATCTTAATGCTATCGCATTGTGACACTTCCATGTGTACTGATGTTTTTATTCTTTGATGGATGCAGGCGAGGGATACGTGAGGTGTTGGCTAACCTCTCCATGCTGACTGGCAAAGTGATCCTTACGAAGGTGACTGGCAAAGAGGTCCTATAGACACCAGACCAGATCGACAAGATATACAGCTGTTATCAGCCCTTATCCAGTAGCTCTTACATCCAGAAGCTGTTCTACTGTAAATGCTCGTGCTCGTGCCATTGGTAGACTTTCTTCAGGTTCTGCATTGGGTTGTAGCCTTTAGGTTGAGTACTTGAGTCACTCTGTGATTGGTGTAACCTGAAAACATCCTTAGCTTGCTGTTTAGCTATCAAGCGTGATGTTCTGTTCACTGTGCGTCAGGTTGCCAAATAGGATCAAATCTGAACGATTTAGCATATATTCTTCCTATTGCCATCATATTTTTTCTGGAGCCTTTCCTGGAATCCTGGGTACAGTCTGCAGTTTGCATTTGGTAACAACACAACTCGTCTCATGCTTACTAGACTAGAGTTGTTGACTGGCTTCTGCAGCTTGCCACACATTGTGCGGTTTCTTTCTGTCATTTGCAAACAGCCGCTGCATGTGCACGTTCACTGTTACTCTGGCGTTGTCCCGCAATGACTCGGTAGTGGATTGAGGTAGTTCAGTGATGTTGAAAGCTCTGAATCCGGAGCCCATCAGAGGCTACTAGTTGAGGTAAGAATAAAGCATGATCACTGTGTTAGAGATGTGGACAGCAAAGGGTGGTGGTGGGGCGTTTGCACGGCACGTAATTAGGAGAAAGCCAAAGAGGCACAAGTAACACGCTAGTACTAATTTTGTATGGTAACAGAGGTAACGGGCCAATGTTCAGTCTAAACAGGATGCCTATCCCTTTTCTGTATCTGATGCCATTGTGAGCAGAACATGTAAAGACATCTGACAGAGAAAGACAAGGAGATGGAAGAACATGCATCAAAATAGTAACAATTCACATGTCTTCACCACTTCATCAGTCCATCGCTTAAACAGTGAAAAGGGCAATTCAGATGACTTAGTACACGGCACTTTGCAATGTGACTTTTCTTCCTTCCATAAACAAACAGAACAAATGATGAACAGAAATTGACGGTGTTATAAACTAGGATTTGGTAAAAATACAATATGCTGGACCTAGGTTATTGGTATAAATTCCGCTAAATGGATGTTCTGAACCAGTAGATAATCGACTGAAGTTTACTGGTTACCTACGAGAAAAGCAAATCAATACGCTACACAACGCTCAAGTAGTCAGTAGTCACATAGGTTCCGTACAACAAAGGTGAATACATATATGGATATGATGATATAGTCCTCTGCAGATTTTCACCTAAATGCTGAATGGTAGAGAAATGATTACCTATCGTTCAGACAATTATCAGGCTCAACGGCAACTTAAACAGGCTAAATGGATGATTAAACGAGTTAAAAGTCTGATTAAACTGATATGGCTGATTAGTGTGCATCGTTTAAACGTTGAATTTAGGAGCTCTAGAACTTGAATTTTTTTTTACCTTTTATCGCTAGTAACTAACCAGTTATTCAGAGATCTCAATATCTAGAAGAGCTGCATCTGATCCAACAAACCGGCAGCAGGAGTGCCCACACACTGCCAAAGGGAGGAATTAAGGGAAAGAAGGGGGCCCAAAATTCTCATCAGTGGGGCTAGTTTAGCACACCATCTTTGGGCCAAAAGCATGGATGGAATAAGAAAAGGTGACACGCACAAAAGAAGGAAAAGTTTAAAGCAGCAAGCAAGGAATTATAATTCCAGTATCAGCCCTCAAACCACAAAAGAAAAATAAAACATGCATGGGCAGGCTAAAAGAGCATGCAACAGAGATTCAGACAGATGGAGGAAAGAAACCTTGTTTAAGACTGATCAAGCCTGGAGAAAAGAGAGGCCTTAGAGAGGGACTAGAGACAACAACAATAAAGAGTGGATGTCTGGTCTCATCTGATCTGACTTTGAAGCCCTAGACAGCCTTTCTAAAACACCCCTACACTAGATACACTAGATACCTGCAAGTAAACAGAAAGTAGCCTTTGAACATCAGTCACAAGGTGTATGCAAACAAACTCTGAATGAACAGTCCTGGTGATGGGTGCTCAGAATAAATCAAAAATAAAATGGAGAGGTTCAATGAGTAGGTGTGCTCTGTGCTGGAACATATGCTTTCTGTGTAGGGTGAGCCTGATCCCTTGTGTGTGCAATGCATACTTGGTTTCGTCTCCCTCCTTTTTCAATATCTTCTCGTTTTGTTTTCTGTCTGGTCCTTGATATTATATTCCAATGGTCTTCTCTGACTACAATGCAGCGTTGCAACAAGAGGTCCAGCTGGGATTAACAATAGGATAAAGTAGGAAAAAATGTGTGCTACTTCAGTATGGCAATGTATTTATGCTAATTACTTAAAATCTGCACCAACCAGTTCATTCCACAAATAAAATATAAAAAACATAACACCAATCATACTGATCTTTATTATGTTACTGGCCTTTCTCCTGTGAAAGAGGGGAACAAATGTTTCAAAAAATTATTGCCTTTAACACATCTATCTGAATATTAGTTTGTGGTATGAGCTTGGTTGCTGAAAATGAAAGTTGGAGTTGGAGTGTTGGACTAATCCTATCTATGTAAAAGAGAGAAACTTGGAAACACTACGCAGACCATTTTTCTTCAGTAGCACCGTCATGTCCTCATCAGTTACCATAAAAAACATGCATGGGCAGGCTAAAAGAGCATGCGTGCATCAGACATACATTAATAAACCTTGTTTAAGACTGTGACCAAACTTGAAGAAAAAGAGTAGAGACAAGACTGGACGACTGATCTGACTTTCAAGCCCTAGATCACTACGGAAACAGTGGGTTTGCCGACCCAAAAACACTCGGCAAAGGATTTGCCGTGTGTTCCACACGGTAAACAGCACACGGCAAAGCTCGGCCGGCATACAGGGTGTTTGCCGTGGGCCCTTTTTCGGGCACACGGCAAAGGATTTTTTGGGCCCACGGCAAAATAAAGTTGCCCCATCGACCCAGCATGCCACGTGGGCAGTTTGCCGTGTGCCACGTGGTCAGGCACACGGCAAACAATGCCACCTTTGCCGTGTGCCACGTGGGCAGGCACACGGCAAAGAATGGCAGCTTTGCCGTGTGCCTTGCCATGGCACACGGCAAAATTAATTTTCAGATTTTTTTTGTTTAATCACAAATATTTCAGATTCCAATCAAATTAACATCACAGGTAGTTTACCATGAGGGGACACCTTATACACAACATCCCAACCTTGAGACGATTGTCGGTTTGACACGGGTATGATAGATAATAAACTTGTGTCGCCTGTTGAGCTACAACATACACATCGTCACCTGGGTACATGGATGACCGCTGAATTTCGACTAGCCCAATATTCGGGGTACGTCTCACAGCTTGAGGATCAAACCAATGACATTTGAATATGACAGGTTTTAGAGGTACGGATCCATGAAACGACAGTTCGTATATTTCTTCAAGTGTTCCGTAGTACTCGAGCCCATCATCTCCTGGCGTGAAAACTCTGGTATGTGTTGTTCTTCGATTGGGCCAAATCTACTCGTGCTTTGTTGTATGAAAGCGATATCCATTCACGTCATAAGCTCCAAACGACTTGACCCTATAGGCACAGCCATTGGCAACCTGCCGCAACTCGGCACTCATCGACGCATCGTTTTGTGCCTGCAAGTTCGTCATATTATTCGCACATACGAGCAACTTGTAATGCCATATACTACAAATGAGCAGAATTGGACATTATCTTCTGTTTGAACCAAGAAATGAAATCAGGACTTCCATTTCCCGCGCCCTGTCTAAGTAGGGTCTCAGTTTCATGGAGGCTAGGCGCCCTTGATCGACGCCAGAATTGCATATGAAATTCTCTGTACAAAAGACGAACAATAGGATTGGATGCAGAAAAGAGAAATGACTTGAGAACTAAATGAATGCTGAGAACTTACTCTATGTAGGGCAAAACTTCGAAAAGGTTGGTCAACACATATAGCATGATAGCACGCCACTCTTGAATATCCAAGGTCTTGATGGTTGCAACACTTGCACTTCCGAGTTGGCCTCGGAAAAGGCTCAGGGTGGAGTTAGATTCCGCAGTATTGTAATGAGGGAGTGGATTGTGGACGCCGGGAAGGTTGTCAGCATAGTATTTTGATGTGAAGTTTGATACCTCCTCCAGAATATATGCCTCTGCGATGGAAGCTTCAATTTTGCACTTATTTTTACATTTAGTTCTAAGTATCTTTTGATATCTCTTAATTGAATAGCACCAACGGTGCTGCATGGGCCCACCCATTCGTGCCTCGTACGGGAGGTGCAAAATCATATGCTGCATCGGATTGAAGAAGTCGGGTGGAAAAATCTTCTCCAGCTTACAGAGCAACACAGGCGCCATTCTTTCCATTTCTTCAACTACTTTTAGAGATAACTCCTTAGCACAAAGCTGGCGGAAGAAAAGCTCAACTCTGCCAGCACTTGCCAGATTTGATCAGGGAAGTAGCCTCGAACCATAACTGAAAGTTGCCGCTCGATCCATATATGGTAGTCATGACTCTTGAGCCCGTTGATTCGCATAGTGGTCTAGTTCACTCCCCTCCTCAGATTCGCCGCATACCCATCAGGGAACATCAAGGTTTAGAACCATTCTAGGACTTGTCTCCTCTGGGGCCTCGTCAGAACGAAATCGGCCTTAGGCTTTCTCCACGCCTTGCATGATCCGGGAGGCCTCATTTCTAGCTTTGGTCTATCGCATAACATTGCCTGATCCACTCTGGCCTTAACATTATTCTTTGTCTTATCTGAAATGTCCATGATTGTTCCGAACTATGCCTCGCCGACATTCTTTTCGGAGTGCATCATATCAATGTTATGTGGAAGAAGAAGGTCACCCATATAGGGGAGCCTGCACAAGCCCAACTTCTGCGCCCAAGCATGTTGCTCACCATATCCCACAAAACCCCCACCTTCAGCATTGATCACGAGACCATCTAATTGAGCATGAATGTCGGCACCCGTCATCATCTGCGGTGGATTGTCTTTAACTTCAACACCTTTTGTAAAGTTCTTCTTATCTCGTCTGAATGGATGGTCAAGAGATATGAATTGTCGATGTTTGTCGAACGAAGAATACTTGCCACCCTTCCGCAACCAAATGAACATCAATGTTGCCTTGCATACTGGACAAGGGAACTTCCCATGGACACACCAGCCACAAAATATCCCATACGCCGGCAGGTCATGCAGGGAATAGTGGTACCAAACATACATTCTGAAGTTTGCCTTTGTAGCTCGATCGTATGTCTAAACCCCATCGTCCCAAGTATGGAGCAAATCATCAATCAGGAGCTCCATGTACACACTCATATTATTTTCAGGGTGTCTTGGAATTATCAACGACAAGAATATGTTCTGTCGTTGAAAAATAGCGCCAGGTGGGAGATTCAGTGGGATAACGAACACAGGCCAACAAGTGTAAGGGGCAGCCGACATTCCATAGGGATTGAAGCCATCTGTCGCCAGCGCAACACGTACATTACGAGCCTCCAAAACATTGTGATGGTGAATCCCGTCGAAATGGGTCCATGATTGAGCATCGGATGGATGCACAAGCTTATCAGAATTGTAACGAGTTCCCATTTTGTGCCCTGTCATCTGCTTCGCGGATTCCTCGGTCATGAACAGACGTTGGATCCTTGGTATGGGCGGCAAGTACCGTAGGACTTTCACGGGGACCGCGAGCTGCCTCTTTTGACTATCACCAGAGTCTACCTCCACGAACCTAGAGGATTCGCACTTTGGACAGTACTTTGCTTCAGCGTGTTCTTTTCTAAATAAGATGCATCCCTTGGGACATGCATGTATCTGTTCATATTGCATCTTCAATGCACGAAGGAGTTTCTACGCCTCATACATGCTCTTTGGAAGAATGTGCCCTTCTGGAAGCATGCTGCCAATAACTTGTAACATAACATCAAAGGCGTCTCGACTCAAGGTAAACTGGGACTTCACAGCCATTAGGCGGCTAATGGCATCCAGCTGTGAAACCTTGGTATGACCGTGAAGGGGTTGCTGAGCTGCAGCCAACCTATCATAGTACACCTTCGTGGTTGCCTCTGGCTCCTCCTCCTCCCTACGTCCTTCATCAAAGTGTGCTTCATGAAAGTCATCTAACATGTCTGCAACCCCGGCATCAGTGTCATGTTCTTCGATGTGTTGCCTAACGACCTCGTTTCTCATACGATTGGCTTCGCCATGGTAGGTCCACCGGGTGTAGTCTCTCGTAAATCCATAATTGCAAAGATGATTTGTCATGACTTCGCGTGTTTGTCGACGCGTGTTCCCACATTTGTTGCACGGACACCAGGTGGTATTGCCTCTTTTTAGCTTTGCAAATACTCCGTCCAAGAAAGCCTCGGTCTTGTCAATCCACTTCCCGGACAACTGACCCCCACATTTCCATCCAGTATACATCTACGCACGGTTATCCATCCTCTATCATATCAATGAGTAATATAATATAAAAGATCATCCTTGCATCTACACGATGTCTACCATTTATAATAGGTTAAGATAGGTCCTAATCCCACCCGAGAGGATGCGTAGCTGGGGTTGGTTCTCATGCTCTACACCCATCTGAGGCAGAATTTCGGCAGCACCTCCCCGCTGTTCTCCAAATACACATCCCGAAAAAGGAGATTGTGTATCCGGAGAACAACGAGGAGATGATGCCGAGACTCCGTCTCGGATCGGCGTAGATCATGAGAACTAACTTCATCTACGCACCCTATCGGGCTGTCCAAAAAACATGGACAATTCGAAACAGATACGGTCATACATATGCAAAGATCTGCATATTTCGAACCATATCTCCTTCGAACGGGAGACGCCTAACTTGGTTAAAGGAGCTACGAACAAGAGACGGAGCGAGGGGCCTTTCGCGCGTGCTCACCTAGGGCTTGATGGCGGGCGAGGCGATGACGCGCATGTCGGTGCAGACGGATTGCGTCACGTCTCTACGACGGCGTGCCACTTGACACTAGGCTCTCCTGCAAAAAAAATGACTACAATTGTGTCACTTCAAAATGTCGGCAGCAACTACGATTCTCTACAATTCGGCAACCAATTGACAATCTCTATAATTCTACTCAGCAGATATGAATAGGATGAAGTAAATCTGCTAGGGCGACTAGGCCGAACCTTCCTCCCCGTGGGCAGGGACACAATGACGGCGGCCGCGACGACGATGGCTTCGACGCGGCGGAGAGGGCCGAGGTAGCCAGGCACGGCACGGCGAGGCGTCGGAGAGGCCGGCCGCGGCCGCCGCTGCGGTGGGCCGGGGCGGCGCGGAGGGTGGTGGGCAGGTACTGCGCGGTCGGGGCGCGCGGCGGGCCTTGCGCCGCGGGACGGCGTGGCGGGGTGGGCCGGGTGGAGGCGCGGCGGGTCGGTGGCACCGGCCTCCCGGCTGTGGCCCGCCTAGCCGTGCGCCGTGGGCGGGTGGCGGCGGCGCGGCGTGGGCAGCGGCTCGGCGTGGGCGCGGCGGGGCGGTGGCACCGGCCTCCCGCACGCACGGCGCAGGGACGACGGCCTGGCTGTGGCCCGCCTGGCTGTGCGTCGTGGGCGTGGGCGACGCCTCGGCGTGGCGGTGGCTCGGCGTGGGCGGGTGGCGGCGGCTCGGCGTGGGCTGGTGGCCGCGGCGAGGAAGCGAGCTAGCGGCGAGGAGGCGACGGCGGCATGGTGAGGCGAGGCGCGGGTGGAGGCAGCGCGGAGAGGCCGCGCGACGAGGCGGCGCGGGTGGGGGCGGGCGCGGGTGGAGGCGTGAGCGTGTGGCAGTGTGTGTGCGCGGTTGGGAGCCGCACAACAGCTAAGTCCCTAGGGACTTCTTTGCCGTGTGCCCCGATCCAAAGCACACGACAAAGGAGGGGTTTGCCGTGTGCCCCGATCCAAAGCACACGGCAAAGTTTTTTTACCCTAATTTGAGTTTTTATGAACTAATTAATTATTAAAGGTAGTTTTATAATATTTTATCGAATGAACATTAAAAATACGTTGCCAAAAACAATAAAAAACTCATGTTTCATGATTCTAAGAAAAAATTGTATTATTTCATGTGTTTCAAATTGTATCACCCAAAGCATATTTCCATAACGTTGAACCAAATATGATTTAACGTAATTTTAAAACTTCTTTTTTTTCCCAAAGTTCATAAACATTAAATGTTTGATGAGGTCTTCGAAAACATCCATAATTTCATGTACATATAGCTCAATTTTAATGTATACCAACATGATATAGTTTAATAGCAAAAAAATTGAAATTAATAAGTAGGTGCGAAAAATCACCAAAATTTTGCAATAAGAAAAAAAGCTGGGTATTGCATCTAGAAAAAGTTTTGAAGTGAAAACATTATTGGACCATCATTTTGACTCGAAATATGAACAGTTTCCTCTCGACACTATGGATCTTCACCGGATATGCTTCACTCAGTAAGGAGCGTATGTCAAACTTTCGCGAAACCTTCTCCATTTTTTATCATAGCCTCCGCACAGTAAAATATGATATCACGATCAATTTTATGATTTTTAGACTTTATATGTTATTTATAAAAATTTAAAACGATTCGCCCTCATGTTACCGGTCATGGTTCGGGAAAACAAAACTCAATATTTCCTCTCATTTCATGGATACGACCTCAGATTGGACTTAGCAACATGAATATGATTTTTTTTGATGAATTTTAATCTATTAATGAAATCATTAGCAGTTCAAATTGGACTTAATTCCAAAAAATATGTTTACTGAAAATAAATGACTAAATATAGCACAGAGATAAGAAAAAATATTATATGTTAACATCAAGTACCAAATGTAATAAGTGTATATCTGAAAAAATTTGGATTGCCAAATTATAGTTTTGAAAATTACTTTGCCGTGTGCTTGGGCAGAGACACATGGCAAAGTAAATATGCACACGGCAACACATTTGGTTTGCTAAGTGCCTTGTGGGACACACGGCAAATGTTATGGGATCCTGGCAGCCGTTACGTTTTCAAGTGTTTGCCGTGTGCTACGTGCACGACACACGGCAAAACCTGGAATTTGTCGTGTGTATTATCTTGCCGTGTGTTTTCTTGCCAAGCACACGGCAAACAAGCTAATTTGTCGTGTGCCCTTTGTTTGCCGTATGTTACTTCTTGGGCACACGGCAAATGATCTCTTTGCCGTGTGCCCGTTTTCTTGCTCACGGCAAACGTGAGACACACGGCAAATTAGCAGTTTCCCGTAGTGGATGACAGCCTTTTTAACACAAGATACACTATGCTGACTGCAAGTAAACAGAAAGTACGTAGTCTTAACTCTTAAAACATCAACTCAAAAGATATTTGTGCAAACAAAATCTGAATGAACAATACTGATAAAATCAACATCAGAGATTGGCAAAAAAAAATTAAAATTAAAAGAAGAGGATCAATCAATGAGTAGTGGGTGTGGTCTGGCTACCACTTTTGCTTTCTTTGTAGGGTGATCCCTTGTGTGTGCATGCAGCTCGATCTATGCCCTGCCCTCCTTTTTCTTTTAGCCCTTGCTATAATTCCAATGGTCTACACTCTGACTACACTGCAACAAGGCCAAGTAGAAAAAGGAACAATGTACTACCTCAGTATTGCCGATCAATTCATTTTGATGACTTCAATTCTGCAACAACCAGTTTAAAGTCCATGGAAGTATGATACAAAATGAAACATATAATATTATTCGTCCTCATCTTAGTATGTTAGTGGCCTTTCATCTTTTGCATGGAAGGAAAATCAGTGCCTTTGACATATGCATCTACATGATCATTAGCTTGTGGTGAAATGCTGAGTAAGTTCTGCAGATAGAAGTTGAACTAGCCAGTCCTCCTGTCTACCTATGTATATAGAACATAGACTATTTCTTCTTCGTTTTACCTCAATTTTGTACAGTCCAAGTCAGAAAGATAGTGACATGTAGCTAAGCAACCATACACAGAAATGAACTATTTTTCCCTCAGAAGATAGTATGTGGACACCGTGTCATATAAAAGCTCACCATGCATTTACTTAGAAAACTAAAAGGGGTGATGCTAGCTAAGCTTTTGTATGTCATCAGTAGCTTATATATGTAGTATATCAGGTTTTAATTTTTACCACATGATTTATTGTCTGCTAAACCAAACAAACATGCATGATGGGTAGTAACTTGCTGAGATGCAGTGATCAGTGATCTGTATGTGTGTATCAGTGTGTAGCTCAAGTTTTTTTTTCTTTTTTTTTTTACCACATGTTCATGCATGCATGCTTGCCGCACGCCATTGAGAAAAAGGGTGTAGAAATTAAAGGCAAAAGATGGCACGGCTGGATGGCTGTAGCTTTTTGGCCCTGACGGGACCTGCAGCAGAGTGGCACTCGATCGCAGCATCTCTACACGTAGGCCTTCTTATTCTGGCTGCTGGCTGCTGGCTGCAGCCTGCAGAGGGCAACGCCAAACCCACACACCACAGTACTACACCTCGCTCCTCTCTGACGCCTTTTTTTCCGATCCGATCCCCCTGCTGCTGCAACTGCAATAATAATCTGATTGCCCCCTCCTCCTCCTCCTGCTCGATCGAGATCTCTCTCCTCTCTCAAATATAATCACACTTAGCTCGGACACAGCAGCCAGCATTGAGCTGAGACCACGCACAGGGGGGTGAGAGAGAGAGATAGAGAGAGGAACTGCAGTCCAGACTGCTGCGCAAGAGAACACCAAGAAACAGACAAGTGATCATGATGCTCTCTGATCTTTCGTCCGACCACGAGGCCACTGGATCCAGCTCCCATGGCGGGGACATCGCCAGCTACGCCCTGAGCCCTCTCTTCCTCGCGCCGGCGGCCTCGGCCACCGCGCCGCCGCAGCAGCCGGAGGCGCCCAGGGCGGCGGGGGCAAAGAGGAAGAGAAGCCAGCCCGGCAACCCAGGTAACAATATATTGGCCGTGCATCTTTCTTGCGCGGTTCTTTCTTTCGCTGACCGTACCCTGGTCGGCTGTGTCGTCTACTCTTGTCTGACCACGGTGATCGATCGACGCGACGACGCGCGAATCAATTATATTGAAGACCCCGGCGCGGAGGTGATCGCTCTGTCGCCGCGGACGCTGGTGGCGACGAACCGGTTCGTGTGCGAGATCTGCAACAAGGGCTTCCAGCGCGACCAGAACCTGCAGCTGCACCGCCGGGGGCACAACCTCCCCTGGAAGCTCCGCCAGCGGAGCCTCCCGTCCGGCGCCGGCAGCAGGCAGGGCGACGCCGCAGCGCCGCCGCGCAAGCGCGTCTACGTCTGCCCCGAGCCCACCTGCGTCCACCACGACCCTGCAAGGTAAATTGTGGACAGCTAAGTTGTGAAGCCGACGACGACGAGAAGCTAATATAAATTGTGCAGGGCGCTGGGGGATCTGACCGGGATCAAGAAGCACTTCTCGCGGAAGCACGGCGAGAAGCGGTGGCGGTGCGAGCGCTGCGGGAAGCGCTACGCCGTGCAGTCGGACTGGAAGGCGCACGTCAAGGGCTGCGGCACGCGCGAGTACCGCTGCGACTGCGGCATCCTCTTCACTAGGTACTGTATGAGTAGTATGACTGCTCCTGTGTGCGTGGTTCTTGTGAGCCATGGACACCACCCTCATCTCATGAGCTTGGTACTAATTAATGTTCATTCTTGCCCCGATCAAAGCTAAGTGCCGTCCTTGTATATGCTGTCGTTCTTTGGAAGAAATTACAGTCCCTTTCTTGTTGGATCGATGATCTTCAGCTAGGTAGAGCTTGAGTTGTGGTTTTTATTTATGTGTACTTTTGACAAATAAATTAAATCATGTGGTTATGCACAATCTTGGCTACTCTGGGTTCAGGTTAACCATTTCCTTTTTTTTAGCAATGGTTACCATATTCTTGAAGGTTTTCTAAAATTTAGATCTGAATTCTGAAGTTATATATTAGCACCAATTCTTGGGGTTCATGTCTTTTTGAAGAAAATTTCTCGGGGTTCATATGTGGTGGTTCTTGAACTTCTGTTTGTAATGCCACCAACGTAACCGCATGCGACTTCATTGAGAATTTTAAGGCTTTCATGCCATAAACCTCTGCACGATTACACCTCAAGTACATATCTTGCTACTGTTTTTACACACAAAAGGCCACCATATATGAACCCCAGGCAAATAATACATTATACATGAGTGGTAATCTTTTCCAACAGCTCCAATTTTGAAAAATGCAACTGTGGGGAAATAAAGGTGATAAAATAATACCACCATCATATTAGACCATGTTTTCAAAATGCTAAGTATAGTACTGTGTTGGCCACTCATCATAAAATAACTGTGGGGAAAAGTTAGAACTCTTGCTGCGAGGGAACTTGCAGTGCCATTCATACTTTTGTCAAAAAAAATAAAATCCCTGGTCAAAGCAGCAAGCAAGCGATATATACGCTTACATATTTGGAAACCTCCAGCCTGCAACTGCTTTATGGTTGTAGTGCACACATTTCCTTCAAACAAACTAATTTGAACCTGCCCATACCCATCGAAGCAATTCAGGAATGAACACAGAAATACTGCAACCTGCTGCTGCAGTGCTCTGCAGTAGGATCGTTTTCACATTCCCATTTCCTGTTGCACATGCACTTCCTACTACACTGGAGAGTGAAGCTGAAGGTCCCCCACAATCGATAACATGCATGCATGTTCATCTGCAGGTCTTCAAGTCTAAGATGAACAACAGTTCATCACATCCTATGTGGCTATATGTTACACAAGATAGAAGAGACTACTCTTTGATTTACCAGCTAGTGCGTTTAATTACCCTACACGTACACGCACGCCCTGACCTAGTGATGATCACAAAGGAAACTGGCAAAGGAACCTTAGCTTGCTAATCATAGGACTCAACTTTTTCGTCGCCAATGTTAAATGTAACTTTTACATGCATGGATTGCATTTGAGTACGCACGCATGTGCACATCAATATTAATTATTAACCAAAACTAATCGTTGACTCTTTTCCTCTGATCCTTTTGTTTAACACGCGTACACATTATTGGTCTGGTGTCGTGCAGGAAGGACAGCCTGCTCACGCACAGGGCCTTCTGCGATGCCCTAGCCGAGGAGAGCGCGCGGCTTCTTGCGGCGGCCGCTGCAAGCAACGGCAGCGCCATCACCACCACCAACAGCAGCAACGGTGGCAACAGCAGCAGCGACCTCCTCTTCTCCAGCAGCATCACCACGGCAACGCCGCTGCTCCTCCCGTTCCCCAACCCGCCTCCTCCTGCCGCGGCGGCGCAAAACCCTAACGCCTTGTACTTCCTGCACCAAGAGCAGGCGCAGCAGCAGCTGCTGGCTCCCTTCCTGCAGCCGAGGATGGTGCAGCCCTCGCCGTACCTGCTTGACCTCCAAGCGGACGCCGCCACCATCGCCACCGCCGGTGGCGGCGGCATCGTCGTCGCTGCCGACGCGGTCAACTTCGGCGGCCTCGCCCCGGACGGCTCGGTGGCTCTGCGCGGCGGCGGCCACCGGCGCCTCACCAGGGACTTCCTCGGCGTCGATGGCGGCGGTCAGGTCGAGGAGCTGCAGCTGCCGCTCTACGCAACGACGGCTGCTGCCGCCGCCGTCCCCCGAGCTGCCAGCTGCGCCACCGACATCACCAGCAGGCAGTGCCTCGGCGAGCGGCTGCCGCCGGTCAACGAGACGTGGAGCCACAACTTCCAGACCGTACCTACTTCAACTTCAAGTAGCCACGCGCTCGAACTGCAATACTCCATGTCCATGAAGCCAAACTATAAGTGATGTAGCGATCGTCGAGCGTGTCAACTTGTGCACGTACGCGTTGCTGTTAATTAATTTCTTGATCTGCATTATTTCCTTGTTTAATTAATTCTCGTCGTCTAGGGTAATATATATAAGGTGAATTCGACCTTGGGAAACTTTTGATCAGTGTACCTTATCGAATTATTTATGCTGGGTTTTATATTAATTAAGATTTGTTTCTCGTTACAGTTATGGTAATACATTGAAGAATCTTGTGTCTTCTTCTATGTTGGATTGGATATGAACTCCATCACATTCTAGTGTGCAATAAGCATGCATGCTAGCTTTCAGATCATAAGTCGGAAGCACAAGCAAATTTTGCATGTCACAAATCAAGATTTGTGTGTGTGTGTGTGTGTGTGTGTGTGTGTGTGTGTGTGTGTGTGTGTGTGTGTGTGTGTGTGAGTGTGTGTTGCTTGGAACTAAACTTTTGGGTCCTGCTATATTGGAAAAATCTAATTAATAATATACTACCTCCATCTCAAAATATGACAACTTTTAGATTTGCCCAAACAGTTAAAATTGAAAAGGTTTGACTTGAAGAAAACCTAAAAATAGCTATATTTTGGGATCAAAGTGGTATATATGTCATAAACTACTGCTTTGCCACTCCCGCCACTAATGATTACAAGGGCCCAGCCGTCATCCTAACATCAAAGTTACTGGTCATCACATTATCATAATAATAATAATGTGACGGTTGATGACACCCTGATTCGGGTGCAACTACATGTCTCACCTTTGTATAAGGTTTCTTTTAAAAAAACTTTGTATAACATGTCAACCAACAAAGTATCTACTATAGTTTGATGGAATGTTGTTATTATTCATCTTAGATTAGAAACTGGGGCAGTTGGATTCCACAGCATCTACGTACGTCAGTAAGACAAAATGTGGTAAAATGTTTTTTTTAATCCATGCTATAGAGTATACTATATATTATAGTGACAAAATAGTTGTAGCTTTTTGAAATAGACTCCAAGATATGTACACTAATACTACTACAGAAAATCTTATTTGTGCTGGCTCTTAACTCTCTTTTTTTCCTTAATTAGGGAGAATGGCAACAACTAACTATATATGCTTTTTAATTAACAAGGAAAGAGAGTTTGCACACAACACAAGTGACCCTTAGCCGCAATGGTCACAAGAGAGGCGTCCCGCCAAACAAGCAACACTCGGACCTAATTCATAGTTTCATAGTGAACTATACATTGAATAATATTATTGTATAGAACGACTCAAATTCATACTAGTGAACGACATTGAATATATTGTATATGTTCCCTTGACGTGCACCACCCTTATTTGAACACCGACTTCGCCCCCGTTAATTTATACTCCCTCCATCCTGAAATGTAGCGCATTCTAGAGTTTAAATTCTGTACTCAAATGTAAGGCATTCTACGTTGAGAATGGATCAAATCATTTTAATTTTACATTGTTTTCGGGTTTTTTCCAATAAAAAGATGTGCATGCAGCCATGTAGGGGGAGGTGCATGTGGGAAAGGTGCATGAGAAAGAGCATGGTACTTTAATTAGCACAAATTTAATTACTCAAATAGAGTCACAATGTTTAACAATTAGGGGTAGGAGAGTCTTTTCTCCATATCCATAATCAGTTGGATAAATCCTAGAATGACCTACATTTCAGGACGGAGGGAGTACTCATTTAAGCTTTCCATTGTGCGTGTGGCTCCTAATTCGTACCAGAGTTAGCTACATAGAAAAAACCCATATTTTCTAGACCCGGAAGCGACCCTCGAGCTACCCACACTCATGTTTTTCTTTTTCTGAATAGGAGAGCTGCACGTCACTGTATTAAGACGAAAAGATGGGCGGCCATAGTGGCCACGTATTTAATTCCTTTTGACCCTTTGCTATCTAAAATTATGGTAAATTGTGTAGACATCTAAACAACTGCTTCAAACTAAAAAAAAAATCAACTAGAAACCTATAATATAATGTTATATATATGAAATTTATCTCCATCCAAGTCCATACAAAAAAAAATCCAAACGAGATGAAATTCATATTAGCAGCATGGAAAAGTATCTGTGCTTGCTCCAATTTTAATGGTACTGATAAGTGTTTCTTTTGGACGCAATTTTATTATTTTACTTAAATACACACATTAGAATCGATGAACAAGAATCATAGCATTGCTACAGAAATGGTTATTAGTACCGGGCAGGAATCCCCGGATAATACCGGCTTCCCGCCCGGTACCGCCTGGTTGGTACTAAGTGGACGTGCACTTGGTACCGGTTATGCAGTCCGGTACTAATTGTCAAGTTTAGGACCGGTTGGTAACACCAACCAATATTAAACTGCTCGTCACGTAGGGTGTCAAGTTTAGGACCGGTTGGTAACACCAACCAATATTAAACTGCTCGTCACGTAGGGTGTCTGGTGCAACATATATTAGTACCGGTACCAAATGTGTTCTCTCGGTCCAATACTAAATTTGTCAGTTAGTACCGGCTGAAAATGAGCCCGGTACTAACATCGTCCACGGATGAACATGAAGTTTTCTAGCAGCGTAGTCAAGGCCAATCTCAGTGGAAGTTTCATGGGTACAGTTACCTAGACTAAGAACTACGTAACTATGCTAGATGAGTTTCATGGTGATGAAACTCTCCTCAAATACCATGAAACTCTATCGTTCTCTCTTCTTGTCATATTAGCAAAATTGATGATATTTAATACTATGAAATCATCCAGAAAACTCCCATTGAGACTGGCCTAACAGCACACACCGATGAGTTTGCATATGCATGAGATTTTATCTGTTGCAGTATTTATGTGCTAGCATGAGAGTGCATACCGTGCATGCATATGGAACTACGAGCTGGGCTGGGGACCATATATATTTATCTTGATATATATACACATGGAGAGAGAGATATGTATACATGTATATATGCAATCCCGAGATAGGGCCTAGCACAGTTTGAGAAAGATGCATGAGGTGGACCGGTAGTGGAAGAAGGAAAAGGACCTGTGCGAAATGTGTGCAGGCTTCTTTATTGTCGTGCGTTGACACGCATCATGCTCCTGCCTGTAGGGTCGAGATGTCGGGCTAGAGGGGACGAATAGTCCTTTCTAAAACTAATTGCGCCGGTTAACCGAAATTTATGCGGAATTGAAATTATTCGCTTAGCCAAGACTTCACCCCTCTAACTATGACTCTAAGGCACCTCCAAAAAGATCCTACACAAAGCAAATGGAGTGCCAAGCTAGCAAGAGCTTTCCTAACAATTCTAATGCAAAGCCACACAAACCTAAGCACTAGTACTTCACAAACCGGGGGAGCTCCTACACAATTCTAATGAGTAAAAGCACAAAACCAAACATAAGCTCACTAGATGCTCAAGGACAAGGATACACAATCCAAACCCAAGAGCTCAACTTGCTTAGCTACACAATCTAAGCAAGAGCAACTAATTAAGCTACACAAGCTAACTAGTTACACTAGGATCTCTACTTCTAGCTACACAAGCAAGAAGATGATTAGCAAGCTACACAAGCTAACTAATCACTAGAGAGCAACTACACAAGCACAAGATATATATGAATGTAAATACAAGGCTTGTGACTTGAAGAATGCAAACCACCGAGAAGAGTAGACAAAATTGACACGGTGATTTTTATCCCGAGATTCACTTGGTCGCCACCAAGCTAATCCTCGTTGAGACAAGCTCCAAGGTTGTCGCCGATCCTGTTGCTAGTGGTGACTCTCAAGTCACACTCTCCCACGTGGAGTGCTCACACCAAGCTCTAGCACATGATACGCCCGGACCACTTGTTGCTCTTCACGTCTCGCTCAACTAGAGTTGCTCTTCGCGGTTCCCGCGGGGTGAGCACAATACCCCTCACAATCTCTTTTTCGGAGCACCGCACAATCTTCTTGCGGGCTTCAATGGAGCCTCTTGCCACCAAGCCGTCTAGGAGGTGGCAACCTCTGAGAATAACAAGCACACCGGCTTGCAACACGATCACCTAGTGCCACTCGATGCAATCTCTCAAAGCAATCGCACTAGAATCGCTCTCTCACTCGATCGGATGATTACTATCAAGTTAGAGTGAGTAGAGGGCTCTCAAGCACTCTCACACAAGGACACCAAGTCCCCAAGGTGCTCATGAAGTGCCCCGACCCAAAGATCAAGGCTAAACCATGTATTAATTACTGAATAAAGTCTCCGGCATAATACATGTTACATCAAGTGGAGTCCAGAGTCATACAGAGCTTTATTCAACATGTACACGAGGGATAAAGCGACAACACAGAGCTACACAGATCAACCATAGGATAACGACTAGCATGACGGCATGGAGGACTAGCTCTTCATCCATCACGGCTCCACTCGATCAGCTTGGGTGCGGACACGATCTACTCGTAGTCTTCCGGCACAAAGTCAGGATCATCTGGAGAAAAATCAACAAGGGTTGAGTACAAAAGTACTCAGCAAGCTCCACCTCGCCCTACGGGAGGGGAAATGACATGCACGACGCACATTGAGCACAATGCATTAGCAATGCAACTAATGGTATGCAACTCTTCCCGACACAACCCACAGTAGGTAGCTCACTAGTTGTCAGGACCACACCGTAGCCTGCCCATACCGTGGGCACGGACCATTCGAATGGATTATACACTCTGCAGAGGTCGTACACTGTACCCATATGCTCGACTGCCCGAACGGACAACCGACATAGCCGACACCCAGCCGTGGTCACGCCCCAGCCCGGCCGCACAAACCCTCGGGCCCTGACCCCAATGGTCTATACCCGTAAACCATACCTGCGACCGTCAGGCTAACCAGTGGGATTAGGCTAAGTTCGGCCCATACCAGAACCTGTGGTCGTACTAAAGTAATCTAGGTGAGATGTCAAAACAACTCGGTCCTTATGGTTCACTAGGGCAGCAATCATCCCTCAACATGTCAACTCGAGCCTACCACCACGGTAGCACTCACCTGCCAGTCTATCACCACGGTAGCGCCGGCTCCAGCACACCCAGCTGCCCTGGTCTTAGCCAGATCCCTTCGTATCCTAGCCTTAGCTCTGGATATGCATGACTACTCAGATGCATGCATGAGCACACTCAATCACTCAAGTACTGGTATATGTATTCGATCCTAGACCCAGGCTACAGCAAAATGTCCTCACATGGATGCAACCGCTCACGTAGGGGTCGATGAAACTTGCCTTCGCTTGCGTACGCGTCGTCGGCGGCGGCTTCCTGCTCGTGGTACGGGTCTTCTGGCTCCTTGGCAGGCTCCTCCTCGGTCACTCCATGGTCTATGGGTGAAAACGGCACAACCGGCAAACAAACACAAGCAAGCAATAAAATAAGCTCAAATGGAGATGAAAATAGGAGGAACAGATAGTATATGATTTGAGGAGAGTTTAGGAAAAAGAGTTATGTGAAAACGAGTTGATATGAAGGAGATATTGAGTTTACAATATTGATTGGTAGAATGATTTCGATTAAGTGCTCACGGCCTGGTGGGTGTTTTGGGCCTTTATTAGTGTTGTGGAGTTAATGGTCGGGGAGCTGTCTGCCATCTCACCATGGCGCGGAACAGCTCGAGGAAGAGGGTCAACTGTTGGAGCTTCATCTCGTGAGTGAGCTGGGTTCGTAAGGAGTGGTTCAGCTAGCGGAGCGAAGCGGCTCGGTGTGCTTGGGCTGGTGACGGGGCTCGTCACGGCCTCGCTCCTTTTATAGGCGAGGAGAGCAGCAGCGGCGTCGCGCAGGGACGGGCGACGGCGTGGGCCACGGCAGCTCGTCGTCAATGCGAACAGTGGCAGCGCTGAAGGCGCGAGCGTCGAGGCGGCAAAGCCGGCGAGGACGCTGCAGCGGCGTGGGCGAGGTGGGGACGCGGAGGTGGGTGGCACGGCGTGGTGCCGGCGGCAATGCGCGGTCCCGTCGTGGGGCCGGCGTGTCGCGCGTGCTCGAGCGAGAGCGAGCGCGGGTGGGGACGGCAGGGAGGGGTGTCGGCTTCTTTTATAGACGAGGTGAGGCGGTTCGCGCGGCGGAGAAAAACAATCTCGGCCGGCACTGTGCGCGACGACCCCGATTTACGGCGAGGTAGGTGCTGCCATATTTGCATGACGGGTTATTTAATATTGTGAGCACTCTTGCCGGCTTCCAGGAAATGGAGTGAGTGCTGCCATGACGGGTCATTTCAAGGTCAATGGTGGGGGTACTCTGTGGCTTCCAGGGGATGATGAAGTTATGGCGAAGGAGGTAGGCGCTGTCATGATTGTCTGGGAATTATGGCGTGGTACGGTGACTCGAGAGGCTTCTATGGGAAGAGACAAGATGATTTTTGTCGTAGGTGCAAGCATGCATATGCTGGTTACTGGAGGGAACGAATGTACTAACGCAAGGCAAGAGTATAAACTAGTTTGCCTTGTAATTATGTAATACTTCATATGACATTAGTATTATTTTACGTTACTAGTTTAATTACAACATAAGTTTTATTTTAGTGATTGCTGGAAATTGAGGTGGCCCTACTAAGTTGAGGATCTACACCAACTCACTTCAGAGTCGGTCAGCTTCTAGTTACTTAGTGTACCGGGTCTTTTTTATGGCAGAGCCGCCTTTTGCTTCCGGGAGGCAGAGCCTACCAACAGATGAAGCTGGCTTCCGGGTGGCAGAGCCAACCTTCGATGAAGCCCAGACCCTTTTGTGATCCCGGGTGACAGAGCCAACCTTCGATGGATCACAACTTATACACTAAGTACTAAACTTAACCGGGAGACTAACACTTATAAAGACGCTTACCTTATTGGAGCAACAAAGGAACACACACCTAGCACACTCTACCAATGCTCACTTCTGCCATGCCCTTGGATGTGTGTGGGATGGAGTGGAGTAGTATGGAATGGCAAGGGGTGGCACCCTCCTTATATAGGCGCCCATACCCTCTTGGATGAGTGACACATGTCACACTCTAGGAGGTTCCCTACAAATATCTAAGTTCCCTACAAATATCTATTTCTAGAAAATTCTAAATTTTACCATGACAAGAAAATATCTAAGCTTCATGTCTTCTTATGATTCTTGTGGAACATTCTAGAACCTTGTCATGGTGAACAAAATTATGCCATGGTTTATCCTTATTTTTATAGAACCTTCTAGAAGTTTGCATTGTATATTTCAACACTCCCCCTTAATAGTGATGAAAACTGGGATGTTACAGCTCAGCAGCGTCAAATGGCCGACCACACCCTCTATTTATAGAGGGAGGCCTCAAACTAGCCGTTACACTCAAATCCCGTGAAAGCAGAGCTTTCACGGACCGTCCGCCTCACAGAGACCGGACCGTCCGCCTCACAGAGACCGGACCGTCCGCCATTCAAAACCAACGGCTAGAAAAACAATGATTATGTGTCAGAGTCGACCGTTAGAGCCCTTAGCGGACTGTCCGCGCCCTAGGGGCGGACCGTCCGCCGTTCAAACACTCCGAACACTCATAGAGACAGCGTCTCTGGGCAAACTGAAAGTTGAGGGGCGGACCGTCCGCCCCCCATTGGCGGACCGTCCGCCCTTCACTTCGTGCAAACCACCAGAACCTACAAGGTTTCTATCCCAGAAATTTCAGTAGGAGGCGGACTGTCTGCTCCCAAGGGCTGGACCGTCCGCACTACCAAGTTTCTGCGCTCGTTTCAGTTTTTAAAGGCAGACCGTCCGCCCCCATGGACCGGACGGTCCACAGTTTATTTTGGACCACCAACAGAACCAAAAACAGTTCTGTTCGAGCTCAAACGAGACAACGGCGGACCGTCCGCCCCCCCTGGAGCGGACCGTCCGCAGGTATATTTCCAGCAGAAATGTACCTCGGTGAAACGGCCATAACACTTAACTCCGATGTCCAAATTAGGCGATCTTGAAATATATGGAAAGTTAATTCATAGGGCTACACAACTCAACTGAATACTTGATCCAAAACACAATGGATCAAAGCAGTATTCCACTCCAAGAGACAACCTAGTTTCCGGAGAACACCGAAAAACCTTTCTTGCTTCCAAAAGTTGATCAACATCAACTCCAACACCTTCTCCTTTTGCAAATGTGCCAACAACACCAAGTGAACAACACCATGTGCATGTGTATTAGCATTTTCACAATCATTTTCAAAGGATTTTTACTTGATCTCATCACGCCACTCGATCCTAGCAACATCGCAATGTTAGATAGCTCAAGTGCACTAGATGACCGATATGCAAACAAGTTTGCCCCTCTTGATAGTACAGCCATCTATCCTAAATCCGGTCATGCACTTCTCTACACAATCTTTGACCGGTGAAATGAAATGCCCTACAAGTCATACCTTTGCCTTGCACATTCCATTTCATCTTCCCAAATATTGATGCCACACAAGCACCAAACTCCATCAAGCCTTTTGATCATCATCTTGAGTCAACACTTGGCTTGATCTTCCTTGAATGATATGATCTACTCCATATCATCACATGACCTCTTTGGTCCATCGATCTTGACCTTGCTCGCTCTTCACCGTTACCTCGGTCCATCGGTGCCAAGTATTGCTCAAGCTTTACCGCCACGCGGTCCCTCACTTCAAAGCCTTGACTTTCCCTTTCACCATTGCAACCGATCCATCAAGCCAAGCCTTGTCTTGATCTTCTCCACTTTGGTCACATGACTCCATGTCAAGTCTCATATGCAATGAGTTCCTCCATCACACTATATGAGCATAGCATCAACCCTTAGCAATTTCTCCTCCATGGCACATGTTGCTCATACTAGTGTCTTTGTGTGGACTAATCACCTGTGTATCTCAACATAAACACTTATTAGTCCACCTAAGTTGTCACTCAATTACCAAAACCAAACAATGGCCTTTTAATCTCTCTCTTTTTGGTAATTGATGACAAATCTATAAAGATATGGAAATTAAGTATTAATTCCAAGTTAGCACTTCATACAAGTATAAATTGCTAACTTGGTTTGGATTTTATGTTGCTTATCCACCATTAAGACTACTTGTGAAAGATTGGATAAGAACCATAAAAATCCAACTTGGTAGTGATAACTCCCCCTACATATGTGCTCAAGAGATTTGGTTTTAAACTCACACACATGCATAAATATGAAATTTGTGGGATTTTTATCACTACTAAGTGAAGCTAAGATATATAGGATAAACCTTTGAAGCGTGATACCAATTTGAGTTGCATCCTTGAAGTTCATTCCTTAGCATCAATGAGTAACTAGACATGCATAAAAAACTCAAGATACCTCATGAGATCAACATTATTAGCAAGGCTCTTGATTCACTTGTAAAAATAACATGTCTAGCTACAATCTATGCATGCTAGTTATCAAATCATCAATCAAGTTCTATGACTAGCATATATCACACACAAGCATTGCATATATAAATTTTAAAACTTATGCAAATGCAAGCAAGCACATGAATATGCACATATCAAATGCAAACAACCAAGTTCATGAACTTGCTCCCTCTACTTGTGTACTCCTCTTGTCCAAGAATATTGATCCTCCTCAATATTGCTCCTCTTGATCCATGTCCATGCTCGCACTCTCGTCTCATCTCCCCCTTTGTCATCCAAGGATAATTCATATCTTTGTTCATTCCTCTCCCCCTTTGTCATCAATGACCATAAAAAGGGCCGAAACCACATGAAATTTGCCATGTGAAGATCAATGGCTACCACTTGAAGTTGTACCTCTTGTACTTGTAGGGTTACCACTTGAATACCCCTTGTAGGAAATCATATGAAGCATTTGTGGTTTGATACAAAGAGTTGGACTTGGGTAGATGGTTGAGTCTTGAATCTTCATTTTTTATGGACACTTTCAATTTGATTGGAATTGACACCACTTGTAACAACAACATGTGGAAGCATGAAGACCACTTTGAAATGCCACATGTAGGACACTAGTAGGATCCTTGACCTTGATACCTTGTAGTGGGGCTCCCCCCTATGTCAAAGTGTTTGTCAATCCATTTGAATCTTGAGCTCTTCTTGATGAGGGTAGTTTTCTTGATTTGAATTGATCACTTAAAGTTGATGATCACTTGTGGAACCACCATTTGATAGACTAGATATCATTTGAATGAAATACCACTTGTATGATCATGTATACCATGAATATAGTACCACTTGTAGGAATGATGATGGACCACTTGATGAATTTGACAAATATAACCAATTCTTGAACTAGATTATTTCCATGAGCTTCTTTTTCTTTGACTTGATCTAGATTACTTGCCCAAATGATCTAACTCGGTTTGAACCAATGACAAGCTTCTTCACGCCTTATTCTAAGGGTTATCTTGACAATGTTGAGTTAAAGACTTGAATGCTCATTTTCTAGATCAACTACTTGGGTTTACTAGCTCATGAACATGTCATATGTTACCACCAGATCATATCAATCATAGAAGCAATAGTGGCACCATATAAACATTTAAAATCATTTTATTTTTCATGAATGATCACAATATATGACTATATGCACTAATCATGTTCTTAGCAATATAATGAATGCATACGTCAAGCAATTTCACCTTGCTATGTTGGAGTAGAGGATAATCATTAGATTCCAATTTAGCTCTCCAACTAGCATCATGAAGTCCAATTATAATAGCTTGGTGAAGACAAAGAATGCCAATATGAGTACCATGCTTTCACCCATATGAATTGAGAATTATTTATGATCAAGTGCACTATTTTATTGTGGTTGGCTTGCTTCTTCTTTTTTATATTTGCTTGCTTGAGAGAATACCACTTGAATATACTTGAACTATCATGAATCTCTCTATGTTGGGTGTTGCTTGCTTTTCTTGATCAACCCATTTGATAGTTTCAACTAAGCATCTCCAATGACTCTAAATTACCACTTCCATGTCGGCCTTCCAAACACCTTGCTTGTCCATCTCACTATTGGGCGGCCCGGCCCCTCTCCAAGGAGAAGTGATCTCTCCAAGAACCATTCTTGACACTCACTTGAATGACTTTGATTGATTGATCAAACTATGGACTTGTCATGATGAGAAATCTTCAAATCTTTCCTTAAGTCCTTTTCTTTCTACTTGAGCTTGGTCTTGATCTTCCAATTGAGTGCCAAATGTGTGACAAGTACACACCACAATCAAATGGCCTTGTACCTAATACTTGTTATGCTTCTAGCTTCTCTCAAAACCAAACCTAGATTCCTCAACCACTTGTAAAGATGATTCCAACTTAAGGACCTTTCAATTTAAGTGACTCAAGATCAATCTAATATTTGTCACTTTTCTGGCAGATTTTGTACTTCTCAAAGAATACATCAAATCTCTTAAAGTACAAGTTGAATTGCCACGAAATTTTGTGGAGATGTGTGACACTAAGTCATATAGTAGCCATAAAAATTTGAGCTTCAATGCATTTTTAGATTGCTACCAGATTTCACATCTTCACTCATGGGTGTATGCTGAAAACTGCTGCACATGCATTGACAAGATCCACTCCAAAACCGAAGTATCCCTCATCATATTCTCATGAAACTTGTATAGCAACTAGTACAATAAGTGTAGGGCACGCATACCGAAGTTCAAGCCAATCCAAATAGATTTGATCATCCAACTATGGCTATCTTCTCAGCTTACTCAGATTTTCAATAAAGGACAGATTTTGAGCAATTGAGCTATACTTCATCAAATTGAATCAAACTTGATGCCAACTTATTTGAATACTCTCACAAGACATATATTCAATCATATCACATACTAAATATTATCTCATGATCATATCCATTCAAACTTCTTATAACAAACAACAAGAGCACATATATCCAATTCAAACATCTCATGTGCACCCAAATGAATGTGATCAACTAGAGATATACCTTTGTAGCTCATGATAAATCTAGCTGCCAGGATCCACCTGAAAACAGCAGGAGCGGACTGTCCGCAGTCCATGGGCGGACCGTCCGCAATCTAACTTTAACATGAGTCCCGAACTAAAACCGCGTCTGGTAGATTTTTTCAGCATTGGCGGACTGTCCACTGACCCTTGGTGGACTGTCCGTGCCTTGCTCAGTGGGCACACCACCGAAGCTAACCGGTTGCACCGATGACCCGCGGACCGTCCGCGGTCCCTTGGCGGACCGTCCGATGCATATTTTTGAGGTTGAAACATCTTTCTGCAGAGCCTCTGGTGCCAAATCTCATGAACGGTGGATCGTCCGCCGCTTACCCGCGGACCGTCCGCGCTACCAAATTTCAGTCTGTCCAGAATTTTGTCAATATTCACCATTCCAACTTCAATTTGGGATCATTGCTCATATAAAAATCTAAAAATCTCAAAACTTGCATGAAAACCTTCCAAAAACTCATATGAGCAAGTTTCAACAAAAAATCAAAAATAAATCAAATTAAATCATGAAAACTCATAAATGGCTCAAAAGTGCTCCAAAAATTCAGAAAATAGAAACAAAGAATGCATGAAAGAACCATATGCCATATGTGCTAGTTTTCAAGCCACATTTGAGAAGTCAATGACATTTAACTCATTTTCCAATATGTAAAATGATTTTTCCTCCAAAAGCAAGGTTCAACACAAATAAGTTTGCAAACCAACAAACATATTCAATGAACCACCCACAATAAGACAATTGTGCTTATGTGTTGAAACCACTTTGGACTTCATTAGCTTGACATGGCATTTGGATGAGAAAAGCACTAGGCTTTAATCACTTGACTCAGTCATAAGATCAAAAATATGAATATCATTTGAATCAAGCCTCCAATGCCTTTGGTACCTACACACATTCATCCACGTTTTGATGGTACCCAAACTTGGTTGGGTCCTCTCAAGTTAGGAGCAACATACTTAGACAATGCCTTAGTATGAATAGCGGGATGTTTCGCAATAGTAACAAATGAGGTACCATTACCATTCTTTCTAAGCATAATATTTTCATTAATTGAAATAGGCTTAGAATTTTTACCTAGGGGACATGAATAAGTCATGTGTCCCCTTTCCCGGTATAAGTAGCATCTTCTCTTTTATTGAGCCTTTTCTTTCTTACTCATTTGATGTTTCTCATTGCCTTGCTTCTCATTGTTTGCTTGAACCTTCTTCTCAAGTTTGTTTGGGCAACCCGAAGCTAGGTGACCCAATGTTGCACAACTATGGCACTTGATGTGAGCATGTGGATTCTTCTCTTGAATATTGTTCTTGCTCAACATCTTGGCATCTTGAATATGAGTTGGATGCCTTGCTCTTACCTTGCCACCCCTTCTTGTTCTCTTCTTCATCATCTTCAAGTCATCAACTTGATCATCATGGTTGATCTTGACTTGAGGTTGGGGTGACTTCTCTTGCTTAACTCTTGGCTTTGGTTGAGGCTTCTCTTTGTTTGGGCAACCATTTGCAAGATGTCCCCTTTCATGACACTGATAGCACATGAAATAAGATAGCTTTAATTATTGTTGCTTTTCCATCTTTTCTTTTTTCTTCTTCCTCTTTCTCTCTTCCTTGGTCAATCCACCCTTGAAACCAAGCCCATGCTCCTTGCCATAGTGTCGTTGATTCTTCAATATATGCTCAAAGGTGACTTTGGAGTTGTAGCACCTTTCTATCTTGGCAAACAAATTCTTCACTTCTCTTTTAAACTTATTGTTCTCCTTTAAAAGGTTAGTCTCACAAGACATAGAAGTAGAACAAGCATCTAATTGTGAAAAACATGGCATAGATAATAAATCATCACATGAGGTGGATACATACTTCTTGCCTACATCACAAGGGTTAGCAACATTTTGCAATCGATCCTTTAACCCATGTGATGAGCTCTCACTAGTTTTAATTCCTTTACTGGTGAGCTTGTTAGTGAGTAAAGCAAGGTCTAGTATCAAGTTCTCATGAGCAACACTAAACTCCTCATGAGTCAATTTTAACTCCTCATGTGAACAACTCATGACATAAAGTAGATGTTTTTGTTGTTCACATGTGTCTTTGAGAAAAGAGTTTTCTTTTTCCAATTTGATTGTTTTGGCTAACACTTTCTCAAATAATTTGGTCATGCTAGCATATCTACTCAAGAGCTCATCATATGATGAATTAAGATCAATCACATTGCAATTTGATACATTTGTGTCACCTTGTGACATGAAGCAATGTGACGATGGAGATGAGCTTGACGTAGCAATATCATCCGTAAATGAATCAACTTGACCATCAAGTGTGCTTGGAGTAGAATCATTATTTGCAACACTTGAATTGTCATTATCAACTTTGTCAAGTGAACTTGTTATAGACTGATCATCATCATCATCATCACTTGACCATGAGGTGGAGCAATCTTCCACAACCACAATGTCGTGGATATGCTCATCATCCTCATGCACTCCCTCCTTGGGCTTATCATCATCATCGGAGGAGGAGGCCGCCCCATATTTCTCATTGAGATAACTCCAAATCTCGTGGGCGGTTTTCATATCCATGATCTCACCAAGTATGCAATCATGAAAAGATCTAAATAATATATTAGCAGCTTAGATGTCTAGATCTAGGCATTTCTCTTGTGTTTGAGTTAGATTTCCTTCATCCAATACATGAGAAAAATATACATCTACCATCCACCACATTTGAGGGCAAATAAACTTAAAACTGTATATCATCCAATTTTTCCACCGTGCAAAGTGTGTGCCATCAAAAATGTGTGGACACTCAACATCTAGCCCATAAGTCGTCATCCTCTCGGGTCGGTAAGGATCACAAATGAGAGACCTCGGCTCTGATACCACTTGTAGGGTCGAGATGGCAGACTAGAGGGGGGTGAATAGTCCTTTCTAAAACTAATTGCGCCGGCTAACCGAAACTTATGCGGAATTAAAACTATTCGCTTAGTCAATACTTCACCCCTCTAACTATGAATCTAAGGCACCTCCAAAAAAATCCTACACAAAGCAAATAGAGTGCCAAGCTAGCAAGAGCTCTCATAACAATTCTAATGCCAAGCCACACAAGTTTAAGCACTAGTACTTCACAAACCGGGGGAGCTCCTACACAATTCTAATGAGCAAAAGCACAAAGCCAAACCTAAGCTCACTAGATGCTCAAGGACAAGGATACACAATCCAAACCCAAGAGCTTAACTTGCTTAGCTACACAATCTAAGCAAGAGAAACTAATTAAGCTACACAAGCTAACTAGTTACACTAGGATCTCTACTTCTAGCTACACAAGCAAGAAGATGATTAGCAAGCTACACAAGCTAACTAATCACTAGAGAGCAACTACACAAGCACTATATATATATATATATATATATATGTGTGTGTGTGTGTGTGTGTGTGTGAATGTAAATACAAGGCTTGTGACTTGAAGAATGCAAACCACCAAGAAAAGTAGACAAAATTGACACGGTGATTTTTATCCCGAGGTTCACTTGGTCGCTACCAAGCTAATCCCCGTTGAGACAAGCTCCAAGGTTGCCGCCGATCCTCTTGCTAGTGGTGACTCTCAGGTCACACTCTCCCATGTGGAGTGCTCACACCAAGCTCTAGCACATGATACACCCGGACCACTTGTTGCTCTTCACGTCTCGCTCAACTAGAGTTGCTCTTCGCAGCTCCAGCGGGGTGAGCACAATACCCCTCATAATTTCTTTTCCGGAGCACCACACAATCTTCTTGTGGGCTTCAACGGAGCCTCTTGCTACCAAGCCGTCTAGGAGGTGGCAACCTCCAAGAGTTACAAGCACACTGGCTTGCAACACGATCACCTAGTGCCACTCAATGCAATCTCTCAAATCAATCGCACTAGAATCGCTCTCTCACTTGATCGGATGATTACTATCAAGTTAGAGTGAGTAGAGGGCTCTCAAGCACTCTCACACAAGGACACCAAGTCCCCAAGGTGCTCAGCAGCCTCAAATGGCCGGCCACACTCTCACACATGTGTCAGAGTCGACCGTTAGAGCCCTTGGCAGACTGTCCGCGCCCTAGGGGCGGACCGTCTGCCGTTCAAACACTCCGAACACTCAGAGAGACAGCGTCTCTAGGCAAACTGAAAGTTGAGGGGCGGACCGTCCGCCCTTCACTTCGTGCAAACCACCAGAACCTACAAGATTTCTGTTGCAGAAATTTCAGTAGGAGGCGGACTGTCCGCTCCCAAGGGCCAGACCGTCCGCAGTACAATTTGGACACCCAAGACAGAACTACCAAGTTTCTGCGCCCGTTTCAGCTTTTAAAGGCGGACCGTCCGCCCCCATGGACCGGACGGTCCGCAGTTCATTTTGGACCACCAACAGAGCCAAAAACAGTTCTGTTCGAGCTCAAACGAGACAATGGCGGACCGTCCGTCCCCCCTGGAGCGAACCGTCCGCAGGTATATTTCCAGCAGAAATGTATCTCGGTGAAACAGCCATAACTTTTAGCTCCGATGTCCAAATTAGGTGATCTTGGACTATATGGAAAGTTAATTCAGAAGGCTACACAACCCAACTGAATATTTGATCCAAAACACAATGGATCACAGCAGTATTCCACTCCAAGAGACAACCTAGTTTCCGGAGAACACCGAAAAACCTTTCTTGCTTCCCAAAGTTGATCAACATCAACTCAAACATTCTCCTTTTGCAAATATGCCAACAATACCAAGTGAACAACACCATGTGCATGTGTGTTAGAATTTTCACAATCATTTTCAAAGGATTTTTACTTGATCTCACCACGCCACTCGATCCTAGCAACATCGCAATGTTAGATAGCTCAAGTGGCACTAGATGGCCGATATGCAAACAAGTTTGCCCCTCTTGATAGTACGGCCATCTATCCTAAATCCGGTCATGCACTTCTCTACACAGCCTTTGACCGGTGAAATGAAATGCCCTACAAGTCATAACTTTGCCTTGCGCATTCCATTTCATCTTCCCAAATATTGATGCCACACAAGCACCAAACTCCATCAAGCCTTTTGATCATCATCATGAGTCAACACTTGGCTTGATCTTCCTTAAATGATATGATCTACTCCATATCATCACATGACCTCTTTGGTCCATCGATCTTGACCTTGCTCTCTCTTCACCGTTACCTCGGTCCATCGGTGCCAAGTCTTGCTCAAGCTTTACCGCCACGCGGTCCCTCGCTTCAAAGCCTTGACTTGCCCTTCACTATTGCAACCGATCCATCAAGCCATGCCTTGTCTTGATCTTCTCCAATTTAGTCACATGACTCCATGTCATGTCTCATATGCAATGAGTTCCTCCATCACACTATATGAGCATAGCATCAACCCTTAACAATTTCTTCTCCATGGCACATGTTGCTCATACTAGTGTCTTTGTGTGGACTAATCACCTGTGTATCTCAACATAAATACTTATTAATCCACCTAAGTTGTCACTCAATTACCGAAACCAAACAAGAGCCTTTCACTGCCACCACCCTTCTCCGATCCTCAGTTACTTCGTTCCTCCAAAGCATGCATTACTATACTGAATATATACTGTCAAATCTCCACAATCTCGCTCCTATAATAAATACCAAGTGGTTACATCACTTGGTAATTATGGTATAAATTTATCCACGGACAGGTGGAACTTGCTCAATTAATTGCTAAAAATTTCAAAAGAAATGATCTTTTTTCAAAGGAAACAAGAGGAATGGCAAGTGTACAAACTCACTTTGTTGCGTATTTGACCATTTGACCAATGTCTGATGAATGTACTTGATGCTGCTTACTACTACTGCCAGCATGCATTTTGCATGTATGGACCTAACTGGCTTTGCGAAAGATAGGCACGCAAAAGGATGGAAAGCCTAATACGCCAGAATATTCTCGAGGACTGATGTGGACAAAGGGTATAAAGTCAGCACGGAATAAACCTAGGGATTGGGTTTATATCCATCCCAAGAGCAGGCATGCTGAACCCGCAGGCTTTTGAGGAAAAGCCATGGGGGTTTTGCATGTGAGATGCAGAGCAGGGAATGACTTAGTACGCCCAATATCCCAATTGCCCCCCTCCTTTATCTGCTTTATCTCCTCTCCTCCGCTTTGTTTGCCTTCTTTATTCCCGGCCGGCCTCTTTGCCCTTTGCAATCAAACTAGCTCCAGGCATTAACAAAAAGCTAGCAATCCCTTCTTTTGGACTGCCCTCAGCTAGATGCAGATAGATGGAAACAATTATCTATTCTGCTAGATGCTACATTTCCAGTCTTCCATTGACAGATTGTATATGTAATGTCAGCAGAACTTGATTGTTTATTAAGTGCAGCAGCATCACTAGAGTTCAAAAAATAGTTGGGCTGCAAAGGCAAAAAAAAAAGATAGATAGATGCAGAGTTCCTGGCAGTTAAGCAGAGAGATGCACCAAGTTCAGTCTTCAGGGGTGGTGGTGGTACACTACTGTACCTTGTTGCAGATCCACCACTCCAGGTTTTCAGATGGATGATGGGTCAGATAGGACATGAGACCATCTACCAGCCATCAATCATCCAACAATCATAGACCGGCCACTCGTCACTGACGCTGCTAGCTAGCTGCAGCCTCATCAACGGCATCAAGGTGTTGTGTTGTGGCCTGGCAACCAGTCGAGGCACGCAAAGATCCCGGCACCAGAATTTGGGGAGGTGGTCCACCAAGAGGCCAATGACCGGCCACCAGCTCCACACATGTTCTTGCATCATCACCGGCGGCCGCCGCGCGATCCCCGATGGGTTGATGGATGGATGCTCAAAGCGTGTGATGGGCGTCGCTGTGCCTCGAGATCCATCCATCCGAAATCTGCTCAGCTCCTCCCAAGGTTTCCCCTGAAAGGGACACCCATGGCCACGGGCGACACCAGTGCAGCAGTAGCCAGCCAGCCCTACTTGGCCATTGCAGATTGTCTCCTCCTGTCGCGTCGAATAATGCAAAGCCTTTAAGTTCAAAAAAAAATAATGCAAAGCCTGCACAACATGTTTTGATGAAATAGAAAGAGGTAAAAAATAATATAGACATCAATGTAGTAACATTGCTGAAATAGTAAAAGTTTCTCAGCAACAGGAGTTCAAGGGAAGTAGCAGTGCAGGACTGAGGGAGAAGTACCAGAGGTAGAAAATGGCTCTAAAATTTTGTTGATGTAGCGCTAGTTGGGTGGAGCATCTTTACCTTCACATGCTTGTATGCTATTTTCAGTCAGCGAAAAGCTTAGACCAACAACAACAACAATAACATAGCGTTTTTTTCACAAGAAAGTTGGGGTAGGCTAGAGATGAAACCCGAAAGAAATAAATTCAAGGTTCAAGCACATTGATAGCTAGTCTCCAAACGCTCCTATCCAAAGCTATCTCTTTAGAGATATTCCAATCCTTAAGGTCTCTCTTAACCGACTCATCCCACGTCAGTTTAGGTCTACCTCTACTCCTCTTTACATTATCGACCCGCTCAAGAACCCCATTACGCACCGGTGCCTCATGAGGCTTTCGTTGGACATATCCAAACCATCTCAGCCGATACTGGGTAAGTTTCTCCTCAATTGGTGCCACCCCGACCCTATCCCGAAAAACTTCGTTCCGGACTCTATCCCTCCTTGTGTGCCCGCAAAACCACCGCAACATCCGCATCTCTGCTACACTCAGTTGCTGAACATGTCGCCTTTTTGTAGGCCAACATTCAGCACCGTATAACATCGCCGGACAAATTGCTGTCCTATAGAATTTGCCTTTTTAGCTTTTGTGACACCCTCTTGTCACAAAGGATGCCACAAGCTTGCCGTCATTTCAACCAGTCAGCTAAAATTCTATGCCTAACATCTTCATCAATGTCGTCATCCTTTTGTAGCACCGATCCTAAATACCGAAAAGTATCCTTCTGGACCACCACTTGCCCATCTAGACTAATGTCTCCCCCCTCATGCCTAGTCGCGTTGAAATCGCACATCATGTACTCGGTCTTGGTCCTACTAAGTCTGAACTCTTTCGACTCTAACGTGCGCCTCCACAGCTCTAACTTCCTATTAACTCCTGTCATACTCTCATCAACTAGCACCACATCATCAGCAAAGAGCATACACCAAGGTATCTCACCTTGTATATCCCTTGTGACCTCATCCATCACCTCATCTCACCTTGTAAAAAGCTTAGACCAACTGCAACTAAATTGAAATGAAGACAAAGTAGCATGTTCTGATTTCAAACTTCCAAATAGCTGCCACAAAACCATTAAGGCACCATTGATCTAGTCAAGCAGAAGCAGTTGAACTGCTGCATTATTCTAAGCAGGCCCTTAGCTCTGTACAGGAAGTAGCATTTAGATATGTTGTAGTATCAATCAATCATATAGGAAAATGAAGTATATAAAAGTAGTTATTTTTCACTTAAAAACATATGATGGCTAATGAACTTATAGTCACTCCCGTAGAAATTAGATACAATTTTACTTAAAGAATGTCATAAAAAGCATTGTCATTCAGAAACTGAGCACCATGAAAGACTTCAACTTATATCCAACTTATTTCATTGATCTAATATAGCAATATGGTAAGAATGCCAGTGATATCTCTTCCTTCATGTACAATCATTTTTTTGCAAGCAAGACAGGTACACTCATTTCACAAGCAAATGAATAATGCTGTTTCTTTCATGTAGATATGAATAAATACAACACAGTGTAAATGATCGGACGACCAAGAATTTGTACTTGAATTGAAGATATGAAGTGGCTACTTTGGAAGTGGGGTATTTGCAAGCCTCCAAGAATAAGGCTCCAGGACTCCCAGAAGTCGGGACCCTGCCACCTCACCAGCAGGGACAGCAGCTGAGATTTCTTCGAGGTTTTCTTTGCTTAGCTTTACCTTTACAGCACCAATGTCATCAAGGTTCTTCACTTTTATTGTTCCTAGATTCAAAAATCAGTTATATAATATAACTTGGGTGCATAATCAGATATAACTTTGATGGTATTTAGAAAAAAATATAGCTCATCAGGCTATTCCATGAACAACAGTAATATTTTTTCCCTATATGAAGCATAGGGGCATTTAAACTAACTAAACATCAAATGAACTAGACTAAATGCTATAACAGCTATATGTGCAAGCTATCTCGGAACTATACTAAAGAAGTTAACTTTTCATGTTATTTTAGTCATTTAGTGGCATAAACATAGTTCCGTAAGGGAACAAGGTGGATGAGAAGAACATATTCTTAAAAGAAAAGAATGCTCCACAGAATTTGATCCTGGAGTCATGACACTTATTGAAGTGGAGAACATCAGTAAGTTTGCAACAGCCAAGGTGATGCAACTTTCAGAGTCTCAATGTCATTGAGGAAATCGCTTTTCCAGTGAAATGACAGGGCTGACATAAAGATAGATGACACATTGTGGCATGTACAAAAGAACACAATAATACAAAAAGAAATTCATGTTAGTCAAATAATGCAGAGTTAGGCATTACTGTTGTTTTGGAGGACGATGGTAAAGCATGACAAAATGAAGAAAAGATCGTTCAAATTATTCTTCAGAAATTCATGTTAGTCAAATAATGCAGAATTAGGCATTACTGTTGCTTTGCAGGTCCATGTAAAGCATGACAAAATGAAGAAAATATTGTTCAAATTATTCTTCACTTCATGCATCTAAAGAAAAATGCAAGGCAACTGTGTAATTTAGAAGAAAACAGGCAGGCCTAACTGTCAAGACATTGCTCAAGTTGGCTCCCTCCTTCCAGTGTCTGATGGCAGATCTTTGCTAGATTTACATGATTCTGCTAAATATATGCATTGTCTAAAAAAATTAAGAAAAGAAGAACAAAGGTTCGCAGATTGTTGTTCAGTTCAATCAGCCTTTTTTTTTTCTTTGAGGAAGTAGTTCAATCAACCTTTCTGAGGTAGAAATGAATATTGCGCACCACTAACTATTCAGCACTGCTATATATTGGTCTGTTCAGGGAACATATGAACATTTATTTTTAAATTTTTATGTGCACCATAAATTCATCTACTTCCCACAGAGTAGAAAAAAACTTCATATTCATCTAAAATAAATGATTTC
Source organism: Panicum virgatum (assembly GCF_016808335.1). NCBI lineage: Eukaryota > Viridiplantae > Streptophyta > Magnoliopsida > Poales > Poaceae > Panicum > Panicum virgatum. The sequence goes on along the minus strand of NC_053153.1, from coordinate 28,251,117 downwards.
AGCTTTTTATAAATAGGTCCTGATCATTTGCCCCCAAAACTTGGTCTGCTTAGCTCAAACAACGCCATATGATGGTTATTTATTTCCACTTCGATGTACTTTTACATCTTGTAGCTGATCCAAGCATCATATGTTTTAAAAAATCATTTACAGAAAGGGGGAAATGTTTTACATCACATAGCTGATCCAAGAATCATATATGCAGGCAGAGTATTTCTTTTTCCTGTGATGTGAAAGGTTTGATGAATCCTGCTCGTAGAGATATCAAGATATATTACCAGGGATTGCGACCACATCTTCTCCTTGATGAAGAACCCAGGAGAGAGCAAGTTGAGCAGGGGTGCACCCATACTTCTTGGACAACATTTCAATTCGTGTATACAAAACTTTATTCTTCTCCAAGTTCTCCCCAGTATACCTAGGATGTTTAGCCTGAAAAAAAGGCAGAGACATTAAGTCACATAAAACAACACCAATAACTTTGTGCGTGAAAAATGATTATGCTAGAGTAAATCTCATTTTACCAATAAACTTTCTGACGGTACACTCTCTACAGCTGCCCTGCCAGCAAAGAAACCACGGGCAAGTGGGCTGTATGGAACTATTCTGATACCAAGCTCCCTGAATACAAATAAAACATTTTATGACAAATACAAAGGCATGATATAGAGGCTCAACGAACCAACAGTAAGAAAGATGAAGCATAAATTAAATAGGAAGTGCAGTATATAATAAAGAGAGAAATTGAACACCCTTTAAACACTACAATAGTGTCCACACTGAAAAATAGTAAATCCTTAAAATGCATAAATTGAAATAGTCAATATTGTTCCAGACTGATGGGTTCAATACAGAGTTTTCATCACTGTTAAATCAAGAGGCAACATTAAGTAATATGTAAACTGGGGTGAGATGATTGTGAAATTGATGAGAGATAATAATAAGCTTTTGTTCAAGTCATGTATATAATGTCATCAGATCTATATACTTTTGACATATAAGTATTAAATGCATAAAAAATCATTTATGTTTCATCTAACCATGAAACTCGTATTAGTGAACATAAATCTGATAGGCACAGTATTAGTGTGGATTCTTAACCTGACCAAAGCAAGAAAAGTTTTTTATTGCTCCTCACATTTTAAAGATTCCTTTTTTAATCAATAGAAGCAATTTTCCAACAAAACATGCTGTGAGTAATAGAACTTCATCACTGTCACATGCATCATACATGATACACAGACATTCCATAAGAACCAATCATCCTAATCAAGGCTCCAAGCAGAGTTGAACGGGAAAAAAGATTGTATCAAAGGCTAAAACATAAAACTTTCATGACAAATCAAATGCTAAAAGGTTTTGGAAGTGAAATAGATAGCATTGTTAGATTTAGATTTGATAAGAAGTGGATGAACCTGCAGACTGGTATTATATCTTCCTCTATATCTCTGGTCTATAGCGACCACTCCAACTGCACTGCACTAATTGGATGAACCGCATGTGCGCGACGAATGGTATCAGCACTAGCCTCTGACAACCCAACATATTTCACTTTCCCTTCTTCGACCAACTTTTTGAGTTCCCCCATCTACACCCATTGATGATGTCAGGAAGAACAGATGAAAGGCAAACTGGTAAACTACAAAACATGGTTCACAATCAACAGATACACACAGTTTCCTCTATAGGCACTGACTGATCAATGCGATGCTGGTAGTAGAGATCGATGTAATCAACAGCAAGGCGCTGAAGACTTGCTTCACAACATGCTCGAACATAATCTGGAGTGCCCTTCACACGCATGCCACTGACATCGAATCCAGCAATGACAAATTTAGTGGCAACTTGTACCTTCTCACGGGGAAAATGCTTAAGTGCCTGCTTAAAAAAATACCTTCATATGAAACTGATGAAATTATATAATTTGTGTACCAAAATGTGTTTTAAGTATATACAGAGAAACATGACCACCGATATATGGGCCAGCGTGCTCCATGCCATATGGAATAGGGACATAAGTGACCCAAGAGTCAGAGAAGCCCAGGGTTGCAAGTTACAACATTGGAATACTAGCTCATTGGCATTAGAAAGGGTCATCATATAAACCAAACAGCTGCTGAGGAATCTCTCATACAAGAAGTAGGGTCTCAAATGAAGATATTTTTAGAAGACAATATGAGCGGAAGGTAAGGATTTTTAAGCGCCCATTATGTTGGAGAAAAGGATTTTTTAGCCTTAAACAAATGTGCTCTTCTGATTCAAAAGAATATATAAAGGAGATTCAAATTTCAGTAGAAGAAGGGCAAGTATGTGTCTGCTAAGGGCAGGCAGATTTGGTTTCTGAAGAGCACTGATGGTTTTGTTAAATAATTACTTTCAGAGAGAATAATATAGACCTTACCTTCTGATTTGACTCATCTAAGCTAAATGTATTCAAAGGGGCTGCATATCAAGCCACAGTAATTTATCATATGAAATGACATGCAAACAAAGGTTGTAATTTAAGTACGGCCTGGGACTTCACTTCAGCTGTTTAGCATCATCTATGAATTTTTACTAAGGCAGGGGAGGGTGGGGGGATTCTCTGCGCCCCTGCAAAAACAAAAACAAGTATTTCCCTGTGATCTGATACAATTTGAGAATGGTGATAATGGCAGTTCTAGTGTTGGAGGACTGACATCGGGAGTGAGCAGTGACAAAAGAAAGCATGGTGCATTTTGCACACTCTGCAACTTGTGGTCATCATAATCCACAGAAATGTCAGGCAGGATGGTATGTCATTTGAAGTTTTTTATATAAAAATGTTCACCAGTTATATAAAGTTTGCGATCATCTCTCGAGTTCATATCGCTCTGAACTAGGTCAATGGAGAAAGTATAGTGTAGTTTTGAGTAGTTTTGAGTTGAGAAAGGTGATAATATAAGATGTTTCATATTTCCATATATTTTCAGTTTTCACCTGAATGTCCAATTTTAGAATTCACCAACATCTTTTGTTTACAATGCACCAATTCACGTCCTAAACATAATATCCTTGAAACAATAAAGATCTTAAAAATTCCCAAATTTCTTAGCCGACAGGACATGCCCAAATTCGACATCCTTCTCAAATTCCATCATCCTTCAGCCAAATTGGACATACACAAATCGATGGGCTGATTCAGAAAGATTTTACCTTTCCAAGCAGGACCTCGTTGGTGTGTGGCCCGTAGGCATCTGCAGTGTCGAAGAAGGTGATACCGGCCTCAAAAGCGTGCCTGATGATAGCGATTCCGGTTTCCTCAGGGACTGGGGCGTTGTAGACTCCAGTGAGGCCCATGCACCCGAACCCAAGCTTTGGACACCTGCATTCACATTGCGCATCTTCAATTGTTCGAACCCACTAGCAAAGACCTGACCATTGCAAGAAAACCACAATTCCTAACTAGGAAATCGCATCTTTTGTCTCTGTTTCTCTTGCAAGATCGCATCTTTCTTCGTTGCCTTTTTCAAGATTTGTGATTAAGTGCGGGGGTCAAACCAGAATCTTCATATGAAAACGGAACTGCAGGTTTCTTCTTCCACTGTCGAAAGATTGGAGACCAAATCAAGAATCTCAAGAACGATAGGGTTTGCAATCGGTTACCTCGAGGCCCTGCGAGCCGAGCTTCACCCTGGGCATTTCGCTCCGTTCCATCTTCAGATTCGCGCATGGGCAGGAGCCGCCGAGGGAAGGGAAATTGCGTTGACTGTCTGGCGAGTCCGCGAGTGGCAAACAGGAGTGGAGTTCAGAGACTGCACAGGTTTGTCTCCTCTTTTGTTTAGATCTCAAAACGCAAAATATAAATTTTTATAAATCACTTATATGATATACTAAATATAATCAAAAAATAAATCGCATTATATAAATGGACTGTAAATCACGAGACGAATCTAATGAGCCTAATTAGGACGTGATTATATACTAAATTACTACAATAATACTACAGTAAACATGCTCTACTGATTGATTAATTAGGCTCATTAGATTCGTCTCGCAGTTTACAGGCGAGATCTGTAATTAGTTTTGTGATTAGTCTACATTTAATACTTAAAATATTGAAGATTTCATTCTAAAAACACAAAAATACAAAATACAAAATGTTCTAAACACATAGTTTTGGTCCATTTGATCGAAGATCAAGCGTTCGGAGCTTCGTATGAGCCGCAATTAGAAGTCAGTTTTTATATAGAACAACTCACTGGACGGAATTCTCGAGTAAAACTACAAACTCCTGCTCTATTCTTGCTTAAAAGATGAGCGAAACTGCATTACAAGAAACAGATATCTTACTTCTATTACTAAATCGAGTAGGCACGTTGCTCCCAAACTTAAAATACTCGCCAGAGACATACAAGTACTACTCGATCACTGAAGGAAATTCATTCCTTACAATATCAAACAAATACTCAGTACAAAAACAAATTAAATTTGTACAAACACAAGAGTATTTCGGGCTCCAAAAGCCTATTACGTATACATCATCTTACAACAAAATATGATTAAAGCTCAGAATAAAGGCACACTACTCCAAACCGCTAACAATCCTATCAGCTATTGGCGAGACCTCTAAAAGGTACTCCTCGAACTGCCTCTCCTCGCAGTCAGGGTTCATGCCCTCGCCAAGCGGATCCAGGATCGATTGTGGCGAGTAGGATTTAACCAACCCGAGTACATGCGACACGTACTGACGGGTGGTCGCCAGATATACCTCATAATGCCCTGGGGAACCCTCCCACCAGAGAGAGTGGCGCTTCTGCATCATCTTCGGCTATATCCACCATGTCCACAACAGTTTGGGCTGTAACCTTCAACTCGTCGAGTTATTGTTGCAGCGCTGTGTTGGAGTCTGACAAGTTCTTCACTTGTTGTAGCATCTGAAGCATTTCCTTGTCAGAATCCGCCTTGATCTTCTGTAACTTTTTAATCTCATCTGCGTTACGGTATATAAAAATCTTTAAATCGAGTACCATACTCTCCTGAATCTTTAATGATTTCTGGAGCACTGTGTATTTGGTTAACAAATTATTATAAATACCAAAGTGCATAAAAATAGTCGACTGTTTCACAAAGGCAGACACTAACCTCTTTTCTCCTTGGGGCTCTTCTTGTGCTTCTCCACCAGAGCAACCTTCTCGGCTGTGAGCTTGGACACGTGATCTTTCAGAGCGAGTAGCTCCGTGTTGTCCTGGGGCTTACTGCTCCCTTGCTCTGCCAGCTCCTGGATATACAAAAAACAAAGATCAGTATTTAACTACTCGATCTACTAAAATTAAGTACTCGATTATACGATTACTTACCGCCAGAAGCTTCTGACACTCAGTCACACGAACTTGCACAAGATCCATGTTTTCCTGTGCAAGTTTAATCCTGTCCACTGGTGGCGGGGCACTCGCCGAAGGGACGGCGGAGGTACTCGCCCCCACCACCAGCGACGCCTCAACATGCGGCGTAGCCGCAACTTCCCTCACATGATCCTCTTGATGATGAGGACCTAGGGGAAAATCTTTCGAGTAAAAAGGCCGAGCGAATGGAAGAAAATCCAAATTCGGAGGAGAAGGCACAATGGGCTCACTTGCATGGATCTCCTCCTGCTGCCTCCGCTCCTCCTCCGCACCGGGTAACGACGAACCCAGTAGCATGGAATCCGCCACTTCCTCCGCAGATCGAGTGTCCACATCAGGGACACCCTCGGGAACATTATTGGTGGGCTTGGGGGCTGCGGACGTGTCGCTGCGAGAACCCCCAGGCCCCAGGCTCGCCTTACTACAAGAAGATGTCGAAGATTAAGTACTCGACATGAAGCCAAAAACATTAAGTACGAAAACAAGTATGAAAATACTTACATGGGTGCCTTCTTTAATGGTAGCTTCTTTGGTGCCGTCAGCTTTGGCAAGGGCTCAACGATCAGCGCCTTGCTTGCTCCAGCGCCCTTCTCCCCCTGGGTGGCACCACCACCCTTAGAACTACCCGCCGACGCAGTTGTCTTCTGCGAAGTAGTCTGGGTCCCCTTTGATGGGTCCACCGGGATGGAAGGGTCTTTTGTTCCCACCCTAGCATCATCCCCAGATGTTGTAGTTCGCGACACCTTGTCTGTCGGACTGGAAAAGCAAAACAGCTTGAGAAAAAGCAACTCGATGAAACTCAGAAAGTAGTCGAGTACAAAATAACTTGACTCACCTGGTCTCGCCAGGCTGAGACGAAGCTCGGCGCTTCCGCGCAGCGGAGCGAAGCCCCTTGGGATGATCAGCCCTAGCACCTTCGCTCAGACTGGGGCTCCGTTCCCTGCTCTCCTCCTTTCCAGCTGACCCCCCAGCTTTTGCACGACCAAACTCACTATCAGAACTATCTATATAACTTTCCATAGATAGAGATTCTTCATGATCTAGTTTTGGGGGTGCATGAGCGCTTGGAAGAAGATGGAAAGGGCGAAAAATGCCTGGCAAAGGAGGGCTGCTTCTATATACATCCACGTCCTCCTGACCAGAAGAGATGTCAGATTTTACTATCTACAAAATCAAAGTACTCGAAATACAAGTCGACTACTTTATACATACCTGTCTTGGAGGATTCGACACCGAAAAGGTATCGGGTATATGGGGCACATGCTCCACCTTCTCAAACAGACGCTATACCCGACGCAGAGCTTCCCTGTTTGAGATCTCTTTGGTAGACTACAACGATGGGTCGCTTGTTCCTCGATACTCGAAACCAAAGGTTTCCTGGGCGTGGAGAGGCTGGATCCTGCGCTTCATCCAATCAAAAACTACTGCCTCTCCAGTTATCCGGTCATGCTTCAGATCGGCAATCCACCCGAGTAGATCTAGGATCTGGCTACCATCTATCAATTTCTTCTTCCACCCAGGCCTAATAACTGGGGGCCCGGGGCAATCACTGGAAGAGTGTTTTCGTGGTTTCCGATATAAAACCATTTTTGCTTCCATTCGATTACTTTGCTTGATAGCTTATAGGGGATATACACCTTGTCCATTCCCTGCTTAAGCTGAATACCCGCACCCCCGATTACATCCAGCTTTTGAGAGTTGGGTTGGGGTTTGAGGTGGAAGAGATGGCAGAAAAGTTCAAAGGACCTCGATGCCCAGAAAAGCTTCGCACAAATGCACGAAGATAGAAAGATGAACAAAAGAATTGGGGGTGAGATGATGCAGCTGGATTCCGTAATAATACAGAAGTCCGGAAAAGAAATTCGAGTCTTGGCGTACCTCGGAGTGCCGGCCCTTTGGAGTCTTGGTGGCTTGCCGGCAAGTCTACGACCCTCTGGCTTGGTGTGGAGCGGCGTGGACGTCTTTGTGCGGAGGACGTGGAGACTCCATCCTTCATGGAGAAGCTTCTTAGTGGAAAGTGGGACAAAGGTAACGTGGTGACTTGGCAAGCCTTGGTGGCGAGTCAAGAAGAGCCCCGGAAGAGAATTGGTGGCCGAGAAGCAATACTCTCGATATAGTGCTTCAACAACGTGAACTAGGGGTGGTTTAGTGCCTACCGATACCACGGGATAAATCTTCGTGTCGAGAGTTTGCTTCCTCTCATCCCTCTTTTACATTTCCGTATTTTATTCTTGCAACTTGTGTCACCTTACTTTCTTAGACTAGCATCAAGCTAGGATTAGCTATAGATTGCGAACTCTTTTGGGATGAGTGTTTCACACTAGATGAACCATTTTTTCACATCTAGATAGTACGTTTAGTTTAAATATTGTGCAAACTAGTTGGAGCCATAGATTAAGATTTTAGATTGCCTAATTCACCCCCCTCCCCTCTTTTAAACTACGAGCACCCGATTCCTTTCAAACTAGAAGCTGACCCTGTATATTTTGGAAGACCTCTAGAGCTGATGAGGGTACTAATGGCCTGTTTGGGAGCATTCCACTCTAAAAAACTAGCTCCCAAACACGCCCTAAATACAAGTGGCAATGTGAGTTCTCCGTTTCAGTGGGATCAGATGTCTTCATCGACTGCCACAACGCCATGTTCTGGTACTAGCAGTTCTATGCACGACATTCTAAGGGTGCAATCAACACGTACACTTCTATCGTGCTTCTGTTACAAATCATGAAGAGTTGTGATAATATGATGAACCAATTTTAATTACGAATGCTACTGGAAGCCCCAAATATCATTTGTGTAGGCATTGCAATTAATGCTATTTTTTAGTACAAAGTTTCAGTATCTCGCTAAAATTTGTTGGCACCTCCTAATACTTGCACTGTTTCAAAATGGAAGTTATTTTAGTTTTTTTCCTAAGTCAAACTACTCTAGTTTTAACCAAGTTTATACAAGAAAATGCACTAGCATCTATAGCACAGAATCAGTTTTGTTAAAACTAGTAAACTACCATGGAATATATTCTATCAGTGCATTTGTTTTGTACTCTTTACATCGCTATCAAAGCACACACGCAATCGAAGATTTAAACCTGGAATTTTTTACCTAAAATTAATTTAGTATAACGAAACCTTTGTCTTACAAAAGTAATATCATCACATTATATGTTAGTATGGCTATAACTTTATTGCTACAAACATTATAGTATGGAAGAAAGAGACAAATGTTAGTGTGGGAGACATGTCTTATATATGTTATGAATAGCACTTGTATTCACCATGAGGGCTCTAGGCCCGAATATATACATGTACAGGTATTAGGAAATATGCACAAAACCCCTTATACAATGGGGAAACTACAAAGTGTACATATACATCTAACAATATATTTGAACACGCCTTATATTTTGGGATAGAGGGAGTATTTTGTATGTTAATATATTTTACTATGAATTTGGTCAAACTTAGAGAAGTTGACTTAGGACAAAACTAAAACGACTCACACAGTGGAATAAAACGTGTATCTCCTAAGGACTATAAAAGAAGCTCTCTGGTTTTATGGTGACTGCCCACATGCCTCTTCTGATTTTCAGCGCAGCAAGTAGCAAAAAGAAGTACTGGGCACAGTTCACATGCATATTAGGTTGGAACTTTTTACTTAGTTACTTGTTAACAGCAACACATCCGTCAAGCAAGAAGCTCAGTCACTCTTTGTATTAACACTTCCTTTGTTCCTCCAACCTTCGCTTTCTTTGCACCGAGGAAACACTTTAGATCAGCCACCGTCAGTAAACGCAGCTCACCCCTCCTATGATGATCCATCACCTGAATAAATTCATAATGAAGCTATCAAAAGCAGCAGATTATCTATCTTTAGGTAATATAAAAGGAAAATGCGAAATAAATGGCTGTCACCTTTGCTATCAACTCTTCACTGGCAACATCTGGCTTTGCTTTTGTCCTTGTTGAATTTAAGAGATCCTTGTCAACTGCTTTTGCCTTCGACTTTGAAACCTTTTTCTTAAGGTCATCATTCTGGTTATTTCTCGCCTGAAGGAATACAATCCAAATTGTAGTTCATTGATCAAATCAAAAGATATATAATTATATAGTTACAGAAGATTATTTTTACAATAGGAATCTTGATTGATCACCTTTATAGCAAATTCATTGTTGACAACTTCTGGCATTATTTTCTGTTTAGTTACAGCAGTCAACATATTCGTGTCCAGATCTTGCTTTGCCTTTCTCTTTGCTTCTGCAGTTACCTCATCCTTGGCATCAACCGAATTCGATTTTGTGTTCATTACCTTTGTGGTAAGCACATCTTTCTCAATGTCTGGTATTGCTTTCATCACTTCTTGGATACTTGGTGTTGATGTGTAGCCTTTACTGTGCTGAAAGGTAACATGGAATTTAGCCCTACAGAACTAGTAACCATGCTGGGCTCTAAATATCTAATTCATGCTAGTCAAGAAGCAAAACGTTTATAAAGCAAGATATTTGATTACAAAACACTTTTGAGTAATCAAAAATGGCTTTTCTGCAAATTTAATTCCAAAATTAGCTTCGGAACAATTGTGAAGAGTGGACTTGAGACATCCAAAACGTTGGAGGAACAACCTACGGGAAAAAGGAGCAAAAGAAATCCAGAATTCCCTTTTCATGTTATCTGTATGCAAGGCTAAGAAACAAATGCAAGCTGCCACTCTTGAGTCTTGTAATTGCCATTCTGGAGCTCACACATTACTACAAGTGACTAACCAGCAAACCAGAAGGTGAGGTGGTTAATGGAGGCAAGACACACCCATGTTACTATGAATTTTACAATATTGAAGCACATATTATTCATAGCACCACCATTATTTAAACGAGAAAGCTGGCAAAATTGGATCAACCCGCATGGCTGCATGCATGCACCACAAATGTGAATGATATTTGGATCGATTGCCTTCCTTCTCTTCGTATTCTTGCAACAGATTAGCTCTTCCTTATATCTACAAGAACAAGAGATCCCACCCTATCTCTTCCTTTCCCAATTTCCAGCTACATTCCAGAAATTAAGGAAAGCCTTAAAATTTAAATTTTACTCAATATTCTGACTGGATGATCATTAGTAACACAAAAATGAACTAGAAAGGACAAAGCCAAGAAACGGAATCATTGGTCTCCATCACTTCCCTTATTGACTACATTGAGTTGCATGGATTCTAAATTACAAGATACCGATGAGCCTATGTTGCCTTCTAGCTCAGATGTTTTCAAGAGATATAAGTGTTTTTTAACCTTTTTTTATCAAGGTTTCATATTTTTCTATTTGCAATTTATATTATCTGTTATAACTAACAGCATTTCTGATAACATATAAAAAGATAAAACGACTTATCTTCCTTCTTGTGTCCAAATTCTTTGTTTCTAAATAATCTTGTTGGGCTGCATGGTAAATACGGAAGATTAGATACTTTGTCCTACAATGATATGAGAAGACAGAACAGTTTCGATATTAATTATACTTTTCGTAATTCCTCCACCTCCTTGACTTCTGGCCTTCAGTAACCCTGCATGATTTCTTCCAAGATTTTCAGAAACCTGTAATGATGATCGAGACATGCTGCTTAAAATTCATGCTTCCTAATGCACATTGGGACTGTTACAAGCTCTAAGGTTACTTCGACATAGAATTGGAGAAGTTGATTTATGGATAAAATCAAATTCAAAATGTTTCTTATTTGTTTACAAAATACAGTCTAGCACTACTGTACAAGCATTATGTGGGAATGTGAGGGAATCATTCAGATGGACAGCAAGTTTGATGTACAAACAGGAGAAACTACAAGAATTGACTGCATTCCAAAATGCAGACAAACCCTGTTCTGAAAGAGGAAGAAAGGATTATAGCAAACTAACAACCTTAACCAAAAAAAGACACTTTTAAATCCTAACGCCACTGCTGCCACACGAACAGTCATGTTACAGTCATATGCCACTGTCTGGGCCCGCATATGGCAGCAATTCATTTGGCAAATAATATTTGGTCATGTAAGTTATTCCTCTGGCTAAGAGCTAAGCCATACTTTTTTTTTGGACACGAGCTAAGCCATACCTGATTGACTGGCATGTGAAGAATCGCATTTGATGAACTAACAGGATTAGCATGATTTGCTACAGCATCAGGATGACTTGATTTGTTTGAATTATCAGCATCAGGATGTTCTAATGCAACAATGGTTAGAGGTAAAAATGTATTTTATTAATGGAACAAAAAAGTATTCAGAAAAAATGAATCAACAATGCGATCAAGGTTGATTTGCACGCATTTATAATTGTAATAAACTGACAATACTTGCCTGATGAATATCCCAATTTCCTTTTTTCTGATGGTTTTCTTCTGCTGAATGAAGGCTTCAACCGAGTAACTTGTGCTGCATAAGATTTTAGTAATGAAGAAATAGACGTCCTAAGTATGGAACACAATATTACTGCATAGCTATATTCTGATTTTGTAGGAGTTAGCTTGTATCTCCCTCTTCAGATCATTGAAAGATTGGAGAAAAGATAGGACAACTTTTAATAGGAAAACTGGTCTTCAGCGAGCTTATTATATTGGCATGGCATGCTGGATATTTGGCCGCAGAGATAGGACTCTGACAATGTGCCTCCTAACAAGCATCTTTGGAAAAGAATGTTGGATTTGGATATGGTTCTCCTAAAAAACAGTTTCTATAAAGTTTTCAGCACATGCAAAAAGCTGGCAAAAATTTGAAACACATTGGTTGAAGAGTAGTCTTAACTGTTGTTATATCAAATAGAGCAGTTAAGTACTCAAGTCCTGAGTTGTTTACCCTCCAAAATTAGGCCCTGCTGAACAAATACCCTAGTCGCATATGACTTTATTCAGTAGATTCCTCCCCTACTGTTCCCTTAAAACAAAGGAACAAAGATAAACAAAACCAACCCTTCTTAGATAGGACCTGCATACTGAACTGTTGCCAATGAGAAACATCATCAATTAACTTGACCTAACTTATTTGTATCACTTTATGATAAGAAAAATCCGGAGGTGAGCAAAATCTGGTCTTACATTTATATAAACTGTTTGGAGCAACCAGTTGTGATTGGAAACCATCACTGATAGGACTTGCGCCACTGAGGTTGTCATTATCACCCGGTGAATGGCCTATCTTGTGCACTTCAATATTCCACGATTTTGCCCTCAACGAAGAAAGGACAGCAGGTTTTGGGGTGCGAAAGTCTTGTAGAAGAAAAAAATATATATGCATTTAGCTGATGACGAAACAAAAATTTCAGTCATGCAAACATGTAAGTCCTTCCAGAAAATGTACCTAGAATAAGTGATTGACCTTTGTACATAACATTTGTATGACCTAAATCAAAATTCTCGATATTATCATTTTTTGAACTGTGTATTGTCAGGTTACTTGCAGCCTTATCCCAAGTAGGCAGAGTTGAAGAGCTGTTCAGTAGAACCTGTTCCTGTAAACAACATAGTTCAATAAGAGCATTAACTTTGTATGCTCCCTATGCATAGCAAAATAGAAAGAAATAAAGGCTATCATAGTTAAGCAAGAGCATTAACTTTAAGACAAATGAAGAAAGGAAGCCATTGATAGCAGCAAAGATATGTTTTGGCATAACATGCAAATATGTTTAGCTCCCACCATATGATGAAGAAAAAGAACTCAAACTGATACAATGAGTTACAAAAGACCAACTTCTCGAAGTGTACCTTAATTGTTAGTTTATTATGCCCGAAGAAATTCCAAGCTGAAATTGGGAGAAAGGCTAATTAGGATTCAACAAGCTACCATTCCAGCGCGTATAAATATTATTTCCCATAATCATTAAAGCGTAAATGAGAGCAGTATGGCTCGGAAAGATTGATTGATTAGGATGTAGGCAAGGATGACCTAGGGTTTATAGAAACACCCAACAAACAGGAGATCCTTGCCTAATCAGACGCACACCTATCCCAATACCATCAGGGCCGGCGCATGGTGTACAGGCCCATGCGGCCAGGCGAGACTAGAGCTCATGAGTACAAAACCCCTTGCTAACACGCCCCCGCAGTCTGATCGTCAGTGGAACGAACGTTCAGACTGGACCTGAATTCCGTGAAGACATAATACGGCAGTCCCTTGTGAAGATGTCGGCGTACTGTGAAGACGTAGAAGCGTGGAGTACGCGAAGATCACCAACTGCAACACGCTCCCGCACAAAGTGAATATCGATCTCGATGTGCTTGGTACGTTGATGTTGAACTGGGTTGGAGGTCATGTAGACTGCGCTGATATTGTCACAATACACCAATGTGGCACGGCGCAGGGGAGAATGTAACTCACAGAGAAGCTGGCGCAGCCAGGAAGCCTCGGCAACAACGTTGGCGACGGCGCGATATTCTGCCTCGGCATTGGAGCGAGAAACTGTGTTCTGACGCTTGGATGACCAGGAGATAAGATTATCCCCGAGGAACACTGCATAGCCTGAGGTAGACTTGCGAGTGTCCGGGCAGCCGGCCCAGTCAGAATCAGAATACACCACCAGATCATCCTGTCGACAAGGACGCAGAACCAGCCCCAGGTGTAGGGTACCTCGAATGTAGCGAAGAATGCGCTTCAGCGCAGCCAAGTGAGGTTTCCGAGGATCATGCATATGAAGACAGACCTGCTGAACCGCATAAGCAATGTCAGGGCGAGTGAATGTCAGATACTGCAGTGCACCAGCCAGACTCCGAAAATCCGATGCATCCTGAACAGGCGATCCAGTATCGGCAGACGTCTTCGGATTGGTGTCGACGGGGGTGGAACATGTTATATTGTGATCCAAATTCTATACAAGAAAAAGGCCAACTTCGGACGGAGCGAAGCGGAGGCCCGTCACCGGGAGGCTTGGGCCCGTCGCTGGGAGGCTTGGGCCGGTACGGCACATATACCATAGATTAGGGTTTTACTCCACAGTTCATTATTCCTCTTGTAAGCCATCGTTAGGCGTTGTAAACACACCCGATATAGTGGAGTTCTTGCTGGCTGGCGCCCGTGGTTTTACCCTTCGCATTGGAGGGATTTTCCACGTTAAATCTCGTGTCTTCCTGCGGTTTGATCTTTCTGTTCTTCGTCGTTTGTTTCGCCGTCGCTTCTAACAGAACAGGGCTTGCACTGTGCCATGCCAGCCCGATCCAAGATGTCCAGCATGTACTGGTGCTAAGACAGAAGCAGGCAGTCATCACGCCGCAGAACACGCATGCCCAGGAAGTGATGCAACTCGCCAAGGTCCTTCATGGAGAACTCACTCTGAAGGGTAGAGATGGTGTGCTGGAGCACAGCCGTAGATGATGCCGTGAGAACAATATCATCCACGTACAGAAGCAGGTAGATGGTGTCGCTGCCACGGTGGTAGACAAACAGCGAGGTGTCAGTCTTGGCGTTGACGAAGCCAAGAGAAACCAGGTAGGAGGCGAAGCGACTGTACCATGCCCGAGGTGCCTGCTTGAGACCGTAGAGAGACTTGTTGAGGCGGCAAACAAAGTCAGGATGTGCGGAGTCCTCAAACCCGGCAGACTGGGAAGCATAGACGGTCTCGGTCAGGGTGCCGTGGAGGAAGGCGTTCTTCACGTCGAGCTGGTGAACAGCCCACCCACGGGACAGAGCAAGCGAGAGCACTGTACGGACCATGGCGGGCTTCACCACCGGGCTGAAGGTCTCGTCGAAGTCGATGCCCGGACGCTGAGTGAAGCCACGAAGCACCGATCGAGCCTTGTAGCGCTCGAGAGTTCCATCAGCGTGGAACTTGTGCTTGTAGATCCACTTGCCGGAGACGATGTTCGCGCGAGGTGGGCGCGGTACGAGTTCCCAGGTGTTGTTCTCTAGAAGGGCCGAGTGTTCCGCCTCCATAGCAGCCCGCCAATTGGGATCGGCGAGGGCGCTGCGGAACGTCCGAGGAACTGGAGACAGGGGTGCCGCCTGGTACGCGGACGGGAAGCGAAGCCCGAACTTGGCACGAGTAGTCATCCCGTGGTCGTTCACGACCGGAGGGACGGGAACAGCGCCCTTGGGGAGGGTGGGCGCGCTGGTCGGCGGAGGAGCCACCGTGGAGGCACGACGCGAGTAGACGCGTAGTGGAGCTGCGCGTGGCGCGGGTGTCGAGGACGGCGCCGTGTACGGCGCGGGCAAAGACGGGGCCGCGCATGGCGTGGATGGTTGCGAGGCCACGTGTGGCGCGGGAGATGTCGTCGAAGTCGGAGCCGCGCGTGGCGCGGGTGAAGACGGTGCCGCGCGTGGTGCTGGCGCAGGCGATGCCGCGCATGGCGCTGGCACAGGCGACGCCGCGCGTGGCGCGACCTGAGCGACGGCGGCGATCCAGTCCACAGCTGGAGAGAAGGACCTGCGCCAGCAGTGGTGCTGGGCGCAGGAACGACACGGTCCGGCGCACAAGGGGCGACGGGAAGACCTGCAAGGAACAGAGGTGACGAGCTAATGGGGCTGGGCACCAAGTTAGTGAAATCCTCCAAGAAACCATAGTCCGCTACAGGTTGGGTTTGTTCGGCAAAGGGAAAGGTGAACTCGTCGAACACGACGTGGCGCGAGATCAAATTCCGATTGGACTGAAGATCAAGGCAACGGTATCCCTTGTGGTGATCGGAATACCCCAGGAAAACACAACGGGATGAGCGTGGTGCAAGTTTGTGGGGAGCTGTAGCGGACATGTTAGCGTAGCAAAGACAACCGAAGACGCGCAAATGGGCATATGATGGGTCGGTGCCGAGGAGGGCATGGTGAGGGGTGCCGAAGTGCAGCGTCTTGGTAGGGAGGATGTTGAACAGGAGGGTCGCCGTATGCAGCGCTTCGACCCAGTAGGACGGTTTGAGCGAGGCCTGGATTAACAAGGAGCAAATCACATTGTTAATAGAACGAATGGTGCGCTCGGCTTTACCGTATGCGGGGACGTGTAAGGGTAGGACATCCGAAGGTGGATGCCGTGGGTGAGGAAGAACGTGCGGGCGCTGGAATTGTCGAATTCGCGGCCGTTGTCGCACTGAACTGCCTTAATCGTGTCGCCGAATTGAGTTTTCACATAAGCGAAAAAGTGAGACAGCGTAGAGAAAGTGTCAGATTTGAGCCGTAGGGGAAACGTCCAAAGATAGTGTGAATAATCGTCAAGAACGACCAAATAATATTTAAAACCTGAGACACTAGCAACGGGTGATGTCCAGAGGTCACAATGTATGAGGTCGAACTTATGTGAAGCACGAAACGAAGACACACGAAATGGAAGACGTACATGCCGGCCTAACTGACATGCATGACACAGCGAGGAGCTAGCAGTTCTAGTACACCCAGGAAGCGCTAACTTGGAGAGAGCCTCGTGACCAGGGTGCCCGAGGCGTCGATGCCAAAGCGTCGGCGTGGAGATGGCGACAAGGGAGTGAGCTGCAGGTAGCTAGAGAGGATACAACGGCCCGGAGCTATTGCACCTGATGATCACGTTCTTGGATCCTTCACAGAACACCTAGAGGGGTCAAATTCAACTGAACAATTATTATCAATGGTAAACTGACAAACAGATGTAAGGTTCTTGATAAGTTTAGGTGAAACAAGAACATTATTAAGGTGTAGAGGCCCGGGAAAGTGGGCGCCGCCAGAGAAAGTGACAGGAATAAGAGAACCGTCACCGACAATAATTGAAGCAGGAAGAGATGACTTAGGGTAGCTGGAATGTGAAAGAGTGCGAGGATCGGGAGTCATATGGGAGGAGGCACCTGTGTCGAAGAACCACTCATTATTTTGCGGCTGGCTCAGCATCATAGTGCTGAACGTGGAGGCGAGTGATTGTTGATCCCACGACGGCGTTCCTGAGAGGGGGTTGTACTGGGCCTGCGCAGGAGCGGCAGCCCAGGTGGCGCCCTGGGGGACCTGGCGGCGGCCCAAGTGGAGCGGGGACCGGCTGGGCCACAAAGGCCTGTTGCGGCCCAGGGCGGATGGACCGGTGCGGCGCCATAGGAGGCCGCGGGCAGGGATACATCTGTATTGTCCCGGCCCACGGATTGTACAGCGAAGGCCAGGGAGCCCTGCCGGGCGTGCCGCTGGCACCGGGTCCGCCGGTGCCGGAGGGGCTGCCGCCGTTGGCAGCGCTCGTGCTGGCGGGGGAGGGGGGGTTGGTCTTCTGCTGGGTGCGGCCACTGCGCCTGCCGCGGCCGCCCTTCTTCTCCTTGGAGGGCTTGCCGGAGCCCACGCCCCCGGAGGTCGAGCCCCCGCCGGAGGGTGTCCGCGGTGGTCCGCCGGAGGAGGGAGCGAAGCCGCCCGCGTGCTGGCCGGCGGTCGAAGCGATGAGTGCGGTGGACGGGGTGGAGGAGCGGTTCGCGAGGTTGAGCTCCTCCATGAGCAGATCCGCACACACGTCGTCGAAGGTGGGGAAGGTCCGAGCATGCCGGAGATGCAGACGGAGGGCGGTGTAGCATGGTTGAGGCCGCGGATCACATTCAGGACGAGAGTCCTGTCGGTGACGTGTTCGCCCAGATCCCGCAGCTTGGCCACCATCTGCTTGAACGTCCTGCAGTAATCGGCGATGGAAAGATCACCTTGCACGAACTGCCGGAACTGGGCGTCGAGGTATAGGACCCGTGTCTCCCGGTTGCCGAGAAACTGGGTCTCAAGGGCAAGCCAGGCGGCACGGGTGGTGGTGTCGCGCTCCATGGCGGTGTCGGCGAGGTCGTTGGAGACGGTGTCGTTAGATCCAAGACTTGACGACGCAATCCATGCATGTCCAGTCCGGGAAGATGCACGCCGGGGGGGTCGCGGAGGACGTGATCCTCCAAGGAGAACTTGCCGGCGGTGAGGAGGAACTGATCGTGCCACCGCGCGTAGTTTCCGCCATTGAGGTCGAGGAGGATGGGGATGAGGCTGCGGATGTTTTGGACAGCCACCGCCTGAGTGTGCATGTTCAAGACGGTGGCGGCCTTGTGCATCAACATGGCCTGGTGAAGATCGGAACCGTGGTCAGCCTTAGCGTCCTTGGCGTCCGCGTCGTCCTCGGCTTCATCATCGGAGGCGGGGGCGTCGGCGGCGGCGCGCGCGTTGGCCGCGCGCTTGAGAGCGCCGCGGGCACGGGTGGCAGCGGCGTCGCGTTCCTTGGAGGCGACGGCAGCCTCGCGCTCAGCAGCCTGGGCGAGTTCCAGGACGGCGGCGCGTGCGGCTGCGCGTGCCTTGGCGCGATCAGCATGACGCTGTTCCTCAGCAGCGAGGCGATCGGCTTCGAAGGTGCCGTCATCGGCGGTGTGATCGGGTGGGATGGTTCCGGCCATCTGGACGCAACAACGGCGGGAAGCCGGTGCGGGGCGCAACCAAGGGAGGGCGCGCTAGGGCAGCGGAAAGGGAATCGGGGCAAGGACCCGGACTCGTGATACCATGAAAGCAGTATGGCTCGGAAAGATTGATTATGTGAGGCATGAGTTACATATATAGGCAAGGATGACCTAGGGTTTATAGAAACACCCAACAAACAGGAGATCCTTGCCTAATCAGACGCACACCTATCCTAATACCATCAGGGCCGGCGCATGGTGTACAGGCTCATGCGGCCAGGCGAGACTAGAGCCCATGAGTACAAAACCCCTTGCTAACAGTAAAGATACCCAATGGTTTCTACCAATAATAACAACAGAAAAAGTAGGAAATGTTTTGCATCTTTAGTATGTCATTGTCTGTATCAGTGTACACAAATCTAAACAACCAGATGCATGAAGACGGATGAAAGTTCACATGGACTAATTTCACAAAAGGAAGCAACAACATAAACTTACCTTTCAATAATTCTACGAAGGAATGCAAGGCAGACATTGCCTTAGATACTCTTACAGATTTTAAGGCTGGTTGAAGCCCTGAACCTTGGAGAACTAACGAAGAAGGCCACCTACTTATAAATTAAAGAAAGCAAATCAAACACATATTTAGATAAATTGGAGAAGTGGAAATGTTCAGCATACTAATATCATCAGTGCAACAATGCAAAGAGGATATTAAAAAATTGATAACCATTTCATTTCCGATGAAGCTCCATCTGTAAGTTTGACGGCTACATGATAACTGTAGTTTGTATCTAACCCATGCTGCAGAGCATAAATTATGCAAAAATGAGGGGGGAAAAGAGTCATCCAGAAATCTACTCTTAAAAAGTAGCATAATATTAAATAAGAACAAAGACCAGAAGTTAAGGGTAATAATGTGTCACCTTACATAAGCAAAGCTCCATTAACTTGTCCAAGCACTGTTCTGAGGGGAGCATCTTGCTATATCCTACAAAAGAGGAAAACAAATCTTAAAAAAAACGAATATAGTTCCAACAAGTAAAATAAATGAAAAATCAAAACTACCAATCACATGGCCTTCCTGAAGTGCAGGGAGAGTTGTACAGACTGTTAGAAAGTTATTGATGTCCAAAACTACTTCATTGCTGTGCTGAAACATTTCCATGATTTTGGGGCTAGCAACATCAGAGATCTAGCAGCAACAAATAGAATTCGTTAGCAGGAACTAGTTTTCTTCTCTAAGTGGAAAGGAAAGGAAAACTGAAGGGTACCTTATGACTAGTGTACCGAAATGCATCAGGTGAGACAACAAATTCAAAATCATCATTCCTACCCAATCGGACTTCCTGTAGCAATTTGACCAGAAAATATAATAACCACAATTATGTGACTACCAGCAACATAATATTGCGAAAGGGTGCCTAGCCGGATTGGTTAGGTGGCCTCAGTGGCACTCCTCAGATCCTGGGTTCGACTCCCGGTGGGAGCGAATTTCAGGCCTAGGTTCAAAAAATCTCCTCGCCTGCCTATACGCCAAAGCACATGGAAATAGGTCCCGGCACACCCCCGGCCCGCTCTCACACGGGTTACGGTATGGGTTACGGCACCCCTGTGTAAGGGTGGGGCAGGGGTTCGGGGGTTTTCTCGACCTGCGTGAGAGGTCTTCTTCTTACATTAATGCCCGGGGGGCGGCTTGCCCCTCACAGGTCGAGTGTTTTTTTCATAATATCAAAAGCTTATGCTTATAGTATAAAATACCAAAAGGTATAAGCAATCTACGCAAAGCATTTAACAAATGAGTAGCAGCAAACAACTGAAGGGAATGTAACAGAGAGAACAAATTATGTAACACTAAAGAAGGCATCCTGTTTTTCTAATTCATATTTCTAAAACTGTCTGCTCCATTATTTTGAAACTTTTATAATTGAACCACGAGTAACTTGTATATATCTAGTGACCATATAAGTCTTCTAGTTTCTGAATAAGAGGATATTATAGCATTTGCATGTCAATGCTCAACTGGAATCGGATGGCAACTACAGGTTCATGATCATGACATTGCACCAAAAAGTACAGAGTTATGCAGAGAAGAATATTACTCAAATAATCAAAGATAAACAGTCACTTCAATTTTAAAGTTTAGAGACTATCAATGTTTCTGAACAGTCTATGATTTATTTTTTCACTAAAAGTTCGTTAGCTCAAGCTGCATCAGAGTTTCAATATACTAGCTAACCCCAAATGGGCGTGTGGACACATACTGTACTGTGATCATTCAGCTGTTGCACGTGTGGTTCAGTGGTATGCATGGTCACCTGCATCCTGACTCACGCGCGCTGCATAGTTAACCATTTCTAATCCATTATGCTTGTGGTATAGTCAATGCAAAAAACCTGGGCTTGTGCACAAGCTGAACTGTGATCATCCAGCTCATTTGCACGTGCTTCAGTGGTTTGGTCATGTGCACTGCATTATTAACCATTTCTAACCATTTTTTTGCTTCATAAACTTCGAGTGACTATGCTGACAAGTGATATCCCAATATGAATGCAAATTTCCAAACATGGAGCAGCCCTATGACATCTATTTGTCCAAATAGAAATATGCAACAATGCCATTATTCAGGCCTCCAGAAAAGGGTGAAAAATTCGTTACCACATTCAGCGCGGGCAGATCAGTCCTCTCATCACTCTGATGAAACTTGGAGTCCACGTAAATACTCTCTCCCAGACACGTCCATCCATGTTCAAGCATCATGGAGTGCAGCTCGCACTCGACGGCTTTCGCGACCAGCTCACCCGAGCACACGAGCTCCTCCTCCTCGCCCACCTACGAGGCCAAGCAGCGGTAAATCGTTACAAACGGAGCGCAAAAGAGTGTCCGTCGTATTGCGGAGAAACGTCGAGCAGATGAGGGGCGCGGGAGTACAGGACGCGCTCACCGTGGTGCCAGGGAACGTGGCCGCGACCTCGGAGACCGCCTCGGCCGCCTCGCGGGACTGGCATCCCTGCAACAACGACCGGGAGAACGGTGGGTTGAAAACACGTCGCCACGAACGAAAGCGTCATGCCTGAGGTGCGGGAGCGGAGCGGTGGGGGTGCGATACCTGGAAGACGAGGAGCGCGTCGGCGGGGAGCTGGGGGAGGCACGCGAGGCGGTGGCGGCGGGAGAGCCTGCAGCAGAGGATCTCGAGGTCGAGGGCGGAGATGGGGGCGGCGGCGGCGGCGGCGGCGGACAGCGAGAGCTGGCGGAGGAGGAACGGCGGCAGCGGGGAGGAGGATGATGCGGAGGCGGAGGCGGAGGCGGCGGCGCGGACGAGGACCTTGTTGCGGAACATGGCCTTCTGCACCCGCTCCGCTTCGTCCCGGCCTCCCGGCCCGACCTTCGGCGCTGGTTTCTGCCGTGTAGGATCGTGCCTGCGCCGACGCTTTAGGCATCCTGGTTCTACAGTACACCCAACTCGGTAGTCCAAAACTCGAAAAGCTTCTGATATAGGCCCTAGTCCCTGTGCTAATTGTAGTCTATGAGCTAAAATAAAAAATCCCTCCCTATTTGGTTTGAGAGACTATAAGGACTAAAAATCATTCATTACAGTGATAAAAAGACCCAAATAACCCTGGCATGCATGCACAGCAGAGCGGCCATTCCGCATGCCGCATGGGCCATTCCGCATGCATAGCAGCACGGGTGCCCTCGCGCGTGGACCAAGGGGGAGGGGTAGGGTGGAATCTGGGTCTAAAAGTCCCAAAAAGCTTCTTTTGAGAGACTTTTCAAGTTTTAGCCCGCAACAGACTTTTAGCCCCCAAAAAATTCCTCCTGTTTGGGTTTTTAGTCCCAAAAGTCCCAGAGACTTATGAAAAAGTCCCTGCAACCAAACAGGGTTATAGTGTCATGCTCCTTCTGCTTATGTAATACTAGGCATATAATCAGATTTGCAAGTAGGATATTGTGTTTACTTTATCAAAAATAGTCATTTCTACTGAGCTATATATGGAGCAACGGAATAAGTCTATTCTACTCCCTTATCTACTGATACTAGTCTACTCAACCCTATTTATCGCCTATAAATCGGGTATTCTACACTTAAACTATCCAAAATCGTCGAAATAACCCACTAGTGTGGTTTTAGAGGTGATTTTGCTGATATGGCATTACATATGGACAATGACATAGCAAATATATCTTTTAAAATTTACTCACTCTTTAAACTATCGATTTTCGTCTGCATAACCCTACACTTTTGGATTCTAATGTCTTCCGAACCTCAATGCTCGACCTCCTGTCGGGCAACCCGCCACCATCGTGGGGGCGTTGCTGCCCGACACGCTTCCTCTAAGAGCAGAGCTAGACTAGCCTAACGTATAGGGTCACTCCATAGACTGACTATGCAGATTAGATCAAGTCTTTCATGTTACATGCTGCATTGTAGAAAAAATAGAATGACGAGGCTATGACCCTAGTGATCGTGATCCTACCCTTTCCTCCGCCACTATCTTGTTCTAAGGTCGCCGACCGTCGGATCCACCCGACAACCATCCAGCCCTGACTCATAACCTGACGGCGACGACGGGGCTGATTCCGGCGAGCCCCGGCGATGGAGACTCGCAAGGATTTTGCACGAACACGGTACACGGTACCCAGCAGCACGTGCGGTGCGGGTCAGGCCATTTAATCCGACGGAACGGCCTGAGGTCGGGCCCCGTTCAACTGTAGTGTCCCCACCCGTCATCCGGTCGCTCTTTGCCTTGCCTGCTAGATACATCCGTTTGGCTTCTTCCGTTCCTCGTCCCCACCCCAGTTCGTCTTGCCCGTTGCCCCCAATTCCCAAACGGCTAGAAACCCTCTCCGCCCCGCCGCCACCTCGTCCTCCTCCGCCCGCCATGCCGCCGCCGGAATCCGACCCAGCGGGCGACGGCACCAGCGCAGAATCGCGCATAGCTATCATTGGCGCCGCAGCGACGGGTAGCGAGCTGCTCGAAATCGAGCGGTACTCGCACACCAGGGATCTGCTCCCCACCGGCCATGCTGTCATCCTCCCCCCTTTCAGCGTCGGGGGCCACTCCTGGCGGCTCGCGTACTACCCCAACAACGAGATAAACGAGTTCGCCGACTTCATAACCATCTCCATCTTGCACCTGCAAGAGCTCGGCCCCAGATCCGCGGCTTCTGCGGTCGTCCGCGCGCGGGTCACGCTCAGCTTGCTCGACCAGGCCGGGGAACCGGTCCCGTCGCGGATACAAACTACATGGATGCATGATTTCTCCGAAATTCCTGGCATCTCCTTCCATGATTTCATCAACAGGGCCTGGCTGGAGGAATCTGATTATTATTTGCCATATTTACTTCGTTGACTGCCTCCAGATTATTTTTATCCCTCTAAAAGGGTATTGTTTTGTCGCAATGCGTAACAAATTGGTTATCATTATGGTTTTGTATGATTATTAGATTATGCTAGGAGCATGTGGTTAAAAAAAACTATTTACCTAAAATCTAGACGGTTGTTTGGAGGGGAGCATTATTTGGATATGACTTTTGCAGGAACTATATGAGCGAAATTCCTTTGTTGTGAACACAATCAAACAAGTGTCAAGCTTTTATCATGGCAAATGCTGAAGTGAAGCAAATATAACGTTGATACACCTCGCGCTTTGGAAGAACCATTTTGCAAAGGGATGGTAATGTGATGTAACATTGGTTGACGTGAATTGACACTGTTTTGGTGACCAGTGAACTTGATACATTCCAGAAGATGCTCACCTGACTTCTTACATAATCATTCATTTTGTCGTCGCCACATGGAAGGGGTTGTATTCTGTCAACCTTTTATGTGAACTCAATCTTTTGTTTTACGGTGGTGGTATGGTATATCCTGGGCAGCTTGGCAAGTGCACATAATATTCGCTGTGTTCGCTTGGCTTGTCAGCCAACCAGCCAACAGAAATATTCTCTTATACTAAATCAGCATCAGCCACTAGCTACCAGCCAGTCAGTAGTACTATTCTCTCATAATAAATCAGCACCCGTCATCAATCACAGCCAAATGAACATAACGAATAAAGTTTGTTTTGTGCAAAAATTATCTTTGCAGTGAAGGCCCCAGCCTCCAAAGAATCTGGCAGCCCTCGTGATGCCGAATTCCTCTTCGTCCAGGCCTAAGACAACGTAGGATGCCACGCGGCGGAGGCACTTGGCCAAAGGGGCGGACCCAGTTCCGGCCCATGACTAGGGCTAAATTTGGAGATGTACATGAGCCTCTAGTTATTAGGCTTTTTAAGTGAACTGAATCTCTAGATTTTAGACCAAAACTAAGAAGTGGTAGTGGAGATTATTGGGCTGCAACTAGGGCCATGGCCTGGGTGGCCCTAGTGACAGGCCCACCACTGCTTGGCCATGTGCACAACATAACCTAACCTCCTTCATGTTCTTGTAGCTGCATCCTTCCCCACTTCTGAGGGTAGCAGCAACGTCGGCGTCCGAGAAGGTTGTGAGAGGGTTGGTGTTAGAATATCACATAGGACTAGGGCACCGATAAAAGGCCACTCCGTTCATTTGGCTTGTCAAGCCAATCAATCAGCAGTGATTTTCTCTCACATCAAATTAGCACCAGCCACCAATCAGTTATTAGTATTTTTTTCTGATAACAAATCAGCACTATCTACCAGCCACAGCCAAACAAACAGAGTGATGACATGCATGCATGGAGAGGCGAGCAGCAGCGGAGGAGAATGAAGTGGTGATCGAGCGGTCAGATTGGCGCCGACGCTGACCGCTGACGTGAGGAAAGGGAGAAGACTGTGAGTCGCGAGCGGTAGAACGGTTTCAAATTCTAAGTCTGAACCTACTATAATTGTGAGGAGGAATTTGGATTCTGCTTGACACTCCAGATACATAAGTTGGCACATTTTGATACTATGAACGGGGGCTTCGTAGATTTACCATCCATATATTGTTGGCACGTTGATTTCCTTAATATTATTCCCCTATTAATTTTTACTTTTTCTATTTTCCATTTGATATGTACCTGAAGTGATAAATCTACCCTTTTCACCTCTAATCTAGTTTGATTGATTGGGTTGGGCCACACCACCCATAATTCGATCTTTGGGAATATAACTATCAAAAGAGACAAACAATTTGCAAGAGCATAGCCGCATGGTACCTAAAATAGATCCTAAATGATCTAGATACATAGGATAATTTTTAGCCCCCACATTTTAGCCCTAAATGAGCCCTCATGGATTGAGCTAATTTTGGACTAAAGTGAATTACCTTTCTATAAGGATCACCGGGGTGTCCGACCCTAAAGGGGGTGAATAGTGTCGCTAATCGCTTTCTATCCTAGGGCTCAGTCTATTTGCATAAGATAAACCTAACACGTCCTACACATGCTTGTTATGACTAAAATTTATCTATGCTACTCTCTACTTACCCCTAAAAGACTAGCAACATATAACCAATCCTAATCAAACTAACTAGAAAAGTAAAGGCACGCAAGATAGAGTAAATGCGGAAACGTAATACGGTAAGTAAAGAGGTGAGGGAGAGAATATGCAAACTCCCGTGAAGACACCAAAGACACACGATTTAACGTGGTTCGGTTAGGACATCAAGTTCCTCTCTACATCCACGGCCACTTGTCCAACAAGAACAAGTGTGATGCCGAGTCTCTCCGCTTGATCACCGTTTTGCGTTCGCCACCAAGGCTCCTGGCAAGCAAAGGCTAAGTGACCCCAAGTCACCAAGACAAGGCCACCGTCACCGTCTCTCTCGAAGCGTCACCCACGGCACTGTCTTCACTATCGGAGTTTCTCACCAAGAGGGGTCTCCTTCCCCGCACAAAGTGTCGTTGTCTCTCCACACCAAGTCGGAGGGTCACACGACGAGTACACAAGATGCTTGCCGCAGCAAGGCTTCTCTCAAGGGAGCTCTCGCAAGAACTAATCCCTATTATAAGCATTAAGCACTCTCACAAGTGTGCTTAAGCCTATATGATGTACAATGAAGCTCTATAGTGGTTGGAGGTGTTCTTCAAGTGTAGTAGGCTTCAGCAACTCCAGCACTCGCAAATGACCCGGCCTTGGGGGTATATATAGGCCACACACCTCAAAAGAACCGTTGGGATAGGCTGACAAAAACTCTTAACATCGGTTAAACCGACGCTCCAGTTTTGCCAACACCGGATTAACCGGTGAGTGTACTTTCCCTTCTACTAGCCGTTATAGTCTTCCAACGGCTACTTGATCAATCGACCGACGCTCTCAAAACTAACGTCGGTTTAACCGGTGAGTGCAAGTTCAGAAACCCCCCCGAAAAATGGAGTCTCTGGACAACTGCACCGACGCTCACTTTTTCTTTATCGTCGGTTTAACCGGTGCCTGTAAAACTCCAGCTGCTTCTTCGGCCTCCAAGTCCATTACACCGGTGAGTGTAAAACACTCAACGCCGGTTAATCCGGTGCCAAACCCTAACTCGCAGCTTTTGTGTTCATTGCACCGATGAGTGCAATTTGCTCATCATCGGTTTAACCGGTGATAGCAAATTGTCTTCGTCTTGATCTTTTCGACTTGGATTTCTTCACGGTCCCGGAACCACCGTAGGGGCAGCCCTTCGGGCCTAGCTATGCCTATCTTCTCTTTGTCATTATTTGAACCTAAAAGTCTGAATGGTCATCTTAACAATCATATTAGTCTAAGTCTTGTGTGTGTCATCAATCACCAAAACATTATATTGAAATATGGCATGAGAAGCCATTTTCGCTGCACCTTCAAATCCTTAGCTCCTCTCTAAAGAGATGCCTAATAGAGCTAATTTACATGGGGCGCACAAAGAAAAGTGGGTATGCGAAAAGTGGGTATGCATGTAGTAGAAATAAGAGAGGGGTAGGCATCTCTATCTCTATAATACCAATTATGGGCCAAAATCTGCAACTTCATTGGGCCACGTCGTCTAAAATTATAGATCGTTGGATCTTCCATCTATGGTTAATACGAGAGCATAGGAACGGGTCGTCCCTCGCCCTTTCTCCTCCACTCTTTGCTCGACGGCGTCCTCCTCGCGCCTCGCTAGCGGCCGGTGGCGCGTCCGCTCTTCTTCCGCGCCCTCCGATGGACGCAACCGCATCCCTGTCCCGTCCATGGAATTGGCTGACTCCACCGCTGCTTGGCCTCCTCATCCTCCCGCCGCGCTCCCGCTCCAGCTTCCATGGCTCGACGAGAGCAAGCTATGTGCTTCGCGCAACCCTGGCGGTCGCACGATCGGTCAAGATGGCGATGGGGAACATTGCTGTGTTCGTGAGCCTGACACTGCTTCACCGCCCCCGCCAGAACCGACGACTTCAACGCGACCACGATGCTCCGGCAGCCCTCGTCACCCTCCGTGCTGGGCTTCTGTGGTGTCGGAGCTTACCACGCCGCTGCTGCTCACTGGTCGTCAACTCCATTTGCCTGCGGACGACCAGATAGCCGTGACGCCTGCCCAGCCGCAGGTTGTAGCACCGTTGCCTCCACTGTAGGGTCGACGAAGTGGGAGCTTGCGCGCTATCGCCACCACCACCTCCACGCATCCAGTTCCAATCCAGCTCCAGGTTCTGTAGTCTCCAGCACCTTTTCGTGAGACCGTAGGCTTCAGCACTACAACCAAGCTGGTTCGGCAAGGATGTGTTGCTAGCACAAAGGTAAATTTTCTTTCCCCTTCATTTGCTTCCATGCCCATTTACTGTTTGATGAAATGTCGATGTAGTATATAATTTTAATTGAGCAGGAGCAAAGCATGTTTTACCAGAGCAGTTGTTGATCTTGTTCCTGATGCTAAGTGACAATTGACAAATGAAGCAATTATTATTGTGTGCCAACGATCAGTTTTCATCCATCTCTTCAATTTCAAGCAAAATTTTTATATATCTGTCTCTTTGACCTGATGTTGGCATGCTACTGGGCTTCTCAGTGTTCACCGCCATGCTCAGAATAATTAAGTACAAAATCATTACTTTGCTAGGCTCATTCTATTGCTTGCTCAATCTGATAAGAAGTACCAATTCAAAATCTTGAGGTGTTGTTACATGGCATGGACTATGCTGACGAGTGAAAGATAATTGTTCTATAGTTGACATACAACTATGGAGCCACATAATGTAGGGCAATGCATATGTCCATATCAAATTTCAACAAAGTAAAATCAACATGATATTAGCATTGACAAAATTAGTACAAAGGTACTAATCAGCAAGCTACCATTGCATGCTTTGGATTGCAAAACCAAAGCACTGTAAAGTAGCCTGGACCTACTTCTATAAAAATTGTCAAGAATTCTGGATTTCGGATCAGAAAACTTTCCCAATATTTTTTTTGGTTTCTTTTCCTTCAATTAATACTGCTGCTACAATCCCTAATTTTGGTGTGGCCTCACACGCTGGGTCGACCTCGATGTATCTGCAAAATGTACCTTCACTCACAGGAGATACATACTAGGTGCTTAATGGCTGTCTATGAGACCTCATTTTTTATGATTCTAACCAAATGATTGTGTTGCACTGCAGGTTGCTGGAGATGGCAAATATAGCAATGAGTTCGAGTCCTATGTGTTGTATCAAGATCTATCGGGTGTCACCAGGTTCAAGTAAAATTACAGGCTAATCCACTGGTAATTTCCTGCCAATCAATTGTTCAAGATAGCTTTTGCATTTCGCCCTTTGTTGTTTCCTGGCATATAACAGAGGACCTGTAAAAGGAAAAACAACTAACAAAAAATGTGAAATGTCTCTCTTAACAAAATCCCTACTTATTAGGATCTATATATATTAGCCCACAAGATTTTGGTGGCTCAAGTTAGCTGAGGAGACGAAGGAGCATAAGTCCAAGGGAGAGGCTCGACTCCACAAACCATGACTTTTGAGACTGACAATTTGCAACTTTGCAAGACCAATTACTCTCTTTTTAATCTTCTCTTAAGATTCTCAGAGATGGTCATAATTCCATGGACGAATTATTACCACAAGCAACATTATGATTCCACTCCTACCTCATTTACTTTCATTATCAATTGTTCTGTCCCTGGTATTGTAGTTTTCTCTCTTACTCCTGTTTTTATTGGTTCCTTCTGTAATTGTTCGTTTTTCATGAAGTACACTAATCCACACAATGAATTACACGGATGCTCAGAGAGGCCTGCTATTCGTTTTTCATGAAGTACACTAATCCACACAATGAATTACACGGATGCTTAGAGAGGCCTGCTATTTCTTCAGAGTGTTGATGTACATGAATACAACTGAAAAGATATTTCTTAAAACATTTGGCTTCTATGTTATTTTGATTATAATAAACATGCACTTCAGAAATCACTTAGTTTACCAATATCTCAATTTAGATTGTAACATACAAATCTAAAAAGGCTGGTATGCTGCAACGAGGGCGCGGCAAAGCCGCGCCGTGTTTCTAGTTAACACATGAATCAAAACGGCTCAGCTTAGGGTGTGTTTGTTTCCATCAGCATTTTTAGCTTCGGTCACATCAAAAGAAATCTTACCATTTAGGAGTATTAAATAAAATTTATTTATAAAACCTTTTTTGACAAATGAGTGCTAATTTGCCAGACGAATCTAATGAGCCTAATTAATTCATAATTTGATACAGTGATACTACAGTAACTATCCGCTAATTATGGATTAATATGCCTTATTAAATTTGTCTCGTAGTTTAGCCCAAGGATTCTGCAGTTAGTTTTGTAATCTGACTTCATTTAATACTAATAAATATCAAGATTTTCTTTGATGTGATATAGTCTAAAATTTAACTTCTAAAACCAAACAACCACTTGGGCTAATCCTTAAACTTCCAATTCAAAATTAAACTTTAACCTTTAAAATTACTCTCAGCTTTTTTTTTTGAGAAAGCCGGGATGGATTTTATTTATTCATGGTAAAGATTACATCAGCAGCCTTACAAACACACCCCTGAAGAAAATAGAAATTACATCGTGGTCCTTGTAAAAGCCTCCCGATTGCCGTCTTCGCCGGAGCCCAGAGCTCGCGCTCGTCGACGCGAACAACGTCAAGGTTGCACCTCAACGAAGAAACTTTTTTTGATGCTCCATGAGTCAGCACACCAGCGTGTGCATGTAGATCGATGAACGCTCTAGCAAATCTTCATCGACGCTGGCGACTGACCTCCAGACAGCGACGAAGTCCAACAACATCGGTGCCCCCGATGGATTTCATCAACATCGATCGTAGCAACCGCTCGGTTGTCCTCCAACTCCCGTGAAGAACAAAACCAAGAACTGGTCGATTCCAATCGATGAATAGAAGACCCAAAAAAGGATCCCAAACCACCAACCCGGCTCAAGTTGGTGTAGAACATACCTCACAAGAGCTTCACCAGGAACTGCGTCGTCACCGCCACAACCGCCGGAGGAGCCTCGGAGGGACAAAAGCGCCGGTAGATGGCACATCACGGCCACCAACCGGAAAGCAAACTACCACCAGCGGAGCCGGCAGCAGGAACCCTAATCTATTGAGAAAACTAAAACTAGTAGAAAACTACCTATAAACAGGACCGCGCCCGCTTCTCAAGCCGATTCCCAGCTCTTCAACGCCGGCGAGGCCGTCGGAGAGGAGGAATCGGCGAGGAACGGGCGCGGGATCATGAATCGCCCGACTCCGCCGCTCTGAACTGTAGATGGGGAATATAAGAGTCGAGAGAGAAGCAAATTACTCTCAGCTAATATTCCAAACAGCTCTATCCTACTGAGGCCTGGCCCATCCGAGCGAGCTCAACACATTTTTTTCTCTCTCCGTCCTTTCGTGAGTCTTTGACATGTATGCCGTTAAGAAAGTTCGTCGCGCCGCGTATGCCACTGAAAAGTTGAGTGGATCGTTTGTGCCATCGCGCGAATTTCTTTTGACATGTGTGCCACTTTTGATGGATGGAGACTTAACGGAGGCTAACGGAGGTACAAAATGACCCTAATGCCCTTCTGCTTTTCTGGAGAGGTCCGGCCCTACTCCACGGGAGCTGATGAACGGAGGTGCTGGCGGCGGCGGATCGCCCTCGTTGTTCCTGCACTCGGAGATCTGGTCGTCATCGCTGCTGTCAACAAGGCCCAGCACTGTGCGCAGCCCCTTCTGTGCCATGTCCTCGTGAACGCCGGGCCTCCCCCGCTCGGCGATGAGCATCAGCGGCCGGTCCGCGTCGGTCGCTCTGGCGAGCCCCCGGAACCACGGCGCCCGCGTCCATCAGTGCGGCGCGGCCCTCCGCACAGGCGGCCATGTTGCAGAGCACCATGAGCGCCAACCTGCAGATGGGCGCCGGCTCGGCGATGTCGAACGCGACGGAGAGCAGGTCCTGGACGCGCCCGAGGCGTGCGGCAGCTGGCGCGGCCCCCGCGTTTGTGGCTGCAGCCTGCAGGCGCGGCCCCCCGCGGCGGCTGCCGCAGCCCCACGCACCTGCGGCAGCGGGCGACCCCGGGCGCTGCCCCCCGCGGCGCGCGGCCTGCGGGCGCGCCTCCCCGTGGCGGCGGGCGGCCCCACGCGCGGCCCCACGCGCGGCTCCCGGCGGCGCGCGGCCTGTGGGCGCGCCTCCCCGCGGCTCTGGGCGGCCCGTGCGCGGCCTCGGGTGCGGCTCCCCGCGGCACGGGCGCTGAAAGTGGCCGACGGCTCCCCGCGGCGCGGGCACTGAAAGTGGCCTGGGTGCACACGCGAGAGAGGAGAGCGAGAGAGAGAGAGAGGAAGAAGCGCGGCGGCGGGGCGGGGCGCCCTGGCGTAGCCGGCGCGCCCTCGCGGTGGCGGCGCGACCTGGCGGTGGCGGCGCGACCTGGCGGCGGCGGTACGACCGGGCGGCGGCGGCGCGACCTGGCGGCGGTGCGCCCTGGCGTAGGCGGCGCGCCCTCGCGACGGCGGCAGCAGATCGGGAGGAGGGCGGCGGCGGCGCTCGAACGAGCGGCTCGGTGGGAGGGAACACGGGCGAACAGAATCCAGCGCCCATGTTTACTATACACCAAGGGGCATAATGGTCATTTGCCTTGGTGGGTCCCACTTGTAAGGGCTCTAACTCTATTAAATTCTAACAGAATATGGATGGAATGGCACATATGTCAAAAGAAATTCGCACGATAGCACAGATGATCCACTCAATTTTTCAATAACATACACGATACGCGGCACGACGAACTTTCTTAATGCAATACATACGTGTCAAAGACTCTCCTTTCGTTCGCCCTCGTCGAGTTGCCGACCCCCAACCCGAAAACCCTCGTTACAACGTACCCCCCCCCCCCCCCCCCCCCCCCCCCCCCCACCGCCCCCGCCCCGCGCGCGCGAAAACCCTCGCTGCCGGCTGCCACTCCACCTCTCGCATCGCATCCCGTCGCCATGACGACTCCAGTATGCGCCGCCCTAGATGCCAACAGTTCCCTCTCCGCCTCGGCTATCGTTGCCGACGCCGTCACTGGCAGCCATCTGCTACACGTCGAGGGCTACTCGCGCACCAAGGGGATTCCCAATGGCAAGTGCATCAGATGATCTCGCCCTTTCAAGGTTGGAGGCTGCTCCTGGTGCATCTCGTACTATCCTAATGGCCGCCCCAACTACGCTGAGTTCTTATCCATCTTTCTCACACTCGAGACTGTCGCCCAGCCCGTGAAGGCGCATGTCCAGTTCAGCCTGCTCAATCAGGCCAGCAGACCAGGGCCTTCGCACACCCGAACCATCTTCACCTCCGAGTATACCGACCGTGCCTCCGGGTATATACGGCTTTGATGAATTCATCGAGAGGGAGTTCTTAGAGAAATCGGAGTACCTCAAGGACGACAGCATCAAGATCAAGTGCGACGTCTTTATTTCCATGGAGATCCATACGGAGGACAGGACTGCTGCACCTCCATTCGTCGTGGTCCCGCCGTCTGACATGCACATGCATTTCAGTAACCTCCTTGCAACCGAAGATGGTGCCGATGTCAAATTCGAAGTTGATGGGGAGACATTCAGAGCACACAGATACATTCTTGCCGCGCGTTCCCCTGTCTTCAAGGCCGAGCTTTTGGGAGCGATGAGAGAGAGCACTGGGGATTCTATACAGATTGATGATATGTTAGTTCAGGTGTTCAAGACCTTTCTACACTTCATCTACAACGACTCGCTGCCAGAGATGGATGAGCAAGAAGAGGCTCTGATGGCTCAGCATTTGCTGGAAGCAGCGGACTGGTATGACATGCAGAGGCTCAAGCTGATTTGTGAGGATAAGTTGTGCAACCACCTAGAAGTGAGCACCGTCGCAACCACACTTGCGTTGGCCGAACAGCACAACTGCCAGGGACTGAAGGAGGCTTGCATTGAGTTCCTGATATCTCCTGATGCACTGGAAGCTGTCTTGGCAACCGAAGGCTTTGAGCATCTAACTAAAAGCCGTCCAGCTCTTGTGAAAGAGTTAATGTCCAAGCTTGGTACCCGTTTGTACAAGAGAAGAAAGTTAAAAGCATGAGCCTAAATGTTTTTTGCAGTCACCATTGGAACTATCCAGAAACACGTTAGCGGATAAGCCTCTATCAAGTACTAGTTTAGTTTGTTATATGTGTAGCCTGATCCTCAGAAGTATGCGATTTATCTCTGCTTGTTTTTTGTTCGGTAGTGGTATCCTTAGAGAGTTCTAGCTGCGATGTAAGGAACAATTAGTCCAATACCATATGCAGTTATTAAGTTATAATCCTGTATAGTACCGTCGAAATACCGTATAATCAATTGATCTTTCGTACCATGCTGGAAGCCAATTCAATTTCAGGTTGCACTGAGATTAATTCTACTTTTTAGCTGCTTGAATGCATCGGCTCATTGCAAATGTTCATAGAGTCTTAGGGAGGACTAGGAACTATTTTGCGCCACAGCTGATGGACTTTGTATGAAAGATCTGGAAAGTTATTCAGACTTGCTTGAAGTGACAGTTATGCACAGGTTAGTTGAATTGCTCTATGATCCTAGCACCTGTTCATGTCCTGAAGTATTATTAGTATCTCTAGCAAATAAATGCATAGGATGCTAGTGTTTTTGTAGGTCCACGGTGGATCATGAATCTTTTGCTACTTGTTATTTGCATGAACAGATGGAGTCTTTTGATAAGGAAGATTGCGCCAATTTGGGAATGCCACAATTTGCCTGTGCTAAACGCATATAAAGCCAATTATCCCTGACATCTTGTCTCCAGCACACACTTCTCAGCTATCAAATTTGTTGCAGAATATATTTAAACATGTATTAGCCATGAAACATGTTAACACTCGGATGCAGCTATCAATTTGATATTTGTTTTTGTGTTGTTTACATCATCATTGTTTGGTTTCACAATTCGAGCAGCCCATGTACATGAATTATATTTTCTTGCGCTTACTTTGAGCATCTGACTAAAAAGCTGCCATGCTCATGTAAAGGAGTTAGCAACAAGGCTTGCTACCTGTTTGCACAAGAGAAAAAAAATGAAGGTTTCATTAGTGATAGTTGCAACATACAGGAAGAATTAGTAGCTAAGCTCTCAATTTGTCACGTCCATAATAATCCAAGACTTCAAGTAGTTATATATGTAGTCCTGTCCTCAAAAGCACACAAGATACCTCTGCCTTTTTTTGGTTGGTAGTCCTCAAAGTTTCTGGTGAGACATTCAGGGTGCACAGATACATTCTTGCAGCACATTCTTTGGTCTTGAGCGAGCTTTTGGGAGCGATGTGAGAGCACCACCGCAGGAGATTGCATACAGATTGACATATGATAGTTCGGGTGTTCAAGGCTAAAAGACCAGATCGGGTGTTCTAGCCTAGGAGGGGGAGGGAGTGAATTAGACAACTTAAAACTTAGACCTATGGTTTCAACTAAATTGCACAATATTAAACTAAAATATGCTATCTATATATGCAACTAAGATTGTTCTAGTATGAAACCCCTATCCCAAAAGAGTTTAGCAACCTATAGCTTTTCCTATCAAGAAACTACTCTATGAAAGTACAGGCACACAAATTGCTAGTATGAAATGCGGAAGCATAAAGAGAGGGATAGTAGAAAGCAAACTCTTGACGCGGGTGTTTATCCCGTGGTTCGGTTACCCACAAAGGCACACCTACATCCACATTGTTGTAGCACTCACTAAGAGTATTGCAACTCGGCCACCAAGTCTCTTTCGTGAACACAATCACGGTCACCTTAGCCCCGGGTTCCACTAAGGAGCTTCTCCATAAAGGATGGGTCTCTACGTCCCCCGCACAAAGTTATTGTCGCCGCTCCACACCAAGTCGGAGGGTCGATGACGTGCCGGCGAGCCTTCAAAGCTCTAAGGTGCCGGCACACCAAAATCTTCTTTTGGTTCACTCAAGAACCACAGCACAAAGGCTCAAAGCCTTGCAATCTCACTTACTAAGAGCTAATTCTTTACACAACACTCTCAAAATGTGCTAAAGGTTAAGGATATGAGTGCTAAGCTCTTGGATGGCTTGGAGATATTCTTGGGTGAGTTTATGACTTCCTTGAACTCCAGCAAACTCCAAATGACCGGGGGATGGCATATATATAGTCCTCCAAGTCGAACTAGCCGTTTTGAGCCATTACCCAACTTTCTGCGTATGCACCGGTGTATCCGAAGGTATAGCACCGGTGCATCCGGTCACTCTGAGCTTCAGGGTATCTGTTGGGGCTCTGACAGCTGACGTGG
The DNA here is from genome assembly GCF_016808335.1 of Panicum virgatum. Taxonomy (NCBI): domain Eukaryota; kingdom Viridiplantae; phylum Streptophyta; class Magnoliopsida; order Poales; family Poaceae; genus Panicum; species Panicum virgatum. Next base: position 28,214,759 of record NC_053153.1, on the reverse strand, counting down.
TGCCACCGGTTAGACCGGTCGCATGCACCGGTGCATCACCGGTTCATCCGGTCTTGAAGAGATCTTTAGCTTCTGTCTTGAGTTACACCGGTGCCTCGCTCCTGTGTACCACTAGTTCATCTGGTGCTGAAGAAAGTCTTCTCACCAACTTGTCATGCTCTCTGGTGCATGACAATGTGCTTGCACCGACGCCTCAAAGTAGTACCACCGGTGTATCCGGTGCTACTTTGCATTTCTCCCCTGGCCTGGGCATTGCTCGGCCCATTACACCGGTGGTATAGCACCTGTGTATCCGATGCCAACCGGTTACACCGGTGCAGTGTCACCGGTGCATCCGGTGCCACTGTTTCCTGCTGAACTCGTCCAATTCAATGTTTCTTTGAGTTCTTTCTTCGTGTTTTGCTTTGCTTGGTCTTTTTACTTCATCCCTGGGATCTATAAATATTCACTTGACAAACTCATTAGTCCCATTGATTGCGTTGTTACTCAATCACCAAAATCACAAAACAATGGCTTAATGAGGCCATTTTCCTTACAATCTCCCCCTTTTTGGTGATTGATGACAACACAATCAAAACAAGCATAAATTTTGCAAGAATTTAAAAATAATACCAATTGAAATCTAATTTAAACCACTTACACTTGTTTGGATGCTTACCATCATTCAATGATAATTTGGCCTCCCCCTAAATCCATCATCCTCCTTTGTTTCTCCCCATTTTTGCTACTTCTTCTTCTTTTTCTTCTCCTTTTGAATCAAAGTTGCTCCCCCTTAGGAAGATACTCATTTTCACCTTGCTTTGATCCAAATTCTCCCCCTTTGGAATCAAATCACCTAAAAAGGTTTGGCAAATCAAAATAGCTCAAATGGAAAAGTTAGTAGCCTAGGGAATTAGTTCCATAAATTATGATCCAAAAGTATGATATCGATGAAGATACCAATTGAGTGATTACTAAGGTGGATCACAAAATCACGAAATTAGCATGATATGAGCTAAACTTCCCACAAAGTGTATACACAATATGATAATGTGAAAATCAAGTGCACAACTATCATTTAAAGGAGAAAGCTTAGACCATATCATGCACGGAGATAGCTCTGAAATAATAAAGAATTGACAAGAATACCAATTAAAGGAGTTATAGACCATGCATACCTCCGGGAGTATGTAGTTACCTTGCATGTACCAATTTGAATGTGACTTGTGTCAAATGATATCAATTGAAATCGAATACCAAATAAAAATCTTTGAGGTCAAAAACACTTGGTACACCCAGGTGAACACATGAATGAGCACATGATCTATGAACTTAGATATGGAAGTTTAGTTCAATAGGTCATGGCTCAATATGAGACTACAAAGAATAAGCTTGAAAACATGTTAGCCTCAAAATCACAAACCATAGGATGAACTTTCCCTAAATGTGTGCATTTAGTGTTTAAATCACCAATCAAATATATGCACATTATTTATGACAACAATTGGAAAGTTTACCCTATAGCTTGTGTTCATGGTACAAAAAGAAATACATACCTTATGAAGTCCATGTACCATGAAGGATAACCTTGTGTAGCTTTTTACACACTTATCAAACCATGTAGGTTACTCATGGGTTAGAATCACGACACAAGCAACCAACCATATATAACACTAGATGATGCAATGCAAACAACCTAGCAAGGCAAAGAGGCTATATAATGATTGAATTGAAATCTAGCTATCATTACCTTATGACGGACTTGGGCAACAAATGTCCAAGATGTGAGCTTGGCTTCTTTAGCTTGAATCCTTCATCTTCTAGTTAGCCAAGCCTCCAAATCCCTCGTAGCCATTCTTGGGCTTCAAGTCTCTTTTGGAACCCACACCATTTGAGGCCCCTTCATATTGGTGATGACATCCTTGGGCACCCAAATGGAGTGATTCCAACTCCTTTCTTACTTCCCAACCTTGTGAGCAACCACCTTGCCATTGGTTTTATTATCACATAGAAGGTGCTATGGCTCTTGTTCCTTCGATTGGGCTTGGTGTAGATGAGAGAACTCTTGATTATGAGTTTCTTCTTGTTCTTCTAATCCGAAGCTTCTTCCTTGGTTGAGAACACTTGTTGGACTTGTGGCCTTTATGATGGCACTTTGAGCAAGTCACGGTGGACCCCTTCTCAAGCTTCTTCGCCATGTCTTCACGGTTATCTTGAGAAGGTTGAACATTGCTCTCTATACTTTTGCCTTTTAATCTAGCCAAGTCCTTCATGAGTCTTTGTACTTCTTGCTTGAGCTCATCATTCTCCTTAGCAATGAGATCATCACATGATTCTACAACAACATTCTCAAAGCATTTCTCATTGCAAGGATTAGACTTATCAATTGAATCAAAACAAGAAGTCAAAGCATTATTAGTGTCATTAATGCTCTCAATTTTCAACTTGAGCTCTTCATGCTCTTCGCTAAGCAATTTGAATTTGCATAACAAATTTTTATAGTTTGTAGCGAAGATAGCATTAAGATTTTCAATTTCATTTATTTGCTTCTTAATTACTTTTTGGTGCTCATGAACAAGTTCAAGAAGTTCTTCATATGAAGGAGAATCAGAGTCATCATCGCTTACATCGCTCTCCATACCTTTGGCCATAAGGCAAGTGTTGGATGATGATCCCATGTTAGCGCAAGTGGTGAATTTCTTGCTTGATTCATCATTTGAGCTTGCGCTTGATTCTTCACCATCGCTTACCCATTCACCAGAAATGGCAAATGATTCATGCTTGGGCTTCTTCTCCTTTTTTTTCTTCTTCTTGAACCTCTTCTCAATCTTCATGAGTTGGTGATGAGGCCCATCCTTGAGGAAGACCATATACCCTATTGAGTTAATTTCTTGCAAGCATTTGTTCATCTTTTTGACTTGCATGTAGAGGTTGGGGTCCATTGGCTCTTTTTCATCATTTGAGGAGCTTTGACTTGCTTCCTCTTCTTCCTCTTCACTTGAGCTACCTTTGATGGCCAACTTCTTCAACTTCTTGAATTATTTGCATGCAAGTGCGCTATGAGTTGGTGAAGAAGGTGACGCTCTTGGCTTGATGTCATACCGTAGCTCATGGGTGATCACCTTGTTGATGACTTGATTTGGTGTCAATGTGTTGATTTATTTTTCATAAAGAATTGTGATCACCAAATCATACTCCGGCCTTCGTAGTGAATGAAAGATCTTGCAAATAAGCTCCAAATCATCAATTTTCTTCACATCTAAAGAGTTAATCTCATTCACAAGAATATTCAACCGTGAGTACATAGTTTCGGCATTTTCATAATCAAGTTGCTTGAAGCTATTAAGCTTATCAATGAGAACATGATATTTTTCATTTGCAACATCTTTAGTGCCTTCATGGTTCTCACTAATACTTTTCCAAAGTTCTTTAGCATTTTTACAAGCAAAAACACGGTTGAACACATTGTCACCAAGAGAGCTTAAGATAGCACATTTGGCTATAGCATCATATTACTTCTTTTGTTGACTATTTCCCTTCATTCCCTTACTTGTTACCCTCCAAACATTTAGGCCCTTTGCTTGGAGGTGAGATTGCATCAAAATCTTCCATCGTTGGAAGCCCGTGCCATCGAAACATGGAGGAGGTCCTAGAGAATCCATCTCTTCCCCAAATAGAGCTAACTCACTAGACGGTGAAGTCTAACCGACCAAGTGAGCCGGTAAACACAAATTGCCAATGGAATTGACTTTCTTTGTGAGAGGAGTGAGTCCCAACTCTGATACCAATTGAAAGACCGGATCGGGTGCTCTAGCCTAAGAGGGGGGGGGGGTGAATTAGGCAACTTAAAACTTAGAACTATGGCTCCAACTAAATTGCACAATATTAAACTAAAACATGCTATCTATATGTGCAACTAAGGTTGTTCTAGTATGAAACCCCTATCCCAAAAGAGTGTATCAACCTATAGCATTTCCTATCAAGAAACTACTCTATGAAAGTAAAGGCACACAAATTACTAGTATGAAATGCGGAAGCTTAAAAAGAGTGATAGTAGAAAGTAAACTCTTGATGCGGGTGTTTATCCCGTGGTTCGGTTAGCCACAAAGGCACACCTACATCCACATTGTTGTAGCACTCACTAAGAGTATTGGTACTCGGCCACCAAGTCTCTTCCGTGAACACAGTCACGGTCACCTTAGCCCCGGGTTCCACTAAGGAGCTTCTCCACAAAGAATGGGGTCTCCACGTCTCCCGCACAAAGTTGTCGTCGCCGCTCCACACCAAGTCGGAGGGTCGATGACATGCCAGCGAGCCTTCAAAGCTCCAAGGTGCCGGCACACCAAAATCTTCTTTTGGTTCACTCAAGAACTACAGCACAAAGGCTCAAAGCCTTGCAATCTCACTCACTAAGAGCTAATCCTTTACACAACACTCTCAAAGTGTGCTAAGGGTTAATGATATGAGTGCTAAGCTCTTGGATGGGTTGGAGATGTTATTGGGTGTGTTTGTGACTTCCTTGAACTCCAGCAAACTCCAAATGGCCGGGGGATGTCATATATATAGGCCTCCAAGTCGAACTAGCCATTTTGAGCCGTTACCCAACTTTCTGCGTATGCACCGGTGTATCCGAAGGTATAGCACCGGTGCATCCAGTCACTCTGAGCTTCAAGGTATCCGTTGGGGCTCTGACAGCTGACGTGGTGCCACCAGTTAGACCGGTAGCATGCACCAGTGCATCACCGGTTCATCCGGTCCTGAAGAGATCTTCAGCTTCTGTCTTGAGTTACACCGGTGCCTCGCTCCTGTGTATCACTGGTTCATCCGGTGCTGAAGAAAGTCTTCTTGCCAACTTGTCATGCTCTCTGGTGCATGACAATGTGCTTGCACCGACGCCTCAAAGTAGTACCACCGGTGTATCCGGTGCTACTTTGCATTTCTCCCCTGGCCTGGGCATTGCTCGGCCCATTACACCGGTGGTATAGCACCGCTGTATCCGATGCCAACCGGTTACACTGGTGCAGTGTCACCGGTGCATCCGGTACCACTGTTTCCTACTGAACTCGTCTAATTCAACGTTTCTTTGAGTTCTTTCTTCGTGTTTTGCTTTTCTTGGTCTTTTTACTTCATCCCTGGGATCTATAAATATTCACTTACAAACTCATTAGTCCCATTGATTGCGTTGTTACTCAATCACCAAAATCACAAAATAATGGCCTAATGAGGTCATTTTCCTTACAAAGGCCTAGCTACATTTCAATTTCAATGACTCGCTGCCAGATATGGAGGGCATCAGGAGGCAGTGATGGCTCAGCATTTGGTGGAAGCGGCAGACAGGTATGGCATGCAGAGGATCAGGCTCATTTGCGGCAGAAAGTTGTGCTGGCGCCGAGAGGTGAGCACTGCTGGTACCACCTTGGTGTTGACTGAATAGCATCACTGTCAGAGACTTAAGCATGCTTGCATTGAGTTTTTTAAACCCTCGTGTGTTGAAAGTGGTCGTGGCAACTGATGGCTGAGAGCATCTTTCTCCATGCTGCCCTGCTCTTGTGAAGGAGTTAATGTGCAAACTTGTTACCCGCTGATTTGATGAAGCAAATTAGGAGTACAAGTATACGATTTCATTAATGATGATTGCAGTATCCAGTAGGAAATTATTTGCAGAGCTATCAAATACTGGCTCTAGTAGAGTTATATGTGTAGTCTCATCCTCCATTCGATGTACCTCTGCTTTCTTTTGTTTAGTGGCCGTATCTTTGTGGGGGTACTTCTAACCATGATGCAAGAAACATCTAATGCCGATGCCATTTTTAAGTAGTTCAGATACGAGCATGTATGTTAACTTGGAAATTCCTTGTAGCCGCTTGTTCTTTCTTATAATCCATTTGCATTTCTATTTCTCTGGGTTGCATTTTAATTTTACTTGTAGCTACTTGGATGCATCTTTTGTTCAGTACAAAGTTTCATCCAGGTTCAAATAGGGCACAATTGACGACGAGGGCAATGTCTAATGAAGAGTTTCTTTCAGTTACTGGTGACAGATTTAAGTATATAAGATTTGAATAATTCTTCACAGTTGCATCTTGAATTGATGCAGATTTACAGGCGAGTGGAATGCTCTACAATCCTGGCATCTAAGAACTGTTCCTGTCCTGTTTTATTATTAACTTTCTCAAACTAGGCAAATGCCTTGCATGTTTTTGATGTCCTTTGCTTCCATGAATCTATAACTATTAATTTTCATAATTTGACAGGGTTCTTTAAGGACATGTGTACTATATGTCTATATTGTTCATGAGTTCATCATTACCGATGTTGAATCCCGCAATGAGGGGAGAAGCCCTAGGACTCCAGGAGGCTCTTCCAAAACTGGCGTATACAAGTAGTGGCCGTCCTGCCAGGTCATGCCGAGCATTTGTGGTTTTTACGTGGTTAATAACCAGGATTGCCAAGAAGTTGTGGGTTCAGTGTAGAGGCGAACCCAAACTGTTGAGGCACTGGTTTTGCTTGTTTAAATCCTTAACATCCAGGCCTCCTTTTTCTTTGGAAAGCAGATTTCCCGAGCAACTTTGCATTGGCCGCCCTTGCACTTATCACCCCCTGTCCAAGTAAGGCTCCTCCTGTCATCTTGTGAAGTTTCTCAACAATCCTAGCACCTGGCACCTATTAGTGTCCTGATTTCTCATTAATTTTCTCTAACAGATATATCGATTCAAGAATCGTGATGAGTGCTCATTATATTGATGAGTTGATAGTGTTATATTGATGATGTTTATAGTATTCGGTTATGGACTGACTGAGCGCAAACCAATTTCAGAAGGCCAAGATTGGACTGCACATGCAATTGACATACGCAAATTTCAGGTGTCACCACTTGTCTTTAGCAGCAATTTCCACTAAATCTGTACTGAGTTTTTTTGTCTCTGATAATATCATTTGTCATATTATTTTTGTATTTCTCTTGTCAGGAGATGTGCTGTAATTTTCCTATTCTGTTGTCATGTACTTATATGTTGGAGAAGCGTCGCCAGTATTTTCTTTTCAGGAGATATGCCGTAACAAATTTTATTTGTAACTATCTGAAACGTCAGTCAAGCACAGGGTTCACCTTACCGACGGTAAAGCGATTTTCGCCAACTAGCGGTATCGGTAAACCGGCGGTAAATCGCCGGAAACCGCTAGAAACCGTTCGAAATGACAATTCAAATTCAAAAAACCGGTAACCGTTGTTTACCGACTGGTAATCGATGTTTACCGACCGGTAACCGTCGTTTTTAACCGGTAAACACCGTATGACTTTGGAAAATTAAAAATTTTGGCAGCATTTCACCGTAATTTTGTAAATATCATTACTGATGGTATATATCAAACAATTATATAACATTTACACATACATAGAATAGAAGTTCATATCCATAAAAATAGAAATTCACATCCATAGTCCATATAGATCATCACAACAATAGTCCATGCAAATCATCACAACCATAGTCCTCACAAACCATCATCGTCAATATATATAATACATAGTAGTGGTTTCCAGTCCAAATGAACAAATGAACAAATGAAAATATATGTACATATTTGAAATATGAACACATATATACATATAGCTAAAATGAACAAATTAACATCCAACTACCATGAACAAATGGATCCATATAGCTAATATGAACACATGTTTTTGAATATAGCTACACAACAAACATCTAAAAATCAATGTAAAATCAAGAAATACTCACAATGCAGTGGTTTCCGGTCCAAACACGCCGATTTCCGCTCGGAAAATGCCGAATACCGCTCGGGATTAGAGGATACCGCTCGGGATTACCGGTGCGAAAGTTTTTTTATTTTTTTGAGTGCCCAAACAGTCAAATATTTGAACATGTTCTATATTAGAATGATGTATGTCATTTCTACTTTCTTACCATATTTTTTCCTTTTTTATTTCAAATATTTTTGAAAATTTTAAATTCGGGCGAAATTTTTCGAAATTTACCGCCGGTATGGGTTGCCGCCTAGTAGCGGTATCGGTAAAAATCGGCGGTAACCGGCGGTTACCGATTGGTAAGGAAAACACTGGTCAAGCATGGCTGAAGGTAGTGAATAACATATTTTATTACTGTGACACCTCAGGTGTCAGTACTTTTAAATACAATCAATGTACCTTAGTTAAAGTTAAAATAAAAATTGGAGAAATTAATTCAAAGAGAAAGGACCAAATAAAATACAAATCATACAAAAGAAATTAAAGGAAAAAGAGAAAGGAGTGAAAAGCTACTCAAAATTTAATTCAAAAATGTGCACAAAATTTTTGTTGGCTCATGAGAGGTGTTTCAATTGACATGTGCTCAATTGAACTTCAGCCAAAATCAAGTCAAAAACTGAATAAAACTAAAGTCCTTTTGTGCAAATATGTAAATGTACCAATAGTTCAAAATGTGAGTTTCAAACGAAAATTTGCATAACACAAAAGTTGTAGATCTTGAAAAGTTATGCAAAAATGGTATTCAACACTTTCCCATTTGAGCCCTCCAAATAGGAGATAATTTTTGTTTACCGAGAGGTCCCTGGAAATTTCAGAAATCGCAAAAGAGCCCCCATCTCCATCTCTCTCTCCCGGCTGGCTCTGTTTCGCCCGCCGCCCGCCGTACGCCGCCGGTGGACTTCGTCCACCGCGCGCCCGCGGCCAAATGGACCCGGGGAAACCTCTCCACGCCACCTGGCCCGCCCCTTGGCACCTCCTCGCGCGCACACGCGTCCCAGGCCGCTCCCGAGCCGCCACGACACCCCGGCCGGCGCAGCGCCGCTGCCTCCTCCGCCCGCTCGCCGTCGAGCCGCCCAGGACCAAATCAACCGCCCCCAGTCACTGCATTCCTCCCCCAGGAGCTCCTTGGCCTATAAAGACCCCCAGCACCCCACAGTTGCGCCCCTTCTCCCTCTTCTTCCTCCTCCCGCCGCTCCGCCATGGCCGCCGAGATCCAGCTCGCGCGGGCCGGCTAGCCCAGCCCCACATTGCCCCCTCCGACCACCACAGCAGCTTCGCCACCTCCCAGTTAAGCTCCACGCGCGCGGAATCGAATCCAAACCCCCTCCCGAAGTCGTTCCCCTTTTGCGCCGCCGCCGGCGAGCTCAGGCTCACCGCGGACCGGCCAGCTCCGGGGAAGACCGAGCCCGACAGCTACCCCAGAAGCCTCCACGAGCTCACGCGGTGCTCGTGCGCGCCTTGTTCCCCTACCCCGAGCCCTCCTTCACCTCCAGCGCCGGCGAACCGAACAACCGACCCGCCATCAACGCCGACGATCTTGAACCTGTGCTCCAAACGCTCGAACGTCGACCAAGGTAGGTGTTCCTCGATCCTTTCTCCCCCACGCGCCTCCCCGTGGCAGCCCCGGTAAGCCCTGCACCGCAGAACACCACCGGCAAGATGCCACGGCGGAGAAGGCCGGCGAAGGACCCGGTTGTAATTTGTTTTTTTCGTTTAAGGGTGTTTCTGCAAGTTTTTCAGTGTACACCAGTGAACTCCTAAAATGCGAAACAAATCACAGAAAAATCGGAAAAATGCAAACTCAACTGATCTGGATTCCATGTAACAAGATCTACAAATTTTGTAACATTCACATTTGCAGAAACTCAACCGAGTTTAATGTAGGGAAAAGATTAAGAAAACCACCTTATGTATGTTCATGAAGTTCTGCTCATCAAATGACCTTGATTTTTGGATATGTTATCACTAATGTAATTTTAAGATCACAGTAAAAAGATGACACCAACCCAAAACAGTTATCATGTTGGAACAATCAAGATTCTCTAATCTGTTGTTAGCTTTCTTGATTTAATTCTGGAAATTATGCACATGAACTTGCCCTGGAATTTTTACTGCGTGCATGTAAAACTAAAACACTGTTAATACCTAAATTTAGGATTTATTAAAGTTCATTTGCTATATACCATGATTTATGCTTGTTTCATCAACTTAATTCCTCATATAAAGTTCTTATGCTCAGAAAAATCCATGTTTATTTCTGGAGTCTCTTTTTAGCTCTGTGTTCCTGTCTAAAAATTTTGAGCTGCAGTTACTGAGTTTGGCTTTGTCGAATAATCATGCTTAGCATCTTAGGGCTAGATTTACTATTTTTGTTCTGAGTAATCTACAATGTTTCTGATCATTATTTTTGGGCATGATCTTGTTTAGAGTATGTTCTACCTGTGATAAAAAGTTCAGATGCAATACTGGTCGAATGCATCTTGAGAAATTCATGCAAACTCATGTTAAGTTAACCGAATAACTAATTTATCATAGTGAGTTAAATCTTGAAAAAATTTCTGGAGTATGTTTAACTCAGGACTAGTCTCTGGTAAAAATTTGAGAACCAAATACTTAGTAAAACTTTCTGTAGAATTAATCCTTGTTAATGGATTGCTGTTTTTAATCTTTTTATCACCTCTGCTATATAAGTGTATAAAATCTGGAAAAATTTCAGTACTGAGTTTATGCTTTGAAGTTGCTTGCATAAAATTTGTAGCACCAGAACCCATGTTGAACATTCTGTACAAAAAGATGAAGCAACTAGAGTAATCCATTTGCATGAATAGTTATAGTTTTTGCTCTATGGTAGATGCTGAAATTTATACCATGAATGTTCAAGTTTGGATCTGAGTTACTTTAGTGTTTCATCACTAGCTCTTTAGTAGTTGTGTTGTTAATAAAGAATGAAAGCATGCTATGTGTGAAATTAAAAATGAAAACCCAAAACCCCACTCATTCATGAAGAAACGTAGTTAGGTTTACTACTCTATAAATGACTGCCCATGAAATAAACTGTTGAAATCATCACTTAAGTAACTTTTGTTGGACTACAACTTTATCGTGAAGGAAAGAAATTGTATCCCTGAATAACTCAAAATCTTGCATTGCATATAGAAACGGTTAACCTCACGGACGGAGACTACGAACTGGTGCCCGCGGACTCTCGTACGGAGCAGGAGGTTAATCTGAACTGTACTAACTTGTCTCAAGACCTGGGCCAAGCCCCAGAAGCTTTTCTGCCAGACAGTGCCCAAGAAGGCAAGCCCCGGAGCATAATCCCACTAATTTTTCCGAATTATCATTCTGCTATCTATTTATTAATGTATGGTAATAGTTGGTTTTCTACATTTAAGTTCTCTAGGCGTTGATCGAAAACCCTAGATGCATGATCCATAGGAACCTATGTTTGATACCGGATCTCTCTATCGACTAGTTGCCATGCTAAATAGGTACGGTAGAAGTCGAGTGGTTTTCTGCCTCTCGCGAGCAAATAAGAATTGTACTGACTTTAATTCCTATTGAAATGTAAGGACAACGGGCGGGGTTGTGTAGTTGTGATACCCCGCTGGTGTAGTCAAAAATGGCTAAGGTCGAGGTGTGTGGCTCATTTCGTTAAGCGTTTGAAAGTACTAGCCACATACCGAGAAATATGGTAATCGGTAAGCTTAAGTACCTGATTGGACCGGCGAGTGGAACGATCTCGCACCCTCCTGGTAGAAGTAGGGTTTATTTTTATGTCGCGACGTACGGGTGCAGAGTGGTCGGACTCTGTAGTCGGGGAGGGTGTTCCGGATCCACGGACTGGAAAGAAAGGGGAAAAGTAGCGTGGGCGGGAGCGAAGTCAATCCTCATGCGTGTGGTCTAGGTTCCCCTGGCCAGGTTGAAATTCGATTCGGAATCGTCCGCCTCTCACGGCATGAGATTGCTTAATGCTTTCGGTCACATAGAGTAACAAGTGGAATATGATGATGATAATACTGCTGGTTGGTTAAATGGTTGCTCTACCATGTTTGAGTAGAGTTAGTTGCAAATTTAGAATGGTTAATTCCACTAGAATCTGGCTAAGTGAAACCTGAAAGTAAGGATCAACATTTAGCGGCATTTTTGGCAAACAAACCCCACCAACCAAAAAGCCTTGCATGTCTAGTTATCGGACTATGTTATATCCGGAGACGGGTCAGTCTTGCTGAGTATTAGTATACTCAGCCTTGCTTGTGGCACTGTTTTTCAGGTACTAACTTTGAAGATCTGTTTGCGAGTCTTACTTGGCCTTGTACTCTGCCTCCGGGTTGGTCTGTTGAGTGGGATGGCCCTTCAGCTGGTGCTAATCACCCTCCCGCTGAGTGACGCATTCGTACGGGCTTTACCGATGCGTCACGTTATTTTGTTAGTTATCTTTTAATGCTTCCGCTGAACTTTGAGACTTGAATAATTTGAGGAGTTGGAACTCCGTAGTACTTCGCTAGTCTGAACATGGTTTGTAATAAATTTTCTTTCCGCTGCAATCACTCTGAGATGTATGAGATAGTTTGTGTTGTAATCTCTGGGCTCACCTTCGTGTGGGTGTTGTCTGCTGATCCTGGAATAGCGTGGCTTTTATCGAGGCTTCACTCGAGGAACTAACGGTGAGTGCCAAATTGGGTCAGAGTTGCTTAGCAACGAAGATCAGTGCACCCGGGCCCAGTAGTTTTGGGTGGTTCCGCCACAATTACTATTCTTAAAAATGATTGATATAAATTATATCAAAGATAGGTAGAGTTTCGCTGGATTCGTGACAAAATTGTTTGCAATTGAGTTTGTTACGGTGCAGCCCTTTTGTCTCATTCTTGAAACACCTCTCTTTGTTGGTCTAAATTCGGTTGTGCGCTGGGCTGATAGCTGAATCTTTATGAACTCAGAAGTTAGCTGGAGCTGATGCGTTTTTGAAAAAAAAATCATCTCGAGGAACCATACGGGATGCACTGGAAATGTTCTTGATGAAAATTTGGCTCTTGGCACATGATTCACATGCTTTGGGAGCCAAAACGACTGAAGATCCACCTGTTCTGTTTGAGCAGTTACATCTCTTTTGTAATGGTATTGCGCAGATTGGAACATTACAAATTGGAATGGACAGGAGCCACCATTGAAGGTGCCATGTACGGTCTTTTATAATATCTTATTACTGTTATTAATTGGAGACTCTTGAAGCTTCCATGTGAAGCTACTTAGGATCTTAGGTGGATACTCTAAAGAAATAGAGAAATTTTAGAAATTCTCACAAAAATTAGAAACACACAGCCATCAATCTGACAACTCTAATCATAATAGTCATTGGATCTATTATCTTTTCTAATATATTACCCATCTCTGCTATTATGAAAATAGACTAAAGTAACCCTTAAATATGTATCTAAATTACCCACCTCTGCCATTATAAAAAAACTAAAGTAACTCTCTAACGTTCGTATAAATTAATGTCATTATAAAATAATATGATAACTCCCTAAATTTCCATATAAATTATCCAATTATAGTATTATTGAAGTTAAAATAACCTAAATTATATAATCATAAAAATATTAAAGTACACCAATATAAATTATTTTTATCATTACTAATATATTATCTAAGTTATTGTTTGTATAAAAATACTACCCACAATATGTGTTACCATGTATTCATGTATGATATAAGGGATAAGAATACCAATTCACAACCAAAGAGTTCAATTAATATATGTCAAACACACATTGAGGTGTCATGGAAAATGTAATCTATTGTAACTGGATAATAATAAATATGTATTTTAGAGTATGTGTTATAATATTTAATATATGAAAGATAGCATGAGATAGATAATTATAATTATTATTTGTAAATCTTATTTCTATATTAATTCTAATTAGCCCTTTGCGGAGCATGGGATGATAGGCTAGTTGTGCATAATAGGAAGAAAAGATCATGTTGCTCCAAAATCATACTCACTCCGTTCCAAGTTGTAAGTCATTCTAACTTTCTTGGAGAGTGAGAGTCAAAATATTTAACATTTGACTAAATTTATACAAGAAAGTACTAACATTTATGATACCAAACAAGTATTATTAAATTCTTCATTATATATACTTTCATATAGTATATCTGTTTGGTGCTATAAATCTTCATAATCTTTTTTACACTTTTGATCAAGTATAAAAATAATTTGACTCTACAAGAAAGTTAGAATGACTTACAATTTAAAATGGAGGGAGTAGTCATCATCACAAGAAGAGAAACATCGAACTTCTGATTGACACACACACCTTAATGCTGTAAATATGTTTTTTTCCCGAATCATTTCAGTTATTAAATTTCCACTCTTCCGATAGGCTATAAAATATACCTAAATGCTACACGGAGAACATCTACATTTAGCACAAATGGATAGCCCTCTTGTTACTTTATGGGAAGTAACAAAAGCGAGAGAGAAAAAGTAATTGTAGACTACACTATCTTCTCCGACAAAAGATAGACAGGAGGTGGGCGGGACAATCGGCGGCAAGGTCGCCACTAGCCACGAGTGGCGGCGTAGGCCGGTGGGGTTAGGGTTATGGGGTATCTAGGGTTAGGGTTGTGGGGAGGGGCTCCATGGCAGGCGGTCTTAGAGGGATAGCCATGGACGGCGGCCTGGCCTGGCGGTGGAGATGGGGTGTGGGCAGCAAGGCCGGCGGTGATGGCACCGCTGGCCGGGTGGTGGTGGACAATTGGTGGGTGGGGTCGGTGGCAAGGGCGAGCAATAGAGGCAGATGGGTTTGAAGAGGAGGGAGGGGAGGGGAAAGGGTTGGAGTGGCGGTTCTCATCGACGTTAGAGGCTGGGGATGGTGGCAGGCGGGGGCAGCCGCCATAGAATGGAGAGCTGGAAGGGGGGAGAGGGAGGAGGGAGGAGGGAGGGGAAGAGTGGGCGGTTCTTGCTGGCGTTGGAGGCGATGCCGGCAAGAAGGAGGTTGGGGTGGGGTCGGGGACGTGGCGGAGGTTGGAGAGAGCACTTCGTCGTACATAGGAAAACCAAACTGAACGAACTGGGAAGATGAGAGGATAAGGATGCCATAGAAATATTAACGGGTGCCATAAAAATGGAAAGCGCTCTCTCTCGTGGCCTTCTGTTCGCCTGGAATGATCAGCCGCCGCTTGTGGCTTATTTGCCATTGTAGCTACAGTATTTTTACTAAACAAGTCCCCCCCCCCCCCCCCCATGCGGCAAAACCCTCGCCAGCCGCCGTTCCGCATCCCCACCGACAATGCCGGCGTAGGCATCCGCCCCAGTTGGCGATGGCGAGCCCCGTTCCGCCTCGGCCATCGTCGGGGAGGCCGTCACGGGGCACAACAGACGGCTACTCGCGCATCAAGGATAAGCTCCCCACCGGCAAATCCATCCAGTCTCGCTCTTTCAGTGCGGGGGGTCGCCGCCGGTGCATCCTCTGCTACCCCAACGGCCAGACCTCCAACTGCGCCAACTTCATATCCGTCTACCTCCAGCTCCACAAGAGTGCTGGAGAGCCCGTGATGGCGCGAGCCAAGTTCGATTTGCTCGATCGGGATGGGAAACCAGTGCCATCAAACACCTGTACCACAACCCTGAGTGAGTTTTCCCCCGGCGGCTCAGGGTACGGCTTCTCTGAGTTCATTAACAGGGAGTTCCTGGAGAATTCGGAGCACCTCTCCAACGACTGCTTCAAGATCAGCTGTGACATCATTATTCCCGACGAGCTCCGCACGGAGAACAGGATTATTGCAGCACCACCGCTTGCTTCTTCTCTCGCAGTGCCACCATCTTACCTAGATCGGCATCTCGGCGATCTCCTCGTGAGCAAAGAGGGCGCCGACATCACATTCCAAGTCGCCGGCGAAGAATTCAGCGCGCACAAGTTTCTCCTCGTGGCCCGGTCGCGGGTCTTCAAGGCGGAGCTGTGGGGTGCCATGAAAGAGGGCGCCACCACCGGGGACTGCGTCCGGGTCGATGGCATGTTGCCTCAGGTGTTCAAGGCCTTGCTCCACTTCGTCTACACCGACTCGCTGCCGCGGATGGAGGAGCAAGAGGAGGCCGTGATGGCCTAGCACCTGCTGGAAGCGACGGGCAGGTATGACATGCAGAGGCTCAGGCTGGTCTGTGAGGATAAGTTGTGCCGGCACCTTGACGTGAGCACGGCTGCGACCACGCTGGTGTTGGCTGAGCAGCACCATTGCCATGGTCTCAAGGAGGCTTGCATTGAGTTCCTTGTATCTCATCATGCGCTGGAGGAGGTCATGCACTACGGGACATATTTGCCGTGTGCCAAAAACACACGGGAAAGGCTTTGCCGTGTGTAACACACGTCAAAAGCCCCATGGCAACCAAACATCGGCAAAGACAGGTCTTTGCCATGGGTTTTTTGTCGGGCACACGGCAAAGCTTTTGCCTTGTGCATAATCTGACACTCGGCAAAAAAAGGTGATCACGGCAGCTGACGGTGCCACAGGCTATTTGCCGTGTGCCGACACACTTGCACTTCCCGAGTTGACCTCGGAAAAGACTGAGGTTCGAATCATTTTCCCCAGCATTGTAACGAGGAGGTGGGTTATGCACGCTAGGAAGATTGTCAGCATAGTATTTTGATGTGAAGTTTGAGACCTCGTCCAGAATGTATGCCTCTGCGATGGAAGCTTCAATTTTGCATTTGTTTTTGCATTTAGTTCTAAGGACCTTCTGACATCTCTCAATTGAATATCACCAACGGTCCTGCGCGGGACCCCCCATTCGTGCCTCGTACGGAAGGTGCAAAATCATATGTTGCGTCGGATTGAAGAAGCCAGGTGGAAAGATCTTCTCCAACTTACAGAGCAACACAGGCGCCATCCTTTCCATTTCCTGAATTACGGTCATTGATACCTCCTTAGCACAAAGCTGGCGGAAGAAAAAGCTCAATTCTGCCAGCACTCGCCATATTTGATCTGGGAGGTAGCCTCGAACCATCACCGGAAGAAGCCGCTCGATCCATATATGGTAGCCATGACTCTTGAGCCCGTTGATTCGCATAGTAGACAAGTTCATTCTCCTTCTAAGGTTCGTTGCATACCCATCGGGAAACATTAAGGTTTGGAACCATTCTAATACTTCTCTCCTCTGGGGCCTGGTCAGCACGAATTCAGCCCTAGGCTTTCTCCATGACTTGCCGCCTCGGGGAGGCCTCATGTCTAGTTTTGGTCTATCGCATAACGTTTCTTGGTCCACTCTTGCCTTAACATTGTCCTTTATCTTATCTGAGATGTCCATGATTGTTCCGAACAGTGCCTCGGCGATATTCTTTTCCGATTGCATCATATCAATGTTATGTGGAAGAAGAAGATCCTGCATATAGGGTAGTCTCCACAAGCCAGACAAAACCACCACCTTCCGCATTGACCACGAGACCATCTAACTGAGCACGAATCTCAGCACCAGTCATCATATGCGGTGGAGGGTCTCTTACTTCAACACATTTCGTAAAGTTCTTCTTATCTCGTCTGAATGGATGGTCAAGAAGGAGGAATTGCCGAGTCGAATGAAGAATACTTGCCACCCTTCTGCAACCAAATGAATATCAGAGCTGCCTTGCCCACTGGGCAAGAAAACTTCCCGTGAACACACCAGCCACAGAATAGCCCATACGCTGGCATGTCATGCAGGGAATAGTGGTACCAAACATACATTCTGAAGTTTGTCTTTATAGCTCGGTCGTATGTCCATACCCCTTCCTCCTAAGCACGGAGCAAATCATCGATCAGAGGCTCCATGTACACACTCATATTATTACCCGGGTGTCCAAGAATTATCAACGACAAGAATATATTCTGTCATTGGAAGATGACGCGGGGGGAAGATTGAGGGGGATAACGAAAACGGGCCAACAAGTGTAAGGGGCACTCGACATTCCATATGGATTGAAGCCATCTGTAGCCAGCGCAACACGTACATTACGAGCCTCCTTAGCTTTCTGACGATGAATTCCGTCAAAATGGGTCCACGATTCAGGGATGTACAAGATTCTGAGGATTGTATCGAGTACCCATTTTGTGCCATGTCATCTATTTTGCGGATTCCTCGGTCATGAACAGCCGTTGGATCCTCAGAATCAGTGGAAGGTACCGTAGAATTTTCACGGGGACCGCGAGCTGCCTCTTCTGCCCATCACCAGAGTCTACTTCCACGAACCGAGAGGCTTCACACTTTGGACAATACTTTGCTCCCGCATGTTCTCTCCTAAATAAGATGCATCCGTTGGGACACGCATGTATCATCTCATATGGCATCTTTAGTGCCCGAAGGAGTTTCTTCGCCTCATACAAGTTCTTTGGAAGAATGTGACCTTCCGGAAGCAGACTGCCAATAACTGTCAACATAACGTCGAAGGCGTCTCGACTCAGGGAAAACTGGGACTTCACTGCCATTAGACGCGCAATGACATCAAGTTGTGAAACCTTGGTATGCCCATGAAGGGGTTCCTGTGCTGCAGCCAACATGTCATAGTATGCCTTCGCGGTTGCCTCTGGCTCCTCCTCCGTACGTCCTTCGTCGAAGTGTGCCTCATGAAAATCATCTAACATGTCTATGACCCTGGCATCAGAATCAAGATCATCGATGCGTTGCCTAATGACCTCATCTCTCATATGATTGGCTTCACCATGGTAGGTCCACCGGGTATAGTCTCTAGTAAATCCATGATTGAAAAGATGACTTGTCATCTCTTCCCGTGTCTGTCTACGTGTGTTTCCACATCTACTACAGGGACACCAGGTGCTTTTTCCTCCTTTGAGCTTTGAAAATGCTCTATTCAAGAATGCCTCGGTATTCTCAATCCAATCTGCAGTCACGTCACCCCCACGATTCCATCCCGTGTACATCCACGCACGGTCATCCATTCTCTAACATGTCAACGAGTTTTTTAATATCAAATACCCCGATTGCATCTACACGGTGTCAATATTTTCTACTAGGTTAGGATAGGTCCTAATCTCATCCGAGGATGCGTAGCTGGGGTCGGTTTCCATGCTCCGCTATGATCCGGGCCAGAATTTTGGCAGCGCCTCCCCGCTGTACTCCAAATATACGTCCCGAAATGGAGATTGTGTATCCGAAGAACAATGGGGACGGACTGCTAAAATTCTGTCCTGGATCAGAGTAGAGCGAGGAAACCGACCCAGCAACGCAACCTCAGGCTGTCCAAAAAATGTGGACAATTCGAAACAGATACGGTTATAGATATGCAACGATCTGCATATCTCCATCCGTATCTGTTCCGAACGGGAGACGCCTAACTGTTTTACGTGAACTTCTAAAAACTAATTAAGAAACATTCATAATTAAAACTCCCAAAAACTAATTGAATTTCCATACTAAAGAAACCAAACAACTAAATTAATTAAACTAAACTATAACTAATCTAATTGCATAAACTAACTAAAATAAACAAAACTACATAAAATAAAATAAACAATTAACTAAAGTAACTAAAAAACAACTAAGTTAACTAAACTAAATTAACTAAACTAAGTATTAAACTAACTAATTGAAGTACAAAATTAAACTAATTAACTAAAATAACAAACTAATCAAGAAACTAATTAAATTAACTAAAAATTTGCAAAATACCTCCGGAGGAGGGGGGAGGGGGGGCGCTCGCCGGCTCGGGAGTGAGCTCGCCGCCGTGGGAGCTCCGGCCGCAGCCTCTCCCAGAGCTCGGCCGTGCCGGCTCGGCACCGGAGGGCCGTGCGGACGGAGCTCGGGGCGGGGCGGCGACTCGGGGCGACTCGGGGCGGCTCGGGGCTCGAGGCGGCGGGGTCGGGGCCTGAGCTCGGGCCACCGGTTGGGGCGGTGCGGGCCTGCGGCGAGCTCGGGTGGCGGCGCGGCGGCGCCGGAGGTCGGGGCGGCGGCGGGGGAACGTGATGGCGCGGGACGACCGCGAGCTCGGGTGCCGGCCAGGTCGGTGATGGCGCGGGCCGGCGGGGCGGTCGAGCCCGGAGGTCGGGGCGGCAGCGCGGGCCGGCGGGGCGAGGCGTGCTGGCGGAGCGGCGGTGGTGCTCTGCGCACGCGTGAGTGAAAGAGAGTGAGAGCGAGAGAGAGCAGCTGGGCGCGCTCGGCCGCCTAAGTGAAAGGAAACTTTGCTGTGTGTTTGCCGTGTGCCAAGATCTGAAACACACGGCAAAGACACCCTTTGCCGTGTCCCTACCTGTAGCACACGGCAAACATTTTTTTCCAAAATTTTAAACTAAAACAATTACTATAAGCTGTAACTACCAAAAAAACATACAACTTAAAGTTAATAAAAATTATCACTATACTTTACAATGCCTTAATGACTACCCAAGCAAAAAAAACCTATTATTTTATGTGTTTGTAAGGTTTATTTAATTAATATCAACAAATACATCATTTCCAATTATTTTCTTCCATTATTTTATGTTACTCAACTTTTGCAAATTTTGTACGTGCTGGGCTAATCTACCTCAACATTTCATGCTCTTTGATTGTATTGGAAAAAAACTATTATTTTATGCAGTTATACCTCAAATTCAATAAAAATCTGTGATCTTGATTACTTTCAAAAAAAATATAATTAGCAAACTGATCAGAAAATTAACCGAATTATGATGTGAAACAACCTTAGCTGTGTTTTGCAAATAGAAAAAATTTCACAGTTCATCGCTAATTCATGTGTAATATTGAGTACAAATCTATATGACTAGTCATCAACTCTATGGATCTTCTTTGTAGATGTTTGGATTTATAACAACTGTACGAGAAAACTTTTGTGGAACATTCTAAATTTTTTACCATGGTATCCACACATGAAATAATGACAGCACGGCAAACCCATTGTTTGCCGTGTGCCCGTGGTTTGACCCACGGCAAACTGTGCGGCACACGGCAAACGCACGGTTTCCGGTAGTGATGGCAACGGATGGATTTGAGCATCTGGTTAAAAGCTGCCCTGGTCTTGTGAAAGAGATAGTGTCCAAGCTTGCTGCACGATGATACTGAGAAACAAATTGTGGTAACGAGCTTGGCATTGCAGTAATGGCAAATTGCATCAATAGGTGAATGAAAAATTAGTATGTTAGGTACCATTGTACCAATTACTAGTTCTAGTACTTACCTGCACTCTGGTCCTAAAACATATGCAATGTACCTCTGCCTTCTTTTTTTTTTGGGTAGTCGTATCCGGTATCCTTTGTGCAGAACTTCGAACTATGATGCAAAAAAGATTTTGCAAACGCCATGAGAAAATAGTTCATTTACAAGTTCTTCATTGTCATTTCATATTAGTTTTGATGCCTGCAAGCATTTCTACTTTTCAGGGTTGCATTGACACTAGTTTTACTTTTAGCTGCTTGGATGCATCTTTGTTTCGTTCAGTACAAGGCTTTATGCTGGTTCAGTTTGCTTGTGGCACAATTGAAGACAACAGCATCATCTACCAACAAAAATTTCAGGAAATTATTCACCCTTGCATCTAGAACTGATGATTATGTAGTACTTGGCCTGTTTAGAGGAGCTAAAATTGAGTGCTAAACTTCAGTACGTATTAGCACTCACACATGCTAAAGTTTATTGAGTCTTGGCTAAAGTTTAGCCAACCCCATTAGCACTCCCGTTTAGATAAGTTAGTACTAAAGTTTAGCACTTGGATCCAAACAGGTATAGAGAAAAAATGTATTCGAGGACAAAAAGATTTATAGAGGAAAATTATGCCCTATCTGCTTAGCACAATCAAATCCTAGTCTTCAAATTTTGGCTCATCTCAATCTGCTTCGACAGTAAACTACATATGTCCATACCGAACACTATCTCGAGGTTTAACTCAAGAAATGAATAAATAATTATGGATTCTTTGGATCCTAATTTGTTGAGGAAATTCATTCACATTAGTCTACTACATTCTAATCAGTTCGGGTTTTTCTTCTTTTGGTCTCTCTTTGACACCATCACTACCGGAAACCCGAACATTGCCGAGTGCCAAGGGGTTTGCCGAGTACAATTTTTCGGGCACTCGGCAAACAATCTATTTGCCAAGTGCCATCGAGAAAACACTCGGCAAAAAAAGGCACTCGGCAAACAAGGTTGTTTGCCGAGTGCCTAGAGGTTGCCACTCGGCAAAGAGGTGTTTGCCGAGTGCCAAGGGGTGGGCACTCGGCAAACATCCCATTTCTAAATTTTCTAAAATTTTTAAAAATAGCAAACAAAGTCTAAAAATTATGAGATTTGGCAAGATGTCATAATATCATATGTGTAGGTTGTGAGAAAAAGTTGAGGAGGTTTCGCACACTTTTGTCATGTACGTGCTTACAAACTGATACATCTCCAAAGAAAAATCATAGAGTTGAGAATGATCCGATAAGAATTGGAGTCAAATTGATGGTCGAATTGTTGTTTGAGTTCAAAACTTTTTGTATAGGCAATCGATAACATAGATTGCTTAACGTGAAATTTTGGTAATTTTTCAAGTCCATTTGGTATTTTTAAATTTTTTTTACTTAATTTTTTTTGCCGAGTGTATTTTATTGGCACTCGGCAAAAAGAGGCTTTGCCGAGTGCCATAAAAATACACTCGGCAAATCGTCTCGGATGAATTTTGAATTAGAATTTTTGGAGTATGTCAAATGACCTCGGATGAAGAAACTCACAACAACAAAGTTGTAGATCTCGAAAAGTAAAGAAACTTTGTAGGTCACAACTTTTTTATTTGAATGCATTTAGGATTTCAAATATGTGTTTGAATTTCTCAAATTTGAAATTCAAATTTGCAAACGACCTCGGATCAAAAAACTTACAACATCAAAGTTGTAGATCTCGAAAAGTTATGGAACTTTGTAGTTCAAAAGTTTTTTATTTGAATACGTTTAGGGCCTCAAACAAGCAATTTTATCTCGAATTAGTATAATATGTGGAGAATCAAAACAGAATTTAGACATATGTAATACAGGGTTGGAGTGGTAGAGGAGGCTACATGCGAAGCAAGAGGTCACGGGTTCGAATCAAGGCAGCCGCGTAGCACGCGATTTAACGCGAAATAATAGCGAGACTTGTGATTTGTGACATTGGATGATTGGTGTGATTACCGGGTGAAAATAAAATGTTTTGCTATTTTTAAACGCTGTTTTTCTAATCTGGTTTCGAAAAGTTTGCCGAGTGCTTTTTGACACTCGGCAAAGACTTTGCCGAGTGCCCGAAAAAAGACACTCGGCAAAGGTGCCTTCGCCGTCACTTTTTTTACCGAGTGCGGTTTGCCGAGTGCCACACTCGGCAAACCCTTTGCCGAGTGCAAAAGGGCCTTTGCCGAGTGTATTCGACACTCGGCAAACAAGGCCACTCCGGTAGTGCATGTGTTACAATGTTTTTGTGCTTGCTTTGTCACAGGATGAACTCCAATTTTTTTCTCTCCTTCCTGCCCAAATAAGCACACAGTTCAATTCTAAATCATTGAAAAAGATTGATATGAAACTAAAGAAAGTATATGTAATATTTCACTGCTATGATCACTGTTTGATTTTTTTAATACAATTGTTGTATCTGCTTCACTGATGTTCTCATCCTACAAAGTATGTATGTACAAGAAATGCCAATCAATCGAATCCAATAATATCACAATGATTACTGCACTGATTCCTTTTCTGGTTAATCAAAGAGGTATAATCCCATTGCTGCTTGGTAGCAGATTGCATTAAGATCCCAGTGTCGTTGCATGAGATGACTGCATTGTAAACTAATGGTAATTTGATCAGACTTGCCAATTTTATGTCGAATTGGCGCCCAACTCCAAGGAGTGGTTCCTATTACATCATATTCTCGGTGTGGTGTGAAAAACAATATTTACCATGCTTGCTCTTTCAGGTGCTGACCACTTTCCTGATTTGTCACTTTCTCTAGGAAACTAATGCATAGCTGGTCTGTACGTTCCAATGACTGCTCCTCTGCTATACTGCTAATAAGTTGATACTGTCATTTTTATGAGTGAAAAGTCCAATTTTCACTCTCGAACTATCGCAAAAGTCTGATTTTCAACCTTCAACTACAAAACCGGATAACATAGGCCATCCAACTGTCAAAACCGGGCAAATTTGGCCCTTGGGGTGGTTTTGAAGGTGGTTTTGCATTTTCTAAAAAAATTAAATAAATCCAATTAGATTTAAAAAATCAAACTAATTTACTTTAAATCAGAAAAATATGAAACTAGTACCAAAATTTTTCTAAAAATGTAACCTATCTATTATTGCTCCATTTGAATCTTAGTTGTTAAAAATAATAGGCATAATTGCAAGTAGCCAAATATTATGAACATAAAAAAATAGATCTGAATAGCTCACAAGTCCTGTGACAATAGATATGTTACATTTTTAGAAAACATTTGATACCCATTTCATAATTTTTTGACTTAAAATGAAATACTTATAATTTTTTTAGTCTAAAATTGAATATTTTTTATTCTCAGAAAATGGAAAACCACCTTCAAAACCACCCCAGGGGCCAAATTTGCCCGGTTTTGACAGTTGTATGGCCTATGTTGTCCAGTTTCGTAGTTGAAGATTGAAAACCGGGCTTTTGCGATAGTTGGAGGGTGTAAACCGGATTTTTCCCTTTTTATGATGTTGATAGTGTTGTTCAGTTAAGGACAGACTAAGCATAAACGAATTTCAGAAGGCCAAGATTGGACTGCACAAGCTGTTTGACATAAGCCATTTTCAGGTGTTGACCACTTGTATGCAGCAGCAACTCGTCAGCAATGTGGATTTGTTTTTTTTTCTGTCTTCTCCTCTCCTAACGCCATGTGTCATATTTATTTTTTATCTTCTTGCCATGGGATGTTCTTTAATCTTCTTCTTCTTTTACCCTGTCCTGAAATAAATGAATGGCATGGTTAAGCCAAACATAGGTAACATTTGATTGCAATTCCTTGAAAAAAATTAATGAAACATTGAAATAAGTTTGTCTCTTGTAGAAAAATGGAATTTTATGGAACAAAACTTCGTAGACATCAGACCTGGGCCAGGCCCGAAGCGAGGTTGCATGGCGTTCATCACCTCCAGTGTGGTGGGCCAGACAGACGGAATGGGCTGGACTGGGGCGGCTCGGCCCATCCAGCAGCATCTTCAACCCTCGAAAACCCTCTTCGGCCGCCGCTCCAGCTCTCGCGTCCCCCCCGCCATGCCGACTCCCGGATCCGGCGCCGCTGATGCCGACGATCCCAGCTCCGCCTCGGCCATCGTCGCGGGCACTGTCACCGGGCACCACGTCCTCCACATCGAAGGATACTCGCGCATCAAGGAGGAGATACCCAATGGCGACTACATCAGATCTCGCCCGTTCAGGGTTGGAGGTCGCTCCTGGCGCATCTGGTACTACCCCAATGGCGACCTTCCCGATTGCGCCGATTACATAACCGTCTCCCTCTCCCTTGAAGCGAGTGCTACCGGGCCTGTCAAGGCTCGAGCTAAGTTCAGTTTGCTCGATCAGGCCGGGAAACCCGTGCTGTCTCACTCCAACGACACAGACCTCTACGGGTATGCCCTCGGTGGTCCTGGGTACGGCATCTGTGACTTCATCAACAGGGAGTTCCTGGAGAAGTCGGGGCATCTCAAGGACGACTGTTTCAAGATCAGGTGCGACGTCATTATTTGCGAGAAGCTCCGCACCGAGGACAGGGCGGTCGCACCTGCGTTCATCGATGTATCAGCGTCAGACATCTTCCGGCACCTTGGTGATCTCCTCAGGTCCAAAGATGGCGCCGATGTCGCGTTCCAAGTTGCTGGTGAGACATTCAGGGCGCATAGATTCATTCTGGGAGCGCGGTCACTGGTCTTCAACGCCGAGCTTTTCGGCGCAATGAAAGAGAGCACCACCTCAGGGGATGGCATACCGATTCATGGCATGCTACCTCAGGTGTTCAAGGCCTTGTTACATTTCATATACACTGACTCTCTGCCAGAGATGGAAGTGCAAGAAGAGGCTATGATGGCTCAGCATTTGTTGGAAGCTGCAGACAGGTATGATATGCTGAGGCTCAAGCTGATTTGCGAGGACAAGCTTGTGCAGGCACCTAGATGTCAGCAACGCCGCAACCACGTTGGTGTTGGCTGAACAACACAATTGCCAGGGACTGAAGGTGGCTTGCATTGAATTTCTCAAATCTCCTGATGTATTGGAAGGTGTCATGGCGACCGATGGCTTTGAGCATCTAACCAGAAGCTCCCCTGCTCTTGTGAAGGAGCTAATGTCCAAGCTTACTACCCAATCACGCAAAAGAAAATTAAGTACATGAGCCGTTGGCTTCAGTAGTGACTATCCTGTAAGAAATTAATGTCTAAGCCTAAGCTATCAAATACAAAGTTTAGTAATTTGTGCAGTCTCATCCTCAAAAGTATGTAATATACTTCCTTTTATTCTTTTGTTCGGTAGTCATATCCTTTATGGCAAACCTCTAACCATGATGCAAGAAACAATTTTTGCGATGCCATATGCAGTTAATTTAGTAGTTATGAGACTTCACAGCAAGTAACACAAGTTGTTCTTTTGTATGATGCTGGCAATCTAATCAATTTAAGGTTGCACTGCGAAAAGTTTTATTTTTAGCTACTTGAATGCATCTTCATTTAGTAGAAAGGTTCATGCAGTTTCCAGTGTGACATAATTTAACACATTGGTAATATCAGTGTTGAGGACGGAGTCTTTTCAGACACTGGTGAACTTACTACCTATGAAAGTTTCAGAAAGTTATTCACACTTGCATTCTGAAGTGAGGATTATACACGTGGAAGTTGGAATGCTCTATAATTCTAGCACTCGACGCTTTTTCATGTACTGATGTATCACTAAGTTTCTCTAGAATGCATGGTATGTCACTATTTTTCTATGTCCATAGTTTACATGAGACTTTGATTCTGTCATTTTTTGTTATTTGCATGAACATACAGAGTATGCTTATGAAGCAGATTAACCTGAGCCAATTCGAGGATGGCTTAATATGCCTGTGCTTGGCAGGTATAAACCAATTTTTCACTACATCTTGTCTGCAGCAGCCACTTCTCAGCAGTGTTGTTATGGACAGATTGAGCCTGTTGATCAAGCAGATTGGCAATGACATAAGCTCACTTTGGAAGGTTGTGATTAGACTGCAGAAGCATATATCAACCCAATTTTCACCATTTCTACAGTGTGTTTTTTCGTTTGGCCCTTAAGCAGCACTTGTCATTTTTGTACCGATTGTCATATTGTTTTTGTATTGCTTGTGAAAATGTCTCCTGTCATTTCATTATAGTCAATTATTCTTTCACTCGATGCTAGCTAGCAGCCAAGTAACTTTCAGGTTGCACTGAGATTAATTTTTCCTTCAGCTACTATTTCCTCTGTTCAGTATAAAGGCTCAAGCGCTTTCAGGGAGGACTACGACTACGAATTCTGTTCATCAGGAATAGCAAAGAATTCATTGGGCCTGTATGTTCTAGATCCTTAGCTTCAGTGCTACTCATCTGGTTGTGCTGCCTGATTCTGCGTCTGTCGAATTCCCTTGTTGAAACCTGCTCTTTGTTGTTCGGTTACAGGGATGTGGAAGTGCTGCTAGATTGATTCATCTAGTATATACTCTGCAATGGAAGTCTTTTCAGCTACTCACTGCTGATGGATTTTGCCTGAAAGATTTGGGAAGTTATTCACGCTTGCGTGTCCTGATATATTACTTACTTTCTCTAGCAAATAAATGCATGCCATGTTAGTGTTATAGTGAATGGTTTTCCATGGGACCTTGAATCTGTTATTACGATTCGTTATATGCATCAAACCGATGGAGAACGTTATTGAAGCAGATTGAGCCAATTCAGGAATGTCGTTGTTTACATGTACTAAGCAGAAATAATAATAAAATCAAATTTCTGGCCACTCACTTCCTAGAATGTGTTATATTGTTTCGTATCTGCTTGTCAGTATATGTCATGTAATGATCATAGGTCCTGTTTGGATTGTCTAGAGCTAAAATGTACTAGTCCTGACTAATGTTTAGACCAATTAATATATTTAGCAACAAAAGTTTTAGTCCAAGCCTGATTGGGATCCATGACTAAAGTTTAGCGTAATTAAGAAATGTGGCGCTACCGGTGGGGAAAGGGATAAAATTGAGGGTACTTTGATCTTTTAAGGTGCTAGTTCCCATTAGCACCCATTGCATCCACTTCGCATCAGCATCCACTAAGCTTCTCTGTTCCAACTAAAGCTTGTGTAACTACTGACATTGTGTTGAGCCGCACTAGCCTGCATGTTATAGGAACCTTGGTAACAACGGCATATGTACAAGATAAACTTGTGGCACCAATTTTTAGCATCTTCCTGGTCCTGCTCCTGTGGAGTTAATGACCGAGCTCCTACATGTTTACACAAGAGAAGAAAATCAAGGACATGCACCTATGGTTCAAGTGACATCAAAGGATTATTAAGCTATTGATTTATTAAGGTTTGAGTGATATCAAAGGATAAGCGAGTAAGCTATCAATTTCTCACATAACAGTCCAAGTAGCTATATGTAGTCTTATTCTCCAAAGTCTGCTGGGCAGCTCTGTATTTTTTTTTGTTTGCTACTGCTTTTTAGTTTTTGTTTTGGGAAAAATGTAGGCAGCAAACTTCACAGCAATCGAGGGGCTAAAAAAATAAAGCTACTATACAAAAGAATTTAACCATGGAATTAGAGGTTCTAATGGTTCCCTCGTTCTTTGTTGCCGTATAACATGCATCATCCTAAAAGCTAGTTTTCCAACATAAAAAACATAGGAATTTGTTGTATTCTTCTTCCTTCTCTTAATGAAAAACATGCCTAGGCATGTTCGTGGAAAAAGAAAATAACCTTGGCAGCTGCTCTCTGAAAACATCATTGCCAAGCAGTACATGCCATCATTCCAAATTAAATCATGTTGTTGCCACTCATTATCTAAAAAATACCTGCATACTAACCTGCAACTTAGGTCGTGTCCAACACGGCCGACGATATTACAGGCTTTTGCAAAACTTACCGCACCAGCGACTATTTCGTCTCTAGCTTATAGTTTATTGCCACGATCACCTTTTGCATTCTCGAGACAAATTGGAACTCTTCCGTGCTTAAGGGTGTGTTTAGTTGGTGAAAAAGTTTGGGTTTTGGTACTGTAGCACATTTCGTTATTATTTGACAAATAATGTCCAATTATAGACTAATTAAACTTAAAAAATTCAGCTCGTGCTAATCAGTTAGACTGTGTAATTAGTTATTTTTTTCAACTGCATTTAATGCTCCATGTATGTGTCCGAAGATTCGAGATGGGTACTGTGCAAAATTTGTTGGGAACTAAACTGGGCTAGTTTGGTTTTGTTCAATACTTGAATGGTTCAATGTACAGTTCTTTGCATTGGACAGGCATTTCAATCTCACCAACCTTGTTCATCTGAATTCTGAAAACAAGATTTTTTTTCTGCTTTCTTCCATATCAGAGCTCTGGAAGGATGAAACTCGACCTGAGCACAGGACCTTCTTCCGCCGTCGGATCCGCTTCGGACGGCACCGGTCGCCTCAGTCCTACTATAGTCCACATATGGCCCACTTGTCATCCTGTCGCTAAGGGCAACTCCTGTTGGGACTGATCAAGCCGATCAGCCTCTCACTCACAAACTCTCTGCACTAATGCAAGGAAGCACTCCTTGCTAGCTTCTCTCGGTGGAACACAGGGACACACAAGAAGAGTTTTGCCGCACTGCACACTGCACACTAGTGCTTTTCTCTTTTTTTCACCACACTTAACATAATGATTACAGAGATTTAAATAGCACTCTCACACACGCACCACGTCCGGCCACACGACTCGGCCAGGCATTCCGTGATTTCACCACTACCTACATGCAAGCCACTACTTGCATGCCGATCACCACTAACACATGCAGGCAGCCATTAGCTAGTTGATCCACTTTTCACGTCACTTGCATGTTCACTTGACTTGGCCGCACCTCCAAGCCACCATGCACCAGCATGCAGTCACTAACATGAAGATCGCGGCCTCGCTAACCAAACTAACTCATGCATGCACCTGCTAACACACTAACACGACACGACTAATGACTCACAAAAGGATAAGCATCAAGATTATCTCTAACAATCACCCCCTTAATCTTGATGAATTTATTTTGCACCTCCTCGTTGGGCTTCAAAGCAGCGTGGGTTCGTCGTCGGCGTCCGCCACGGCGAGTTGTGCCACACCCTTCATCACTTTCTTCACTGCAGCAGGACACTCATCGGCGAAGTGTCCGAACTCACCACAGAACTCACCACAGTTGCGGTAGTCGATCTTCGACTTGTCGAACTTGCCGTGGTACTTCTTCTTGTCGCTGCTGCTGGAGCCTTCACCACGTAGCTTCTCTTCAGCGACTAAGGCCTCCCACTCAGCACGTGTCAGCCGTGGTTCGGCACACGCGGCCAACAGCTGCTGCTCCCCCTCCCTATCACGACGCCGCCCCTTTGAAGACTCCTTGAACGCCCTCAAGAGCCCGATCGTCTCCGTCACCGACATCACAGTCACATCCCCCCATTGCTCGATGGTGCTGATGAGGGGTTGGAACTTGTCGGGGACCGAATACAGGAGCTTTTCGACGACAGTGGTCTCCTCCACTTTCGTGCCGAGAGAGCGAATCTCGTTCACGATCGTGGTAACCTTCAAAGCATAGTCATTAATTTTCTCAGAATCACCAATGTACATACCATCAAGCACCCTCTTGAGGGTCTCCTCGGGCCTTCTTGACACGCTGTTCACCCATGTTCATCTCCTTGAGAGCATCCCACGCCTCCTTGGCCGTCTCGTGCTCGGAGATGCTCATCACCACAGCCTCCGGCACAGCTTGGACAATGGCGGCGAGAGCCATTTGGTCCATCTTCTCATCAACGCCTCCCTTGTTCACCACGGCAGCCCACACACCTTGGGCGCGCATGAAGATCTTCATCTTCACAGCCCACACGCCGTAGTTGTTCTCAGAAAGCATGGGGTAACGGAGTGTCACCCCCGCCTCCTTCACTTGCTACACCACCAGCTTGTTGTCGCTGTCGTCGTCGCCGTCAACACCTTTGCCAGGACGGCGGCCCGGCGGCGTGTACGCTCCATCCCCAGTCATCTTCTAGGCTCCGATACCACTTGTTGGGACTGATCAGGCCGATCAGCCTCTCACTCACAAACTCTCTACACTAATGCAAGGAAGCACTCCTTGCTAGCTTCTCTCGGTGGAACACAGGGATACACAAGAAGAGTTTTGCCGCACTGCACACCAGTGCTTTTCTCTTTTTTTCACCACACTTAACACAATGATTACAGGGATTTAAATAGCACTCACACACACACCACGTCCAGCCACACGACTCGGCTAGGCACTCCGTGATTTCACCACTACCTACATGCAAGCCACTACTTGCATGCCGATCACCACTAACACATGCAGGCAGCCATTAGCTAGTTGATCCACTTTTCACGCCACTTGTATGTTCACTTGACTTGGCCGCACCTCCAAGCCACCATGCACTAGCATGCAGTCACTAACATGAAGATCGCGGCCTCGCTAACCAAACTAACTCATGCATGTACCTGCTAACACACTAACACGACACGACTAATGACTCACAAAAAGATAAACATCAAAATTATCTCTAACAACTCCAACCGACTTCTCAAATTTGAGCCCCTATTCTTCTATATGAGGATCTCTCATCCAAATTTTAACCCCTACTTTGCTTTGTACTCCAACCGAACTCTCATATGTCTTTCTATATCTTATTTTCCTATTTCTTTATTGATATCATGTAACTAACAATCTAAGCTTTGTACTCCACATCGACGGCTACTCGCGTACCAAGCAGGAGCTCCCCACCGGCAAATCCATCAAGTCTCGCCCTTTCAGAGTCGGGGATCTCTCCTGGCACGTCAACTACTACCCCAACGGCCAGACCTCCGCGTGCGCCGAGTTTGTTTCCGTCTTCCTCCACCTCGAAGGGAGCGTCGCGGCGCCCGTCAAGGCGACAGCCGTGTTCAGCCTGCTCGATCCGGCGGGGAAGCCGAATTGCAGTTGCAGCTGCGCCAAAACCGTAGCGCGAAGCGAGTATTCTGGCGTCCATGGGTACGGCGTTGACAAATTCGTCAAGACGGAGTGGCTGGAGAACTCCGATTATCTCTTGGACGACTGCATCAGGATCAGCTGCGACGTCATTATTTCTTAGGAGGAGCTCCGCGCGGAGGACAGGATTGCCCGCACGTCTCTTGTGGTGGTGCCACCGTCTGATCTCAATCAACAGCTTGGTAATCTCCTCACGACTGAAGATGGTGTCGATGTCACGTTCCAAGTTGCTGGTGAGGCATTCAAGGTGCATAGGTGTCTTCTTGCTGCGCGGTCCCTAGTCTTCAAGGCACAGTTGTTAGGCGGGACGAGGGAGAGCATCACCGCAGGGGATTGCATCCGGATTGATGATATGTTACCTCAGGTGTTCAAGACTTTGCTACACTTTGTCTATACTGACTCATTGCCGGAGGCGGAGATGGAGGAGCAAGAAAAGGCTATGATGGCTCAGCATTTGTTGGAAGCTGCGGACAGGTATGATATGCAGAGGCTCAAGCTGATTTGAGAGGACAAGCTGTGCAGGCACCTAGATGTCAGCAACGCTGCAACCACGTTGGTGTTGGCTGGACAACACAACTGCCAGGGACTGAAGGAGGCTTGCATTGAATTTCTCAAATCTCCTGAGAGCAAGTATTATAGTGCCAGCAAAACCGGCGGAGAGCACAGCCACGTCAGAAAAATCACTACCGGCAGAGAGAGAAAAGGAGAGAGAGAGTGTGGAACGGGCGGCTCACCACACGCCGGCTGAAGTGGGCGGATGCAAGCACGTGCAACTTCCATTGGCTGAGCTGCTGCTGCGGTAAAAGCTGATTCACTACCGCTGCCCACTACTACATTAAACACTCTCCACGGTGATTTTCATTCAGCTGGCAGCGGGCGGTACCATAAGCCCTGCTCTGATGCACTAGAAGCAGTCATGGAAACTGATGGCTTTGACCATCTGACTAAAAGCTTCCCTGCTCTTATGAAAGAGTTAATTTTCAAGCTTGCTAGCCATTCACGCAAGACAAAATTAAGTACATGAGTCTTTGGCTTCAGTAGTGACAGCTGTGACTATCCTGAAAGAAATTAATGTCTAAGTCTAAGCTTTCAAATACTAATTTTAGTAATATGTGCAGTCTCATCCTCAAAAGTATGTGACTACCTCTTTTAATTCTTTTGTTCGGTAGTCATATCCTTTATGACAAACCTCTAACATGATGCAAGAAACAGTTTTTGCATTGCAATATGCAGTTAGTTATGAGACTTCACATTAAGTAACCCAAGTTCTTATTTTGTACGATGCTGACAAACTAATCAATTTCAGGTTGCACTGCGATAATTTTATTTTTAGCTACTTGAATGCATCTTCAATTAGTAGAAAGGTTCATGTAGTTTTCAGTGTGACACATTGGTAATATCAGTATTGAAGGAGTCTTTTCAGACACCGCTGAAATAAGAAAGTTGTTCACACTTGCATTCTGAAGTGAGGATTATACACGTGGAAGTTGAAATACTCTATAATTCTAGCGCCTGACACTTTCATGTCCGGATGTATCACTAAGTTTCTCTAGCAAATAAATGCATGGTATGTCACCATTTTTCTACATCCATAGTTTCCATGAGACTTTGAATCTGTCATTATTTGTTATTTGCATGAACATGCAGAGTAAGTTGATGAAGCAGATTGACCTGAGCCAATTCGAGAATGTCATAATATGCCTGTGCTTGGCAGGTATAAATCCAATTTTTCACTACATCTTGTCTGGAGCAGCCACTTGTCATCAGTGTTCAGTTATGGACAGATTGAGCCTGTAGATCAAACAGATTGGCAATGACATAAGCTCCCTTTAGAAGGTTGTGATTAGACTGCAGAAG
This sequence comes from Panicum virgatum, assembly GCF_016808335.1. Classification (NCBI taxonomy): domain Eukaryota; kingdom Viridiplantae; phylum Streptophyta; class Magnoliopsida; order Poales; family Poaceae; genus Panicum; species Panicum virgatum. Next base: position 28,180,983 of record NC_053153.1, on the reverse strand, counting down.
CATATATCAGCCCAAATTTCACCATTTCTGCAGTGTGTTTTTTTTCGTTTGGCCCTTAAGCACCAATTGTCATTTTTGTACCGATTGTCAGATTGTTTTTGTATTGCTTGTCTTGAAAATGTCTCTTCTTTTAGGAAACCATCACATGCACTGGCTTTTACGAGAGATTAGAGAAAAATAATTTCTTTATGAGCTGTCTTCTAATTATTTGTTCTGAACAAATTTGTGACTTAGCTGTAGTTCTCGAACATGCTTATATTAAAATAAACCTACAAAAGGGAACAAATTACATCTTGGGGAACTTTCACTGCATTATTGAAAAAGCTTGATATGAAATTAAGTTCGTGATTAATGCAATTTTTTCACTTTATTTTCACAGCGAAGTAATATGAAATAAAGTTCACCACATGGCGTTTCTACTAACATGAAATTATGTTTATGATAAATGCAACTTTTCTCTTTATTTTCACAGAATAGTAACATGAAACGAATTTTACTGCATGCCTTTTCCACTTCAACGTTTGCACATATAGTGATCTCAAGTGTAAAAACCATCAAATGTATCTCAAGATCGATACAAGTTGTTCAAATTGGAATCACCATACCATTCTCCTTATCATTACAATACAAGTGAACAGAAGAATTAACGTATTCTATATGAAGAAATAAGAAATTCATTGAGACTTAGGTGCTGGGCCACAGATGAAGAAGGGCAGTTTCTTCGCCTGCCCTTTTTCAGCTCAAAATAGCATCAGTCTTCAGGTGAAAACACAGAAACGTACCTCTTTTTGTGATCAGTGAGCTTAATTAGTTGTGGGCTGAGCAGATGGCTGAATCTTTAGATATCGACAGCCTCAGTACTGGAAAACCTCTGTACTGGAAATTAGAACTTGGAAGGGATGGAATGGGAGTCATCTCTGAATATTCCACGGGCCCATTGTGCTTAATGGGTTAATCAACCACATGCCAGTTGTAGTTTTATCCATAGGTATATTGTGCCTAAGGAGGTATCATCAATCTGATATTGTTAACATAAAACTGGTCCAGTTTATTTCCGCTTCTCTTAGCCATGTTTAGATTATAAGCTAAATAAGAATTTTCTTGCTTATTGTCTTATCGTTTCTCGTAGCACAAATCTCTGAAGCGGCTTATCATAGAAATGAAACTAAGTGGGATATTTGGTGGTATTATTGCTTATTTTCACCGATAAGCCGATTATAATAAAAAAGTTGAAACAATTGAAAACAATTTTCACCAAAGTTAGGCCCACCTTACCTCTCACGGAGGACCCACTTGTCAGATCCAGAGTTTTGACGAAAGGGGGTGGAGACCCATTTTTTGATAGAAGCAAAATGTTTCTACCAAAATCCTAATATTTTTTACACCAAGCACTTTCATCTACCCACCCTTGTACCTACTTATTACTTTCCATTATTTGTATACCAGGCGACAATAATATTTTAGTAAGACTTATTGCTTTCCATTGTTTGTATACTAGGCGACAATGATATTTTGGTAAAACTTGTTGACATCCTAAAATCTCTCTATTTCTTTCCTTTTGGTTGTGAGGTGATTATCCTTCCTTTTATTTTTGACATCCTTTCAATATTTGCCTCATCAATTAAGGAAACATATTAGCAAGGGATTGGCCGGCTATGTAGGGATAAGAGGTCGGATTTGTGTTAACCTTCCAATATTGTCCCATCAATTAAGGAAACAGATTAGCCAACTATGTTTTCTATCCTTATACTTACCATTGATGCGGGTGGCTCCATGTGCATATATATATATACAGGTAATAGCATTCATGTGTCACACATAGTGCAGGCGCATTCCTTTCAACTCCAAAAATTCTTGGTAGTAGTAGTAGTAGAACATGGTTGATGCCCTTGAGATGCCACATGGTTCACGAGTCGGCTTGATCGTGGTTGTGCTTCTATCGGCCCTGTGATCCCGAGGTGTTGTTTGATCTGTTCTTCACAAGGGAGATATATCTTATGGATTTCTAAGTTTGAATTTTAAATTTTTCTATGAATTATTATTGATTTTGGTATTAGGTATGTAAATAGTATTTTTTTAAAAGTTGTATTAGATTCCTACGCATTTTAACAGATTTTGACCAAACAATAGGTGCCAAACTCATTGATGCTGAACTCCGCAATAACTTCATGATGGTCATCAGAGTACTTGCCAATCGTGATAGAGGTGAATCAAATCATCACATTGCTGGCATTCCATTGGTGTAATTTATATTTTATGAACTTTCCTTTAGCACACAATGCTTTCCTTTACACATAAATTGACCCATAATTCATGTCATTTTCTCTTCTGAAAGGATAATAATTGACATCATTGTTTATGAAAGGAAAATAAAGACGTGTATTAACGTATTACTTTCCTTTAGTATACATATACTTTCCTTTGCACATGCGTTCACCCATAAATCACGATATTTTTTCTTTTAGAAAGATAATAATTGTCATCATTGTTTATGGAAGGAAAAGAAAGATGTGTATTATTTTTAGAAGAAAAATAAATGACATCATTGCTTGATGGTTTTGGAAGGATATTAATTGACATCATTGTTTTATAGAAGGAAAAAAAGATGTGTATTATTTTTGAAAAGAAAATAAACAATATCATTGCTTGATGGAAGAAAAATTAAATACGTGCCTGTGGCACGTACATCTTTCCTAGTAATAAAAAACAAACAACACATCACACAACTAATTGGCAACTGCCCTGATAACTTTTTAGAAGGATCTGAGACTGAGGTCCTATTTGGAGGAGCTAAAGTTGAGTGCTAAACTTTAGCACATATTAGTACTTATAAAGAGTAAAGTGCACTGGCGGTCCTCAAACTAGTGCCCGTGTGTCAAGCCGGTCCTTAAACTCGCAAAACGGTCATTTGGGTACCTAATCACTGTTCTGGTGCCATCATGGTCCAACCGCAGGCCGACACGCATGCAATGAAGCAAATAAGCCCCTCCGTTAGCTCTCATCCGATAGACTCCGTCTGGGGCGCCGTTAGCCTTTCCGTATCATCGCCACCCCTCCCCTGTAGCGCCATCGCGCCTCCATGTCTTCAGCGCCGCCAGCCCGCCATGTCTGCAGCGCCGCCGGCCCGCCATGTCTTGCGCGCCGCCCCTCCCTGGAGCGCCACGGTGCCTCCATTTCTGCAGCGCGCGCCGCCGGCCCACCATGTCTGCAGCACCATCGGCCCGCCATGTCTGCAGCGCCGGCGGCCGACCATGTCTGCAGCGCCGCCCCTCCCTAGAGCCCCACCGACTGTCCATGCAACGCCGCCGCTCCACGTCCAATGCAGGCACATAACAGAACGGCAACAAGTGCATCAACATGTAGACATTCAACAACAGAACAGAGCAACACGTATGAACTGAACAAAGCAATAGAACAGAGCACATTGAGCAACAGAATCACATTCAGCAACAGAAATGCATATTCAGCAACAAAAGCTTTTAACAGCCAACTCCTAACATAAGTATATGTGCATCTTAACAGTTTGATGCTTACAAACAGTTTGATTCTTACAAAAGATAGAACAACAATTTGATTTCTAACTCTTCCTAAAGAGTGCTTGTGCCTTCACTTTGCTGGTTTCCAGATTTCTTTCTAGCCCTTGGCTTCTTTGTTGGAGGTGATTTCTTTGCAGCAGGTGGCTTCCTCTTCCTACATGTTGCTGCTGCCCTCCCAGCCTTGGTGCTTGTAGTCATTGTTTGTGGCCTCTGGACAGGCTGGCTTGACTGTATGAACTGATTGTCAGGCAAAGGGCCTAGTGCCTGTGACTGCATTGATCCTATGGTGGGCTGTGACAACATTGCATCCAGCAAAGTGATAGATTCTTGTGTGTCTTGCACATCAACAGGTTGTATGAACACCTACAAAAGACGAGCAATGACTTGTAAAAGAGCTAAGTAAACTGAATAATTGTAACACCCTAATTTAAATTTCAGCATTTATTAATAAATTTAAATGGCTTTATTCAAATTTCTAAGGTTTATTGTGTTTAGTTGGCATTTAATCTAAATTTTTGTTCCTCAAGTAATTAAAAATTTGTCTAAGTTTAAAAATTTGATGTTGCATTCATGCTGGTGCATGGTTTTAATTATTTGAGTGTGGTTTGAATTCAAATTTGTATTTGAATTCAAACTTTGTTTGATTTAGATTTAGAAAAAAAATAGAAAGAGAGAAATAGAAAGAAACCCATAACCCAAAACCCAACAACCGGGCCCAACCCAACTCCTTCTCCCTTTCCCGCGCTCGGGCCGACCAGCCTGACCCCGCGGCCCACTTCCCCGCGGCCCAACCCTCTCCCTCACGCGCGTCCCAGCCTTCGGCCCAGCACTCCCGCTTCAGCCGCGCCGCATGCGCCCGCTCCCAACCGGCCCGCCTCTCTTCCTCTCTCTCACTGACGGCCTGGTCCCGCACGCCAGCTACCCCGCCCACGCCGCGGCACGCTCTCTCGCTGCCCCGCCTGGCCCACCTGTCGGCGCCATCCCCTACCTCCCTTCCTTCCTCAGCGAGCTAACCGAACCGAGTTTACCGGCGAGATCCTCGCCCGCGCGACCCACGGCACGGACGCCCGGATCCCGCACGCCTACTTTAACTCGCACCCCACGGCCCCTGTACGCCATCTCAACTCCACAGCCGCCACTGAACCCTAGAGCGCCGCCTTCCCCCTCGCTCCGCACCCCTCCGCCGCGCAAGGTCCTCTGCGCCGCCACGGACCGGCCGCACCGCGCCCTTCCAGCCCTCGCCAACCACCGCAACAGCCCCGCCGCGCGCCCAGGAACCTCCCCGCGGCCGCCATCACCGACAACGGGCCCTACCTCGCCGGAATTTCGCCCGGACGCTTTCCAGGTGCGTTCGGCCCGCCGTCTCGATTCCTAGCCGCCGGAGCCATTCGACCCGTGTTGACCCCTGATCCGGCTTTGTAGGAGTCCCACAAGTCGAACCGCGGTATCCCGAAGCTCGGAGGAGCACCGCACCGCCCTGCCCGCGAACGCCGTCGGGGACCGCCGCCTGACCTCGCCGCCGGCCGACCTACCCTGCAGCACCTCCCCTTCAATTCCGCGGTGAGAACCTGCACAGCACCCCGTTCCTTTTGCGCTAGCCTTGGTAGCTGTGGCCCCTGGAGACCCCGAACTGCCTCACGCCGGCGAGCCTGCCCGCGCAGAGCCGCCGCGGCAGCCATGCCCGGCGAGCAGAGCCCCGCCGTACCTTGTTTTTGGCCTAGGTGCTTCACGCGTAACGCGCTGGACACTCCCGACCCAAGCACGGGTCGAAACGACCCCCGGAGCACCGCTCTTGGTGAACTCCGGCGCTGCGCCGCCGCGGGAGTACGCCGCCGGCGCCTTCCGCCACCGTTCCCCGCCCCTTTTCACTCGGGACGTTAGATCAGAGGCCAACGCCCATGATTAGAACTTGGTTGGATCCGATCTGGACTATTAGATCCGGATCCAGCGGCCGAAATCCCTGCGTACCGCTTCACCCTTGGATCTTTGTTAAAGAGACCCCCGGTTTATTAGATTTCAACCCGCGGTCCACCTGAGTTCAAAAATAATTAGATTTAAGTCCTGGTTTTAACGCGTAGCCCCCTGAGTTTCTTTAAAATAGAACCCGTAGTCCACACTTGACGTTTTTGCGAGTTAGACCCTGGAGTTAACGGTTAATTACGTTTAGGCCCTCAGTTTTTGCAGAAAACCCCTTGGAACTTAGTTTTTCTCACAGATAAGCCCCTAGAACTTGTTTTTGGCCTAGATTTTGCGTTTTAGCTCCGTTTTAAGCGTTCTTTATATCCACGCGATCATTGTAACGCGTAGAACAGTTTAGGCTTAGTTTTTCTTGCTGTTTTATATATTGATGTATTGTTTCTTAGTTTTTGTTAGTGTTTGCTTGTATGCTTATTATTGTGCTTTGTTTTGGCCATGTGTTCGTGAGTAGACGTTGATCCATCTGAGGAGCCCCAGTACCAGTACCCAGAGCAGCCGTCTTCCGAGCACTTTGAGCAGCAGCAGGAGCAGTACGAGGAAGGCAAGTATAACATGAACAACCTATCACTTTTAAATACAATTTCATACTGCATTTTAATACTGTATGCCTATAAGGAATTTCCTAGCCACTTTATATCCTTTATATATACTTTGGGTTGCATTTTGGTTAGTTGTGCTAGGTTGCTGCGCTATAACACACTCTGGTCCTTTTTAATTAAATTGATTAATGGTTTACTTGAATTTAATTCTGAGAGTGGCACTCTGTGTGGCTTGAGTGGCTCACTTCTCGTTAAAATTTGTTTTGTTAGAAACATGGTTTAGGGGGCCAGCACGGTGCTTAGTGCTTGGTTGGCCACTCTCCATAAGGACCGGTTCATAGAGCGACAACCTGGGACAACAGCGCTACCACAAGACTGGAATGGGACGGTCTTGGCTTACTAATTAGGTCATTTTGGTTCGGGAGTAACTTACCTGCGGGGCAAGAGGGGAGTCGAGCTTCAATGGTCCCTATGCTACGAGGCTGGTCTGTGTTGTCTTGTACCCCCTCGAGGTGGGCCCCATCGTTGCATTGACTGAATCCTTAGCGGTTACACCTTACCAACGTGTCCTTTGTAACGGCCTCGTAGTGAGTTTGCTAGTCATCTCACCTAAGGAAGTGTGATGAACAACTGGCGTAGCTCACGACTTGTGGGTAAAGATGTGCAACCTCTGCAGAGTGTAAAACTGGTATACTAGCCGTGCTCACGGTTATGAGCGGCCCAGATCCTCCTTTTGATTAGTGGGGTTGTCTCCTTCCGACGAGGGAGGTGCCTCTCGGGTTTACCTTGGTGGCTTGGTTTGGTTTGGTTCTCAGTAGCATTGTGATTAAATTTGACTAATTACTATGTAACTGGGTTAATGGTAATTCATCAACTCGTAGTAAATAGCTTTAATAAAATTTTGCCAACACTTAAAAGCTAATGCAGTTGAGTCAGCCAACCTAGAGCCTCATAGTTTGTGTTATACTTGTTGAGTACAAGTTGTGTACTCACTCTTGCCTCTTCTCTACTTTTTCCTCTTGGCTACGCTACTGCTGCTCAGTTTCTGCCGACACGAGGGAGTTTGCTCAGCGCTACCAGGACTACGAGGACTTCTAGGTGTTCGTCTCCCAGTCGACATCCCTGTGGCGCCCTGCTCAGCTTCGGAGAGTTCTTTTATCGTATTTGTGTAATAAATAACATTCGTATTCGCTTTATTATATCTTTTTACGTGATATGTGCTGTGATATACTATTCATTCTGTTGTATATATGTGTGACTTGATCATGGCACGTATATGATTGCTCGGTTTATGTTCTTTTATAAACCGGGTGTTACAATAATGTACAACATAGGTTATTGTAGCTCACCTGGTTAACTGGTTGGACCGGCTCCTCCTCTTCAGTGTGTTGGTTCACTTCTTCAACCTCTGGATCCAGCAGGGCAGCATGCTGAGCAGCCTCCTCGGCCTCCCTTTGCTTCTGTGCTTGAGCATTTGCTACCATTTTCTTAGCCTCCACAGAGTGATACCCTGCTTTTTTAGTTTGCAACCTCCACTGTTGTGGTTAGCCTCTAAGCAATGGCTGCAATGCATTGTGACCCCATGCTTGGAAAATTTTGGTTCATTTCTCCCTTTTACCTCATGCGGTTGCTTCTTTCTGGACTTTGGTGGCCTGCCTACCTTCTTCTCATACACTGGAGGTTTGACAGTTGGCCCATTGACATTTTCCCACTCACTCTTGTCTCTGCAAGGCCATATACTGAACTGATATGTATTTCTGTAGGTCTCAACAGAGTAGCAGTCTGGGAGCACACTCTCTGGTTGCATCCTCTCATGTCTCAAACATGCAATTGCATGGCAGCAAGGGACTCCAGCTAACTGCCACCTTCTGCAGTCACAGGTCTTAGCAATTATGTCAACAATGTGACTGTACTCTCTAATCTGTACTTGAAACACTCCATGACCAGAAGGCATAGCAAAACACAGGTTTGCAAATTCAGCATTCCTAGCAACTTTATTTGGATCTAATCTTAGGACAGAAATTCCCTACAAACTCCTCAGCATCCTTTTGCTTGGTGTAATGTCTTGTCGTGAGCTGTGTTTTAATCCTCTCAAACATGCTAAGTATAGGTAGCTCTCTTGCTTCTAAGATATATTTGTTGAATACCTCACAATTATTGTTAAGCAATATGTCACACTTAGGAAACTCTGAGAAATAAGCCCTTACCCATGTTTGGGGTTCCATTTTCTCTAGCCATTTGTGAGCATCCTCATCCAGTGCCTTCATCCTCTCCATGTTTCTGTTGAACTGTTGAACTGAAGATGTCCTTGCACATGCCCAAAGCTGGTTCTTCAGTATCTCTCCCTTGAACTTTTCCTAGAAGTTGGAGTAGAGGTTTGATACTTCAGTGTTTGCAAGAACCACTGCCAAGATGCAAATGACTCAACCTCAACAACAGCCATTGCAATTGGGAAAATACAATCATTTGGATCCATTCCCACAGCTATCAATAGTTGTCCTCCAAATTTTGTCTTGATATGACACCCATCAAGACAAATAAGTGGTCTACATCCAGCCAAAAAGCCCCTTTTACAGGCATCCAAAGCCATGAAACAAGTACTAAAAAGATTTCCTGCTAGGTTAAGGTACAATGAGCTGCCAGGGTTGCTCCTCCTCACCTCTTGTGCATAGTCCCAGAGACTGTCCCACTGTTTGATCTCATCACCATGCAAGACCTTCACGATCAGCCTTCTTGCCCTAGCAACCTTACTCTTTGATGGTGTCAAATTCCAGTCCTTTTGGATTGTTCTACCGAAGCTTGTTATACTCATCTTATCATTAGCTCTGAAACTGTCAATATATTTCTCTGCAAGCCACTTGGAGGTGCATCTGCTTAAGACCCACTCTTTCTGACAGTTATGTGTTGGGTGGTATGTCTTCACAACAAAAGAGTTGACTCTGCTGTCCCATGATGCATACAAATTACAGGTACAACCTTCTGCACAATAAGCCCTAACTCTTCTCTTATAATTTCTGGGCATCTTGATTTCTACTCTATTCCTAACACTGTATTCAGTAACAGCAGCCCTCACACTCTCAACTGAAGGAAACACAAGCCCAACTCTGAAGGTTGGGTTCCTCATGTCCTCTGGATTCCAAGAGTTGGGTTCCTCATCTCCTTCACCATCTGACTTGGGCATGACCAGGTCCTCTTCCTCTGTGTCTGCATCATCCACCACTGCATTTTCTCTGACCTGTGCAGCCTTCAGCTTGCTTCCCTTGGCCTTCTTGTTGCCTTTCTCAACTGCAACATCCACCTCGACTTCATCTTCAAACAAGTCCTCATCTCCATCACTAATGTCGTAGTCACTGTCATGAAAACCTTGCTCTTCATACTCAGGTTCTTCAACAAGTTGTTGGCTTGCAGCACTTTGATCCACTCTGCCTTTCTTCAGATCAGTGTAGAACACAGGTAACTTTTCTATGCTGGGTTTTTCTCCACATGGACAACCTTTTGTGGACTCAGCACCTTAGGCAACTCATTCACAGGATTGCAAGCAATATCATCCTAGTCAACAGTATTCAGATAGTCAGAGTGATCAACATACACAATCAAATTTGTCACCTTATGAACAACACTGACCATCACATTGGTGTCTGCATCTGATGCAATTACCTTCAACCCATCACTAAGATCTTTCCTTGGTAACAACCAATAGAACTTGCAGTCTTTCACACTGTTAGGGGTGCAAATGGGTGACCCTTAGGTGCACCACCAACCCTCTTTAGTTCAAAATTTTGTACTAGTTTTGGAAAACTACTACAAAATTTTGAACTAGAGAGGGTTGGAGGGGCACCGAATGGTCACCCATTGGCACCCCTACACACTGTCATAGCCTACTAGTTGGCAGAAATCCTCAAACCACAAAGCAAACCATGTATCACATTCAATCCAGTAAAAAAAAATCAACTTTTTAATTTCATCAACATATGTCCTAAGATGACCATGCCCCCAACAAAGAATCCTCCATGGTGTAACTCAATTGTGAATGCATCAGGATCACGACCTACATTATTGCCGCAAATGAACAGAGGACATGAGAACTACTCGAACCCTAGATAATCACCCCATCAACAACAAGCAAGGCCACAATAACCAACCTAGGGTTCAACTACAGGCCTACAACTACGAAGCCTATCGTGCAATTAAGCAAATAGCAAGGAGGAAGGGACGAGGAACTCACCATACTCCGGCGGCGCATCCGCCTCCCCTCGCAATCGCGGCGGCATCGGACCTCCTACCAGCGACGGTCACCTCCAACGTGGCTTCCTTCGGCCAGCGCTCCGCTTCTCCGAGATCCGCTCGTCAACTAAGGCCGCCGATCTCCGCCGCCGACCTCGCCTCGGTTTCGCCTCTGCCGTGGTGAGGGAGATGAACAGTTGCGGAGGCGTTGGGGAGGGGAGACGAATGGAGGGCTGACGGTACCAAGATGGCGTCCGTCTGTTTAACGAGGTGGAGGGGCTTAATTGCTTAATTGCACGCGTGTCGGCCTGCGGTTGGACCACGATGGCACCAGAACAGTGATTAGATACCCAAATGACCGTTTTGCGAGTTTAGGGACCGGCATGACACACGGGCAAAAGTTTAAGGACCGCCAGTGCACTTTACTCACTTATAAATATGCTAAAGTTTTTAAGTCTTGACTAAAGTTTAGCCCATCCTATTAGTACTTTCATTTGGATAAGCTAGTCCTAAAGTTTAGCACTTTTTATTTATTAGTACTTGGATCCAAACGGGGTCTAGAAAGACTCTGCTCTATTCCCATTATTCCAGTGGTTAGAAATTCAACCGAAATAAGTAAAATCTTTAGACGCATGCTGAATTTCAAACTTTTTACACTGGCAAATTAAAAGGCCCAGGCCCAAGATATGTTTACTACGGCCCATCTTAGAGACGATGCCACTTTGTTTGTCAACAGGAGAGATTCAAATGGCCCATCACCATCAGAAGCAAAAAGCCGAGCCTTCCAATGGAAGCCAGCAACGCTGACCCTTCGCCTTCCCCGTCCTCGTTCGGTCTTCCCCCAATTTCCTCGGCGCTCGTGCAAAACCCTTTCGACAACTAGCCGCGCCGGCCGCTGTAGAGAAATCGAGAAAATTGTAAAAATTTGACTCGAAACAATGTGCTTCGCAAATTTGCCATTCCAAACATCATCATCATAAAAATAGAACTCCAAACACCAACCATTTGATTATACTGCCATTATACTGCCGCAGTCGTGGCCGGCCTTAGCCCCGGGCTGAGCGAGCTCCTGGGTGGCGGCCTGCCTGCCCAGGCAGCTGCAGCGCTAGGTAGCCTGCCTGCCTGCCGAGGCCGGGGCGGCGGCCTGCCTGCACGCCCAGGCGGCGGTGGCACCAGCCAGCCTGCCTGCCGGCCTGCCAGGGCAGCGGCGGCAGCCAGCCAAGCCTGCCCGTCAAGGCAGCAAGGCAGCAGGAGAAAAGTTTTAATCCATGAATGAGTGAAGGGTAAAAATGACATTATACACTCCAAATACATGAAAAAGAAAAAGAAAAGGGAGAAAATACACCAAATGACAGTATAATCAAGTGGTTGATGTTTGGAGTCCTATTTTTAGGATGATGATGTTTAGAATGGCAAATTTGCGAAGCTGAGTCCCATTTTTACAATTTTCTCAGAGAGATCACACTTGGAGAGGGAAAGGGAGACGATCAGCTCCAGATAGATTAGGTGTGGCATGTCCGCCTCTACGGCCGCCGGCGGCGGCAAACCGTCGAGGTCCTCCTCCGCCATCGTCGCCGACACCACGATCGGGTACCACATTCTTAGGATCGATGGCTACTCCGGCACCAAGGGTACCCCAACAGCCGAGTTCCACAAGTCCCACACTTTCACCATTGGCGGTCACCGCTGGTTCATCCGCTGTTACCCCAACGGCGTCAATCCGGTGGCCAAAGATTACATATCTTTTTATCTTGTGCTTGACCAAAGTGTCGACAAGGAGGTGAAAGCGCAGTACATATTTTAATCTTCCGAAGAAGTAAGCACCTTCCAGAGCCATTCAAGTTCGGGGTATGCAATGTTCACCGAGAGGAAAAACTTGGAGAAATCAGAGCATCTCAAGGATGATTCTTTCGTGGTCCGGTGTGACATCATGATCATCAACAATATCTATGCCAAGGAGCTCGCTGAGGCCACCACGCCGGCTTTTATCTCCGTGCCCCCCTCAGACCTGAGCGTGCACTTTGGCGATCTCCTTCTAACTTAGAATGGTGCCGACGTGGTGTTTGAGGTCGGCAGCCAGACATTCGCTGCACACCGGTGTGCGCTTGCGGCCCGGTCTCCAGTCTTCAGGGCAGAGCTCTTTGGCACAATGAAGGAGAGTGTTACTTCGACTGTTGTCCGCATAGATGACATGGAGGCTCAGGTATTCAAGGCTTTGCTCTATTTCATGTACACCGATTCATTGCCTAAGGCGAAAAAAGAAGATGAAGAGGAAGATGTCATGTTCCAGCACTTGCTTGTCGCTGCGGACAAGTACAACTTGGAGAGGCTGAAATTGATTTGTGAAGACAAGTTATGCAAGTACATTGATGTGGGCACGGTGGCTACCATCTTGGCACTAACGGAACAGCACCATTGCCATGGACTGAAGAAGGCATGCTTTGACTTTCTGAGCTCCCCCACAAATCTGAGGGCAGTCGTGGTGACTGACGGGTTCAAACATCTAAAAAGAAGCTGCCCTGCGATTATGGATGAGTTGATTCTCATGCTTGCCAATTTGGTTCAGTGATTCTGATACTTAATGGTTTAGAAATGGTTGTTTATATTCTCTAGACTTCTATGTCCAGGTAGTTTTTAGCAATGGCTGTTCCTGTTTTCCAGGTAGACTAAATCTATCCTAACTCTCAAGGAGATGCCATATTAGTCTGGCTTGTCTGTTCTTTGTTAGTTGACTGCATCTTTTGCAACTCTAGCAATCTATTGGAAGTGGCTTTGGTATCAGCTGGATGGTTATTTGATTCTCCACTGAAACTCCAAATTCTCTGGTTAATGTTATCTGGCAAAGAATTGTATTTTGTCGCTCTGATGAAGGAAATGCAATAAACTAGTTTGTTCGCTGTTACCTAGCTAGTTTGCTTCCCTAACTGTTAATTCCCAGGGCATCCTTTGGTATCCATCAATTTGGTGTTACTTCATTGTTTATCTGTTAATCCTAGACATACTTTTTCTCAGATGTTGATTGCAGTTAATTGCATCTCCATCAGACTTGTAAGCCATTCATTATTTTATTAAGTTAGACCTGAAGTCATCTTCTTGTCGTAACTTCTGAATCTTGGGTCAATAATTTTAGTGTATCAGAGCTATCGGGGCAAGACAGAAGCGAGAGATAAGAGGGATGGATTGGGCTTCTTGCTTTGTTGGGCTTTGGACTGGTGAATTGAGCCCATATGTTGTATAGGATAGTATACATCTATAAATACTTATTTGTATTTTTCTCTAAATCTTGGGTATGTCTTGGCATATAGGGGCATACCCCTAGCGCCGCCCCTAGGTATAGATCCATCATTACACTAGAAAAAAAGAAGTATGTCGAATCTAATAAAAATGATGGCATTGGCATGCATAATCATAGGAGGCCTTTTCTCAGCTGCAAATTGAAATGAAATCTTAATCTTGAAATGAAAAATATTTAGATTCTATGCCATGTCAAATTACAGATAGCTTGGGTCCAAATTGAGAAACCTAAAATACAAATGAGAAATTTGCAAAATATCAAATATTCAGATTTTTTTATAGTCTATCAAACAACAGATAGTTTGGGTAATGAGTGAAACCCCACAGATGCATATAGCAAAATATCAAATATTCAGATTTTTTTAATAGTCTATCAAACAACAGATAGTTTGGGTAATGAGTGAAACCCCACATATGCAAATAGAAAATAGGCATATGCATATTTTCGTAAAAAAAGGCATATGCAAATATAGTGGACTGTTACATATACATTGTGTACAAATTACACTAGTTATGTCACCGTAATTATAGAGCAAATGCATAGTAAGCAATAGCACTATGAATAATCAAGGAGCTATAATGTTTGAGGTCAACTGAAATTTTAACTATATCTTTGAGGAAAGCATTGAGTTCAACTACTTCCCATATAATGAAGAATACAACCTTGAAGATAAGCATGTACCTTGATAGATGTGTAATATATTTAATAAATAAATAACAGAAATGGCGTGGAATGGACAACTAGTAATTAATATGACATGTAGCAGCAGAAACATCATTTATTGAATATACCAATGAAATGTTCATAGCACAAGGAAGGCTTCTGTGGTTGTTGGCTTGTTGCCTTAGTCTGAATAGAATGCTTGCGATGAATTGTGGTTGGTTGATGCTCTACCAATTGTGGTTGGCTTGGTACTTGTCTGGTATTACCTGTCTCATGATGTTGGTTCCTGTTTTGAAGAAATTTGCTGTCAGGCTCCTATCTTGAGGAGATGGAAAACTATCAGGTTCCTGTTATCTTTGTCGGCCACCTCTCTCTAGTTGTGATGCGATTTGGGTACGTAATTTGTTTTGTTATCGGTGAACATTTCGAAAGGGTACACCAGTACTAGTAAATTAGTCTTGAAGTCAAATTTACCAACACTGGCAAATTACCGGAAAGCACAAGAGTGAATCACCAAATGTATGTGCCTGTTTAAAGTAGTGCTACTACTACTAGTTTGCAAGCTGCAAGGATGAAAATGCAGGAACGCCAGTTTTCCTGTCTCCTGAACATGCGGGCCAACATAGAACGAGAGATTGTGCATGAATCAAATCTTTTTTATTGACAAAGTTGAATTCATTAAGTGCAGTTTGTGGAGTGGTGATGTGAGTTCACGGCGAAAGTGGTATTGACTTGACGTCTTAATCATCCGGTGATGGTGGTACAGCTTAGCGATCCGATAGCGTTTGGAGTGGAGTTTGTGGAGTGGTAATATACTGATACGAGTTTGTTACATTGCCCAATCTGAACTTAAATCTTCTTTTTATTATAAACAGCAGTTCTACTACCCAATTCTTAAAAAAAAGTTTTTGTATAGTAAAAAAGTTGAATTCATCAGGTTGCAAAAGAAAAACCTTAAACAAATTGGCACCAAAAGAGACCCTTATTCCGGAATTATTTTCAATGGGTCCAATAGTTATTGAGGCCCACAGTAGAAACAAAGACTCGTCAGGGACTCAACTGCAGAGGTAGTACAGTACTGCAGAGGATCCTCGCGGCACAGACGACTCCTCTCCTTCCGGCTTCCCCGTCCTCCTCTAGTCTTCCACATTCCGCGGTGGCGTTCGAGCAACCCTACTGCTACTGGAAAGCCGCACAGGGGAGAGAAGGCAGTGGTGAAAGAGGGGAGGAGAGGGAGAGGTCCAGATAGATTAGGTCTTCCATGCCCTCGTCTACGGTCGGCGGCGGCGGGAAGCCGTCGCGGTCCTCCTCGGCCATCGTCGCCGACACCTCGAGCGGGTACCACATCCTCAGGATCGACGGCTACTCCCGCACCAAGGGCCTCCCTACCGGGGAGCGCCTCGTGTCCCGGCCTTTCATCGTGGGCGGGCATCGCTGGTGCATCTGCTACTACCCCAACGGCCAATCGTCGCAGTACGCGGATTGCATATCCCTTTTTGTCGCTATTGTTGGAACTGCCACCAAGGCAGTGAAAGCACAGATCCAATTCCGTTTCATCGACGAAGTGGAGGTCGGGGAGGAGGGGCCGTCTTTGACATCGGAAGAAGTGAACTTCGAGGGCTCCATTGGGTGGGGGAACGGAGATTTCATAAAAAGGCAAGAGTTGGAGACATCCAAGCATCTCAGGGACGATTCTTTCACAGTGCGGTGCGATCAAGGTTTTCCTTATCGATAGAAAAAAATATCGGAGGTCACTGATAAACAGAAATATCGGATATATCGGAATTCTATCGGTGATAGACTTTTTTTTGGACAAAATTTAGAAAAAAACACTAAATTTGTGCAGAATTAAACATAGATCCTTTCCAAACCAAAGAACATGAAAAACTAGACATAAATGATGTAGAAAATAAGAAAAAGTCACCCTTTGATAGCACACATTCAATAACACCTATTGGATTGCCCACCATATAGGCTCATGGCATTCTACATTAAGTTAAGTGGTGAAACAACAAATAAAGTCCAAAATATTTCAACCAACAGTCCCAAATGCTACTGGTTAGAATGAAATTGTTGCAACAACAATCCATAGCAAGCTTGGTCCACAGTCCCAAATATTACAAAGTTCGAATGAAACTTGAACACACACACAACAATTCACAGTCCCAAATACTACAGTCCACAGACCCAACTTTGGACACCAAAGTAGTATGTAGTCCAAAATATTACAAGCACAACATAGCCACATATGGCTCAAAATTCTGATCTCCATATCAGTTCATAGTCTGTGGCCCCTAGGATGCTCATATCACTGCAAAAATTGCATATATGCTCAAAATCTGGTCACTAAATTCCAATTCAATTAATTCATATGATGGCAAGAAATCCATCTAACCTTTGCACCTGGGTAGAAGCAAGAGACTTTCCTCAACCTTTTTGATCTTGGACGAACAGAGGCATCCTGTGTATTTTCAGCACCTATAAAGATGTACATAACATAAGCATCCTAGCTCAACTATCAACACAAGATTAGGCTGTCAAATATTATTCAGAAATACTACAACATTCAGATCAATATTATTCAAGATGAAATGCATATATATAATGTGTAGCTGAAAACATTATCCAAATGCATATATATATATATATATATATATATATATATATAGTGTTGCTGAAAGTATATGCTGTGCAAGTAAAATAAAAAGTTAGTCAAAGCTCATTTGTACCACCACCATTATTTGGATCTCCAGCAGGTTCTTCATCACCACAAGCCCGTCCAATGTCACCATCATCACCGTGACCTTCGACAAAAATAACATTTTGATCGAATATATGTGGCCTTGACAAACTTAATACAAAGAATGTGGAGAATACAATCAAAACTGAAAACTCACCATTATCACCTCCATCATCAGAGCTGCTGTCCCCTGACTCGACATACGTAGGGCTACCTTGCGCAGAATCTGATTCAACATCATCTGCAAAATCTTCTTCCTCTTCTTCCTCAAATGCTAACCTTCTTTTCTTACCACGTTTTTTTGGGAAAAGTAACATTCTTAAATGCAGCCACCTCTGCTTCGTCCATCCCCAACTCTTCTACAATAAATGCACTAGGATTGGGTGGTTCAAGGTCAAGATCACTATCAACATATTCATCAAGAGTCGGTACTGACTGACTCCTAGAGTTGCACAACCAATCCATGATCGGGTTGTCTTCATCATACATAGCACAATCCATCAAGATGCTACAAGGATCAGAATCTGATTCAAGATGGCATTGCATGTCCTGAAGGCTTTGCATTTCGTCTTGAAATAGTTGGATGTGCTACTTCAAATTATAGTGCACATAAACTAATTTATGGAGCTTGTCATAACTTAAACGATTTCTCAATTTGGTATGAACCAAGGCAAAGGTGCTACAATTTCTTTCACAGCCGCTAGAAAACATACATTGTGAAACAATACGCTTTGCAAAGTATTGCAGGTCCGGGTAGTCCCCGCCATATTGATCCCACCAATCAGCTAGAAAAATGTAAAAAATATTGCTTAATAAAGGTACTGCAGATCTAATTCATTTTAATACTAATAACATGGAAGGAAAGTATTGCTTAATAAAGGTTTAGATAAGAATAAACTACTAATATGCCTAAGCTACAAACAAAAGAATGACATATAAACTGAGAATGTAATTGAGATCTAAGTCAATTCGGGAATGGCAGCAATCTGAAATCACCTGCACTCACACGGCCATTAAGGGCCGACCTTCGAGCCTCTTCTCCTCCAAATAACTTTCCTTGCTTTCTAAAGAGGATATATTGGTCAATTGCAGCGGAAGCCTTTGAAGATGAACGAGCAAGCTTCTTCAGAGCCAATGTTACAGCATGTTTGCATTTTGAACTTTTTGAAAGCTTGGTAGTATAAATTGTTTTTGGGTCTAGTGCAGCAGCTAGAAAAAGAACAGGTTCAACAAGATTAATAAATTGACAATGCATAAAAGAGGCACATGAATATAAGAAGTTTTTATTTCTACCCTTACCTGCAACTATGAGAGTATCATTAAGAAGATAGTGAAGCCTTTTGTTGATTATTTGCTTCCAACTATCAAGGAGATCTTTATGTCTTCGGTCACTTAAATTGGTACTTATGTCCTTTACAGCACGTGTCATTTTTTCAAGGAATCCAGATACAGTAGCATTTTTCTACTGATCAGCAAACCGAAGGACAGTATATATTGGTGAGACAGCTTTTAACACCAACTCCATATCACTCCACCAGTTCTTTTGGGACAAACAAGCCTCAGTGTATTGATGGTCCTCTTCACCAGCCCATGCACAATCCTCCTAGTCCTTAGATGCCATCAATAACTTAAATTGATCCTTCCTATCCCAAAAACTCTGAAGAAATAGGTAAACCGTGCCAAACCTAGTGGCGTTCCACCGAATCAGCTCTCCTCCTATCTTCTCTCTCATCATAGCATGCAGCCTGAACAGAAAGCAAGCATAAGAGTCATTACACAGCACATTTATATTCAGCATCTAAGTTTCTCAATTATACTAGTCATTACCTATTATGGTTATACAAGAATCTACAAATTTTCTTTGCGCTGTCCACTACATGCTCAATAAGAGGAAAACGCCATAGGTCCTTTAACATCAAATTAATTGTGTGAGCAGCACATGGTTGCCAAGTGATGTGAGTATACTCAGCAATGAGCAGCTTGCAAGCTTTCTTGTAGTTGGCACCATTATCTGTGACAATCTGAACAACATTTTGTATCCCAACCTCAACAACAACCACTTCTTTGAGAATCTTATAGATAAAATCTTTGGGTACAACCAGATGCATCTACAGTCTTGTGAAAGAACATGCGTCCATGGCAAAAGATCATAAAGTTAATAATAGACATCATAGTAGGGCCTGTACAATCAAGACAAAAGAAAAGGTAAGAACACAACTACAATTATATTCAACATGTACAGCAAAATGAAGCACAAAATTATACATTTATCTACCTGTCCATGAATCACACATGATGGTAACTCCATATTCATTCCAGTCTTCCTTGAATTCAGCTAAGTGAGCCTCCACATCATCAAAATTCCTATCCAATAATGGGCCATCTATTTCTTTTCCACGTGGAATATGCACTCCATCTCCAAGCTCTTGAGATAACTTGACTGCTGCTCGAAAGTATGGGCAGTCCGCTTTCCTTCCAGGAATATAATTAGCATGGAACCACTTTGCCCAAGCTTTCCCAAGCTTCTCTCTAGCACCCGCAGTGAGCATAACATCCACTCGAGGCTGCACTTGATTCCTACTACGTACCAAATCTATGTCAAAGGGAGCTTGGAAAGAACTACCAGGACTTTTGTAAAACTTGTCAATTCTAGTTTGATGATTAGCTGAACAACTTGCAGCCCCACTACCACTTGCCTTACCAATAGATGGAGGACTGCATTGTTCCAAAGCATGTTCCCTTAAAGACTCTCTCATTGCCATCTGAATTTGAGCTTCTTCATCAAGAGGAATTCTTGTGTTGCAGTGTGTCCCATAATTTCTGCTCCCTGCCATGACCTCTCTTTGAATAAAGTGTTTAAGGTCTGTATTTTTCTTTGACCTTATCCTTCGTTTTGTCACATCATCAACCATCAATTCCTTAATAAAACGCAGCACCTTGGGACAAGAAACTACAGAACCAGAAATACCACCCAAATGCTACCTGAATCGGGTTGCACCTCCACCAGCAATAGTTGTTCTACAATAAAAGCAGCTAAAGCCACTTTTATACTTCTCACCATGGCTCCATACATACTCAATGGACCCTTTTAATTTGACCCGCCTCCCTGCAACGAAAAGGAATTACAAAAGTATGTAGTTGGCATACAAAAATGTGGCTAGAATGAAACAATATAAATGATCTTTTTAATCTAATTGAAAGGGGCAAAATATAACAATTGCATAAATTGAATGAATAAAAAATAAATTCATAACAGGCCTACAATATTGGCCAGCTGTACTGATTAGAAATACAGAGAATTTTTAACCTGATTGATGATTTATTGCCCTCTAATTTCATTCCATTTATAGTGAGTCACATACACTCTAATAAGCAACTGAAATTAAACGAACAAAACAATGCTAGTGTTCTGTTGTGCCTCTTTACCATCTTCGCAGACCACCTCAATGCCGGTGTCCGCCGTCGTGCTCGTGCTCCTACCACCGGTCACAACACCAGTGGTTGATTCCCTGGCGATACCCTTGCCTTTGCCAGCAGTAGCAGCAGTAGTTCCACTGCTCGACGCCCCAATAATGGCTACATCAGCATCATCTCCATCGCCTCCTGTCACCATCAGCACCCTGTTTTGCGCAACACGTGTCACCCTAAGATGCAAAGAAATCGAGGGGAGATGATCAACGAGGTATTTGCAGAGGCAGCATTCCTATGTATAGTCAACTCTAGGAATAGCTAATGCAGGTAATTGAATCACTTCCCTAGGTACTAAAAAGCATTGTAAAACAACTAATGAATTCATACATACTGTTGTATTTTTTCTTGAACATACAGGAAAGAATTCATACATACTGTTTCATTCATCCAATACGCTACGGATGTGGAAGAGCAGGGAGGGTTGACGGCACGGACCTGCGGACGTAGATCTGACGGCGGCGACGGTGACTGTGATCCCTTGACTAGAATAGAGGGGGTGTCATTCTGCTGCAGTGAATCAATTGGACAGGAAGAGGATCGATGACGCAGAGAGGTGGGTTGCAGTGCAAGGCGGCCAGGAATGGCGTGTGGGTGCCCCGAGCCACGTCCCGGCGCGGCGAGGGTGGAGCGACGCAGCCAGGAGCCCAGGACTGGACGCGCCGCCGACGAGCCACGCGCCGTCCAGGCGGTGGCTATACAGCCCAGGAGCAGGAGCCCGGCGCGGCACGGCCGGAGCGCGGTGGTCCGGCGCGGCGCGGCCGGAGAGCGGCGGCCTGGGGCGGCGACCGGAGCGTGGCGGCCCAGGGCGGCGCGGCCGGAGCGCTGCGGCCCGGGGCGGCACCCTGAGCGCGGTGGCCCCGCGCGGCGACCTAGTGCCGCGCCCGCTGCCCTGGCTGCTGGCCTCCTGGCCGCGCGGTGGGTGGCACGACCCCGGCTGCCCTGGTCCCTGGCAGCAGCCAAGCTTGGGTTGGCGGCGGCTCGGGAGGAAAACAGGGGGGAGAGAGAAGCAGAGAGAGAGACGAGTGGTGGGGATTGGGGAATGAATCGATTTAGGGTTTGGGGAGGCCTGCGGGAGGACTTTGACCCGTTCTTGGGCTTTTGGCGGGCCACGAAAACGTGGATGGCGCAATGGATTTCAAAACGCCGAAATTTTTTAGCGGTAAACTGTATTTACCAGGGCCCACCGGTAATACTGATATATCGGAAATATCATTTTTTATCAGTGATAAGGAAAACCTTGGGTGCGATATTGTCGTCATCAACGAGTTTCGCACCGAGGGGACAGCCGATGCTGCCACCCCGGCCTTTGTTACTGTGCCCTCGTCCAACCTACATCAGCATCTTGGTGATCTCCTACTGACCGAGAAGGGTGCTGATGTGGTGTTCGATGTCGGAGGTGTGACGTTCGCAGCGCACCGGTGCGTGCTTGCAACTCGATCGCCAGTATTTAGCGCGGAGCTCTTTGGCACAATGAAGGAGAGTGACGCTGCGGGTGTTGTCCGCGTAGATGAAATGGAGGCTCGTGTGTTTAAGGCTTTGCTCTATTTCGTGTACACCGACTTGTTTCCGGAGCCGAGGAAAGGAGAGGAAGAGGAAGATGTCGTGTGCCAGCATCTGCTTGTTGCAGCGGACAGGTACAACTTGGAGAGGCTGAAGCTGATGTGTGAAGACAGGCTATGCAAGTACGTTGATGTGGGCACGGTGGCAACCATACTGACACTAGCCGAGCAGCACTACTGCCCTGGGCTGAAGAAGGCGTGCTTTGAATTTCTTAGCTCTGGTGCAAATCTGAGGGCAGTTGCAGCAGGTGAAGGCTTCAAGCATCTAAGCAGAAGCTGCCCATCTATTATGGAGGAGTTGGTTGTCATGCTCGGCAAGTGATGCTTAGTATTTTAGCAATGGATGTTGATTTTGTCATATTATTCAGTAGTTCTCTAGCAATGGATGTTCTCTAGCAATTTCCAAGTTGGTGTCTTTCTTGTAAATAATTCTTATGGAGCTATGGATGAGCTCTCTTCATTGCTGGCCTACCTGTTAATCCAGACATACTTTGTTATCAGATTGTTTGATGTCAGTTGGCCTATGTGTAAATCCATAGCATGCTTTGTTATCAGATCTCACACACAGAGCTTTGGAGTTAGGCAAATGGTTCTGAGAAGTGAGAAGTAGTAGTAAGGCAGTAGAAGTGTTGTCTGGTTCAGAATTTGGTTGTTGTCTTCTTGCTGTTCTCTTAATTTATGTCATCAGAATGTTTTACGGATGGTTCCCTCTGTTTTTCAGAGTTGCTCTACTAGTTATATGACCACATTTATCCGAAGGAGATATGAATAAGCAAAGTAGTCTCATTCTCTCATTCTACTTTTGTTTCCTATTCTGATATGTCTAAGTACTATAAATTAAAACAGCTCTATTATCAGCAAGCTTGATTATTTGTATCTCTACTGGCCCTGAAAATTCTCGAGTTGGGATGAGTAATACAACAATGCTTTGTGTCTTTTTAAGTAGATTTAAAACCTGTTTGTATCTGTTTTGGTGTTGCCTTGTCCTCCTTTTGATTCATGAGCGGCTTGTCATTGGTTCATTGCATCCCTACCGTATGCCAGCAAATGCTCTGTTCCATTGTCTACTACTTTTGTGCCAAAGTGGATGCTAGATGTTCAGAGTATTACACATCTATCAAAACAGGGGCAGAGCTTGGTGCTGGCCAAGCTGCCTATTCTATCTCCGATTTGTCCAGTTCTCCACAAGGGAAGCCATGGATCAATAGAAGAGGGAGTTTGCGCAACTGTTAACCTATGTCTATGTCTACTATACCTATTAACTAGAGTATTTGTCAACATCATATCTATTGTTGCACTTGTTGAAATCGCTTTGTTTTTTGCCCATTTAAAAGAATCTCCCTGGAGTACCTAGACCTCCAATCATTTGCCAATAATTAGGGATCCTCTTATTCAATACTTTCAAGCTTTGTACTTAATTGTTTAAGACTTGTACTGTTTAAAAGCTCGAATCGGTGCTCTAACCTAAGAGGGGGAGGGGGTGAATTAGGCAAGTTAAAACTTTAACCTATAGCTCCAACTAAATTGCACAATGTTAAACTAAAACATGCTATCTATATGTGCAACTATGACTTTGCTAGTGTGAAACCCCTATCCCAAAAGAGTTTAGCAACCTATAGCCTTTCCTATCAAGATAATACTCTTATGAAAGTAAAGGCATACAAGAATTGCTAGTATGAAATGCGGAAACGTAAAGAACGGGATAGGAGGAAGCAAACTCTCGACGCGGGTGTTTATCCCGTGGTTCGGTTAGCCACAAAGGCGCCCCTACATCCACGTTGTTGAAGCACTCACAAAGAGTATTGCTTCTCGGTAATCAAGTCACTTCCGGGAACACTGAGTCACCACGGTCACCTTGATCCCGAGTTCCACTAAGGAGCTTGTCCACGAAGGAAGGGGCTCTCCACGTCCCCAGCACAAAGATCGCCCACGCCGCTCCACACCAAGTCGGAGGGTCGTTGACATTGCCGGCGAGCTACAAAGCTCCAAGATGCCGGTGCTCCAAGATATATTCTTGGTTCACAAGAGGCCCATCCTTGAGGAAGACCATATACCCCATTGAGTTGATTTTCTTCAAACATTTGTTCATCTTTTTGACTTGCTTGTAGAGATTGGGGTTCATTGGCTCTTTTTCATCACTTGAGGAGCTTTGGCATGCCTCCTCTTCTTCCTCTTCACTTGAGCTACCTTTGATGGCCATCTTCTTCATCTTCTTGACTTGCTTGCATGCAAGTGCGCTATGTGTTGATGAAGAAGATGACGCTCTTGGCTTGATGTCATGACGTAGCTCATGGTCGATCACCTTGTTGAGGACTTGATTTGGTGTCAATGTATCGAGTTCTTTCTCATAAAGCATCGTGATCACCAACTCATATTCCGGCCTTCGTAGAGAGTGAAGAATCTTGCGAATGAGCTTCATATTATCAATTTGCTTTACAGCTAAAGAGTTAATCTCATTCACAAAAATATTCTACCGTGAGTACATAGATTCAGCATTCTCATAATCAAGTTGTTTGAAGCTATTAAGTTTATCAATGAGAACATGATATTTTTTATTTGCAACATTTTTTGTACCCTCATGGTTCTCACTAATAGTTTTCCATAGATTCTTAGTATTTTGACAAGCAAACACATGGTTAAATATGGTGTCACCAAGAGAGCTTAAAATAGCATATTTTGCAATAGCATCATATTGCCTCTCTTGTTGACTATTACTCTTCACTCCCTCACTTGTTCCCCTCCAAACATTTAGGCCCTTTGCTTGGAGGTGAGATTGCATCAAAATCTTCCATCGTTGGAAGCCCGTGCCATCGAAACATGGAGGATGTCCTAATAAATCCATTCCCTTCTACAAAGAGCTAACTCACTAGGCAGTGAAGCCTAACCGAACGAGTGAGCCGGTAAACACAAATTGCCAATGGAATTGGTTTTCTTTGTGAAAGAAGTGAGTCTCGGCTCTAATACCAATTGAAAGCTCGGATTGGGTGCTCTAGCCTAAGAGGGAGAGGGGGTGAATTAGGCAAGTTAAAACCTTAACCTATAGCTCCAACTAAATTGCATAATGTTAAACTAAAACATGCTATCTATATATGGAACTATGGCTTTGCTAGTGTGAAACCCCTATCCCAAAAGAGTTTAGCAACCTATAGCCTTTCCTATCAAGATACTACTATTATGAAAGTAAAGGCATACAAGAATTGCTAGTATAAAATACAGAAACGTAAAGAGCAGGATAGGAGGAAGCAAACTCTCGATGTGGGTGTTTATCCCGTGGTTCGGTTAGCCACAAAGGCACCCCTACATCCACGTTGTTGAAGCACTCACAAAAAGTATTACTTCTCGGAAATTAAGTCTCTTCCGGTGACACCGAGTCACCACGGTCACCTTGATCCCGTGTTCCGCTAAGAAGCTTGTCCACGAAGGAAGGGGGTCTCCACGTTCCCTGCACAAAGATCGTCCACGTCGCTCCACACCAAGATGGAGGGTCGTTGACGTTGCCGGCGAGCTACAAAGCTCCAAGGGGCCGGCGCTCCAAGATATCTTCTTGGTTCACAAGAGAACCACAGTACAAAGGCACAAAGCCTTGCTCTCTCACTATCTAAGGAACTAACACTCTCAAATGTGTGCTAAGGACTAAAGATATGATCACTAAGCTCTTGGATGGCTTGGAGAAGTTCTTGGGTGTAGGCGTGTTGTTCCTCAACTCCAGCAAGCTTGAAATGGCCGGGAGATGTCATATATATAGTCCACCAAGTTGATAGAGCTGTTACTAGCCGTTGGCCCTTTTCTGCGCAGTGTACCAGTTAGACCGCTGAGGGGGCACCGGTGCAACCGGTCACACACAGCTTCTGCACTAGCCGTTGGCCTCTGACAGCTGACGTGGCTATCACCGGTTAGACCGGTCCATTGCACCGGTGCTTCACAGGTTCAACCGGTCCTGAAGGAATCTTTAGCTTCTGCCGTAGAATTACACCGGTGCCTTGCACTGGTGCACCACCGGTTCATCCGGTGCTGAAGAAACTTCTTCTCGGCTACTTGACATACTCTCTGAAGGATAGCACAGTGAATGCACCGATGCCTTCAACTTGGCACCACCGGTTCAACCGGTGCTACTTGAACTTCTCCACTTGGCTCATCTCTGCACAAACCAATGCACCGAAGCCCTGGCGTCGGTTCATCCGGTGCCTACCGGTTAGGCCGGTGCTGTGTCACCGGTTCATCTGGTGCCACTGACTTCTGTAGAACTCATCCAATTCAACATTTCTTTGAGTTCTTTCTTCGTGTTTTCCTTTGCTTGGCCTTTTTACTTCATCTCTGGGATCTATAATTGTTCACTTAACAAACTCATTAGTCTCATTGATTGCGGTGTCATTCAATCACCAAAATCACAAAACAATGGCCTAATGGGGCCATGTTTCTTACAATCTCCCCTTTTTTGGTGATTGATGACAACACAATCAAAGCAAGTATAAATTTTGCAAGAATTGAAAAATTGAAACAATTACACTTGCTTGGATGCTTACCATCATCCAATGTTGACTTGGCCTCCCCCTAAATCTGTCATTCCCCCTTTGTTTCTCCCATGTTTGCTACTTCTCCTTCTTTGTCTCCCCTTTTGGATTCAAATTTGCTCCCCCTTAGGGAAATACTCTTGCTTTTATCCAAACTTCTCCCCCTTTGGAAGACATTCCTCTCCTTTTGGGAGATACTTGCTTTGATCCAAATTTCTCCCCCTTTGAAATCAAATCACCTAAAAAGGGTTTGTAAACACAATAAAGCTCAAAGAAAAAAGTTAGTAGCCTAGGGAGTTAGTCTCATGACTCATGATTCAATTTTATGATATCAATGAAGATACCAATTGGTCAATTACTAAGGTGAATCACAAAATCACGAAACTAGTATGGACTAAGCTTTCCACAAGTGTGTGCTCTAAATGATAATGTGAAAATCAAGTGCACAACTAAACATTTGTTCGAGAAAGCTTAAATCATATTATGCGTGGAGGTAGCTCTATAAAAACAAAGAATTTGACAAAGATACCAATTGAATGAGCTTTAGAATCATGCATACCTCCGGGAAAAGTAGTTACCTTGCATGTACCAATTGAAAATGACTTGTCCCAAATGATATCAATTTAGACATCAATTGAAAGTCTTTAAAGTGAAGAACACTTGGTACACCAAGGTGAGCTAATGTATGAGCACATAGCCTATGAACTTAAATATGGAAATTTAAGTCCAATAGAGCATGGCTCAATATGCATGAAAACACACTACTTTATCTGATCACTTTAGTAGAGTAGTTAATTCACATTGAGAGTGAATAACATTCTCTTAGAGTGCTAACTTCAGAAAGAGACTACAAAAGATAATCTTGAAAACATGTTAGTCTCAAAAATCACAAACCATAGGATGAACTCCCCCCTAAATGTGTACATTTAGTATTTGAATCACTAATCAAATATATGCACATTGTTTTTGACAACAATGGGATGTTTACCCTAAAGCTTGTGCTCATGGTATACAAATGAAATACATACCTCATGAAATCTATGTACCATGAAGGGTAACCACGTGTAGCTTTCTACACACTTATCAAACCATGTAGGTTGCTCATGGGTCAGAATCATGACACAAGCAACCCACCATATGTAACACTAGGAGAATGCAATGCATGCAAACAACCTAGCAAGAGTAATGGAGCTACATGATGCTTGAATTGAAATCTAACTACCATTACCTTATGGGGGACTTGGGCAACAAATGTCCAAGATGCGAGCTTGACATCTTTAGCATGAATTCCTCGTCTTCTAGTTAGCCAAGCCTCCAAATCCCCCGTAGCCATTCTTGAGCTTCATGTCTCCTTTGGAACCCACACCATTTGAGGCCCCTTCATATTGGTGATGACATCCTTGGGCACCCAAATGGAGTGTTTCCAACTCCTTTCCTTCTTCCTAACCTTGTGAGCGACCACCTTGCCATTGGTCTTCTTTTTGATCACATAGGAGGTGCTATTGCTTTTGTCCCTTCGGTTAGGCTTGGTGTAGATGAGAGAACTCTTGATTGTGAGCTTCTTCTTGTTCTTCTCATCGGAAGGCTTCTTCTTTGGTTGAGGGCACTTTTTGGACTTGTGGCCTTTTTTATGGCACTTTGAGCAAGTCACGGTGGATCCCTTCTCAAACTTCTTCACCATGTCTTCACGGTTATCTTGGGAAGGTTGGATATTTCTCTCTATGCTCTTGCCCTTTAATCTAGTCAAGTCCTTCATGAGCCTTTCCACTTTTTACTTGAGCTCATCATTTTTCTTGGCAATGAGATCATCACATGATTCTACAAAGACATCCTCATGGCATTTCTCATTGCAAGGGTTAGAGCAAGATTC
This sequence comes from Panicum virgatum, assembly GCF_016808335.1. NCBI lineage: Eukaryota > Viridiplantae > Streptophyta > Magnoliopsida > Poales > Poaceae > Panicum > Panicum virgatum. The sequence continues at coordinate 28,152,598 of NC_053153.1, read as the reverse complement.
ATCAATTAAATCAATGTAAGAAGGTGAAGCATCTACCTTAGAATTTAAGTTTATACTAGGGGTAGATTGCTTAGTTTCTAAAAATCATTAATTTTTGTAATGCTCTTAATTTTTGATTTTAGCTTTTCATGCTCCTTACCAAGCAATTGGACATAATTTGTGGTAAGAGTAGCTTTAAGATCATTGAGAGCACTATATTTTCTTGATTGTTTTTTAATTACTCTTTGGTGCTCATGAACTAGTCCAAAAAGTTTTTCATATGAAGGAGCATCGGATTCATCATCACTTACATCGCTTTCCATACCTTTGGCCATAAGGCAAATGTTGGATGATGAACCCATGTTGGTGTGGGTGGTGAATCTCTTGTTTGACTCATCGCTTGAGCTTGTGCTTGATTCTTCACCACCGCTTATCCATTCACAAAAAATGGCGAATGACTCATGTTGAGGCCTTTTCTTCTTCTTTTCTTTCTTCTTCTTGAACCTCTTCTCAACCTTCATGTGTTGATGGTGAGGCCCATCCTTGAGGAATACCATATACCCCATTGAGTTGATTTTCTTCAAGCATTTGTTCATCTTTTTGACTTGCTTGTAGAGGTTGGGGTTCATTGGCTCTTTTTAATCACTTGAGGAGCTTTGGCATGCCTCCTCTTCTTCCTCTTCACTTGAGCTACCTTTGATGGCCATCTTCTTCATCTTCTTGACTTGCTTGCATGCAAATGCGCTATGTGTTGGGGAAGAAGGTGGCGCTCTTGGCTTGATGTCATGACGTAGCTCATGGGCGATCACCTTGTTGAGGACTTGATTTGGTGTCAATGTATTGAGCTCTTTCTCATAAAGCATCGTGATCACCAACTCATATTCCGGCCTTCGTAGAGAGTGAATAATCTTGTGAATGAGCTTCATATTATCAATTTGCTTTACAGCTAAAGAGTTAATCTCATTCACAAGAATATTCTACCGTGAGTACATAGATTCGGCATTCTCATAATCAAGTTGTTTGAAGCTATTAAGTTTATCAATGAGAACATGATATTTTTTATTTGCAACATTTTTTGTACCCTCATGGTTCTCACTAATAGTTTTCCATAGATTCTTAGCATTTTGACAAGCAAACACACGGTTAAATATGATGTCACCAAGAGAGCTTAAAATAGCATATTTTGCAATAGCATCATATTACCTCTCTTGTTGACTATTACTCTTCACTCCCTCACTTGTTCCCCTCCAAATATTTAGGCCCTTTGCTTGGAGGTGGGATTGCATCAAAATCTTCCATCGTTGGAAGCCCGTGCCATCGAAACATGGAGGATGTCCTAATAAATCCATTCCCTTCCCCAAAGAGCTAACTCACCAGGCGGTGAAGCCTAACCGAACGAGTGAGCCGGTAAACACAAATTGCCAATAGAATTGGCTTTCTTTGTGAAAGAAGTGAGTCCCGGCTCTGATACCAATTAAAAGCTCGGATTGGGTGCTCTAGCCTAAGATTGGGTGCTCATGGTACTCATAAAAAGTATTGCTTCTCGGTAATTAAGTCTCTTCTGGGGACACCGAGTCACCACGGTCACCTTGATCCCGGGTTCCGCTAAGGAGCTTGTCCACGAGGGAAGGGGGTCTCCACGTTCCCCGCACAAAGATCGTCCATGCCGCTCCACACGAAGTCGGAGGGTCATTGACGTTGCCGGCGAGCTACAAAGCTCCAAGGGGCCGGCGCTCCAAGATATCTTCTTGGTTCACAAGAGAACCACAGCACAAAGGCACAAAGCCTTGCTCTCTCGCTCTCCAAAGAGCTAGCACTAACACTCTCAAATGTGTGTTAAGGACTAAAGATATGATTACTAAGCTCTTGGATGGCTTGGAGACGTTCTTGGGTGTGGGTGTGTTGGTCCTCAACTCCAGCAAGCTTGAAATGGCCGGGAGATGTCATATATATAGCCCACCAAGTTGATAGAGCTGTTACTAGCCGTTGGCCCACCAAGCTTCACCGGTTCAACCGATCCTGAAGGAATCTTCAGCTTCTACCGTAGAATTACACCGGTGCCTTGCACTGGTGCACCACCGGTTCATCCAGTGCTGAAAAAACTTCTTCTCGGCTACTTGACATGCTCTCTGAAGAATAGCACGGTGAATGCACCGATGACTTCAACTTGGCACCACCGGTTCAACCGGTGCTACTTGAACTTCTCCACTTGGCTCATCTCTGCACAGACCAATGCACCGGTGCCCTGGCGTCGGTTCATCCGGTGCCTACCGGTTAGACCGGTGCTGTGTCACCGGTTCATCCGGTGCCACTGACTTCTGTAGAACTCGTCCAATTCAATATTTCTTTGAGTTCTTTTTTCGTGTTTTGTTTTGCTTGATCTTTTTACTTCATCCCTGGAATCTATAATTGTTCACTTAACAAACTCATTAGTCCTACTGATTGCGGTGTCATTCAATAACCAGAATCACAAAACAATGGCCTAATGGGGCCATGTTCTTACAATGTTGTAAATAATCCCATATGATTTGTTGGCATACTTTCTATGATTCGAGTCTTAGCCGTGATCCACATGATGAGATGATTGAATGCTTTCTTTATTCAATCAGATATGATTTACAAATACATCGCATGTAGCCTTCATGTGTTCTATACATTGGGTCAACAGGCTGAGAGGTGCAAAAGGCCCTATCTAACAGCTGAATGGTTTGCCCATTTTGGAGGCAAAAGCAATCCTGTACCCTTTCGCGAAGAATCCATTTTTCGTGTTGATATCCTCTCTCTGTACATGTACAGCATTAAAACAAGGGTGATGCAATCACCCTTTTGCTGGTGGGTCTCCTATTTGGTGGCACCTTTGGTCCTCTAATGCTATTCCTGGAGCATAGGGGTCGGCTGCCTTAGCACAATATCTCGACTATTCCATCGCCAACTTTCTTTCTGCTGTGTTAATTGCTGTTACAGTTGGTCAGATTGGAAAGAGCACTAGCGACATGCCAAATTTTTTCGCTCAGTTCACTCAGGTGTGTCTCTTTCCTCTTCCCAGGTTCCTTATGTAGCTCATCTCTCTGCTAATGGCTCAAACGATGTTATTAACTCGTAATTGCAATTTATGGAATGCAACAGTACAACTTTTTGTTAAATTTTGGTACCAATAGGTAATTTGTATAAGAGATATAGTTCTTCATGAGGCTAATATATTTTGAAGTATATTAATTAAGGTTGATCATTAGAGTTTTAAACATATTCCACAACAAGAGTTTGTATCTCTATCTTCCAATTAATGTTAGAGTACCTAGCTTTTAACTTCCTATAATATGGTTTTCAAATGGAGCCCTGAATATTGATGTGCCATGGGAAATAATTTGCATATACCAGGCTGTGCATCTTTGGTATAGATATTAGACATGCAACCCACTGTTTAATGAGTCAGACATAAAACTTGTCCACTTGCGCAAATTGGGGATTATAGTACCTCTTTATCTATGTAAGTAATAATGCTTCTTGAATCTTGATACACCGACCCCCTCCAATAAGTGTCTTTCATTGACACCAATATAGTCATGTCCGCTACAAAAATATAGCAAAATAGTAACTTGTATTATGGGACTAACTTTCACGACAAATATAGATTTATCATTTTCACGATTTCAATTAAAGTATTAAAAAAATATCGATGCTCAACATTAGAACAACATTTGTGACCGAAGAGTGGAGAGAGTAGTTCAGGTGCCTTGACATGATGCATAATAAACCTAAACTAACATTATCTTCCAACAGCATTAGTTAGCATCGCACGAGCAGGAACTATTAACAGTGCACACAAATTGCCATTATGTCTATGGACACTTGGGAAGAAGAAGAAGATGTGGTTCATGTGAATGATGTTCTTAAACTCGTCCGGTATGTGTTTTAATTTGCCACACTGTGTCATGGGAATGGAACATTGAACACTAATTGCTATTAATTCATGACAGATACAGGACAATTTGCCTTCAATCCTATGGGCTGGTGGACTTGCATTGAACCTTGGAGGTATGGTGAGCCAGTATGTGTGGGCATTTGTTGGTCTATCAGTTGCATATGTTAGTATGTGTACCCTGACTGTTGTTCTAGGTAAGCCCTAAAATATATGATGCTTTTATCAGTCCAGAACATTAGTTTTCAATTCACCTCTGTGGATAACTGCTTGATCTCCAGGTACTACCCAGAAATTTTTCCTTGATGGGCGGATAAATAGAGCTGAGATTCTTTCCCCTGTAATATCATGCTTCCTCATTACTGTCTTCCTTGGTGCTGCTGTCCATTCTTCAAATGCCAATGATCAGGAGGAAAAACTACGCATTTCAGGAGGCAGTTTCAGCACCAACAGGTTGGCTTTTGTCCTTACTAGCAACTTCATAAGATATACTGGGCAGTTCTACAAATCCTGCTGGTCAATTATCAAGGTGGATTTCATGGCAGCGTTGCTCACCCTACAGCAAGGAGATGCAAGAAAGTTAGGGCTGCTCAACTCGGCCTTTATCACTCTTATTCCCAAGAAGACAGAGGCTCTAGAAGCAAAAGACTACCGTCCAATTAGTTTGGTTCACAGTTTCGCCAAGCTAGTTACAAAATTGATGGCTAATCGTCTGGCTCCTCATCTAAACAGTTTGGTTGCTACCAATCAGAGCGCTTTTATTCGAGCAAGATGCATTCATGACAATTTCATGCTTGTCCAACAAACCATCAAGGTCCTACATCGGCGTAAGATCTCTAGTCTGTTCCTGAAACTTGACATTTCTAAGGCCTTTGATTATGTTGCCTGGAGTTTTCTACTGGAGATTCTCTCATATCTGGGTTTTGGCGATTCTTGGTGTAACCTCATTAACAACCTTCTCCTCACTGCCTCAACTCAAGTGATTTTAAATGGTGAGCCAGAGGATTTCATTTACCACCAGCGTGGGTCTAGACAGGGTGATCCCCTATCTCCCATGCTCTTCATCTTGGGCATGGATGTCCTGAATGGTTTATTCACTAAAGCTGAAGCCGAGGTGTCACGGGCAGGGGAAGAGTTGGAATTAGTTGGAGGAACTCGACGAAGACTGTATTTAAACGAAGTGGCCGGCCATGGCCCTGGACCTCGCCGGCGCGCGGGAGCAATGGTGGAAGCTCACGGCGCACCGAGGAGGCAGGGCACGAGCGGTTTAGGGTAAGGTACAATCTTGTCTAATCTCCTCACGCCTGCAGGTCATGGCTTATATGATGACAAGCCTGGGAAAACTTATTCATCAACCTAACAAACCAATCTAAACTTGCCAAATCCTAACAATCCAATCTAACTTTCCTATTTCTTGGCGCCAATGGCCTGATCTTCCTGAGCCTTCCTTGTGCGATGTTTGTAGTGCAACCCCACCATGACATCTCTCCCCCCTGGACAAGCAGCTCGTCCTCGAGCTGAAACTTGGGAAAGAGGTGCTGAAACTCCTCAAGTGCAACCCAAGATGTCTCCGACGCCGGTGCTCTTTTCCACTGGACGAGCAGTTCACACTAACCCCGAGCAAGACAGCCCCGCAACACTTTCTCAGGTTCCACCACAACTCGTCCATGGTGCAAGGGAGGCAATGGCGGTGTAACCTCCGGAGGCACTCCATGAAAATGGCTTGAGCAAACCCACATGGAAAACATCATGAATTCATGCCCCAAATGGAAGAGTGAGCTCGTAAGCCACCTCACCCACATGGTCTAGCACCTGAAACGGACCGAAGAAGCATGGCCCCCAATTTCCCGCGACCACAAATGTTGAGCGACGCCACCGGGCGATGCAAAAGGCGAAGCCATACCCATTGCTTCGGTGCGAACTCCACTGGCCGGTGACTCCTGTCATACACAGCCTTGTAATGCTGTTGAGCCTGTTCCAAGCGATCACAAACTTTGGCCAGGAACTCGTCTCGTTCTTGCATTGCACTCTCCACTGTTGGAAGACGTGCGTCCCCCGACTCATAGGAGTGAATGGAAGGAGGAGGACGGCCGTAGACCACCGCAAAGGGTGACGTCTTTAGCGATTGTTGATAGGACAAATTGTAGCAAAACTCCGCCCATGGAAGCCACTCAAGCCAGTTGCGAGGGCAATCCCCTGTGAGGCATCTCAGGTCATTGCGATGATCTTGTTCGCCACTTTAGACTGACCATCAGACTGATTATGAAATGTCGATGTGAACTGTAACTTGACGCCTGACAGGCGGAAGAGCTCGCACCAGAATGCACTAGTAAACACTGGATCACTGTCACTGACAATGGACACCGGAATACCATGGAGGCGAACAACCTCGGCGAAGAACACGCGCGCCACCGAGACGGCTGTGTAGGGATGTGCCAGAGCAAGACAGTGCGATGCCTTGGAGAAACAATCAATGAATGTCAAGATGACTGATTTCCCATTCACCTTTGGTAATGCCTCAATGAAGTCCATGGCCACATCCGCCCATACTGTTGTTGGAACCTCAAGCGGCTGCAGATGCTCGCTTTTGTTGCGATGACACACCGAGCAGGCACGCACGAAGTCTTGGATGACCACTCGATCATTGGGAACATGGAAGTCCGCACTCAGCTGGTGCAGAGTCTTGTGCACACCCTGTGACACCTCTGGTGTCTGTACACTAAAGGTCAGTCCATTTAATTCAAATAAATCATAGAAGGGAATTTGGAAATTAAATTCAGAAGAAAAAAGTCAAATACAATTCAAACTACACATTTTGGATAATTGAATGTGAGGGAAATAACATTTAAACTACATGTAAATCATGTATGAAAACTTGCACAAAAACAAGTTTGGGTTGCAGCTAGTACCTTAAATGACATGTGCTTAATTCATGTTTAAGCCAAAAACCACTCAAAAATCAAAGAAAAACCAAAGCCCTTATTTGCAAATTGGAAAATATGAAATAGTTCAAAATGTGAATTTCAAATGAAAATTTGCCTAAAACAAAAGTTGTAGATCTTGAAAAAGTTACACAAGTTTGGTATTCAACACCTTTTCATTTGAGTCCAGGAAGATAGAGATAATTTTAGTTTACCGAGAGGTCCCTGAACTTTTAGAAATCACCCAACAGTCGCTAACTCCATTCCCCTCTCTGCTTCGTCGCCGCCCGCCCGTACGCCGCCGGTGGACCTCGTCCACGGTGCGTCCGCGGCCAACCGGACCTGGGAGAGCCCGCCTAGGCCACCTGTCCTGCCCCTTGGCTCCTCCCTGTGCACACATGCGTCCTTGGCACCGGGAAACGCCGCCACGACACCTCATCCGCCCGCCAACGCCCCCACCTCGCCGGCCGTCTGGTTCCGACCGCCCCCAGCTTTGCATTTGCCTCCCAGGCGAAGGAAACCGCCCCCTCCACTCTCCCCTGTGTCTATAAAAGCCCAGTCTGACCTCCTCGCGCGTGGATACGCCACCTCCCCCGCTCCGCCTCTTCCTCCATCGCCGGCGACGCTCTGCGCCGCGCCGACGAGCCCCCTCCACCCCTACATTGCCCCGGCCGGACCCGGACTCACCTTCCTTGTAACACCCTAATTTAAATTTCAGCTTTTATTAATAAATTTAATTGGCTTTATTTAATTTTCTAGGATTTAATTTTCTTAGTCTTGCATTTAATCTAATTTTTGATTCACAAGTAATTAAAAATTTGTCTAAGTTTAACATTTGCTGTTGCATTCATGCTGGTGCATGACTTTATTTTGTTTGACTGCATAGGTTTTGAGTTCAAAGTTTATTTGAATTCAAATATATTTGAATTGTTTAGAAATAGAAAAGAGTTGGAAAAAGAGAAAACCCAACCGGACCCAAACTAGCCCAAACTCCTCTCCTCTCAGCCCGTACTCTTCTCTGCGTTCGGCCCAGCAACCCAGCCGGCCCGGCCTGCTCCCTTTTTTGCTTGCGGCCCACTCCCTCGGCCTGCCCCGCACGCCGCCAGCGCGTCACGCGCTCCTCGCCCCTGACAAGCCGACCCCGCGTGTCAGCCGACCCAGAGTGCCGCGCTCGCCTCGCCCGAGCTCGCCTTCCCCTCGCTGACCGTTTGGGCCCGCCTGTCAGCCCGTCATCTTCCTCCTCCCGTTTTCCCCACCGCTCTCCCAGCTCTGCTCAGCCCTGCTCGATCCGCTCCTCTGCGCCGTAGACCAATCCGTGCCAACCGACCCTACTAGGCCCACTGGTCAGCCCGAGCATGCCTCAATCTTCTAGAAGCTCCACCCGCATTCGGATCATGCCGGTCAGTTGTGCGATCCGCCTCTCACGTGCGCGTATCGCGGCCGCAATCACCGCGGCGTCCATGCCGAGCACGATTGCCCAAGATCCCCAGCATCCTACTTTAAACACGCCCGTGGCACCTCCTTCACCTCCCCATTCCGCAGCCGCCGCCACCAACCCTAACTCGCCGCGCCGCACAGCCACGCTGCGCAGAGCTCAATGCGCCGCCATGGAGACGCCGACCCGCCACCTCCTAGTCTCAGCTAACCCCCGCAGAAGCTCCACCGTGCCGCCTGGAACCTTCCCGGGGCCCCCACGCTCAACCTAGGTCCCTACAGCGCCGGAATCGCCTCTGCACCACCGGAGGTGAGATCCTGTCCGCCGTGACGATTCCTCGCCGCCGGTGAGCCCTGTGCCTCACTGACCCTTGGCTCTTGTTCACAGCACGACTGCGCTTCTCCCTAGCGGATCAGCAGGCCCGGAGACGTCCTGCAGCATCCTCCTCCACGAGCGCCGCCCGCGACCCGCCGCTCGACCTCGCCGCCGTCGTACCTCTGCTGCAGCCCCGGCTAGCCCAAGCCCTGGGTAAGCATCGCCCCACCTCCCTGTCGCTTTTGGCGCTAGTTTGGACAGACCATAGCTCCTAGAACCCATAGAATGCCGCAAGCCGGCGAGTATAGTCGCTCAGAGCCGCCGCCGTCCCTGTTCGCGCCGCCACGGACCCGCTCGTGCCCAGAACCTGTCCCAGGTGGACTACGCATGTCACGTAGTCCCTTTCTGACCCAGATCCGCTCCATTTTGAGCTCGAGAACACCAAAGCGCCGAAGTCCGGCGAGCTCCTTGTGCCACGCCGCCGCGGGAAGAGGCCTACGGCGACCCAGCGCCGCCCCCGCCCCGTGAGCAAACCCCGACCGCTGGATCCCGAACCAACGCGCAAGATTAGAACAGTGTTCCATCAAACCAGAGCCACGCGATCGCAATCCAACGGCCGATATCCAAGGATACCGGTTCGGCCTGGAAATTTTGTTAAAGAGCCCCTGCCCTTTTGGGTAATCAACCCGCAGTCCTGTGCCATTCAAAACTAATTCCAACCAGGCCCTGTTTTATTCACTTAGACCCCTGAGTTTTCCCAGATTAGAACTCGCCGTTCACCCCTGGCTTTTTCACGTGTTAGCCCCTAGGTCTTTTCAGTTTTTATGTTTAGGTCCTCAGTTTTTGCAGAAAAACCCCAGAAACTTAGTTTTTCTTGCAGAAAAGCCCCTAGACCTTGTTTTTGCTCTAGTTTTCGCGTTCTAGCTCCGTTTTAGGCGTTCTTTATGTCCACGCGATCATTGTAATGCGTAGAATAGTTTAGACTAGTTTAGTGTGGTATTCCTATGTATTGATGTACTGTTCCTTAGCATTTGTTAGTGTTTGCTTGTATGCTTATTGTGTGTCTTGCTTTTGGCCATGTGTTCGTGAGTAGACGCTGATCCAGTTGAGGAGCCCCAGTACCAGTACCCAGAGCAGCCATCTTCCAACCAGTTTGAGCAGTAGCAGGAGCAGTACGAGGAAGGCAAGTATAACATGAACACCACCTATCATTTTAAATACATTTTCGTACTGCATTTTAATACTGTATGCCTATCAGGATTTCCTAGCCACTTTATATCCTTTATATATATCCTTTGGGTTGCATTTTGGTTAGTTGTGCTAGGTGCCTCGCTATAACACACTTGGTCCTTTTTAATTAATTTGATTAATGGTATATGCAACTTAATTCTGAGAGTGGCCTGTTTGAGGGGCTCACGTCTCGTTAAAATTGGTTTTGTTAGAAACATGGTTTAGGGGGCCAGCATGGTGCTTACTGCCTGGTTGGCCACTCTCCATAAGGATCAGTTCATAGAGCGACAACCGGGGACAACAACGCTACCACAAGACTAGAATGGGGCGGTCTTGGCTTACTAATTTGGTCATTTTAGTTCGGGAGTAACTTACCGACGGGGCAAGAGGGGAGTCGAGCTTCAATGGTGCCCAGGCTACGAGGCTTGGTCTGCGTACCCCTCGAGGTGGGTACCATCGTTGCATTGCCTGAATCCTTAGCGGTTACACCTTACCAACGTGTCCTTTGTAACGGCCTCGTAGTGAGTTTGCCAGTCATCTCGCCTAAGGAAGTGTGATGAACAACTAGCATAGCTCACGACTTGTGGGTAAAGATGTGCAACCTCTGCAGAGTGTAAAACTAGTATAGTAGCCGTGCTCACGGTCATGAGCGGCCCAGATCCACCTTTTGATTAGTGGGGTTATCTTCCTTTGACGAGGCAGGTTTCCCTGGGTGGCTTGGTTTGGTTTGGTTCTCAGTAGTAACATGTTTAATTTTGATTAATTACTATGTAACTGGGTTTATGGTAATTCACCAACTTATAGTAATTAGCTTTAATAAAATTTTGCCAAGTCTTAAAAGCTAATGCAGTCAGTCAGCCAACCTTAGAGCCTCATAGTTTGTGTTATACTTGTTGAGTACAAGTTGTGTACTCACTCTTGCCTACTCTACTCTTTTTCCTCTTGGGGACACTCTACTGCTGCTCAGTTCCTGCCGACGCGAGGGAGTTTGCTCAGCGCTACCAGGACTACGAGGACTTCTAGGTGTTCGTCTCCTAGTCGACGTCCCTATGGCGCCCTGCTTCCGAGAGACTTCGTATATGTTTTTACGCTTCCGCATACTCTGTATCAGACATTTTCGTCATTAATGTAATAAATAACATTCGTATTCGCTTTATTATGTCTTTTTCGTGATATGTGCTGTGATATACTGTTCATTCTGTTGTATATACGTGTGACTTGATCCTGGCACGTATATGATTGCTCGGTTTATGTCCTTTTATAAACCGGGTGTTACATTTCTCGACCTCCGGTGAAGCTTTCAAGCCTTGCCGTGCCGGCCCGAGCTCGCTGGACTTGGACGCGAACCCCCGCCACCTCTGCTCCGCCGTGGAGCCGCCTCCTCCGACCCCCTCCAGCCCTACCCCGACCACCCCAAGGTTCGCCACCGAGCCCTGAACCTATTCCCCCACCTCTCCCTCACCACCAGCGACGGACCTCGCCGGAATTGCTGGGATTCCGTGCGGGTGTCTATGTCCAGGGACCTATTTGCAAGATAAAAACTTGATTCTAGGGGTTTAACTGCAAAAGCTACACGAACTCAAGAACATGAACTCCAGTGAACTTTAAAAATGTGTAGAAAATTATAGAAAAATTGGAAAAATGCAAACCCGATTGTTTTGGAATCCTTGCAATGAACTTTACAAGTTTTGTTACATGCAAATCTTCAGATTCTATACATATTTTAATCTAAAAAAAGAATAGAATAAATAGCCCATAAATGTTCGGGTAGTTTGGTTCACTGGATAGCTTTGATTTTTGGATATGTTGATATTAGGAGAGTTATAAGCTTCTGATAAAAACATGAGCATGGTTTGAAATCATTTACTTGTTCAAATGGTCAAGTTCCCTCGATCTACTAGCTAGCTTCATATATTAATGCTGGTAGAAATAGACATGGTTTAGTTATGAAACTTTTTTGGATGTACATGCTACTGAATACTTGCTGTCATACAAATTTGAGAAATTTGAGATCTAGTTTGCTATATATTCTGTTTAATGCTTGTTGGATGAACTTAATTCATGGTATATAGTTCATGTATGTGGAAAAATCTAGATTTATTCCTGGAACTTTGTTTTAGCTATATAATCATGTATGCAAATTTTGAGCTATTTTTACTGAGTATTCCTACAGTTATAATTCATGCTTGGGATATCATGCTTAGATTTGCTATTTTTGTTCCATATGCCAAATACATATCTGGCCATGATCTTTGAATATGTTCTTGTTCAGTATGACTAATTTCTATGGTAAAAATTTCATATGCAGTACTGATCATCTTGAATCCCAAATAAATATGCAAGTTCATATATAGTTTAATACATAAGTAATTTATCTGGTAGAAGTAATGCTTGAAAATTTTACTAAATCATATTTAGGATATTTCTAGGCTCTGGTAAAATTTTGAGATCCATAACCTTTGCAGAACTCCCTGTGTAAATTAAGTTTGTTGCTAGCATGATAGTTTTGTTAATTTTATAACTCCTGTCTCATGAGTAGATAAAATATGGAAAATTTACAGTACTGAGTATGTCATGTCTAGATGCTTTTGTAAAAATGTTAGCTCCAGAAACCATGCGTAACAACCTGTACAAATTCGTGAATTCTCTAGGTTAATCTGTTTGCATGATTTCTAATGGTTAGATGCCTTGTTGTTAAATGCTGAAAATTTTATAGTAGATGCTAGTACATCTAGTCTGTTCTACAAAAAATTTTCATCACCAGATCATGAGTATATTTTTTGTTATGAAATTGTGAACATATGCTTATGTTTTGATTCTAGAAAATGAAACGCACCCCCATACACTTATTTATGAAGTAAGTTAATTATAAGTTCTATTCTATAAATGACTGGCCAAGAAATGAAATCACAAGATCATCACTGAATTAACATTTTGTTGGACTACAACTTTATCATGAAGGAAAGAAAAATCATATCATGTTGTAACCACGAATTTTGCATTGCATATAGAATCGGTTAATCTCGTTGACAGCGATTACGAGTTTGTTCCATCGGACTCTGTTTCTGCAAAGAATATTGATCTTAACTGTACTAACGTGAACCAAGACCTAGGCCAAGCCCCAGAGGACCCTCTATTTAACAGTGCCCAAGAAGGCAAGCCCCGGTGCATAACCCATTATTTTCTGCATTATTATTCATCTATCTATTCGTATGCGTTGTAATAATTTTATTTGCGCATTTATGTTATCTAGGCGTTGATTGAAAAACTTAGATGCATGATCCCTAGGAACCTATGTTTGACAACCGGATCTTTTTATCGACTAGTTGCCACGCTAACTAGGAACGGTAGAAGTCGAGAGGTTTTCTGCCTTTCGCGAGAATATAGGAATTGACTGACTTTACCTTCCGCTGAAATATAAGGACAACGGGTGGGGTTGTGTAGTTGTGATACCCCGCTGGTGTAGTCGAAAATGGTTAAGGTCGCGGTGTGTGTCTCATTTCGTTAAGCGTTTGAAAGTACTAGCCACATTCCGAGAAATATGATAATCGGTAAGCTTAAGTACCTAATCAGACCAGCACGTGGAACGTTGGTAAACCCTCTTTGTAGAAGTAGGGTTTAATTTTTGTCGCGATGTACGGGTGCAGAGTGGTCGGACTCTGTAGTCGGGGAGGATACTCCGTGTCCATGGATTGGAGAAGAAAGGGGAACAGTAGCATGGGTGAAAGCGGCGTCGATCCCCATGCGTGTGCGTTAGGTTCCCCTGGCCAGGTTGAAATTCGATTCAGAATCGTCCGCCTCTCACAGCATGAGACTGCTTAATGTTTTCGGTCACATAGAGTAACAAGTGGAACATGATGATGATAATACTGCTGGTTGATTAAATGGTTGCTTTACCATGATTGTGTAGAGTTAGATGCAAACTTAGAACGGTTAATCCAACTAGAAAATGGAAAATCTAAAATCTGAAAATAAGGATCTACTTGTAGAGGCATTTTTTTGGCAAAACAAACCCCATAAACCAAAAAGCCTTGCATGTCTAGTTGTCGGACTAAAGTATATCCGGTGACGGGTAAGTCTTGCTGAGTATTAGTATACTCAGCCTTGCTTTTGGCACTGTTTTCAGGTACTAACTTCGAGGAGTTGATTGCGAGTCTGACGTGGCCGTGTACTTTGCCTCTGGGCTGGTCTGTCAAGTGGGATGGCCCTTCAGCTGGTGCTGACCACCCTCCCACTGAGTGATGTGTTTCGTACGGGCTTTATCGATGCGTCACGAGTTTCACTAGTCGTCGTTTTTATTGCTTCCACTAAGACAATGACACTTGAATAATTTGAGTAATTTGGAACTCTGCAGTACTTTACTATTCTGAATATGGTTTGTAATAAATTTACTTTTCTGCTGCAAACTCTGAGATATATGAAATGATCTGTATTGTAATCTCTGGGCTCACCCTGGAAGAGCGTAGCTTTTATCGAGGCTTCACTCGAGGAACTACCAGTGCGTGCCGAATTGGATCAAAGTTGCCTAGCAACGAAGATCAGTGCACCTGGGCCCAGTCTTTTGGGTGGTTCCGCCACACGCCCTCATGCCCGGCACTATGGACCAAGTTCAAAATTGATGGAAGAAGAGCTGAGGCCGCCGCCACAAAGACACGACCCTTGAACAGGATCAGCCCGTCCACCACCATCCACAGAGCCAGTTTGACACCACCGCGGATGGCATCCCGCAGTTGAGACAGGGAAGCATCGGCATTGATCTCCTGGCGAATATCATCGAAGATGGTGAATTGTGGTGCTGAGAGGGTCGTTACCTCGCATGAACACTCGTCTCGCCGTGACAAGGCGGCGACGACAACGTTCAAAGTGCCCGGCTTGTATTCAACCATGAAGTTGAAGCCCAGCAATTTGCTTGCCCACTGGTGTTGTGGTATAGAAGTAAGGCGCTAGTTGAGCAGGAAGCGGAGGCTCTGGTGGTCCATGCGCACCACGAACCCGTGTCCCCAGAGATACGGCCGCATAGGAATGTGTGCAGAACCCGTGTCGAAAAACACAAGGATGAACCAGCATAGGAACGTACGGAGTATGTCATTCATCATCGCCTGGAATGTGGCCGGTGCGTTGGTGAGGCCGAACAGCATCACCAGGAACTCATAGTCCTTGGTGAAGAACTTGGCGCTGCACAACTCATCCAACAGCTCCTCGACCACCGGGATGGGAAATTTATCCTTGATCGTGTAGGTGTTGAGGGCACAGTAGTCGACGCAGAAATGCCATGAGCCATCATGCTTACAGATCAGCAATGCCGGTGAGGAGAAAGCCGATGAGCTCGACCGTATGACGCCCAGGCACACCATCTCATCGCACTGGCGTTCCAGCTCGTCCTTCTGTGTATGGGCGTAGCGGTACGGGTGAACCGCGACTGCCATCGTGCCATGTTTGAGGCGGATAAATTGGCTTAGATGGCATTGTGGGGGAAGTCCTTGGGGCTCCGCAAAAAGGGAGTCGAACTCTTCCAGTAGGGCGTCGAGGAGGTCGCCGTCGAAGCTTGCCAGGGTCGTAGAGGACAAGCCCGGCGTGGTGTCCGCCCTGCACCACATGATGCGTTTGCCGCCGTGAGAAAAGCACATGATATGCTTGGTGAAGTCCCACAGAATCGGGCCCAGGGTTCCGAGCCACTGCACACCCAGCACCATGTCGTACTCGCCCAAGGGAAGCGCGTAGAAGTCGATGCCGAACGCCTCCCTCCCCCCGATGAGCACGGCCTAGGCAAGTGCCTTGCCTGGAGATGTGACGCGGTCGCCGTTCGCGACGGCCATAGATAGGCCCTCATAAGGTTGTAGCCGCATGCCTGACCTTTCCGCCATCTTGCTGTCGATGAAGTTGTGGGAAGAGCCCAAGTCGAGGAGAGCGGCCGCCACGATGTCGCCGATCGATACAAACACCTTCATGGTCTGGAACCAATGTGTCCGGATGCTAGTAGCGCGTGGAGCGAGATGCCCGGTGCGTCGAGGTCGCCTGATAGAGCGGCATTGTCCACTGACTCCTCCGTGTCATCGAAGACGACGATCTCGATGACGAACAACATCTTGCATTGGTGCCCGGAGATGAACTTCTCATTGCAGTTGTAGCACAAACTATCCGTGCGGCATTGCGCCATCTTCGCCGGCGAGAGACGAGGGCATGGAAGGGTCGACGATAGGGACGTGGATCGGCCCGATCCCGCAGCGGCCGACAATACCGTCATATCTTGGTGGGGGCGTCGATGATGTTGCCGGGGGCGCTGTCGATGTAGAGCTGGGAACTGTATGGAGCAGCATACGGCCTCCCAGCGTGTGCCCCGGATCGGTGGAGGACAGCTGCATGCACTATTCGTAGGCCCGAGCGAGCATGATGGCCCGGGCATAGGGCAATATCCGTCTTGAGTGGGTTGACCAGGCCTGCCATGTACATCTGCACCAGTTGCACCTCGGTGTGGTCCGCATTGTGGCATGCGAGTGCAAGGAAATTGTTGGTGTAGTCCTCCACTATGCCGGTCCGGCGGAGTAGCATGATCTCCCCAACGGGGCTGTCCGTCATGGGTGGCCCGAAGCGCTGCTGGATGAGTTGGGCGAAGCGCCGCCACGATGGGGTGCCCGACATCTGCTCTAGCCGGTAGTACCAGAGTTGGGCCGTACCGATTAGATGTAGACTTGCGTACGTGAGGCGGTGGTGTTCCGGAGTGTTCTGGCATCGGAAGAAGGTCTCGTAGCAATTGAGCCATGGGAGTGGATCTTCTTTGCCGTCGAACGTAGGGAACTCGATGTGTGCGCGTGGATGAAAGCACAGATCGATGGCGGCATCGTCATCGTGTTGGCGCAATGGCGGTGTCTCGCGAAATGGCAGCGGGCCGTTGGGCGAGTTGGAAGCGCCCTTGAGCG
The DNA here is from genome assembly GCF_016808335.1 of Panicum virgatum. Taxonomy (NCBI): domain Eukaryota; kingdom Viridiplantae; phylum Streptophyta; class Magnoliopsida; order Poales; family Poaceae; genus Panicum; species Panicum virgatum. The sequence goes on along the minus strand of NC_053153.1, from coordinate 28,135,882 downwards.
GCCCGTGCGCCGATGTGTCGCCGTCGGCTCCCTCCTCCAGGATGGGATCCTTGTCGCCATGCTGTGCCCTCTCGAGGCGGGATACGGCGAGGTTCAGGGCGGAGGGCGGCGATCTGGTTGGAGCCCTCGAACGCCGCCGCTTGGAGTTTGGTCACCTTGTCTAGCAGGCCGTCGAGTTGGTTGGCGAGCGGAAGCAGGGGCTTGAGCGTGGCGGTCTGCGTGGCGAGATCCGAAACCTAGCGGCGAGGTCGGTGAGCGTCTGGAGCATATCGTCCATCGTGCTCTCCAGCACGTTCTTCTCGCCGTCCGCCATGTGATCGGGACCAGAGCTATCTGATACCATGTTGTCACAGGCAGGGGAAGAGTAGGAATTGGTTGGAGGAACTCGACGAAGACTGTATTTAAACGAAGTGGTCGGCTATGGCCCTGGACCTCACTGGCGTGCAGGAGCAATGGTGGAAGCTCACAGTGCACTGAGGAGGCGGGGCACGAGCAGTTTAGGGTAAGGTAGAATCTTGTCTAACCTCCTCACGTCTGCAGGTCGTGGCTTATATGATGCCAAGCCTGGGAACAACTTATTCATCAACCTAACAAACCAATCTAAACTTGCCAAATCCTAACAACCCAATCTAACTTTCCTATTTCTTGGCGCCAATGGCCTGTACTTCCCGAGCCTTCCTTGTGCGACGTTTGTAGTGCAACCCCACCATGACACGAGGGCCTGCTGTGACCTCTCCACTCCAGCGGACAACATCTTTCTTTATATGCAGATGATGTGGCCCTATTCATTCGCCCCGAGGCAGATGATCTACAACTCACAAAGAACTTGTTGCAGATCTTCGGTGAAGCATCTGGCCCGCAGACCAATCTTCAAAAAAGCTGTGTAATTCCTATCCAATGCAATGGTGATATTGAGGAAGTTGTCAACCCGAGCTTACAGTGCACTTCTTCGTCCTTTCCCACAACATATCTTGGTCTGCCCATTTCTGATAAGAAGTTGAGGGGATTTATTGGTTTGGATTGAGAAAATAGCTAACATGCTCCCTGGTTGGAAGGCCTCCCTCTTGAGCCTTGCTGGTCGCGCAGTGCTGGTCCACTTCGTCCTCTCCGCCATCCCAAATTATCTAATGCTAGCACTAAAAGTGGCTAAGTGGTTTATCCGGGCAATTGCCAAAATCAGAAGAGTTTTTCTCTGGAAAGGTCGTAAAGATGTGAATGGAGGTTGATGTTTGATCGCTTGGGAAAAAATCATGAGGCCAATTGACCTTGGAGGGCTGGGCATCCTTAATCTAGAAGTCATGGGCTGGGCACTTTAGATGCACTAGCTGTGGTTTGAGAAAACAAACCCAGATTGACTGTGGGCTGGTCTGGAGGTACCTGTGCACCCAAACACCTTCGCTTTATTCACTATTTCAGTTGTGACAACCGTGGGCAATGGCACCAACACTCTTTTCTGTTCGGACCGCTGGTTACTTGGGAAAAGTATAGAGGAACTTGCACCAAATGTTTTCAAGACTATCCCACAACGTGTATGGAAAAAAAGAAATGTGGCTGAGGCGTTGGTGGACAATACTTGGGTTGACATAAGGGACGCGCTGAATTGGCTTGGTCTTCTGGAGTATCTAGAGCTATGGGAATGCAATCTCTGATTTTTATCTAAGTAATTCAGATGATTTACATAGCTGGAAGTTCGAAAGCTCAGGTATATTCTCCTCAAGATAGGCTTACAAAGCATTCTTTGTCGGTGCAATTGAGTTTGAACCATGGAAACATTTATGGAAGTCATGGGCCCCTAACAAATGCAAGATTTTTATCTGGCTTGCGATTCGAAATTGCTGTTGGACAGCGGATCACCTGCAAAAAAGAGGCCTCCAACATCCTGCTCATTGCCCTCTCTGCGACCAAGAAGATGAAAACATTCAACATATTCTCACTTCTTGTGTCTTCGCCTAGCAATTCTGGTTCAACATCCTGCAGCCTCTGAACCTCTCTATTCTGGTACCAATCCGCGGAGCGACCTCCTTTGCAGCTTGGTGGAGGACGTCCTAGAAGAAAGTACAAAAAAATGCTAAGAAAGGTTTCAATTCGCTGGTCATACTTGGGGCATGGATCCTCTGGAAACATCATAACTCTTGCGTGTTTGATGGATCTGCTCCTAGCATTCAGACCGCGTTGCAAGCCTTCAAGGATGAAGCTCAACTGTGGATAGCAGGAGACGCAAAAGGCCTTGCTGGCCTGGAGCTTGGAAGGATTCCTAGCATTTTGGTTTAGGTTTTGGTCAGGTCCTGCTTTTCATTTTCCTATGTAACAGTCTTTTCCTAGCATAGGAACTGAACCAAATTAACCGATTGTAGCCACGTTCGGTTCTTTTGAATGTGTGTTGGGATAGCCTCGGTCAGTTCTGTTAGAACCGGCATCGAACCGAACTAACCGAAACCGAAGTTGCTCGATTCCTGATTCTGAAAAGAACCGATCGGTCCTTATTTTTGAAGAACCGAACTTCTCTAAAAACCAAGGAACTGAATGCCCAGGCCTACCTAACCTGCACTAAACTTTTCATCTGTACCGGATCCATACCATTGACGTGCTAATGCTAACCACAACGACAATTGATGGACGCAACGCTGCCGGACAGCCAGTGAGGCCGATGCCGAGGAGCTGTGCAGATCGACCAGCAGCGGCCGGCCTGGTTGTTGGCAGTTGAAATTTGTCGATGTCTAGACCAGGCGGTCCAGCACCAACTAGTAATAATGCTGCGTGTCCCGTCTCTAGATGGTTGATGCAAGATGAAACACAATGACACGGGGTTTATCTTGGTTCCGGCCGATGGGGCCATACGTCTAGCAAAGGGAGTGAGCACTATATTATCTTGCACCGGGGGGCTTGTAGTAGGGGGTACAAGCTTGGACGAGATAGGGAGAGAAGCTTCCAAGTCTCAGAGTACGCGAAAGGTGATTGAGGCAAGTGCCAATATGTGGGGAAGAATGTACTTGAGTGTGTGTGCGTTTCTCAGAGAGTTCGACCCCCCCGGGAAGAGGTATGCCTCCTCCTTTTATAGGCTCAAGGAGGGGCAGATTACATGCACGGAATGGCTCTGGTTTCGTCATCCTCTCCTCGAATCGGGGGGAGCAGTTGGTAGCTCCTATCACCGAGCACTGTGAGGTATGGCCACGGGCATGGCCATCGTCCTTGGGAGCTTTTGGCCATGCTTGGAATGCTCGAGGGTCGTTTCCCATGCCTGCCGAGGGTCCTACAGAGGGGGGAGTACAAAGATTTGGTAGCACAATGGCGGGCGCAGTGCCGGTCACGTCCGCGCAGCGCATGTCGAGTCCGCGCAGCGCCGTGGATGGTGGCATAGTGACCAGAGTTGGTGGATGGGACTCTGGTCACGACCGCTGTGCAGCGTGGCTGCTGACGCCGCCTGACACACGTACTATGCCGCGGAGTGGTTCGCAATAAATGCATTAGTCTCGTCGAGTGAGAGGGTTACAGTCCCAGTCTACCGAGGGGGGGGGGGGTCCTCGAACAGGACGGAATTTCCCCTCGCGCCGAGGCCTTGTGGGAGGGCTCGGCCGAGGAGGAGAGTTCTCATGCTCTCTAAGGGTAAGCCTTTTACCCTCGGGTGAGGCAGAGATGCGATGCGCTGCGAGGGGCCTTGGCAGGGTGGCCTCGGGCAAGGCGGAGAGTTCTCATGCTCTCCGAGGGTAAGCCTCTTACTCTCGGGCGAGGTGGAGATGCGACTCGCTGCCAGGGGCCTCGGCGGGGATGTCTCGGGTGAGGCGGAGATCGCACTGCGGCTTGCGAGGCCTCGGACGAGCCACGCTTTGGTGTTGGGCCGTGGGCCAAGCGCGTATTTGGACCTTTGGCCTGGTTGCCTAATTGTGTATGCGTTTTTGAAGGCGTTTTGATCCCTAGGTCAGGGTGCCCCATATTATGGTACCCGACAGTAGCCCCCGAGCCTTTGTAGGAGTGTGTATCAGTCCTGCAGAGGCTTGAACCCTCGAGGTAGCGGCTCGGGTGCTAACTTTTTGGGGTTTAGTCCTTTGAATTTGTGAAGTATCCTCCATGGGTGCACGTGAGCACACCCGCGGGTGTAGCTCCCGAGGCCTTGGAGGATTGTGAGCACTCGTCCAAGGGCTATGAGTATCGCACTTGTATGGTCGATCGGGTGGCGCAGCCATTCAGCATTCATTTCAGCCGGTTTCGGCATTCCTTTCAGCTGGTAAGGCGACCCTTGCCCTCTTTGGACCAATTCAAACGACTCATCATGCATGCAAGGAGACTTGTGTTTACACATGGGATTTCACAATCGGACTGTAGCCGATTTTATTCGACGGTATGGCCTTAGCCGTGATGTGCGAGGAGCCCCCGAGCCCTAGCCCGTGTGAGGGCAATCAGGGGTACCCTCGTCTTATTGTTACAACCCACGGTCTTCCCTTTCGCAAGTAGGAGGGGTGAAGCGAGCCATGCTACCATCGGGTGGTGAGTCATGGATGCTTCGGTGAGCTGTTAGTGGGTGGTTCGAGTGGACGTACGTGCCCCGTTCGATAAGGGTCGGCTCGTGGTCCGGAGACATGTCCCATAAAGCGCTCGCAAAGATTCGCTAGGTAGGGCTCGGACCCGTTCGATAGGGTCCGAGGGCTCGATGCTCTCCCTCGATGGGATCCCTCGTGCTAGCCGCCTTCGTCTAGCCTCGAACACAGTGTAGGACATCTCGAACTCGCGTTCGAGGCTAGGCTTTGTATGAGCACGTCCATGCTGTCCCTGACTCTATCGATCTAGGGAGGCTGTCGAACCCTCAGCGGGCCAGCCTTCTAACCCCTGATCAGTAGGGCTCGAAACATTGTTCCTTTGTTGGTAAGAAACCCCCGAAGGAATATTCCGTCACTGTTTGGTGCGTGGCACGGAGTCATGGAGTCGTGCGCAGGGGTCGCGCATGACGTGGACCGGCCCACGCAGTGCAAGCATGCCTTTTGAGGCGGCGTCCTCGGGCAAGCCGAACGGCGCGGCCGGCCGCCGATTGACGGGACGGCTCCGCGGCGCTCCTGTTACCACTTTGGTAACTGCAACACTGTAGTTAACCCAGCTGGCGGGGTCTGCCAAATCTACCACATTTAATGCGGTCATTTCGGGATAGCCGCAGCGAATCCGCCCGTCGCCGTGGCTATAATTAAGGCATGGGGGAGTCCGCTCGGCTTAGTCCTGCCTTTGGCATTGCCTTCTTTGCCTCCATCCTGCATCAGGCGCACCCGAGCGGAAAGGCGAGAGAAAGAAGAAGAAGCAAGCGCACCTTGCTCTTGTTCGACCCTTCTCCCTTTTGGCCATCATCATGGTCTAGTTGGTCGATCTCGTGCCATAGGGCAAGTCCGTCGCCGACCATGGGTACCTGGAGTCATTGGTCCTCGACGGGCTCTTGCTGCCGATCACCGATTCGGCGCACCCGAAGTGGATTGCTCCGGGGCCGACGGTGACGGACCCGAATCCCCCTCCTGGCTACGTCGTCAGCCTGGCGGGGCTGCACAAGCGGGATTTCGGCGTCCCCGCCAGCCGGTTCCTCCGTGCGCTCTGCCACCATTTTGGGGTGGAGCTGCACAACTTCGCCCCCAATGCTATCTCGCAGGCGGCGGTCTTCATCGCCGTCTGTGAGGGCTACCTGGGGGTGAAGGTGCACTGGGATTTGTGGAGGCACTTGTTTTGGGGTCATCTCTACACCGAACTTGTCACGCCAGGAGTGAGGAGGCCCATTCACGTCGGCGAGGCCTCACGCTCCGGGTGCGAGAGGTGAGGAGGGACTTGTACATCCCTTGCACGATGGTGTCAAACAATCGTGTCTGGGATAAGGCCTGGTTCTACCTCCGCAACGATGATGGGCGGTTTTCAGCGTACACCGGCAAGGTGCTGATGGAGAGGCCAGAATATTGGATGCACGGGGTGTCGCACCCTACTCGCCAAGCCAAGCTCAAGGTGTACACTGACGCGCTGCGGCGCTTGGTGGAGGGGGGGGGGTCTGACAGCGGCCGCCGTCGTCGCCAATTTCCATCGGCAGAGGGTACTTACCCTCATGGAGTGGAGGCTTCCCCTCCATAAGTTGACGCTATAGGATCCATCTGAGGGCTCGCGGATGATGGGGGAGCTACTCTCCCATGAGGTCGCTGAGCGGGGCGTACGGTGGCGGCCCTCACCGACCGATCCTGAAGATCTCTGGAGGATCAAGATGTGCTCCGCGGAGGGGTATCTCCAGTTGGTAAGAATCGCTTCCGAGCATTGATCATTTTATGTTGTCCCTTTCCCTTTTTGATCCTTGTCATGTTGTCCCTTTTCCTTTCTTGATCGTCTGCTCTTTTCCTTTGGTTGGTACCCTCGTCCCTTGCTGATTTCGATCCCTTCCTTGTTTGGCTCAGCATGAGGGTTTCTGCGGCCACTCCCCAACTGGCGCCTACCAAAGCCCTCAAGTCGGGAGCAAGCGCCACACCTCGCACGACAGCGTAGCCCCTGACCAGAGGGCCTCAAACAGAGGAGGAGGTTACGCGCAGTACCGGGCAGTGATAGCCCGGGGAGCCAGGGCGGGCCGGGCACAGGCACACGAGGGCGGTGCCGGTCGGCGCAGTGGTGAGGATGCTACCCAGCCGGTTGCTGGGGAAAAGGCCAGTCGGCATAGCACTGAGGACACTGTCCGGCCGGTTGTCGAAGAAGAGGCCGGACGGTGCAGCGCTGAGGACGTTGTCCGGCCGGTTGAAGAAGAAGAAGCCGGCGAGCCGCACTGGAGCGGCCCACTGGCCAGGCAGAAGGAGGTGGCCCCGTCCTGGAGCCCAGGGGGGCTGGGGACGAGGAGACAGCGGCGGCGGTGGCGCAGGTGGCGCCAGCGGAAGAGGCGTCGGAGCGGGTCGAGGACCTAGCAGAGGTCGCCTCGAGCGCCGTATTTTGCGAAGTCGGTCGGAGTGTCGGCATTGCCAATACTTTCGAGGGTGGCCTCGGGGCCGGACTGTCCCAGCAGCCTAGCGAGGGGTTAGCTGGGCGCTTGTCCAGCCTGGGGTCCCCGAGGATTTCGTTTGTGCCGAGCGGGAGGAGGACGAGGTCTGGCAGGCGCAACTCGACATTAGCGGCCAGATCGATGCCGGTCTTCAGCACGTCCTATAGCTCCACTGGTAGGAGGTGCACAACTTCACCACGGTAGGTGCCCTTCCTTCTTTTTGTTCATTTCTGATCACGTCTGCACGGCGTCCGCTTATGTCTTATTGTTCGCAGTAGCTGATGGCCCTGTCAAGCGACAAGAGCGTGAAGATGGCCAACCTGTACTCCAGGGTGGACTAGCTCGAGAAGTATGGTGCTAGCCTGGGCGTGTGAATGGACGAAGCCTATGCCCAGGTGTCCACCTTGGAGGCATGAGTTTGTTGGCTGGAGCTTGAGCTCGCCCGAGCCAATGATGAGCGCGACTCGCAGAGGGCCGTGGCCGAGCAGAAGTCCAAGGAGGTCGAGACACAAGCGGTCGTGTTGCGACAGAACGTGGAAGCTCTCGTGGCATGGGCGGCTCAGCTCCAGCTCCAAGAAACGGCCATTGGAGCGCTCACCGACACCATCCTACAGAAGGACGTTCTCTTTGAGGTGCAGGGGAATGCTCTTCGCAATGCAGAGACCGCCCTCGACGAGAGGGAGGCCTCCATGTCGTTGCTCCTTCAGTAGGTTGACGTCGAGCGGGAGCAGCTGGAGGAGGAGAGAAAACGCACCGAGGGTAAGTGAATGAATTCGCTCAAGTCGATTTGGTCAATCGAAGCTTATCTTTGTCCAGTGCTGTGGAAGGCGGTGGCGGAGGAGACCGTGCCGAGGGAGGCCCTCCAGGTCGCGTACTCATCAGCGCAGAAAGATTATGAAGACCTGGAGGAAGCTACCGTGGCCGCATGCCAGGGACTCGAGGGCACCGCGGGCTCATCCGGCAGCTCGCTGGCAAGTCACCTGAGGTCCTTGGGCGATCGACTGACTGAGCACCTCAAGGGCGCCCTTCGTCTCGGCATCCAGAAGGCCCTCGGCATTGTCTCCACGCACTACATCATCAACTTTGAGCAAGTGGCCATGGGCTATATCGTCCCAGATGGCGATGATGATACCATGGTCGATTCTATGGAGCAAGCTGACGCAGCCGCCGAAGGCGCCGCCTCCGCTTTAGCCGAGCGCTTCAAGGGCGACCTCTTCCCTGGCGCCGAGGATGATGAAGATGAGGGCGCGCATGATGACCTGTAGGCAGTCTGGACTGTGGAGCCCAAGTAGAGAAATTAGAATTTTGTTTTGATTATCTTCCTATGTAAGAGAACAAAGAAGTAATCTTGAAGGTGTGGCCGTTCGAGGCTTTTATACACATATGCGTATCGTTTTATTTATTGAGTTTTCGTGCTCTCGTGTGCGACTTAGGCAAATTTCTGCGAGGATTTTTGCTTTCATAAGCTACTTAGGCGCAGGGAGGTGAGTGGGGATGCCGTATTCCGGAGGCGTAGGCGGTCCTGCGGCTCGGCCGGCCTGGTCCCATAGTTGCTTATGCCTCGTGTCCATTTTTCTAAGTGTACGGGAGACTTAGATACGAAATTTTTTTGAAAAAATGATGGCAGTTTTAGGGGTTGTTTGGGGAGGGTGGGGGGGGGGGGGGTTCCCACCATTATAGCCCTCGAGGGAGGCTTGGTTTTGTCGAGGGCAAAGCCAAGTCTTCCTCAGTGTTATGTGCGTGTGACCGAGCCCCCAAGGGTTCACATGATTCCCGAAGAGTTTAAAGTAGAGCGTACTCTTTATTATTTCGGGAACTTAAAATACAAGTATAAAGTATGTACAAAAAGCTTGGAATTTCAGGGATAGAAGCGACGTAGCTGCTTAATGTTCCAAGTGTTGGTGAAGACTTCGCCCTTCTTGTTAGCTAGTTTGTAGGTGCTGGGCTTGAGGACCTCCGCGATGATGTACATGCCTTTCCATGGCTGGTGAGCTTGTGGCACCCTCGGCTGTCTTGCCGAAGCCTCAACACCAGGTCTCCCCAGTTAAGGTCTCTATGTCGAACCATCTGTGCATGGTATCATTGCAGGGACTGCTGGTACCGCGCCGAGTGTAGGTGAGCCATGTCTCGAGCCTCGTCCACCTGATCTAGCGAGTCTTTGTGGGCTATCTAGTTCTGCTACTCTTGGTAGGTTTTGAGCGTCGGGGAACCATACTCCAAGTCAGTGGGGAGGATGGCCTCGGTGCCATAGATGAGGAAGAACGGGCTGAAGCTCGTGGCTCGACTCAGTGTCATTCTTAGGCTCCAGATGACCAAGGGTAGCTCTGTGAGCCATCTTCGGCCAAACTTGTTTAGCTTGTTGAAGATTCTTGGCTTGAGGCCTTGCAGGATCATACCATTGGCACGCTCTACTTGACCATTCATTTGTGGATGCGCCACAGCCGACCAATCCACGCGTATGTGGTTATCGTTGCAGAACTCCAAGAACTTCTTTCCTGTGAACTGGGTGCCATTATCCATGATGATCGAGTTCGGGACCCCGAACCTATGGATTATGTCGGTGAAGAACTGCACGGCCTGCTCGGATTTGATCTTGGCGACGGGCCGAGCCTCGATCCATTTTCTGAACTTGTCGATTGCTACCAACAAGTGGGTGAAGCCCCCGGGCGCTTTCTGCAACGGCCCAATGAGGTCCAGTCCCCACACGGTGAAAGGCCATGTGATGGGGATGGTCTGTAGAGCATGAGTCGGAAGATGCGTCTGACAGGCGTAGAACTGGCAACCCTCGCAAGTCCGCACGATTTCAGTGGCATCGGTGACTGCTGTGGGCCAGTAAAATCCCTGCCTGAACGCATTGCCCACGAGGGCGCGCAGTGCCGCGTGGCGGCCGCAAACTATGGCGTGGATGTCTCGGAGCAGTTCCCTGCCCTCGAGAATGGGGATGCAGCATTGCAGGATGCCCGTGGGGCTGCGTTTGTACAGTTCCTCGTCGATCAATACGAAAGACTTGGCCCGCCTAGCGATGCGCCATGCCTAAGCATGATCCGAGGGTAGCACCCCTCGGTTTATCCAGTCTAGATGCTGGTCACGCCAGTCTCATGAAAGTGGAGCCTCGTCGATTTGCATTGCCTCGGCCTCGTCCGCCGAGGAGATCTCAGTCTCCGTCTCCATGGTCTCGGACTCGCCCATCGAGGGGTCCATGGCCGTGGGCTCGGTGGTCGTTTTGCTAGCCTCTTGTAACACCCGGTTTATAAAAGGACATAAACCGGGCAGTCATATACGGGCCAGGATCAAGTCACACGTATATACAACAGAATGAACAGTATATCACAGCACATATCACGAATAAGACATAATAAATCGAAATACGAATGTTATTGATTACATTAATGACAAAAATGTCTGATAAAGCGGAAGCGAAGTACAAATACGGTAAAACTCTCCGAAGCTGAGCAGGGCGCCACAGGGACGTCGTCTGGGAGATGAACACCTAGAAGTCCTCGTAGTCTTGGTAGCGCTGAGCGAACTCCCTCGCGTCGGCAGGAACTGAGCAGCAGTAGCGTAGCCAAGAAGAAAAAGTAGAGAAGAGGCAAGAGTGAGTACACAACTTGTACTCAACAAGTATAACACAAACTATGAGGCTCTAAGGTTGGCTGACTCAACTGCATTAGGTTTTAAGTCTTGGCAAAATTTTATCAAAGCTATTTACTACAAGTTGATGAATTACCATTAACCCAGTTACATAGTAATTAATCAGAATTAATTATGTAAATACTGAGAACCATACCAAAACCAAGCCACCAAGGTAACCCCGAGAGGCACCTCCCTCGTCGGAAGGAGACAACCCCACTAATCAAAAGGAGGATCTGGGCCGCTCATAACCGTGAGCACGGCTAGTATACCAGTTTTACACTCTGCAGAGGTTGCACATCTTTACCTACAAGCCGTGAGCTACGCTAGAGGTTCATCACATTTCCGTAGGTGAGATGACTAGCGACTCACTACGAGGCCGTTACAAAGGACACGTTGGTAAGGTATAACCGCTAAGGAATCAGGCTCCGCAACGATGGTAACCACCTCGAGGGGGTACAAGACACACAGACCAGCCTCGTAGCCTGGCCACCATTGAAGCTCACCACCCCCCATGCCCCGTCGGTAAGTTACTCCCGAACCAAAATGGCCTAATTAGTAAGCCAAGACCGTCCCATTCCAGTCTTGTGGTAGCGCTGTTGTCCCAGGTTGTCGCTCTATGAACCGGTCCTTATGGAGAGTGGCCAACCAAGCACTAAGCACCGTGCTGGCCCCCTAAACCATGTTTCTAACAAAACCAATTTTAACGAGAAGTGAGCCACTCAAGCCACACAGAGTGCCACTCTCAGAATTAAATTCAAGTAAACCATTAATCAATTTAATTAAAAGGACCAGAAAATGTTGTAGCGCAGCAACCTAGCACAACTAACCAAAATGCAACCCAAAGGTATATATAAAAGATATAAAGTGGCTAGGAAAGTCCTTATAGGCGTACAATATTAAAATGCAGTATGAAATTGTATTTAAAAGTGATAGGTTGTTCATGTTATACTTGCCTTCCTCGTACTGCTCCTGCTGCTGCTCAAAGTGCTCGGAAGAAGGCTGCTCCTGGTACGGGTACTGGGGCTCCTCAGATGGATCAACGTCTACTCACGAACACATGGCCAAAACAATGCACAATAATAAGCATACAAGCAAACACTAACAAAAAGCTAAGAAACAGTACATCAATACATAACAACAGCACACTAAACTACTCTAATACTGTTCTACGCGTTACAACGATCGCGTGGATATAAAGAACGCTAAAAACGGAGCTAAAACGCATAAACTAGGCCTAAAACAAGTTCTAGGGGTTTATTTGTAAGAAAACTGAAGTTCCAGGGGGTTTTCTGCAAGAACTGAGGACTAAAATGTAATTAAATTAAAGCTTCAGGGTCTAACCCGCAAAAAGGACGAACCTGGATGGCGGGTCCTAAATTTAAGAAATTCAGGGGGGTATGTGCTAAAAATAGGACCAAACCGTAATTATTTTTTACCTGGCTGGGACGGCGGGTTGATATTGCAAAAGCCCGAGGGCTCTTTAGCAAAGTGGGCAGGGCGAAGCGGTACGCTCAGATCTAGACCGTCAGATCCAGATCTGGTGGCTAGGATTAAAGGGGGCGCCGTTCTAATCTCGGCCGTCCATCCGATATCGGGCGGCTAGGGCGGATCGCGGTGCTGCGGGGGACGGAGCAGGTGCACGGCGTGAAGCGGCAGGGCTAGGTCGCCGGCGCGCGGGGTCTGGGCCAAAAGGGTGCACCGCGGCCTATTCTATCGTGCCTAAAAGGACGAGCGGGCGGAGTAGGTCCTCACCGAGCTTTGGATCGAGAGAAGGCCGGCGCAGAGTGCTCGGCGACGGAGACTGGCGGCGGAGGTGGGCGAAGCTCGTGGAGGAGTTGACGCAGCGACGCTCCGGGCTCCGAATCTCCTCGGATCGATGCGGGGTCGCGCTACGAATGAGAACTTGGGGTCAGGACGGTATGGGGCTCACCGGTGGCGATGAATTGACCGAGGTTGGTTCTTACCGGAGTTTGGGGGCTTAGCGCGATTCGGCCGCTGCAGACGTTGGGGATCGGAAACGGGGCTTCGGTAGGCTCCCTGGGGTCGATTAGAAACTGGACTGAGGCTGGAGGGGCTGGGATGCCACAGGGCGGCGTGGCCGCGGCGGAGCAGCGACTCTGCTCCGGCGGCACGATGGGGCGCGGCGTCTTAGGGTTAGGGATGGCGGCTGCGTGGGGAGATGGGGCGCTGGGGAGGGCCAGGGCGGTTTAAGAAGGGAAAGCCAGCCTCGGCGTGCGGGTCCAGGGGCTGACACGGCGCGGAGATCACCGCGAGGACTCGGCCGGTCGTTGCGCGGGGTAAGCGGGAGGTGGGGGATGACAGGCGGGTCCGCCCGGTCAGTGGGGGTGCGGGCGAGCGCGCCGATAGGTGGGCCAGGGGCGTCGGTGGGAGCGGGCACGAGCGCGTGGGAGAAGCGGGGCGCTGGGCTGCTGCGCGGGGAGAGGGTGAGTGCGGGTTGGGCTGCTTGCGAGCGGGGTTTTGGGCCGGGGAAGTGGCTCTGCTGGGCCAAGTGCGCGGAGGGGAAGAAGGGGAAGGCTGGCCGGGCCGTAGCTGGGTCCTTTGGGCCGCGTTTTGGGTTTTGGCTGATTTTCCTTTTCTAAATCTTCTTTTCTTCTATTTCTAATTCAAACAAAGTTTGAATTCAAATACAAGTTGAATTCAAACCACACCCAAATAATTAAAACCATGCACCAGCATGAATGCAACAACAAAATTTTTTAAACTTAGACAAATTTTAATTACTTGAGGAACAAAAATTAGATTAAATGCCAGACTAAGCAAAATAAATCCTAGAAAATTAAATAAACCAATTAAATTTATTATAAAATGCTGGAATTTAAATTAGGGTGTTACAGACCCTACCCCCTTAAAGAAATCTCGTCCCCGAGATTTAGCTGGGCTGGCTAGCAAAGAGATCTGGATATGTCTTCATCAGCTCATCTTCTCGCTCCCATGTAGCCTCAGCTTCACTGTGATGACTCCACTGAACTCTGCACATCCTGATGCGCTTGTTCCGAGTAACCCTCTCTGATGTCTCCAGAATCTTCACCGGATGCTCAGTATAAGTCAGATCTTCCTGCACATCTACTCCATCCAGTGGTGCCTGCTCCTCGGGTACTCGCAAACACCTCTTCAGCTGAGATATATGGAAGACATCGTGAACTCCTGAGAGGCTGAGAGGTAACTCCAGGCGATAAGCAACTTCACCTTTCCGCTCTAGCACCTTGAATGGCCCCACATACCGAGGTGCTAACTTCCCTTTGACATTGAACCTGCGAATTCCTCTCATCGGAGACACCTTCAAGTACACATAGTCACCGACACTGAAAGTCAGGTCTCTCCGTTTGCCATCTGCATAGCTCTTCTGTCTGCTTTGTGCAATCCTCAGATTTTCCCGCACAGCCTGAACCATCTGCTCTGCATCATCTATGATCTCAGGGCCAAAGAGCTGCTTCTCACCAATCTGATCCCAATAGAGAGGAGTCCTGCACTTTCTGCCATACAATGCCTCGAAGGGGGACTTCTTCAGACTGGCCTGGTAGCTGTTGTTATATGAGAACTTAGCATAAGACAGGCACTTATCCCAACTAGTACCGTACTGAATGGCACAAGCTCTCAGCATATCCTCCAACACTTGGTTGGTTCTCTCTGTCAGCCCATCTGTCTGAGGGTGATAAGCCGTACTGAAACGCAGCTTCGTATCCAACGAATCATGGAGCTGCTCCCAGAACCGAGAAGTGAACTGAGACCATCTGTCAGATATAATCTTCTTGGGCACACCATGCAAGCAGACAATCCGAGAGATGTACAACTCTGCAAGTCTAGCACCGGAGTAAGTAGTGTTCACTGGAATGAAGTGAGCAACTTTCGTCAGTCGATCCACTACTACCCAAATGGAGTTGTACCCTTTCTGAGTACGAGGCAATCCAACAATGAAGTCCATAGTGATTTCCTCCCATTTCCACTCTGGAATCTTCAAAGGCTGTAACAGACCTGCTGGCCTCTGATGCTCAGCCTTGACACGCTGACAGGTGTCACAAATGGCCACGTACTCTGCCACTAAACGCTTCATCCCATACCACCAAAAACGTTCCTTCAGATCATAATACATCTTCGTGCTGCCCGGATGAATAGAGTATGCTGTATTATGGGCCTCACTCAGAATCAACTTCCGGAGATCCTTCACATCTGGCACACAGATCCGGCTCTTGTACCACAAGGTACCCTGATCATCCTCTCTGAAATGAGGAGCCTTGCCCTTCTTGAGCAACTCACGGATCTCCTGCAGCTTCTCATCATCTTTCTGATGCTGCCTGATCTCTGCCTCTAGAGTCGGTACTGCCTCAAACGCTGCACTGGAGGTATGATGCAAGAAGCCCAGACTCAACTGCTCGAACTCCTCGCATAACTCTGGAGGCATCTGGAAAGCCACGGCCATGTTGACATAACTTCTCCTGCTCAAAGCATCTGCTACAACATTGGCCTTGCCCGGATGATAGTGAATCTCCAGGTCATAATCCTTGACTAACTCCAGCCATCTTCTCTGCCGCATGTTCAGCTCATTCTGTGTGAAAATGTACTTGAGGCTCTTGTGATCAGTGTAGATATCACACCGCTGCCCATACAAGTAATGCCAACAAATCTTCAGAGCATGCACAACTGCGGCTAACTCAAGATCATGAGTGGGATAATTCAGCTCATGCCGGCGTAGCTGCCGTGAAGCATAAGCAATCATTCTGCCCTCCTGCATCAGAACACACCCAAGACCATCCTTCGAAGCATCACAATATACCGTGAACCTCTTCGTCTGGTCTAACAGAGTCAGGACTGGCGCCGTAGTCAACCTTTTCTTCAGCTCATCAAAGGCCCTCTGACGCTCATCAGTCCATATGAATGCCACATTCTTCTCTAGCAAAGAAGTCAAAGGCTTCGCGATCTTGGAGAAATTCTCAATGAACCTCCGATAATATCCAGCTAAGCCCAAGAATGACCTGACTTCCTTTACTGTCTGCGGTGTCTCCCACTCTAGCACATCCTTCACCTTGCTTGGATCAACAGCAATGCCTCCCTGAGAGATGACATGACCGAGGAATGGAACCTCGTCAATCCAGAACTCGCACTTGCTGAACTTAGCATACAACTGATGCTCTCTCAATCTCTGCAACACGAGTCTTAGATGCTCCTCATGCTCTTCCTCTGTCTTGGAGAAGATCAGAATATCATCAATAAAGATCACCACAAAGACATCCAGATAATCCATGAAGACCATGTTCATCAGATGCATGAAGAAAGCCGGGGCATTAGTCAAGCCGAAAGACATGACCGTATACTCATATAGCCCGTACTTGCAAGTGAATGCCGTCTTCGGAATATCCCCAGGACGGATCCTCAGCTGAAAATAACCCGAACGAAGATCAATCTTTGAGAATATACGGGCACCTCGAAGCAGATCGAAGAGATCCTCAATACGGGGCAGTGGATGCTTGTTCTTGATAGTAACTGCATTCAGCTCCCGATAATCGACACACATCCTCTTCGAGCCATCCTTCTTATCTACCAGCAACAATGGAAAAGCCCAAGGGGAGAAGCTGCGACGGATATAGCCCTTGGCTAGCAACTCATCAATAGTCTTCTTAACTTCTTCATGCTCTATAGGTGCCATACGGTAGGGCCGCTTTGCAATAGGAGCTGTGCTAGGCTAGAGGTCAATACAAAACTCAATGGCGCGTTCAGGCGGCATACCTAGCAGATCATCCGGAAAGACATCCGGGAATTCAGACACCACGCGAATACCGTCCGTGGGTCTAGCCTCCATCTGATGAAGAAATCCAGAAGGCTCCACTGCACTGATAACAACTTCTTGGCCACTGGAAGCTGATAGCAAGACTGTCCTCTGAGCACAATCTATCCGGACTCCCCACTTGGCCAGAGTCTCCATTCCCAGAATGACATCAATGCCCTTGGTGTCTAGCACCATCAGATCAGTACAGAACTCTACTCCCCTCAAGGAAACACTGACTCTCGGGCAGTAAGTGTGAGACCTCAGCTGTCCTTCCGGTGAAGATACTAACAGGCACCTCTTTAATGTGCTAGTATGAATACCATGATGCTCGACAAAAGACTGAGTAATGAAGGAATGCATAGCACCAGTATCGAAAAGCACTGTAGCTGGATATGAATTAACCATGAACGTACCAATAACCACGTTGGGAGCCTCGGCCGCTGACTCGGCCGTCACGTGGTTCACTCTGCCCTGAAGTGGCGCCCTGGGCTGAGCTGGGCGCCCCTGCTGTCCCGCCTGCGCCTTCCGGGGGCAAGTGTTGGCGTAGTGCCCCGGCTGGCCGCAGTGATAGCACACGCGAGGAGGTGCTGGAGCCTGCTGTCCGGTAGGAGCTGCCGGACGTAGAGCCTGTGGTGCTGGTGGAGCTGGTGGAGCACGAGCCGGAGGTGCCGGTAACCTCGGGCCCTGACCTGCCTGCTGCTGCTGTCGAGGCGGGTACTGCTGCGGTGGCCTCTGCTGGTACTGCTGAGGAGGCCGGTACTGCTGCTGGTACTGCTAAGGCTGCTGGAGGCGAGGACGAGTGTTGCTGCCGGAAGCAACGGGGACAATCTTCCTCTTCTTGTCCTCCATCTCCAGGTGCTTGCGCTCAGTGTTGAGCGCGCTGTCAACCAGATGGTTGAAGTCGTCGAAGCGGAGGTTGAGCAGCGCATACTGGAGGCAGCCCTCAAGACCCTCCATGAAGTGCTCCTGCTTCTTGCGGTCATCCGCAACATTGGCAGGGGCGTAGCGAGCGAGCTGCAAGAAGCGATCATGATACTCCGTGACCGACATAGTCCCCTGAATCCACAAAGACAGATAGAGATCGGAAGATTAACTCAAGATTCATAAGGATAGAACAAGGGGCATTAGCTCAAAAGAAACTGCTGAATGATTATATTTAAGATTACCTGCTTCAGTGCAAGGAACTCCTTCTGCTTCATCTTCATAACGCCCGCGGGGACGTTGTGGCTGCGGAAATGCTCCCTGAACTGGAGCCAAGTGAGAGACTCGCGGTCATGGACTGGGTGGGACTCCCACCAGTCCAAAGCTGCCCCTCGCAGCTGTCCTGCTGCGTACAGAACTCGCTCCCGATCATCGCACTGGGCGATGTCCAGCTGACGCTCCACTGCACGGAGCCAGTCGTCAGCCTGAAGAGGGTCGGACGTGTGAGAAAACTTCGGCGGGTGACCCCTCAGGAACTCCGCACGCCTGTCGCGAGGCTGCGGCGGTGGAGGAGGCGGAGGCTGAGTGTGAGCCTGCTGAAGAGCCTGAACAGTGTTGTTCAGGGTGGCCATCATCTGCATCTGGAGCTGGAAGTACTGCTCCGGAGTCAAAAGCGGTGGCATCGGGATCCCGGTCCCCTGGGTGTTCTGACCCTGGTTGTTCTGCCCCTGCTGGTCAGAACCACGCCTGGTGTTCACCATCTGATTTTGGACAAAAGATTTCACGAGTAAGGATATTGCAGGAAATAATTCAGATGGATATGATAACTCTTTGCCGAAAAAGGATTCAGCCATGATAAAGTAGACAGGATAGAGTGGACTGTTTTACCCCCAACGATCTAACTCATTTTAGTAATTAATTAACTTTAACATCAGTGTGATTTTTCTTTAAACCAATTTAAACTGCTAAGCTATGCACTCATTCAAAAATCCAAATCAAACATGTAGCATAATAACAAGCAGACAATTTTCACAACTTAGCCGAGTTTAACATACGACTCGACTAACACAACGCGTCGCAGAACGTGCTATCGTATTATTATAAAAGGGTCACCTAGCTGATACTCATGGTGGTCAGATGACTGATTCAGGCCAAAATCTACGAAAACTATTCTTCAGAGAGAGAAATAAAGGCAAGAAGGGTAAAAAGTCAAAGAAGTCAAGGGGTATAATAGTAAAATAATTTCAGCAGGCAAGGAATTGGTGAGAAGAAGTCCTAAAACTCGACCAGTTCTATCTAGGCTTCGTCCTACAGTCGATACGGCTCTGATACCACTCTGTAACACCCGGTTTATAAAAGGACATAAACCGAGCAGTCATATATGTGCCAGGATCAAGTCACACGTATATACAACAGAATGAACAGTATATTGACATATCACGAATAAGACATAATAAATCAAAATACGAATGTTATTGATTACATTAATGACAAAAATGTCTGATACAGCGGAAGTGAAGTACAAATATGGTAAAACTCTCCGAAGCTGAGCAGGGCGCCACAGGGACGTCGACTGGGAGACGAACACCTAGAAGTCGTCGTAGTCCTGGTAGCGCTGAGCGAACTCCCTCGCGTCGGCAGGAACTGAGCAGCAGTAGCGTAGCCAAGAAGAAAAAGTAGAGAAGAGGCAAGAGTGAGTACACAACTTGTACTCAACAAGTATAACACAAACTATGAGGCTCTAAGGTTGGCTGACTCAACTGCATTAGGTTTTAAGTCTTGGCAAAATTTTATCAAAGCTATTTACTACAAGTTGATGAATTACCATTAACCTAGTTACATAGTAATTAATCAGAATTAATTATGTAAATACTGAGAACCATAACAAAACCAAGCCACCAAGGTAACCCCGAGAGGCACCTCCCTCGTCGGAAGGAGACAACCCCACTAATCAAAAGGAGGATCTGGGCCGCTCATAACCGTGAGCACGGTTAGTATACCAGTTTTACACTCTGCAGAGGTTGCACATCTTTACCCACAAGCCATGAGCTACGCTAGAGGTTCATCACACTTCCGCAGGTGAGATGACTAGCGACTCACTACGAGGCCGTTACAAAGGACACGTTGGTAAGGTGTAACTGCTAAGGAATCAGGCTCCGCAACGATGGTAACCACCTCGAGGGGGTACAAGACACACAGACCAGCCTCGTAGCCTGGCCACCATTGAAGCTCACCACCCCCCATGCCCCGTCGGTAAGTTACTCCCGAACCAAAATGGCCTAATTAGTAAGCCAAGACCGTCCCATTCCAGTCTTGTGGTAGCGCTGTTGTCCCAGGTTGTCGCTCTATGAACCGGTCCTTATGGAGAGTGGCCAACCAAGCACTAAGCACCGTGCTGGCCCCCTAAACCATGTTTCTAACAAAACCAATTTTAACAAGAAGTGAGCCACTCAAGCCACACAGAGTGCCACTCTCAGAATTAAATTCAAGTAAACCATTAATCAATTTAATTAAAAGGACCAGAAAATGTTGTAGCGCAGCAACCTAGCACAACTAACCAAAATGCAACCCAAAGGTATATATAAAAGATATAAAGTGGCTAGGAAAGTCCTTATAGGCGTACAATATTAAAATGCAGTATGAAATTGTATTTAAAAGTGATAGGTTGTTCATGTTATACTTGCCTTCCTCGTACTGCTCCTGCTGCTGCTCAAAGTGCTCGGAAGAAGGCTGCTCCTGGTACGGGTACTGGGGCTCCTCAGATGGATCAACGTCTACTCACGAACACATGGCCAAAACAATGCACAATAATAAGCATACAAGCAAACACTAACAAAAAGCTAAGAAACAGTACATCAATACATAACAACAGCACACTAAACTACTCTAATACTGTTCTACGCGTTACAACGATCGCGTGGATATAAAGAACGCTAAAAACGGAGCTAAAACGCATAAATTAGGCCTAAAACAAGTTCTAGGGGTTTATTTGTAAGAAAACTGAAGTTCCAGGGGGTTTTCTGCAAGAACTGAGGACTAAAATGTAATTAAATTAAAGCTTCAGGGTCTAACCCGCAAAAAGGATGAACCTGGACGGCGGGTCCTAAATTTAAGAAATTCAGGGGGGTATGTGCTAAAAACAGGACCAAACCGTAATTATTTTTGACCTGGCTGGGACGGCGGGTTGATATTGCAAAAGCCCGAGGGCTCTTTAGCAAAGTGGGCAGGGCGAAGCGGTACGCTCAGGTCTGGACCGTCAGATCCAGATCTGGTGGCTAGGATTAAAGGGGGCGCCGTTCTAATCTCGGCCGTCCATCCGATATCGGGCGGCCAGGGCGGATCGGGCGCGTGGGGGCAGCGCGGCTCGCCGGAACTCCTTGTTCCGCGGCGGCGCGTGACCGGAGAGGGGCAAAGCGGCACCTTAGGGGTCAGTTTGGGCCGTGGTTTGGCCGGGGAGGTAGACCGCGGCATGCGTAATCCACTGGGGTGGATATCGCGGTGCTGCGGGGGACGGAGCAGGTGCACGGCGTGAAGCGGCGGCGCTAGGTCGCCGGCGCGCGGTGTAACACCCGGTTTATAAAAGGACATAAATCGAGCAATCATATACGTGCCAGGATCAAGTCACACGTATATACAACAGAATGAACAGTATATCATAGCACATATCACGTAAAAAGATATAATAAAGCGAATACGAATGTTATTTATTACATTAATGACAAAAATGTCTGATACAGCAGAAGCGAAGTATAAATACGATAAAAGCTCTCTGAAACTGAAGCAGGGCGCCACAGGGACGTCGACTGGGAGACGAACACCTAGAAGTCCTCGTAGTCCTAGAAGCGCTGAGCGAACTCCCTCGTGTCGGCAGGAACTGAGCAGCAGTAGCGTAGCCAAGAGGAAAAAGTAGAGAAGAGGCAAGGGTGAGTACACAACTTGTACTCAACAAGTATAACACAAACTATGAGGCTCTAAGGTTGGCTGACTGACTGCATTAGGTTTCAAGTCTTGGCAAAATTTTATTAAAGCTGTTTACTACAAGTTGATGAATTACCATAAACCCAGTTACATAGTAATTAATCAAATTAAATCATGATACTACTGAGAACCAAACCAGAACCAAGCCACCAAGGTAACCCCCGAGAAGCACCTCCCTCGTCGGAAGGAGATAACTCCACTAATCAAAAGGAGGATCTGGGCCGCTCATAACCGTGAGCACGGCTAGTATACCAGTTTTACACTCTGCAGAGGTTGCACATCTTTACCCACAAGTCATGAGCTACGCTAGAGATTCATCACACTTCCTTAGGTGAGATGGCTAGCGACTCACTACGAGGCCTTTACAAAGAATCTCGTTGGTAGGGAGTAACCGCGAGGGTGGATCGGCGACTATGGAGCAGGTCTAGTGGGCGTCAAGACACGAAGCACAGACGAGGCCACTCAGCACGAGGGCCATAGAAGCTTACCGCCCCTGCCCCGCAGGTAAGTTACTTCAAACCAAAGAGATCTAATTATTACGCCAAGTCTATCCCATTCTAGCCTTGTGGTAGCGCTGTTGTCCCAGGTTGTCGCTCTATGAACCGGTCCTTATGGAGAGTGGCCAACCAAGCACTAAGCACCGTGCTGGCCCCCTAAACCATGTTTCTACAAAAACATCTTTTAACGAGACGTGAGCCACTCAAGCACGAAGCACAGAGGGCCACTCTCAGAATTAAGTTCAAGTAAACCATTAATCAAATTAATTAAAAAGGACCAGAGTATGTTATGGCGCAGCAACCTAGCACAACTAACCAAAAATGCAACCCAAAGGTATATAAAGGATATAAAGTGGCTAGGAAAGTCCTTATAGGCATACAGTATTAAAATGCAGTATGAAATTGTATTTAAAAGTGATAGGTTGTTCATGTTACACTTGCCTTCCTCGTACTGCTCCTACTGCTGCTCAAAGTACTCGGAAGACGGCTGCTCCTGGTACTGGTACTGGGGTTCCTCAGATGGATCAACGTCTACTCACGAACACATGGCCAAAACAAAGCACAATAATAAACATACAAGCAAACACTAACAAAAATTAAGAAATAGTACATCAATACATAAAAACAGCACACTAAACTAGTCTAAAGCTATTCTACGTGTTACAACGATCGCGTGGATATAAAGAACGCTAAAAACGGAGCTAAAACGCATTTTCTAGTCTAAAAACAAGTTCTAGGGGCTTATCTGTAAGAAAACTAAGGTTCCAGGGGCTTTTCTGCTAAAACCGAGGGCCTAAACATAAATAAACATTAACTCCAGGGTCTAACTCGCAAAAAGGACAGGGCTGGACGGCGGGTTCAAAATCTACAAAGCTCAGGGGCTAAAGTGTTAAAATATGGGCCTAATTGTAATTACTTTTGAAAGGCACAGGACTGCGGGTTGATTACTCAGAACTCGGGGGGCTCTTTAGCAAAAGGGTAAGGCCGAACCGGTATCTACGCTTACGGGCCGTTAGATCGGGATCGGGTGGTTTGGATCTAAACGCGGGGCGATCTAATCTCAGCCACAGGAAACGGATCCGACGGCCAGGACGGTTCGGGCGCGTGGGGGCGGCGCGGCTCGCCGGGAACGCAAGCCCCGCGGCGGCGCATCGCCGGAGAAGTCCGAATCCGGCCTTCCTGGGGTCAGAAACGACGAGATATGGGTCGGGAGGGGACTACGCGACACGCGTAGTCCACCTGAGGCTTTTGCGGGCCTCGGGGAGGCTGGTAGCGGGGCGCGCTGCGTCGACGGCGGCCCTGCGCGGCGGAGCTCGCCGGCGTGGCGCGTTCGGGGTTCTCCAGGGGCTACGGCCTAGCATAAACTAGCACAAAACGGGCCTGAGGGGATGTGGAAGCTCACCGGGGTTTGGATTGGGTCGGGGATGTCGCGCAGGGTGGTCGTCGGCGGTGTCCGAGCGGCGGGGCTCGCGGAGCTCGCGGAGGAAGGGCCGCTGCAGAGGCCGGAGCGGGGAAGCGGGCTCGGGGAAGATCCTATCGTCGAGGTGGAGCCGTGGTGCTTCTTGGACGGGGCTCTGGTACGGTGGCGCGGCGGAATTGCTCACCGGCGGCGCAGGGGTCCCTTTTGCAGCGGAGCTAGGTGTAGGGGTGCGGTTGGGGTCCCTGGTGACGGCGCTGGCCTTTAGGATGGGGAGCAGGAGGCCGTGGGGGTGCAATTTAAGAAACTCAGCCGCGGATTTGGGCGTGCGTGCCCGGTGCAAGCACGGCGGCAATCACGGCCGAGGATCGCGGGCGGTTGATGGGGCTCGGGGAAATAGGATCTCGGCGTGATCCGAGCACGGGTGCAGCTTCTAGAAGGGGGAAGGGGCACTAGGTGCAGCTGGCCAGTGGGTCAGGGGGGTCGGGGTCGGTCCACGGGCAGAAACGGGGCGAGCGGGCTCGGCTGGGCGGAGCAGAGGCGTGTGCGGGGAAATCGGGTGGAGGAGGAAGATGAGGCTGACGGTGGGCCAGCGTAGTCAGTGAGGGGAGCGGGGAGCGCGACGCAGCGCGGGCAGGTGGGCCGGGGCGTGAGCGGAGGTGCGCGCGAGCTGCAGGCCGAGCGGGAGAGGAGGGGAGGGGAACTGGGCTGAGCGGTAGCGGGCCGAGCTAAGCGGGTGGAAGCGGGCCCATGCGGGGAAAAGAAAGGGCCGCGGGCTGGACTGGATTGGTGGGTTGGGTTTGGCTTTGGGTTGGGCTGGGTTCTTTTCTAGTTTCTTTTCTCTTTTCTATTTCTAAACACCACTCAACTATTTGAATTCAAACCAAAATTTGAATTCAAACCCTAAGCATTCAACCCATAAAATTTATGCACCAGCATGAATGCACAAGCAAGTTTGACCTAAAATAAATTTTAATTACTTTACGATCAAAATTAGATTAAATGCAAGTCTAATCACCAAAAACCTTAGAAATTTAAATAAAACCAATTAAATTTATTATTAAATACTAAAATTTAAATTAGGGTGTTACACGCGGGGTCTGGGCCAAAAGGGTGCACCGCGGCCTATTCTATCGTGCCAAAAAGGACGAGCGGGCGGAGTAGGTCCTCACCTAGCTTTGGATCGAGAGAAGGCCGGCGCAGAGTGCTCGGCGACGGAGACCGGCGGTGGAGGTGGGCGAAGCTCGTGGAGGAGTTGACGCAGCGACGCTCCGGGCTTTGAATCTCCTCGGATCGATGCGGGGTCGCGCTACAAACGAGAACCTGGGGTCAGGACGGTACGGGGCTCACCGGTGGCGATGAATTGACCGAGGTTGGTTCTTACCGGAGTTTGGGGGCTCAGCGCGATTCGGCCGCTGCAGACATTGGGGAACGGAAACGGGGCTTCGGGAGGCTCCCTGGGGTCGATTAGAAACCGGACCGAGGCTGGTGGGGGTTGGGATGCCACAGGGCGGCGTGGCCGCGGCGGAGCAGCGACTCTGCTTCGGCGGCACGACGGGGCGCGGCGTCTTAGGGTTAGGGATGGCGGCTGCGTGGGGAGATGGGGCGCTGGGGAGGGCCAGGGCGGTTTAAGAAGGGAAAGCCGGCCTCGGCGTGCGGGTCCAGGGGCTGACGCGGCGTGGAGATCACGGCGAGGACTCGGCCGGTCGTTGCGCGGGGTAAGCGGGAGGTGGGGGATGACAGGCGGGTCCGCCCGGTCAGTGGGGGTGCGGGCGAGCGCGGTGCAGGTGAGCGCGCCGATAGGTGGGCCAGGGGCGTCGGTGGGAGCGGGCACGAGCGCGTGGGAGAAGCGGGGCGCTGGGCTGCTGCGCGGGGAGAGGGTGAGTGCGGGTTGGGCTGCTTGCGAGCGGGGTTTTGGGCCGGGGAAGTGGCTCTGCTGGGCCAAGTGCGCGGAGGGGAAGAAGGGGAAGGCTGGCCGGGCCGTAGCTGGGTCCTTTGGGCCGGGTTTTGGGTTTTGGCTGATTTTCCTTTTCTAAATCTTCTTTTCTTCTATTTCTAATTCAAACAAAGTTTGAATTCAAATACAATTTGAATTCAAACCACACCCAAATAATTAAAACCATGCACCAGCATGAATGCAACAACAAAAATTTTTAAACTTAGACAAAATTTAATTACTTGAGGAACAAAAATTAGATTAAATGCCAGACTAAGCAAAATAAATCCTAGAAAATTAAATAAACCAATTAAATTTATTATAAAATTCTGGAATTTAAATTAGGGTGTTACACCTCTGCTGTATACTTGAGCTCGAGGCCGCCTCCTCGTTGTACTTGCGTGCGACGTGGTTGAGCTCGAGGCCGTTGAACTTGTCTTCGAGGCGGCGCACTACGTTGCAGTATGCCTTCATCTTCAGGTCATGGCAGCTAGACTCTTTCATTATCTGGTCGATGACGAGTTGAGAGTCGCCCCGCATGTCGAGGAGTTTGATGCCGAGCTTGATGGCAATGTGGAGGCCGCTGAGAAGGGCCTCATACTCTGCCATGTTGTTGCATGCCGAGAAGTGGAGTCGCACCACGTAGCGCATATGTACTCCGAGGGGCGAGATGAAAAGAAGGCCGGCACATGTGCTAGTTTTCATCACCGACCCATCGAAGTACATGGTCCAACACTCTGCTTGAATTTTTGGTGGGGGCAGCTGAGTGTCGGTCCATTCAGCAATAAAGTCCGCCAAGACTTGGGATTTGATTGCCTTGCGAGGCGCATAAGTGAGAGCTTCTCCCATAAGTTCCACTGACCACTTGGCTATCCTACCCGTGGCATCCCTGTTGTGGACAATCTCTCCCAGCGGGAAGGACGAGACCACAGTGATGGGATGAGCCTCGAAGTAGTGGCGCAGCTTGCGCCGAGCCAGGACCACTGCATATGGCAGTTTCTAGATTTGTGGATATCGTGTCTTGATCTCAGACAGTACTTCACTGATGAAGTACAGCAGCCTATGAACGGGCATAATGTGTCCCTCCTCTTGTCTTTCCACAATGATAGCTGCACTGACCACCTGGGTCGTTGCTGCTACGTATAGATAGAGTGGCTCGCTGCCCATCGGCAGTGTCAGAATTGGGGCATGAGTGAGCGACGCCTTTAGTTTGTCGAGGGCTTCCTGAGCCTCGGGGGTCCATGAAAAGCGCTCGGTTTTCCTCAAGAGTCGGTATAGAGGTAAGCCTTTCTCATCGAGACGTGAGATGAAACGGCTAAGGGATGCCAGGCAACCCATGACATTCTGTACCCCCTTTAGGTCTCGGATTGGTCCCATTCGGGTGATGGCCGAAAGTTTCTCAGGGTTGGGTTCGATGCCTCGCTGGGAGACGATGAAGCCCAAGAGCATGCCTCGAGGGACCCGGAACACGCATTTTTCCGGGTTGAGCTTTACCCCATTGGCCCTAAGGTAGTCGAATGCGATGTTGAGATTGGTCACTAGGTCATTAGCTTTCCTGGATTTCACAAGATGTTATCGACATATGTTTCTATGATCTGCCCGATATGGTCCCTAAACACGTGGAGCATACATCGCTGGTATGTGGCTCCTGCATTTCTAAGGCTAAAGGGTATCGTGACATAGCAGTACATGCCGAAGGGTGTGATGAAAGAAGTCGCGAGCTGGTGTGGTACGTCCCACGAAACCCCACCACCTCGAAGGTGAGCACTTCCTTGCGGAAGTTGGCCGGCGTGCCGAAGCAGACGGGCAGATCGATCTGTCCGAGGGGCTGGACTCGCTTTCCCGGTGCAATGCCATGAAACGGCGATGTGTTGGGGCGTAGCTTGTCCTGGCCGATCCCCATGAGCTCTAAAGTGTGCGCGTACATGATGTTGAGGCTGCTGCCTCCGTCCATGAGCACCTTGGAGAATCGGGTGTTGCCGATGATTGGATCCACGACGAGCGCGTACTGTCCTGGATTCAGGATGTAGTCGGGGTGGTCTTCGCGGCTGAAGGAGCTAGTGTCCTCCGACCAGTCGTGGTAGGATGGCATGGCCTTGTGAATGGAGAAGACCTCTCGGAGCTCTCGCTTGCGCTGCCGAGGGGGCATGTTCGCCGTTGGTTTGCCGAAGATGAAGAACACGTTCTCCACCGGGGGGTAGCCACCGTCATCCCTGTCCTCCGCGTCCTTCTTCTTGGCCTCGTCCTTGCGGTTGAGATGGTTGAAGTAGTTGCGGAGCATGTTGCACTCCTCGAGGGTGTGGTTGACCGGGCCCTTATGATAAGGACACGGCTTCTTCAACATGTCGTCGAACAGGCCACCGCCTCGAGGGGGTCCTCGAGGACCTTTGCGATCAGAGGTGATGGCGAGGGTTTCGTCGGAGTCCTCCTCCTGGTCTTGATCATGCTGGTTCTGCTAGCCCTTCTTCTTTCCTTTCCTGCCCCACTTGCGCTTCTTCTCGAGATTCTTGGCTTTGCTACCCTCCGCGGGCGCTTCCTCCTTGCGTTTACTCTTCTCGCTACTGAAGATAGCACCGA
The DNA here is from genome assembly GCF_016808335.1 of Panicum virgatum. Classification (NCBI taxonomy): domain Eukaryota; kingdom Viridiplantae; phylum Streptophyta; class Magnoliopsida; order Poales; family Poaceae; genus Panicum; species Panicum virgatum. Next base: position 28,108,171 of record NC_053153.1, on the reverse strand, counting down.
CCGCCTCCTCTCCGGAGGCAAAGTTGGTGGCAACATCAAACAGCTCAGTTGCACTAGAAGGAGGGCTCCGTCCCAACTCACGCACCAGATCCTTGCATGTTGTGCCCAAATGAAAGGCACTGATGATGTCGGAGTCGGTGATGCTAGGGAGCTCGGTGCACTGCTTGGAGAAGCGACGAATGTAGTCACGCAAGGGCTCGTCGGGCTGTTGACGGCACCCTTGGAGATCCCAAGAATTCATAGGATGCACGTACGTTCCTTGGAAGTTGGCCACGAAGGTCTTGACTAGGTCAGACCAGTCGTGGATCTGATTGGCGGGAAGGTGTTCGAGCCATGCACACGTGGAATCTGCAAGGTGCGGAGGAAGGTTGCGAATGATCATGGTGTCATCATTCGCACCGCCCATATGGCAAGCCTAGTGGTAGTCGTTGAGCCAGAGCCCGGGAGCTATCTCTCTCGAGTATTTGGTGAGGTTGGTGGGCTGTCGAAAGCGTGGGGGAAACGGAACAGCGTGGATTGCCCGGCTAAACACACGGGTGTCTGGGGGCTCCGGTAATGGGTTCCTGTCCTCCTTGCTGTCGTAACGACTGCCACGCCGAGGGAGGTTGCCACGGGCCGCACCGTCCTGCTTCTTCTGGTTGAGGATGTTGCGGGCGTCGCCATCGTTGGCATTGCCGCGCGTGTCCTGGATGCGCTCCTTCATAAGAGGCCATCGGTATGGTCGTGCACTGTGGGTGCCTTTGCCCCAACCACCGGGCGTACCGAGGGTGCCTTGCCCCCTTTTGCTGGTGGGATGTGCACCGAGACCTTGCGGTCTTGTCTTGCAGTACGACCGGCTTTCGCCGAGGCCGTCGAGCGCATACGAGACACAGAGCTCTCGGCCTGCTGCACCGCCACATCTTCGATGAGAGCTTGCGCTTTCTTGCGCAGATTGCGGCCCTCAGGTGTAGAGGGTTCGGGCATGGCTTGGAGTACAATAGCCGTAGCGGCAATCTTTTGGCTAGCCCTGTTCTAGGCCGGTTGGTTCTCCACGCCGCCATCCGCCATGATCCGCTCCCGGGCGATGCGCCCTGCCTCTCGGGCGCTCGCACCGTGGCCGGTACACTCCTACTCGAGCATGGCGCGCAGCTGCTGCATTTGCCGACACTCCTCCTGGAGCTTGGCTTCAAGCTCCTGGAGTTGCACCAACTGTGCTTGCTGCAGTCCCAAGTCCACCGGGGTGGCCGGTTTGGGTCCTGCAGGCGCTGTCGGCGCTGCTGCTGGGCGTGTGGTGCGTTTGGCACGTTGTCGTTGTCCTCGCCCACTTCGACGAGGAAGCATTCCCGAATGGGATCATAACCCCCCTTGCTGGAGTCGTCGAAGCAGGTGAGGCAGTAGTCTGCCGCAGCCTGAAATGACAAAAAGGCTTCATGATCGCGGATTCCGGAGAAATCCAGGGCAACGCGATCGCGCACGAAGACGTATCCCTGTTGACGCTCCTTAGCGCCCCGATTTGTATACCGCAAGCGCACGGTTCGTGTAGCTTTTCCCTTAGAGTATTCCCCCTAGGTTTATCAATCCGTGGATCGACAAAGAACTACCTAAGGTTTTCCATCTAATCTAACGGATCTATCCTAACATGAAGCATTGATTGCATATAAAGGGTAAACCTTGGATAGATATGAGTGATATGTAAAGGTTGATCTCATCCATGAACATAGGCTTAATCATAGCAAAACCAAAGACATGACTAAGCCTATCGTCATCTAGTTGTTTCAAGCTAACGAGCAAATAAATCATGCATCTCAATCAAAAGCATCTTTAAACCCAAAATCTCCAATCCGATCCCTCAATACCCCACCTACTAAGTGGCAATGACCTGTCACAACGCCACCCCTTTCAACAAGATACCCTGAAGCAAGTCGAACCCCTTTTGGTAGTTCCGCCATGAACCTCTAGCCACCATGACTACAAGATCATGCTAAGCGATCTATCTCGATAATAGATCTAAGATGAAGCAAACCCAAAGAGAAGAACGAAATCGAAAGAGAGAACATGATCGCTAATAGATTCGGAAGACATGATTATCATTACTCACATAATAGATTCGTTTGGATCATCACCGCCATGTGCACACCATCGATGAATCCAACTAGCTCATGAACTCCGCCATGGCACAACCACGCAGGGAGGCCACGGCGGCTAGGGTCGGCCTAAGCCATCTCCTAGACAACTTCGAAGACTTGCGGCGGCCGTCGTCTCCCTCCGGTCTTGACCCTAGGTTTTCGTCGAGTTCTGGGTGGATGGATGCTTCGAGTTGAATAATGTGCGAGCTATTTATAAGCCGAGGAAGCCACCGGTCGAAGGGGAGGTCGAACCAACCTAAAAAAGGGCTGGGCCAGCCGGCCCAATGGGCCTAGGCCGGCCGGCCTGGCTCATTCCTTCGCCGTCTTGTGTCCTTCTTTCGCGTGCAGACTCCTCGCATCTTCTAGAGTTTATGTCCTTCACGATTGCACCCCTTTTGACGTCGTTATCTTGGAGATATCTTCGAGGAAAGGATAGGATAGGGAATCCTTCCTTAAATCTTCATTTGCTTTGCTTAATCCCGAAGTATCTTGATCTCATCTTTGTAGGCTTGGTCCTTTGAGCTCTCTTGGAAGATGGATGTATATGAATGGGCTTCGAATCAACATGGGCTTTGGTCCTTTCTTTGGGCTTTGGCCTTCGTCTTTCTCCGTGTTAACGCTCGATCACTGGCCTCGTCATTTCATGCTCCAAAATAGGCCAAAAACCTGCAAAAACGAAGTTCCTCCAAAATATATGTGCAAGTGTGAAAATGACCAATAATTAGGCCGGGGTTAGGACGGTTAGTGATTTTGATATTAAATTCATGCCATTATCAAGGATAAACAAGGGATAAAAGGGGTACTTAAGGAGCGCTAACATTCCCCCCATGCTTAAACCTTGCTCGTCCTCGAGTAAGGCCAGGAGCTTTGCTTATAAAGAAATTAGTGTTGCCTCTCAATGTCCTCTCTGCACTTAGTCATACATAACAAGACATATTGCTCTCTCAAGTATTTAGCATTTAAGTTCATGTTGTGACCGGCTACTTTTTCATTTTGGAAGATAGACTAGCAATTAAAGAACAAGCCACAATAATAAATAAATGCAATGCTCTCAAACTTAAGCGAACTTCAAACCTTTACCTTGTTTCATCGTGAAGAGTTTTCAAAAGAATGCATATCAAACATAAGTGAGGTTCTCTTGCAAAAGATCATGGAAATACTCATCTCATCAAGTCGCTCAAGCCTACATTAGATTGTCTTCAACCTATTCTACTCATATATAAAAGTGGGAGGCTTATGTGGAGCTTGGTAAGTAAAAACAATCCTAGCAAAACATTATACTTGAAATATTATCAAAATAAGAGAGAGATCTAATGGAATTACCGAGACTAGTCAAAAAGGCCATTGGAAAATAATGTTGGAGAGGGGGAAAGATGAAACACACACATTTAGATAGGTGGACATGTGCAAGTGGCAAATGGATGATCCCGAGACACAAATGAAGTTCTCGTTATCGGATTGCACATGGTTGGAAGATTTAAATATGAAATAGTTCTTCAAAGTAACTTAGAAAGTTAATGAAGCCAAAAAGAGCTAAGGAGCATTTTATTCTTCTCTTTTTTTTCTTTTTCTATCATTTTTTCTATTTTACTCTTTCTTTCTCTTTTTTTTTCTTTTTTTTTTGCTCCTTAGAACTTTTGATAACATAGAATACTTACACAGCCATCCCCCCCCATGCTTGAACAAATGCTCGTCCTCGAGTATGAATAGTGGGAGAACCAACTAGCTAGGGTAAGTATCTCAAATTCACCTTCTTCTTCGTAGAACCACTTGAATCTCGGGGAGCCTTGTGTCCCAAAACTTTTCTTTATATGATGCCCTTGATTCTTTTGATTCCATCGAAACGATAATCCATACTCAAAGTGGGTTGTGGTCAAGGAGGTAATCACAAAAAGATATCCAGCGAGGTTTGTAAGATTCCCGAAGTAGAAACTCACAATGCATGGATAAATAGGCTAGCAAAAAGGAGGTTACACAAAAAAAACGGAATGACCTGCTTCTTAGTCTCGTACCAAAGAAATCAATCTTAATCCAACTCATCAAAATATAAGTTTGCAATCTAAAGGTTTCATCATGAAAGAATATGTTTCTATAGGCTTTGGTAGGTAGAACTTTGCAAGAGATTCACAAATGTAGATAGCATAGGAATTAAGTTTTCAAATTAAACAACACAAAGTGTAAGGTCATCGGTGGACTTAAATCAAAGAGCAACATAGAATATGTGGGTTTAGAATTTAGTCATTTAACCTCCACAAATAAAAGAGCCGGTATTTAATCATTTTAATTCCATTTAATTGAGAGCAAATGGTCAAGTCATATACAACATAGCGTAGGTAAAACAAAGCAGCAACTTTCATCATTTTTCCATAAGCATAAGGCATTGCCAAAATATATCAATGTGGTGAGCACAAAGTGATGGTGATCCTATACTTATTGAAAACAAAAACAAAACTAGCTTGTCCTCCTAGAAGCCATGTGATAGGTTGAGAGATATATACAAAGATTGCATCTATGGTTGAAGGCATATATGTACAAGCATTTAGAAAAAGAGAGTGTTGAGGAAGAATTACCGTCCTTCTCGATGCTCATAATGAAGTGTAGCGCGGCCTCCCCCATACTTAAGCATCGAGCTAAGCATGGAAGAAGAATCATGAGCATCTTGTGGCAACTGTGATTCTCTTACTCCATGAGATCTTTCTTCCTTGTCCACGAAATCCTCCCCCATGCTTAGCATGATGCTAGGTGTGGAAGGAGAAGATGGACCATCTTGAAATTCTTGAAGTCCTTCCCTCATGTGTATGAATATCATCTTCAATGTGTCTTCAACTTTGTTGCCTCAATTTCCTTCAACTTCTTCTTGTACTAAGTCATGGTCCCAATCCTTGCTTCTCATCGTCGTCGCCTCCTTCAATTCCTCATTGTTCCATTATTGCCTCATCTTCACGAATTTTTCTTTCAATTTCCAGAACATAACATATACTGAAACATTGCTCCATTGTGAAGTGCACAAATTTTTCTTTCCAATAAGTCCTTATTCGCCCAAAATTGATTCCGAACAAGAGAGTTATGTCCATTTTATCCAGCGCTGCAATCTGTTCCGAATTTCAGAACGCGCAGCGTCCAAAGTTTTTGCCATATCTCCTTGTACGGGTCTTCAAATTCATTGATCTTGGATGCGTTGGAACGGGAATTTCATGGAGCTTCTGAATATCAACTTTTTCTTCCTTGTACATCTCTGTCCATGTGAAAAATTTGATGAAAACAGCGGGGCTTGCTCTCGAACTTTGGAGATGTTGACGAATTTGATTTCTTCTTTGATCACGAATTCATGGGAACGCTTTGTCGTGCCTGCAAAACAATTCAAGTGCACAATCTACCCCCAAGGTGACAGTCGGGAGTAGAGACAATTGACAACAAACCTACCATTCCTAAGATCTCAAATTGTGGCATAGCTAGCTTAGCGAAAAAAATAAAAACCTAGTGAGTGTACGTGTGTGCTAGTGTAAATGCAAATGAGAGGAAGGTATATAAACAAAGACAATGTTTACACCTAGTTCTAAACACCATGTTTACAACTAGGTTGCCGAACTTCTCCATAGCCAAAAAGACTTATTTAACCAAGGTCAAAACACCATGTCTATCCCAAAATCAATAGGCCTTCATAGCACAAGAAATAAAATAAAATAAAGCGCATTGCAAAGCTTATAAACCAACCAAATGCAACATGAGAACAAAATGGATTGTTATCTTGGTCAAAAGAGCTTAAAGATGGAAGTCCACAAACAAGTTTAAACACCACGTTTACACAAGATTGCAAAAGGTAAATGCTATCATGACAAGCATTACATGGATAGGAAAGCATACATCAATAAGATTGAGACCAAGCTAGCAAAATGAGGGCATGAACAATGGAATGGATGCAAAGTGCAAATGCAATGTTAGCAAAAACAAGTGTTAGCAAGGTTGAAAGGACCTTTCGATGTTGTTCCGCAACTAGTTTATTCAAAAGCAATTGCTAAGAGTGACAAAAAGCCTTCACGACACTTCATAAGAAGTGAGGCTTTTGTCAATGAAAAGGTTATTTATCAAAAAAGGATCAAGCAACCGAGCTAACAAGGTTTTAGAAGTAGGTTTAAGGGTTTCCTATATTTTGGTCTTTAAAAACAAAAATTTTGAAGAGAGAGTGTTGGGTATAGAAATTCTAAGGAGGTTTCAAAAAAAAAACTAGAGAGAAACAAAAGTTAGATTTTTTTAATAAAAAACATATCCTATGGTTTTAGGATCTCAAAAGCGAGGCTAGTCAATGTTTTTAGAAAATGTTTTTTTTAAAATGCAACATGCAATGCAATGCAAGGTTGAGACGAACAACATGGTATGCAATGCAACACGGGGTGGGTGAACAAAATGATATGACATGATGAGGTGGTCTAAAACAAAATAAAAAGTTAGCCTAAGTTAACTAGCCACAAGTTTAGAATCAAAGGGTGGTGCAACACTTCATATTTCCCTCTAAAAGGACACAAATAAAAAGACTCTAAACACTAATAGGCACACAAAAGGGTCTAACAGTTTCCCAACATCAAATAACAAAGTGCTCCCTCAATAACATTTAGAATGAATAACATGAAGTTGTGGTTTTTTTAGAGCAATGGTACAATATTACTTGATATTCCGATTAAAGAGTGCAATATAGACGGTCATATTAATATATATAAAATAAAAGATCGGGTTGCCTCCCGCAAAGTGCTTCATTTAGAGTCATAGAGCTCGACTTTCTTACATACCTTCTCATTGATGCGAAGCCATGGTCCTTCATGCAAGAGGTGAAGGTGTTCCATGCAGCTCTTATTCCACTTCCCATGTTAGACATGATCAATCACGCTTAATGGAAATCTTGCCCAATCGTCTCTCACATCATGGTCACCTCCTTCTTTGTTGTCCTTTGTCGCTACCTTTCTTTTCACGGATTTTCCTCTCTATCCAGATAGGGAATTGCTCTAAACAATTGATCCAATGCAAGGTGCACGGAATCTTCTTTCCAACAAGTCTTCATTTGCCAAAAACGCATTCCAATTGAGAGAGTTATGCCCCTTTTTCCCGTCACTGCAATCTGCCCCGTACTGATTTCAGCACGTGCATCTCCGATGTTTGAGACATAGCTCCTCCCGTGGGTCTTCAATTGTATCGATCATGGATGCGTTGAACCGAGGACTTGATGGAGATCCTGAATATTCAACTTTCTTTCATTGTAAATCTCTGGACTTGCGCACAAAATTGATGAGGCTTAGCGACGTCCGTTCTTGAAACTTGGATATGTTGATGATGGTGTTCAAAATTTTGGGCACAGTTTCCCTCCTCATCATTTGAGTTTCATGTCCTGCATGGTTAGTGAACTTCGGGGCTTCTCCTGACATGTGCTCTTTTAGGGTCATGAGCTTGACCAAGCGCAAATCAAGATCGAGATTTGCAATTATTTGTAGACACATGCTACATAATCACATCCTCAATTAAATTTCATCAACAAGGCATGGTGTAATTAAATGCAGCATGTGTTTCTTGCATAGCGCGGAGCTCATTATTAGGCAGAGGTTCTTTAAGCATGAAATCAACCTTCTCAAGAAACTCTAGCCTATCATCATGAAAAGAACAAGGCATAGAATTTAAACTTTCATTCCGACTATTGGTTCGAGCATGAGATTTTTAACGATTATCAACAAAACAATAGAAGCTTGAGAATTCACTATATACCTTAGCCTTAGAGCTTTTTCATACTCATTGGAGTCATGGGGCTTTGTGCGAGAATTCATCTTGATGCACTCCTCGTGGTCCGTTATGATTTGCTTCTCACGTCTCCATGTGTTGAATGTTGCGCTCTTGTAATCCGTCGTGGTTTGTTTGCAACATCCTCGTTTGTCGAAGGTCGACCGCTTGTGCCTTTATTTGCCAATGTCATTGGGGTTCTTCCTCTGCTCCAAGCTTCTGAATTTTATCATGTATGCTTGATGAAAACATCGCCCAAGCTCCCTTTCATTGTTGTCATCGTCATCTTCTCTATCTTGTTCTCATCGCATTGCTCCTGCCTCTTCTTCATTGAATCTCTCCTGTATACTCAACAGAACATATACCAAAATATAGTTCTATTGAAAAGTTTATGAAATTACCTTTCCAACGAGTGGTCATTCGCTTTAAACAGAGTCCAAACGAGGGAGTTATGCCCGTTTCACTTTTGGCGCTGCGTGCTGTCCAGAAATTTCCAGAGTGCACAACCTTCAATGTTTTGGCCATACCCGATTGTAGGAATCTCCGATTGACTTGGTTCTTGATTCGTTGGGACGGGAACTTCGTGGAGATTTTGAATATCCAAAAATATGCTGCTATTTGCTTCTGAGGTTGAGCAGAATATTGATGATAACAATGGCTTCTTACGAATCGATCCTAAGATGTCGATGATCTTGATCTTGTGGTCTTCAGAGCGTCTTGTTGTGCATCCTTGGCTTCAAGTTCATCACCATTGATTCACCAGCGAGTAGCATGGCTCCAATGGTCTGTCTCCATGGTTCTTGCTTTGCCTAAGGTGTCGGGATCGAAGGAGGCTCCCGTGCTTTGTGTCGATGATCAGAGCGGTCTCTTTCTTTGATTGCACTTGACTAGAAGCTTCTTGAGCATCCCATGGAGAAGATGGGTGGCATCATGGTTCCTCTAATATTGTTGCCTCTAGCGTTAGTAAACTTCAAATCATCAACTTTTGTGCACAAGGTTCTCCAAACATCTTGCGACATCGTCATCACTTTCTCCATTGTTTGTTGCTGCCTTTTCTTCGTTGAATTCTTTGATCATCCTTCACAGAACATGTACCAAAATTCTACTCCATGGAGAGCCTTATGAAATTACATTTTCAATGAGTGGTATTGATCCCAAACGGACTCCGGATGAAGAAGTTATGGTCGTTTTACACCGGCACTATGCTCTGTCCCGAGATATTTCAGAACGCGCAGCGTTGAAAGATTTTATCATAACTCTTCACACCGATCTCCAAAATTCACGATTCTTGATGCGTTGGAAAGAAGACTTGGTGGAGCTTTACAATATACAGTTTTCTCTCATGGAACTTCTCTAATCATGGATGAAAATCTCATCACAACAGCAGCACTTTATAGATGATGATGATCGCACGATTTTCTTCGCGGGCATGCTTCATACCTATTGCTTGAACAAATAATTCTTCCCAAAAACATTAGTCTTTAAAATTAATTGACACGGCGGCGTACCTTATTTATCATCTTTTTCTTTGGGGAGTGGGGACTCGATAGCGGATGCTGGGCCACTAACAAAAGTTAGCACCTACCACTAAAGAGCGGGTCTTCACGTAGCCATCAACTTGCTTGAGTGAGATTGGACTTGTCAAAGTACAGACGTTGAGAACTTCTCAATCACTTTGTGTCTAGGGTTTTACCTGCATTCATGGACACAAACAAGAAACACAGGATATATGCAATAATAAAATTAGGGTTAGTCCAAAAACTAGATAGATCGCCCTAGGGTTCGTGTTGCCGATCCCCAGCAACGGTGCCAGAAAAGCTTGTTGACGCTCCTTAGCGCCCCGATTTGTATACCGCAAGTGCACAGTTCGTGTAGCTTTTCCCTTAGAGTATTCCCCCAAGGTTTATCAATCCGTGGATCGACAAAGAACTACCTAAGGTTTTCCATCTAATCTAACGGATCTATCCTAACATGAAGCATTGATTGCATATAAAGGGTAAATCTTGGATAGATATGAGTGATATGTAAAGGTTGATCTCATCCATGAACATAGGCTTAATCATAGCAAAACCAAAGACATGACTAAGCCTATCGTCATTTAGTTGTAGTTCATGCTAACGAGCAAACAAATCATGCATCTCAATCAAAAGCATCTTTAAACCCAAAATCTCCAATCCAATCCCTCGATACCCCACCTACTAAGTGGCAACGGCCTGTCACGACGCCACCCCTTTCAACAAGATACCCTGAAGCAAGTCGAACCCCCTTTGGTAGTTCCGCCATGAACCTCTAGCCACCATGACTACAAGATCATGCTAAGTGATCTATCTCGATAATAGATCTAAGATGAAGCAAACCCAAAGAGAAGAACGAAATCGAAAGAGAGAACATGATCGCTAATAGATTCGGAAGACATGATTATCATTACTCACATAATAGATTCGTTTGTATTATCACCGCCATGTGCACACCATCGATGAATCCAACTAGCTCATGAACTCTGCCATGGCACAACCACGCAGGGAGGCCACGGCGGCTAGGATCGGCCTAAGCCATCTCCTAGACAACTTCGAAGACTTGCGGCGGCCGTCGTCTCCCTCCGGTCTTGACCCTAGGTTTTCGTCGAGTTCTGGGTGGATGGATGCTTCGAGTTGAATAAGGTGCGAGCTATTTATAAGCCGAGGAAGCCACCGGTCGAAGGGGAGGTCGAACCAACCTAAAAAAGGGTTGGGCCAGCCGGCCCAATGGGCCTAGGCCGGCCGGCCTAGCTCATTCCTTTATTGTCTTGTGTCCTCCTTTCGCGTGCAGACTCCTCGCATCTTCTAGAGTTTATGTCCTTCACGATTGCACCCCTTTTGACGTCGTTATCTTGGAGATATCTTCGAGGAAAGGATAGGATAGGGAATCCTTCCTTAAATCTTCATTTGCTTTGCTTAATCCTGAAGTATCTTGATCTCATATTCGTAGGCTTGGTCCTTTGAGCTCTCTTGGAAGATGGATGTGTATGAATGGGCTTCGAATCAACATGGGCTTTGGTCCTTTCTTTGGGCTTTGGCCTTCGTCTTTCTCCGTGTTAACGCTCGATCACGGGCCTCGTCATTTCATGCTCCAAAATAGGCCAAAAACCTGCAAAAACGAAGTTCCTCCAAAATATATGTGCAAGTGTGAAAATGACCAATAATTAGGCCGGGGTTAGGATGGTTAGTGATTTTGATATTAAATTCATGCCATTATCAAGGATAAACAAGGGATAAAAGGGGTACTTAAGGAGCGCCAACAATCCCTCGTCCGCGGAGTCGGGGTACGAGCTGTCAGGCATTGATGTGACGAGGTTGCGTGCTGAGAGTAGGTGATGCCCGGGCATGTTCTCATATGCGCTCATGTTGGTGCTGACGGATGACGCGTAGGTCACGGCGGGAGTGGTCATCCCGTAAGGATGACGCGTCCCCCTTTGTTAGCACTGCTGCTGCTTTTGGTGATGAAGAGGTGGCGTCCTCCACCATGGCGTTAGGTTGTGGCACGCTAGCCTCAGCCCCCGTGGGGGAGCTGAGGCGAGCCGCCCTGCGCCGTTCCAGGCGCGCTTCCCGCGCGCACTGGTCTGAGCGCCTCCTGCGCTGGTGCTGAGGTGCTGGAGCGTCGGGGTTGGTTCTGGGCGGGAGGAGCACCATGTCGTAACTGTTGCCGGTTGCCATGAACTCAAGACTCCCGAACCAGATTACCTACCTGACAGGATCGGGCACGACCTTTCTGCCATCTAGAGAGCAAGCGAGAACAAAAGATGATTGTTACACAGCATCCCTACCTGGCACGCCTACTATCGGTGTCTAGACCTGGCGGTCTAGCACAAAAGATAATTGCCGGTTGATGCAAGATGAAACTGTTATTGCCATAAATTAACAGGGTTAATTAATGGGCCGAGAGCAAGTTGGGCTTAGTGCGGAAATTAAAGAAGGCTTGTGAATCGGCTGAGTTACCACCAGAATTTGGTCAAGAAGGATATGGGCCGAAGCTGCCGATGGGCCTATACAGATTGTCTAGGGAAGAGGCGACTGTGGTCCATGCCAAGAGCCGAAGGGCTCTTCTTATCTGTGTGTGTCAGGAGCCGACGGGCTCTCTTTATCAGTAATCATTAGAGATAGATTAGTTTTCGTATTGGACTAGGTTTTGTTTAACTTGGTCGTCAAGTCTACAAGACTATAAATATGTACCCTATGATATTCGTAAAGGAGAGAAACGTCATCACGTCTCTCAACAACAATTCTCGGCACGCCGCCACCCCTAATCCTAGGGTTTCATCCAAGTAAGCGCCATGCTGCCCTGATCACTTCTTGTGATCAGGGCAGCATTGTTCTTACTTTTACCTTGGTATTACTTGTACTGAAGCATTTTTGATGGCGAGTAGTGCTAGTTATCCTGGTATTCGTAGCATGACCTTTAGTAGATCTATCATGCTCTTGTTGTTTATCATCTACGAATATCATGTTATCTCTGTGTGATCACGTATTAATCTTATACTAATTCTCGTTGCATAGAGTTAGTCGCGTAGAGATAACACCCTGCTTCTTTTCTATCTAGTAGATCTAATCTGTTATGGTTTGTTCTTATACGTAAGAATCGGCTTAATATCTGCTAGTTTAGGCCTTGCAAACGGGTTGGACGATCCGGCGACGTATTAGATGCTTTGCCTTGATCTTAACAGGGATTGATTCGGGAATCGGCTTTTGCTTATTCTTAGGCCTCTATTCTGGTTAAAGTTTGGTTATCTATTACGCTCGTTAGGCCTAATTACGTGTAGCATGTTCCGATATAGCAGTGAAGCATTTACCGTCGTGGATTAGAATAACTAGACCTAATTGAAGTAGTTTTTGTAGTTATTTGCTTTATCTATTAATATCTAGAGATGCAGATCTGATCTGACACCGGGACTTGATCGGCTCTTTAAAGGCGATGCAAGAGTCGTCCCGGGGAGCCGACCACGGCTCGGACTAATGTTTACATGTGTTTGTGCATGTAGGCAAATCATCGAAAGCACGTTTGCACCTTTTTGATCGGGTATAGGTCAGGTGGCACACCCTGCATCTCCGGAAGCATCAGCGTGTGCCAGGATCGGGGCCGTTGACCAAGGGACCAGTGCCAGCCAGCGCCCCGGCAGCCTCCCTGCTCTTCGTGTTGCCTGTCGCTACTCGCTGGTGGGTTTTGACCGACAACACATTCTGGCACGCCCAGTGGGACCTTCATCAGCAACAACGTCCACCGCCGGGATGACTGGACCTCAGAACCATGCGTCGGTTCCGCTGGTCACTAGCCCTGTCATGTATGAAGAGCTGACCCCCGAACACCAGCAAAAGTATGATGAGGTCAAAGCTTAGTTCGAAGCCGATCTCATCGGCTCTTTCGAGAGGACCCGCAGCCACAGCATCAGGTGGAAGGGGTTCACATCCGAAGGTGCTCTCGACAACATTGACCTGTCCGTACCATCAGAGGAGCGCACCAGGGCCCTGTGCCAGGAGATGAACTACATGGTGGCTCACTCGCTTCATCGGCACTCAGAAAGCCTGGTGAACGAGCTCGAGCGCGTGGCACATCGCGTCGTTCAGGAGGTGATCAAGAACCAGTACTCCCCATCGGGACCAATCCTGGGGAGTCACAGGGGAGAAGCTCCACTTCAGTCTAGGCTGCCATTGCCATACTCGCTCACAACTCCAGGGCCGCAGAGTTTGCCGATCTACATCGTCTACAAGATCGACGGAGATCCCGGGGAGGGCCAGTTCCTGAGCGAGCCGCCTAAGGAGATCCCACACGGCTACACGTGCGTGTACATACCTAACAACATCAACCCAACACGCGCGGGATAGTTGGTGAGTACAAGAGCTTCAGGGACAGATGCGGAGAAACAAGCATGGCTAGCGAAGTACGCTACCGGGCCGAGTGTTGAACCCTCGGCCCCAGGAGTTCTTAGTGTGGAACAGATCAGCGCAATACTAAGGGACCAGTTCGGCATTCTGCCAAAGAGAAAGGCGATCGGCTATTCCAAGCTGTACCCAAGCGACTACGACTTGATCTCGTTGCCACCCAAGTATCGGCTCTCGGAGTTCACTAAGTTCAGCGGGTCAGAAGGGGCCAGCTCCATCGAGCATGTGAGCCGATACCTAACGCAGCTCGGGATGATTTCAGTATCGGATCCTCTTAGGGTCCGGTTCTTCTGCCAGTCTCTTACGGGCTCAGCCTTTGGATGGTACACGTCATTGGCCCCAGATTTGATCCGTACTTGGAGGCAGCTGGAAGATCAGTTCCACACCCAGTATCACTCAGAGGCTGCTGAAGCTGGGATTGCCGACCTCGCCCAAGTCAGGTAGAAACGAGGGGAAAGTGTGTCAGAGTACGTGCAGCGCTTTAGAGAAGTTAAGAATCGATGCTACACATCGCACATCACAGAAAAGGAGGTAGTCGATTTGGCAGTTCTGGGGCTCGCTAAGCCGATCAAGGATTTGGTTTTTCAGTTGGATTTCACCTCTCTGGCGCACATGGTGCAGAAGCTCACGACGTATGAACACTATCACCCTGAGCTGTACCAGGAAAAATTCAAGTGCCACGTGAATATGGCCCAAGCAGATGATTCTGATGATTCTAGCGGGGATCAAGAAGTGGCTGTGGCAGAGTGGACCCGGGGGGCAAACCCCCGTCTCGTGCAAGTGGGTCAAACAGAAAGGGCTTGTGAAGGGCTTTGATTTTGACGTGGCCACAGCAGAGCATATATTCGACTTAGCTCAAGGAAAAACAGTTGAAGCTCCCAGAGAATCACAAGCTGTCAACGATGCAAGAGCTACAGGGGAGGCCGTACTGCAAGTGGCACCACTCATTCACCCATGCCACGAATGACTGCAAGGAGCTGCGTCGGCAGATCCAATTGGTTATTGAGCAAGGCCGATTAATTCTAGCCCAACACACAATGAAGGTTGGCAGTCAATCGTTCCCACAGGCTAACATGGTGGAGCTGTCGGATCTTAGACCTGAGGGCCAGAATTTTGCGTTCCAGATTAACATGGCGGGACCTATACGCCGTCGTGACGAGTAGAGGTTTAGAGAGGCCGATTCTGGCAAACGGGCCCAGGATGAAGACGAGTCGGAGCAGCAACATATTACTGACGAACAAGTGCGTCACATCCGCAATCAACTCCCAGCTTCCAATCGGCTTCTTGAAAAATACGAGTATCAGTACAAGCTGCGTCGCCGATATGAATCGGAAGAGGAAGAGTACGAGCACCGCGCGGGGAGAACGCTGGGGAGGTGCCAGGCTATGCGCGACCACTGGCATTGCCCGTTCTCCAGGTACTATTGGAATTCCGGCATGAGTCGATTGCCTACTATCGATGATTGCCTGGAGTGCAGGCCTCGGGGATGCCAATCAGGCGAGATGTCGGTGTTCCGGTGCTTGGGGCCCAAAGCGTGTCACGACGACCATGTTGAGCGGCCATCCAGGGATGATCTTGAGCTTGAAGGAGAGGATAAGTATCATCGTCCATGATGGTGTCCTGACGAACTCAGTCACTCGCAGAAGCACAGAGTGCAACGCTTACGCAATCTCGAAGAGGCAGAAGCAAGGTACCTCGACGTGCTGAGGAAGGCGCGTCCGGATCTCGCGGAGCAAGTCAGGCACCCGTAAAGGGTGGAAAGGCGCCCTCCAAGGTGGGAGTGGCGCCCCAAGCAGCCAATAGCCGATGATGTAACACCCTAATCCAAATTTCAATATTTAATAATAAATTTAATTGACTTTATTTAAAATTCTAAGGATTATTGTGTTAGTCTTGCATTTAATCTAATTTTTGTTCCTTAATTAATTAAAATTTTCCTTAGATTAAAACTTTGTTGCTGCATTCATGCTGGAGCATTTATTTTATTTGCTTGTGTGCATTGGGTGATTGAATTCAAATTTTGTTTGAATTCAAATAGATTTGTTTGAGTTAGAATTAGAATTAGAAAGGAAAGGGGACCCAAAACCCCAAACTTGAAACCAGCCCAAAGCAACCCAAACCCAGCTCAGAACCCGCGGCCCAACCCTTTCTGCGGCCCACTCCTCCCTCTCCCTCCCCGGGCCCAGTCGGCTCCTCCCCGCGACCCCCTCTCCCCTCCCCGCACGGGCCTGCTCCCCCATCGCACGCCCCCGCGCCCAGCGCCGTGCGTGGCCCGCTCGCCCGCTCGCGTGACGCACCTCTCCAACCCGGCCCACCCGTCAGCCCCTTGCTGCGCACTGAGCCGCGCTCTCGCCGCGCGCCCGCTCCGTCCCCGACCGCCCGGTCCCACCCGCCAGCGTCGCTCCGCAGCCGCGCCCCGCAGCTCAGCGACCCAGCACTTCTCCCGGGCCTCAGCTCCGCGGCCCACGCGCCAGGACGCCTCCCCGCCCCGTGCACGTCACCTCTCTCGCTGACGGGCTGACCCCACCTGGTCAGTCCCGTCTCCCCCGCCTCTCCCGGCCGCGTAACGACCAACCGCGATCCCCGGCCCGGTGATCTCGCCGGCCTTCCTATTCGGGCGCGCACGCCGAGATTCCGGCGCCCTTCTTAAACCACCCCGCAGCCCCTGGAAACCCATCCCAGTCCATTGCCGCCCAAACCCCACCTCCGCCGCACTCGCTCAGCTCCGCCGCACAGGTAAACTTGGAGCTCGCCGCAATTTCTTGCCGCTGGTGCCACTCCGGTCCTGTTAACCCCTCTGCCGGCCTCGCAGACTCCCCAGGAGTCGATCCGCGGAGCCCAGCCGCCGGAGCTCCACTGCAACCACCTCCCCCTCGAGCGCCGTCCGCGACCCGCCGCAGGATCTCGCCGCCGGCGCCGCTGCGTCACGCCCCCGCCCGGACCAAACCACGGTGAGCAACCACAACTCTCCCTGGTTCTTTTGGCGCTAGATCTCGTTGTCCGAAGCCCTGGCGCCCTTAGAACACCGCTCGCCGTCGTTCCTACCGCCGCAGACCCGCCGCCGCAGCGTCTAGCGCCGCCACAAACCTCCCCGAGCCCAGCTTAGGTCTCAGGTGGATCAATCATGACGCGCTGACCATCCCTGACCCAAAACCCGGTCGAATTGGCCCCGGAACGCCACAATTGGTGAAGTCCGGCGAGCTTCAGCCGGGCGCCGCCGCGGGAGAAGAATCCCGGCGAGTTCCGCCGCCGCTCCCGCGCCCCTTTTGACCTCAGCCGCCCGATTTGTCGCGGATGGGTGAGATTAGATCGTGAACCGTTCCGATCTGCACCGTAGAATCGTGATCCGGTGGACCAGAACAGCCAATACCCCTTCGGCCTGGCAAATATGTTAAAGAGCCCCTGCTCTTTTGGGTTATCAACCCGCAGTCCAGCCCTTTTGAAAAATAATTGCAGTGAGGCCCTGATTTTAGCGCTTAGCCCCCTGACCTTTCTAGATTTAGTACCCGCAGTCCATGGCTGCTGTTTTTACGCGTTAGACCCTAGGTCTATCCTTTAATTGTGTTTTAGCCCGCGGTTATAGCAGAAAAGCCCCTGAAACTTCAGTTTTCTTACAAATAAACCCCTAGAACTTGTTTTTAGCCTAGATTATGCGTTTTAGCTCCGTTTTTAGCGTTCTTTATATCCACGGAAACGTTGTAACGCGTAGAATAGTTTTAGACTAGTTTAGTGTGCTGTTTTTATGTATTGTTGTACTGTTTCTTAGTTTTTGTTAGAGTTTGCTTGTATGCTTATTTTGTGCATTGTTTTGGCCATGTGTTCGTGAGTAGACGTTGATCCATCTGAGGAGCCCCAGTACCAGTACCCGGAGCAGCCGTCTTCGGAGCACTTTGAGCAGCAGCAGGAGCAGTACGAGGAAGGCAAGTATAACATGAACAACCTATCACCTTTAAATACAATGTCATACTGCATTTTAATACTGTATGCCTATAAGGACATTCCTAGCCACTTTATATCCTTTATATATACCTTTGGGTTGCATTTTGGTTAGTTGTGCTAGGTTGCCGCGCTATAACACACTCGGTCCTTTTTAATTAAATTGATTAATGGTTTACTTGAATTTAATCCTGAGAGTGGCCCTCTGTGTGGATGAGTGGCTCACGTCTCGTTAAAAGATGTTTTTTTTAGAAACATGGTTTAGGGGGCCAGCACGGTGCTTAGTGCTTGGTTGGCCACTCTCCATAAGGACCGGTTCATAGAGCGACAACCTGGGACAACAGCGCTACCACAAGGCTAGAATGGGATAGACTTGGCGTAATAATTAGATCTTTTTGGTTTGGAGTAACTTACCTGCGGGGCAAGAGTAGTAAGCTTCAATGGTCCCTGCTCCTCCGGCTTGGTCTGTGCTACGTGCTTGTACCCCTGGAGGTGGGCCCCATCGTCGCCGACCTAACTCTCGCGGTTACGCCTTACCAACGAGATTCTTTTTAAAGGCCTCGTAGTGAGTCGCTGGCCATCTCACCTAAGGAAGTGTGATGAACCTCTAGCATAGCTCACGACTTGTGGGTAAAGATGTGCAACCTCTGCAGAGTGTAAAACTGGTATACTAGCCGTGCTCACGGTTATGAGCGGCCCAGATCCTCCTTTTGATTAGTGAAGTTATCTCCTTCCGACGAGGGAGGTGCTTCTCGGGGTTTACCTTGGTGGCTTGGTTTCAGTTTGGTTCTCAGTAGTTTCTTAATTAATTCTGATTAATTACTATGCAACTGGGTTAATGGTAATTCATCAACTCGTAGTAAAAAGCTTTAATAAAACTTTGCCAACACTTAAAAGCTAATGCAGTTGAGTCAGCCAGCCTAGAGCCTCATAGTTTGTGTTATACTTGTTGAGTACAAGTTGTGTACTCACTCTTGCCTCTTCTCTACTTTTTCCTCTTGGTTACGCTACTGCTGCTCAGTTCCTGCCGACACGAGGGAGTTCGTCCAGCGCTACCAGGACTACGAGGACTTCTAGGTGCTTCGTCTCCCAGTCGACGTCCCTGTGGCGCCCTGCTTCAGCTTCAGAGAGCTTTATCGTATTTTGTACTTCGCTTCCGCTGTATCAGACATTTTTGTCATTATTGTAATAAATAACATTCGTATTCGCTTTATTATGTCTTTTTACGTGATATGTGCTATGATATACTGTTCATTCTGTTGTATATACGTGTGACTTGATCCTGGCACGTATATGATTGCTCGGTTTATGTTCTTTTATAAACCGGGTGTTACAGATGAGAAGCCATCGGCTGATGTGAATATGGTGTTCGTGCTCCCATCAGAGTTTCGGGCGCCCCAACCGGAGGAGTTGGCCGTCGCACAGCTTGATCTGGCCCCTAGCCGATCATCTTCGAGAAGCCGAAGGAAAAAAGCTACAAACACCTGAAGGGGTTATATCTCAAGAGCCTCATCAACGGCAAGCCTGTGAATAGGATGTTGGTCGACACTGGCGCCGCAGTTAATTTGATGTCGTATTCAGTGCTGCGCCGATTGGGTCGTTCTGCTGCTGACCTTATCAAGACCAATGTAATGCTCAATGATTTCAACGGGCAGCCATCGGAGGCAAAGGGCGTCCTCAATGTGGAGTTGACAGTTGGCCGCAAGACTGTCCCAACTTCGTTCTTCATCATCAACAGTAAGAGTACGTACACAGTGCTGCTTGGGAGGGATTGGATTCACGCCAATTGTTGTGTTCCTTCCACAATGCACCAGTGTTTGGTTCAATGGGATGGCGACGAAGTGGAGGTGGTCCGTGCAGATGACTCCAGCGAGGTTTCGCTCGCAGACATGAACGCCTGGGACACGGAAGGACAAGAGCCGATCTCAGGGATTGTGCTAGAAGACTGTGATCGGATCGAAGCGACAAAAAAAGGATTGAGGCTGGTCTTATCCACTGGCCTCACAGAATAAACACATACTGGCACGCTACGGAATTCAGCAGGTCTAGAGAGGCCGGTCCCAGCGACCGGCCCCAAAAGGTAGATAATTCTTATTTGGAGTTGAAACTATTACATTATGAACAAAAAATAGCCTGCTCTGGTTGTTGGTTAGTTAATGAGCATTCAGTTTCGAATGGTAATACTGAAACGGCCAGCCCATGCGGTCGGCCGAAAATTTTCTTTTGTTATCTCTCCGTATTTGCTGTCGACGTGGCATATGACGACGAGTTGCCTGCATCCACAGTTGATTTTACAGGCGACGGCAAGTTGGGGTATGGGTTTACATCAGCTGATGATTTGGAGGAAGTCGATATAGGTCCCAGGGATAAGCCGCGACCAACATTTATCAGCAAAAGGTTAGACCCGAGCCTGCGTGAGCCGATGATAGCACTATTGAAAGAATACCGGGACTGTTTCGCTTGGGATTATACTGAAATGCCCGGTCTGGATAGAAGCATCGTCGAACATTGGCTCCCGCTTAAGAAAGGATTTTGGCCGTTTCAACAACGAGCACGACAGATAAAGGCCGAAATCCTAGAGGAGGTTAAGAAAGAGGTGCAAAAGATGTTGGATGCAAGGTTCATCAGGCCATGTCGGTATGCAGAATGGATCTCCAGAGTGGTCCCTGTACAAAAGAAGGATGGCCGATGGTGAGTCTGCGTGGATTTTAGAGACCTCAACAGAGCAACGCCAAAGGACGAGTACACGATGCCCGTCGTGGAAACATTGATCAACACAGCTGCCGGTCACGAAATGCTGAGCTATATGGATGGTAATGCTGGCTACAACCAGATCTTCATGGCCCCGAGGATATAAGTAAGACCGCGTTCAGAGTACCAGGCGCGGTCGGCTTGTTCGAGTACTTGGTTATGACCTTTGGATTGAAAAATGCCGGTGCAACATATCAACGCGACATGAATTACATTTTTCATGATCTCATCGGCAAACTGGTAGAAATCTACATTGATGATGTTGTGGTCAAGTCCACATTGGCTGGGGGACATCTGGAAGATTTGCGTCAGGTCTTGGAGTGGACTCGGAGGTTTGGGCTCAGAATGAACCCGAAGAAATGCGCCTTTGGTGTATCGGCCGGTCAGTTCATAGGATTCCTGGTACATGAGCGAGGGATCGAGATCGGCCTAAAAAGTCAAGAAGCTGTAAGGACGATGAGGCCGCCTACTACGAAGAAGGAGTTGCAGAAGCTCATCGGCAAAATCAACTTTGTCAGACGATTCATCTCCAATCTGTCTGGATGCATCGAGCCATTCATGGGTCTCGTGAAAATCAAGTCCGATGATGAATTTCACTGGGGGCAGAGCAGCAGCAAGCTTTCGACAAAATCAAGGAATACTTGTCGAAGCCTCCAGTTTTGGTTCCTCCACAGCAAGACAGGCCCTTCTACGTATACTTACCCGTAGGTGACACCTCCATCGCCTCGGTGCTGGTTCAGAAGCATGACGGATAGGAAAGGGTTGTATTCTACCTTAGCAGGCGCATGTTGGACGCCGAGGCCAGGAAAGGTACCCTGAGATTGAAAAGATTTGTCTCTGTTTATTCTTTACATGTACAAAGCTTCGTCATATTTTGCTCTCGACGGAAACAATTGTTATTTGCAAATCGGATGTCATAAAGCATGTGCTGTCGGCTCTTGTTCTGAAAGGCCGACTCGGAAAGTGGATGTTCGCGCTATCAGAGTTCGATATCTGATATCAACCGGCAAAGGCAGTCAAGGGACAGGCACTGGCAGATCTCATTGCAGACAGGATCAGCACTGATGTGGCTGCACTTTTCATATGTCCATGGGCCATGTTTTTCGACAGATCGGCGTGTGATGATGGGTGCGGCGTGGGAATTCTTTTGGTATCGCCTCGAGGGGCGACTCATTCCTTTTCCATCAGGGTGACTACTCCATGCACCAATAATTTAGTAGAGTACGAGGCCATTCACAAGGGGATGGAATTACTCCTGGAAGCTGGCGCAGAAGCGGTGGAAATATTTGGGGATTCGAAACTGGTGATTTCTCAGTTCACGAAAGAATATAGATGTGAGAGCGAGGCTCTTTTTCCGATATGGATGCAGTGCCGTGAGTTGATGTCACAATTCAGGTATATTAATTTCCACTGGATACGCAGGAATTTGAACAATGAAGCCAATGACTTGACACAAATGGCTTTCGGATAAAAGGAAACAGCCGATGGGGTCGATGTAGAGGTTCAGTTTCTAGAACCTGGAGATTGGAGAGCCGATATCTTCAATTATTTGAAGGATTCGGCTCGGGGGACACCCAGAGGGATAAGACTCAAAGCTATGAAGTATGTTATGAGAGGGGACGATATGTTCTACAGGACGTTGGAAGGACTGCTGCTTAAATGTCTGGGGCCTTCGGAGTTGAATCGGCTTTTGCATGAGGTTCATGAGAGAGCCTGCGGTACTCATCAATCGGCCCATAAGATGAAGTGGCTGATTAGTCGATCGGGATATTACTGGCCTACCATGCTTGAGGACTTCTTTAAATATTACAAGGGATGTCAGGCATGTCAGAGATTCGGGAAGATTCAGATGGTGCGAGCATCAGTAATGAATCCTATCATTTAAGCCATGGCTGTTCAGGGGTTGGGCCATGGATATGATTGGCCAGATCAACCTGCCATCCAGCAAGAGTCACCAATGGGTGTTGGCTGTCACAGATTATTTCACGAAATGGGTGGAGGCGGTACCTATGAGGTCGATGGCATCAAAAGATGTGATCAGTTTTCTTAAAAAGCACATCATTCATAGGTTCGGGATTCCCCAGACCATTATGACCGATGGAGGATCCATCTTTATATCGGAGGAATTTAGGAAGTTCGCCGATGACATGGGGTTCAAGCTGATCAGATCATCCCCATATTATGCCCAGGCTAATGGACAGGCTGAAGCATCCAACCAGAGCCTTATCAAGCTGATCAGAAGGATGATCGATGAATATCCTAGGCGCTGGCATGAGGTGTTGTCAGAGGCTTTGTGGGCATATCATATTTCGTGTCACGGATCCATCAAGACGTCACCATACCATTTGGTCTACGGTCAAGACGCTGTGTTGCCATGGGAAATCACGACCGGATCGAGGCGTGTTGGGTTCCAGAATAATCTATCGGCTGAGGAGTATGCAACCTTGATGAAAGACAATGTGGAGGATCTCACAGAGCTAAGACTTTGGTCACTTGAGAAGATCAAAGAAAACAAGGCCAAAGTCGCTCGTGCATACAACAAAAAGGTCAAGCCAAAAGATTTCCAGGTTGGAGACTTGGTTTGGGAGGCAGTGCTTCCATTGGGAACTAAAGATAGGAAGTATGGTAAATGGTCTCCAACTTGGCATGGGCCGTACAAGGTTGATCAGGTCCTGCCTAAAAATGCGTACATGCTTGAAGAATTAGACGGTGTCAAGTTTCCTGTAGCCGTCATGGCCAACACCTCTTGAAATATTTCCCGAGCATGTGGGAAGGCGAATAACAAGAGCCGATGAAATCCATCTGGCTGTATTATAAAAGGCCAACACATTGAGTTGAAATCCATCACCTCCAAGAACAGTGTGGGGAGCTGATATGTTGCCATTGCCTCAAGGGACAGTGAGGAAAGCCGATGTGTTTCCATCACCTCCAGGAACAGTAACATTAAGGAAAGCCGATGCGTTGCCATCACCTCCAGCATATAAAAAAAAGAGCAGGATCTATTCTATCGACCAATTGTTGAGAGCATCGGGAAGCTACAGGAGATCACCAACAAATTGCCGATGCCGCCAACACTGCTGATACCGGTATGATGAGCAAACTTTATTTCTTACTGCAAAATACTTGGGAATTTTGAATTTAAATAGCTTAGCTCCTCAGTGATATGCTAAATTCCTACCAGAGCCATATATACACATTTAAAACCTTTA
Organism: Panicum virgatum; assembly: GCF_016808335.1. NCBI lineage: Eukaryota > Viridiplantae > Streptophyta > Magnoliopsida > Poales > Poaceae > Panicum > Panicum virgatum. Next base: position 28,084,498 of record NC_053153.1, on the reverse strand, counting down.
TACATATGCTGCTTGTGTTTGCATTGAGCATTGTCAAATTCTTTGTGATCCTTGTGAGATTCGCTTCATATTTTTAAGATCAAGATCACGTACACTCCATGTACTCAACCACTCATATGCTGACTTCTACACTGGAAGTTACGCAAGTATATGCCTTCCATCCATAAAAATGCTCCATTCCTTTTTTGATAGAACTCTTTATATTCATCATGTAGAAAGATTTGGGCTATGTAAAAAAAGAAAAAAAAATATAAATGTCGGTGCCCCAAAAAGCATGAGAAGAAAGAAAAGAAGAAAGAAAAATGAAAGACAGCTCATATCTCAGCAAAAGATAAAAGGGAGAGTTCTGCAAAAGGGGGATGTGAGTTCCAGCCACAAAAATTCCACACACATGCACATCTTGATCTGATTGTATGACTTGCTTTCGCTATTAGATCCAGTCTTTGACTTTGCAACATGTGCGGCCCGAGTATGCTACCTCTTCATTCCCTACCCTGAACTCCACAAAAAGCCATACTAGAGATAGGGAGAAAGGAGGCAATATAATGCTTTGGTGAGGAATCATACACATTGAGCGATTTGAGAGAATCATTTGAGGAGTGAAGTTATTTTCTGTTCAAAAGATCTAAGTTATTTAGCAGGAGGAGTAAAGTCAATTCGTCTCTTTGCGTCGGCTATTAGTAAAGCATCAACTATCAGAAGAGCAGCATCAGAAGAGCCGAGGCGCTGAGTCCATCATGCATATTGAGGCGTCGACTATACAAAATTTCAAAGCATTCATACTTTGAAACTTGGGGGGCATGTGTTATCGCCATAAATTAACAGGGTTAATTAATGGGCCGAGAGCAAGTTGGGCTTAGTGCGGAAATTAAAGAAGGCTTGTGAATCGGCTGAGTTACCACCAAAATTTAGTCGAGAAGGATATGGGCCGAAGCTGCCGATGGGCCTATACAGATTGTCCAGGGAAGAGGCGATTGTGGTCCATGCCAAGAGCCGATGGGCTCTTCTTATCTGTGTGCGTCGGGAGCCGATGGGCTCTCTTTATCTATAATCATTAGAGATAGATTAGTTTTCATATTGGACTAGGCTTTGTTTAACTTGGTCGTCAAGTCTACAAGACTATAAATATGTACCCCATGATATTCGTAAAGGAGAGAGAACGTCATCACGTCTCGCAACAACAATTCTCGGCGCACCGCCACCCCTAATCCTAGGGTTTCATCCAAGTAAGCGCCATGCTTCCCTGATCACTTCTTGTGATCAGGGCAGCATTGTTCTTACTTTTACCTTGGTATTACTCGTACTGAAGCATTTTTGATGGCGAGCAGTGCTAGTTATCCTGGTATTCGTAGCATGACCTTTAGTAGATCTATCATGCTCTTGTTGTTTATCATCTATGAATATCATGTTATCTCTGCGTGATTACGTATTAATCTTATACTAATTCTCGTTGCATAGAGTTAGTCGCGTAGAGATAGCACCCTGCTTCTTTTCTATCTAGTAGATCTAATCTGTTATGGTTTGTTCTTATACATAAGAATCGGCTTAATATCTGCTAGTTTAGGCCTTGCAAACGGGTTGGACGATCCGGCGACGTATTAGATGTTTTGCCTTGATCTTAACAGGGATTGTGTAACACCCTAATTTAAATTTCAGCATTTATCAATAAATTTAAATGGCTTTATTTAATTTTCTAAGGTTTATTGTGTTAGACTTGCATTTAATCTAAATTTTTGTTCTATAAGTAATTAAAATTTTATCATAGGTTTAAATTTTGATGTTGCATTCATGCTGGTGCATACTTTCAATGATTTGAGTGTGGTTGATTTCAAATTTGTATTTGAATTCAAACCTTGTTTGAATTAGGAATAGAAAAGTTTAGAAATAGAAAAGAGAAAAACCTAGATAAATAGAAAATTAACCCAGCCCAAGAACCCAAGCCAGCCCAGCGCGGCCCAGGTCTCCCCCTCTCTCCCCTGCGGCCCACATCTTTCCCTCCTGGCCCAGTTCCTTTCTTCCCCCCGCGCAGGCCCGCTTCACCCTCTCCTCCGTGGGCCCAGGCCGCACCAGTCCCGCACTCGGCCCACCCCCGCGCCCCCGCCTTCCGCTCCAGCAGCGCGCGGCCCAGCACGCGCTAGCGCCCGCAGCCCGCGTCGCCCGCACGCGTTCCCCGCCTCCGTCCCGCACCGTCTGCCAACTGGGCCCCACGCGTCAGTCGGCGCTCCCCGCGCGCGTCGCTCTCGCTGAGTCCCCGGGCCCGCCTGTCGGCCCCGTCTCCCTCCTCCCGCACCTTCCGCGCGCGCGTAACGCTACGCCGCAATCTCCGGCCGAGATCCACGGCGAGCCCCCCACGCCAGACCCGCACGCCAAGGCAGCCGCCCTACAAAAGGGACCCGAGCCTCTCTTCCTCCTCCCATCCCGCAGCCGCAACCCTAGCCACCGCCTCACCATAGCTCCGCACGGAGCAGAGCCCCACGCCGCCGGTAAGCACCTCCGCCACCGCAATTCCTCGACGCCGGTGACTCCTGTCCCCCGTGTGCTTCCCGCAGGACCGCCTTGGGTCGAGCCGTGCCATCCAGGAGCCGGGAGAGCCCCTGCGCCGACCTCGTCACCGACTCCGTCCGAGCGCCGCCGCTCGGGCCTCGTCGCTGACCCCCTCTACGCCGCATCTCCGCCTGAACCTTGCACGGTGAGCACTAGCCCAGTTTCCTCTCCCTGTTGCGCTAGGTCCTAGGGCTAGTAGACCGCCGCGGAGGCCGGAACGGCGAGCGTCGCCGGTCCGCCGCCGCTGGCGCCGCAGTTCGCCGTGGCGAACTCGCTGCAGCGCTCCGCAGCCCCGCGCAAGGCCCGCACTGGCTTGCCTTCGCTTCGCAGGCGCTCCCGGAGTCTTTTGTGCCCGGGTTTCCGCACCAGAACCGCCCGGAACTCACCTCGCCGGTGAGCTCCGCCGAGCAGGCCCGCCACCGCCTTAGCGCCCGTCGCTCCGGACCCCCCCCCCCCCCGAACCCCGTTAACCCCTCGGGAGGCTCGCGCGTGTCGCCTAAAGGCTTCTAGACCCCAGCCCCGCTCGAATCCACCCCGGGAAGGCCGAGGTTGGCCACCTCCGGCCACCCGCCACCGCGGGAGCACGTCGCCGGCGCGTCCCGCCGCCGCCCCCGCGCCCCTTTGCCCTGGACCGCCAGATCCGTATGCAACGACCTAGATTAGATCTAGGATCAAGCCACCTAGCACCGTTAGATCCAGATCCAAGCGTCCTGAATCAAACATACCGGTTCGCCTTGCACGTTTTGCTAAAGAGCCCCTTCCTTTTGTTAATATCAACCCGCAGTCCGATCCTATTCGAAAATAATTACGTAGAGGCCCTGTTTTTATCACTTAGCCCCCTGAGTTCTTTAGAAATAGAACCCGCCGTCCTTCCAGGGCTTTTTCATGCGTTAGACCCCAGAACTAACCTTTATTTATGTTTAGGCCCTCGGTTTTAGCAGAAAAGTCCCTGGAACCCTATTTTTATTACAAATAAGCCCCTGAACCTTGTTTTTAGCCTAGATTACGTGTTTTAGCTCCGTTTTAAGCGTTCTTTATGTCCACGCGACCGTTGTAACGCGTAGAACAGTTTAGGCTTAGTTTTTTCTTGATGTTTTTATGTAGTGATCTACTGTTTCTTAGTTTTTGTTAGTGTTTGCTTGTATGCTTATTATTGTGCTTTGTTTTGGCCATGTGTTCGTGAGTAGACGCTGATCCATCTGAGGAGCCCCAGTACCAGTACCAGGAGCAGCCGTCTTCCGAGCACTTTGAGTAGCAGCAGGAGCAGTACGAGGAAGGCAAGTGTAACATGAACAACCTATCACTTTTAAATACATTTTTCATACTGCATTTAATACTGTATGCCTATAAGGATTTCCTAGCCACTTTATATCCTTTATATATATCCTTTGGGTTGCATTTTGGTTAGTTGTGCTAGGTTGCTATGCTATAACACATTCTGGTCCTTTTTAATTAAATTGATTAATGGTTTACTTGAATTTAATTCTGAGAGTGGCCCTCTGTGCTTCGTGCTTGGGTGGCTCACGTCTCGTTAAAATATGGTTTTTGTAGAAACATGGTTTAGGGGGCCAGCGCGGTGCTTAGTGCTTGGTTGGCCACTCTCCATAAGGACCGGTTCATAGAGCGACAACCTGGGACAACAGCGTTACCACAAGGCTAGAATGGGATAGACTTGGCGTAATAATTAGATCTTTTTGGTTTGGAGTAACTTACCTGCGGGGCAGGGGCGGTAAGCTTCTATGGCCCTCGTGCTAAGTGGCCTCGTCTGTGCTTCGTGTCTTGATGCCCACTAGACCTGCTCTATAGTCGCCGATCCACCCTTGCGGTTACTCCCTACCAACGAGATTCTTTGTAAAGGCCTCGTAGTGAGTCGCTAGTCATCTCACCTAAGGAAGTGTGATGAACAACTGGCATAGCTCACGACTTGTGGGTAAAGATGTGCAACCTCTGCAGAGTGTAAAACTGGTATACTAGCCGTGCTCACGGTCATGAGCGTCCCAGATCCTCCTTTTGATTAGTGGGGTTATCTCCTTCCGACGAGGGAGGTGCCTCTCGGGGTTACCTTGGTGGCTTGGTTTCGGTTTGGATCTCAGTAGTATCATAATTAATTCTGATTAATTACTATGTAACTAGATTAATGGTAATTCATCAACTTGTAGTAAATAGCTTTAATAAAATTTTGCCAACACTTAAAAGCTAATGCAGTTGAGTCAGCCAACCTTAGAGCCTCATAGTTTGTGTTATACTTGTTGAGTACAAGTTGTGTACACACTCTTGCCTCTTCTCTACTTTTTCCTCTTGGATACGCTACTGCTGCTTAGTTCCTGCCGACACGAGGGAGTTCATCCAGCGCTACCAGGACTACGAGGACTTCTAGGTGTTCGTCTCCCAGTCGACGTCCCTGTGGCGCCCTGCTCAGCTTCGGAGAGTTCTTTTACCGTATTTGTACTTCGCTTCCGCTGTATCAGACACTTTGTCATTCATGTAATAAATAACATTCGTATTCACCTTATTATGTCTTATTCGTGATATGTGCTGTGATATACTGTTCATTCTGTTGTATATACGTGTGACTTGATCCTGGCACGTATATGATTGCTCGGTTTATGTTCTTTTATAAACCGGGTGTTACAGAGTGGTATCAGAGCCGTATCGACTGTAGGACGAAGCCTAGATAGAACTGGTCGAGTTTTAGGACTTCTTCTCACCAATCCTTGCCTGCTGAAATTATTTTACTATTATACCCCTTGGATTCTATGACTTTTACCCTTCTTGCCTTGAATTTTTCTCTCTAAAGAATAGTTTCCGTAGATTTTGGCCTGAATCAGTCATCTGACCACCATGAGTATCAGCTAGGTGACCCTTTTATAATAATACGATAGCACGTTTTGCGACGCGTTGTGGTTAGTCGAGTCGGATGTTAAACTCGGCTAAGTCGTGAAAATTGTTTGCTTGTTATTATGCTACATGTTTGATTTGGATTTTTGAATGATTGTATAGCTTAGTAGTTTAAATTTGTTTAAAGAAAATCACTCTCATGCTAAAGTTAATTAATTAATAAAATGAGTTAGATCGTTGGGGGTAAAACAGTCCACTCTATCCTGTCTACTTTATCATGGCTGAGTCTTTATCCGCAAAGAGTTATCATATCCATCTGAATTTATTCCTGCGATATCCTTACTCGTGAAATCTTTTGTCCAAAATCAGATGGTGAACACCAGGCGTGGCTCTGACCAGCAGGGGCAGAACAACCAGGGTCAGAACACCCAGGGGACTGGGATCCCGATGCCACCACCTTTGACTCCGGAGCAGTACTTCCAGCTCCAGATGCAGATGATGGCCACCCTAAACAACACTGTTCAGGCTTTTCAGCAGGCTCACACTCAGCCTCCGCCTCCTCCACCACCGCAGCCTCGCGACAGGCGTGCTGAGTTCCTGAGGGGTCACCCACCGACGTTCTCTCACACGTCCGACCCTCTTCAGGCTGACGACTGGCTCCGTGCAGTGGAGCGCCAGTTGGACATCGCCCAGTGCGATGATCGTGAGCACGTCTTGTACGCAGCAGGACAGCTGCGAGGGGCAGCTTTGGACTGGTGGGAGTCCCACCCAGTTCAGGACCGCGAGGCTCTCACTTGGCTCCAGTTCAGGGAGCATTTCCGCAGCCACAACGTCCCCGCGGGCGTTATGAAGATGAAGCAGAAGGAGTTCCTTGCACTGAAGCAGGTAATCTTAAATATAATCATTCCGCGGTTTCTTTTGAGCTAATGCCCCTTGTTCTATCCTTATGAATCTTGAGTTAATCTTTCGATATCTATCTGTCTTTGTCACTTCAGGGGACTATGTCGGTCACGGAGTATCGTGATCGCTTTCTTCAGCTGGCTCGCTACGCCCCTGCCGATGTTGCGGATGACCGCAAGAAGCAGGAGCACTTCATGGAGGGTCTTGAGGACTACCTCCAGTACGCGCTGCTCAACCTCCGCTTCGACGACTTCAACCATCTGGTTGACAGCGCGCTCAACACTGAGCGCAAGCACCTGGAGATGGAGGACAAGAAGAGGAAGATTGTCCCCGTTGCTTCCGGCAGCAATACTCGCCCTCGACTCCAGCCGCCCCAGCATTACCAGCAGCAGTACCGGCCTCCCCAGCAGTACCAGCAGAGGCCGCAGCAGTACTCGCCTCGACAGCAGTAGGCAGTATACCATGCCCGAGATTACCGGCACCTCCGGCTCGTGCTCCACCAACTCCACCAGCACCGCAGGCTCCACGTCCGGCAGCTCCTACCGGACAGCAGGCATCGACACTTGCACGCGTCTGCTATCACTGCGGCCAGCCGGGGCACTACGCCAACACTTGCCCCCGGAAGGCGCAGGCGGGACAGCAGGGGCGCCCAGCTCAGCCCAGGGCTCCAGCACAGGGTCGGGTGAACCACGTGACGGCCGAGTCAGCGGCCGAGGCTCCTAACGTGGTTATTGGTACGTTCATGGTCAACTCTCACCCCGCTACAGTGCTTTTCGATACCGGTGCTACCCATTCTTTCATTTCCAAGTCATTTGCCGAGCAGCATGGTATACCGGTTTCTTGTATGAGGACAACTATGGTAGTTACCTCACCTGGGGGTCAGATTCGTACATGCTCTATATGCTCCAGAGTTAGTATTGTCATAAAGGGGGTAGAATTCCGCACTGGCTTGATAGTTATTGACTCCTCGGGGATAGATGTGATCTTGGGCATGGAGACACTTACCAGATGGGGAGTCCGTATTGATTGTGCTCAGCGGACAGTTCACTTATCGGCATCTGATGGCCAAGAGGTGACAGTCAGTGCTTCAGAGCCTTCTGGATTTCTTCATCAGATGGAGGCTAGACCCACGGACGGTATTCGCGTGGTGTCTGAATTCCCGGATGTCTTTCCGGATGATCTGCCAGGTATGCCGCCTGAACGCGCCATTGAGTTTTGTATTGATCTCTTGCCTGGCACAGCTCCTATTGCAAAGCGGCCCTACCGTATGGCACCTATAGAGCATGAGGAAGTCAAAAAGACTATTGATGAGTTGCTAGCCAAGGGCTATATCCGTCGCAGCTTCTCTCCTTGGGCTTTTCCATTGTTGCTGGTAGATAAGAAGGATGGCTCGAAGAGGATGTGTGTCGATTATCGGGAGCTGAATGCAGTCACTATCAAGAACAAGCATCCACTGCCCCGTATTGAGGATCTCTTCGATCTGCTTCGAGGTGCTCGTATATTCTCGAAGATTGATCTTCGTTCGGGTTATTTTCAGCTGAGGATCCGTCCTGGGGATATTCCGAAGACGGCATTCACCTGCAAGTACGGGCTATATGAGTATACAGTCATGTCCTTCGGCTTGACTAATGCCCCGGCTTTCTTCATGCAACTGATGAACATGGTTTTCATGGACTATCTGGATGTCTTCGTGGTGATCTTCATTGATGATATTCTGATCTTCTCCAAGACAGAAGAAGAACATGAAGAGCATCTGAGGCTTGTGTTGCAGAGATTGAGAGAGCATCAGTTGTATGCCAAGTTCAGCAAGTGCGAGTTCTGGATTGACGAGGTTCCATTCCTCGGTCATGTTATCTCGCAGGGAGGCATTGCTGTTGATCCGAGTAAGGTGAAGGATGTGCTAGAGTGGGAGACACCGCAGACAGTAAAGGAAGTCAGATCATTCTTGGGCTTAGCTGGATATTATCGGAGGTTCATTGAGAATTTCTCCAAGATCGCGAAGCCTTTGACTTCTTTGCTGGAGAAAAATGTGGCTTTCGTGTGGACTGATGAGCGTCAGAGAGCCTTTGATGAGCTGAAGAAAAGGTTGACTACGGCGCCAGTCCTGACTCTGCCAGACCAGACGAAGAGGTTCACGGTATATTGTGATGCTTCGAAGGATGGTCTTGGGTGTGTTCTGATGCAGGAGGGCAGAGTGATTGCTTATGCTTCACGGCAGTTACGTCGGCATGAGCTGAATTATCCTACTCATGATCTTGAGTTAGCCACAGTTGTGCATGCTCTGAAGATTTGGAGGCATTACTTGTATGGGCAGCGGTGTGATATCTACACTGATCACAAGAGCCTCAAGTACATTTTCACGCAGAATGAGCTGAACATGCGGCAGAGAAGATGGCTAGAGTTGGTCAAGGATTATGATCTGGAGATTCACTATCATCCGGGAAAGGCCAATGTTGTAGCAGATGCTCTGAGCAGAAGAAGTTATGTCAACATGGCCGTGGCTTTCCAGATGCCTCCAGAGTTATGCAAGGAGTTCGAGCAGTTGAGTCTGGGCTTCTTGCATCATACTTCGAGTGCAGCATTTGAGGCAGTACCGACTCTAGAGTCAGAGATTAGGCAGCATCAGAAGGATGATGAGAAGCTGCAGGAGATTCGTGAGTTGCTCAAGAAGGGCAAGGCCCCACATTTCAGAGAGGATGATCAGGGTACTTTGTGGTACAAGAACCGGATCTGTGTGCCTGATGTGAAGGATCTTCGGAAGTTGATTCTGAGTGAGGCCCATGATACAGCTTACTCTATTCACCCGGGCAGCACGAAGATGTATTATGATCTGAAGGAACGTTTCTGGTGGTATGGGATGAAGCGTTCAGTGGCAGAGTACGTGGCTATTTGTGACACTTGTCAGCGTGTCAAGGCTGAGCATCAGAGGCCAGCAGGTCTATTGCAGCCTTTGAAGATTCCAGAGTGGAAATGGGAGGAAATCACTATGGACTTCATTGTTGGATTGCCTCGTACTCAGAAAGGGTACAACTCCATTTGGGTAGTAGTGGATCGATTGACGAAGGTTGCTCACTTCATTCCAGTGAACACTACTTACTCCGGTGCTAGACTTGCAGAGTTGTACATCTCTCGGATTGTCTGGTTGCATGGTGTGCCCAAGAAGATTATATCTGACAGAGGGTCTCAGTTCACTTCTCGGTTCTGGGAGCAGCTCCATGATTCGTTGGATACGAAGCTGCGATTCAGTACGGCTTATCACCCTCAGACAGATGGGCAGACAGAGAGAACCAACCAAGTGTTGGAGGATATGCTGAGAGCTTGTGCTATTCAGTACGGTACCAGCTGGGATAAGTGCCTGTCGTATGCTGAGTTTTCATACAACAACAGTTACCAGGCTAGTCTGAAGAAGTCCCCCTTTGAGGCATTGTATGGCAGAAAATGCAGGACTCCTCTCTATTGGGATCAGATTGGTGAAAAGCAGCTCTTTGGCCCTGAGATCATAGATGATGCAGAGCAGATGGTTCAGGCTGTGCGAGAAAATCTGAGGATTGCACAGAGCAGACAGAAGAGCTATGCTGATGGCAAACGGAGAGATCTGACCTTCAGTGTCGGTGATTATGTGTATCTGAAGGTGTCTCCGATGAGAGGGATCCGCAGATTCAATGTCAAGGGGAAGTTAGCACCTCGTTATGTGGGGCCATTCAAGGTGCTAGAGCGGAAAGGCGAAGTTGCTTATCGCCTGGAGTTACCTCTCAGCCTCTCGGGAGTTCATGATGTCTTCCATATATCTCAGCTGAAGAGGTGTCTGCGAGTACCCGAGGAGCAGGCACCCCTGGATGGAGTAGATGTCCAGGAAGATCTGACATATACTGAGCATCCGATGAAGATTCTGGAGACATCAGAGAGGGTTACTCGGAACAAGCGCATCAAGATGTGCAGAGTTTAGTGGAGCCATCACAGTGAAGCTGAGGCAACTTGGGAGCGAGAAGATGAGTTGAGAAAGACATATCCAGATCTCTTTGCTAGCCAGCCCAGCTAAATCTCGAGGACGAGATTTCTTTAAGGGGGTAGGGTATGTAACACCCTAATTTAAATTTCAGCATTTATTAATAAATTTAATTGGCTTTATTTAAATTTCTAAGGTTTATTGTGTTTAGTTGGCATTTTTAATCTAATTTTGTTCCATTAAGTTATTAAAATTTTGTCTAAGGTTAAAACTTTGTTGTTGCATTCATGCTGGTGCATGCTTTTATTTGAGTGTGGTTGAATTCAAATTTGTATTTGAATTCAAACCTTGTTTGAATTTGGAGAAGAAAAGTTTAGAAATAGAAAGGAAGAGAAAACCCAAAACTAGAAAAACCCAACCCAGCTTGAAACCCGGCCCAAACCTCAACCGCCGCAGCCCAACCAGCGCGGCCCAGCTCTCTCTTCCCCGCTCGGCCCAGCAAACCCCATGCGCGGCCCAATCCCCCGGCCAGCCCGCTTCTCGGCCTGCCCCGCGTCACGCGGCCCGGCCCGCCCCGCGCTCCCGCTCGCGCAGCAACCCGCGGAGCACGCGCCCCGCCCCTGCCACCGGGCCCCGCTCGCAGCAGCCCAGCGCCCAGCTTCTCCCACGCGCTCGTGGCCGCTCCCGCCGACGCCCCTGGCCCACCTGTCGGCGTTACTCGCCCGCTCCGCCAGCGCCCGCGTCTTCCCGCTGCAGCCCGGCCCCACATGCCAGCTCCACCCACTCGCTGCCAGCCCGGGCCCGCTCGCCAGGTCTGTCCTCCTCCTCCGGCAACGCCCGGCCGAGATCCCCGCCCGCAAATCTCGGCGAGGTTCCATCCCGGGCACGCACGCCCAGGTTGGCCGCCGCCTTACAAATAGGGGCCCGAGCCTTCCCCTGCACCCATCCACCCCCAATCCGCAGCGCCGCAAACCCTAGCGCCGCCGCCTTGCCAGAGCAGAGCGCCCACCGCCGGTAAGCAGCTCCGCCGAGGCATTTCCATCGCCGCCGGTGGCTTTCAGCCCATCCTGACCTCGTGACACCACCGCAGGTGCCCCACGAGCCGACCCGCGGAGTCCAGGCGCCCGGAGGACGGCCGCCGAACCCCGCCCGCGATCACCGTCCCCGCTCCGCCGCCGGTCAGCCTCGCCATCGACTTCGCCCGGCCCTTTCCTTCGTTTCCGAGCCTGGTGAGCACCCGCAACTCCTCCCGCTCCTTTTGGCGCTAGAATTTGGTAGTTGTAGCCCCGAGAGACCCCGAATCGCCCTGCGCCGGCGAGCACCACCACTCAGCTCCGCCCCGCGCCATGGCGAGCCCCAGCCGAGCCTCCCTGAGCCCCGGAAAACCTCCCAGTGGATCACGCATGTTGCGTGGAGTCCTCCCGACCCAATAAACCGTCGATTCGACCCCAGGATGGCCGATTTCGGGCCTCTCCGGCGAGGCGCCGCCGCGGGGAAGGTTTCTCCGGCGACGTTCCGCCGCCACCCCGCGCCCCTTTGCCCCGGACCGCCGGATCTTGGATCAACGCACCAGATTAGGTCTGGGATCCATTAGATCTAGACCCTCAGATCTAGATCCAGCGGCCAGAAACCGCGCATACCGGTTCGGCCGGTACTTTTGTTAAAGAGACCCCCGGTTCTGTTGAAATCAACCCGCAGTCCGAACTTGTTCAAAAATATTTACGCAGAGGTCCTGATTTTAACGCGTAGCCCCCTGAGTTTTACCAGATTTAAACCCGCCATCCAGCCCTGGTTCTTTTATGAGTTAGAACCTAGAGTTAACGTTTATTTACATTTTAGCCCTCGGTTTTAGCAGAAAAGTCCCTGGAACCCTGTTTTTATTGCAAATAAGCCCCTGAACCTTGTTTTTGGCCTAGAATACGCGTTTTAGCTCCGTTTTTAGCGTTCTTTATGTCCACGCGATCGTTGTGACGCGTAGAATAGTTTTAAACTAGTTTAGTGTGCTGTTTTCATGTATTGATGTACTGTTCTTTAGTTTTTGTTAGAGTTTGCTCGTATGCTTATTATTGTGCATTGTTTTGGCCATGTGTTCGTGAGTAGACGTTGATCCATCTGAGGAGCCCCAGTACCAGTACCCGGAGCAGCCGTCTTCGAATCAGTTTGAGCAGCAGCCAGAGCAGTACGAGGAAGGCAAGTATAACATGAACAACCTATCACTTTAAATATCATTTCATACTGCATTTTAATATTGTATGCCTATAAGGACTTCCTAGCCACTTTATATCCTTTATATATGCCTTTGGGTTGCATTTTGGTTAGTTGTGCTAGGTTGCTGCGCTATAACACACTTTGGTCCTTTTTAATTAATTCGATTAATGGTTTACTTGAACTTAATTCTGAGAGTGGTCCTCTGTGCTTCGTGCTTGAGTGACTCACGTCTCGTTAAAATATGGTTTTTGTAGAAACATGGTTTAGGGGGCCAGCACGGTGCTTAGTGCTTGGTTGGCCACTCTCCATAAGGACCGGTTCATAGAGCGACAACCTGGGACAACAGCGCTACCACAAGGCTAGAATGGGATAGACTTGGCGTAATAATTAGATCTTTTTGGTTTGGAGTAACTTACCTGCGGGGCAGGGGCGGTAAGCTTCTATGGCCCTCGTGCTGAGTGGCCTCGTCTGTGCTACGTGTCTTGACGCCCACTAGACCTGCTCCATAGTCGCTGATCCACCCTCGCGGTTACTCCCTACCAACGAGTTTCTTTGTAAAGGCCTCGTAGTGAGTCGCTGGTCATCTCACCTAAGGAAGTGTGATGAACAACTGGCGTAGCTCACGACTTGTGGGTAAAGATGTGCAACCTCTGCAGAGTGTAAAACTGGTATACTAGCCGTGCTCACGGTTATGAGCGGCCCAGATCCTCCTTTTGATTAGTGAAGTTATCTCCTTCCGACGAGGGAGGTGCTTCTCGGGGTTTACCTTGGTGGCTTGGTTTTGGTTTGGTTTCTCATTAGTGATATGATTAAACTTGATTAATTACTATGTAACTGGGTTAATGGTAATTCATCAACTCGTAGTAAATAACTTTAATAAAATTTTGCCAACACTTAAAAGCTAATGCAGTTGAGTCAGCCAACCTTAGAGCCTCATAGTTTGTGTTATACTTGTTGAGTACAAGTTGTGTACTCACTCTTGCCTCTTCTCTACTTTTTCCTCTTGGATACGCTACTGCTACTCAGTTCCTGCCGACACGAGGGAGTTCATCCAGCGCTACCAGGACTACGAGGACTTCTAGGTGTTCGTCTCCCAGTCGACGTCCCTGTGGCGCCCTGCTCAGCTTCGGAGAGTTCTTTTACCGTATTTGTACTTCGCTTCCGCTGTATCAGACACTTTGTCATTCATGTAATAAATAACATTCGTATTCGCCTTATTATGTCTTATTCGTGATATGTGCTATGATATACTATTCATTCTGTTGTATATACGTGTGACTTGATCCTGGCACGTATATGATTGCTCGGTTTATGTTCTTTTATAAACCGGGTGTTACAGATTGATCCGGGAATCGGCTTTTGCTTATTCTTAGGCCTCTATTCTGGTTAAAGTTTGGTTATCTATTACGCTCGTTAGGCCTAACTACGTGTAGTATGTTCCGATATAGCAGTGAAGCTTTTACCGTCGTGGACTAGATTAACTAGACCTAATTGAAGTAGTTTTTGCAGTTATTTGCTTTATCTATTAATATCTAGATATACAGATATGATCTGACACTGGACTCGATCGGCTCTTTAAAACTGATGCAAGAGTCGTCCCGGGGAGCCGACTACGGCTCGGACTAATGGTTACATGTGTTTGTGCATGTAGGCAAATCGTCGAAAGCACGTTTGGACCATCCTGATCAGGTATAGGTCAGGTGGCACGCCCTGCATCTCCGGAAGCATCGGCGTGTGCCAGGATCTGGGCCGTTGACCGAGGGACCGGTGCCAGCCAGCGCCCCGGCAGCCTCCCGGCTCTTCGTGTTGCCTGTCGCTACTCGGCGGTGGGTTTTGACTGACAACAGAAACACAATGACACGGGGTTTATCCTGGTTCTAGCCGATGGGGCCGTACGTCCAGCAAAAGGAGTAAGCACTGTATTATCTTGCACCGAGGGGCTTGTAGTAGGGGGTACAAGCTTGGGCGAGAGAGGGAGAGAAACTCCCAAGTCTCAGAGTACGCGAAAGGTGATTGAGGCAAGTGCCAATATGTGGGGAAGAACGTACTTGAGTGTGTGTGCATTTCTTCAGAGAGTTCAACCCCCCCGGGAAGAGGTCTGCCTCCTCCTTTTATAGGCTCAAGGAGGGGCGGATTATATGCACAAAATGTCTCTGGTTTCATCATCCTCTCCTCGAATCGGGGGGAGCAGTTGGCAGCTCCTGTCGCCGAGCACTGTGAGGTATGGCCGCGGGCATGGCCATCGTCCTTGGGAGCTTTTGGCCATGCTTGGAATGCGTCCTCGTCCTGTGGCGACTGTGGACGGCGTGGCGGCAGCTGTAGGGCGCGCCGTCCTCTACGTTTGACCGAGCGGAGCACCGGGGGTGTTTCTGACGGCGGTCTTGTCCTGAGTCGATAGCCGTACCGTGCTCGAGGGTCGTTGCTCATGCCTGCCGAGGGTCCTCCAGAGGGGGAGTACAAAGATTTGGTAGCACAGTGGCGGGCGCAGTGCCGGTCACGACCGCGCAGCGCATGGCGAGTCCACACAGCGCCGGGGATGGTGGCACAGTGACCAGAGTTGGTGGATGGGACTCCGGTCACGTCCACTGTGCAGCGTGGCTGCTGACGCCACTTGACACCCGCACCATGCCGCGGAGTGGTTCGCAATAAATGTGTTGGTCTCGTCGAGTGAGAAGGTTACAGTCCCAGTCTGCCGAGGGGGGGCCTCGAACGGGACGGATTTTCCCCTCGTGCCGAGGCCTTGCGGGAGGGCTCAGCCAAGGAGGAGAGTTCTCATGCTCTCCGAGGGTAAGCCTCTTACCCTCGGGGCGAGGCAGAGATGCGACGCGCTGCTAGGGGCCTCGGCGTGGAGGCCTCGGGCCAGGCGGAGAGTTCTCATGCTCTCCGAGGGTAAGCCTCTTACCCTCGGGCGAGGCGAAGATGCGACGCGCTGCCAGGGGCCTCGGCGGGGAGGCCTCGGGCGAGGCGGAGATTGCACTGCCGCTTGCGAGGCCTCGGACGAGCCACGCTTTGGTATTGGGCCGTGGGCCAAGCGCGTATTTGGGCCTTTGGCCTGGTTGCCTAATTGTGTTTGCGTTTTTGAAGGCGTTTTGATCCCTATGTCAGGTGCCCCATATTATGGTGCCAGACAAAACTTGAAACCCGTGGCCATTTTTTTTGTTTTATTGCTGCATTTCCCAATGGAGCCGACGTAGCTCGTCCCCGGAACCCCTTAAATTTCCTCATTTTCTGGTGTAGACAGCAGAGACTCAACCTAACGCTGACAACATAGGTTGTTGCACTGAACAAATTGTTGGTCAGAGAAGAAGATGCATAGCACCTGTATTGTAGTCAATCAGTGAGGATAAAAATGGACCCAAAAAGTATCATCCCGTCCGGCTCGTATTTCTATATTTATTCCGCCCGATTTTGTATTTATGAAAAAATGCGGAAATTGGATGGGAAGCGGAAATAGGTGTATCCTGCCCATATTTGCGGAATCCTATTTTTAGCCAAAATGATCCCGTAATAGCCCCGTATTTATAAAATTCAAAAAAAAATAATATGCACACCATATATCCTCTCCTGTTCTTTGACATCAATCGTTGTACTTCACGGTTTAATCATAGGAAACATGAAACATTGATCGTATTTTTAAAAAATAGCTTACGTAAAAAAGTGTATTTTTTTAAAAAATAGCTTACGTAAAAAAGTGTATAGTGTTATATTCATGCAAGGTGAATGATGATTAAATAATAATGCATTCTGTTAGAAATCTAGGCAATTTTCGGTATATTTTAATTCCAAAATTAAATGTATAAACTAGCAATATTTCTATGACTTTAAGGAGTAAAATAAAACATGTGAACATGTTTATACTTATCACACATATAAGCATAAACAATATAAATAACCAAAGTTTCAGAGAGTACCCTAAAGCGGGGCCGTTGCCGGAGGCATTGGCTGCGCTGTTACCAACTGGAGTAGACATCTACTCGGTTGGCCGCACCGCACCGCCCGTCCGGCCGGCCGCGCCGCGCCGCGCCGCGCCTCGCCTCGGCCTCGGCCTCGGCCACGGCCACGGCCACGGCCATGGCCCGGCCCGGCCCGGCTCGGCGAGGCGAGCGAGCGCGCGCGCGCGTGTGGTTCACCGTCCTCCTCTTACCGGCTTCACAAGTGGTGTACAAGAAGTCCACCTTTTAAGTCGGTTGAGATCCTCCTCAATTCCCGGTACGGAATTAAACATTGATTCCCTAGCATTAATAGTGGGCTTTAAATTCTTTTAATGCTTTAGAATAAATGGGCCAAGCCCATTACTCCAACAATCCCCACCAAGAAATTCAAGCCACACTAGAAATACCCTCATTCTCTCATTGATATACCAGTATTCGACAGAGACTGTTAAGTTGAACTTCCATCTAGGACAAAGGCTACACTTATTCACAACTGTGCAATGGACTATGCCTTGAATTGCCAGTTTTGTGCAAACAAGTTTGACCAGAGCCCTACACTGGTACTAGGCTGCAAAAGCATCCCCGCGGTTTGGAGCTTATAAGTCATACTCTAGGCCCTTCATGAGTTTCTAGAGAATACCCAATTCTCATAGACCATGACCAGTGGTCAAACTCATATAGGTGTGTTCCTTTCAGATGTTCTGTAGGACAACATCTTTGTTTCAAGAAAACAACTCATTTGTTTAAAAGAAACCACCTGGCACACATTAAGGTATAGACCAACCTGCCATACAGATTAGAAGAGAAATGCACCTTATACACGGAATGAGCCCTTTTCACAAAGGTTCTCTTCTCACAGTCAGACTTTAGTTTGTTTCACCATCCTAATTCACGGGATCTCCGATCACATAGGACAGGTTTCCACTATAGAATGACTCACGTGGGTCTCAAGCCCAATCCCATAGATGCATTGTCTATCACATTTCGTGAAAGACCCTTTGTAAACTGATCTGCCAGATTTTTAGCCGTCTGAACATAGTCCAGGGCTATAACTCCGGAGTTTCTCAATTTTCTGACAGATTTCAACCGCCTTTTCACATGTCTAGATAACTTCATGTTATCCTTTGAACTATTCACCTTGACAATTACCGTTTGATTGTCACAGTTCATTAGGATTGCCGGTAACGGTTTTTCAACTATCGGCAAGTCCATAAGGAGCTCACGAAGCCACTCAGCCTCAACAGTGGCGGTATCTAATGCTGTGAGTTCTGCTTCCATAGTTGACCTCGTTAAGATGGTCTGCTTGCAAGACTTCCAGGAAACAGCTCCACCACCAAGTGTAAACACATATCCACTTGTGGCCTTTATCTCATCAGCATCAGAAATCCAATTTGAATCACTATACCCTTCTAGTACCCTTGGGTACCCGGTGTAGTGAATTCCATAGTTCATTGTCCCCTTCAGATAGCGCATTACTCTTTCAAGACCCTTCCAATGATCATCTCCCGGGTTTGAAACAAACCGGCTCAGTTTGCTTACAGCAAACGAGATGTCAGGTCTTGTAGCGCTCGCTAAATACATTAATGAACCAATGATCTGAGAATATCTCAGCTGATCTCGCATTATACTTTTGTTCTTTCTAAGAATTAAACTGGCATCATATGGTGTTGAGACAGGTTTATAGTCACTATAACCAAAGCGACTTAACACCTTCTCCACATAGTGAGACTGTGTAAGAATCACCCCACCATTGATCTCTTTTACCAGCTTTATATTAAGGATAACATCAGCTTCTCCCAGATCCTTCATCTCAAAATTTTGAGATAAAAACTCTTTGACTTCCTTAATCACATTAAGGCTAGTGCCAAAGATCAGTATGTCATCCACATACAAGCACAAAATCACTCCTTCAGCCCCACCATAGCGATAGTACACACATCTGTCAGCTTCGTTCACAACAAAGCCGGCAGAGGTCAAAGTTCTATCAAACTTTTCATGCCACTGCTTAGGCGCTTGCTTGAGACCATATAAAGATTTTAACAACTTACAAACCATTCCTTCTTGACCCTTTGATACAAACCCATCCGGCTGATCCATATAGATCTCCTCTTCTAACTCTCCATTGAGGAAAGTCGTCTTAACGTCCATCTAATGAACGAGAAGACCATAAGAGGCTGCCAAGGAAAGTAACACTCGAATTGTGGTCAATCGGGCAACTGGTGAATAAGTGTCAAAGAAATCTTCTCCTTCTTTTTGTGTATAACCCTTGGCCACAAGCCTAGCCTTGTACTTTTCAATAGTACCATCTGGCCTAAGCTTTTTCTTGAACACCCACTTGCATCCAACCGGTTTACATCCATAAGGACGTTCAACGACCTCCCAGGTTCCATTAGACATAATAGAATCCATCTCACTCCTTACTGCTTCCTTCCAATAGTCAGCATCAGGAGATGAATATGCCTCTTCAATGGTTCTGGGTGTATCATCTATGAGGTATACAATGAAATCATCACCAAAAGACTTTACAGTCCTTTGTCTCTTGCTCTTTCTCGGAGCATCATTGTTATCCTCCTCAGGATTTTCTACAAGTGTATGTTCATTGTGTTCTATCGGCTCAGCAGAGCCATCATCCTTGATGAACTCTTGCCTAGATGAACTTGTTTCATCTCTCATGGGAAAAATGTTTTCAAAAAATGTAGCATCTCTGGACTCCATTATAGTACCAACATGCATGTCAGGTACTCCAGATTTCACTATTAAAAATCTATATCCAACGCTGTGAATAGCATAACCTAGAAAGATACAATCCACAGTTTTAGGTCCAAGCTTACGTTTCTTGGTTATTGGCACACTCACTTTTGCCAAACAACCCCATGTACGTAAGTATGACAGTGTTGGCCTTTTCTTCTCCCATTCCTCGAAAGGAGTTATCTCTTTATTCTTTGTAGGAACACGGTTTAGGACATGACATGCAGTCAATATAGCCTCACCCCACCATTCCTTGGAAAGTCCCGCTGTATCTAACATGGCGTTAACCAAATCCGTTAGAGTGCGGTTCTTTCTTTCGGCAACCCCATTTGACTGAGGTGAATAGGGAGGCGTCCTCTCATGAATAATACCATGTTCC
This sequence comes from Panicum virgatum, assembly GCF_016808335.1. NCBI lineage: Eukaryota > Viridiplantae > Streptophyta > Magnoliopsida > Poales > Poaceae > Panicum > Panicum virgatum. Next base: position 28,065,003 of record NC_053153.1, on the reverse strand, counting down.
TCGCAGAATAAAGTAAATAAATTTGAGAAATACTCGCCACCACGATCTGACCTAACTCTTTTGATCTTTCTCTCAAGTTGGTTTTCTACTTCAGCTTTATAGATTTTAAAGTAGTGTAAAGCTTCATCTTTTGACTTCAACAAATAGATGTAACAAAATCTAGTACTATCATCAATCAAAGTCATGAAATATTTTTTACCACCTTTTGTCAACACTCCATTCATTTCGCACAAATCGGAATGAATTAATTCTAAGGGTGCCAAGCTCCTTGCCTCCGCGGTCTTATGAGGCTTACGAGTTTGTTTTGATTCAACACATACATGACACTTAGAATTTTTGACAAAAGTGAACTTTGGAATTAAGCTCAAATTAGCTAAGCGCATCATACAACCAAAATTAACGTGACAAAGCCTCGAATGCCAAACATTTGTTTCATCAACGTTAATAACATTGTATGCAATTTTATTACAAACATCTGACAAAGAAAGACGGAACAAACCTCCGCTTTCATAACCTTTTCCAACAAAAGTACCAAACTTAGACAAGATACATTTATTGGACTCAAAGACTAATTTGAAACCATCTCTACACAGTAGAGAGCCGCTGACTAAATTCTTCTTGATGGTGGGGACATGCTGCACGTTCTTCAGCTGCACGGTCTTCCCCAAAGTAAACTTCAGATTTACCGTACCAACACCAAGAACACGCGCATGTGATCCGTTCCCCATCAGCAAGGAGGAAGTCCCGCCGGTCTGGTAAGAAGAGAACAAAGAAGCATCAGCACAAACATGAATATTAGCACCAGTGTCAACCCACCACTCGGGTGAACCAAAGACTGAAAGAACAGTAGGTAATAAATTACCGTACCCCGAAGTTCCTCCAGGCTCGCTAATAACCATGTTGGCGGAGTCGTTGCCTTTGCGGTTCGGACACTTTGCAGCAAAGTGATCCGTACTAGCACACACATAGCAAGCACCCGTCTTCTTCTTCTTCTTCTTAAAAGTGGTTGTCTTCTTAGTCTTTGGTTGGTTCTGCGGTGGCTTTTTCTTGTTCTTATGGGAGTTGTTCTTCTGAACAAGATTGGCACTTGAAGCACCAACAACTCCTTTCCCACGTATGTCCTTTGCTCTCGCCTTCTCCTCAACATCAAGAGTCCCTATGAGTCCATCTATTGTGAACTCCTGTCTCTTATGTTTTAGAGAAGTAGCAAAGTCCCTCCAAGAAGGTGGCAGCTTAGAGATTATACCTCCAGCCACAAACTTATTGGGTAACACACATGGGGACTCTTTGCTGCAATTTTTGAGATCTTTTGCCAGAGTATGTATTTCATGAGCCTGTTCCACTACAGAACGGTCTTCGACCATCCTGTACTCAAGGAACTGCTCCATGATATACAACTCACTCCCGGCGTCAGATACTCCATATTGAGCCTCAAGAGCATCCCACAAAGCTTTGCCAGTTGGCAGCCGGATATAAGAATCCACCAGGTTATCACCGAGAACACTAATGATCAAGCCTCGAAAGAGGATATCAGCCTCATCGAACGCACTCCCTTCCTCTGGAGAGAATTGTTCAGGCTTACCCTCTTTCACATGGATCACTCTCGATAGTGTTAACCACAGTATAAGCCGCTCTTGCCAACGTTTGTAATTTGAACCATCAAAAGGTGATGGTTTGATTGATGCAGCAAAGCTAGATACCGAAAGCCTATTAACACAATCAGGTTTTTGGATTGTTAGAAATCTAGGCAATTTTCGGTATATTTTAATTCCAAAATTAAATGTATAAACTAGCAATATTTCTATGACTTTAAGGAGTAAAATAAAACATGTGAACATGTTTATACTTATCACACATATAAGCATAAACAATATAAATAACCAAAGTTTCAGGGAGTACCCTAAAGCGGGGCCGTTGCCGGAGGCATTGGCTGCGCTGTTACCAACTGGAGTAGACATCTACTCGGTTGGCCTCAGTCGAAGTAGTCGAACTAAATCGGTGCAGGAAGAAGTTCGCAGTGCAGTCCCACGAACGGTCACCAAGATGTAGTCGACATAGTCGTTCGGCCACCAGAATGTAGTCGACGTAGTCGTTCGGCTCGTCCACCAGGAAGTAGTCGTACAATCGGGCAAAGCCTTAGTATTTTTGAGCAGTCACGCTAAAGCGTTACCCAAAAACCTGATTGCCCGCCTATCCCGTGCAGGATCTCAAGGCGAGCAAGGTTTCGGAGGCCTGCTCACGCTAATTCTGTGCGCGCAGAAATTAGCGTTGGGGAACTCAGTTGTTGCAACTGGAGAGGGAGAACAGAGGAGCCGAGTTGCCTCAGTGCTCTGGTGCAGGATGGATGAGGGGAATGGCACTCCTTATATAGTGACTCAGGTGCTCAGGATCGTTGAACCTGGACACCACACCATCAGAGTCATTTAGGTGATGCGGTTATGGCCATTAATTACAGATTTAATTGCACGTTTAATCGCACGATTATTGCTGTCAACGGCAAAATAGCCATCACATCGCGCCGCGCCGCGCCGCGCCGCGCCGCCCGTCCGTCCGTCCGCGCCACGGCCACGGCCACGGCTCGGCGAGGCGAGCGAGCGCGCGCGCGCGTGTGGTTCACCGTCCTCCTCTTACCGGCTTCACAAGTGGTGTACAAGAAGTCCACCTTTTAAGTCGGTTGAGATCCTCCTCAATTCCCGGTACGGAATTAAACATTGATTCCCTAGCATTAATAGTGGGCTTTAAATTCTTTTAATGCTTTAGAATAAATGGGCCAAGCCCATTACTCCAACACATTCTTGTAAACTTTCCGATTTTCATCTGTTTCCGTAATCCGTATATCTCGTTTTCGCTCCCGTTCCCGGCTATTCTGATACTGCTCCCGTTTCTCATAATAAATATGGAAATAAAAATGGTTGAGAGGTTTTCAAATCTGTTCCGTCTGTTTTCATCCGTCACTAACTGTTTTGCAAAAAAAAATCATTTGAGGTTTGAGTTTAAACAAAAATGGAAAGAGATGAGCACCTGCTGATTGAGCTACGTGGATCATAACTGATATGTGACGTCAGGTAGTAGTGGGCAGCAGCAGGTTGTTGCAAATTGAAACTATTATTCAGAAAGGAATTGAATGTGTCCGTTGAAACTTCTCCTTTCATTAGCTAGATCTTTTTAACCTAAAGGAAACGGTTGGAGAGAAAAAAAAATACTACTCCCTCCGGTCCCGTTTATAAGACGTAGTTTGATAAGGCACGATCTCCCAAATTACAGTTTAATTATTTATTTATTTTATACTATTAATTACTATGATTATAACTTAAGATTATTGAATAGTACATTTGATTACAAATCTATTTTTTCGAAACACATTACAGACAAACACTTACAAACGCACACATACACACCCCTATGAATACACGCACCCAACCCTACCCCTATGAAAACCTAGACTGAGTCGACGAATTCTCGAAATTGACGTGCCGAGTTGAGGACTTGAATATTGGTGGACAGGTTGTACCACAAGAAATCTTACCGGCTGTGCTCAGTCGTGATTACAAATTTATTCCCATTAGGTTTGTTGTACAATAATTAAAAATTTAGTCAAATTATTAGTCAAAGATTGTAGAGTTCGAATTTTAATATGTGTCCACGCTTTATAAAGGGGATCGGACGGAGTATGTTGTACTTGATTGTTTGGAAGAGAAGATGATGACATAGTTGTATTGCAGTCAGCCACTGTACTAGCGACGAAAAGAAGAAGAAAACGGAGCGACTGATGGCGACAACTCACAACACTAACAGAGCGAAATAATGCGGGAATGAGGACGCCCAATCCTTTTAAAGCTGAGTTTAGTCTGATGTTCCCGTAAATATGGAAAGAAACCGGAAGAGAGGAGGCGGGAGGGTTGGGAAGAGGTGTGGCGTGGAGGTCGTAGAGGTCGCTGTCGACCAAGCGCCAGTAGTCCTCCTCCCCCGCGGGCGGGGACGCCGTCGAGCAGGGGAGCCAAGTATCTGGAGCGCATGCCCGCCCTCCGCCCGCAGCGACGCTCAGTAATGACCAACTTTAAGCGTCAACTTGATCAAAAAATTATGATAGTTTATATTTTTTACACATATTATTTATCAAATAAATCCCAAAACACACTTTACCCTAGAGAATTGCAAGTTGTGATTTCAAGCTAATTTGCAGGTTGCAAGCATATTTTGGTCCGAGATAAAATCACTGATTAAATCAGAGCACAGATTCAAGCTTAATTTTACCAAGTGTAGCCCAAAGAACCCAGTCACCGGAAGAACCCGATGGCATCCTTCAACTTCGACCTCCCTGCGATCACAGCAGGCACCACCTTAGTCTTCGGTTCATGGGTCTGCATCGCCAACGGGTCAGGTGGCTTTGATAGCCATCTGGCCAACACCATGAGCCTGGAGGCGCCTCAGCAGGAGCAACTCGACGGAACTGTTTCCGCCGAGTTCCTACTGCCTGAACTCGCCGACGAAATCGAAAAGTTGTCCCTCTCGGACACATCTTCGACTCGTTTAGCGCCACTCAGAGTAGATTCAATCTACTCCGAATTCTCCCGTCCCCAGCTACCGTTGGGACTCCAGAACACGGCCTCATCATATGTAATGATCATGCGCCGCAAAATCAACCTCGTCGATCAGAAAGCCACCGATTGTCGGGAGGCACCTGTCTTCGATTCTTACCCTGACTCGGACGACGAATTCGACCTAGAACTCACCGACCATCCGAGCTTGACTATCATCGCTACAGCCCAAGGCCGTTTCGTGTACTGGCAGGGCTCTGAGCCCGCCAAACTACTCGACAACGCTCGTCTTGTCGCCTGCCTCCGGGCAGATCGCTTCCCCTGATCGAGGAAGAAAGACTAGGCGACAATGCTCTGGTTGACTACAGTACCACCCATGATTTGTTACCTGACCGCCAGGTGTACGTTTCGATTTAACCTGGTTGAAGCTGCTCTATTGATGCAAGATCTACCAGATACACCGGAGGTCCGTTAAATGCAGCGCCTCACCAAGGAAGCCTTGCACCAGATCGACAGGCAGAACCCGATCCCTTCTGGTTCCTGCAACAGCCGCACCCCAGCAAGGCAACGAGGAGATCAAGACATCTAGCCACCGCGTCCACCCTACCACCGACATCCAAGACACCAAGACAAGAGCTATCATGCAAGTCCTTCAAGGAGCCAGGATCATGGTCGTGGTAACTTCTGCGATGCACGCAAAATTATCAACGCTCGACGTCAAGGCCGCCCGACGGACGAAACAAATCGTTTCCCCATCTTCAGCCAAAACATCTACTACGCCAAGTACCCGATCGGCTTCAACCCTGCCAGTATGCAGAATCTGAAGAAATATGACGATAAGCAAGACCCTCATCAGTGGCATCATATTTACTCAATTGCTATTGAAGTTGCAGGAGGAACGAATTCTATAAAAGTGATCTACTTCCTGATGGCACTGGAATTAGCACCCCTCATGTGGCTAGAAAGCTTAAAACGCGACTCGATCCACTCATGGGAGGACTTGAAGAAGGTCTTCGCTGACAACTTCCAGGGCTCCATCTCACCGACCAGCTACTCGCCATGACCTACGCTTATGCAAACAGGTGCGTGACGAGGCCTTGAGGTCGTACCTCAAGAAGTTCTTCAACGCGCGCTCCACCATCGCCGACGGCAACGTCATCGACTGCTTCCACAATGGCCTCGCCACTCAGCAGCTCTATCGTGACTTCGGAAGAAACCGACCCCGATCGGTCATGGCCCTCCGCAATATGATGATGGAATGGGCCGACCAAGAAGAGCAGGAGCGTGACCGCTTTCCTTGCCATGATGACAACAACCCAAAGTGCAATGGTGACTCGCGCTCCGACAAGCACCAGCGCAACTTTGACAAGAAGCGCAAGCCAGACGACACTATCGCAACGGTGGATTAAAGCCTGCGCGGCAAAAAAGGAAGTCAACAAGATGACTTCTAGAAGCTCCTCGGCAAGCCTTGCCCTTTACATCCGAAGGCAAAGCACTCGATCCTCGAGTGCATCAATTTACAGAAGTCTCTCCAAGAGCACCTACTCGAGGAAGACAAGAAGAAGAAGAGCAAGCAGGACAAGGAAGATAACGATAAGGATGGACCTCCGGGTTTTCAGCAACCCTCCAATACGGTAAATGTCATATACATAGGAGATTCTACCTTCAACAAACGCGCATAGAAACTGACCTGGCGTGAAATCTTGAATCTGGAACCCGCCATCTCTGAACCACTGAGGCATAGTGAGGTCCCGATCACTTTGTCGCGAGAGGATCAATGGACCAGCATCTCCGACCCGGGAAAATTTCCGCTCGTCCTAGACCAAGTGGTGGCAGGGTCCAGACTCACTCGAGTACTTATCGACGGTGGCAGCGGATTAAACCTCTTGTTCGCAAGTACTCTAGCAAAGATGGGATTGGACATCGCCGACAAACTGACCCCAAGCAAAGCTCCATTCTACGGCATCATTCCGGGAAACGCATCTACTCCGATTGGTATCGTCACACTTCCGGTCACCTTTGGCACTCCGGACAACTACCGAACAGAGGTTATCAAATTTGAAGTGGCTAGCTTCGAGTCCTCATATCATGCAATATTGGAACGTCCAGCTTTGGCCAAATTCATGGTTGTCCCACACTTTGTCTACTTACTACTCAAGATGCCGGGAAGAACTGGAGTTCTTACATTCCGTGGCGACCTCAAGAAGTCATTTGAATTGGAGAAGGAGACCATCACCTACGCCTCCACCAATCGCCTGCCGAACACCTTGGGAGAAGTACTCGTGGTAGCAAAGCAACTCTCTGCGTCGGGGATGGAAATCCCCACAAAGAAGGCAAACAACTCTGCTCCAAAACCACCCAACAATGTGGGCATAAAAGCAATCCAGCTCCAAGAAGGTGACTCCTCCAAGACTGCCCTGATCGGCACGGGGCTTACCAACAAATAGGAAAGCGCGCTCGTCAACTTCCTTAGGGCTAACCGAGACGTGTTTGCGTGGAAACCAGCAGACATACCAGGTGTGCCCAAGGAGTTGATCGAGCACTCCTTAAATGTCAAGGCAATAGCCATCCCCAAGAAACAGCACCTGCGGAGACTCTCAGCTGAAAAAAGGGAAGCCATCAAGAAAGAACTCGCCAAACTACTCGCGGCTGGGTTCATCAAAGAAGTCTACCACCCCGAGTGGTTGGCTAACCCCGTTCATGTCCTCAAGAAGAACAATAACGAGTGGAGGATGTGTGTTGACTATACATATTTTAACAAGCATTGCCCAAAGGATCCTTTCGGGCTCCCATGCATCAACCAAGTCATCGACTCAACGGCCGACTGCGTACTGCTTTCCTTCCTTGATTGATACTCAGGCTATCATCAAATAGCCCTCAAGGAAGAAGATCGTATCAAGACAGCATTCATCACCCCGTTCGAAGCATATGCATACAAGACCATGTCCTTTGAATTGAAGAACGCAGGGGCGACATATCAGTGAGCTATACAGCTCTGCTTTGCTAATCAGCTACATCACAACGTCGAATCTTACATTGATGATGTCGTCATAAAGATGAGGGAGTACGATTCGTTCATCTTTGATCTTGAAGAAACCATCAACAGTTTACGCAGCTTCAGGTGGAAGCTGAACCTCACCAAATGCGTCTTTGGTGTACCATCTGGAAAACTACTCGGCTTCATCGTCAGACACAGAGGGATCGAGGCAAATCCAAAAAAGATAAATGCTATCGTGGACATGGAAGCACCAACAACTGTCAAAGATGTCCAGAAGCTTACAGGATGCATGGCAGCTCTGAATAGATTCCTCTCAAGGCTTGGAGAACGAGGTCTTCCCTTCTTCAAACTATTTAAGAAACAAGACAAGTTCCAATGGTCCCAAGAGGCAGCCGAAGCACTCGAGGAGCTCAAGCAACACCTCCAGTCGCCACCCATCTCACGGCTCCATTGCCGGGAGAAGAACTACTCCTTTACATTGCAGCTACCACTCACATTGTCAGCACGACAATCGTGGTGGAGCGTCCTGAAAAAGGGCACGCCTTTGGTGTCCAATGCCCTGTTTACTTCATCAGCGAAGTCCTTTCTGAATTAAAGGTACGATATCCATCGATTCAGAAGTTATTATGTGCAATCCTCATAACATCAAGGAAGTTGCGCCACTACTTCGATGAATACAAGATCTCTGTCGTCACTAATTTTCCACTGGCGAACATATTACACAATCGGGATGCAACTGGTCGCATCTCCAAATGGGCAGTCGAGTTAGGAGTACTCGAGCTGTGCTTCAAGCCAAGAACAGCTATCAAGTCGCAAGCTCTAGTAGACTTCCTGGCAGAATGGAGAGAAAACTAAATTCCGATGCTAGCCAATATTCTAGATCACTGGATCATGTACTTTGATGGTTCCCTTAAACTGGACGGAGGTGGAGCCAGTGTGCTCTTTATCTCTCCCAAAGGCGAACAACTCAAATATGTTTTCCAAATCCTCTTTGAAGTCTCCAACAATGAAGCAGAATATGAAGCACTCCTGCATTGTCTTCGACTGGCCATCTCACTCGGCATCAAGCGACTACTCGTCTATGGTGATTCCCTCCTCGTTGTTCAACAGGTTAATAAGGAGTGGGACATCAACAAAGAAACTATAGATGCTTATGTTGCTGAAATTAGAAAGCTGGAGAACAAGTTCTTAGGACTGGAGATCCATCATGTCATCCGCGACAACAACGTAGCAGCCGACGTCTTGTCAAAGCTAGGCTCTGATCGAGCAGAAGTCCCCCCAAAAATCTTTGATCATGAACTACATCATCCCTCCATCGTCACCTCCACACAAATGAACATCGACTCTGTTCCTTCCAAAACCAGTCGAGAGGTCATGATGGTGGAGGTCGACTGGCGAGTACCTTTCATCGACTACATTAGGGAACAGGTACTTCCTCCTGGTGTTAAGAAAGAAGACGTTGAAGCAACACGTCTCATGCGACGCAACAAGAATTACATTCTCATTGATGACAAACTATACAAGTGTTTGCGCCTACCAACATCACCAGCGATGACGCCCGCAGACGCCAATTTGGGGTGGCAGTATTTCATGAACCACGAATAAATCCGCAAGCGCACGGAATACCGCTGTAGCATTTTACCCGGGAGTATACCGGGGTGTCATTTATATTTCCGCAGGGAAGGCGGTGAGTGAGAGAATATATAGATTAGTGGGTGAACTCTATCTAGATTGGATATTCTCATGCATAAACAGGGGTAAGATAATAACATGGTAGGAGGTAGTGTGACACACACACACAAACTACCCTCTCGGATAAATAAATAAAAGAAAGATAAAAGATGCTTTAGGCCGAGAGCAAGGTAAAAGTCAGAGCTCGAGTCAGCTGTACTAGGCTAGCTATATCTACACTTTCTTATTGGTTAGCTCATCAGAGATTAAACTACACAACAGGGAGATCACTATCGAAGCGACGGGAGGAGCCCGTACACCCCGGCGACTTTATGTACCTCCTACCCCCCATACCGAACGTGGAGGATTACTAAAAGGCTCGGACAGGGCTGTCACCACCTGCTGGCTACCTCTACAAACCGTGGGTATAGTTGACATCCAGCTACTTTATGTACCTCCTACCCCCCATACCAAATGTGGAGGATTACTAAAAGGCTCGGACAGGGCTGTCACCACCTGCTGGCTACCTCTACAAACCGTGGGTATAGTTGACATCCAGCAACACTTAGCTAATCTAGACACCATGTCTACACTAGTAAGGGATACTCTAGTGTCCCGCGCGAAGCCTCCACCCTCCGGATGGACAGACATCACACTAGAGCAATCATACGAATACTGGAACAGTTGATAGAGTTCTAGGAACAAAAGACTAACTATCTCCAGCACAGGGCAATTATGCAATGAGATCATTGAATAATAATGCAACCCTGACAAGAAGCATATACTCGATAACTCAGAATATACTTCAAGTAGATATCGGTAACCATAGTCTAATTCTACTACAAACGACCGAATATTACAAGAGAGAGCTAGAAATAAACCCATACCAGACTCTCGAGCAACTCCGACGACTCGATGACTCCTAGACTTCTCCCAAACTCCACTAAGCCAAAAGACTATGCAAGAAGGAACTTGAGAGGTGAGTGAAGTGAGGTGTGTGTGTTCTCATTCTCTACCCCCTCCCTTGTATTTATAGGAGGGAGCCACCAGCCACAGCACCCCAAACCGACCTAAAGGAGCAACAGAGAGGCGCCACATGGCAAAGTTGAAGCGGTGGGGCCCATGGGCCTAGTCGGCCGACTTATAGGTCGGCTGGCCTGCCCTCGCCGCCAACCGCCCCCAACTGCTGGGGGTTGGGCTTGTCCGGGCCTCCTTGTCCGATCCACGCTGGGGTTGGCCTGTCTTGACTTGTTTTGCTTCGGTTCTTGGGCTACACTTTGTCCATTTGAGCCTAAATCAGTACTCTGATATTTTTTGTGATTTTCTGCTAGGCCAAAGTGTGCTTCCAACCTGCATATTAGCTCAAAAAACACAACTTGCATATTCTAGAAGTTAAAGTGTTGTTTAGGGACTTTATTGAATATAAGTACGTGGAAGAAATGCAAACTCTCATGATTTTCTGATCAAGTTGACGCCTAGAAATGATCGTTAGTGAGCGTCAACAACAAGCGAGGAGCAGGGTCAGGAGTACTCATGAAATGTGTCACAACTGAAGAAGGAAGAGATATCCTACAAGAAGCTCATGAAGGAACTTGCGGCAATCATGCAGCATCACGCAATTTGGTTGGAAAGGCCTTTAGGTCAGGATTTTACTAGCCTACGGCTCTATCAGATGCAGAAGCACTCGTACGACTGTTGGTATTTTGTAACGTCACGAATAAAATCCGCAAGCGCACGGATACCGCTGTAGCTTTCACCCAAGAGTATTTCAGGGTATCATATCCACTAGGGAACGTGAGTACACTACCTACGGGCTCAGGCTGTCCAAGGACACACACACTGGTGTAGGAGGATAGGAAAGAGAGGGCTTTCTAAGATCTAGAATCTATGTTTAGAAGAAGAAATCACGTTGCCGTTATACTACGAGCTAAAGGCATCGACCGGCTTATACAAGCCGATAGCTCCAATATAATGCTCTATCCGATATCCGAACGTGGAGGATTACTAAAAGGCTCGAACAGGGCTGTCACCACCTGCCGGCTACCTCTACAAACTGTGGGACTATCAGACAACTGAGTGGTATAGTCCAGCCTAGACACCACGTCTACGCCTTTCCCTACTAACTCTAGAGGCGTACAGGGTTATCCTTTTCTATCCGGAGCCCAACTCTAGAGTCAAATACTACTCGCTAGCATACACATCAACTAATATAAGGCAGAGATGATAACTTGCGATCTAACTCTAATTCTAAATAAGCAAAGAAAGTCTTGAACACTTACAACCGAATAAGCATCCGTCGAGGTACAAGCGGAGAAGAGCGCCGACATGCCCGGCACATCCTCCGACTATCTCCCTCACTCTCGTAGAGGTACAATTTGGAGAAGAGCGCTGTTGGCGGCGCCCCACCTGAGTACCTCTACTCCTAAACTCCCTAAGACTATTCTCACTCAAGTGAGAAGAGATGGTGTGGTGTGTGTTGTTCTCACCCCCTCCCCTTGTATTTATAGGAGGGAGCCACCCCGGGAATGTAGCCAATCCTCCTCAAACCGCCTTCTAGAGCCAATCCTCCTCAAACCGTCTTCTAGAGACAATAGGGAAGTGACACGTGGAAGCTGGAGGCGAGAGGGCCTAGTGCCAGGTCGGTCGACCTCTTGGTCGGCCGAAATCTGGCCACCGCCTTTCGCCCCAATTTTGGACACGTGACTGATGAGTGGGCCCTTAGGTCGGTTCTTGGTGACTTGGCGTGAAGCTATGTCGGTTGCATGCCCTGGTGGGTCCATGGATCTTCTTGCTCACGTCTGATTGGTCGAGGTGGAATTGCTTTGGATCGATGACGTTTCACGCGTGTGGGCTGAGTTTCCTTCTCAAGTGCAGCTGCCAAGTGGGCCCTTTTGGCCTTTGGGCTTGCTTGTGCTTGGCCCAGGAATTTATGTCTTGGATAATATGCTCGTTACCTGCAGTTTTTGCCCAAATTCACCTGCACACGTTCTCAGACTAGCATCTGTGGAATTCGTCAAATAATAATCCTATGCTAACATTTATTCCTTCGGATGCTCGACTTTTGCACGATAGTTGACGGTCAAAATGGGTCGTTAGTGACCGTCAACAACGACGATGTCCATAATGTCAATATTTCACCAAGCAGAATTACTTACCTGCTCACAACCTTATTACCATACCTCAATCTTGGACGTTTGCATGCTGGAGTTTGGACATGATCGGGCCACTTCCAATAGCGCCAGGAGGTTTCACACATATCTTAGTGGCAGTTGACAAGTTTACTAAATAGATTGAAGTCAAGCCAATTACAAAGATATCTTCGGATCATGCAGTAGATTTCATTAGTGAAATTCTCCATCGATTTGGATTTTCCAATACCATTATCACATATTTGGGTTCAAATTTTACCTCACAATCATTTTGGGATTACTGCGAGAATTCCTGCATTGACGTCAAATATGTATCAGTTGCACACCCAAGGGCTAATGGTCAAATGGAACACATCAACGAACTGATTATTGATGGACTCAAGAAGTGGATCTTTGATGAAACAAGCAAGAAAGGAGGAAAGTGGTTTACAGAACTTCCAATCATAGTTTGGGGGCTACGCACTCAACCAAGCAAGGCTACAGGGCAAACAATTTTCTTTTTAGTCTACGGCTCCGAAGCAATCCTTCCTGTAGATATCATGTGGAAGTCACCACGACTAGAGATGTATGATCAAGTTGCAGCAGATGAAACTCGACAATTGGAGCTTGATTCACTTGACGAAATAAGGTGCAATGCTTTACTGCATTCTACTCGATATCTCCAGAGTATGCGACGCTATCATGATCGCAACATCCAAGAAAGATCTTTCAACATTGGAGATATTGTTCTTCGCCGAATTCAAGATGAAACAGGGCTACACAAACTCAACTCACAATGGGAAGGCCCCTTCATCATCTCCAAAGTTACAAGACCAGGTTCTTATCGACTAATTTATTCGGATGGTTAAGAAGTACCCAACTCATGGAATATCGAGCACTTATGAAAGTTCTACCCTTGATTTTATGATTGGATGTCCTCTGTTTTGCATACCATTAATAAAGAGATATGTTTTCCGAATCATCAACTACAATTCCAACCAATGGTCAGCAGTTCAAGCAGCATCAAGTCATCTGGTCCTTTCAGCAATCAGGAAAGACTGCAACTCAACCTTTCTTTGTCCCACAGAGTCAAAGGCACGAATATCCCAGGTCATCACACCCATTAAAATTATTCTCCCTAATTTACTCCACGAGTTATTCAGGGGTACTTTTACTTCGGAGTCATTACTCCAAGAACTACTTCGAGTACCAACCTTTCTTTGCTACGCAGAGTCAAAGACACGGGTTTATCGAGTAGTTAGGCTAGGAGCTATGCTCTCCGATGCCTAAGAGATGAGTTCTCTACTAACTACTTCAGAGTCTTTACTCCAAGAACTACTTCGAGTACCAACCTTTCTTTGCTACGCAGAGTCAAAGGCACGGGTTTATCGAGTAGTTAGGCTAGGACCTATACTCTCCGACGCCTAAGAGACGAGTTCTCTATCAACTATCTGCCAAACTTTTCCTTGCGTCACAGGGTCAAAAGGACAAAGCGCTAAAGATAGTACTCGATCTTCGAGTCAATATGTTTTTTATCAACATAAACAAAAAGGAAGATACTCCTTACACAAAGCCTGTGATAAAATACATGACACTTTCTCAAAGTAACAACGTCACATCACAAAAGGCATACATGTTAAAATTACACAGATCACGAGCATACTATTCTAGTTACTGCTCTAACATCTTTACAATTTGTTTGGCCACAAGCTCAGCCTCTTTTACATACTTGATGAACTTATCGTCATCACACTCGACAGACATACCGTCACCAAGAAGGGCTACTTTCGCCTCTGGCCAATAGGACTTAACAAGTCCCAGGACATGCACTACACACTGCTTGGAGGTCTCGGTCAGGTAGCCTGCAATTTATTGAGGAGCCTCATGTAGACGCTCCACCAAAGTCTTAATGGCACACCCTCTTCGACTGGATCGACCAAGTTGACTATAGCATGTGCAGCGGTCCGGTGCTCTAATAGCTCTTCCTTCAGGAGATCCTTCTCTGCAGTAACAGCTTTGTATTGTTCCACACTCTTGCACAGGTCTTTCTGGATCTCCTCTAAGGATTTCTTATGGTTCTCAGTCCCATCTGTTGGTAACATATATGAACATCAGCAATTGGAGCAACTCGACAACCAGATTCATAACTCTTACAGGAAGTTACCTCGATTCTTTTGGATTACTTCCTTTAATAATTCTACTTTCCGCTCGAGAGATGTTTTGTCCTTTCTCAGGATGCCATTCTCTTTTTTGAGCAACTTGATCCTCTGGCGATCTGCAGCAGTCTCCTTCAGCTTCTGACTTCAGAGATGACCGATTGGTCATTTGCTGCATAAAGAATATAGATCAGCTTTCAGTCCATATACAAAAGAAGACGGAATTTCACCACAGAAAATTTGGAGAACTCACGGATATTCGCCTGGAATTTCTTCAAATTATCAAACATCAGCTATGGATCATCTTCGAGATCATCGCCATGATTAAATTCGCAAGGAGGAGGCGATGCTTGCAGGGACTTTATCAAGTCATCATCTGACTCCCCCTCCTTTGTGACTTCTCCAGAAGCACATATTGGTTCATCTATATAAAGTAGTCGAGCAACAGGCAGTCTAACAGAACCATTATATGACGGCACAATGGGCTTGCCAGAGGGAATTTCCTGCGACGATGACCTTCTTGCGCCGGCCCCTCTCCTGGATGTCTCCTGCACATCAGAGACCTTCTCGGCACCTTGTGTGGCAGTGGCCGCAGTGATTTTTTCTTCAGTCCGTCGCTTTTGGTTTTGCGACTCATTAGGACTAACAAGAAAGCAAAGGTTGATATCAACAAGAGGATTATCATATCAATGGACAACATATATACAGATCGACTACATACCTGGCGACGGCACTGGCATTTCTCTTGTGTACAGTTGTCCTCGGCTTCTTGGGACAACTACTCGTAGCTTCCCCTTCAGGCAACTTGCTACGTTTATCAGATTTGACACCTCCCGTTTTACCCTTCAAAACTTCTGCAAGGGTAACATGATCATCGGAGTCAGAGTCAGATAGCGCTTCCGTCACATTGGGATCCAAATTACGACGAGTAAATGGTTGTGAGAGCTGGGTCTCAGATCGACTGGTCGGAAAATCTCAGGCAAAGGAGGATCTCTTTGAAACACCAACAAATCAGCCTGCAAAACAGATAACAGTCATCAGCTTACGTCAGAGGATATAACTACTCAATGGAACAGATTATCACCAGATTTGGAGGATTCTTGACATGATATAACTGAGGGATCTTTGGAACAGATTTCACTCCTTCAAGAACATTATGAATATGTTCCATTGCTTCGTCTTCATAAATCCTTTCGTGAGAAAACCGGGATGGATCTGTCAGGTCAGTATACTCAAAACCAAGATTACAGCGACTCTGCAATGGCTGAATCTATCTCCTGAGCCAAGCTAACATCACTGTCGCTCTAGTCACGTTGTTTTCTCTCAAACCAGCAATTTATCTCATCAATTCATCCTCTTCCTCCTTGTTTTGGCTCTCTCGAGGAGAGCAGGAGAGTGATTATCTATGTAGAACCACTCGGCTCTCCAATCTCCAATTTGGCGACGGGGAGTATACTGAATATACCTTTCCGACATTTCTGCGTGCAGCTGCATGTCGGCACCCCCTATTCTGGCAATGTTCCTAACATTTGGATGGGTTCAAGGAAAAGAGACTTTTGAAAAGATCAAAATGGGGGATGGATTTCAAAAAAAGCTTCGCACAAATGCACAAAAATTGAAATATGAAGAATAGAGTTTGGGGTCAAGTGATGAAGCTGGATTCCCCAATGAAACAACAAACCTCGCAGAAAATCACAAATGGGAATTGCAAGACCATGCTCGACATAAGATTTAAACAAGACCGTCTTCGCAACTTTCTCAAACGGCGAACTATGACCCTCCGCCGATTGCCATTGGATGATTGCTCTCGGTTACAGCATATGACGAGCAATAAGGGACGAGATTTCAGATTTTGACAACTTACTTTTCTTCCAGACATCAGCCATGGTCGCTTCCTTTCCTGTTCCTTGGCTGCTCGATTTCTTGGGCGCCATCTGGAATGTCACGAGTCTTTTCTCTCGCATAAGCTCGCGGGCTGATGGATTGATTTGGGAATCAAGGAATTGTAAGCAGACGGAGTATTTTGGGAGAAATTTGTGGCAACAGAGAGCAGAAGTAAGGGTGGAACCCTAGATTGGTTTGCAGAGCTTAAATAACTTGGTCAGTGGCAATTTCATAAATATTGGGAAGTTAAAAGGACACGCACCAGTTACGGAGCATTCTTAGCAATAAATAGTATGCCACGACTTTGATCCTTAACCCCAAATCATGGGATTTAGATTCAAGACTCGGGGGCTACTAGATATGTGTCGTAAATGGCATATTTTTCAAGGAATATTTGAATTTCAAATGAAAATTTGGAAAGATTTTTTGAAGATTGATTTGACCATCAGCCTGATTCTGTGATTCAACCTAAGACTCGGGGGCTACTCCATATGGAGCGCGAGTACATCACGCACCATGTATAGAAGAAGATTCGGGCTTGAGCACATCATAGCCTCAAAACAGCCAAGAAGGTATTCAGTAGAATACTCGAAGCACTCGATGGATTTCAGGACTGGATGATGAACTCCAGATGCAGTCGAAGCACCCGAAGACGCCTTCAGAAGTACTCGACGCCTGCAGGACTCGACCATGAAGAGCTCAGGGGCTTGTCAGACCCGAGGCAGCGGGACTGCTCACAAGCGTGGAATATTTTAGAGTAAGGGATAGCGCATGGATGTACCTTACCTCTACTGTAACTACTCGTACGACTGTAGGACTAGTTGATGTACAAGAAAACTACTCGACCTCGTTGGAGTAGGACTCTAGTAGTACTCAGCTAAGACTTTCCATGTAACCCTGTCCCCCCAGACTATATAAGGGCGGGCAGGGACCCCTCCAAAACATCTCAACACCTAAGGCAATACAAACGACCACACAGGACGTAGGGTATTACGCTCCAACGGCCTGAACCTGTCTAAATCTTTGTGTTCCTTGCACTATCACATTCTAATCTTGGCGAGTCCCTGCCTGCAATGAATCTCCTCGGGGTATACCTCGGAGAGCTTGGCGGTTAAACACCAACACACAAATCTCCCCAAGTAAGATTCGAAGTTACGACTAGTCAGTTAATAGCCGACCGCTCTACCACTGAGCTACTGAGGAACAAGGGGAGATTCGACCTCCTGGAGTTCAACTCCCGCTCTCAATGCGTGAACAATATGAGTTCGAAGCTTCTTTCGTAACTCCCGAAATTTCTTTGTAGTGTCTCCGTTCCATGCCTCATTTCATAGGGAAGCCCAAAGTGGCTCTATTTCATTCTAGTTCACTTCCTATCATTTAATATCTATCCCTTTGGTCTTATTGACATAAGAGACGTCATTTATAGTCTATCTCTTTCTATATATGAAAAGTCAAAAAATTCTCATCGAAACAATGAGAAATTGTGCATATAGAAAACTCTAAAGAAAAAAAGGAGAAGAAAAACTGTTCAAGACAGGCCAAGACACGCAGGGTTAAGACAAGGCAGACCAGGACAGCCCACAAAAAGCAGTTGAGGGCGGTTGGCGCCCCGGGCAAGCCAGCCGACCACCCTGGTCGGTCAACCTGGCCCATAGGCCCCACCACCTCAACCTTGCCACGTGTCGTCTCCTCACTGGCTCCCAAAAGCGGTTCTGCTAGGATTAGTTGCTGCTTGGCCTTTGCTCCCTCCTATAAATATGAGGGGAGGGGTGAGATTAGAAGACACACACCTCTCAAGTTTGAACTCACTCTTACATTAGCTCTATTGGTTAGTGGAGTTTAGGTGAAGTCTAGTAGTCATCGAGTCCCCGGGGTTGCTCAGGAGTTCTGGTATGGGTTCTTCTCTAGTTCTCTCGTGTAATTCTCGGTTGTTTGTAATAGATTTAAACTATGATTACCGATATCTGCTTGATTTATATTCTGAGTCATTAGACATATATTTCGTGATATGGTTGCATTATCACTCAATGCTTGCAATGTGATATCGCCCTATGCTTGTGATGGTTAACATATTAGCTTTAGAACTCTGGCAACTGCCCTAGTATTTGTATGTTTGCTCTAGTGTGATGTCTGTCCATCCGGAGGGTGGGGGCTCCGCGCAGGATGCTAGAGTATCGCTTGCTAATGTAGACGTGATGTTTAGACTAGTTAAGTGTTGCTGGATGTCGCTCTTTCCCACGGTTTGTTGAGGCAGCCGGCAGGTGGTGACAGCCCTGCCCATGTCTAGTAATCCTCCACGTTCGGATTGGGGGGGTAGGAGGTGCATAAAGCCGCATAGTTTGGTCGGGCTCCTCTCGTCAAGCTATAGGAGCGGTCTCCCTGTTATACCAGTTTAATCTTCTATTGATCTAACCATAAGATAGCATAGATATAGCTAGCCTAGTATTTTTAACTCGAGCTACTAACTTCTTTCTTTCTCCCTGCCTATAGAATATATTTAGAGTTGAGTGTAATTTGTGTGTGTCACACTACCTCCTATGCAATTAGTTATGTTACCCCTGTTTATGCATTTGAATATCCAATCTAGATAAGTTCATTAACTAGCCTATGTACTTCCATTCGCCGCCTTCCCTGCGGAAATATAAATGACACTCTGGTATACTCCCGGATAAAATGTTACAGCGGTATTCCGTGCGCTTGCGAAATTATTCGTGGTTCATGAAATATCTGCTACCCCTTTGGCGTCTGCGGGCGTCATCGTTCGGGATTACCCAGTCCTGGCGGTGACGTTGGTAGGTGCCAACAGCACGCCGGGGGAGGGGGGCAAGGAGCAGAGCCGCGCTGCGAGCACGTACCCGGAGCCAGGTCTTGTAGAGGTGACCTCCTTGACAAACAGCCTGTTCGGCTGCACTAATCAGCCAGGGCTGATTCACTGCAGTGGCTGGGCTACAGTAATTCATCTCGTATGCTACAGTGCCGCGCCCTCACAGGCTCCAGCCAGCCAACCAGCCACGGCTGGTATTCAGCTCAGCCGAACAGGGCGAAAGTAGCTGGTGGGGGAGAAGTGGCCACGCTCGCAGAGGAGCAGTGAGGGCCGGTCCCTGAACCCACCGCCCCAGCCCTTGGCGGCGTCGGCGCCCCCGCCCGCGCCCTCGGCGCCCTTGCCGGCATCGAGGGTGGCGTCGAGGTAGCTATTGATCCAGTTGTCATTGCCGTACATCACCGGTGAAATCGAGGCGAATAGGGGAGGTGCGCGGCGGGTGCGGGTTGAAGGGAAGGAGAGGGATCCCGGCCGCCGCTCGCGCCAGGCCAGGTTGCGAGGGGCCCCGGGCACCGCATGCCCCTGGCCGCGAGGGGGTGCCGACACCTTGAGGGTGGCGCTGCGGGCTACAGGTGGGAGACACGGAAAGGCGAGGGGGTAAGCATCGTGATTAACGGGCAGGATTGGGTGGGTATGCGTGGGCGGCAGATGCCCCCACGGTGGAAAAAAATGCCAAATCATGGAAAATATTTTATAAAGAGTGGTTTTTTCCTGATCACCAAAATTTCGATGTCTACCCTTCTGCCAGGTGGGGACACCATGAGGGGTAGGGAGAATTTTTCAGATGGGTAGTGAATTTAAAAGTTTTGGATCCTTATAGTATTGATGATGATGATGTGATGTCAAGTAGTGGTGCAGGGGCAGCAGCAGCTTGTTGCAACTTGAAACTATTTATTCAGAAAGGAATTAAATGTGATTTATTATGAATACAAATCCGTTGAAACTTCTCCTTTCATTAGCTATGTTGTACTTGACTGTTTGTTAGAGAAGATGATGACACTTTTGTATCATAGTCAGCTGTTGTAAAAGAACGGTAAACTGAGAAGAAAACGGAGGGGCCGATGACAACACTAACAGAGCGAAATAATGCGGGAATGAGGACACATGGTTTGACTCCACGTCTCCACCCAATCCTTTTAAATTTGAATTTACTCTGATGTTCCCGTAAACATGGAAAGAAACTAGGTCTATTTTCTTGCCATGTGAGGAAGACTAGACCTATTAATTTTTCTTGCCAGGCGAGGAAGACTAATCTATTATTTTTCTTGCCACGTGAGGAAGACTAGATCTATTTTTCTTGCCATGTGAGGAAGACTTCTTTAGTTTTCTTGCCATGTGGATGAAAATTTGTAAGTTTATCTCCACCATGATGCAACTATATCAAAATTCAAAATCGTTGACAATAGAGCGTAATAATGCAGGTATGAGGACACTCAAAGCATCTCCAAGAGCATTTCTAAAATCTACTCTTTAAATCATCGTTTATATAGTCATTTTAGTGAAAATCGTGTTTCCAACAGTTTTTCTATATCTTGTGCATAGTCTAGAGAGTCATTCTCGCTCTTCATCTTTTTCTAGCGAGAATTCCAAAATAGAGGATGTCTATATTTAAATATCTAATTGAAAAGCCTGTTGGAGGGTATTTTTCATCAAAATCTCTATTCCTGTAAATTAAGAAAGATATAAAGAGTCTCTTGGAGATGCTCTCATGGTTTAATTTCACCTAATCCGTTTAGATTAGCATAAATTTAGTAGATGTCCCCATTATCCTGGAAAGAGATTAGGTCTGTTTTTCTTACCTTGTGGAGGAAATTTCCGAATTTTATCTCCACCATGCTGCAACTCTGTCAAAATTCACTGTAAAAACTCAAAATCGACTCCCAGTAGACAAAAAAACAAGCTACCACACCATGATTTTCTACAAATTTTATAGCTTTTCACGTAGTAGTCCCTGAAACAACAACATGGATTTACACACTAGCTACATTGTTATCCGACAAGGAAAGCTGGAGAACGCCTGGCAGAGGAAAAAAAGAGAACTCTATCCTCTTCTCTGTTTCTAGAAGTCTCTGCCTCTTGGTGTCCAAGAATTCCCAGGCACAGGCAGGCAAGGCGTGCGTGCGACGTAGCTTCAGATCGCAGCCCGAGTCAGCACGATCCGGCTACAATCCCTTTCCGTTCCGGCCTCCCTCCTCCGCGCGTCATCCTCTCCGTCTTCTTCCCCGCCCCGCTCCGCCCCGCGTTGGCGTTTGCGAGGAACCAGCCCAACTCTGTTTAGGTGGTGTTTGGATCAAGAGACTAAACTTTAGTCTCTATCACATCAAAGAGAATTTTACTATTTAAAAATATTAAATAAAGTCTTATTACATTACACAGAATCTCAGGGCTAAACTGCGAGATGAATCTAATGAGGTACATTAATCTATAATCAGCGGATGGTTACTGCAACATCACTGTTGCAAATCATGAATTAATTAGGCTCATTAGATTCATCTCGCGAATTAGCACCCATCTGTGAAAAAAAATTTATAACTAAATTTTATTTAATTACCCTAAAGAGTAAGATTCTCTTTGATGTGACAGGGACTAAAGTTTAATCCCTAGAAAACAAACAAATCATTAATCAAGTCATCATCCATTAATCAACTCAATTAAAAAGAACTAATCCCAGTAATCCTTGAAATGTGTCATGAGCCACACTCAGAATTTAAGTACACTTCACAAGCACAAGTTAAACATCTTGACATAGCACATTCATATATAGAGTTCATTCCATAAAAAGGTTCAAGGTACATAAAACAAGTCTTAGAGTTTTACAACGAAAAGTTCTACGTCGTGTTCATTTCATACATAATACAAAATAAGAAGGTTAATATTATATGTCAATAGTGCTCTTCTCATAGCAACCGGCCATCTACTCCTCACCCACACCTCCGTCCGCGGGGTAGAAGTACCCAAAGACGGCCTTCGGCTGCGGATCACCTGCATCAAGTTAACAATAGCAACATAAGTACAAAAGGTACTCGTAGGTCTATCCTATATAGGCATATACTTGCCCGACCTCAAGAAAAATACATTTGGTTAGTAGCAAAAAAAGGTCATGGTATTTAATTTTTGCATAAAAAGCATCTAACTTTGATCAAGTTATAATAAACAAAAGACATAGCACCTATGATATCTATTACATACATCAACACAAGTGCATAAGTAAAATGATCATAATCATAAGCTCAATGTTCTATGAACTTCCTCGGTAACTCTATGTTAACGTCAAAGTATAAGTCTATGCTCATCAATGACCGAGAGCGCGGCTATTGCAATAGATAAAAACCCTATAGGGATGTACAACTTTTTCCATACGAGAACAAGACCAACGACCATACTCACGGCCAAGAATAATTGTTGATTCATACCTCAACCATTCACATACTCATACATAGCTATGAGCGAACGGTCTGGAGGGACAAGTGCACCGAAAATGCCGATCACAATTCATCACAACCCGCACCGAATCCGCTCAAGGTAAGGTGCGACTTATGCTACTTAGCTTACAGTATGTGGTTTGTACGGAAAAATGCTCAAGTATCAAAGAGATTACGCATCGGTCCTTAATCAACCTAAGTAAGTCTAAATGTTTGAGTTCCATTCCCAACATGGCTCTACCATACTTTCCAAGTCTGAATCATCATTCATAGTTGCTCAACTTTTATATAATATTTACTACTTATGAGGAATTAAGCATGCATCCTATAGCTCGTGAGTGGAGGTGACCTTGCCACCTCTCGTCTTCTACCAAAGCTAAGCATGGCTAAGCATATGATTCGTGACACCTAACAAACATACTTAGCTATGAAGTAGTATCCTAAGCAAGGTTGGTAATGTATCAAATAGGTTCTAAGCAATTATTGATATATATAATAACTCATGCACAAACAAGACATATATACTTCGTTGATCCAAAATAAGGGATAAAAGATGTATAGGTGTCTGCCTTAATTCTCAACGGGAGTGTCGTCTCCAACTATCTCCGAGTCACCCTCCTCTTGCTTTGGCGTCACGGTCTCTACATGAATGATGCTTGATAAATAAATATGCCATGAATGATTTCAGTGATATGCAAATGATATGAGACATGAGTGCAATGATGCTTGATAAATAAATATACCATGAATGGTTTCAATGATATGCAAATGATATAAGGAAGCATGCTTTAACATTCCAAAACAAAGATAAAAGAGGCTAGACATATAATACATATGTGGATTATATATAGGTAAGTGCAAGGGTATTAAAACGGGTAATCGTGGACTGTCCAACTTAGAAGAAGTGGACCGTCCGGCTCTAAATGATAGACCATTTGGCAGACCGTCCGCTGGCCAACCGCGGACAAACATGGTTTTTGTGGTTCTGAGAAAGGCTGAAAAAATGACCTGCGGACTGTCCACCCCTGGGGGGAGACCGCCTGCCCTTAGGGGAAGACTGTCCACCTCATAAATTTTTGGAAGGCCGAAGATGTCCAGAAGCTCTTTTGGTTGGGTTGAGTGACTAGTAGATAGTCCAACTATGTGGGGAGACCGTCCGCACCACGGCCAAGGCTCACCGACAAGTTCACCGATGGTGATTTCGGCCACGGATTGGAATGAGGTTTGTTCCTAAAGGTTTCTAGGAGTGTGGGGAGTTCACTTTGGTAGCTAAAACTCACATGCATTAAGGTTTCAAAGCTCCAGGTCACTAATGGTGAATGTGCTCTAGGGGGATTTATGCCTTCCAAATCTAGGGCAATGGAAATGGATCGGGAAGGGGATGAGCTCACCGACGATGAGTGGAACACTGGCGAGGGATACAAGATGGCGTAGAAGACTTGGTAAAGCTCCAGCTCGTCCTTCTTACTTGAACGTTGGGGAGGAGATGAAGTTGGGGAAAAAACTTGTTGGGGAAGCTCCTCTTCAAGGATGAAGATGAAGTTGAGGTGGTGTAGCTTGTAGGCGTCGATCTCTGGCGTCCTTCGGCGATGCTCCGGTGAGGTGGAGGGGCTTCAATGGTGGGGGAAAAGGTAAAGCTCCTCCATGGCTTGGGGTAGAGAGAGAGTAGTTTTGAGTGAATGGAGAGAGAGAGAGAGAGAAGGAGAGTGCCCTGGTGGAAGATGGACTCGGGCTGATGTGTGGGTCCGAAGGGGTGTACATGGCGTCAAGTTTCTGTGCGTTTGATATGCACTGGGGAGGCACTAGCGGTCTGTCTGCGAGTGGGGCGTGGACCATCCGGGAGTGTTGACATGGCAAGGAACTAACTCGGTCGTGGTTGAACTGAGTACAGTCCGCCCTATAGGGGTGGACAGTCCGCCTCTATAAAACTGAAAAGGTTTAGTCCTATAGTTTTGCCAATTCTAAGTGCATTCTAACCATGGCTAACGCTTGATAATGCATATGATGACATAATTAACCATCTAATTAGCCTAGGGCTAAGTTGTTGCGCTCCTCCACAACCAAACTGCTACCCGAGATGCAAACTCAGTAGCTCATAGTTGTGCTAGTATGGGGTCGGTTTTTGAGCGGTCCTAGTTCTGGCTTGACTACATCCCAGAGTGGCTTTTGGGATTAGCAGCCGCTGATTGTAACCCTGTTTTGAATTAATGAAAATTTTGTGATCTATACTATAAAAGTTGAAACAATTGAAAATATTTCTCACCAAGATTAGGCCCACCGTACCCCTCTTAGAGGCCCCACTTGTCAAGCCAAAAGGCTTGATGAAAGAGAGGGGGAGATTGGTTTCATCAATGTTTTTCACCAAAATCCTATTACTTTTTATGCCAGCAATTTCCTATACCCACTTCTTGTACCCACATATTACTTTCCTTTAGCATACACATACTTTCCTTTGCACATACATTGATCCATAATTCACGTCATTTTTTTGGAAGGACAATAATTCACATCATTGTTTATATTTGTTTGTAATAATCTCTGTGGAATCTTTGCATGGTTTCCTTTTGTTGTTTTTGTGTTAGTAGTCTTTTTCTTAAAAGAACTTTATTTGGTCATCGAACATTTAGATAGGTGGGTATAGAGCTGGATTTTTATGAGTTCTGTGGTATCTTTGTGCATGTGATTGACTGGTAACCACGTGGTCGTCATTTCCATCTCTCATTTTCTGGCACATAATTTTTCACATCAACTAGCAAGGTGGTTTGCGCAAATAGCGCGGGTAGCTTGTCTTTTAGCAATTTTTATGTGTTTACAACTTTTGATGCGGCAAGCAATATATACCCATCTGAAGAGAGAACACCAGGGAGTATTCCACTGCAATTGGGGCCATGTTTTCTATTAACGGTGCACGTCTGGTCACATAACAGACGAAAAAATATATAAGATATTCGGCAAGAGATGAAAGACAGAGAGACGGGGATGCCGCTCTTTATAGTTGAAATTAAGTTGTGTTAAAATAGTTCGTATGTTTGGGGATTTCTTTCAGAACTTTAACTCTTCACTGAAGTACACTCCTATAAATGGACTCGTTGGAAATATCCGCACTCCTTTCGGGCTTTCGGTAGGGCACAGAGCATACAACATACCCTTCGATAAATCCAATATTTTACATCAATCATATTTTATGAAATATTTTTTGAAATATGAATTTAGAAAAATGGAATATCTTATATATATACATATAGTTTCAGATTTTTTTAACGCCTCATGCAATCATGCTTATATTACATTGAAATACTTTTTACAAATAATTTAAAAAATTTTGACTGTCATGCGCTTTTTTACTTGTTAGTTTCAATCACTGTGAATGAAATGATATCCTTAAATTTTGAGAAGAAGATCTATATAAGTGTTCAATATATATACCAACAAAAGTAAATAATCATCTTTTTTTTATTCTCCATTCTTAAATTCTCCGTGCATACATGCACACGTAGTGTTTTACGCATGCCGTATCTTTTCCCCATGTTGTGCACGG
The DNA here is from genome assembly GCF_016808335.1 of Panicum virgatum. NCBI lineage: Eukaryota > Viridiplantae > Streptophyta > Magnoliopsida > Poales > Poaceae > Panicum > Panicum virgatum. Next base: position 28,038,847 of record NC_053153.1, on the reverse strand, counting down.
AGTCTATAAATTTACTATTGCAGCTGATAAGGTACAGTCTTCTACTTTATGCTCACCACCCTCTATAGTTGTCATCACCATCTCAAAATCTAACACGTGCTAACTTTTTCTCTTCTTTTTTTTGATCATAGTTGTTCTATGTAAGCTACTATTATTAAATCATTCTTCTCCATAACCACTCCAATATTGTTCTCATGGTTGTTGACATGTTTCCCTAAATTGCACCGGTGGTACAAAAGAAAGATCCCCACTGGAGGGATCCCATCGTGGGATGGTCTACTTTTATTTGCTATTTTTTTCTTTTAAAATCAAACACAGTTTAACTGTTCATTTTCTATTTAATTCTAGATTTAGCTATTTATTAATAAATTTTGACATAAAAAAATTAATGAACTTGTAATTTATCTTTTAACATTGAATATGGCTATTTATTGGTTGTATTTGACATGTACTATCTCTTATAACTGAACCTGGTGCATTTTTTTGGAACAGATTACCAGCTTTTCCAGAAAGCAATAAAGTTTTTCGGCACACAGTGAGTTGGGGGTAAACCTGGTGCATTTCTTTGCATCCGAAGGTGGCCACGTAGGCTAGAATTCTTCGACTGCCGGATCAGCTGATCCGACGGCCAGCAACAGTTGGGAATGTAAATTTTGCAAAAAAAAAATCCCTCAAACTTTGGTGAAATCAACTCATAGTCCATAGATGGCAATTTTGCAAAAGAGCACCCAAACTTCGTGAATGTCAGTTTTACAAAATTCCCCTAAACTTTAACGAGATTGACACGCACTCTACTGATGGCAATTTTACAAAAAACCCCCAAACTTTGGTGAAACAAAAAAGACCAACTGAACTTTAACAAAAACAACGCGCACTGTATTGACGGCAATTTTATGAAAAACCCCTGAACTTTGGCGAAACCAATCTTGCACTCCATGAACATCAAATTCACAGAAAACCCCCCAGACTTTAGCGAAACCAACTCCTTAATGTGTATTGGTGATGGGTTGAATCGCCTCGCACATTTACACACTGTATATACCACAGTATTGACATCTATGATGACTGCCTCATACAAGCTTTCTCACTACGGAAGCATGGTCGATCCACAGACATATTTCAATGGTTCACACCTCACACACATATATTTAAGAACCCAGATCAAATTTGACCGAGTCTGCAACAAAACTTTATAAATACGGATCTATATGGGGCTGTTTGGTTGCTGCCTGCCAGGCAGCTCGCCGGCCAGGCAGCACCATCCCACCCCAGGCTCACGAAATCCAACGCCTGGGATTGCTGCCTAAGCCATGCAACTTTTTCAGGGTTCCAAGCAAACAAGCCCTATGTTCATGACGGGCCTCTCGGGGGCGCCAACGGCGCAGCATTTTTCTAATTAAATAAACTATTTTCATTCTTAATATGCTTCTTAATCACAGTACTGGTCAACGACTATTTTTCTATTTTTAAATTCGGAATTTATATCTATTCATTAGTCTCATTCGATATGACTCCTAGTTCAACTACTAATATTTTTATGTTTTTAACTTTGAATCCCTTACTAATAAGTATTCAACATGTACTCTTTTTTTAGTGCTATTTTTTCTTATTTTTTTCAATTTTAAATTTAGCTATTTACCAAAATTATTCATTATGGACTCTTTGATCAAGTTCTAATTTTATTATTTTTAAATTTTGAATTTAGCTGTTACCAATTATATTCGGCCAGGACTCATTGGTCATATTCTAATTTTGTTAATCATATCATATTTTTTTTATTTTTTATTCCGTAATAAGCTATTTGTTACGCTCATTGCTTCTAGCATCTGCCTGCTAGACGCGCAAGAACATACATGTAGCTGACTTTCTCAAACACATTATGCACTTGCGCGGAAGCGTGGGTCCGAAACACCTCAACTTCTCGAGCAGCGATATGGTGCCGTCGTCACTCCTCGCATCTTAGGCTATATATGTTTGTTTGACACATCGTATTTATGTCGTCGCAAACGCCACCATCGTTTGAAAATCAAGGGCAGTGCAATCTGCATGCGACCCCTGAAATGGATGGCTACCTCGTCAGCATAGCACGGAACGGAAGACTTCATCCACCAGGACACACATATATGGATGGCATGTATGTGCAGATATATAGAAATATAGAATGCTTGGTTCACATCTTATGCCAACGGTTCCTAGACCGAGTGGTCAAGGCTCTCCAGCGGCACCCCACAGGTCCAGGGTTCGAATCCCGGTTGGGACGAATTTCCGTCTGTGGATTAAAAAATCCCCCTCGCTGGCATGGCCAGGGTTCGGGGGGGGGGGTTGACCGGGATAGCTGGTTGGCTTCCTCTTAATGAAAAAATAGTGGGATCCGTTTCAACCCCCGGTCAAGGTTTTTTTTTAGGTTCACATCTTATGCCTCGATGGAGTAATTGTGGCTTTCATATTTTTACAACTAAAGTAGCAGTTACTTTCCATATATATGTGCATCCACGTAGAATAATGCTTTAGATATAAGGCATGTGTTGTTCTCTATTTGAAATCATATTCTAATTCTAAAATATCAAATTGATCTACAGTTATAGTAACATGGTTCTACAACCATACATGATGTGCATCTTTTTTTTTAATGTGTATATTTGTTAGTCGTATTTGACATGGACTCTTTTATAAATCTAACTGTGTATATTAGTTTTTTTACATTAACGTGGGAACTTTTTAAATGTATATATTTGCTGGTCGTATTTGATATGGACTCTTTAGATTAATTTAGATTGTTTGGTCTTTATAAAATCCAACGTTTAAATTCTTATCTTTTTTAGATTAACGTGAGAATTTTTTGATCATCTCGGCAAATATGGTGGCTTCTTCTAATACTTAAATATATAATAATAGATAGATGCCCCTACCCCCCGCGCCCCTGCCCCCAAAAAAAATCACAGCAATGTTGTTCCATGTAGCTCTTAAGCCATGGCAAGTGTAAGAGGTCAACAATGCAGGATCCTTTGTTAGAAGATTGTAGCTGCCCTGCCCGTTATGGGCTGTGCTTGGGCTGGCCCTCTCGGCCATGGGCGCCTGGCCGCACCAGCCTTGTTGGCTGGTGCGCCGACCCTTAGGTTTATGGTATGATTGGTAGATTAGGCAAGGTCCCCTAATTGTCCCTGTTTCTATAAGCCCTAGGGTTCCTTGCCTACATATGTGTACCTCCTTTGTACTCATCATCAATCAATACATAATTCCTGGCCATATCTTCTTTCATGGTATCAAGAGACTGGGTTCCTCGCCCGCCTAGCCTTCCGCTGCCCTAGCGCGCCCCTGGCTGCCCCTCCTCTCCCCATGGCCGGGAGTCCACCACCCTCCCCCACCGCCTCTGCCAAGGCACGAGCCGCCAAGGAAGAGGCGGATGCCAAGGCCCTCGCCGATGCCGCTACGAAGGCCAAGGCCGATCGCTGGGCCGCCCGCCAAGGCCGATCGCTGGGCCGCCCGTGATCACGCCGCCTAAGCAGAGGAAAATGCCGCCGCTGCCCGGGACCGTGACGCCGCTCTCACACCCTTGCGCAATGCCCTAGCACGCGCTGAGCGTGAGCGCGCCAACGCTCCCCCCCCCTCCGACGACGAGGACGACGCCAAGGAGGATGCCAGCGATGCCAGTGGCCCATCTGATCTGCACCGGGACCTGCTGCTTCACGAGGCCGCCGCCATCGTGAACCTCCACGCGCAGGCTGTGGCTGTCCAGAACATTCGGATCTGATCTCTATCGTTCTCGATGTCTCCTCCGGCAACTATACCCGCTGGAATGACCAGTTCCTCCTCAACAAGCCAGTCGCCGCTTATCCAGACTGGGCGCTCATGGATTGCATCGTCTAGTCCTGAATCCTCGGCACAATCTCCAACGACCTCGCTGACACCATCTCCTCATGCGGCTCCTCTGCTTACGCTGCCTGGCTCGCCGTCGAATCTCAGTTCCTCGGCAATCGCGAGACCCGAGCACTCTACCTCGATGCCCAGTTCCGCGGCTTCAACAGGGTGACCTCTCCATCACCGACTACTGCAGGCGACTCAAGCGTATGGTGGATGACCTCGGTGAGACGGTCACCGACCGCACGCTCATCCTCAACCTCATCCGAGGCCTCAACGAGCGCTACGCCAACATCGGTCTGCATCTTCGTCGCAGCCATCCGTTCCACTCGTACCTCGAGGCCAAGGATGCGCTGCTCCTGGAGGAACTCGCCATAAAGCACCCGATCTCCACACCCACCGCGCTCGTCGCCTCCCACACTTACGCCCATCATCAATCAATACACAATTCCTGGCCATATCTTCTTTCACTTTCAGTTAGATGCCTATCATCTTCTACCCTTTTCATTTCACCCCTTGGGGGGTTTAGTTGTTCCCTTAACTTCACAAAAATTTGGAAATTTGTCCCTTTTCTAAGGTTGGTTTTAAGATTGTATAGGTTAATGTGCTGGTCTTCTAATAAAAAGATAAATACACATGTATGTATGATTGGAAATTTGTTTACTGATGAAGTTGCTAATATAAATAGTTGGTATATGAGGGATGTATGTGAAAGCTTTTGTGATACCAATTTTGACGCCACCAATGTTCATCTGCGTTGGGATGTATGGAAGGACAATAATTCTGAATAGGTCTAGGGCGTCGGGGTGGTCAGTAGGTCTAAGGCTGGATCAAGGGGGAAGCTGAATTGACATATTATTATCCTTGCAGCATTCTCTTTTTCAGTTTCTGTTTGATAGTCTTATTTTAAAGGCTTCAGATATTCTTTGCTTGTTGGTAGTTTTGTTTTATGATTTTGGCTACAGTTGTCTGTTGGTGCTAGACTTCAGCTCATTAACGCCTTCATTTCGCTTCATATTGTTAAATATCTTTCAAAGTGTGGTCCTATTGGATTAGGAGTCCGAAAATCTGTAATTGGGATATTTAATATTTCTTATTCATGAAATTTATTCAAGGTATATATCTGTAACTGCAACCATTCCTCTAGGAGTCTAGGAGTAGAGTGCATCTTGGAAACAGGCTGTCAGGTTACACTTAATTAAGCTAATGCGCCTGATGCGTTCAAATGATGGCCATTACGCTTAATTAAGCCGTTTAACTTGACGGTTCTGTCACATTTTACCACCATCAATTTGTTCGTAAATTGAAGTTAACCACAACCAGCACACGTTTTCAAGATGTCTAAGATCTATTGCTGTCGCAATTTTATTGAAATATGTAATGTTTGGTGTTTCTCAGGAGGAGCTAGTGGCATTGGTCTGGAGACATCAAGAGTCTTCGCCCTTAGAGGAGCCCATGTCATCATTGCCGCAAGAAACACTGAGGCCGCATCAGAAGCAAGGAGGATCATCGTGGAAAATAATCCAGCAGCACGAATTGATGTCCTGAAGCTTGACCTCAGCTCCCTCAAATCTGTCAGGGCTTTTGCAGACCAGTTCAACTCGATGAAACTTCCTCTTAACATCCTGATGTAACCCTCTTCACCTCTTGTTATGCTTGCCTTTCTTTGACATGAAAACTTCCTGTGCTTCAGTTAAATTTATTTTCAGCAATGTATATCACTTGCTCCTATTTTAGCTTTTCTTCTTGTCTATATTACACTGAATTAAGACTTACAGTTTCCTTGTCTGTTCTGCAGAAATAACGCAGGTGTGATGTTATGCCCTTTTCAGCTGTCTAAAGATGGAGTCGAGATGCAATTCGCCACCAATCATCTCGGTATTCTCTTACTGCCAACATGTGTTACTTAAAAACAGCTAAAATGCTTGTCTCATTGTCTGGCATTGACATTTGTTTTACCAGGGCATTTTCTGCTGACCAATCTCCTCCTTGATAATATGAAAGCCACTGCCCAATCTACTGGTATTGAGGGCCGCATTGTGAACTTGTCATCATATGCCCACCACGTGACATACCCAAAGGGAATTGAGTTTGACAAAATCAACGATGAGAAAAAGTATGTGCCTTTAAGTTATGGTTCTTTGTGGGGATTGACTGTCGATTGAACTGCAAGGATCTTTTATTGGCAGATACAGTGATGCAAGGGCTTATGGACAATCTAAGCTAGCAAACATACTGCATGCAAAGGAGCTTTCTAGACGGCTCAAGGTATTATTTGTCCTCCTAGTATTCTGCTTTATTTTAATCTGTAACGAATGATAGAAACCTGAAGTGAAAACAAGCTGTCCATCATGGCTCAATCTGCTAGAGGTATGAAATCTAGACTAAATTCACATCAAACTATTTTAATTAAAAATGCAGACATAAACCAATTCAGACCACTCCATAGCACATGAAACCAAACCACACCACTCCATCAAGGTAGAGTGGAAGATGGAGACCTGCAACTAGTGCAGGAGTCTACTGCCGTTGATACTTCTAATTCCTAGCGCAGGAGACTATACAAACTTAGTTGCTCTGCTCTTGATGTGGGGTCCATATGTAGGTCTAGCCACACTGCTTTGCACAGAGTAGCTACTTGTCATACTGAGTCACCTCCAACAAATTTCAGTCAATTTCGATAAAATTTTATAGTGTGAACGTGAGATTTTATTTTTAAGATCCGGCTATTGACGTGGGCGCACGTGCAGTTCTAGCCACATTGCTTTACACAGTGCCCGTCAATCTCCAGCAAATTTCAATCAATTTAATAAAATTTTATAGTGTAAATGCGAGGTTTTATTTTCGGTGTCTGACTCTTGATGTGGGGCCAACATATAGGTCTAGTCACACTGCTTTGCACAGAGTAGCTGCCGGCCATACTGAGTCAGCTCCAATAAATTTCAGTTAATTTTAATAAAATTTTATGGGATGAACGCGAGGTTTTATTTTCAAGGTCCGGCTGTTGATGTGAGGTCCATTTGTGGGTGTAGCCACACTGTTTTGCATAGAGTAGCTGCTAGTCATACTGAGTCATCTTCAACAAATTTCAGTCAACTTTGATAAAATTTTATGGTGTGAACACAAGATTTTGTTTTCAAGGTCCGACTCTTGATGTGGGGTCTACAAATAGGTCTAGCCACTTGGCGCTACTAGTATCCCAAACCAAATCAATTCGTTTCTCTTGTGAAACCAAACCAAACTGGACTGATCGCTAAAGCAATTAGTTTCCACCAAATTGAAGTAGGACCAATGCAAAATCCAAACCACTCCAACCGGTTCCCACCCAAACCATTAGCAGCTTGAATCATGATCCTGATGCTATTGCCTGTACATTATTATGAACTAGGGGCCACTGGTAAGCAATAGCCTGTGCAAATTTTGGGAGCTAAATAACTTTAAATCTTTTGGAACAGTGTTAGATAGCATTTGTCCATTACAAAGATTATTTAGACTACCTCCCTTTGATCTCGATCTGTATCATGCATCATTAATTCTATATTACTCACAGGAAGAAGGAGCAAACATCACAGTTAATAGTGTTCATCCTGGAATGATCATGACCAATTTGATGAGGCACTCCTACGTTCTCTTGAGTATGCTCTCTTGCTCCTTTTTCTCAGAGAGAATCTACGTTCTGGTCTTAGCTAGGAACACTTATCTTCCGACAGTGTTCTAAAACAACTTGTTTTCTCTTGCAGAGGTCTTTCAAGTTGCAACTTTCATACTGTGGAAGAATGTACACCAGGTTTGGAACCAAATCTTCCCAATTCATGTTTCTAACCAACTCTTCTTCATGGCAATAACCGTACAGAGCATTGTCACTGGGAAAAGTAGTATATATGATATTATTTTGCAAAATACTGATACTTTTAAACTTTCGTTTTTCAGGGAGCAGCAACTACTTGTTACATAGCACTGAACCCACAGCTGAGGGGAGAGACAGGAAAATACTTTGCTGACTGCAACGAGGAGAAAACAAGCAAACTAGCAAAGAGCGACGAGTTGGCAAAGCAACTCTGGGACTTTAGCGAGGAGCTGATCACGTCTGCGCAATGAGAGCCATAGGACGGATCAGAGGAGTGTTCTGATTGTGCTTGGCATATGGTGTTACTAGTGATTACTAGTTAATATAGTAGCAGTGGTTATAGGGAACCTGAGCAATGGTGGAGCTCGTGGTGTTCAGAAATAAATCTCCATGCGACCATGCATGCTTTTCTACTCTTGTTAATACCTGTCCAATATGTATGCAGCTGAGTTTTGGTTTGAAGTTCAGATTGTGTTTGCCTGGAACATTCGTTCGGTGTCTGATTCTCATTATTGCTTTGGTCCCTGAATTCTGATGTCATATATGCATCGCTACATTCTGAACTTTGTCTGTATCTTGCAACTGGAACATCGGAAACTAGAAGGCCATGTATGTACACCACAAACATTTCTGTCTTATGTAAACTCATGGAGAATCACACAGCCTGCACTTGTTCCGTTGACGCCGGCTGCGACGGCTCCTCGTCGTGATCGTCCCTCCCACGTCCCGACGGCCATGGTGAACAGACGGTGACCACGATGACGGCAAACACGAGCGGGACGACGACGTCGGGCTTGGCCCGGCTGGACATGCCGGCGGGCACGCAGACAACGGCCCGCGGTGGCCCGTCGAGTGGCAGGCCGACGCTGAACCCGGCGCCGGCGCCCCCTGGACAGCATGGAACGCGGTGGCGGCCACGGGCCGTCCACGTCGTCGCAACTGAAACTGTGTGATTTCTGCTTCTTATTTCGATGAGGCAATTAACTTGCATCCCTGTCATAATCGTCAAGATGCATCGTATAGTCGACGGCTCACAGGTATGATTTTTTTTTTGAAGAAACAATGGACTGAGTGGAGGGAAATAGTCGGTAACTACTCTAGCCGACCGTGCCAAGGTACTCGTCCGCCGCCGCTCCCCCGCGTGGGCGACTCGGGCGGCTCCAAACCTAGCCACCGTGACCACCTCTTCGTCCCCCGTTCCTTCCGCCTTGGCCTGGAAAGGTCGCGAGCGCCCGGATCTGCGCGGGGACGACGCTCGGCCACCGGGCGGCGTTGCAGCTCGATGCGGCCAGGGGGCGTCGCGAGGGGCTGCGCGCATAGGAGTTTGGGCTGCGCTTGGCGGTGCGCAGCCCCGACCCAGCGGCGCCGTCGCAATGGAGATGGGGAGGTGCGCCGATGGCGGCGCCCTGATCCGCAACACGGTGGCCTACTGCTCGCCTGTGGCGACCGGATACACGGGTGGCCTGCTCGCCGCGGCGGGCTGCCCTCACCGATGGCGACCGAATCCACGGGCGGCCTGCACGCCGCGGCGGGCTGCCCTCACCGATGGCGGCGGATTTCACACCGTGCTGCTGCTGCTCGTCGGCGGCAGGCGGATCCGTGCCTTGGTGGCCTGCTGGTCATAGCAGGCGGATCCGGTTGGGAATGGTTGTGGTTATGGAGGAGTGGATCTGCTTAGGGAGGCACGCCGTAGGCGCGCGGCGGCTGTTGCGCGCGAGGCGAGGTGGCGGACCATGCGGGGTTCTTCGGAGGAAACTCTGCCCGGATGCTGGGCGGGCAGCGGCGGCAGCACTAATGTCGCGTTCTCCATGAAGGCGCTGTCCAGAAGACCTGCTTCAACGGGGTGGTGCGACTCGCTGGCGAAAGCCAATCTTGGTTCCCAACCAGCGACGACGCCTGCGGGCTGATTTCCTCCATGGAGGCGTTGTCGTTGCGACTCCCTCACCACCTTTAACCATCCACCTCGCCAATCGGAACTCCTGGTGAAAACAATGCTCAGTTTTTCTGAACGAGCAAGGACGGCGCCTTCAGCGTTCCCAAAGGTAGAGATTTACGTGAAGAGACATGACAAGCACAGATAATCCGAACGTCAAATTTCTAAGCAAACAAAGATGTGATGGATTAGTGTTATGTGAAGACGTTGCAAGGTTGAAGCAGGAAAAAAAATAGAGCTTAGCCTTTTAGCTTTCTTCATTTGTTTTTTAGTTTCTCTTATTTTTGTGAAATTCCTTATTTGAGGTTTTAGAGTCTAAGAACTCTCGTAACTCGAGAGTCCAATCCTTTTTTTGGCTGTAGACACTCTCTTGAGAGTGTTCAAGGCCGGGACATCCTTTATCTAAAAAAAACAGGTATGAGCACACTTTGACATTCATAACATTAACATGTAATAAATGAAAACATGTTCATATATTTGTCCATATAAAGGACAGAAAATGATGATCTGGCCTTCTGCTAGTTACATCCACCAATTGATCTTAAATTCATCATACAACAGGTAATTCAATCTTGCCAAGCGAATGTTTCATTCATACATCAGTCTAGCACACTTAACGTGCCCTATCAGACATCTTATCATCTGACGTCATAATATTTATAGATGTTTGTTAGCTTGTCCTCACGCTTGGATCTGAAAATTGGCAATATTTTCTAGGCATGTCAGTTCAGAATGCATACTGAAGAACTCTATAGTTAATCAGCCTAGAGTGCACTATGCACAAATAGAGACCCAAGAAAGGTACCACCTATTCCAACTGACAAACATATCAACGCTTTTCAAGTTGCCCAAAGCCCCAAACCTAAAGTAAAAGCAGTTCCAGCTATAAGTCTTTGAAGTTTCTTCCACATTTGATTAGTCCGAGAAATGTCTGAAAGTTTACCCATGATCCACTTCTAAAAGTCTCCAGATACTGCTTGGTTCTGTCTTAAACACTCGAAACCACATGGACCAAATTCATCCCACCGATGTTTATGACTGCATCTCTTGGAGCCCTTTGAGTTGCGTGAAGCACTGACCCGTTCTCCATGCTATTATCTGACAGAACCAATTGACTTATGTTATACGTTTAGTAGAGTAACTTAACTGGACAACTAAAACATGTTAAGAACATGATCCAATATCCATAAGACAAAATGCCAAGATATATAAAGCCATAACATCCAAGCTTCTATGAATTAAAAAGTACCCAATGTTCTGTGGGCGGCATAACTGAATGCTGAAGAGACGATTGTGATGGAACTACTCGACTAACAGTTTCAGATCATCATGTATACCTTTTCAGTTTTTTCACCATCTCCCCTTCTATTTTTATTGAAGATATCAACCAATACAAAACAATCAACAGAACCAAAATTCTGAAACAAAAACATAGATACGAAATGAGCATAATTTGGAAACTAAATCCTGAGTGTACATGACAAACATGGAACTCCTTATAAACAGTCAATTTAATTGAGTATAGCTAAATCGAGCCAAATGAAGATTTTCTTTCTGAAATCAGTAGCACAAATTACTAACTAATTAACAAAATGAATCAGTTTTATTCGAAGAGGATTTTTGCATCTTGCTACACTAAATTACATCATGAACTTTCTGCAGCTAGTCAACATATGTGTCTGATTCTTTTTTTTTAACAAACCAGGCAGGAGAGCTACCGATTATATTAAAAAGGAGAATAAACTCAGACTGAGCAAACAACAAATAAAACAACACCGGCCAGTTGGATTGGGACATCAACCTGCGCCTCACCATGCCAACGCAATACTCAAACTCAATCTCACAACACCCACCGGTTGGATTGGGATATCAACCGGGTCAGTCGTCCGACTAATCGCGATTAGTCGGGCTTATCGCTCCTTTAACACCGATAAGGAGTAACGACTTGGGCGACTAGAATTCTAGTCGTCCGATTAGTCGTCAATTAGTAGCGATTAGTCGGCCGGCTAGGCTGAAAAACGATCAGTTTTGCTTGCTATAATGGGCCACATTTACTGTGCAGTTGGACTATTGGACTGGTATTAGGCCCATTAGGTTTTAGGTATATATATATATATATATATATATATATATATATATATATATATATATATATAGCCACACTTTCCTCCCAGCAGCCGTCACCCCAAATCGTGACCCAAAAACGTGCTCTCGCCTGCCAAAAGTTGCGCCGCCGCCCGCCAAAACTTCTCCACCGGCGCATCAAGGAAGGAGGAGCGTGCAGCTGCCGTGGAAGCTGCTCAGGAGCTCTCAGCGACCCAGCATCTCCGTTTTGGCGGTTCCCCAAGGGATTCCCGCCGCCCGGGAGCTCGCCCCCACCGCCCAGGACGTCGCCGCCACCCAGGAGCTCCTCCTCCTCGCCGCCGCCCAGGAGGTCGCCGCCACCCATGAGCTCCTCCTCTGATGGTAAGTATTTTGCTGCTGTTACCTTCCCCTTCTAGATCTCTCTCTTGCTTGCTCTGCTCTTGCTTGCTCTGTTCTGCTGGCTGCTCTTGCTTGCTCTGCTCTGCTCTTGCATGCACTGCTCTCTTATCTGCACCAGTGCTTGCTCTGCATATTTGGATGTTGAACAGCGGCAGAGAAATGTTGAAGTGATCATGCCCGAAAATGAAGCAGGTGCCGCAGGTTCATCAGCTGCTAAGACTGCTTCCTCAGCTGCTCCAGATGGTCAATCTATAGCAGAAAGGGCCATTGCTCAACTGCCACCAGATCTTGCAGAGCTGGCTCGTGATCTATAGCAGAAGCTAGTGGTGCAACTGAAGCTCTCTAGGGTCGTGCCTTGCCTAGGGCGGCTGCTACTCGTGCTGCTGCTGCTGTTAGCCAAGCTTATGCTAGGAAGAAGAAGCGTCCAAGAAAGGAAATTGTTGATATTGCTGAAGATGACGATAGTGATCATGAGATGATAGATGTAGCACATGACCAGCATGGTGGATCTGATTCAGAAGAAATAATGGAGGAGGATGAAGATTCTAGAGGACCTGCACCAGATGCAAATGCAGGCTTTCAATTGAATGATGATTTGCTCATTTAGATGCTTGGCTGATTGGCTGCTTATTTTGTTGTTTCATTGCTTGTTGAACTGTTAAGTGTTGACGTGTTGTTTAGCTGAGCTGAGCCCTTCAGCTTTTTATCATTGGAACCTATTTATGTACTGATTACTGAACCTGTTTAGCTATGTCTATGCATGCTTGCTGCTATGGATTGCTTGCTGGTTTAGTTATATGTTTTTTAATTATGTACTTGCTCCTGTGTGTGATGCACTGCTATTACACCCTTGTTTTACATCTACTTTGTTAATTCTATTTCAACAGCAAAACAGCAAGGTTGTGGAGTATGGGAATGGGACAGGAACATGGAGTTTTGAAAAGCTCACTCATCAAATCTCACAAGTAAGTGAACAACTGACCATCATTGCGGTGTTAATACTTGATATGTATTATGTAATGTATAGTATACATATCATATCGGTCCTAGTATGATAGGACGACTATACAGACGACTAGGCTCGACTAATCGACCTGATCGACGACTAATCTCGACTAATCACCTTATCGGTGCCATGGCGACTAGTTTCGACTGGACGACTGTAAAACATTGCCGGGTCTCTCTCAAACTCTAGCCGGTCGGATTGGGACATCGACCCGAGCCGCTACGAACTATGCCTGGTCGGATTGGGACGTCGACACGAGCCACCACACACCCAACACCACGGACTGGAACCTTTTTTGTTTTTTTGGAAGAAAGGAAAAGAGAAAGAAAGGAGAAGAAAGATACGCACCCTTTTGGAATGCCGAAGTACAAGCCTGACCAGCGCCCTTGTCGATGACCCTAAACAGGAGCCAAAATCTACGCCAAAGATGCCTGACGTTGCTTCCAGGAAGGGCATGACGCCAATGGCGCCATGGACGCCATCCCTTGGAGGGATGGGTTTTCACCCACATCGTCACTGCGGTGTGAAGAGACAGCCGACGCCACTAGCCCCACCACCATGGTGGGGCTGGGAGCCTCCGCATGGCCGCAGCCAACGATGCCGCCACGGCGACGGTGACACACAGCCGAGCAAACCGTTGTTGGTATACGCCACCACAACGCCACCGACACACCGCAGCACAGATCGACGAGGCGCCGGCACCAAGAGCCCTTCCACTGCCGGGGTAGGCCGTGACGTCACTGGAGTGCCAGGCTGCTGCAACTGCAGGAGCCGCCGCTCGCGCGGACCACACCAAGCATTGTCGCAGCCGGTCAACGGACACCGGCCGCACGCGCCGCCGGAGCCGGGGACCGCCACCGCCGTCGGAAGAGCAGATGCCACACCGGCCGCAGACGGCCAGGCGCGATTGCCGCCCTAGCTGGGCAGCGTCGCGTGCCGGCCACCGCTGGGCCAAGCCGCGCATGCGCCGCCATTCCGAGCTTCGCTGATGCCGCCGCGCTCCAACATGTTGAGGCCCCGGGTATCAGATCAGGTGGCTGAGGGAGCAGATCCGGCCACCTCATGGGCGGATCTGCCCACGGACGGCCCGAGTCGACCGCCGCGCGCCATGGATGAGGCCGGCCACCAAGAAGAGCGCGAGAGGAGGAACGAATGGAAGGAGGATGGAGGAGCCCCGCCGCCGCTGGGCGAGGAGCGGGGGCGGCGCTGGAAGGGGCGGCGGCGCGGGGTGCTGGGGTTTTGCCCGTGCTGCCCCGAGAGACGACGCGGACGACGTGGTACTGGCTCTCACATATGTGCCTGATTCACCCGCATACAAATTTGAAGAGAAGTGTTATCAGATCAAAGAATGGCTAAGTGAATTGATATTTCGGGTTGTAATTCTTTTCTTAGATGATTTTTTTTTTGAAAAATTATCTCACAGATGGTGCAATGCCTTGCTATACCTGTGCATCATCATCATCATCAACAACAACAACAAAGCCTTTTAATCCCAAGCAAGTTGGGGTAGGCTAGAGTTGAAACCCAACAAAGACCATTATTCACGGTTCTGGCACGTGAATCGCGGCTTTACAAGCACTCCTATCTAAAGACAAATCTCTAAGTATACTCCAGTCTTTGAAGTCTCTTCTAATTGTTTCTTCCCATGTCAACTTCGGCCGGCCCCTACCTCTCCTCATATTATTATCGTGCTTTAGGATACCACTATGCACTGGTGCCTCTGGCGGTCTTCGTTGGACATGTCTAAACCATCTCAACCGATGTTGGATAAGCTTTTCTTTCAATTGGTGCATCAACAGAAGAAAAACTGCAAGCACAAAATAAACACCTAACCCGCTCGCGCTCGCCTTCCGGCTCCGGCTAGAGGAGCTCGATTCAAGGGAGGAGAGGCTAGCTCAACGCAGGGAGAGCTCGATTCGTGACTCAGTGAGGTCGATTCCAAGAAAGAGGAGCTTAAATATTCGCGGTTCGTTGAGGTGGATTCAAGGGAGTATGAGCTCGATTCTCTGCTTGGTGAGGTCGATTTGAAGGAGTTCGATTTGCGGAAGGAGAGCTCGATTTAGGGCCCAGCAAGGTCAATTCATAAACCATTCAAAATATGACACGAGCGTGTGAATTGTTTCGAAACAAGAAATTTCTTCTCTTTTTCTTGATTTCGCGATTTTTTTTTTATATTTTACAGAGCACATGAACTACCCATTTTGCCCGTGTCCCTGTCGATTGGATCGAAATTCGTCCGTGTTCTTCTCTTTTCTCTTGGTCTCTCCTCTCTCGGTCTCTCGCACGAACAGCAACGTCGCCCCCCTGCCGGCGAAACAGAGCACCGCCGGCCGGAGTGCCGTGTTCCTTGCAATCTCCAAGGCAGGACTTGCACCACGGAGCTTGGCGATGGCGGGCCCGATGCCGCGGTGCGCCGCGCGATGCTCCTCCTTCCCGCCGCTATCGGGCATCGGGCGCAGCGGGCCAGGCGACCTCCGCCGTCGCCACGCCGCTCGCGGCGCTCCTCTCCACGCCGTTCAGGCTGCTCGCCGCCGGCCTGCTCGGCATGGACGCCGGAGAAGATGGCCAATTGAAACGGAAACGAGAGATTTGCGTCTGATTTGGCGTTGATATGGCTTGGGTTGCATAGAAACCAATAAGTGTCGTATAGGTATCGAAGCGTCTTCATCAATCGTGCTTTGATTTGATTAGTTGAGCGTCGTACGTGATCGATCTTTCTCACGAAATGGAAGATTAGATAGTTGCAGTTGAGATCTCGTTGCAGTTTTATAGTTTGCATTGTGTACTAGTCAATTGCTGTATCTGATAATTTCTCCAGCTTGAACGGCATGGGAAGGAGCGCTGCGAGCGGCATGGCGACGGCGGAGGCCGCCTGGCCGCTGCGCCCGATGCCGTTGTCGCCGGCGGCGGCGGCACCAGCAGGGAGGAGGCGCATCGCGCGGCGCACCGCAGCGTCGGGTCCGCCGTCGCCAAGCTTTGTGGTGCAGGCTTGACGAGGAACACGGCCGGCGGTGCTCCTGCAGCGGCGCTCCGGTCGGTGCTGTTCGTGCGCCAAGCCGGAGAGAGGAGAGATCGAGAGAGAAAGAGAAGAACACGGCAGAGAGGGCACGGATGGATCCAATCGGTTTGATTGGGTCATGGGCAAAATAGTCAGTTCATGTGCTCTGTAAAAATGAAAATAAAAAAGAAATTCTCTAAATTGAGAAAAGGAGGAGAAATCCTCCGTTTTGAAACAATTCGGACGCTCAGTGTTATATTTTGAAAGACATACCAATTTAATGTCAAAACAGGTGAGGCATGCGTATTCGATGTCAAATATCGAAATTTCTCATCAATTCGAGGCGGAAGGTGTAACGACCCGGCCCGGGATAATGGTTAAAATCTTCCCTGGGTCTGGTATTTAAGCTGGTCTGGATTCAATTCAACTTACAGTACGAGACTAAATCGCGATGCTACAGTAACCCGAACAGGTGCTATAATAACTCACAAATTTGGCCCGGCCCATCTGCCCATGGGCTGTTAAAATCATCCCCCTTAGGACTCGACGTCCTCGTCGAGTAACAGACCAACCTAAATACCAGGATCTCCTCTGTTGGCCACGTCCCATACGTCTAGTACCAACGATCCCATATGTCATGTCCGCACGTTGAGTAAACCACACCTGTTAAATAACTCTCTTGTGTTTTCGTCCTCGCTTCGCGCAAAAGGTTGCAACCGGAGTTATACAGTAACTAGCGAATTTGGTCCGGCCCATCTGCCCATGGGCTGTTACAGAAGGAACCTGAGTTGATGGTGCTGCCAAGGCACGCGCCTCGCCGGCTACGCCACTGGTCCTCCTGCACATCCACGCTGCGCCTGCCACCTGGTCTACGCCGCATCACTGCTTTCCTGTCGCCCATGGGGTTGAGTCTGCACTAGACCCGCGCCGCGCTGCTCCTCCTCGCGTGTGCGGCGCAAACGCTGCCAACCGCGCCTCTGTCTCCCGTGCGGAGCCGCTGCCGGCCGCACCGCGAGCAAGCCCGTCGGATCCACTCCGGCCCGGGCCGCGTGGAGGGGTATGGGGAAGAAGGCACCGGGGGAGAGGAGGCAGGAAGGTTGGGGAGACGTGCGGCGTGGAGGTCGTAGAGGTCGCTGTCGACGAAGCTCCAGTAGTCCTCCCCCTCCCCCTCCCCCTCCCCCACGGGCGGGGATGGCGACGAGCAGGGGAGCCAGGTTTCCGGAGCACGTGCCCGCCCTCCGCCTGCAGCGCACACCGAGGAGGAGGGGGGCAAGGAGCGGAGCCGCGTCGCGAGCACGTACCCGAAGCCAGGTCTTGTAGAGGTTCGTCTTTTCGTACCTGGTGATGACCTCCTTGACGAAGTAGTGGGTGGGGAGAAGTGGCCACACTCGCGGAGGAGCAGCGAGGGCCAGTCCCCGAACCCGCCGCCCCGGCCCTTGGCGGCGCTGGCGCCCCCGCCCGCGCCCTCGGCACCCTTGCAGGCATCGAAGATGGTGTCGAGGTAGCTATTGATCCAGTTGTCGTTGCCGTACATCGCCAGCGAAATTGAGGCGAATAGGGGAGGCTCGCGGCGGGTGCGGGTTGAAGGGGAGGAGAGGGATCCCGGCCGTCGCTCGCGCCAGGCCAGGTAGCGAGAGGCCCTGGACACCACATGCCTCTAGCCGTGTAGGGGCGCCGACGCCGAGAGGGTGGCGCTACGGGCTACAGGTGGGAGACACAGAAAGGAGAGGGGTCAAGCATCGTGATTGACGGGCGGGATTGGATGGGTACGCATGGGCGGTAGATGCCCCCACGGTGGAAAAAAAACAAATTATGGGAAATATTTTAGAAAGAGCGGTTTTTTTCTGATCACCAAAATTTCGATGTCTACTTTTCCGCCAGGTTTGGACACCGTGAGGAGTATGTGGGAATTTTTCTGGTAGGTGGTGAATTTAAAATTTTTGAATCCTTATAGTATTGATGATGATGTGACGTCAGGTAGACAGGTAGTGGTGCAGGGGCAGCTGCAGCTTGTTGCAAATTGAAACTATTTATTCAGAAAGGAATTAAATGTGATTTATTATGAATATAAATCCGTTTAAACTTCTCCTTTCATTAGCTATGTTGTACTTGACTGTTTGTTAGAGAAGATGATGACACTTTTTGTACCATAGTCAACTGTAGTACTAGCAACCAAAAGAACGGTAAACTGAGAAGAAAACGGAGGGACTGACGACAACACTAACAGAGTGAAATAATGCGGGAACGAGGACACATGGTTTGACTCCACGTCTCCACCCAATCCTTTTAAATTTGAATTTACTCTGATGTTCCCGTAAACATGGGAAGAAACTAGGTCTATTTTCTTACCATGTGAGGAAGACTAGACCTATTAATTTTTGTTGCCAGGCGAGGAAGACTAATCTATTATTTTTTTTGCCATGCGAGGAAGACAAATATATTATTTTTGTTGCCACGTGAGGAAGACTAGATTATTTTTCTTGCCATGTGAGAAAGACTTCTTTGTTTTCTTGCCATGTGGATGAACATTTGTAAGTTTATCTCCACCATGATGCAACTATATCAAAATTCAAAATCGTTGACAACAGAGCGTAATAATGCAGGTATGAGGACACTCAGAGCACCTCCAAGAGCATTTCTAAAATATACTCTTTAAATCATCGTTTAGAGAGTCATTTGAGTAAGAATCGTATTTTCAACAGTTTTTCTATATCTTGTGCATAGTCTGGAGAGTCATTCTTGCTTTTCATCTTTGGCTAGCGACCGGAATAGATGATGACTATATTTAAATATCCAACTGAAAAGCCTGTTGGAGGGTATTTTTTCATCAAAATCTCTATTTCTGTAAACTAGAAAAGATATAAAGAGTCTCTTGGAGATGCTCTCATGGTTTGATTACCTAATCCGTTTAGATTAGCATAAATTTTGTCTGAGATGTCCCCATTATCCTGGAAGGAGATTAGGTCTGTTTTTCTTACCTTGTGGAGGAAATTTCCGAATTTTATCTCCACCATGCTGCAACTCTGTCAAAATTCACTGTAAAAACTCAAAATCGACTCCCAGTAGACAAAAAAACACGCTACCACACCATGATTTTCTACAAATTTTATAGCTTTTCACGTAGTAGTCCCTGAAACAACAACATGGATTTACACACTAGCTACATTGTAATCCGACAAGGAAAGCTGGAGAACGCCTGGCAGAGGAAAAAAAAGAGAACTCTATCCTCTTCTCTATTTCTAGAAGTCTCTGCCTCTTGGTGTCCAAGAATTCCCAGGCACAGGCATGCAAGGCGGGCGTGCGACGTAGCTTCAGATCGCAGCCCGCGCCAGCACGATCCGGCTCCAATCGCTTTCCGTTCCGGCCTCCCTCCTCCGCGCGTCATCCTCTCCGTCTTCTTCCCAGCCCGCTCCGCCCCGCCCCGCGTTGGCGTTTGCGAGCAACCAGCCCAACTCTATTTAATCAAGTCATCATCTATTAATCAACTCAATCAAAAAGAACTAATCTCGATAGTGCTTAAAATATATCATGAGTCTCTTTCGAAAAAAAAATATATCATGAGCCACGCTTAGAATTTAAACACACTTCACAAGCACAAGTTAAACATCATGACATAGCACATTCATATGGTTTTGTAGCACAGGGTATTGTAGTCAATTTTGATCATTAATTAGGATATTAAATAAAGACAGTTTATAAAAACTAACTCTACAATCCCTACACTATTTCGCGAGACGAATCTAATAAGGCCTTTGGCCGCATGATTAGATGATGATTACTGTTGCATTACTATAGCCAATTATGAATTAATTAGACTCATTAGATTCGTCGCGCAAAGTTGCACCCATATGTGAAAAAGTTTAGCAAATAAACTTCATTTAATACTCCATGCATGTAAGATTCTCTTGTAGCGCTAGGTGTGCTAAGGAAACCAAACGTGGCCCATATTCTATAAAAAGGTTCAAGACACATAAAACAAATCTTAGAGTTTTTGAAGCGGAAAGTTCTACATCGGGCTCATTCCATACATAATACAAAATAAGAAGGTTAACACTATATACCAATAGTGCCCTTCTCATAGCAACCGGCCATCTACTCCTCACCCACACCTCCGTCCGCGGGGTAGAAGTAACCAAACACAACCTTCAGCTGCGGATCACATGCATCAACTTAATGATAGCACCATGAGTACAAAAGGTATTCGTAGGTCTATCCAATATAGGTATATACTTGCCCGATCTCAAGGAGAATGCATTTGGATAGGAGCAAGGAAATATTGTGGTATTTAATTTTTACATAAAAAGCATGTAACTTTGATCAAGTTACAATAAGCAAAAGACATAGCACCTATGATATCTATTACATACATCAACACAAGTGCATAAGTAAAATGATCATAATCATAAGCTCAATGTTCTATGAACTTTCTCAGTAGCTATATGTTAATGTCAAAGTATAAGAGCATGCTCAATGACCGAGAGCACGGCTATTGCAATAGATCAAAAACCTTGAAGTGGTGTACAACTTTTCTCACACGAGAACAAGACCGATGACCATACTCACGGCCAAGGGTAAGTGTTGATTCGGTGCGGGTTGTGATGAAGTGTGATCGGCGTTTCCAGTGCACTTGTCCCTCCCGATCGTTCGCCTATAGCTAGATATGGGTATGAGGCAAGGTGCGACTTATGCTACTTAGCTTACCATCCCATTATTAAGTATGTGGTTTGTACGGAAAAGTGATCAAGTATCAAAACGATTACGCATCGGTCCTTAATCAGCCCAAGCAAGTCTAATCATTTGAGTTCCATTTCCAACATGGCTCTACCATACTTGTCTAAGTCTGAATCATCATTCATAGTTGCTCAACTTTTATATATACAACATTGACTACTTATGATGAATTAAGCATGCATATCCTATAACTCGTGAGTGGTGGTGACCTTGTCACCTCTCGTCTTCTACCGAAGCTAAGCATGGTTGAGCATATGATTCGTGACACCTAACTAACATACTTAGCTATGAAGTAGCATCCTAAGTAAGGTTGGTAATGTATCAAATAGGTTCTAAGCAATCATTTATATATATAGTAACTCATGTACAAACATGACATATATACTTCATTGATCCAAAATAAGTAATAAAAGATGTATAGGTGCCTGCCTTGATTCTCAATGGGAGTGTCGTCTCCATCTATTTTCGGCTCACCCTCCTATTGCTTTGGCGTCACGGTCTCTGCACGAATGATGTTTGATAAATAAATATGTCATGAATGATTTCAGTGATATGCAAATGATATGAGGCACAAGTGCAATGATGCTTGATAAATAAATATGCCATAAATGATTTTAATGATATGCAAATGATATAAGGAAGCATGGTTTAACATTGCAAAATGAAGATAAAAGAGGCTAGACATATAATGCATATGTGGATTATGTATAGGTAAGTGCAAGTGTATTAAAATGGGTAAACACGGACCGTCCAGTTTAGAAGAAGTGGACCGTCCGGCTCCAAACGACGGACCATTTGGTGGACCATCGGCCGGCCAACCATGGACCATTCTACGAAAAACATGGTTTCTGTGTGGTTCTGAGTAAGGCTGAAAAATGACCTGCGGACCGTTTGCCCCTGTGGGGAGATCGTCTGCCCCTAGGGGAAGACCGTCTGCCTTATAAATTTTTGAAAGGCCAAAAAATGTCCAGAAGCTCTTTTGGTTGGGTCGGGTGACTAGTAGACAGTCCGGCTATGTGGGGAGACCGTCCGCACCACGGCCGAGGCTCACCGGCAAGTTTGCCGGCGCGATTTCGGCCACGGATTGGAACAAGTTTGTTCCTAAAGGTTTCTGGAAGTGTGGGGAGTTCACTTTGGTAGCTAAAACTCACATGCATTAAGGTCTCAAAGCACTAGATCATTAATGGTGAATGTGCTCTAGGGGGCTTTATGGCTTCCAAACCTAGGGCAATGGAAATGGATCAGGGAGGGGATGTGCTCACTGACGATGACTGGAATACCGGCGAGGGATACAAGATGGTGTAGAAGATTTGGTGAAGCTCGAGCTCGTCCTTCTTACTTGAATGTTGGGGAGGGGATGAAGTTGGGGGAAAAGCTTGTTGGGGAAGCTTCTCTTCAAGGATGAAGATGAAGTTGAGGTGGTGCAGCTTGTCGGTGTTGATCTCTGGCGTCCTTCGGCAATGCTCCAATGAGGTAGAGGGGCTTCAACGGTGGGGGAGAATGTAAAGCTCCTCCATGGCTTGGGGTAGAGAGAGAGTAGAGTTTGAGTGAATGGAGAGGGAGAGAGAGAGAGCAGGAGATTGCCCTGATGTAAGATGGGCTCGGGCTGACGTGTGGGTCCGAAGGGGTGTACATGGCGTCAAGTTTTTGCACATTTGACACGCGTCGGGGAGGGACTAGCGGATCGTCTGCGAGTGGGGTGTGGACCGTCCGAGAGTGTTGACGTGGCGAGGAACTAACTCGGTCGTTGTTGAACTGAGTACAGTCCGCCCTATAGGGGCGGACAGTCCATCTCTATAAAACTGAAAGGGTTTAGTTCTAAAGTTTTGCCAATCCTAAGTGCATTCTAATCATGGCTAATGCTTGATAATGCATATGATGACATAATTAACCTTCTAATTAGCCTAGGGCTATTACAGCGTTGTTGCACTCCTACTCCACAACCAAACTGCTACCCGAGATGCAAACTCAGTAGCTCATAGTTGTGGTAGTATGGGGTCGGTTTCTGAGCGGTCCCAGTTCTGGCTTGACTACATCCCACAATGGCTTTTAGGATTTGTTGACGACCAAAATTGGCAGAGACCGATTTGACCGGTGTGTTCAGACGTTCTGACCGGTCGAGGCGTCTGTAGCCGGTCTGGCACGACCGACCGATCTGACCGGTCCAAGTAGAGTCCGAGCACAACTAGTGATTTTCATAGATTTAAGATCTGTGATAGAATTTCTTGTGAGGCAAGTCCATTCCACCCTATAAATATAAAGAGTCACGACTGATTGAGGTATCCAACCCAATCAAATCTATCAAATCAATCTATTTTTATCGTCTTTACCTTTTCTCTTTACCCTAGCTTTTCCAACCTCGACATGTGTTGGTGGTCGTTAATTACAACATTGACCACTAACATCTCGGTAAATAAAGTGGGTATAAATATATTTCTATGCATTATTTGCTTTGAACTAATAAATTCCACAAGTTTTGGTGGTTTGAGATGTTTTGCAGGATTATATTCAAAATATGCAAGAAACAACACTAAATGGAGCATATGCAAGGATGGTGAAATATGGATATAAGGTGACACCATTATAAACATTTTCAAATGCCAAATTTGACATTGCCATGTTGAATAGCTCGTCGAGATGATCGAATTGGACATTTGGTTCACCCAATTCGGAGTTCGGACGCAAAAGTTATGCAAATTACAAGTTCCAGACTCGTGTCGTGCAAAGGCTGCAGGCCGGTCGGCCTCACCTATGCCGGCCGGCCCGACACCTTTGCCAAAAACATCTTACCTTGCCACAATACCATTAGGGACCCCCTAATGTACCCGAATGCACTAGATATACAAGCAAATACCAAGGATATGACCGGAAGGCTTCCACCATGGATCGGACGGCCACAACTCAAAGCAAACTCAACCAAATTCAACAAAATCAAGTGTGGCTGATTTGTGATGACAATTCACTACACAATGGAAGTTGATTGGATGGATTTAGTGGAAAGTCCAGGCCGGCCGGTCTCATTTAGGCCGGCCGGCCTAGCAACTCCATGGTTTTTACCGAAGCAACCGGCAACCGACTTCAGGAGGCAATTAGGAGCGTCCACGAGAAGGTCGGCACCAAACGGCAAAAATCCCAGGCCAGCCGGCCTAGGAGAGGCCGGCCGGCCCCACTTTGCAGCCTCTCAGCCTTAGCTTTGGCATGGAAGTTAAGCACAACATCCACAACTGCGTACAACTGACGCTCAGTCTTTTACCGACCTCTAGCTAGCTATAAATAGGACCCCTCTCCCTCTCCCTCATTTGTACCTTCCTTCACCACTTCTCTCCCACTTGGGGAAGTGCCCCTTTGGGCGGCGCTTCCCCGTGTAATTCAAAGATTAGTTCGGGAGTTAGAGTCAGGAGCTCTCTTCAGTTCTAGAGTCGTCTTCAAGAGTCTTGGTATGAGTTCCATTGTATCTTTACTCTCTTGTAAGACTTTGCCTTTGTAATATAGTGGTCTTGATTGCATTTCTTCCATGCCCTGTTTACATTCCACAGTACTTTCTAATGTCTAGATTAGTATCGGCATAGTTGTAGAGCTTAGTAGCTGGATTGTTCTCTAGCTTCCCTTTCATTCACGGGATCTCTTGTCTGCGTGGGTAGCAAGTTCTACCCATTTGGGGTTTCTTCTAGGCTTAGCGCGAGGCGGAAGTCAGTAACTTGATAGCGTAGGCGCAGTGCCTAAGCTAGATAGTTACCTTGGGTTGTGTTCCACCCCACGGTACCGTTGTGGTAGGCAGCAGGTGGTGTCAGCCTTGTTCGTCCTTTGTAGTCCACCACATTCGGGTGCTTTCATAGCAGTAGTGCAGGTTGCCGTTGGACTCCCCTCTCACCCCTTTCTGAAGTACTTCCTCTTTCAGCCGTCGAAGTGAATGAAAGGTGAAGCTAGTTTACATTCCCACTGCCTTCGGGTTCTATAGTAAGATGTCTCCTTTGCGGCTACTATACTCCTCGAGCAGTGCTACCTTAGCCAACATTTCCTGCCCGTTGGCATGAGAATGACCCATCATAGGAACCGTGCTCTTGTCTCGTTTACCTCCAGGCTATCTTTATCCTTGTGCTGAGGATGCGTGCCATTATCTTTTCCTACCTTCCATACCATTTGTTTGGAATAGTTGATAACATTTAGATGATTGATAATCTAGTATCCATTGCTCAACTACTTCCCATGGAAAATACGATACCCCGGAATACTCCTGAGTGAAATGCTACAATGGCGTTCTGTGCGCTTGCGGAATTATTCTAAAGTCTTAAGAAGCGCCAACAACATGATGTTCTTCCTTTGTCTCCATGGTGTTTGAGGACACCCTAGCTGGCCTGCCAAGCCTAGGGCAACCCAAGGTGCACCTGCCCCGACGGGGTCCCTCCCGGGCGGGCGGGAGTTCGTTGGATCCTCGTCGGGTTGCCCCGATAAGACTGGTCTGACCAGTCCACCATACCGCTCTGACTGGTTGGTGCTGCGGGCACTGCAGGGTGCGCCGCTACTCGCTGCACGTTCGTGTGTTGGCCCCGAATCCGCGCCAACATATTTTGGCGACTCCGGTGAGGAACGAGAATCAGGTTATCATGACCGATTTGTCAGACCCTAGCAATGCAACATCGTATGAAGAACTACTTGAAGAGTATCCGCAAGAATACGACAGAGCAGTCAAAGGTCTAATTTTGTCCTGCTACCGTACAACAGAACAAGGAGTCGTTAATATAAAATAGTTGCAAATACCATCTACCATCGACGTATTGATGGAGATGCAATCCATAGGTACTTTATCTGATGTTCTATCTAATTTTGCAAGTATTTGATTGATAAAGAAGATAGGTCAGATCCAACTCCTGTTATTCAAAGGTCGGCTGTTGAGAAGCTGGCTGATAATCCTTGCAATGATTTGTCAACTTGTGATGTTGCTGGTCAAAATACAATTCGGTCGTCTCAAGCCGAAATTGTCGAACCATTATCCCCTAGCAAGAGCACAGAAACTAAATCTAGTATTTCTATGCTCGGGGGCAACAAAACAAAGGCAATGGTGCAGGTTGCACTACAACTGGTTTGACCGGTTCTCCAACCGGTCTAACCGCCTCTCCTAGGGTTTCGCAAATTAAATCAAAGCCAAAGATGGTTAAACCCAAGAAATCCGATATTGGTGTTTGGAAAACTGTTGAATCCAAAAGGCGTCATAAGTATGAAAAAGAAAAGCCGAAACCAAATGAGAAGCGTCCGACTAAATCCTCAAAACAAAAGGATATCAAACATGCTAGTTGGGCTAAAAATTTCAAGCAACCAAAATCTGTTCCAAAACAGAAATTCTATGATTAGAATCGGCAATGGAATACTCCTATGAAAATGTCGTTTCCATCATATGGATCGCCTATGCATATGCCATGTGGATATTATTTTAGCATGTCTTATTTATGTCCACCATGTTCTAATAATTCATGGATGTCGTCTCCTCCTAGATATTTTTATGAAGATTATATTATTTATAGGGAGCCGGCAATTAGTAAGCCATCACCTACCAATAATGACTGTTTTGAACAAAAAGGTCGGTCTATATAGAAAAAGAAACATAAGGTGATCAAGCAAGTCTATCGTGTCAAAAAAGATGGACGATTGAATAAAAATTCAGATTTGACACAAGATAAAGAAAAGCCGACTGTTGAAGAAATATCGGCTAGTTCTGTTGACCACATTATCTCTAATGATGAGTATATTTCAAACAATATAGCTGAACAACGATCAAGTTTGGCTGGGGGGCAAGACAAGAAAGAAAAGACCGGCGACAAGCCAATCGGTTAAACCGGTCTGACCGGTGCCTCTAGCGGGTTTGGAAGTTCCAAGGACAAAAATAAAATAAGGCTAAGTTTCGAGGTGCTCTTGGACAAATATGAGAATGAGAGAAGCAGAAGGGACGGCCAAACAAAGTTAAGGATGCAAAGTTAACATCAATATCTGGTGAGCAATCGGATTCTCGATCATGTCAAGATGATTGTGCTGCTATGTCATATTCAAGGCCGGTTGCTCCATGGTCTTAGTCATATCCTATTTATTATACACCTTTGGATTATAATAGAATGCATATGCAATCATATTATATTTAATATCCTTCTATATATCCGAGTTGTACCTCACAAAGACCGATTAGCAATAATCTGATAAAAAAGCATCTTGATTGCAGCAAGGAGGGTGAGAAGAACGTGAAGCAAGATTCTAAATATTTACAGCCGAGGTGGTGTCCTTCAGGCTTATCTCACAATCAAAGAAGGAGGTTACAATGTTTGCGCAAGAAAGAATCAATGGAGCAGTAAGTGGAGGTCGTGCCAATAAAATAAGTAAGCACAAAGAAAATATGGAGGCCAAAGCAGGTTATTTCATCATCAACTTGAAGTAAAACAAATCATGATCGATAATTTTTATCGCCCTTAGCACAAAAAATGGCCGATGTATTATTGACCATCGTTCTTAGACAATTTTGGTTCAAAGGAGTGTTCTTTAACATTCAAACTTTGCCAAAGAATAGGGGGGCATATATTGACGACCAAAATTGGCAGAGACCGGTATGACCGGTGTGTTCAGGCGGTCTACCAGTCAAGGCGTCTATAGCCAGTCTGGCACAACCGACCGGTCTGACCGGTCAAAGCATGTGTTATATTTGTTTGTAATAATCTCTGTGGTGCGAAAATGGCCTCTAATGCCATATTTCAATATAATGTTTTGGTGATTGATATAGACAACACAACACTTGGACTAATATGATTATTAAGATGATCATTCTCAGGCTTTTAGGTTCAAGTGATGACAAAGAGAAGATAGGCGTAGCTAGGCCCGAAGGGCCGCCCCAAAGGATTCGAAGATTGAAGAGACCGTGAAGAAACCAAGTCAAAACAATCAAGACAAAGATATTTTAGTGTCACCGGTTGAACCGACGCTAAGAAAATTACATACGTCGGTGCATTGACTTGAAGCACGTCTGGGAGTTTTGGTAACACCGGTTGAACCGACGCCAGGAAAGTTGAATACGTCGGTGCAATGAACTCAGCAGCTGAGGCAAAATCTATACACCGGATGAACCGACGCTAGATATTGTTAAATGTCGGTGCAGTTGTCCAGAGAGTTAGTTTTTTAGCAACTACACTCACCGGTTAAACCAACGCTGCATCGGTTGATTACGTCGGTCAATTGAGGTAGCCGTTGAAGTATAACGGCTAGTTGGAAAATGCACTCACTGGTAAAACCGGTGATGACAAAAACGGGAGCATCGGTTTAACCGGTGATAGCGCTTTTTGTTAGCCTTTTTCCAACGGCTAGTTTGGGGTGTGTGGGCTATATATATGCCACCACACGGCTCATTTGAGAGTGCTGGAGACTAAGGAAGCATACTACACTTGAAGAACACCTCCAACCACCATAGAGCTTCATTGTACATCATATAGGCTTAAGCACACTTATGAGAGTGCTTAGTGCTTGTAATAGGGATTAGTTCTTGCGAGAGCTCCCTTGAGAGAAGTCTTGCTGCGGCAAGCATCTTGTGTACTCGTCGTGTGACCCTCCGACTTGGTGTGGAGAGGCAACGACACTTTGTGCGGGGAAGGAGACCCCTCTTGGTGAGAAGCTCCAATAGTGAAGACGGTGTCGTGGTGACGCTTCGAGAGAGACAGTGGCGGTGGCCTTGTCTTGGTGACTTGGGGTCACTTAGCCTTTGCTTGCCGGGAGCCTTGGTGGCGAACGCAAGATGGTGATCAAGCGAAGAGACTTGGCATCACACTTGTCTTGTTGGAAAAGTGGTCGTGGACGTAGGGAGGGACTTGGTGTCCTAACCGAACCACGTTAAATCGTGTGTCTTGGTGTCTTCACGGGAGTTTGCATATTCTCTCCCTTACCTCTTTACTTACCGTATTACGTTTCCGCATTTACTCTCTTACGTGCCTTTACTTTCCTGGTTAGTTTCATTAGGATTGGCTATAGGTTGCAAGTCTTTTAGGGGTAAGTAGAGAGTAATATAGATAAACCTTAGTCATAACTAGCATATGTATGACGTGTTAGGTTTATCTAATGCAAATAGATTGAGCCCTAGGATAGAAAGCGATTAGCGACCCTATTCACCCCCTCCCCCTCTAGGGTCGGACACCCCGATGATCCGTACAGCATGGTTTCCTTTGGCTGTTTTTGTGTTGGTAGTCTTTTTCTTAAAAGAACTTTCTTTGGTCATGGAACATTTAGATAGGTGGGTTTAGAGCTGGATTTTTATGAGTTCTGTGGTATCTTTGTGCATGTGATTGACTGGTAACCACGTGGTCGTCATTTCCATCTCTCGTTTTCTGGCACATAATTTTTCACATCAACGTGGCCCGCGCAAATATTGCGGATAGCTTGTCTTTTAGCAATTTTTATGTGTTTACAACTTTTGATGAGGCAAGCAATACCCATCTGAAGAGAGAACGTCAGGGAGTATTCCACTGCAATTGGGGCCATGTTCTCTATTAACGGTGCACGTCTGGTCACATAACAGACGAAAAAATAAATAAGATGCTAGGTACCGGTTCATCTTCGTATTAGTACTTTTTGGGTGGATGGAACCTATGGATGAGCCTTAGGTACCGGTTGGTATATTACCAACCGGTACCTAAGGCTCATCCATAGGTACTGGTTGGATGAGGCTTAGGTACCGGTTGGTGTACCTTAGGAGCCTTAGGTACCGGTTGGTGTTACCAACCGGTACCTTTGGCTCATCATGGGTTACTTCAAAGGGAAAATATCTATCTTTCCAACAGAAGTCATGTGTAGGTGAGATGGTAAGAAAGGTACACGTGAGGCAAGGGATCCTGAGTTCGAATCCCGACCAACCATTTTTGACAAAAATACCAGCCTTAGGTATTTTTACCCTGTGCTCATGACTGAGACTTTTGGTCTCGGTTTCCGGGTACCGGTTGTAGAACCAGTGCCTAAGGCTTTTGTCATCCGGTACCAAAAGTCTTTTTTCTAGTAGTGATGGACTCTATGGATTAATTTAGACCGTTAGATCTTCATAAATCCAACTGTATATATTAGTTTTTTTACATTAACGTGGGAACTTTTTAAATGTATATATTTGTTGGTCGTATTTGATATGGACTCTTTAGATTAGTTTAGAAAAAAGGCTTTTGGTACCAGTTGATAAAAGCAATGTTGTTCCATGTAGTTCTTAAGCCATAGAGTCCATCACTACTAGAAAAATCATTACCCCTCCACAGCCTTTTGGTATATACCCCTCCCCCCCCCCCCCCCCAAAAAAATTACAGCAATGTTGTTCCATGTAGTTCTTAAGCCATGGCAACTGTAAGAGGTCAACAATGCAGGATCCTTTCTGTTAGAAGATTGTAGCTGCCCGTTATGGGCTGTGCTTGGGCTGGCCCTCTGGGCCATGGGCGCCTGGCCGCACCACCTTGTTGGCTGGTGCGCCGGCCCTTAGGTTTATGCATGGTATGGTTGGTAGATTAGGCAAGGATTCCCTGGTTGGCCCTGTTCCTATAAGCCCTAGGGTTTCTTGCCTATATATGTGTACCTCCTTTGTACCAATCATCAATCAATACACAACTTCTAGCCATATCTTGTTTCATGGTATCAAGAGACCGGGTTCCTCGCCCGTCTCGCCTTCTGCTGCCCTAGCGCGCCCCCCTAGCTGCGCCCTCCTCTCCCCCATGGCCGGGAGTCCACCACCCTTCCCCACAACCTCTGCCCAGGCACGAGCCGCTAAGGAACAGGCAGACGCTAAGGCCCTCGCCAACGCCGCTGCAAAGGCCAAGGCCGATCGCCGGGCCGCCCACCAGGCCACCCGTGATCGCGCCGCCCAGGCAAAGGAAGATGCCGCTACCGCTGCCCGGGACCGTGACGCCGCTCTCACACACTTGCGCGATGCCCTAGCGCGCGTTAAGCGTGAGCACGCCAACGCTCCCCCCTCCCCCCCCTCCTCTGACGGAGAGGATGACGCCAAGGAGGATGCCAGCGACGCTGGCGGCCTATCTTATCTGCACCAAGCCCTGCTGTTTCACGAGGCCACCGCCATCGTGAACCTCCACGCGTAGGCTATGGCTGTCCAAAACATCCGGAGTCTGATCTCTGTCGTCCTCGACGTCTCCTCCGGCAACTACACCCGTTGGCGCGACCAATTCCTCCTCACTATTGGGAAGTTCTCCCTTCAGGAGCACGTCCTCCTCGACGAGCCGGTTGACGCTTATCCAGACTGGGCGCGCATGGATTGCGTCCTCAAGTCCTGCATCCTCGACACGATCTTTGATGACCTCGTCAACACCATCTCCTCGTGCGGCTCCTCCGCTCGCGCTGCCTGGGTCGCCGTCAAATCTCAATTCCTCGGCAATCGCAAAACCCGGGCACTCTACCTTGATGCCCAGTTCCGCGACTTCAACCAGGGTGACCTCACCATCACCGACTACTACAGGCGACTCAAGCGTATGACAGATGATCTCGGCGACCTCGGTGAGATGGTCACCGACCGCACGCTCATCGTCAACCTCATCCGAGGCCTCAACAAGTGCTATGCCAACATCGGTCTGCATCTTTGTCGCAGCCATCCGTTCCCCTTGTACCTCGAGGCCAAGAATGCGCTGCTCCTGGAGGAACTCACCCTGAAGCACCAGACCTCCACATCCACTGCCCTCGTCACCTCCCACACTTACGCCCATCATCAATCAATACACAATTCCTGGCCATATCTTCTTTCACTTTCAGTTAGATGCCTATCATCTTCTATCCTTTTCATTTCACCCCTTGGGGGTTTAGTTGTTCCCTTAACTTCACAAAAATTTGGAAATTTGTCCCTTTTCTAAGGTTGGTTTTAAGATTGTATAGGTTAATGTGCTGGTCTTCTAATAAAAAGATAAATACACATGTATGTATGATTGGAAATTTGTTTACTGATGAAGTTGCTAATATAAATAGTTGGTATATGAGGGATGTATGTGAAAGCTTTTGTGATACCAATTTTGACGCCACCTATGTTCATCTGTGTTGGGATCCCATAACTACACATATCATTTTCCTTTAGCATCTAAAGCTCAGGGGATGAAAATATCACCACCAACTTGGCAGCAGACTGGTTAAGTGGTGACCCTCGACTGGCAAAAAAACACTAAGAGCATCTCCAAGAGTTTGTCATATTTTACTTGGCATATCTTGTGTTTTGCCAATTTCTAAAAAGATATGCCTAGTAAAAAAAGAACTTATCTCCAATAGTTTGGCATAATTCACTTGCCAAATCCAGATCTAACTTACATCAGGAACCCTGAGAGAGAAACAAAATTATATTTATGTCCTTCCACCTCTTGAAAACTTAAATCAGGAACCCTTCTCTGTTATTTATTTCTTTTTTCACCCTCCCACCTGACTAGAAACCACGATGCCAACCGCGCGCCGCGCGCGTATATTTATACGCTGAAGGCTAGTTTTTTCCAAGTTGCCAAAAATTGCCAAGTCTTTTGCCAAACTGTTGAAGGGGTATTTTTAACATTTTTGCCAAAAATCAAAGATGGCAACTCGATTTGCCAAACTGCTGGAGATGCTCTAAGTTCAGAATAGCTCCACTTTCTACTACAGAATTCAGGGTTGTGATGAAATTTGGGGGACACGGACCTCCGGCTCACTGCCGTCGGAGTTGAAGATCCTGTCCGTGCCATTGGACCCCGGCATGACGAAGATGACGCCGTCGGCGCCAATGCCGAAGTTCCGGTCGCACAGCCACTTCCTCCGGAGTCACCTTCGTCACAGACGAATCCCGATTGTCCACCTGTAAATCCACACAGAAATCAGAGGGCAAACAACAAAAACCACCTACCCAAATCGCGTCGGAGAAGAGGGCCGGCGGCGGTGCCAAGTGGGAGAAGAGGGCCGACGGCGGTCGGCACTGACTCGGGGGGCGGGCGGAGGCGTGGATGCCGGAGGTTGCCGGCTGCGTGGAGTGGGTGGCGCCGTGGTGGAGGGCGGAGGTCAGCGGCGGCGTGGTGCAGGTCGGATGTGGCGGCGCCGTGGTGGAGGCCGAAGGTGGCGGCACCGGGGGAAATCGGAAAGAGGCCGCGTGCGGGAAAGAATTGCTGAATCCGGAGGGTTTACCAATTTCAGATGCGGCCCGTCACCACCGGCCCGTTTTAGGGTGCGGCAGTGAAAATCATTTGCACTGCCGGCCTTTGTTACCGTTCTCTTCTCCGGAGATGAAAATAATTTTTACCGCTGGGCCGTGGCTGGGGCCTGCGGTGATAATAGGTTTCATTATCACCGCTGCCCCAGCCACGGGCCGGCGGTGAAAATCATTTTCACCACACCGGCCTTGTGCCGAACTGTTTTAGGGCCAGTAAGAACCGGTGCTGAAAATAGTTTCTGTAGTAGTGATACTTTGCTGACTGCAATGTGGCGAGTACGAGCAAACTGACGAGAAGTGATGAGTTGGCGAAACAGCTCTGGGACTTCAGCGAGGAGCAGATCAAATCTGCGCAATGAGAGCCGTAGGATCTGGATCAAAGGAGTGTTATGATTGTGCTTGGCATACGGGGTTACTAGTGATTATTAGTTAATATAGTAGCGGTGGTTATAGGAACCTGAGCAATTGTGAAGCTCATGGTGTTCAGAAATAAATCTCCATGCATGCGTTACTAGATTATTCCGGTAGGACAAAGATCAACATGTGTTCGCTTGTTAATATCTGTCCAATATATATGTGCAGCTCAGTTCTGGTTTGAAATTCAGATCTGTATTCCCCTGAAACTTTCGTTTCCTTCAGTTTTTGATTTTTTTATTGCTTTGGTGTCTGAATTCTGATGACATATGGTGTTGCTACATTCTGAATCTTTACCTCTTTACCTACTTATAAAGAACGGATCATTTTTGCGGTATATTGACTTTTGGTACATTGTTAGTCATTGACAAGTGGACTCAATCAATACCGCGTGCAACCCGTCCGTCCGTAGATGTCCCGACCAATCTTCGAGTTAGTGACTGAGTCCGACTGCACCTATGCGACCGAGTTAGCGCCTGTACTGTACCCCGTCCCGCACTCTGCCGCGGCAGCTGCAAGAAGACCTCACAGGCACACGCCTCACCGTCCAGCCTTTTGTTGAAAGGGCACGCGCACGCAGGCCATGTGGCGCACGACCTCCCTGGTTAAGCGGCTGTGATTTGCCCAGCAGTTCGGAGGCTTGTTGTATGCCCGTGTTACTGTGATACTTCGTGAACAACACTCTATGCACTTTAATTGTTCAATGAAATGCAGGTGAAGCTGACTGGTGCTATTTGCAATTGGACTGGGACGTGCCAGCTGTTGGTGATATGCCCAAGAGCCCATCATCACAATACGGTTTAAAGGCCCAAGTGGATATTGATCCAAGAGGGATTAGGGTTAATAATGGGCCTATGAGATAGAAGCTCATTAGTACGCCCTATATATATGAGGGAGGGGCTAGGGGGGCGATGACCTGAGCCGCGCCACCTCCCTAGCCGCCGCCCCTCCCTCTCTCTCGGCCGCCGCCCTTGCCGTGCGTGCGGTGCTAGCACACCGACGCCCGGCGTTTCATCCCCGTACGTGTGGACTCCGTGGAGGCGCTGCTGCGACTGCTGCGCTGATCGGCTGCTGGGATCAAGTACGAGGAGCTCGGTTCGTGGGACGTGATCGACTACTTCCTCTACATCGACGCGCGACTTCTTCCGCTGCGCTGCGCGTCTAGTGGTAACGATCTATGATCTTCTACTCGCAAGTATCTTGGGTTTATGCGGTAGTGATGCTAGCGTAGCCTACCCGTTTCCCTACAGTGGTACCAGAGCCATCTTGCATAGTTTTTGGTATGGATCTTTTGCATATAGGTGATATGTTGTTGTAGTAGATTGGATCTATTACTTTTGCACGGTTTGATTAGATCAATTGGTCATAAGGGGTTAAAACTGGAGCGAGTTGATTGCGCGGCATGTGACAAAAGATTAGTTTGTGTTCTTTCTCTGTTATGCATACGACATGTCCCTACCGGCTGGAATCACCATCGGGACTAACTGTGTGCATAGTCAGTAGATTGAACCAACAGATCAAGGTCATGTGTAGATGCAGTCTTCTCAAGTGCAAAGTTTGCACGGTCAAGGTGATTGACCTAGTGAAAATTGAGGCATTATGAATGGCTCGGATTGACCTAGTGAAAATTGAGGCATTATGAATGGCTCGGATTTGAGGGCGGCTCCCCCCTCGACCCCCCGCCCGCTGACCGGCCAGCGGGACCGCCGTTGCTTTCTCGCTGTAGCGGCTTCCCAAGCGCTACTTTGGTAGAACACGTCGTACGCCTAACTTGTTTTTGCAGGGTGTGATGTGAATGGTATGGCCTCAATGTCATGTGATGATGTATGTGATGATTTGTGCGACCTGCGTGTCGCAAGTTAACACAACCGGGTTGAGGTTACACCATTATTGTATAACGACCTGCGTGTCGACTTGTGATGTTTGAATCCTCATGTAATTATTTCACTAGCTATTAGATGTAGTAGCTTAGTATCTTTTCATGGAGGTTTCAATCATGATGGCGATGATGATCACCACAAGACAGGACGGATGGCAATGGAGGTCACCTTGGAGCCATGGCGATGGAGCCCATTGTGATGCAAGAGGCCATACTATTCACAATATAATATGATTATATGCCTGTGATGTTTATTTTCCTGTCATACTATTCTTTCATGCTTTTACATATGGTGGATGCTTTAATCATGATAGAATAGCTTCCCTCAGAAAAGTTTGAGTTTTTGATGCCTTTTACCAATAGCTGCACCTATAAATTTTGATCGTTGTGTGGTAGGTTTACCAAAGTAGAGTACCCTCAGCTATCACTTTTGTATAGGGTGGATGTCGGACATTCACAAGCATAGTATTGGTTTACTCAGCAAAACTATCAAAACAGTTTTGGGCTTTAAGGCATAGGGTTGGGGCCGGGGCATTGGATGCCACCCAACAAACAAGAGTCGCATAGAGATGTGATTAGTAATTTGTTACTTACCTGTATCACTACTTTTCTAGCCGTGATGCTAAAGCTCACTAGAATTTTAGTGATTATGGATCTTGAACCACTATATGTCATTAGAGGGAAGATGACTTTGATATAGTAGGTTGTCTTTTGTTAAATCAGTTAATGAAAGTCTTTACATAAACTTAGTGCTGAAATCTTGCTTTACTTTAATGTTGTAGATCATGTCTGCCAGTAACAATTCCGCTTTCAATTTGCGTTCTGTTCTTGAGAAAGAAAAGTTGAATGGAACAAACTTTATTGATTGGTACCGCAACATGAGAATTGTTCTCAGGCAAGAGAAAAAGGAGTATGTTCTTGAGCAGCCATATCCTGATGATCTCCCTGACAATGCAACTGCTGCTGATCGCAGAGCTTATGAGAAGCACTGCAATGACTCACTTGATGTCAGCTATTTGATGCTCGCCACCATGTCCCCTGATCTGCAGAAGCAGTATGAGCATGCGGATGCTCATACCATGATCGAGGGGCTGCGTGGGATGTTTCAGAACCAAGCTAGGACTGAGAGGTTCAATATCTCAAAATCCTTATTTGCGTGCAAGCTGGCAGAAGGTAGCCCAGTCAGTCCTCATGTGATCAAAATGATTGGTTACATTGAGACTTTGGATAGACTTGGTTCTGAACTTCACCAAGACTTGGCTACTGATGTTATTCTCCAGTCGCTCCCGGCGAGCTATGAGCCTTTTATCATGAACTTTCAGATGAATGGCTTGGATAAAACATTGAGTGAGTTGCATGGGATGCTAAAAACAGCAGAGGAGAGCATTAAGAAGAATCACAATCATGTGATGATGATTCAGAAGGGGAACAAAAAGAGGAAGCGTTGGACGCCTCCTAATCCCAAAGGTAAAGGCAAGGAAAAGAGTTCCGGTGGTGAGTCCTCAGGCTCTAAGCTAAAGCCAGCACCTAAGGCCAAATCTGGCCCTACTTCTGAAGATGAATGCTTCCACTGTCATGAAAAGGGACATTGGTCTAGGAACTGCAAGAAGTACTTGGAAGAAAAGAAGAAGAAGAAGGGAAGTGAGACTTCCACTTCAGGTATAAATGTTATAGAAATAAATATTGCATTATCTTCTAGTGAATCATGGGTATTTGATACTGGATCGATGATTCACACTTGCAAATCGTTGCAGGGTCTAAGTGAGACTAGAAGATTTGCAAGAGGCGAGTTGGACGTTCGGGTCGGCAATGGCGCAAAGGTTGCGGTGTTGGCGGTCGGCACCTACCACTTGTCTCTACCCTCCGGATTAGTTTTGGAATTAAATAATTGTTATTGCATTCCTGCTTTGAGCAAGAACATTATTTCTTCTTCATGTTTGGAAGAAGTTGGTGATTTTAAGATTGTAATTGAGAACAAACGTTGTTCTATCTTTTGCAATGGTATTTTTTATGCTCATTGTCCATTGGTGAATGGATTATATGTTCTTGATCTTGAGGATAAATCTGTCTGTAACATTAATACTAAGAGGCTTAGACCAAATGATTTGAATCCCACTTTTATTTGGCATTGTCGCTTAGGTCATATAAATGAGAAGCGCATTGAACAACTCCATAAAGATGGATTGTTAAGCTCATTTGATTTTGAATCATTTGACACATGTGAGTCTTGTTTGCTTGGAAAGATGACCAAAGCGCCTTTCACTGGTCAGAGTGAGAGGGCGAGTGACTTGTTGGGACTTGTACATACCGATGTATGTGGACCAATGAGCTCAATAGCCAGAGGTGGTTTTCAGTACTTCATTACTTTCACTGATGACTTTAGTAGATATGGCTATATCTACTTAATGAGGCACAAGTCTGAATCGTTTGAAAAGTTCAAAGAATTTCAGAATGAAGTACAAAATCAATTAGGCAAGACAATTAAATTTCTGCGATCTGATCGTGGAGGAGAATATTTGAGCCTTGAATTTGGTGATCATTTGAAGCAATGTGGAATTATTCCGCAGCTAACTCCGCCCGGAACGCCTCAATGGAATGGGGTATCCGAACGGAGGAACCGAACCTTGTTGGACATGGTTAGGTCCATGATGAGCCAAGCTGATCTTCCATTGTCATTTTGGGGTTATGCTCTTGAAACTGCTGCGTTCACACTGAATAGGGTTCCAAGTAAGTCTGTTGAGAAGACACCATATGAGATATGGACTGGGAAGCGTCCCGGATTATCTTTTCTCAAAGTTTGGGGATGTGAGGCTTATGTCAAACGTTTGATGTCAGATAAGCTCACTCCAAAGTCAGACAAATGTTTCTTTGTGGGGTATCCTAGGGAAACCAAAGGATATTATTTTTACAATAAGGCGGAAGGCAAAGTGTTTGTCGCTCGCAATGGTGTTTTCTTAGAAAAGGAGTTTCTCTCAAAAGGATTTAGTGGGAGCAAGGTGCAACTTGAAGAAATTCAGGAAACACCCGAAACTGTTTCAGCACCCACTGAAGATCCACGGGATGTGCAAGATGTTGCACAACCCGTAGTTGAGGCACCAGCCCCACGAAGGTCTATAAGGGCACGTCGCGCTACTGACAAGCTCAACCTCCTTATTACGGAGGAGCGCCATGTATTATTGATGGAAAATGATGAGCCCTTGACCTACAAAGAAGCAATGCTGGGACCCGACTCCGACAAATGGCTTGAAGCCATGGAATCCGAGTTAAAATCCATGCATGATAATCAAGTTTGGAACTTGGTCGATCAGATTGACAGTGTAAGACCTGTCGACTGTAAGTGGATTTTTAAGAAAAAATTAGACATGGATGGAAATGTTCACATCTATAAGGCACGATTGGTGGCGAAAGGTTTCCGACAAATTCAAGGTGTTGACTATGAGGAAACCTTTTCGCCCGTCGCAATGCTAAAGTCTGTTCGGATTCTCCTAGCAATTGCCGCATATTATGACTATGAGATATGGCAAATGGATGTCAAAACCGCTTTTCTTAATGGACATCTAAGTGAGGATGTGTATATGACACAGCCTGAAGGTTTTGTCGATCCTAAAAATGCTGGGAAAATATGTAAGCTTCAGAGGTCCATCTATGGATTGAAGCAAGCATCTCGGAGTTGGAATATTCGTTTTGATGAAGTAGTCAAAGGGTTTGGTTTCATCAAGATGAAGATGAGCCTTGTGTTTACAAAAAGGCTAGTGGGAGCGCACTTGTGTTTCTGGTCCTATATGTGGATGACATATTACTGATCGGAAATGATATTCCAATGCTTGAAGCCGTTAAAACCTCATTGAAAAAGAATTTTTCAATGAAGGATTTAGGAGAGGCGGCTTATATTCTGGGTATTAGGATCTATAGAGATAGATCAAAAAGGCTAATTGGATTGAGCCAAGACACGTACATTGACAAGATATTGAATCGGTTCAATATGCAAGATTCCAAGAAAGGTTTCTTGCCAATGTCACATGGCATTACTCTAAGCAAGAGTCAGTGTGCTACGACACCTGATGAGCAAAAGAGGATGAGTACGATTCCTTATGCTTCAGCCATAGGGTCGATCATGTATGCTATGCTTTGCACGCGCCCAGATGTTTCCTTTGCTCTAAGTGTTACGAGCAGGTATCAGTCAGATTTCGGTGAACCTCACTGGACAATTGTAAAGAGTATCCTTAAGTACTTGAGAAGAACTAAGGATATGTTCCTAATATTTGGAGGCGAAGATGAGCTCCTTGTAAAGGGTTACACCGATGCTAGTTTTCAAACAGACAAAGATGACTCCAAATCGCAATCTGGTTTTGTTTTCTGCCTCAATGGTGGGGCAGTGAGCTGGAAGAGTTCCAAGCAAGATACGGTGGCTGATTCGACGACAGAGGCCGAGTATATTGCAGCTTCCGAAGCTGCAAAAGAAGCTGTTTGGATCAGAAAGTTTGTTTCTGACTTGGGTGTTGTTCCTAGTGCGTCCAGTCCAGTGGACCTCTATTGTGATAATAGTGGTGCCGTTGCACTAGCAAAGGAGCCTAGAACAACTAAGAAGTCCAGACATATACTGCGAAAGTATCACCTCATCCGTAACTTTGTTGAGAGAGGTGATGTGAAGGTTTGCAAGGTGCACACGGATTCAAACGTTGCTGATCCGTTGACGAAGCCTCTCCCACAACCAAAGCATGAGGCGCACATGAGATCTATGGGTATTAGATACTTACATCAGTGATTCTAGTGTGCGTGGGAGATTTTGTGTCATGAGTATGTTTATGTAATGATAAATAATTGTTATTTGTTCCATGGATGATTATTTTACATTGATTATCAAGTATGTGACTTGTTCGTGAAACTCTTTGTTGAAAATGATATGATTCTAAATTATCCCTAGTTTATGTCGTTGTGTGGGACAACAACGACGTTGAGACTAGCACATGCATTAATTGATGATCATGTTTCACGGATCATGGATATGGAGATATCGGATTAATGATGTGGACACATGTTGGTGAACATGGTGTTGGATTGACCCACTCCAAGACAATGTTGGGATTGTTATTTTGTATGTGCCATCAGTTGTTCTTGAGTGTTATACCTACTGAATCCTTAGACCTGAGATCGCCATTGTTTCTCACTGTGTGTAGTGGTGCATCTTGGGGCTGCTAAACGCTACTCCGTGACTGGGTAGTTACAAAAGCAGCTTACAGGTATGTCATGAAACATGGAATGGGATGTGAGCGGATCAAGATGGAATTTGCCCCTCCTAGATAACGGGAGAGATATCTCTGGGCCCCTCGAGATAGTTGGATTTGAAAGTGCATGGCCATGCCAAAGTGATTAAAGAGTTAATCATGATGACTAAAGGTTAGTTATGAATAGAATCCACTATTAGATCGAGAGAATGGTCGAGCTATCACAAAGGTGGCACGCATCTCGCTTTGAGCTTGACTGGTATCGTGTGGCAAAGGGATCGGTGTATGAGTATATCTATGGTTCGGCCGATATGATCTTTATGTGTATTTGTGAGTCACTATGCCCTGCTAGGTGCCGCTATTGACTTGTGATTCGGAAATGATTTCCGATCACGACCACCTACACATGAACCTAACGGGTCACACACTTAAGGGGTTTGGAATGTTGGAAAGCTTGCATGTATGATTGTCTCTAGTGCAAGTGGGAGATTGTTGGTGATATGCCCAAGAGCCCATCATCACAATACGGTTTAAAGGCCCAAGTGGATATTGATCCAAGAGGGATTAGGGTTACTAATGGGCCTATGAGATAGAAGCCCATTAGTACGCCCTATATATATGAGGGAGGGGCTAGGGGGGCGATGACCTGAGCCGCGCCACCTCCCTAGCCGCCGCCCCTCCCTCTCTCTCGGCCGCCGCCCTTGCCGTGCGTGCGGTGCTAGCACACCGACGCCCGGCGTTTCATCCCCGTACGTGTGGACTCCGTGGAGGCGCTGCTGCGACTGCTGCGCTGATCGGCTGCTGGGATCAAGTACGAGGAGCTCGGTTCGTGGGACGTGATCGACTACTTCCTCTACATCGACGCGCGACTTCTTCCGCTGCGCTGCGCGTCTAGTGGTAACGATCTATGATCTTCTACTCGCAAGTATCTTGGGTTTATGCGGTAGTGATGCTAGCGTAGCCTACCCGTTTCCCTACACCAGCTGCATGGTGGTTTAATTAGATGCTGCCGCATTCTTTGAACAAACAAGTTTTGTGATTTATTTTATTGTACGAACCATTTTAGTTGTACGAATTTCATTGAAAAAAGTTGTATGAATTCTAACCATATAAGAGCAACTCTAGCAAACACTCCATCAAAACTTCTACCCTAAATTTAAAGGGTGAAGTCAAAAAAAATAACTCCAGTAGGCCCTCTACTTAAGTCCCCAAACTAGCCAGGTCTCCAAATCTCCTCTTCCACCCTATAGGCCTAGGAGGTTTCTAGGGAGTCCTCCATACGTGGGCTCCACTCAACAACCTCATGCTGGATGGATGGGGGCTGAAATATGGATGCTCTTGCTGGACTTGGATGCATTATTTGGAGGCTAAGAGATGGGGGCCAGCTCCCAAAGGCTATATGAGGGCTGTGATTTGGGGGACTATTGTTGGAGACGCCTTTAAAACCACAACCATTCGGACATATAGACTATTGACATATAACCATTGGAATCGGAAATACAAACTTAGCTGGTCTAATTTGGGTGTGTAGAAATATATATAGAATGGGTCTTACGAAGTGGATATGCAAACAAAGATATAGATACTATGAACTGACGACTCTGCTAGAGATGATCTAAGAGGAGCAAACATAAAAAACCGAACAAACATTTCAATTTCAATGTTTACCTTTCCCACTTTTTCTTTTAACTTATTGGCATCAGATAAAACAAGAGAATACATATCATATCAAATCGTTATTCTGACTAAGGGTGCTTTGATTTTATAAAATACAAAAGAAAATATCCTTTCGCTTTGGACTGTTTTGCATTTCAAAAAAACTAGGATATTTTTTTCTATATCTTTTTTGA
Organism: Panicum virgatum; assembly: GCF_016808335.1. NCBI lineage: Eukaryota > Viridiplantae > Streptophyta > Magnoliopsida > Poales > Poaceae > Panicum > Panicum virgatum. The sequence goes on along the minus strand of NC_053153.1, from coordinate 27,996,465 downwards.
AATTAATTAAAAACATGGATATTTTAAAAGCAAAAATATAGATAGTATGAACTGACAACTCTGCTAGAGATGCTCAAAGAGGAGCAAACATAAAAAACCGAACAAACGTTTAAATTTTAGAGGGATTTTACAATGCTTAGAGAGGCGTTGGGAAGTATTTCATGTGTCTATGATTTGTGGGCCCAATTGAGGGTAGGCATTGGAAGGCGTCAATGAGGAGGCATTGGGAGACATTGGTTGTGTCTATGGTTGGTGGGCCCATAGATGCCGTAAGGCCTCCCAATGTCTTCAATACCTCCAAAGTTTAGATAATTAGAAATTCCATGGCAATTCCTTTTTTGTAGTTATTTTTTAATCAAGGGTAAAAAGGTAAATTCATAATTTTAATATAATGAGATGAATTTTTGTTTAAAGAAAAAGAAAAGGATATGGCTTGCCGCCGATAGTTTTAATCAACGACCATAATTCTTGTTAGGGTTTCCTGATCGCCTGCTGTATGGTCTCGCAAAGCGCGGCATGGAGCACGCGCATAATCTGGGAACCGTCGAGGTCGCCACCGTCGCCGCCGCACGCTGACATCGACGCCGACTCGATTTCCCCGGGCAACTCGTCCTCGACGTCGCGGTTGCGCGTCATGAGCCAGAAAAACCACATCAGCGCCGATGACACCATGTCGCGGATCAGTGGCGGACCCAATGGGTAGTCCGGGTAGGCCCAGGACTACCCAAAATTTTGGCCCAAAAACTTTTTAGATCTTCAAAACAGAGTCCAAATTTGGCCCAATTGGGCCCAACAGCTCACTCAGCCCATTAACTCATCACCTCTCCATCAGTCCATCTGCCTCAGCCCAAATCCTTGGCTCCCACACTCTCGTTCCCCTCCCCGCGACCCCCAAGCAGAGCACCGCCGCCACCCGCGCCTGACGCCTCCCGCCGCCGCCTGCCGTCCACCCGGTCCCGCATCCCGGCGACGTACGCCACCCGGCGCGGCGGCACTAGACCTCCCGCCACCGGCCGCCTGGCACTGCACCTGGCGAGCACGCGCCCAACACCTCTCTCATCCCGCATCCCCGCCGGCACCGTGCCTGGGCACACGGCCGTGCGTCTCGTGCCGCAGCAAGGGCGCAACCGCGCAAGGCATGGCCGGCGCACCGTCGCCTCCCGCTGTCCGGGTCCGGCGGCCTGTCCCGCGCGGCTTCCTCCGGTCCTCCCCTAACCTCACTCACTGGTAAGTTTATTTTTTTAGAAACATGAAGCGATTTGATTTCATCAATTCATCATTTCATTTCAATCTCACTTAATGGAAACATTGCTTTCTTTTTTTCATAAACATTGCACTTGAGCCATGAAGAATGGAAGCATTGCTCTTCTTTTTCAGAAACATGAAGCGAAAGCAAAGAAGATTGCTTCTCCTTCCCCACTGATTTGTTGAATTGAATGTATTAAGAGACATTTTTACTTATGTTATTGTAAGTTTGATCGTTATATATCTTATTGTTGTCAAACTGCTATGCTATCATACCGGATTGTATTTTGAAATTTTTTCGCTAGGACTACCCTAGTTTCAATTCCTGGGTCCGCCATTGTCGCGGATCGTCCTCGGCCTTCCTCATCGCCGGCGCGCGCAATCTGCGGAAGGATCCTCTATTTTACCGGTCCTCAATCTACTAAAGCACGTAATACTAGATGGAAACACACGGAGTAATCAGCCGAACAACTGTTTGCGGAAGGAGATCGTGCACCCTTGGGGCTGCCGGACTTCAATCCGGCTCATTCAAACTTCTCACGCACAGGAGTGGTGAGATTTGTCCCACCTTGCCATACCATTATTGCCGTCACCAGCTTAATATACTGAGCTCTCTCTCCTCTTCGGAAATCCGAAATTTGCTTGCTGGTTCCATGCCTTGGTGAGTTGGGTGTGGGTTATGGGCCCTTCAGGCTCGCTGGCTTGGCTGGTTGAGCCCATCTTGGGTTCCGGCCAGTTGGGCTTCACCCCCTTGCAAAAGGCAACCTTTTCCCTTTGTCATGTTATTTTTTTTTCTAATTCTACCTCACCAATATTATTTTGCCATAAGAACTTCCTCAAGCACTTGTTTCACTTCGATGTGATGATAACTCAATGAAGACTCCGAATGGACTAACAGGCTATTAACTCGATAACAAAGTCAACTGATCACTCTCATGTCTCGTATGAGTAGCTAGAGTAGTACTCGTAGCACAACAGCTACTCAACCTACACTCTCGCGTCTTGTCGATCAGTGCACGTATAGACCGTTAGCGTAACATGAGGGTAGGGATATTTTAAACTTGAAAAAATGGGCAATGCATTAAGTCATGATATAGAGGTGTTATTTTTATTAGTTGAACAATCATAATTGCATAAAAAGAGAGAATTCTATTTAGGATATGAATGTCAGAGAATAATTTTAACACAACTGATTTAAAAGCTTCCTAAGTACCGTTTCCAATCTTTATTAAGTGCTTTGCAAACCATGTGTCGAACTACGATCACATATTTTCTATCAATCTAATCCGATGAACACTTTCCCATATGTAAGACCTTAACAAAGTAGCATCGGTGATATGAGCTCACGTAAGAACATGTTAATTGCATTCATTATATGCCTGCATTTATTTAATTGTATTTGAACCTTACTCGATTTTGTTTGAATTCAACATTATTTGAATTGAATTTAGATTTGTAATTGACAAGAAAAGAAAAGATACAGACTCCAGTATTGTACATTCCACTTGACATGCACTGTTATTTATGAACAAATATTATATGTGGTATTTTTCATAATTTCAAACACAGAATATACGCCACTTGTAAGCCTTCTACCTGTCTCGTATTAGTTCTTTTAATTATGGAGTTGTGTACTCCCTCCGTTCCAAAATGTCGGTCGTTTTGACTTTTCTATATTCATATATTTTGCTATGTACCTAGTCATATGTTATATCTAGATGCATAACAAAATACTATGAATCTTGGAGAATCAAAACGACTTAAATTTTGGAACGGAGGGAGTACCCAGCAATCTTTCGTGATTGATGTGAAATACCCTGCTCGTCCTCCGTGGTGCGTAACCTATCTGAATCATAGATATCTGTTTCCAGTTCGCTATTGGTGTCCTCTCTATGCAATTATTGATCAATAAACACTGATGAAAACTCGTGAATTTTGGGGACATCATCTTGCGACTCCAATGCATATCCGGTCAAATATAACCCGATCCACCGTGTCACGAACCAAATGGTAAATAACACAAGAGATTGTTCTATACAACGCAAAAAAGAAATGTTCCATACATACAGGCAAACTGTTAGTTTAGTTTGCCACCGCTGTTATATCCAAAACCATCTGCACTAATAATGCTAACAAGTGATCCTCTCCAAGATTTTGGAGTGCGACTGCCCTTCAACTCTCCAGTTGCTGAACACGGAACTCATAATCGCATCAGGTAACACGTACACCACAAACAGCAAGGGAAAGCCCACTTTTGACTCCTGGGAACACCCTTCTTAGAAGTACCTGGCCAAGAAGTACAGCCAAGACAGGCATGATATTAGAAATAATTAAAGTTGGATAACTAAAGCCAACTGAAAAATAAAATAAAAAATATGATCACATGAAAAGGATAGATCAATTTCATCTGACGTACAAGGGTCTATGTTGTCTACCTCAGAAAAAAATTACATGGCTAATTTTCAGATAGAGGTAAAGATCTCAGGTGACAATCCATCAACCATGCGGATATAAAGACATATTGAGAAGCTAGCAACTGTCTGTATATTGATCAAATGATCCGACGCAACCCATTAGCATCCAAGACAAAATTATAATATTTAACTATACTACTATCTTTGTAGAGGAGCATGAGAGCATGTGCTTAAGATTGCCAACACAATTTATTTCTATCCAGGTCATGTGCACCAGCTGCTCAGATAGCTTGTCACTTGTGTTGTAAAAAAGATTGTACAGAACATGACTTGATCCAGTATTTTCCCTTGCAATTAAAATGGCTAAAGCAATCTCAAGCTCAATCTACTATGCAATCTAACAACCAATCAATTTGAACAAGTGAATCAAGAATTGCTCACCTGCGTTGCCGCTGCTCCTACCTGAATCTGCTGTCGGCTGCTCGGCGCGGGTTGGGGGAGGGGAGCCGCGGCGGCGTGGGTAGGGGTGGGGACAACGGCGGAGCTGGGAGTGCCGGAGTCGACGGAGGGCGGTGAGAGCAGAGGAGAAGGCGGATGCGCGCTCCGCCGCGGCAGGCGACGGCGAGGGCAGGGGAGGCCGCCGTGGCAGGCGACGGTGAGGGCAGGGGAGGCCGCCGTGGCAGGCGACGGTGAGGGTAGAGCGAGGGGATGACGGTGTGCGAGAGGGCGAGGGCACGGGCGGACGGCAGCGGCGTGCGATGCGCAGGACAAGGGCGCGGGCGGGTGGTTTTTTTTAATGCGCAATGACCATACTGCCCTTTGACGAATTAAATCAACCAAAATAGTTATTTTGGATAGGCATTGGAAGGCGTTGGGAGGCGTTGCAAAGTATTTTCAAGCATTGTAAAAGGTCACTAAATTTTAATGTTTACCTTTCCCATGTTTCTTTCGGACAATGCTTGAAAATACTTGTTAATACTTTCTAATACCTCTCAACGCCTACACAAAATAATTTTTTTATTGATTTTATTGTTCCAAGGGTATTATAGTCATTGCCCTACCATCTGTCGCGAGCAGAGCACCGTGGCCCTCTTCTTCGCACGCCGCCGCTGTCGTGCCCTCGTCCTCGCCTGGCTCCTGCCGGCCGCCTCCCTCCGCGCTCCCGACGGCCTCCTCCACATCACGTAGGGTTTTCAATTTCGTTTTTGCAAAAATTTCGTCCATCACCAAAATTACCGAAATTCATGAAATTTCGCCGAAATTATTTTTGAGACTAGCACATAAAGTATGTTTTTTCTAAAAAAATTTAGATCTAAATAACTATTAGTGTGATTTAGGAATACACATTATGGAATAGAAAAATATGCAATATGAACAATAGAAAACATGAGTCTAAAGTTATATAGCACATGTATTAGTGTATTACAAAATTTCGGATTTTTCTTTCGGCCACCACCGAAATTACCGAAATTCGCGAAATTTCGCCGAAATTTGAACCTGACGCGCTCGCCCTCTCACCCGGCGCCGCCTCCGCCATGCTGTGCCCTCGCTCGCGTCGGCGCCCTTGCCCTCGCTCGCCGAGCCCTTGCCCTCCTCCGTGCCGGTTACCCCGCCCATCTGCCCGCCGCCGGCCGCCTGTGCTCGTCGCCCCAGGGCTCGTCACCCGCCTCTCCGGGCAGGTCGGCCCACCTGCCGCACAGTGCGCAGGCCGCAGGGGCGCCCCCGCGCTGCGCAGGCCGCCCAGGGGGCAGGGGCGCACGCCCAACAAGCAACGAGCAAGAGCCAAGAAGCAGCCATCCAGCCTGCCAGTGAACCAAGGTGAGCAGGAGATTAAAAAATTTATTCATATTCCATGAAACTATGTCATTGCAATTTGTGATTACTTATAGATTTGTGAAAAACTTAGCAGCAATTTAGACATGTAGTTAATTTTTTTTTTCTGATGATACATGAATACTTGTAGATGTATTATTGTGCACTAGTGAGAAGAAGTACCTGATAGGGACTAGAGAAATACACAGCTGTCTACTCCTATTCGAAAACTAGAGACGAGATTGTGAAGGCTGGTATTTTAATTAGTTTGGCTTGATCGTTGCGGCTGATCCAACTTGGATAACTTGTTCTGTTTGGTTTCCTAGAGTAGTAGTAGCCAGAGGCATTTTTATGAAAAGAAAACAAGAGGAATGAATAATATATAGAATAAGAGTTGCTGTTCTTCCTCATTTTCAAGTTTATTATCGTTTTAGAATTTAGTTAGGCTTCTCGACTTGTATGTGCGGCCGGGATGGAAATACACATGCACGCATCAATCTTAGCTTCTTATTTCTCACATGTGCTGGAAGCTTCCTTGATCATCAGGCCCACACTACCGGACTGCCCGGGTTTGCCGAGTGCCGATTACACTCGGCAAAGAGCCTTTTGCACTCGGCAAAGGGTTTGCCGAGTGCGGCACTCGGCAAACCGAACTCGGTAAAAAAAGTGACGGCAAAGGCATCTTTGCCGAGTTTTTTTTTTGGGCACTCGGCAAAGTCTTTGCCGAGTGTCAAAAAACACTCGGCAAACTTTTCGAGATCGGATCAGAAAAAGAGCATTTAAAAATAGCAAAATATTTTTTTACACGATAACCACACCATTCATCCAAGGTCATCAAGTCGCAAGTCTCGCTATTATTTCGCATTAAATCGCGCACTACGCGGTTATCGTGATTCGAACCTGTGACCTCTTGCTTCGCGCGTAGCCTCCTCTACCACTCCACCCCTGCATCACATGCGTTTAGATTCCGTTTAGATTCTCCACATATTATACTAATCCGAGATTAAATTGCTTGTTTGAGGTCCTAAACGAATTCAAATAAAAAAATTTGAACTACAAAGTTTCATAACTTTTCGCGATCTACAACTTTGATGTTGTAAGTTTTTTGATCCGAGGTCGTTTGCAAAATTTGAATTTCAAATTTGAGAAATTCAAACACATATTTGAAATCCTAAATGAATTCAAATAAAAAAGTCGAGATCTACAACTTTGATGTTGTGAGTTTCTTCATCTGATGTCATTTGAATCACTCCAAAAATTCTAATTCAAAATTCATCCGAGACGCTTTGCCGAGTGTATTTTTATGGCACTCAGCAAAGCCTCTCTTTACCAAGTGCCAAATAAATACACTCAGCAAAAAATTTATGCAAAAAAAAATTAAAAATACCAAATGGACTTGAAAATTTTCCAAAATTTCACGTTAAGCAATCTATGTTATCTATTGCCTATACAAAAAGTTTTGAACTCAACTAACAATTCGACCATCAATTTGACTCCAAATCTTATCATATCCTTCTCAACTCTATGATTTTTCTTAAGAGATGTATCGATTTGTAAGCACGTACATGACAAAAGTGTGCGAAATCTCCTCAACTTTTTCCCACAACCTACACATATGATATTATAACATCTTGCCAAATCTCATAATTTTCAGACTTTGTTTGCTATTTTTGAAATTTTTAGAAAATTCATAAAAGGGTTGTTTGCCGAGTTCCCACCCCTTGGTACTCAGCAAACACCTCTTTGCCGAGTGCCAACCCTAGACACTCGGCAAACAAAGTGTCTTTTTTAGCCGAGTGTTTTTTTATTGGCACTTGACAAATAGGTTGTTTGCCGAGTGCCCGAAATATTGTACTCGGCAAACTCCTTTACACTCAGCGAACTTCGGTTTTCTGGTAGTGACGATGCAGCGAGCCCGGATGGCCCGTGGTGCTTATCGCAATGTGCCGCTCCGCTTTGCACGCGGAACAGATAACGAGCCTGCAGATCCTTCTCAACAAACGGAAGGCGGCGCCGGATGGAAAACCTAGGGGAACGCGTCACCTGAGCCCTGCCTATATAAAGGCACGTACGCCACCAGAGCGGGGTTGGGGCCTTTCCTCCACGGGAGCAGCGGACGGCTGAAGGAGCCAGGGGCGAGGCGCGCCCCCAGCCCATCTCAGCTGGAGACGCCGACGCCGTGCACATCCTGCTCGCCTTGACGAGCGGAGAAGCCAGGAAGGCGGGCGTGCTCGTCCATCGCCGCCGAAGTCACACGCGGCGGCCGCACCAGAGTCAAGAGGTCGCACTGTTGGAGAAAGGCACATTAGTGCCGGTCACAGGACGGCTTAGTGCCGGTCCCTATGGCCGGCACTAAATGGCCGGCACTAACATGACAGACGTTAGTGCCGGCTACTCTGACCGGCACTAATGTGCATATGTTTGTGCCGGTCTGTAATACCAGCCGGCACTAACGTGCCCGACCCCGCCCGAGTCCTAACAGCAAGGTTAGTGCCGGCTGGTATAACTAGCCGGCACTAAATGTTTTTTCTTCTTTATGTTTCTTTTCTTTTTGTTTTTATACATATGGCTATGCGTATTTCTACCGTATGTGACTACATAGTCGTACTATTTGCATTGCACAATATTATTAGAACAGCATATTACACTAATATTATTTATATATATATATATATATATATATATATATATATATATATTTATATATATATATATATATATATATATATATATATATATATATATATATATATATATCATGTATGGAACACTTAGGAGTTCAAAAGTACATAAGATATTACAAATTATTAAGCACATCAACTATAGTAACGTATCAGCTTCCTCGTCATCGGATCTTCTTGGGCGACGCTTATACGGATATCGCCATGAAATTCGCCCTTAGGATTTATGACTTCATCAAGTAGAAATCCGCATATAGCTTCTTGAATTGCCCCGATCCGAGCGATTTCAATGAGTTCTTCTTTCATCCGTCAATGCTGTCACATTTTTCGATAAAAACATGAGAATAAAAAATAATGAATTAAAATAATGAGCAGATGTGATTGTGCTCACGTACATTGAATGCCTCCACTGTCATTTGCCCTTTTTCACTTGCAAAAGAGTTGATCCACTCGCATATGTAGTATCCACACAAGTTGTTTCCTTGTCCCTGTCTCCAACACTATGAACAAATGTGGGTTACGATATAGAATTTTTCTGATGTTTATTGCGAATGACATTAGTAGCGAGTAGCGAGAGTATATTCATACCGAAAAATCAGTCACCCAATGAAGAGGCTCGATTTCACCTATGGGCAAGCCTATGTGTTTGTGGAGGTAGCGACTCCATGCAGTATTTACCACCTCGATGATATCTTGGTACTTTGATTTATCTTGCCTTAACGAGTCGTACACCAAGACCTTGTGCTCCTCAATCCGAATACAAAGCAATATCCAATGAAAGCTGTGCATATACATACGCATAACCAATTAATGTTGATTATAATAGTTATTAAATAGTATTATTAATACGAAGGGATTGAAAAAAAGGCTAACAAAGAACGACTCACTGATGGTTGTATGGCAAGAGAATGAAGGGACACATGCTATTCTTACGCAACCCCCTGTATATAACATTGACTATTTCTCCAGGATTTAGCGCTACCGATTTCTCGTGTATAATATCGGGGTCGAAGAACCCGACGTTATGGAAGTTCTTCTTTCGGCAAATTTGAATTTTTGACCTACGGAACACAAGAAAAATGGGGATCAGTCAACACACAAGGCTAAAATAATGAAACGAGAGACAATACTTACATGCACCATACACTGACGAGAGACTTGTGAAGGGCATCTTGATGGTATAAATCGTAGAGTGATGCAAACTCGATATATACATCATCTGCCCCCCGCCAGAAATGCTCATCTTTAATCCGAGCTGGAGCTGGGAACATCTCTAATTTACTAGCTTTAGATTGCACGGCATACCATTTGTGTAACTCGGCCATTCTCGTTGGTAGGAATGGTAGCAACTCTGGCCATATCAAAGGTTCACCAAGTACAAACTTTTTCCTGCCGCGGGCATTTTGTAGGGCCTCCCCAAGCAATTGAGCCCTTGTTAGATCAGTTTGCAATATCATCCCAGCCATGGTCAACAGATCTCTTGATTCATCGGGACAGTCTTCATGCGGCACTATCAATGGAGGGATCGATTGTTTGGACTGCTCTCCGAGCTGGGGAACGGTCTTTGCATTAATCAGGCGATTCTTGGGGTTGCTGTAGCACTTTCTGATCTGCCGATCATAATCAGACTCTCTTTCTTTCTCCTTGGTGGGATCTTTAATGAAGTGTTTAACAAAGTGTGCCTTTGCAACTGGATCTATTTCTAGCTTCTTGTTCGCAGCCTCCCTCAGTAGCTTGCGCTTCAGCAAGAAGGTTTGAAACGATTCTTCTGCCTCTTCCTCTTCTGGAGCCTTCTTTTTCTTCTTTCTTTGCTGCTTTTGAGATGGCTGGACTGAAGGTACCGTGTATGCCTTCTGTCGCTGACTCTGATTCTGTTGTGCGGCTGGTGATGATGCCGGAATTGGCTCACTTTGTGCGGCTGGTGATGGCGGATCCATGCTGGGGTCCCGTGCAGGCGGTGGAGAAGGTGGGCCAACACTAGAATTCCTGTCAGCTAGCGTTGGTGATCTTTGCCTTGAGCACCGAGCGGAATCTGTGTCTGCTTGCACCAATCTTATGTCGCGCTTTGGCCACGCGATCCATGTGTGTACGGCATGTTGTAGTTTTGTTTCTTCATGACTTATAGGGATCGGGAGGTCCATGTCTTCCCAGCGTTCTTCAGTAATTCGGTCAACAAAGACTCTGGCGAATCCTTCAGGAATCGGCTGGCAATGTATTGTCCCGCCCTCTTCTTGGACTTCCGCATAACCCTCAGCACAAACTTTGAGCTTTTTCCCATAAAGAACCAGAAGCTCACATTGGGTCCTAACGGTGATTTCGTCAATGGGATCCCTCGGCCTATCGGCACCCAAATTAGGGTGCTCCGTGGAAGCAACACTGCTACGACGCTGAGAAGGGGGGCTGATCTCCACATTGGCAGTTGGTTGGTCCGAGCATTGTCCAACTGCTGCCTCAAGTGACATTATCCGGTTTTCTAGGTTACAGATCTTCTCTGCCACTACTGCCTTGCTTCTGCATCGGCTTCGGTAGGTTTCGAGATCTCCGGAAAAGCCATATTTCCATGGAACTACGCCCACGCCTCGGGTCCGTCCAGTGTGTTCCGCATTCCTAAGAGCGTAAGTCAGCTCGTCATTCTCTCTGTTGGGCTGGAAGGTTCCTTCTTCGGTACGCCTCATTGCGTCCTCGAGTCTTTGGGCAGCCTCTCTTAGTACGTCGCTAGTCACAAACATTCCAGTGTCGGGGTCTAGTGTGCCTCCATGAGCATAGAAATAATACCTTGCTCGTTTGGGCCAACTCAAGGTCTGCGGTACGATTCCTTTTACAATTAAATTATTTTCCATCTTTTCCCATTTCGGAATAGCAACCTTATAACCTCCAAGCCCAAGTCTATGGAAGTTTTTCTTTTTACTAGCATTCATTTTGCCTTGAATCGAGGCTGCCATGCTGTCAGCACTATGTTTGTAATTCACGAATTCATTCCACCACTCTCGTTGCTTCTTCCAGACTTTATCAAAATCTAGTGTGAGGCCCTTGTTGAAAAAGTTTGCCACCAATTTTTTCTTGAACGAGCCGAACTGAGTTGCCATCTTCTTAAATGCCCATCCCTTTACTTTGTCAGCTTTGCCTGGGGGAAATTTGAAGTGCAACGACACCTCTTTCCATAACAATTCTTTCTCTGAATCTGGCACGATATCTTCAGGTCGATCAGAGACTTTATTTCTCTTCCAAAGCTTGTATTTTATGGGGACGGATTCCCTAACAAGATATCCCAATTGATTTACAAATGTCGTCTTAATTTGACCAGGGGCTAGTGGCTCGCCGGTTGCTTCGTTGATCTCCGTGACCCTGGTCATCCTTGGGAACAGGTTGGCTACCGGGACCCTTTCCAAATACTACCTTCACATCCTTGATCATCGAGAACACACGCTTTCCATTACGGAATAGAGGCTTAGGACGAGTTTCAGGCTCTCCTTTGAAATGCTTCCCTTCGGTTCTTAGGGGGTGATCGGTAGGAAGAAATCGACGATGGCCCATGTATACGCACTTCTTACAGTGTTTCAAATAAATGCTATCGGTCTCATCATAACAGTGGTTGCAGGCCATGTATCCCATGTTCGACTGTCCTGAAAGTTTTGCAAGTGCAGGCCAATCATTGATGCATACAAAAAGCAAAGCTCGGAGGTTGAAGGACTCCTGTTTATACTCATCCCACACACGTACACCTTCTTCTTTCCAGAGTAGTAAGAGATCATCCATCAAGGGTTGCAGGAACACATCAATGTCGTTGCCAGGTTCTTTTGGCCCTTCTATAAGCACCGGCATCATGATGAACTTACGCTTCAGGCACAACCAAGGAGGAAGGTTGAACATACATAGCGTCATGGGCCATGTACTATGAGCGCTGCCAAACTCACCATATGGATTCATTCCATCCGCACTTAGAGCAAATCTTATATTCCTTGGGTCATTGTCAAATTGAGGATACTCTCGGTTAAGGTTTTTCCACTGGGACCCATCTGCTGGGTGTCTGATCATGTGATCCTCCTTACGGTCTTCTTTGTGCCACCGCATCAACTTGGCGTTATCCTTGTTTTTGAAAAAACGCTTCAGACGTGGTATTATAGGGAAGTACCACACCAATTTTGTGGGAACTCTCTTTTTTACCGGCTGCCCATCAACATCACCTGGATCATCTCACCTGATCTTATACCGCAATGCGCTGCAAACAGGACAAGCTTCCAAGTTCTCGTATTCGCCGCGATACAGGATGCAGTCGTTAGGACATGCGTGAATCTTCTGCACGTCCAATCCAAGAGGGCAAACCATCTTTTTAGCTTCGTATGTTGTTGACGGCAGTTCATTACCCTCAGGAAGTATGTTCTTTACAATCTTTAATAGCTCACCAAATCTCTTATCGGTTACACCATTAGTTGCCTTCCATTTCAGCATCTCCAGCGTGGTACCGAACTTCTTTTGCTCCGGTTTGCAATTAGGGAACAACGGCCTTTTGTGATCCTCCAACATCTTCTCGAACTTTAATGCCTCCTTCACAGTCTCACTGTCTTTCTGTGCATCAAGCAACGCCTGACCTAGCTCGTCAGGTGGATCCTCTTGTGCAACATTTGCTTCACCCTCGTCCATTGGTTCATCTTGAAAGCCACCTGCTTCATGAACCCATGCCCAATCTGGAAGATTGTTATCACCATCGTCATCTTCTTCATTATCTTCCATCATAACTCTAACTTCGCCGTGCTTAGTCCAAAGGCTATAGTTACTCATGAAACCATTTAAGGCCAGGTGATTCCATAGAGTATCTCTTTTTCGGAATTCCTTTTTATTTTCGCAAACACTGCATGGACAACACATTAAACTCTTTGGCAACCTATTTGCCATTGCCGCTTTGAGAAAAGAATCTAAACCCTGAATCCACGCCGAGGTGCTCCGACTTCCGTGCATCCATTGTCGGTCCATCTGTACAAATTAAAAAAAAATCATGCTCATTATCCCTAAAAACAGGTTGCTATGAAGTAATTCAAAAAAAATGTAAATGTGTCATAGACCACCTATCTAGTAAATTTAAACTAAATAGCAAAATAAATTGGCACAATAACATATACACATGTCACCATAAAATAATTCAAAAAAACTCATTCTAAATGTGTGATAGTCAAACTATATAGTAATCATTCTCTAAAAAGCAACAAATCAATTCTACCTTGCTCAAATTAATGAACAAATTAATAAATCATGCTCATTTTTCCTCATCCTTAAAATCCTTAAAATTTTGCATAATAACATATACACATGTCCCCGTGAAATAATTCAAAAAAATTACTCTAAATGTGTCATAGTCAAACTATCTAGAAAACCTTCTCTAAAAAGTAACAAATCGATTCTATTTTACTCAAATTAATGAATAAATTGGAAAATTATGCTCATTTTTCCTCAACCTTAAAATCACTATTTTCTTTATCTAGAAAGCATGAAACAAAAAATAAACACCGTCAAAGAAGAGTGGAAGAAGCTACTAACCTTTGGTGCACTTGGATGGGTGAAATCCTCACAAATTTGGGGGAAAATGGGCAGCACCTCCCCTCTAACACGCCATGAGAGAGAGGAGGAGCTCGGCCAAATGAAATGGTCGGGCTGGGGAAGAAGGAGTGCCTGGCTTATACGGGGCAAGTTAGTGCCGGCTAGTGGATTTAGCCGGCACTAAGTGTGGACGTTTAGTGCCGGCTAGATCTACCAGCCGGCACTAACATGCAATTGACCAAGTTAGTGCCGGCTAGAATCCCCAGCCGGCACTAACGTGTCTTTTGACCATTGTGGCAGACGGGCTGACCGTTGGGGGATGGCACGTTAGTGCCGGCTGGAGTTTCTAGCCGGCACTAACGTACCCGCTTTCTACGGTTCATGCACGTTAGTACCGGCTCCAATTTGACCGGCACTAACGTGCTGGTACCAATGTACCATACTCCAACAGTGTCGGCGGCCGTCGTCGAGCTTGCCGTCCGTCATCAGATCGCCAGCCGCCATCAAGCTCGCCGTCTCGGACCGCCGGCGACTTCATGAGATTCTTATTGTCGTTTAGGTGATCTCCCTTTTCACCAGGAGAGACGTGCTCATCCTCTCCGTATCCATCGTCGTCCAAGCCGCCACCAGCGCCCAAAACGAAGTTCTCATGGAGGAGCGGGAGTCCGAACATTAGGACCCCATCGATCTGCTCGTCATCGACGGCTAGGCAGCTGGGCGGAGTAGCGCCGCCTTGCCTCTTGTCATCCACGTCTACCTCGGCTCGTTGAACACGAGATGAGATTGCTGTGGATCAAGACCTTGTTTGGTTTGGTATTCTAGGATCCTAGAATACAGTTTGACCACCCATTAAAGTGTCAAACAAAGTCAGTTTACAAAACCAACTCCAGAACTCCTGCTAGGAACCCTAAAAAATCTAATGAGGCTTTTGAGGCCTTTGACCGCGACGACTAGAGAGAGGGGGAGTGAATGGGAGCCCTTAAAAAATTCTCATCGAACAAGGCCTATGTCCCAATTTCAATCTGTCACATTTCTCATCTAACCGCTAAAGGTGATACAAGCCAACTCGTGACGAGCTCACCCTACGAACGGTTAGGTATACAAGCCAAGTCGTGACGAGCTCACCCTACGAACAGTTAGGTAAAGCTCAACGCAAAACGGACATCAAAGATTAGCCGAAATGCCAAAAACCTGATACTAACGGAAGCCAAACTTAGCTAAAAAGCCAATTAAGAGTCTCACCAAAAAGATTAGAAAGAAGCACTATAAACGAGTTCTCTAAATTTAGCATACGAAGATTAGCAAGAAGTAGCAAGAACAAGACTAGGCTCAAGTTAAGTTCAACATTCGATAGATCACATACAACAGCTCAAAATTAATTAGAGAACAAGCTAAACCACGGTTCAATTTACAGGCCAATGCAAGCTAGCAATGATTGCATAATCATTGAACATGTAGCATGAAGGGGACATCAAAATTAATTCACCTTGGTTGCTGTCGTTGAGATGCCGAGCATGCACAGTGCTGCTTGGTCTGCTTTTTGAAAGCTGGTAGTATCTGTTTATACATGCATTTACACCCACTCTACACACGCACACCTCACTCACACCACACATGTACAAATAAACTACACTCAGATCTTTGGACAGCGTCCTTCTCGAGATCACCGGAATCCTTCGTAGGTGACGGATACGTCACGATCCCATTGTAGTTTTACGCGTGAGAGCGAGATCACCGGAATCCTTCGTAGGTGACGGAGACGTCACGATCCCATTGTAGTTTTACGCGTGAGAGGTAATACTTGGAAGCATCCAAGTGGAGACTGAACACTGGGAAAAATCTCTGGTGAAACATCTGGTCTGATCCCAGGAATCGAACGCAGGTGGGCTAGGCGAACACCCTCGCCAGCAGCCACCCGAGCTAAGCTCGGTCTTCATGCTTGGTCTGCTTTGTGAGCCCCTTTGGCGCCCGACGTGGCCTGGACCTGACGTGCGCTCCCTGGGGCGTGGAACCGGCCTGCTGGCCTGACTGCCTTGCCGCGGTTTTTTTATTTTTTTATTTTTTTATTTTTATTTTTATTTTTATTTTTTATAAAAATATATTTTCGATTTGGAAATTTACAGAAATATACCCCGGCCGCCCCGCTGCTGGGCGGCCGGGACCTGGCCGCCCGGTAGCGGAGCGGCAGGGGCATTTCTGAAAAAAATTTCGCAGAGCAAATTGCGCCCAGGTCCCTGGGGGCCGGGCGGCCGGCCCCCCCGGCGGCCGGACGTAATTTTTGCAATTTAGTCTTTTTTGTGAAAGAATTTCACATATGTGCCCTTTTTGTAACTTTTTGCAGAAAAAGACCCTTGGGGTCGGCGCCGTAATATGTGGCACCGAGATAACACGTCTTGGCGCCACAGATCACGGCGCCGAGGTGCCACGCACGCACAAGCAATCTAGTGAATCTTCGAACTTTCCTTTAATAATTTCGGACCTTTTCAGGAGACTAGAATACTGTGAACCACACATCAAATATAACGGTAAGAATTAGAACTAAAAACTGCATTACACAATGTAGACCATAGGAATTACATCATAATAGAACGTTAATGAAACACACATCAGACATGCAGTGGCATGACAGAACCCGTTGCAACTACGGTAAACTGATTCTGAACTAAGCTAACATGCCTTAGGTAATTTAAAAAACACAACAAACACAACGATGCAGCATGTCACTAGCACTAGGTAGTCCTAGTAGCCGTGCCCCCACGTAGCAAACTGCGTTGAGCCTTCTCCGCAGTATCCACCCATTGCAGGTAGTGCAGGCGGTGGTGCCGGAGGGGCAGGGCCCTTCTTCTTGTGACAAGGGCAGTTGCAGTAAGGAATAGTGCATGGTTCATCCTGTGAAGCGGCAGCATTGCTTGTATCATCATCTTCGTCGTCTTTGTTACCCTCGCTCACTTCCTCGTAATGGTTCACCTTGCATTCCAGATCAAAGATCTTTATCTGGAGGTACTCGATGAACTCCTGAACTGAATCAATTGGTGCAGAATCGACCCACCTGGTAAAACCACAGTTTTCTGGAGCATCTGAATACTGTAAAATAAATTTCATGTAAGGTGTCTCAATGAAGATAAAGAAATAAAACAACCGAGTATTACCCATGCGTGTGGGCATTTGAAGAAACACCGACCGCCATCCATCCCGTCGGTGCACATCTGCACTAAGCAGCCCTCACCATGTCTGCATTTTGGCCACGGTTCTCTACGGTTATCGTATTGTCGAAGAGGAGTTTCATTGGTAAATTCACTCTTGTGCTGTGGCGGAAACTCAAACACTAGTTCCGGAAAGGAATCAGGTCCAAGAGGCCCCTCCCATATTATGGGGTCTCCCTTTCTTCCCCATTTTTCTTTCCCAAAACCGTAGTAATTCTTCCCGCTAGACCCACCTCCAGACATTGGGTATACAATGAGCTTTGGTGTTTGAGTGCTGCTGGGAGTTCATAAACTATGGAGTATTTATAGGCGCACAAAGGTCTGATACCCGGAGTGTGGAGGGTAAATGCACCTGAAAAGCCTATATGACAACACAGTGAAGAGGCTAGCTGACCGAACACTGAAAATGTTAGATTCAATTCTCGAACTGACTACTCGATGCATCTCTGTGCATGCAGAGCATCTAAGTGCATGCAGACTCACAGCATTGCATCGCTGCCGCTCGGTCGATCGTGCCTAGATGCCGCCTTCCCCACTACACGCCACAGACCTTCGCTGTAGAATGACAGTTCCGTCGTCCTCGCCCGAGAGACTGCTTTGAAGGTGAGCTGGTGTGGTTGCCGTGTTGTCACATCTTTTTGAAATGGTGAAAGGGCACTGCTATTGGGCTGTCGTCTTTTGTCACGTTTGTCTGGGCAAACAATGCGACATATGGGAAACCCGTGATCGCCGTGCTGAGCAGTGGCAACCTATGATCTCGTACTCGCAGTTAGATACACTATGGTCCCTATTTTGAGGTATACGAGCGTATCACGAAGTTTACTCTGTATGCGGTAGTCGTCATCATCGTCGGTAGGATCTCGGCCGCTAACTCCTCCCGCACCTAACTTGTCCTTCATTAAATCACGGAAAAAATTCGCAAGAACTTCCCTTATTTCACGAGCATTATGGAACCCACAAACATAACAAGTTCACATCAATAATATCTATAGAAACAAATGACAAGTAAACTACCACAATCATAAACAACCATAATCCGAACAGTCGAAACAGTTTATAATAACAATAGAGAAACAAGTGCCAACAACTAACCACCCCTACCATTCCGACCTCTCTTACGTTGTGCGTATACGTGATCTGTATGATAGCTATGATGTTCCGGTGGCCTCACATCTCTGGCAGGACGGCGTAACAGAGCCACAGGTGTATGCAAGCTGGGATCATCGTCCTGGGCAGGCGTAGCAAACAACTGTGAAAAGTCGTCCAAGGAGGCCGCGTCGTTGTCTTCAGACCACCCTACAGATCACAAAAAAAAATTAAGCAACATTCAATAGGTGAATGCAATTCCGTACAAATTATTGTACGTACCCTGTGTTGGAGGTGGTGGTGGTGGTGGATAGGAAGAAGCACCTTCATATCTTCCTAGTGGCGGCATAGGGTGATACGAAGACGGCCCCGCTCCGGTGAACTGTTTTGATCCTAAGTATAAATAATAACGTATGAGCCTTTGACCATAAAACATAAGCAAAATAAAATTATGCACCACATATTTACCTAAAATCCCTCTAGCATGTGGCATAGAGGTAAACTGGGTTCCTTGAAATGGAGCCCCTTGCGAGGCACCCGTACCCTGTGTGGAGTTGTATTTAAATACTACATATAAATATACGGATCGGTAAATATCACACCATACCTTCGTACTGTCGGTGGTATAAGGGAGGCTGCTGTCATGCGGGACCACAAGGAACCGACGTCGACGCTTGTGACGATCCGTAGGAATCCTCGTACTCCGTCCGCGTACCAAAGGCCTGAAGGATGCCTCGGGCTCTATCACGTTGAGTGGTCCAGGCCTCGAGTTGTGTCGGCACGCTCATCGTAGACCCGCCATGAATCCTCATTACATTCAGTGAGCAATCTAATTCAAACAATCTATAGGCCTCGAACTGCAACCAAAAAAACTTAGTATACAAATCTTAAAAGATCAAAATTGCCGTCAACATTTACTCACCGCCCCAGCTAATGCCTCATCCCTGTGTCTTGCATAGCGATCCTGCGAAGTCGCAACATGCGTCTGTGGATGCATGTCAACATACGTCAAACGGCAACGAGTCTTCAGTTCGTACCAGGTCAGGTATGCCCGAAACGAAGGCTCGGTGTGTGGACCTGTATCCTCAGCCAACTACTCGCCTGCATCATCCCACGCAGCCACCCATGGTTGTAATCTAGTGACCCACATTGTCGAGAAAGGATGTCCAGCCCTTGATAAACTGCATGTTAAATAGAAATTAGTTTCATGTTATTAGTACATGGGTGCTCATACATTTTTGTTACCTATGATCGTGGCGCTGAACACGATCCAACGCTGAAGACACAGGAAAAGACTGGCGTCGACCGAACTGCCTCATGACTCTATCCGGGCAGTGAGCCTCAACTGCAACGTCGTACACCAAAGCTGCAGTAGTCATCCATAGGCCCTGGTCCTGTGTGCACACCAAAGATATCTCAAGTGGTGCACATGTGGCTATAGCCGAAGGACTGTATGGCTCCCACACAATGTCTTCTGGGGTCAATCGATCAAATTCGGCAACAAACTCAGGATAAGGCCGCCGGGTCTGTACATGTGCCCATGTTTTCTGCAAAAATAAAAATTATGTGTCCATAAGAAAGGTATTGAGGGAAGAATGTATGACCATAGTATGCATAGAATATAAATTTTTATTGGGTCCATACCTATCGAGAGTACCAGAGAGTCCCCATGGTGGGTCTGTCGTCCTCCGTGTCACCGTACATATCCGGTGTGTACGGTGACTGGTCAATCATGGGACGACCGATAGCAATCCTCTCGTAAGACCAAAGCTGTAGCAGAATTGGGCACCCCGTTAGGACAGCATTCCTATCATTCTGCTGTGATGCCTTGCAGAGTCCACGATATGTGCATGCAAGAACCGCTGAACCCCAACTATATAAGGGTATGGCATCCTCATCTGCATCGGCGATCTCCTGTGCGTAGGGCAGAAGCACCCTATCCACACAGTGGTCGTGTGTGTTGTTGAACATGATGTACCCAAACAATCACAGCAGGTATGCCTCGAGTGATCTAGTCACGCTGTACTCATCAGCATCGGCTGCCAACAGATCCGGCGGCAATGAAGTACAAACATTGAGAATAAGAAACACATGAGTTATTTCAAAGCCATAAAATACATCAACACATCGTTTTGTACGAAATTGTACCTGAAACTGTAGGAGCCATGACTTGGAAGGGCCTTTCGACTGTGGGTGCTCATTGAAATCTTCAGGATCAATCGTGGTGGCAACACCTGCAAAACGTTCCTCAAGATCCTCCAGCCACGTAGAAGGTACCACACGGGGCCCGACAGCGTGTCCGGTGATAGAAAGACCAAGCGGCATCGCAACGTCCTGCAGGATCGGTGCCATCTCCCCACAAGGGAGGTGGAACGTGTGTGTCTCAGGTCTCCATCTGTCAACGAGAGCTGAAAGTAGAGACCTGTCTAGCTTCACCAAAGCACTCTCAGCAAGACGAGCCATAGTGAGAAGACCTTCCTCGCTCAGCCTGCATCATACAGTGCACAAATGTTAATACATTATATAACGAAATATATAACGGATAAAACAGAAAATAGATGACATATCACCTGGGCACCCACCGTGGGTCTACAACAACCAACTCTGCAGGTGGACGTGGACGCAGCACGTTTAGTTCTTGGTGCTGAACCTTCGCAAGGAAGGACCGGTGACCCCGAGTCTATTGTTGGGTCCAGCAACGCAGGAGTAACCCCGGCCATACCTACCACGTAAGATCAAAACAATACAATACAATCACACACATCTAAATATTTCTAATAGTTCTTTATATTTCCTAAATAATTTCTAAGATTTTCTAACAATTTATAATAATTTCTAATAATTTCTAACATTTTATAAAATTTCTAATATTATCTTGCAATTTTTAAGATTAATTAATTAGACTGCTAATGTACTATATCAACGCTAATCACTACAAGTAACTACACCTAAATATACCACTAATCAGTTCTAATAATAATTAAACTGATTGCTAATCTACTGTTTCAACAAAATAGTTTCTACAATTTTCTAACATTTTCTACAATTTTCTAACATTCTCTACAATTTTCTAACATTTTCTATAATTTTCTACAATTTTCTAATATTATCTTGCAATTTTTTTTGATTTTCTAATACTTCTCTAACAATTTTCTAGTATTTTCTAATACTAAATTTAACACTAAATGTACTATATCAACGCTAATCACTATAAGTAACTGCACCTAAATGTACCACTAATCACTCCTAACAATAATTGAACTGATTGCTAATCTACTATTTCAAAAAAAATAATTACAACATAATCTATTTATAAAATGTAGAAAATTTTATTTACCTACAGTCGCCGGCTTGAATATCCAGCAGGGTTTCGCCGCTTTGCCTCTCCCTCACCCCCTCCTTTCCCTCCCTCCCTCTCTTTTCTTTTTTTTTCTGGATTTTTAGTGAGGCAAATGAGGGGGTGAGGGGCAGCCAACACCTTATATAGGATTGGTGGGGCCGGTAGCCCCGCAGGCGGGCGGTTAGGGCCTGCCGCCCTCTGCTGGGCGGCCTGGAGGGCTTAATCACTCCTAATAATAATTGAACTGATTGCTAATCTACTATTTCAAAAAAAAATTACAACATAATCTATTTATAAAATGTAGAAAATTTTAGTTACCTACAGTCGCCGGCTTGAAAATCCGGCAGGGCTTCGCCGCTTTGCCTCTCCCTCACCCCCTCCTTTCCCTCCCTCCCTCTCTTTTTTTTCTGGATTTTTAGTGAGGCAAATGAGGGGGTGAGGGGCAGCCAACACCTTATATAGGATTGGTGGGGCCGGTCGCCCCGCAGGCGGACGGCCAGGGCCCGCCGCCCTTTGTTGGGCGGCTTGGAGGGCTGGCCGCCCAGCGGGGCGGCCGGTCCTCCAAGGATCTCGACATAATTTTTTGTCGATTTTTTTTACAGATAAGCTCCTGCCGCCCGACTGTCGGGCGGCCAGGTCCCGGCCGCCCGGCAGCGGGGCGGCTGGAATATATTCATGTCAACTTCGAACACGAAAATATATTTTTGTAAAAAACAAAAAAAATAAAAAAAACCGCCTGCCTTGCCACCCCGCTTGTGCTGCCCTGCCGCCTGGGCCAAGCCTGCGCGCTGGGCCGAGCTGGGCCTGCCGCGGCTGCTGGCCGGCCTGGACACGAGCCGCCCCTCGCGTGGACAGCGAGCGAGAGCCTGGGCGCCGCCGCTCACCGGTGCTGCGCGGCTCGCCCCTCCGGCCGCTGCTCTGCCTGGCGACGAAAGCGTTCGCGTGCCACGCGCCGCCGCCGCCGCCGCTCACTGCCGTGCGGGCCGCTGCGTCCAGCACCCTCGCGACGAATCGATCTGCACGGGGAGAGAAAAACAGAGACCGAGCAAGACAAGAACCGAGAACGAAAATACAAGAAAACCTCCCGACCTTTGAAGCCAAATTACTCGTTCAACACACAACGATTCGCAGCAAGAACTGAGCCATAGACGAGCCTCCTCAAGGGCTAATAGATCCAGGAAGTAGATCTGAAAAAGCTCAAGAAAATCTTGCGAATTTTGAAGGAGCCCGAAACCCAAGCATGAAGAACAACTTGAGGAAGAAACACGAATTCGGCCTAATCCGTGAGAGTTTTGAAGGGAGACCACATCAAGATTGTTCACAAGAATCCTAGCAACAAAACCCCTCAAACAATTTCACAAATCCGAGCCGAAATCATGACGAGTGAAAATCCCTCCAAAAATCCCCCGAAAATCAAGAAAAAGAAAAACGCAGATTCAAAACGGGAAGGAACAAATCAAGCACTCAATTTTTCAATCCCGGAGGACACAAGGAGGTTTGGGCCTCCTTTCTCAATAAAATCTTAGAACAAACTTTAATTCGAAAATTACAAAAATTAGAGGAGCAAATGAATTAAGATTAAGAGTGACTCTTCCTCTAGTCATATCTATCTATATATAGTCTCTGACGAATGACTAAAATGCCCCTACACTTTTAATTACGATGCACACCCACGCAGAGGCAAAACGATCTAGATTTTTATAGAAGCCTCGGACGGACACGACACCTTCACGACTTCGCTTCGCCTCGACGCAAGATTCGTGATGGCACCACGTTCCCTCCGCCCGGACGTTGACCGTGCCAAGTCCGCCTCCGGTTTTGAGGCCCAAACCTGTCAAACATGTCTTTCCCAGTTTTGAGGCCAAACCGGTTAAACCCTCTCGCACGCTGCCGCACGACGTGACTGACTTCCTGGTTTTGAGGCCAAACGGTCAAACCGTCGATGTCGACGCGTGTCCGGTCTCCCGCCAAGTCTTGACGCCTTTGAGTCGTTCGCGCGCGCCAGCCGCACGGGCCGCCTACTTGACTCGCCATCGTCCTCGCCGACTTGGCCGACGCTGTCTTCATCACCACGTACTCTTGCTCTTCCATGCACCGTGTGGACCACCCATAACTCCGTCCGGCCTCCTCGGGTCCCTTGGTCCAGGCCTCCTCGGGTCCCTTGGTCCAGGCCTACTCGCATTCACTCTTCACCGTTTTGGTCTCTCGGCATGAACCTTTCGCTTCTCCGAGCCTACTCACGTCCATCCTTCACCACGGTCCTTCGGCATGAATCTTTCACCTGACCTTCACCTCACGCCGTCGACTGCCATGCCGCATCCTACATCTGCACATCACGAGCCAAGAGATACATCAAATTCACATGATGTTGTCAATCACTCATCATCAAAGAGTGACCACCATTGGTCATCAATAGAGGATGGTTACTGCAGCATCACTGTAGCCAATCATCGATTAATTATCGTCATTAGATTCGTCGCGAAAAGTTACACCCATTCGTGAAAAGGTTTTGCAAATAGACTTCATTTAGTTCTCCATGCATGCGAGATTCTTTTTTGAAAAACGTGCATTCTAGTCCCTAGCATGATCCAAACAAGACCCAAATCTATCTACTTCATGGATCAAGAATCCATCTACAAGAGGACGCAAGAAGAGTAGAGGCATAGAGGAGCAGCCGAGAGGCAAACCAAAGGGACACCAGGAGAGCCGGCGACGACGACCTTGACTGCGCCTTCATCTTCTTCGTCGAGCTCGCGAGTCTGCACCACGCCCGCGACGACCACGCCATTGACTTCGTCTTCCTCGTCGTCTACACCATGCCGGCGACAGCCCCGCCATCATCTTCACCTTCCTCGTCCACGCCGATTGCATGCACGTACATCCATGGGTATTTCGCCGGGTCGTCATCCATCCACGTCGCCGGAGTGCTGTACGAGCACGTTGATGGTGGAGACGCCAAGCAGATGATGAAGGTACGTCATAGAGTACAACGCCTACCCTAAATTGGACCCATAAATCATAGACACAACTAACGCCTGCCAACACCTGCTCATTGACACCTCCCAACGCCTACCATAAATTGGACCCATAAATCATAGACACATGAAATACCTCCAAACTCCTCTCCAAGCATTGTAAAAATCTTCTTTCTTTTAACTTATCAGCATCAGATAAATCAGAGAGTACAAATCACATTAAATTGTTTTTTCTAACTAAGGGTGCTTTGCTTTTAAAATACAAAAGAAAATATCCTTTCGTTTTGGACCGTTTCGCATTTCAAAACGAAAAATATAAGGCTGAGAAGATTAGTGGGGCTTATGGTTTTCTACTTGGTTAGATGGATTATCTGGATAATGTTGATGTTAATTTAATATACCATTTTATTACTTATAACATTGAACAATCATTAATTTTATTTCTTGAAGAAGATCAAGTTTTTAGCCATTTTAAATAGATAAGATGTTGAAGGAGATTTTTTTTTTCTGTTGCAACGCACGGATATTTTGCTAGTCTATAATGAAAACATTGGAAACTAGGAGGGAAGATCCAAGATTCGTATATGCAAACGAATCGAGAATCTCCTTTAAAAAAATCCAGAATCACACGGCCTACACATGTTCCAAAGACGCCGGCTCCTCGTCGTGATCATCCTCCCACACACCCCGACGGCCGTGGTGAACCAGACGGCGCCGGTGACCACAACGACGGCGAAGACGAGCGGGACGACGACATCAGGCCTGGCCCGGCCGAACATGCCGGCGGGCACGCAGATGACGTCCCACGGCCGTGACCGCGACCGCCGTCCACGTGGCCGCGTACGCGAGCAGCGCGCGGCGCGCGAGCGAGGAGGCCGGCGAGGGACGGGAACGGGAACGCCATGGCGGTGTGCCGGCTTGGTCGCCGGCTGCAGGCTGCGGCGAGGCTTCGCTGGAGGTTTATAGCGGGAGCTGGTGGATGATGCTGTGCTTTGGGTGAAGAGGATTTGGCGGGAGAGCAGGTGACCGGTGGCACTTGCGCAGTGCGTTCGAGTTGGCTGGTTGGTCGGAGAGCGGGCATTCTGTGGCCCAGCCCATTGCCAACGCAACAGCCCAGCCCGTTCCCGGCACAGCCCATCCTCCCGTTCCTCTTTTATCCGGGCCTGGGCCCATCTGCCGAGGGTATCACGATGCCCGAAATCCTGTAGATCTTCCACAAGATTTTTTCTTCTTCACCTTACAGTGTTTGAGATTCGTGCAAACTATCACACCCGTTAGATCTTCTCAACCCTATCCTTCTTCCTCCTTCCTTCTTCCTCACCGTCCGCCGCCGCCCCGCCTGTCTCGCGCTGCCGCCACCCCGCCTGCCGCGTGTGGCTGCCTGATGCATCTGCTGCTGCGCGCATGGCTGCTGAGCCCGGTCCGCGTGCCGCATGTTGCCGAGGCGCGCCTGCTGCGCCTGCTGCCGCTGCGCGCATGTTGTGCCTGCTGCTGCGCGCATGCTGCGGCACGCCTCGACTTGGTGTGCGGCTGCTGCTCCGCCGCGCCTGGCCGCCTGCGCGGGAGCGCCACCGCTGGCGCCGGAGAGGAAGGGGGCGACCGGCGATTTTTTCTCAAAAAATGTTGATGCAAATTGATAAATGTTGAATCTACTATATTTAAATGTTGAAATAGTTTGTAAAAGATGTTGAATCTAGTACTTCAAAATGTTTAAGTATTCTTCAGAAAATGTTGAATCTAATTTGGATCTAATGGGCTTTATAGATACATTGATTATTCATCTTCCAGAAGATATATAGGGATCCCCTCACGATGCCGCCGCCGCGGCTGGAGTCCTCCGTCCTCACCACCGCCTGCAGGTTCAGCAAGTCCATCACTCATATATCACGTCCTCCTCTCATTGCGCATAGATAGTGTGTGGAGTGTGTGAGTGTGGTGTGTGTGGGTGTATGTGTAAGTTCAGATGCTACAACTTGTATTTGAATAAGGCCCGTCAAAAAAAACTCTCCTCTCCTGCGATTCCACTACACGATGCAATCCTCCATCCAACAGCAAACGATGTTCCCCCATTTTTGTTAAATTTCTATTTGAAGGGACTAACTTGGCCGCAGGTACTCATGAACCATGTGCAGTTCTTAGGAGCCTTGGCGTGCTTGGGTCGTGCCCACCAGATGTTCGACACAATGCCTCAGAGGGGCCACCACCCGTGGGCTTGCCCCCGTGCTTCCACCAAGGTGTCATTCCACGTGGGCACATGTTTGGATTGCTGAGATTTTGCCATGCCAGTGCTTCGGAACGTTCCAGTGAGGTCCACGCCAGTGAAATCCTTAGAACTCTCAAGTCCATTGGTGGCAGCGACAACACTGATCTCAGCGATGCTCTCCGTCAGTTTGCAGAAAAGATGGACGAGGAAGTTGTCCTCAAGGTCCTCCAGAAGCAGCGGTCCAACTGGCAGGTCACGCTGGCGTTCTTCAACTGGGCGGCAGGGCTACCTGTACCTGGCTACGCCCATGGGTCGACGGCCTATACTGAGATGCTGGACATTCTCGGGCGGATGAAGAAGGTCAGGCTCATGAGGCAGCTGTTCGATGAGATCCCGGAGGTGCGGCGGGTGGTGGTGGTAACCAACAGGATGTTTGCCGTGCTGTTGAACCGGTATGCGGGTGCACACAAGGTGCAGGAGGCGATAGAGGTGTTCTACTTGAGGAAGGACTACGAGTTTGAGCTCGACTTGGTTGGCTTCCAGATCCTTTTGATGTCGCTGTGTCGGTACAAGCATGTTGAGGAGGCGGAGGCGCTGTTCCGCGAGAAGAAAGGTGAGTTCCCGCATGTTATAAAGAGCTGGAATATCATACTGAACGGTTGGTGTGTGAAGGGAAGCTTTAGAGACGCTAAAAGGATTTGGAACGATATCAGGATTTGGAACGCTCCAAGGTTGAAAGGGACCTGTTCACCTATGGTACATTCATAAAAGCACTGACCAAAGGTGGCAGAATTGGTGCCGCAGTGAAGCTGTTCAATAAAATGTGGGAGAAAGGCATTAATCCTGATGTGGCGATCTGCAATTGTATCATTGACCAGTTGTGCTTCAAGAAAAGGATTCCAGAAGCACTTGAGATTTTTGGAGAGATGAATGACCGACGTTGTCTGGCAGATGTGGCTACATACAATACTTTAATAAAATACTTGTGTAAGATAAACCGGATGGAGAAAGTTTATGAGCTTTTGGATGAAATGGAAGCAAAGGGCTGCCCTCCAAATACTACGACCTATTCTTACATTCTGAAGACAACTGAAAAACCCAAAGATGTCATAGCTTTGATGTAGGGGATGGAGCAAAGTGGTTGTAAATTGGATGCTGATACATATAACTTAATATTGAACCTTTATATCAATTGGAAATATGAGAATGGAGTGCAGCAAGTATGGGATGAGATGGAAAGGAGTGGATCTGGTCCAGATCAACGATCATTTACTATTATGGTTCATAGCCTTCATTCCCAAGGAAAGCTTGATGAGGCTCTGCAATATTACTCAACAATGAAATCAAGAGGGATGATTCCAGAACCAAGGACCAAGATACTGGTGAAAGCTATATATATGAAGAAAGATGGGGTTGCCACAGAAGATCGGTCTGCAAATATGACAGGGAAGGATCTAAAACTGGATCCACGATCAAGACTATTCCATGTTCATAAATAGTTTGCTGTCAGATCTTGCTTCTATTACCTGAATAGAGGATTGCTGGGCACATATTTTAGGTTGGAAAAATCTCTTCAAATCAGTTTCCAGATCACAAGGGCAACATCTTGGGCTACAATAAATCATCAGCAATGTGTGTTGGCATTATGGTATCCCAGAAAGTTTTGCTCAGACTTTCAATGCCAGGTTATGTTTTTTATGTCTGATATGGATCAATTGCAAGTACTGTATTTCGTGCTCGTATTACATAGGATATGTGAAATGTGTACAGATGTTTGTTTATTCATATGTTATGCGTTGCTGTGTCTACTTTCTAGTTGTTGCCAACATATGCAACAGCAGGTAGCTTCAACCGCTCAGAAGCCCAAATGAAGGATGGCCCAGGAACTTGCACCTCCGTTTTCTTTTGTTAAATTCATAGATCATACAGTGCCTGGCTATGCAGGAACACATATCTAGTACATAAAGAGTTCTGTTCGGCCATTTCCACAATGCTAATCCTGAATTGTTCTCAGGTAAGCTATTGTTTGTTGCTAATTTGCTTCCTCAGCCTCTGAACTACTCCCTGCCACTTCTCTTGGCTGTTTGTTCACTGTCCTTTGTCTGCATTTTTTTTTGATATAGTCAGCTATTCTTATTTGAAAAGTACTTGATTAAAGATAATAATTCTGTTTGCACCCTTTAAAGAATTGTGTTGATGAGAAGGAATGATGGGTTTCTTTTTTTCTAAGAGTGGATCCTGATACAGGATGCAGCCATTGAGATGCATGCTATTAGAGATTCGTATCTAAAGTTTGCCAGATCTCTTTTTGGTGGAGAATGGAGTAATAGCACGAAACCACAATGATTTTCCACAACAGTGAATACATTGGACTGAAAATGGGCAAGATGCCTGCAGGTGATTAGCTTACCTGAAATAACTGAAGATGTACATGACGCTTCAGCTTTATAATTCTTCCCTGCATTTATTTACATCAGATATATGGAAGTATTCAATAAACTTAAAAAATGTGTCAAAATGGATTAGATCCAGAGGTTTACCTGTTGTCTGTATGACAAATTTTTGTAGAGAATTCAGCAACATATATGAGTCAAAATACAACCAATGCTCTGCAAATTCCAGATAGCATGACTAGAATAAAAACGCCTCCATTGGTTATGTTTTTTTTTTCTTGAACACGCGTCCATTGGTTATGTAGCTCCTCCTTGGTTGCAACAGACAGACGAGCACGCGCCGCACACGAGCTCGCCGCGCCCTGGGACACGACCACACCGGCATCCAACCTGCTGCGCCGTTCTTCCTGCCGCTGGACCCGAACACAAGCCCGAACTCGTGCACCAGCGAATCCCCTAGCTACTGACTCGATCGAACCCTAAACCTAAACAGACTCGAACGCGAACGCCTCCCCACGCACACACACGCGGCGTTCTCGACACAGACACGACACGCACGCCACACGCGCGACACGGACACGCCACAGCCACACCATGGCGTGGTTTATTCCAACACAGGCAGCAAGTCCAGCAGCTAGCGCCGACGACGCTGGCCGAGAGCGGTCGATCGAGGCGTCGTAGAGGTTTGCCTATAATGCCTGCTCTCCCCATCGATCTTGCTCAAATCTTCCTACTCTGCACCTCCCAAATCCATGCTCGCCGCCACTTACTTCCGCCGGCGGCCGCCCCGTCTGCTGCTGGAGGCGTGCGTGCTTGCTCCACCGAGCGGCTGCATGGCCTAGGTAGCAGCTCAAGCTTCGGCGGCGGCTGTGCCCGGCCGGCCGCTTCATCCAACGACTTGATTGCACAGGCCCAGATTGTACCCTCCTCTAGACTTGAGTTTGACCCAAAACTCTTTCCCCCATCACAGCCCCAAACTCCCAATCGATCCCCTTCTTGGACGGCTTTTTTTTTTAAAAAAAATCATTTTCACCACATTTGCATATTATCTTTTCAAATTGATGCAGAAGCTGCCCGCAAAACCATCCCGGGCTACGGTCTACGGATCGATTGTGGATTGGACAACCTTTAGGCGAATTTGGTTGTAATCTGGGGTCTTGACTCTTGAGGCTAATTACAGGTCATCTACTGCCTTCTCCTTCAATTACTTTGTGCATTGCTCCGACTGCTGAGATGTATGGTTCTGGTTCGCTTGCTTCAACTGATTAGCCAGATTGCACCACTGACCCTCAAGCTTTTCATACTCCGATTTACCGGCTAACCTGTAGGTTTTTTTTGATTGTATTCCTGTCATGTACCAATTTCCCCCCAGGTTGCATATGTTTGATTCTTAAATTAAATTCTACATTTTCTTGGTGGTCTACAATCACTTAGGTAAAACATTTTCTTGCTAACCGTTTTGTTAGTGCTATAGACCATATGGATGAGTATATAACAATAGTTCAGTTCTTTCCTTGATGATAGTCATAAAGTGGGCAAATATGTGTATGCTAGTGCCATTATTTTCTGAAAGCCTGTACTGGATGTTGCATAGGTTTTCCTTAAAAATAAAATGTTGCATAGGTTCACGGTATTAACAGGTTATGATGGATTCTGTTTGATTTTTTTTTTTGCCATTTTCTTGCTTGATTGTGCATGTTCTTCCTCTTATTCACCCTTTGCACCCAAGCTGTTTCCTTGTTTCTATTTGCTGGAAAGAAAATCTACTGACCCAAGCTTGAGGACAATATGTAAATGTTAGTCCTGCTGTATAGAATCTCCTGTGATGGTCCAGCAACCTATTATATACTTTCCTTTTGCAGTTAGCCATGATTAAAAATGCACACATCTCGGGCTACTCAATAGTACTTGCTTCCAGGTAAAACTGTTTCTTGTTGGACATTTTTTTTGAACGAACTGCACAAGATAGTGCGAGTTTCTATTGATATAGCAGAAAAAAATACAAGACTACAGTCCTGGAAGACTATAGGTAGGAAAAAGAATCACCCGGTTGGATTGGGGCGTCAATACGGGGAACTCCAAACTTCACTCTACTTTATTGCGATTACAAACATACTGCTCGGGTTAACAGCAGTTATATTGTCCAGGAAGAGAGATCACGCAGTTCTGTTGACATCAGAGTGATGGAAACCACAAGCTAAGGGGCTGTTTGTTTACAGGGACTTAAGCTTAGTCCCTATCACATCAAAGAGAATCTTACTATTTAAGAGTATTAATAAAATCTATTTATAAAATCTTTTTAACAGATAAGTGCTAATTCACGAGACGAATCTAATGAGCCTAATTAATCCATGATTTGCAACAGTAATGTTACAGTTACCATCCGCTAATTATGGATTAATATACCTCGTTAGATTCGTCTTGCAGTTTAGCCCAGGGTTCTGCAATTAGTTTTATAATAAAACTTTATTTAAAACTTTTAAATAACAAGATTCTCTTTGATGTGATAGGGACTAAAGTTTAGTCCCTGAACCAAACAACCCGTAAATCTAGTAGTCACGAAAACTCTACTAATCGGCTAACTGATTTATAAAAAACGTGCTTCGGTTATGACACTTATTGGTGAACAGACATAGGCTGACGTAAAGCGGTAAAAGCATAAGATGATTTCTATTTTCTAATTCTTCTTGCCATCTTCTCCACCAAAGGACAACTGACAAGCATCTTCCTACCTTAAACTTCCAGCAGCGCTACATGACCGACGCCATTCAGTAATTTACAGCTTCGAAGCAATCATCATATTTTTAAGACAAGATCATTCCTACTGAACCAGTCCAGCAAGTTGCACATAGCAGAACCAAAAATAGGTCATTCATTAGCTTCTAGCCTGCTGAACTAAGTAATGTATGTTCAATAAACTGCTTTGAGCCCGAAGTGACTTGATCCAGCATATGATAAATAAAGATCTCTAAGCGAATATTACAGAAATCTAATTGTAGGAAAAATAAACATGGCATGATCAGCAGTTTCAGTGGTTGCAGAAAGTTTGTACCATTCTTCTCCATGTTGTTTTATCTTCAATAAGTATTCTACATACATAGAGGCAAAAAAAAAAAATCTCGATCTTCAGTGGGATCATTGCTTACCACCTAGCCGACATTCAAAAATCGCTCACACAGGATGGAATGTTATATGTTCATACAAAATACAGATAGTGAATAAGCTGCAATGTAACTGATGCAAAAGAGTTGGACTAGTTGTAACAGGGACCAACCCAAACACTAATCTATCGTAAATGATAGTCCTAACCTCTAAAACACGGATACGTCAGGGGGCATGCGTATCCCGTATCGGATACGTATCCGATATGGATACGCGCGGGATACGGCCAGGATATGTATCCACGCCGTGTCCGCGTATCCCAGTTTAATTGGGCCTGAAACTCACGATTGGAAACGTCTCAGCCCATTATTGGATACGGCCCAGCCCAACTAACCACCATCCCATTCCTCTTGACCTACTGCCGAGTGCCGACCCCTCCCAGTTCCCAGTCGCCTCCCTCACGCAGCCACCACCCGCACGCGGCGTCCAGACTCGCCGCCCGCCGGCGACCGGCCTCCACCCTCGCCGGCGACCATCCTCCGACCTCGCCGGCGACGAGGAGCCCCCGCGACGGCGACGAGAAGCCCCGCATCCGGCCTCCAGGCTCCAGCAACAAGTCCTGCGACGGCCCCGAGCCCCCGCGTCCCTCTCTGGCGACCAGCCTCCGCCCTCGCCAGCGACGAGGAACTCCGCATCCGGCCTCCAGCAACAAGTCCCGCGACAGCGACGAAGAGCTGCGCCGAGCCGCGGCTGCTACGCCACGCCCACGACCCCCTGCGACGGCGAATCGTTGACTGCAACCTTGCTCTGCTCGTGCCCCCTGCTTATGTGAGTTCCTCTCCCTCCCCAATCCAATTTAGATCTGAGCTAGTGCGCCCTGCCTTATTGATTTTGTCCAATGTTCATCGTCCAGTATGGTATCTCCAAATTTAGAACCTGTTGCTATCATGTTATTTTGAGTGTAATAGACCTTTAATGTCTCTATGTTGAACTAGAATATCTATTTTGTAATTTATTATGCACTAGTATTATTTATTAAAAAATAGTTAAAACATATCTGCGTATCGGGTTGTTTGGGAAATTGCCGTATCCGCGTATCCGTATCCTTCCGATACCGATACACGTATCCGTATCCGTGCTGCTTAGGTCCTAACATGCACAAAATAACTACTCTGACACATCAACCTGTAAGATATCTGTTTGAGTTTTCTTTGATTCCAACTTGCACAAACCATGTGTCATAGACATCAGCCAAAAGAAACAGTGAACTGGTATCAACCTATCTAATAACAAGATATGACCTTGATTAACAGGTGGAGAAGTAAAGAACTTAGATCAAAATATGTGAAAAAAGCGTATGCTCTGCATCTGGATTAACAAGTATGAAGCAGAGATCTAGGTAGGTAACATCTCAAGAAAAAACTGACATTTTCACAAGCAAAGAGGTAAAGCACAAGGTCAGTATTCACCTTTTTGCCAAGAAAAGATGAAAGATGAGAGGTCAACCTTTTGCCAGGAAAAGGTGCCAACTAGCAAATTTGCAGTCCATTAACCGTTCTTGCTGATAAGTGATAACAGAGCCACCAGTCTCGATTGATGTTACAGTTTTTTTTTTTGCGACTATTGATGTTACAGTTGTAGAGATAAAATCAGCTAATAAATCACACTGACTAATTAGACTCCTTTAATCAGCATCTTCTTGTGAACCAGGATTGATGTAGTTTACCCCTGATAGATGCAGTGTAAAAACACACGACCACCATTGCTGAAACTACCTAATGACATAAGTTCACAAGTATCAAGAACTACTACTAAAAGTCTAATACACTTACCAGTATATCACCGGAGAAGCAACTCCTTGATAACAGAGGGGCAGCTTGTACTGAGATGCTGGAAGCTGTCACTGGCAACAAGTGCCCTTAGATTTTCCGGTGAGCTGAGAAAATCAAAGCATGCTTTCTTGAGCCCGTGGCAATGGTGCTGCTCGGCTAGTGTCAGTATGGTTGCCACTGAGCGCACATCAATGTACTTGCACAACTTCTCTTCACATATCAACTTCAGCCTGTCCATGCCGTACCTATCAGCTGCAACAAGCAGATGCTGAGCCATGGCAGCATCATCATCTTCCTCTCCAGTCATATCTGGAAACATGTCGGTGTATACGAAAAACAGCAAGGCCTTGAACACCCGAGGCTCCATGTCCTGTATGTGAACTAGACCTCCGGAGTCACTTTCTTTCATCATGCCAAAGAGCTCCGCATTGAAGACCGGCGATCGGGCAGCAAGCATCCACCGGTGCGCTGTGAACGTCGCACCGCCCACATCGAACACCACATCCGCGCCCCTACCGGTCTGGAGGAGGCCAGCAAGGTGCCGGTGCATGTCAGACGGGGGAACCTCGATGAAGGCCAGAGGGGTGTCCTCGGTGCGGAACTCGTTGATGACGAGTATGTCGCACCGGACAGCAAAAGAATCATTCTTGAGGTGCTCTGACGCCTCCAACTCTTCCCTCTTGACTAACTTCGAGTAACCACTGCGGCTGTTGAAGCTGTCCGTTTCGTCCAGTTCCACGGGATCCTCCACCACCTCGTCGGCAAAATCGAATTGGTAGTTTGGTACTGCGCCTTCACTGCCTTGGCGACAGTCTCGTCGAGATAAAGATCAATACCAATGTAATCTGCAACCTTCGAGTTGGGCTCGTATCTGAGGAGCCAGCGGTGGCCACCCACGACAAAAGTGCTCGAATTGATGCGCTCACCGGTAGGGAAATTCTTGGTGAGGGAGTGGCCGTCGATCCTGAAGATGTGGTATCCCCACGGGCCCGCGCGGTGTGCGGAACGGCGGCGGAGCCGGACCGCGATGGCTTGCCGCTGCCGCCGGCTTTGGAGGACGACATTGTGGCAAGCCTGGTGAAATCGGGAAATTTCGTGGATTACCCGCCCTCTCCGGCACAACTTGATTACGTGTCGTCGTGTAGGTTTTGCAAGGACACAGCGGCGGAACGCGGCGAAAGATGGAGAAGACATCGGGAAGGAAAGACTTTTGAGCATCTCTTCCCTCTCTTTTTTTGGGCATATGCCCTATGGCAAACACCTCCTTGATGATGAGAGCTTAGCCCAAGTCAATTGTACGTTAAGGCCCATCAGATAGTAGTAAAACACCCTATAGCACAATCTAATATATCAGATCATCATTCATACTGCAATATCATACATATTGGTCGAGTACGTACAAAGAGAACTTTTGGAGTGCCAACAAGTTGGCTTAGTTTCTGGACGTCAAAAGTAGCAATACAACTTCTGAAATCCTCGGCATCACTATCTGCGATTTCTGTTTTGAGCACGCAAGTGAACAGTAACACAAAATAAGGTAAAATGCACTGTCAATCCTTAAACTTGACACGTAGTATCATCTAAGTCCTTAAATTTTCAAAATACACGTTCAGATCCCCAAACTTGCTAAGTCCTTGAATTTTCAAAATTCTCGTTCACTTGAAGTTCAAATCACCATTTTAAAGTTATAATGCAGATGTATTTTTGCCGATGTACAGCTTACATATGGTCCAAAATTTTTTAAAATCTTTGCGCTTATAACTCATATTTTCAAAATTTTATGATTGAATTTTTTCTAATATTTCCTCCAAAATTTATTTCTTTCTATTTTTGTTTTTTACAAATTTTATCATATGAGTCTAATTTACATACCAGTTGTATACACAAATCCTTTTTATTTGAACATATTTGTACAAGTAAATTTGATTTTCTGCGTGTATATACTTTATAAATAATTTTATATTTGAATAATTTATATAACTTTCGAATTAGGTTAAACATCTGTGATTTGAAGCTCATGTGATATGATTAATAAAAGGATTTGAATGTGTATTTTAAAAATTTAAGAATCTAGACGACACCGTAGCCAAATTTAAGTGCAATGCATTTCACTCCACAAAATACATAGAGAATGCAATCCTTTCCAAAATTCATATACATTTATTTAACAACAGACACTGCTAGAAAAACAGCCTTTAGTACCAGTCCCCAACCCCCTATTAGTACCGGGTAGTTGACCGATACCACTTGGCTGGTACTAAATGGCACGTCATTTAGTACTGATCAAGCTGCCCGGTACTAAAGGGTTCCTTTAGTACCGGTCGGTGTTACCGACTGGTACTAAAATCCTTTGTGCCCAAACATAGCTTTTTTATTCCCGCCTCTTTTTTCAGTTTTATTTTCATTCTTTTCTCTTTCCCACACCGTACCACCTGTCGTCACATTCAAGAAATCACATCACAATCACAAATATTACAATCATTCTTTTCTTATTTTCTTGCTTTTTCCTTTCCAACAACACCGGTCATCAC
Source organism: Panicum virgatum (assembly GCF_016808335.1). Classification (NCBI taxonomy): domain Eukaryota; kingdom Viridiplantae; phylum Streptophyta; class Magnoliopsida; order Poales; family Poaceae; genus Panicum; species Panicum virgatum. The sequence continues at coordinate 27,960,116 of NC_053153.1, read as the reverse complement.
AATCAAAAAATCACATCACAATCACAAATATTACAATCACAAATTTCAGAATAATATCTCACAATCACAAAAAAATTTTAAAAAATCACGGAGCAGCTCTCAGCCGCGCGCCGCCGGGAGGGCCGGCCGAGCCCCCGCGCGGAGCCGGGAGGGCGGCCTGCCCCCTATTGACGGCCATTATTTCCTATTTTGACCGTCAACTTCTCGGAAATAACATGAGCTTTACACTATGTTCCATACATATTTTGTCTATTTCTAACAAGCGCAACAAGTTTTGGATGAGTTGTGGTCGTAGGAACTAGTGTACCAAAAATCAGGAAAAATAGACAAAATACCATGCCCACCTGGCACCTCAACATACCATGCCACGAAACTTTGCCAGAGTCATCATGAGCACAAATCCAAGCCAATCCAATTTGGTTCCGTCCAAAATTCACAAACAAAGACCGAAAGGCTTGAGCAATGGAAGGTTGGGTCCACTTTCAGTGTCCAAACGCAGTTTCAAGACATAAACCGCCTTGAGCAAGAATGTGCAACCGTTGATTGATGCGTCGGTGGAACGGAGGGCCGAGAGGAGCCAAACCCAGGCCGGCCAGCCTAAGGGAGGCCATCCGGCCTAACAATCACGTGCTTTGGACCCAATCCTCTTCCACCGACTTCCAGGAGACAATCCAAGCCGTCCACAAAAAGTCGGTGGCCAGATGGTGGGATCCCCAGGCTGGCCGGCCTAGGGGAGGCCGGCCGGCCCCACCTTGCAACGGCTCATGCTCAACTTCGCGTGGAAGTTACATCAACCGTCGTAGTTGCTTACAACACACGCGCTCACCTCATACAGACCTTGGGGCACTATAAATAGAGAGTAAGACCCTCACTCTCAACACACCAAAGGAGCTCTCTTCTCTCATTTTTATTTCCTAGAGTAGGTTAGGTTGTCTAGGAGTTAGAGTCGGGTCGAGCTTGTCTCGGGATTCCGGAGTCGTCATCGAAAGTCGGTATAAGCTCTTGTATCTTTTTCTTTGATATTTATCAATATAAGTTATATTCTTTATCTTTTCGAGTCAGCTTTACTTTCCGCATTTATTTATCTCTCCAAGTTATCTTGCTTGTGTGCGGAAGTAATTTCTTTAGCTTAGGCGTTGTACCTATCTTGTTTATCGGGATCTTACCTTACGGGTTTTCTCGCCCGGACTAGAGTATCTCAAGTTAGTGCTCTAGGTTGAGGGGGATCTCTTTTGTTCGCGATAAGAGAAATCCTAACACCGAGTACGGACGTGGTGTCCGGGCTTAGTGTTAGCTAGAAAGTGTGTTCCACCCCACGGAACCGTTGTGGTAGTCGGTAGGTGGTGACAGCCCTATCCGTCCTTTGTAGTCCACCACGTTCGGGTGTTTTCAAAGCAGTAGTTGCAGGTTGCCATTGGACTCCCCTCTCATCCCTTTCTGGAGTCCTTCCTCTTCCAGCCGACGAAGTAAGCTCTAGGTTCCCGATAACTAGTTAGAAACAAGGTTTAGTCTAGAGAGGCTAGCTCGATAGTTTAGAAGTGTTTTAGGAGTCTTTCTCGCTCGTTGTCCTCCCAGCTGCTTACCTATCTAAGGATTAGAGTCTTCTGTGTCAGACGGTCATCGTTGGCCATTATCTTATCATATCATATCAGGCTTACCCCACTAAGTTAGTCAGTTGATATCCCTAGTAAAGTTTGTCATTTGATTCTTCGATACTCTTTATCCATAGTGCTTCCCTGAGGAAATATACGATACCCTGGAATACTCCAAGGTGAAGTGCTACAGCGGTGATTCTTTGTGCTTGCGGAATCCATATTCTATTGAGCGTAAGAAATGCCAACAAGCATTTCTGGCACCATTGTCGGGGAAGCAATTAGCTAAAGATTCTGTTGAATAGTTTGATAAAATTTACTAGTTTGTCACCGCTAATTTTAGCGGGATTACCATTGCTCTCGGTGTCTTTGTGATTTCTGCGGAGCAGTGCAGGACCAAGTTCGATCTACCATATCACTTCAACTCAGATCCAGAAAGAATTGGGTGAATTGCTTGACGCATAGTCATCCTATCAGAAGAAATTTTCTTAGGATCAAGGTTTGACAACACCAGCTTCAATACCCATGGCTCAGAAGACACTCCGTCAATTCCTAGCCCCGTCCAATAGCCATATCCCTATTGGACTGAACAATTACCAAGGCACTGATGGCTTTGAGATAAAGACTAGGCTTGTCAACATGGTTCAAGCAAGTCCCTTCTGCGGAAAGGCATCAGAGGATACCCACGCTCATCTACAGAATTTTTTGGAAGTGAGCAGCATAATCAACCCAAGAAGCACTACGATAGATAATGTTCGTCTTCGACTATTCCCATTCTCTTTGCTTGGGAAAGCAAAGACGTGGTTCTACACCTACAAGGACGTGTCCGACACTTGGAATGCATGCTCCAATGCTTTTCTGGTCAAGTACTTTCCGGTGGGCAAAACCAATGCCGTTCGGAATAGGATTTCTAGTTTTGAACAACTCCAGGACGAGACAGTCCCGGAAGCCTGGGAACGTCTTCAGGAATACATTACAGCATGCCCACACCACGGCATGGAAGAATGTCTTATCATTCAGAACTTCTTCCATGGCCTGAACCAGCGATCGCAAGATCACATGGACACAGCAGCGGGAGGAGCATTCCTCTCCCTCAATGTTACAAGAGCTAGAATGCTCATCGACAAGGTTGCTTCCAACCAGAGTTGGAAGAGAGATAGGCAGCCGGCTCATGCAAAAGGAATACATGAAATCGACAGTATCGATATGCTGGCGGCCAAGATGGATCTTCTCATAAAAAAGCTGGAATCTCCACACCAGGAGGTTAACCAGATTATGGAGCCTCAGATGACATGTGAGAAATGTGGCAATACTAGACACTCGGGCAAATCTTGCCCATTCGCTCAAGAGGACGAGAACTCCATTGGGAACAACACTCCTAATGACTCAGACTGTCGTCCTTAGCAAGGTTGGAATACTAAGCCCCACCTCCCCTTCGGCCAACAGCAAGGTATCAATTTTAATAATAGTTTTCAGCCCTCGCTTAAAGACTTCATGAATGGCCAAAAACAAATGAGTGACAACATTAGTGAGAAATTTCTTGCTAATGGTAAAATTCTTGAGTCTTTGGCTATGCAAATAGATGGGTTTAACTCTGTTATTAAACATCAGTTGAGTTTCAACAAATTGATAGAAACTAAAGTAACTCAACTGGCCTCTTAACCACGGCACGGGGAAGCTATCCGGGCAATCGGAAGTGACCCCGAAAGAAAGTGTGAATGTGGTAGCTGTGCGGGCAAGACAATCCGCACAGAAACCACATCTTCCGCAGGATGCAGGTATACCATCCTGCCTTAACCATGACACGGGGGAACTATCCGGGCAACCGGATGTGACCCCAAAAGAAAGTGTGAGTGCGGTAGCTGTGTGGGCAAGACAATCCGCACAGAAACCACCTCTTCCGTAGGATGCAAGTACACGGTGGAAGACCGTAACCGCTAGGAAGACCGTAACCGCTAGGAATACCGATGTTGAAGACGGAGTGCCGGAGGAGGCCGAAGAATCCAACACCATTGCTACCCAGGAAGACCCCATGGAACCCCCTAGAACTTCACGTGACTATCACGATACAACCGCCTTACCGTTTCTAGAGCGGAGAAGGAGGCCGGTGGCCGACGAGCAATTCGGCAAGTTCGTCGTGGTAACTAAGAATTTTTATGGAAACATACCACTTCTTGATACTATGCAGGTTCCCACGTATGCCAAGTATCTCAAGGATATCCTTGGCAATAAGAGGGTCCTGCCGACCACCGAGGTCGTCCAGCTTACAGATGAGTGTAGCACAGCTATACTCAATCCTCTCATGGAGAAGAAGAAACCAGGATGCCCCACCATCACATGTTCCATCGGAGCTCAACACTTTAAGCACGCTCTTTGCGATCTGCGAGCAAGCATCAGCATCATGTCAAAGGTAATTTATGATAAACTTAACCATCATGCGCTTGCTCCTACTGCCATGTGTTTGTAGCTAGCAGACCAATCAGTTCGTCATCTCGCGGGGATCACCAAGGATATTCCGGTGAAAATACGGAATTTCTTTGTCCCTGTTGATTTTGTCATTCTCAACATGGGAGTCGACACTGAGATCCCTCTCATATTGGGGAGGCCATTCTTGAGCATGACAACTGCATACATTGATGCGGGAGTTGGAGTAATCCAACTCAACATCAATGGGCAGAAGGAGAGATTCGGTTTTAGACTGAAGAATGAACAATGATCACAGATCAAAAGTTTCAACCGGAAGGAATTCGTGAAAGAGCTGGAGAAGCCGTATTCCCTCATCGAATTCGTGGAGAATCTTCGAACTCGAGAGGAGATCAAGGTGTATAACCAACGGAACGCGAAGCGGAATATCCAACGTAAGAATTTTCTAGAATTTGGGAAGAAAGAGATCGAAGTAACTCTGCCTACACGAAAGGTGTAGCAGAAGAAAGCGTCGCCACCAATGTCTCCATCAGGTGACGACGACCAAACCCAAAGTATGGATAGTCTTGCTCAGGACGAGAAACTCGAGCCCTTGCCATGAGGTACGTGGTAGTTAATCCATTCTTGCATTTGCATATGGGATAGTTTATATTCTTGCATAGTTTTTCCTTTCACATCATGGCATGTTTAACTTCTCGCAAATGCATTCTTTCGATTTTACACTGCATATGAAAAAAAAACGACCAAGATGGCAGACCTACTGAGCTTCATTCAAGCTTGGGGGGGGGGGGTGCCCATGTATTCAGGTAAGTCATCCGACCTATCCTTTCATCTTGTGTCCTAAAAAAAGTTAGTTTAAATCATTCAAAAACTCAAAAAATAAAAGTAAAAGTATAAAATAAAGTAAAAACAAAATAAATAAATTAAAATACAAAAAAATATGTTTCATGCTTTGAATAAAACTCCCAACTCATATGTATGGAAATATGTGTAAGCTCTTATTATGGAGATGATGAATAGTTGCTCTATCCATGCTTTGTAAGTGCCTCGTATACAACTGTTTACTCTCCTAGTACTTGAACTAGATGGCACATAAGTAGTCCCACTAAAATCTGGTTGTGTGGGAGCATGAGCTTGATTTTCTAGTCTAAGTTGTTGTGAGATTTGAGATGGCTCGAATCGGAATAAAACTGCATGCTCTAGTAGTGTACCTCTCGGAATTTCTTTAAAATGAAACATGGTAAAGACTTCCCCTTTGGTTTACATGTCCTACCCAAAGCCATAACGTTTTATCATATTAATCTATAAAAGCTATCTTGAGTTATTTTGAGCTTTGCCAAATGGTGAGTCCGTTCAAGGAAGGTGCTTGTTATCTACCGATTTTTCTCCTTTGCATAGCCATTGTTTTGCTAGCCTCAAAATGTCTGGCATATCAATTACCTACTCCGGGTATTGATATCCACCTTCGCCAGACAATTCCACTCACAACAAAATCCAAAATCTCCACAGTGAACCTATCCATCTCGAATGGTCTATCCATGCAATGCTCCCTTCCAATAACTCTATTCTCATGGAGTATGGGTCATCTTCTTAAAAAAAAATTGGAGCTGAAGTGATGAAAAAAGGAGACAAGACCCATACCTCCACTCAAAAGAGTTGAAATAAGGGGCTCAAATAAAAAGACCAAAATTCTCTAATTGTGAGTCCATTTCCTCCCTCTCCCCTGAATATTTTACCTTCCATAAGATCGGGATTTGATCGAGTACCAACCATCTGCGAACCACTCTTCGAGTCAGCAACACTGATAACCAAGGTATGCTACATGCTCCCTACCTAAAACTCCACATATCAGCCTTAGAGTAGGAAAAAGATGGTCAAATTCTTCGACCATGGTGAGGATCATACACCTTGAGCGACTTGAAAGTACCATCGGGGAATCTTAAACCACTTTTGAAAAACTTGCAAAACTCTGAGATAGGAACCTGAACAGGAGGCAGCAAAGATTCCGGTGAAGGTTGTTCAATCTCTCAACCGCCCAAGACAAGGGATGAAATGCGAGTAAGCCCCATCTCCAGAAACCAAGGTATGAGCCAACTTATTCAAAGTACAAATGGGTTAGAGTAATATGTTGTGCATAAGATTTCTACAAGGTATGAGCATTGATGCAACTCTTGATCCACCGAGCCTCAGCTTCGACTTTGCTCGAGGACGAGCAAAAATTTTAAGCTTGGGGGGGGGGTGTTGACGGCCATTATTTCCTATTTTGACCGTCAACTTCTCAGGAATAACATGAGCTTTACACCATGTTCCATACATATTTTGCCTATTTCTAACAAGTGCAACAAGTTTTGGATGAGTTGTGGTCGCAGGAACAAGTGTACCAAAAATCAGGAAAAATGGACAAAATACCAGGCCGACCGGCCTACCCTAGGCCGGCCGGCCAGGCACCTCAATATACCATGCCACGAAACTTTGCCAGAGTGATCATGAGCACAAATCCAAGCAAATCCAATTTGGTTCCATCCAGAATTCACAAACAAAGACCGAAAGGCTTGAGCAATGGAAGGTTGGGTCCACTTTCAGTGTCCAAACACAGTTTCAAGACCTAAACCGCCTTGAGCAAGAATGTGCAACCGTTGATTGATGCGTCGGTGGAACGAAGGGCCGAGAGGAGCCAAACCCAGGCCGGGCGGCCTAACAATCACGTGCTTTGGACCCAATCCTCTTCCACCAACTTCCAGGAGACAATCCAAGCCGTCCACAAAAAGTCGGTGGCTAGATGGTGGGATCCCTAGGCCGGCCGGCGTAGGGGAGGCTGGCCGGCCACACCTTGCAGCGGCTCGTGCTCAACTTCGCGTGGAAGTTACATCAACTGTCCTAGTTGCTTACAACACACGCGCTCACCTCATACCGACCTTGGAGCACTATAAATAGAGAGAAACACCCTCACTCTCAACACACCAAAGGAGCTCTCTTCTCTCATTTTTAGTTTCTAGAGTAGGTTAGGTAGTCTGGGAGTTAGAGTCGAGTCGAGCTTGTCTCGCAACATGCATTTATTTATATCTCTAAGTTATCTTGCTTGTGTGCAGAAGTAATTTCCCTAGCTTCGGTGTTGTACCTATCTTGTTTATCAGGATCTTACCTTACAGGTTTTCTCGCCCGGACTAGAGTATCTCAAGTTAGTGCTCTAGGTTGAGGGGGATCTCTCCTGTTCGCGACAAGAGAAATCCTAACACCGAGTACGGACGTGGTGTCTGGGCTTAGTGTTAGCTAAAAAGTGTGTTCCACCCCACAGAACCGTTGTGCTAGTCGGTAGGTGGTGACAGCCCTATCCGTCCTTTGTAGTCCACAACATTCTGGTGTTTTCATAGTAGTAGTTGCAGGTTGCTGTTGGACTCCCCTCTCATCCCTTTCTGAAGTCATTCCTCTTCTAGCCGCCGAAGTAAGCTCTAGGTTCTCGATAACTAGTTAGAAACAAGGTTTAGTTTAGATAGGCTAGCTCGATAGTTTAGAAGTGTTTTAGGAGTCTTTCTCGCTCGTTGTCCTCCCAGCTGCTTACCTCTCTAAGGATTAGAGTCTCCTGTGCCAGACGGTCATCGTTGGCCATTATCTTATCCTATCATATCAGGCTTACCCCCACTAAGTTAGTCGGTTGATATCCCTAGTAAAGTTTGTCATTTGATTCTTTGATACTCTTTATCCATAGTGCTTCCCTGAGGAAATATACGATACCCTGAAATACTCCAAGATGAAGTGCTACAGCGGTGATTCTGTGCGCTTGCGGAATCCATATTCTATTGAGCGTAAGAAACGCCAACACCCCCGCGCCCTGCCGGAGGGCGGCCTGCCCCCGTGTGCCGCCGGAGGGCCGGCCTGGCCCCCACACGCCGCCGGGAGGGCGGCCTGCCCCCGCGCGCCACCGGAGGCCGGCCTGGCCCCTGCGCGCCGCCGGGAGGGCAGCCTGCCCCCGCGTGCCTTTGGAGGCCGGCCTGCCCCTGCGCGCCACCGGTAGGGCAGCCTGCCCCCGCACGCCGCCGGAGGGCTGCCGTGGCCCCACGTGGCCACCACCGGAGGCCAGCCTGGCCACCGTGCGTCGCCGGGAGGCGGGCCTGGCCCCCCGCGCCCTGCAGACTGCCTGAGGAGAGGGAGGAAGGGAGAGAGAGGATGAGAGGAAGTAGGAGAAAGAAGATAGAGATAAGAAGATGTGTGTGTTAGGATCGATGGACCAAGAGGGGGGGGGGGGTGAATTGGGCCTTTTTCAAATTTCTAAGATAGATAAAACAACCTTAACCTATGCAATGCTAGTAAGGCTCAATTCACCAACCGGCTAAACAAAGCAAACTACACAAGCTACCAAAGATATGAAACTAAGCAAGGTAGAGCTAAGCTATGATCTCTAAGGTCAAGCACATGAAAGAATGCATGAAAGTAAGTGCTTGAAATGAAAGAGAGTGCAAGAGACAACCGGATTTTTTTCCGTGGTGTCGATGTGTTGGCACACACCCCTAATCCACGTTGTGACACTCACTAAGAGTCTTATCACCTCCCATGTCACCGAGACTTGGGCGCTCACTAAGAGTCTCCGTTCACCATCCCGGCGTGGTGGAGCTCAAGCCACGTACAATCTTCTTCTCCGGGCTCCCACAATCCTTGGCAAGCTCCGCGAGAAACACCTCGATCACCAAGATCGCCTAGGTGATGCCAATCACCAAGAGTAACAAGCTAAGGCCTTCACTTGAGCAAGAACCGATCACCAAGAGCGGATGCACACAAGCTTCTCTCTACTCAAGTCCTTAATCTTGCTTCTTGATTGATTGAATGAACAAGTATGTGAATGATGAAGCTCAAGGTGGCTCTTGACTATAGTATGAGTGTATGGATGTTGCCTGGTGTCAAGAGTAGCAAAATGACCCATTGGAGGGGTATATATAGGCAGCCCACACGAATAGAGCCGTTGGACAAAAGCTGCCAGAAAACTGCGTAGCGCCGGTTAATCCGACGTCCCTCCAACAGTCATCGTCGGTTTAACCGGTGAATGTAAACTGCCCCTTCTGAAAACTAGCCGTTATGACTTGAGCAGATTAACCGACGTATCATCGGTTTAACCGGTGAGTGTAGTTGTCCACTGATCAACTGAAAAACCAAGTCTCTGGACAACTGCACCGACGTTAACTCAAACCTATCGTCGGTTTAACCGGTGGGTACAACTTCTGAAGTCCTTGGAAAAACCATCTCACTGGTCAATTGCACCGACGTCCCATTTCAAACATCGTCGGTTTAACCGGTGTATAGAACTTGAAATACCCTGGAAAAACCAACTCTAGACTAATGCACCGATGTTAAATTCAAACACGTCAGTTTAACCAGTGTATTGACTTGTCCAGACTCTGTTGACTTCGTTTAACCGATGTATAGAAAATTGAGGTCGTCGGTTAAACCGGTGTATAGACTTTTTCTGATTTTGTCTTTTCTGATTTGAGTCTTTGAATGAAATCCAAATATTCTTGAGATATAGTTTGAGAACCACTTATTTGAACTTCTAGAAACCTGAGTGACCATTGTGTGCATCCATTTTCAAATGACCATGTCCATGCTCAAGTTACTTAGCCTTAACCCCTCTTAATAGTGCGATCACTACAAAACTATAAAACCTATACTAACCTAAGTGTCCTTCTCAACCTTATGACACTTAGGACTAGAAAGATCCTTAGTCTTGACATATATAAGAGTTGAATACCGAGATCACCTTTTTTGAATAAAGAAATTGAGGGGCCTCTTTTGACATATGACCAAATGAGCGATAATGATCTATTAAGCTGCACAAACTCATTAGTCACAATAATGGTTGTCATTAATCACCGAAACATACCTTGAGAGCAGTGAGCTCGGACGGCTGAGTCACCTGGGACTCAGAGACTGTAGCAGCTGCTGAAGTCGGAGGAGCTGGCTCTCCGGACCCTCCTGCCTCGTGGTCGTGACTGGCTGGGGCAGCTGGAGGAAAGTACTCTACGTCCTCGGAGGAGTCTGACTCAAGCTCAGACCAGTGAATCTCATCATCTCCCCCGGGAAGCTGTGGCTCGGCTGCCAGGAGTGCCTCATCCTCCTCTGCCACTCGTGCCTGTACCTCTGGTGACAGTCGTGCCATCGCAGCTCTGTCTGTGTGTCTGCCCCTCCTCCTGTCCTGTGGAGCTGTGGGTCGGTAGACAGGGAACCTGGGAGCCTCGTCGTGACGGTAAGGGGCGCTGATGGGTGACTCTGCTGGCACTATCGTAGAGCATATGTAACTGATCCAGTGCCCATAAGGAAACTGTCGCACCACACCCATCCCATCAGCGATCACATTCTCGATCTCAGCCAGAATAAAGTCAACTAAATCAAATGGCTCGTGAGTGAGGATGTGTAGGAGCAAGAGCTGCTGCAAACCTGTGAACCCCTCTGGGTAGCCAGTCCTCGGTAACAGAGTCCTCCGGAGTGCCATGTGAATAGCATATGCCTCTGGAGTCAGCAAGCTCGGCACTCTGGCGTAAGAGGCTGGGAACGGCTGGCGGAAGCACTGAGAGATCGCCTCGTGAGAAGGAGCAATCCCACCAACCATCGCCCTGCGGGGTGGATCTGAGTCTCGGTAAACCCTCTCGTGCAACGAGACGTCGACCAGGTCAACTCCAAGTATACCAGCAATGGTCGCCCTTGACAATCCAAAGTCCTGCCCTCCAAACATGAAGTGCATGGCTCTGCGCTCAGGTGCTATCCAAGCTGTGGTGTAGAACACTTTGACCCAGTCCTCGATATAACGGTTCTGCTCCATCTCTAGCAGCCTGGGCAGTCCTCTGAAGTGAGCGAAGTGTGCTCTCACGTCTGCTCCCCCTGCGGCTGTCCTCAGTGAGACCCAGTCAAGTACCCTGTGCGGGAAGATCCGGTGGCCCCTCCGCTGGTAAGTCTCGTAGAAGCTGGCCTGTAGCAGAGTCCAGAACCTCCTGTCGACTCTGCTGTCTTGGGTCACTGGGAACCAGACCTCCTCCTCAACACTCCACCTGAGCCTCTTGACCTTGGCCGCATTGGCTCGGGTCAAGTTCTGGAGCATCACACCTATCTCCAGACGCACAACAGTGTCCATATGGAACACTGCGCGCTCGGCCTCTAGGGCCTCGGCTCTGCGAGCTGCTGCTGCTGCTGCTGCTGACCTGCGGGGCTCCTGTGGCTGGTGTCCTCCCCGAGTCCTCGGTCCAGTGCGACGCTCTGTCGCTGGCGGGGAACCTCCCTCAGACGACTGCTGTGGAGAACTCTGCCCCTCTGACTGTGCTGCCTCTAAGTCAGAACCATCTGAATCTGTCGCTGCTGCTGCTGCTGTCGCGGCTCTGGTGGCCCTGGCACCTCTGACTCTGCCCATACCCCTGCCTCTGGCCCTGCCCCTGGCGGGCGGATCCCTGATCGCGAACGGGCGAGCACGGCCTGACGCCTGCTCCTCGGCGGCCTTGGCCACCATCTCGGCCCTCTCGGCCTCCTTCTCTGCACGAGTCCGCTTGCGAGCGGGCTTCTCGACCACAACTTCCTTTCCCTTCCTCTTCTCGCGACCCATCTTGTTCAGACAATCTATCGAGCACTTGGCGAGCACTTGCTGCGGCTGCGGCGTGAATGGCGTGGAGGCGTGGAGCACGGCGGCACTTGGCGATGGAGGCACGTGCGGGCGGCGCTGGAGCACAGAGGCGCGCGAGAGCGGCGCAGGTGCGCACGGGCGGCGCTGGGCGAGCGCGAGGGCGCGCGGTCGGCGGCTTGGAACGGCGGCGCGAGGCAGCAGCGGTGTGGAACGGCGGCGGCGCGGTGTGAAGCGGCGGCTGAGGCGGTGCGCAGGCGGCGGCGAGGTGGAACGGCGGCGGCGGCGCGAAGGGAAGGCGGCGGCGGTGATGCGGAGTCGGGGAAAACAAGAGGAGAGAGGCAAGCGTCCGCGGGCAAGACACATATATGACAGGTGGGACCCGCGATTTTCTTTAACACCGGTCGATCCGACACCTAGGGTTTGAGCGCCGGTTGATTGCGTCGGTGCAGTTCACCCGAGACTCCTGCAGATCTGAAACTGAACGCCGGTTGAACCGATGATATGCAATTTGTACTCGTCGGTTGATTGCAGCTAACACCGGTTGATTGATAGGTCTGCTATGTGTTTGTGATCACCGGTTGATCCGATGCTCTGACTTTTGTATACGTCGGTTAAACGCCTGAAACTGCCTGAGCTGAGACCAAACTTTAGTAACGCCGGTTAAACCGATGGTTATAAATCCATTGAGCATCGATTTAACCGGTGCAGCCGAAAAAACCCCTCACTCAGCTCACTCTTCTATGCTTAGTCCAATAAACTTATAAGATTCAAATAAACTCAAGTTAATGGACTTGCATAGGCGACTTTACCCCTCAAAATAAATAGGGTAGCACACTAGCTTAAATAATTTTCTTTTCAAACAAGGAAAAGCCGCAAGAGAGACAAAGCGCCAAATAAAATGTATGAGCCATGTCATAGGAATATTGAAGATAGAAAGCTTCAAACTCATCATGACATTGCTCACTAGGCAATAACGCACCCAACACTTTGCTCTTTTCACTTTTCATGAATTAAGATCTTGTATATGAAACAAGTCTCATTTTCATCAAGTGATCTCCTTTGTGACGCTTACGCATGCAATGATAATGCAAACTACAACCACATGCGAAAGTAAAGTAAACATGAAGTGCACATCTATATGACAAGTAATGCATAGCAAGAATTTAAATTCTACTTGTCAAGTTTGAACCCACGGGAAGCTTCTTCATGATGAGCCTTTCTACAAGCCTAGAGGAAAACAAGTGGACCACCACCTCTAGCTAAACCCTTGCTCATCACTATCTTACCATGGTTAAACAAGTGTCCTATATGTATGCATTTTTCTATATGTCATGGCAACTTACATGACGTTTGCCGCATCTAACACATTAATCTCATTCCTTAGCCTAACAAAGGTACTCTCGTCTAAAGGTTTTGTGAAAATATCCGCCAATTTCTCCTCGGATCTCACACCTTGAAGAGATATGTCTCCTTTGGCTTCGTGATCACGCAAGAAGTGATGGCGAATATCAATGTGCTTTGTGCGAGAGTGTTGAACCGGATTCTTGGCAATTTTTACGGCACTTTCATTGTCACAAAGGAGTGGTATCCTATCTAGTTTCACACCAAAGTCCAAAAGGGTTTGCTTCATATATAGAATTTGGGCACAACATGCACCGGCCGCTATATATTCCGCTTCCGCGGTGGACAAAGCCACGGAATTTTGCTTCTTACTCGACCAAGAAACTAGAGAACGCCCAAGCAAGTGGCAACCCCCGGAGGTACTCTTGCGATCCACACGGCTTCCGGCAAAATCCGAATCCGAGTATCCCAAGAGATCTAAGCTAGCGCCTTTGGGGTACCACAAGCCTATGCTAGGAGTGTGTTTGAGATACCGAAGGATCCTATTCACAGCCGAAAGGTGTGATTCCTTTGGGTTAGCTTGAAAGCGGGCACACAAGCACACACTAAACATTATATCGGGCCTAGATGCGGTAAGGTAAAGCAAAGACCCTATCATAGAACGATAGAGGGATTGATCAATCGGTTTACCGTCCACATCCAAGTCGAGATGCCCATTAGTTGCCATGGGTGTCTTGATTGGCTTGCACTCATCCATCTTGAACTTCTTCAAGATATCTTTAGTATACTTTTCTTGATGGATGAATGTCCCTTCCTTCATTTGTTTGACTTGAAAACCAAGGAAGAAGGTCAATTCGCCAATCATGGACATCTCGAATTCCCTAGACATCATGGTAGCAAACTCATGGCTTAGTAAATCATTAGTTGAGCCAAAGATAATATCGTCAACATAAATTTGACAAATGAAAAGATCCCCGTTGACGTCTTTTGTGAACAACGTGGTGTCCACCCTCCCGATCTTGAAGCCTTGCATGATTAGGAAGTCACGAAGCCTCTCATACCAAACCCTTGGAGCTTGTTTGAGCCCATAGAGTGCCTTGTGCAACCTATAAACATGGTTAGGATTCCTCGGATCTTCAAACCCGGGAGGTTGCTCAACATAAACAAGTTCGTTAATAACGCCATTTAAGAATGCACTTTTCACATCCATTTGATACAACTTAATGTTATGATGTGAAGAGTAAGCAAGAAGGATACGGATAGCTTCAAGTCTTGCGACCGGAGCAAAGGTTTCACCAAAATCCAAACCTTCGACTTGAGAGAACCCTTTTGCCACAAGTCTTGCTTTGTTGCGTATCACCACCCCATGTTCATCTTTCTTGTTTCGAAAGACCCACTTGGTGCCAATGATGTTCTTGTCTTTCGGAGGAGCTTCGAGGACCCAAACTTCATTGCGGGTGAAGTTGTTCAACTCTTCTTGCATGGCCATCACCCAATCCGAGTCCTCAAGTGCTTCCTCTATGCTAGTGGGTTCAATACAAGAAACAAACGAGTGATATTCGCAAAATGAAGCATGCTTAGAGCGAGTTCTTACTCCCTTTGAAGGACTACCAATGATTTGACCAATTGGATGATCCTTGGAGATGCGACCATGCTTCACTAGCGGTACTTGCGTGGATGCTTGTTGGGGTGGATCATGGGTGACTTGTGCTTGTGGTGGAACACTTTGCTCTTCTTGTTCTTGGACTTGTGGTGTTGGTGTTGGCACATCTTCTTGAGGTGGTGGATCATCTTTTTCTTGATCTTCATCCACTTGGGGTGCCGTGGAGGTGCTTGGTGTGGATGAGGAAGGTCCTCCCCCTTGATCATTGCCTTCATGCACCTCTTCCGGCTTGATATCCCCAATGGACATATTTTTCAAGGCTTCATCAATCTCTTCATCACCTACATTTTCATAGCCAACAACCTCCTCTTGGGAGCCATTAGATTCATCAAACTCCACATCACATGTTTCTTCAACTAACCCGGAAGTTTGATTGAATACTCTATATGCTTTGGAGTTTGATGCATAACCAAGAAAGAAACCTTCATCACATCTACTCTCAAACTTACCGAGCCTTTTCTTCTTATAGATGAAGCATTTGCAACCAAAGACTCGAAAGTATGATATGTTTGGTTTCCTCCCGGTGATGAGCTCATATGGAGTTTTCTTGAGGAGTCGGTGAGGATACACTCGGTTGGATGCATGACACGCTGTGTTGATTGCTTCCGCCCAAAACTTCTCGGACGTGCCATAATCATCCAACATTGCTCTTGCTAGGGTGATAAGTGTCTTGTTCTTTCTTTCCACCACTCCATTTTGTTGAGGCGTGTAGGTGGCGGAAAACTCATGCTTGATGCCCTCTTCATCGCACCATTCTTCAATCTTCATATTTTTGAACTCGGTGCCGTTGTCACTCCAGATCTTCACAATTTGGGAGTTGTACTCCCTTTGAGCTCTTCTTGCAAATGTCTTGAAGATTTCCGGAGTTTCACCCTTATCGCCTAGAAACATAACCCAAGTGTAACGTGAAAAATCATCAACAATTACTAGGCAATAGAGGTTACCACCAAGGCTCTTGTATGTAGTTGGACCAAAGAGATCCATGTGTAGAAGCTCGAGCGGCTTGGAGGTAGACAACATCGTCTTGATGGGATGATGTGTTGCTACTTGCTTCCCGGCTTGACATGCTTTGCATAATTTGTTCTTGTCAAATGTGACATCCTTCAAGCCGGTGATCATCCCTTTCTTGTGGGCTTTCTTGAGGTTGCTCATGCCAATATGAGCAATTATTCTATGCCAAAGCCACCCAAGAGAAGACTTGGTGAAGAGGCATGTCATGGTGCTTGCTTGCTTTGAAGAGAAGTCCACTAAATAGATGTTGCCATGCCTAAACCCCGTGAATACCATTGACTTGTCTTTTTCATGAGTTACTACAACACCATTCTTGTCAAAGGCACACGTTAGTCCAAGATCACACAATTGAGCAATTGAAATAAGATTAAAACTAAGTGCTTCTACAAACAAAATATTAGAAATAGATAAATCTTTAGAAATTGCTATTCTACCCAAACCTAAAACTTTTCCCCTTGAATTATCACCATAGGTGACATGTTCATGATCTCCGGGGTCTTCAAGAGTGGTGAACATGCTATCATTGCCGGTCATGTGTTGAGAGCAACCGCTATCAAGTACCCGATGTTTTCCACCGGCTTTGTAGTTCACCTACACACATGAGAATTCACTTTTGAGTTTTAGGAACCCAAACAAGCTTTGGGCCTTGCACATGTGTGACAAGAGCTTTTGGGACCCAAAGTTGCTTGGGGAGCTTCTTCTTTGACTCCTTAGTGAGTTTGCCAATGAATTTGGCCTTCACCTTGCCCTTCACTTTACTTAAGAGAAAATGGTTATTTTGAAACATTGATGAGTAATTCTTGGGTAAATTAGGAAGAGGACGTGATGGTAAAGTGCACTCCCTAGTGTGGTGCCCGGTGACTTGGCAATGTTGGCAATATGAACCAACTTCCTTGATGAAGCTAATCTTGATCTCCGGAGAAGGAGTAGTAGCTATGTTTGGCTCCGGAAATAAACCAAGACCTCTCTTGCCATAGTCACCGGCATTGTTGAAGAGAATCTCCTTGTGGATGTATTCTCGTCTCGAGAGCTTCTCCACACTACTCTTGAGACTTGCCACTTGATCCATCAATTCCTTTTCCCTAGAAGGTGCAAGCTTGGGCAAAGTATTAATGACATTTGCATTAATGAGTAGGTCATCACATGAAGTAGAAGCATTGACCTTCTCAATAGTTTCATGAGCAAAGTTCTCAAGACTTGGGTCAATTGCTTCATAGGCAAATTCAAGTTCTTGATACTTGTGAGCCAACTCTCTATGCTCTTGTTTAAGCTTTTTGTGGCTCTCTTCAACTTGCTTAGCAAGTACAAGTGACTCATTGTGCTTTTCGAGCAAGTCATTGTACTTGCCAAGCAAATCGGAGTGGGCAAGCTCTAACTTGACATGAGTGCTCTCAAGAACTTTGACTTTGCCCTTTTCCCTCTTGATGACGGATGTATACTCATTAATGAGGTTAGCAAACTCATTAGGGTCAAGCTCATCATCACTATCATCTTCACTCTCACATACCTTAGAGTTACCTTTGGCCATGAGGCACATTGGAGGTGGAGGTAGTGATGGTTCTTCATTTGTGAGGGCGATGGTGACGATGTCTTCTTCATCACTTGAATCTTCGCTTGATGAGACATCGGTTACCCACTCTTGTTTTTCCACCAAGAAGCTTCTCTTGGTGTGCCCTTTCTTCTTTGGGAAGAGCTTGGTCTTTTTGTCATGGCTCTTCTTCTTCCCAAGCTTCTTGTTCTTGTTTTTCTTCTCATCCTCTTCATCATCGCTTGAATCATGGCGATGTTTGCCTTTGTTGTCCTTCTTTCTCTTGTCCGGCTTGGGGCAATCGGGAGAGATGTGTCCTTTTTCCCCACAATTGTAGCATGTTTTGTACTTGACATCTTCCCTATACCGGAACATCCTTCTTTTGGGGTCAAAGTTGTAACCCTTCTTGTTTATCTTGTCGCTCAAGCGTGTGAACTTTCTCATCATGAGAGCAAGTTCCCCATCTTCTTCATTATCGGATGAGCTCTCATGATGATCTTCTTCTTCATTGCTTGAGCTAGATTCTTGCTTGACCATCTTGAGCTTGCGGGATTTGTTGGCCTTGGTTTTGAGAGCAATTGACTTGCTTGTTGTTGGCTCTTCGGACATACCAAGGATACCCATTTCATGAGCGCGAATTTCGCCCACAAGCTCTCCCACTTCCATTGCATCAAGATTCTCTTTTTGAAGCATAGCATTGATAATGTTGTACTTGGGCTTCGGAAGGAGCATGAGAATCTTGCGGTTGATAGAGCCACTGTCGATTTTAGAAACTTCAAGAGCGTTAATGTCCTTGACAATGACATTCAAGCGAGAATACATATCATTGCAATTTTCATGAGCAAGCATCTTAAAGGAATCATATTTTGCTCTAAACAAGTGATATTTTTGTTCACGGACTTTTGTGGAGCCTTCATGAATTTCAATTAGCTCTTTCCATATCTCACTTGCTAAGTCCATGCCATTTACTCTAGCAAAGACTTCCTCACTAATGGCTTCGAAAATAGCATTTCTAGCCTTAGCATTCCATTTTAATTGCTCCGGGGTGGGAGTTCCGGTGAATCCGGTCTTTGTTGCCATCCACACTTCGGGGGCAATCGCATCAAGGTATGCGGCCATACGAACTTTCCAATAGGCAAAGTTCTTGCCCTCGAAGTGAGGCGGCGAACCTCCCATCTTGGCCATAGCTCTAGGCGGTGAAGCCTAATAATCCAAATGAGCAACGAGGCTCTGATACCAATTGTAAGGATCGATGGACCAAGAGGGGGGGGGGTGAATTGGGCCTTTTTCAAATTTCTAAGATAGATAAAACAACCTTAACCTATGCAATGCTAGTAAGGCTAAATTCACCAACCGGCTAACCAAAGCAAACTACACAAGCTACCAAAGATATGAAACTAAGCAAGGTAGAGCTAAGCTATGATCTCTAAGGTCAAGCACATGAAAGAATGCATGAAAGTAAGTGCTTGAAATGAAAGAGAGTGCAAGAGACAACCAGATTTTTTTCCGTGGTGTCGATGTGTTGGCACACACCCCTAATCCACGTTGTGACACTCACTAAGAGTCTTGTCACCTCCCATGTCACCGAGACTTGGGCGCTCACTAAGAGTCTCCGTTCACCATCCCGGCGTGGTGGAGCTCAAGCCACGTACAATCTTCTTCTCCGGGCTCCCACAATCCTTGGCAATCTCCGCGAGAAACACCTCGATCACCAAGATCGCCTAGGTGATGCCAATCACCAAGAGTAACAAGCTAAGGCCTTCACTTGAGCAAGAACCGATCACCAAGAGCGGATGCACACAAGCTTCTCTCTACTCAAGTCCTTAATCTTGCTTCTTGATTGATTGAATGAACAAGTATGTGAATGATGAAGCTCAAGGTGGCTCTTGACTATAGTATGAGTGTATGGATGTTGCCTGGTGTCAAGAGTAGCAAAATGACCCATTGGAGGTGTATATATAGGCAGCCCACACGAATAGAGCCGTTGGACAAAAGCTGCCAGAAAACTGCGTAGCGCCGGTTAATCCGACGTCCCTCCAACAGTCATCGTCGGTTTAACCGGTGAATGTAAACTGCCCCTTCTGAAAACTAGCCGTTATGACTTGAGCAGATTAACCGACGTATCATCGGTTTAACCGGTGAGTGTAGTTGTCCACTGATCAACTGAAAAACCAAGTCTCTGGACAACTGCACCGACGTTAACTCAAACCTATCGTCGGTTTAACCGGTGGGTACAACTTCTGAAGTCCTTGGAAAAACCATCTCGCTGGTCAATTGCACCGACGTCCCATTTCAAACATCGTCGGTTTAACCGGTGTATAGAACTTGAAATACCCTGGAAAAACCAACTCTGGACTAATGCACCGACGTTAAATTCAAACACGTCGGTTTAACCGGTGTATTGACTTGTCCAGACTCTGTTGACTTTGTTTAACCGACGTATAGAAAATTGAGGTCGTCGGTTAAACCGGTGTATAGACTTTTTCTGATTTTGTCTTTTCTGATTTGAGTCTTTGAATGAAATCCAAATATTCTTGAGATATAGTTTGAGAACCACTTATTTGAACTTCTAGAAACCTGAGTGACCATTGTGTGCATCCATTTTCAAATGACCATGTCCATGCTCAAGTTACTTAGCCTTAACCCCTCTTAATAGTGCTATCACTACAAAACTATAAAACCTATACTAACCTAAGTGTCCTTCTCAACCTTATGACACTTAGGACTAGAAAGATCCTTAGTCTTGACATATATAAGAGTTGAATACCGAGATCGCCTTTTTTGAATAAAGAAATTGAGGGGCCTCTTTTGACATATGACCAAATGAGCGATAATGATCTATTAAGCTGCACAAACTCATTAGTCACAATAATGGTTGTCATTAATCACCGAAACATACCTTGAGGGCCTAGATGCTTACAGTGTGGCGTACTGGTGGTGGCAGATATTTAATAAGGATAGTGGTGGCGGTGGAGAAATTTAGTACTGGCCGGTGTCTCCGGCCGGTACTAAATGGCTCCTTTTAGTACCGGCTGGTGTTTCAGGCCGGTACTAAAATGATGTGACCATTTTAGTATCGGCCTGAAACACCAACCGATACTAAAAGGCATCATTTAGTACCGGCCGAACACACCAGCTATCTCTGCATTAGAGAGCTATCTCTGCATTTGAATAGAATGAGTATGCAGGGCGGAGGAACCGTCTTCTCCTCCGCGCGACTTCTCGCGCACGCTAGAAATAATGGCCCCTCGTCCACTGCAAGTCGAGCGGCTCTCGCCGCCGTGCTGCCCGCCTACCACCCACCGCCACCTTTGACGTCTCCCTCCCGACATTCTCCTCGCTCCCACTACTGGCCACCGCCCCCTAGATGTCTAGCCCTATCCGGTCACCTCTATAGCCGGCCGAACCACCACCAACACCGACCTCCTTCTTTAAAGTCAATGGATATTGGAGCCCTTGAAACCTAAAACCCTAAGCTCCGCCACCTCGACCACCACCCTGGCCAGTGTTGACCTAGCCACCGGCCACTCCCCCCTCCACCCAGCTCTCGTCGGCGGTCGCTCCACCTCCTCCCCCTCCTTTAGTTCGCACTCCTCCAACCGGCGTACGTGCGAGCGGCGGCGCCGGCGGCCGCTGCACCCCCTTCTGCAATAGAATCATGTGCAGTAACTCGTGCAATGACTTCATGCACACTAATATGACAACTCCACGTAACTTCATGTGCGTTGCATGCAATACACCTGACGGAGATTACTCTGGGTACCACCCTGCTGAGTCCCTACATTCAGGATACGACTATGTGTAACTACCCTGCAGACAGGCACTCGGCTGGACAACGGAAGGGTTCTTTGTGGATAAAGATCAAGGCCAGATCAGGATGCCCAAATTTTGTGTATCTTAAACCGACTTTCTTCCATGTAAAATAATCTGAGTAGATCTATACCTATCTTGTAACCCATGGCGCCCATGCTATATAAGGGGGCCGTGGGGATACCCATCGTAGAGACACAACAGCACCACCATTAGGTGATAGCTTCCCTTGAAACCCTAATACAATCCCGAGCACAGGATGTAGGGTGTTACGCTCCCAGTTGTCCAAACCTGGTAAACTCTTATGTCTTTGTGTTACCATCAAGCTCTTGGCTCCGAGATCCCTCTCACCTAAAATCTACCACCAGATATACTCTTGGTGGACTTGCCGGATTAGCAATCCAACAACACCCCCTTTCTGACCACGCATTAGCGATGTGCGCCCACCGCCATTATCGTGACAATATTCACAAAGAACGATGTTGACGGCCATTATCTCACATTTTGACCGTCAACTTCTCGGGAATAAATTGAGTTTTGCACTATATTCCATGCATATTTTATTTGATTCTAATAAGTTCCACAAGTTTTGGATGAGTTGTATTTGCAGGAATCCAATGTCCAAAGATGGTCGAAATCAGAGAAAACCCCGGCCTCCCGGCACATTCCGTGCCGACCGGCCTGACACCTCCACATACATGGGCCTAATAATTTTACTGGAGCAATGTGACATGTTCATAAGGTTCCAAAATAAGGAGAACATTTCATATCCTGTTGGTGGACCCGGAAGGCACAAGGATCAACCCAAAAGCCCACCTGCCAGTGCCAAGAGCGTCAAATAAGGAAAGCACCCAGTCTAGAGGCAATGTGGAGCGTTGATGTGCAATGTCGGTGAAACGGAGGGCTGAGAGTCCCCAGGACCAGGCCGCCCGGCCTCCCCCGGGCCGCCCGGCCTAAGATACCAGAATCTGAGGAAGATAAGCACCACCTCTACAGTTGCGTGCACCTAGCCAACGGAATTACCGGCCTTCTACTGACCTTGGAAGCCTATAAATACCACTCTCCCCCTCACTTGTAAACACACACTCAAAGGAGCAACTCTCTCTTCTCAAGTCTAGAGTAGGTTAGTAGTTGGGAGTTAGAGTCGAGTCGAGCTTGTCTAGGGGATCCGGAGTCATCATCGGAGCTCGGTAAAGCTCTTGTATCTTTTCCTTTGACTATTTTCAATATAAGTTATCTTCTTTATTTAATTGAGTCAGCTTTACTTTCTACAAGTTTTATCTTCCCAAGTACTTGTACTTGTCTGCAGGAGTAAGTTTTATCTCTAGTTACGTTTAAGTTCCCTTTCTTGCTTGTCGGAGTTAGTCTTATGGGTTCTTCGCCCGTACTAGTGTAACTCAAGTTAGTTCACTAGGTTGAGGGGGATTTCTCTTGAAGGCCTCAAGGGAAATCCTAGTACCGAGAGCAGATGTGGTGTATAACTCAGTGCTAGCTAGAAAGTGTGTTCCATCCCACGGTACCGCAGTGGTAGGCGGCAAGTGGTGACAGCCTTGTCCGTCCCTTGTAGTCCACCACGTTCGGGTGTTTTCATAGCAGTAGGATTGCCAAAAGTATGTTGGGACCCTTCTCACCCCTGTCTGCGCCCTTCGCTTAGGCTGCCGAAGTAAGCTCCTGGGTCCGACATCAAGTTAGAAGCTTAGATTAGTTCTAGTGAGGCTAGCTCAGTAGTTTAGAAGTGTTTCAGGAGTCCTTTCTCGCTCGTTGTCCTCCCAGCTGCTATCTCTCTAAGGTATAGAATCTCCTGTATGTCACTCTTTCATAGCTTGTCCATTTATCTCATCAGTTATCTGGCTTACCCCTGCTAAATTAGTCGGTCGATACTATCAGTAGCAGTTGTCACTACAATTTACGATACACTTTACCATAGTGCTTCCCTGAGGATTTTCATGATACCTTGGAATACTCTAAGGTGAAGTGCTACACCAGTGAATTCTGTGCGCTTGTAGAATACCTATTCAGATTGAGCATAAGAGACACCAACAAGCATTTCTGGTGCCATTGTCGAGGAAGCAATTGGCTAAAGTTGTCGTATAATTGAGTGAAAAACCTTACTGTCTTATCACCGCTAATTTTAGCGGGCTTACCATTGCTCTCTCTCTCTCTCTCTCTCTCTCTCTCTCTCTCTCTCGTTTATTAGATTCAGTGCAGTGCATGACCGGTTTTGATCTTCCATCCAACTTCGATTCGAATCCTCAGAGAATTGGGCGAATTGTGAGACACCGCGTCGTCCCACCCCAGAAGAAACCCACTTGGAATCCTCGTTTGTCAGTCTCAGCACCACCCATGGCCAAGACTCTCAGGCAGTACTCGGCCCCGTCCAGCAGCCACATTCCTACTGGACTGAACAATGACCAAGGCAATGATGGCTTTGAGCTCAAGTCGGGACTGGTGAACATGGTTCAAGCGAGTCCATTCTGTGGAAAGGCATCGGAGGATGCCAACGCTCATCTTCAAAATTTCTTGGAAGTGAGCAGCACCATGAACCCCAGAGGTACCACGATGGATAACGTCCGTCTTCGACTGTTCCCATTCTCCTTTCTAGGCAAGGTGAAGATGTGGTTTATACCAACAAAGCAGACTTCACTACATGGGAAGCTTGCTCTAATGCATTCCTGATGAAGTATTTTCCGATGGGCAAAACCAATGCCCTCCGAGGTAAAATCTCCGGATTTCAACAGCTCCCGGATTAAGCCATTCCGGAAGCTTGGGAGAGATTCCAGGAGTACATTGCAGCATGCCCCCACCACGGCATGGAGGAATGGCTGATTATTCAGAGTTTCTTCAATGGCCTGAACATGCTAGCCCAGAACCACATCGATGCAGCATCAGGTGGTTCCTTCCTCTCGCTCAGCGTACCTAAAGCGAAAGCGCTGGTAGAGAAGATTTCTTCCAACAAGAGTTGGAAAGGTGATAGGTAGCAACAACCCCGCAAGGGAGTTCATCAGATCGACAGTATCGATATGCTTGCTGCCAAGATGGACCTTCTCATGAAGAGACTGGAGTCTCCACACCAGGAGGCTAACCAAGTTATGGATTCTCGCATGACATGCGAGATGTGTGGATAAACTGGACACATGGGCAACTCTTGCCCGGTCACTCAAGAGGAAGCTCATTTCGTTGGGGGCGAACAACTCCAACAACTCAGGCTTCCATCCTCAGTGGGGTTGGAATTCCAAACCCAACCTCCCCTTCAGCTAGTAGCAAGGTGTGAACTTTAATAACAATTTTCAGCCTTCTTTAAAGGACCTAGTTTATGGCCAAAAATAAATTAATGACAACATTAGTAAGAAATTTCTTGCTAATGATAAAATTTTGGAGTCTTTGGCCGGACAACTAGAGGGCATAAATTCTGTTATTAAAAACCAATTGAGCTTCAACAAAATAATAGAAACCCAAGTTGCTCAATTAGCCTCATCTTGTCCTAACAATAATTTGGGAAAACTTCCTGGGCAACCGGAAGTTCTCCCGAAAGAAAGTGTTAGTGCGGCAACTACGCGGATGGGTAAGTCCACGCAAGAACCACCATACCCTAAAGATGCAGGATCTTGGCGGAAAGCCACACCCGCCAGCAATACCTCTGCTGCAGACGAAGACCAGGAGGAGGTAGAAGAGTCCAACACAACTGCTGCCTAGGAGGAAACTGTGGAACCCTCTAGAACTTCACGGGAGTTTCATGACACTACTGCCTTACCGTTTCCGGAACGGTTAAGGAAGCCGGTAGCCGACGAGCAATTCGGCAAGTTCATCGAGGTAATACGGAAGTTGTATGTCAATATACCACGTCTTGACGCTATGCAAGTCCCAACCTATGCCAAGTACATCAAAGATATACTTGGTAACAAGAGAAGCCTGCCCACCACCGAGGTCGTGCAACTCACACAGGAGTGTAGCGCAGCTATACTCGATCCTCTCCTGGAGAAGAAGAAGGATCTAGGATGCCCCACAATCACATGTTCAATCTGGAGTTAGCATTTCTCACACGCTCTGTGTGATCTGGGAGCAAGCGTCAGCGTCATACCCAAGATAGTTTACGATAAACTAAACTATCATGAGCTTGCCCCTACTGCTATGTGCTTGCAGCTAGCAGACCAGACAGTCCGTTACCCCGCGGGAATTGCAGAGAACGTTCATGTTAAAATCCAGAACTTCTTTATTCCCGTTGAGTTCATCATCCTCGATATGGAGGTTGATGCCAAGACGCCACTCATTCTGGGAAGGCCATTCTTGAGTACCGCAAATGCACACATTGATGTTGGAGCTGTGACACCTCTGGTGTCAATTTAGCCAAAACAAGACAATTAACATGACATCATCTGTAAATGACCAAGAAAAACTTAAATGAATACTTAAGTGTTTTGCTTTTGCAAATCTGTGTGTAAATGTATGTGTGAATGTGTTTGAGTGAAATTTCTTGAAAAACAATATTTTGTATACTTTTAAAATTGACTTGACATGAGTGGTAGTAAGACACTAAAATACACCTTTCATAATGATCTATAAACTTTCTATGCAAATCAAATTCAAACTGGAAAATCATCACATGAAATGATTAATGGAACCATTCTTGATTTGGGAAGAACTACTAGTTCAAACAAAATAATAAAATAAAGCCACAAATATCCAACCCACAAGTAGTTTTTAAATCTTGAAATTTTTTTCGGAAAAGAAGACATGAGACATACTTATCTCGGAGGTCTAGTAAAAAAATATCTAGTTATTCAGCTCTTTATTAAAGGACAACTTGGAGTTATAAAACAAAATAAAAATTCAAACAAAGGGTTAAACATTCCTTTAGCTCATGATAACAAAGAGTTATACAAAACAATAATGCATCCTTGTATAGGAGTATGTGTGGATATAAAACTTGTTCCTGTAATATTCTTAAACTTTCATGCTCAACTTGTCACAAAAGTGTAGTATAAAGACACACTTATATTTTTGTGACACACAATTTAATTTAAAAGACTTTTTGCTAATTCAAAGTTGAAACAGATTAAATAAACAAGAAATCAATTTCTAGCAGTAAGTATTTTAAAATAACATTCAAACCAATGCAATAATGCATATGAAAATGAATAGGCATATTCACCATGTCATGTTAAACAAAAGCCTAGTTGAAGCCTAGGAGTAAAAGTGCCAAAATTCACATGGAATGATAAGTACTTTAAATAGCTGTTTTTGAAATAATTAAATAACTCTCAAACCATTGATCAAATGAAAAAGTGCATAACACGAAAGTTGTAGAACTCGAAAAACTGAACAAAAATGGTATTCACCACTTTTTCATTTGAGGCCAAGAAGAGGTAGAAAAATTGAAATTACAGAACTGAATTTTTAACTTCGATTTATTTACGAAATTGCCATCTCCTGTTTCTTCTCCCCCTCCTCCCTGGGCTCGGCCTACGGCAGTGCCGTACGCCGGAGCCGATGCCACCTGGCCAGCGCCGAGCACCTCCCCGACCCAAACAGCCTACGTGCCCCCTGTTATTGTCCCAAACCACCTTCCCTGGCGCCTTCTGAGCTCGCCACGCACCCCTCCCCTCACCTGCGCGTGCCACGAGGTTGGCCGTCGCGCCACGAGTCCAGCCACGAGGTCGTCCCGCCAGGCCGCATTGCTTCGAGGCTAAGCCTCCCACACTCCTCTCTTGCCTAGAACCACCAATGCAAGACACCCCGTGAGCAGCAAAGCTCGGTTCAGCAGCCACCATAGCCGGCTGCCACTGCTGCTCCGTCGAGCTTCCCTCTCCAGTCTTCCTCTTCCCAAACGGAGCTCGATACTACCTTCCCCACCCTCCACCGAATCTCTCCGACCTGGTCGCCCCCCTCACCATCCGCCAGAGCGCCACCGCGTCAGAGCAGAGCCACCGCCGGCCGCCCCTCTCCGCAGACCCGCCTCCTCCGACCCTCTCCCGACGAGCCACGACCACCCAAAGGTAGCTATCGAGCCCCTCATTCTTTTCCCCCACTTTCCCTTCGCTTCCGGTGACTATCCTCGCCGGAAACACAGCCGCCGCCGCTGCTCTGTTCTGAGCATTTCTGCCAGGGACCTCAAGTTAAAAGAAACATTCCAGGGTCTAATCTGCAAAATGTGCATGAACTTCAAAATAGTGAACTTGTAAAATACATAACAATTCGTAAAAAAATCATAAAAATGCAAGATCAACTGTTATGGAATCCTTGAAACAAAATATACAACTTTTGTTACATGCACATTTTCAGTTCCTGCTTCTATTTTAATCTATATTAAAGATTAAATTAAATAGCTCATAAATGTATCTCATGTTCTAGAGCAATGCTACCTCTGATTTTTGGGTGGTAGCTTCACTTCTATGAATAAAGTCTTGCATAAAAATTTCATGACCAGAAACCAAATATAACTAGGTGTTTCATTGAATCTTGTTTAGTCTAAGGTTAAATACTATGTATTTGTTCTTGCTGTTCTATAGTATATTTTTGGGTGAAACTTTTTCAGTGCACTTGGGATGATAAAATAACAGTACTGTAAATGTTTTAGAAGCAATTTCAACTATATATTTAAGGTTTTGATTTAAGCTATGTTTAATGGTGATAGTGCATGCTAAATAGTTCTACTACTTGGAAAAAACATGAAACTTGTACCAGGTGCTAATCATGGGTGGTTGAACATGCTAGAAATATTTGGAAATCAGATTATTTGCAGAACAGAAGTTACACATAAATGTTTGAGGTGCTAGACCTAGATTAATTATTTTGAACCTGATGTTTCAGTAATGATGTTAGGCTGAAAGTTTCTCAGTATGGTCTAGGTACTATGAGAATGTTAGTATAAAATTGTGGAATGCATTTCAAATGTTTAACTAAGGTTTTGATTTAATCCATATATAGTGACACTATATCATGATAAATAGTTTTAGCATCTGTAAAAATCTGAAATTTGTAACAGAACCTCTTATTGAATAGATGAACCAGTATATAAAGTTTGACAACTAAATTCTGAGTAGAAACAGAGATACATTTAACCCATGAGTATCCAAGGTATAGAATGTTTATTTCATTCTGGTTGTTGTACTATGTATCTATTCATGAAACTTGTACAGAACCATGTTATTGTTGTATATCAGTCACCCAAAAAGTTTAGGATGTTTTACTTAACAAGAACTAGCTCAACCAAATATGCATATTTAAATTAAGTAAATGCAATACTAAGTATTCTGCTATAGAAAAAGGCTGATATTTTTACTGAAACATGATCATGCATAGAGTAGACTATGGTAAAAATATGAATCCAGTTTGAAATCATTTACTTGCTTAAATAGTAAACCTAGACATGGTTTAGCTCTGAAATTTTTTCTGGATGAACATGCTACTGAATCCTTGTTGTCATACAAGTTTGAGAAATTTTATATTTAGTTTGATATATATTCTGTTTAATGCTTGTTTGATGAACTTAATTCTTGATATATAGTTCCTGTACTTAGAAAAATCTAGATTTATTTTTGGAGTCTTAATTTATTCTTGGAATCATGCCTGCAAAGTTTGGGATATAGTTACTGAGTTTTGCTTCAATGATAAATCATGCTTAGTAAATCATGACTAGGATTGCTATTTTTGTTCTGGTTGAAATAAATCATATTTGATCCTGATTTATGGACATGTTCCTAGTTAAATTAGATTCTTCCAGTGATAAAAATTGCACATGCAGTACTGGTCATATTCAACCTTGAATTAATATGCAAGCTCATATTAAGTTAAATGCATAGTTAATTTATCTGGTAGAATTAATGCTTTATAATTTTTCTGGAACATGTTTAGTCCATATCTAGGTCCTGGTACAATTTTGAGATCCATATATTTTGTAGAAATCTTTGTGGAAATTATCTTGTTTAATAGCTTGATGACTTTGTTAATTTTATAACCCCTGATGATTAAGGAAATAAAATCTGGAAAATTTACAGTACTGAGTAGATGATAACTAAATGCTCCTGTAAAGTTTGTAGCACCAGAAACCATGTCAACCATTATGTGCAAATTGGTGAAGTCTTTATAGTGATCTGTTAACATGAATTTTCATGATTAAATGCATTATGGTTAGATGCTGAAATTTATACAGTAGATGCTAAATTGTCTGAGCTGTTCTACATTGAATTTTCATCACTAGATCATGAGTTTTCTGTTATGAAATTATGAAAACATGCTATGCTTTAGTGCTAAAAATGAAAACCAACACACCCACTCATTCATGAAGGAACATAGTGATAAATACTACTCCATAAATGACTGCCCAGTAAATAAACTCACCAAGATCATCATTTAATTAATTTGTTGGACTACAACTTTATCGTGAAGGAAAGAATCATTTATCATTTTGTAACCATATTAATCTTGCATTGCATATAGAGATGGTAAATCTTGCTGATGGAGAATATGAGCTGGTTCCCGCGGACTCGTGTGTTGCTCAGGAGGTTAATTTGAATTGCACTAACTTAGCTCAAGACCTGGCCAAGCCCCAGAAGACTCAGCCTGACAGTGCCCAAGAAGGCAAGCCCCGGTGCATAACCCATTATTTTCCATATTATTATTCATCTAACTATTCGTATATGTTGTAATAATTTTATTTGTGCACTTACGTTTTCTAGGCGTTGATCGAAAATCTTAGATGCATGATCCCTAGGAACCTATGTTTGACATCCGGATCTTTTTATCGACTAGCTGCCCTGCTAACTAGAAACAGTAGAAGTCGAGTGGTTTCCTGCCTCTCGCGAGCATATAGGAATTGACTGACTTTACCTTCCGCTGAAATATAAGGACAACGGGCGGGGTTGTGTAGTTGTGACACCCCGCTGGTGTAGTTAAAAATGGTTAAGGTCGCGGTGTGTGGCTCATTTCGTTAAGTGTTTGAAAGTACTAGCCACATGCCGAGAAATATGGTAATAGGTAAGCTTAAGTACCTAATTGGACCGGCAAGTGGAACGATCATTCACCCTCTTGGTAGAAGTAGATTTTATTTTTTTCCGGACGTACGGGTACAGAGTGGTCGGACTCT
Source organism: Panicum virgatum (assembly GCF_016808335.1). Lineage (NCBI taxonomy): Eukaryota > Viridiplantae > Streptophyta > Magnoliopsida > Poales > Poaceae > Panicum > Panicum virgatum. Next base: position 27,930,071 of record NC_053153.1, on the reverse strand, counting down.
GTAGTCGGGGAGGGTGACCCGGATCCACGGACTGGAAAGAAAGGGGAACAGTAGCGTGGGCGAAAGCGAAGTCGATCCCCATGCGTGTGCGTTAGGTTCCCCTGGCCAGGTTGAAATTCGATTTGGAATCGTCCGCCTCTCACGGCATGAGATTGCTTAACGTTTTCGGTCACATAGAGTAACAAGTGGAACATGATGATGATAATACTGCTGGTTGATTAAATGATTGCTCTACCATATTTGTGTAGAGTTAGATGCAAACTTAGAACGGTTAATCTAACTAGAAGATGGCTAAATAAAATCTGAAAATAAGGATCAACTCTTAGTGGCGTTTTTGGCAAAACAAACCCCACAAACCAAAAAGTCTTGCATGTCTAGTTATCGGACTATGGTATATCCTGTGATGGGTAAGTCTTGCTGAGTATTAGTATACTTAGCCTTGCTTGTGGCACTTTTTTTCAGGTACTAACTTTGAGGATATGATTGCGAGTCTGACTTGGCCGTGTATCCGGGCTGGTCTGTTGAGTGGGATGCCCTTCATCTGGTGCTGACCACCCTCCCACTGAGTGACATGTTTCGTACGGGCTTTATCGATGCGTCACACGTCTCGGTAGTAGTCGTTTACTTCTTCCGCTGCAATAAATGAGACATGAATAATTTGTGTAGTTTGAACTTCTATAGTACTTTGCTACTCTGAACATGGTTTGTAATAAATTTCCTTTCCACTGCAAACTCTGAGATGTATGAGATGATCTGTGTTGTAATCTCTGGGCTCACCTTCGTGTGGGTGTTGTCTGTGCGATCCTGGAATATCGTGGCTTTTATCGAGGCTTCACTCGAGGAACTACCGGTGCGTGCCGAATTGGGTCAGAGTTACCTAGCAACGAAGATCAGTGCACCCGAGCCCAGTAGTTTTGGGTGGTTCTGCCACAGGAGCCGGAGAAATTCAACTCAACATCAATGGGCAGACGGAGAGGTTCGCCTCCCGATCGAAGGTAGAACAATGTTCCCAGATCAAAGCATTCAACCAGAAGAAATCCGAGAAAGAGCAAGAGAAGCCATCAACACCCACCATCGATATCCTTGCCGAGCTCTTGGAACAACTAAGAATCGACAGGGAGATCAGAGTGCATAACTACAGGAACGCAAGACGACGAATCCTTCGTAGAGAATTTGAGGAATCAGAGGCAAAAAGCGATCAAAACGAAACCCGCCACCAAGAAGGAATGGCGGAGAAAAGTGTCTTCGTCTGGAACTCCATCCGGCGACGACAACAGAACCCAAGGTATGGAGAGTCCCGCTCAGGACTCAAAACCCGAGCTATCACCATGAGAACCATGGTACGTATCCATTCCTTGCATTTGCATATAGGATAGTTTAAATTCCTTGCATAATCTTTCTTTCCTAAAGGCATGGCATGTTTACTTTTTCAAACCGAAATTTAAATTTTTGTTTCACATGAAAATTTGTTACTTTGCATAAAAAAAAATAGCCAAAATATAGGCTGGCCGGCCCCACATGCTCTCATTTGGCCAGGGGGCAGCAGGGAACCGGAGCTTTGAGTGCGCAGGAGGCAAACCAAAGTGGACGTGATCATGGTGCAAGGGGGGCAGGCCGGCCGGCCTAATCACGGCCGCCCGGCGCCTCTCCACTGCTCCCGTCGCGTCGCCACCCACCGGAGCATCATCACCTGCAGGTCTACGAACTAGGCGACGACGTGGAGCAACAAGGGCCGTGGAAGGTGCCGCCCGGCGCTATACAGGCCGGCCGGCCTGGCCCCTGCGTCCCTCTATAAAAGCCGCTTTGTCGTCGTCGTTCATCGCACCCTCGCTCTGAGTATGCAGGTTACTCTCCCGAGCACACTTTCCCTCTTTCTCTCTAAGTTTTCTTACTTAATGAAGCTTTTAGAAGTTAATTAAGCCAAGTAACTCAAGTGCTAGCCCCACAAAAATAGTAGTAGTGCTGAGATTAGCTCGGCACTAATCCAATAAAATTAGTAGTAACCCTCTCCTAAAAATGAAAACCACAAAAATATTTCTAGTAGAATAATCAAGCTCTGAACGAAGAACGTTTGTGGTGGACTGATCCCCACAAGAACGACTAACCACTGACCCCCTCTGATTATTTTTCCCTGCATATTCGCTGTACTAATCTCTTGTAGGAGCCATGTTGTTGTGGGGAAACATCAAGGCCAAGGTGAAGAAGCTAGGCTCGTCATCCCGATCTCGCAGTTCACGAGCGTCATCAGGTTCCCGGGATGACATGTCAGTGGACTCTGTCCGCCGACCGTCACAATTCCTGAAAGAAGAGGAGGAAGCTCCTGCCTCTCCAGCAGTCCCGAGGCCCCGTCTCAAAATCAGAGTCCTGACGTCGGTCGATCAGATCGTCATTCAGACTGATTATGAGCGGGATGCCCTCGAGCTGTTGAAAATGCAGTCGTACGGCCATGCCAAGTGGTTCGATACAGAATTCTTCATGATGACGGGACTCCGCCAGGACATGAACCGCGCGTTCACCGCCGCGGGATGGTCACGCTTCGCCGACATCACCGAACCAGGTTCGCACCTTCTCACCATGGAATTCCTGTCTACAGTCCATGTCGAAACCGTTGGAAAAGAAATTAAAATCCACTTCCGCTTTTTCAACGAGTTCTTTGAAATGCTGCCTAAAGACTTTAGTAATGCACTAGGCTTCAGTAAAAAATGCATATTAGAAGCTAATGCATTAACTGAATATGACCGTAGTGCTTGGTGGAATGAAATCTCATATGAACCAGTGAGTAGTAAGAACGGCATAGTGTCTATCCATAATCCAACTCTAAGAGTTCTAGCCAAGTATCTAGCCATGGTAGTATTTTCCCGAGCAGACCTCAGGCTATGTAGTTCCTCGGAGCTCATGTGCCTTTATGCTACGGCAAAGAAGATTCCCTACTCACCTGTCATGGGCATGGTCGCACATTGGCAGAAAATAATCACGTGCAAATCTCCCATCGACATAACCTCACTGGTCACCCGCATTGCGCGGTATGTCGGTGTTTTGGAGAATGCACAAGTCACATATCTGCCCACGACGGATGAGTACCGAACCTTCATTGGTCTGGACCACTTTGTTCACGCGCACATGATGCGTGAAGGTCCCGGAAACTCAGTCTTCATGTGCTACTCGGGGTATGAGAGGGAGTTTGAGCTGCCATGCCCGAAACTTTCGCTCTACTCCGTGAAGCGTATTACCCTCCAGATGGAAAAGAAGGAGACAGCACGCCACATCACAGCTAGTCCTATGACACGTGGCAGAGTTCGGCATGACGCACAGTTGGCTGAGGGTGGCACATCATGGCAGGCAGGAGTTTCCTGTCAGGCAGGCACATCCCGCCAGGCAGGAACTTCTCGCCAGCCAGGAGTTTCACGATAGGCCTGTGCTTCTCAGGAAGCCAGAACATCACATGCTGCACCCTCATCAGATGCCTCAGCACAGCCTCACCCAGACACCACTCACATGAGCTTCTAGGAGGCCTACGGGTTTTACGACCAAGGTGGCCAGCCCTCGTACCAGCCTGAGGGTAGCACGGGGTTTGGGCACGGCCAGGAGTTTTACTACCCCTCGGGCATGGGCGCCTCCCATGGCCCACAGGTTGGCCCGTCTACATCAGCACGCTTTGAGTACGACAACCCGCTCACACGGGGGCTGTCGGATCTCACTGCCCGCATAGGTGCCATAGAGTTATGCCAGGAGGAGTTGGGACACAACCTTGACCACAACACCAGTCCCACACAGGAGAGTTGGGGGATGATTTCCTCCATGTTCTACGATTGGCACCATGGTGCATTCTACCCCCCGCCACAGCCACACCAGTAGCCCCGAGCTTCGTTGAAGCTTGGGGGAGAGATCGTTAGTACCCAGGTAAATCGTCATACCCGCTCATTCCGTTCAGATAAAAAAAAGAGAATTGCCATGCTTAGAATAAATGTGTGGAAATCCGTGCAAACTCTTATCTTGGAAATGATGAATAGTTGCTCTGTTTGAGCTTTGCATGTGCCCCATTTACAGCTTTTTACTCATCGAGTACTAGAGCTAGTTGGCACATAATAAACACAATTAATCTATTTGTGTGGGAGCATTTAACATGATTTCTAAGTCTAAGTTGTTGTGGGATTCGAGATGGCCTACATTGGAATTAAAACTGTCTACCTCAGTAAGGGAAATTCTCAGAGTAATATTAAAATACGAAAAGGTTTCCCTATTGGTTTACATGTCCCATCCAGAGCCATAATGACATTTCATACATGAGCTACCATAGGCTATCTTGATTTACTTTGAGCTTTGTCGAATGGTGAGTTCGCTTGAGAAAAGGTAATTGTCATCTGCCGGTCTTTCTCCTATGCGTATCCATTTCATTGCTAGCCTCAAAATGTCTGGTAAGACAATCACCTATTCTAGGTATTGTCATCCACTTCCGCCAGATAATTCCACCAGAACTCACCCCAAAATCTCCACTGTGTGCCTATCCACTTCCAAAAAGGGTCAAATTTTCTTCAAAAGCTCCCTCTGAAATATTCTGAAATCAAGAAGGACATGAGTTATTTTCTTTAAAAAAAGATAGAAGAAGAAGAAAGAAGAAGTGCTCATAATCCTTAGCAAAAATAGTCCAAAAGAGGAGTTCAATAAAATTACCCAAAAATATTTCCAAAGTGTGAGTCCATTTCTCCCTCTCCCCTGAACATTTGTGACTCCATAAGATCGGAATTTGATCAAGTACCTATCTCTTGCGAACCACTCTTTGGCTCGGCAACACAGGTAATCAAGGTATGCCACACTCTTCCTACCCATAACTCCAGATATCAACCTTAGATTAGGAAGAAGTTGGTCAAGTTTCAATCTTGGTGAGGTTTATACACCTTGAGCGATCGAGAGTACCTTCAGGGAACTTTAATCATATGCATATCTAAGAAATACTCCGAGAACGAACCTGAACAGGGAAAGCAGGAAAACGTTCCGGTGAAAGTTGTTCATTCCTCCAACCGCTCAAGACAAGGGATGAAATGTAAAATAAGCCCCATCATCCAGAACATATAGGTATGAGCCAACTTACTCGAAGTACATACGGATAGAGTAATATGCTGTGCACAGGGTACTTGCAGAGGGCAAACATTGACGCAACTCCTGATCCATCGAGCCTTAGTGTTAAGCTTTGCTCGAGGACGAGCAAAAGTTTAAGCTTGGGGGGGGGGTGTTGACGGCCATTATCTCACGTTTTGACCGTCAATTTCTCAGGAATAAATTGAGTTTTGCACTATGTTCCATGCATATTTTATTTGATTCTAATAAGTTCCACAAGTTTTGGATGAGTTGTGTTTGCAGAAATCCAATGTCCAAAGATGGTCGAAATCAGAGAAAATCCCGCCCGCCCGGCACATTCCGTGCCGACCGGCCTGACACCTCCACATATATGGGTCCAATAATTTTACTAGAGCAATGTGACATGTTCATAAGGTTCCAGAACAAGGAGAACATTTCATATCTTGTCGGTGGACCCGGAAGGCACAATGATCAACCCAAAAGCCCACCTGCCAGTGCCAAGAGCGTCAAATGACGAAAGCACCCAGTCCAGATATAATGTGGAGCGTTGATGTGCAATGTCGGTGAAACGGAGGGCTGAGAGTCCCCGAGACCAGGCCGCCCGGCCTCCCCCGGGCCGCCCGGCCTAAGATACCAGAATCTGAGGAAGATACCCGAAGCACCGACATCCAGGAGGGATCAGAGGCCATCCACAGAAGGTCGGTGGCCAGGTGGCACAATCCTAGGCCGGCCAGCCTAGGTTGGACCGCCCAGCCCCACCTTACAGCCTTTCGGCTCCCGGCTTCGCGTGGAAGTTAAGCACCGCCTCTACAGTTGTGTGCACCTGGCACCAACGAAATTACTGGCCATCTACCGACCTTGGAAGCCTATAAATACCACTCTCCCCCTCACTTGTAAACACACACTCAAAGGAGCAATTTTCTCTTCTCAAGTCTAGAGTAGGTTAGTAGTTGGGAGTTAGAGTCGAGTCGAGTTTGTCTCGGGGATCCGGAGTCGTCATCGGAGCTCGGTAAAGCTCTTGTATCTTTTCCTTTGACTATTTTCAATATAAGTTATCTTCTTTATTTACTTGAGTCAGCTTTACTTTCCACAAGTTTTATCTTCCCATGTACTTGTACTTGTCTGCGGGAGTAAGTTTTACCTCTAGTTCAGTTTAAGTTCTCTTTCTTGCTTGTCGGAGTTAGTCTTATGGGTTTTCTCGCCCGTACTAGTGTAACTCAAGTTAGTTCACTAGGTTGAGGGGGATTTCTCTTGAAGGCCTCAAGAGAAATCCTAGTACCAAGAGCAGACGTGGTGTCTAACTCAGCGCTAGCTAGAAAGTGTGTTCCACCCCACGGTACCGCAGTGGTAGGCGGCAAGTGGTGACAGCCTTGTCCGTCCCTCGTAGTCCACCACGTTCGGGTGTTTTCATAGCAGTAGGATTGCCAAAAGTATGTTGGGCCCCTTCTCACCCCTGTCTGCGCCCTTCGCTTAGGCCGCCGAAGTAAGCTGCTGGTTTCGACATCAAGTTAGAAGCTTAGATTAGTTCTAGTGAGGCTAGCTCAGTAGTTTAGAAGTGTTTCAGGAGTCCTTTCTCGCTCGTTGTCCTCCTAGCTGCTACCTCTCTAAGGTATAGAATCTCATGTGTGTCGCACGGTCATAGCTTGGCCACTTATCTTATCAGTTATCTGGCTTACCCCTGCTGAATTAGTCGGTTGGTAATTTCAGTAAAGGTTGTCACTACGATTTACGATACACTTTACCATAGTGCTTCCCTGAGGATTTTCACGATACCCTGGAATACTCCAAGGTGAAGTGCTACACCGGTGAATTCTGTGCACTTGTAGAATACCTATTCAGATTGAGCATAAGAGACACCAACAAATGACAGGTGGTGGAGATGAAGCCAATGCGAACGGGGCTTTCTAATTAGCGCGCGCCAATCTCATATAATTTTTATCAATCTCGAGAATTTACCGTCTCATTCATCAAAGATGCTCATAGGGTAGGATTTGAGTTTGTGCGTTCATAGGGATGAATGTGCGTATTTTTATGAGTTTCTGAGTTGTATTGTGCATCTAAAAAAATAGTGTGCACGCCAGGACAACTTGTTATAACCGGGACAGCGAGACTGCTCACAAAGCAAAGAATGCTCTAGGATAATGGATGGCACATGACCCATAACTTACGCCATTGTAACTACTTGGATATGAGTAGAATAGTTAGAACAGAAGAAAACTACCTGAGTAGTACTCAGGTAGAACTCCTAAGTTAGTATTCGGCTAGATTTTCATGTAATCAACTCTATCCCCTAGACTATAAAAGGACGGGCAGGGACCCCCTACCTAGCGTGTCAGTTGTTGTTGTTTAGCCACCAAGCCCACCGAGGGTTACCCCTGAGGTGGTAGGTTGTAGGTAGGGTGTCGCTGAGATCAGTAACTCGAAGGTACAAGGAACACAAAATGTTAGATGCGTAATACCCTACGTCTTGTGTGTTGATTTATATTGTCTTAGATGTAGATTGAGTTAGTTCTCTGTTGAGCTTCCCGATCTAGGTACCCTGCCCTCCTTTATATACCCAGGGGTGGGACACTAGTCGGCTACAAGGTAGAAGTTTTATTAGGATTACAGGGTAGGAGTCCGACTTATTCCTTTCTTGCGGGTAGCTTCCCTAGGGTTGGGCTATAATTCTGGAGAAGTCGCTCAAGAGACCCGACCAACTAGAGTATATTCCCTTCGTCCTGGAATGTAAAGTATTGGGGGATTAAAATTTGTACCCAAATTATAAAGCATCTTAAGGTCGTTTGGGTAAAAAGATATACTAATCTTCATGATTTTGATGCTAGTCACTACTACAAAAAATCATTAACAGATGCCTTTTGAAAAACGCTCCGAGGCATGCATAGAAAATAACTGCCTCAGTTAATGCCCAGCATTAACAGAGGCTGTCATCTTTTATTAACTGAGGCGGTTAAAGAAACCGTCTCTCAAAATTGATTAACAGAGACGGTCAACCTTAAAGTGACCGCCTCTATTAATACCACTATTTTCAGAGGCAATTATTGTAAGAAGTCTGTCTTAGTTAAACAGCCCAGCCCGCTCAAGCCCGACTCGGCCCGATAAAGGGCTCCAAGTATATATATGCACACTTAGGGTTTTCTTCTCACTCTCCTCCCCCTCCCTCTCTCTTCCCCTCCATCTCTCTCCCACGCGCAGCGCCCGGCCCAACCACCCCCTCTCCTCCCCTCCCTCCCTCTCCCATGCGCCCACTCCATGCGTGACGGCCGGCCGAGCGATTCCGGTGTGCCGTGGCGGCCACCGGGGCGGCACCCCTCCCTGCGTGACGGCTGGGCGCGCAGCCCCCCTCCATGCAACGCCGGCCAGATTCGCCCCACCCCCGCGTCGCTGGCCAGATCCGCGACCGATCGGGGTGGCGGACGAGCGGGGGGCCCGGCAGCGGATGCGGCGGCGGGCCTCGGAGAGGCGGCGGGGCGCAAAGGCCGCGGGCGGGGCGGAGGCCGAGGGCGGACGTGGTGGCGGGTCTCGAAGATGCGGCGGGGCAGAGGTCGGGGGCGGCAGGGCGCGGAGGCAGTGGCTGCTGGCGGTGGCGTGCGGAGGCGCGATGGGCTCGCCGGGCTCGTGATGGGCTTGGCGGGCTCACCTTTTTTTGTTTTTTCAGTTCTATTAACAGATGCAGGCACGAAGCCACCTCTGAAAATGTCTCATTAACAGAGACGTTAGCTTAGAGGTGGTTGCACTTGCCCACCTCTGAAAAATGATTTTTAACCGCCTCTGAAAAGAATAGTGTAGTAGTGAGTTTTGAAAAAAAAAATCAATTGCGAGAGGCTGGGGGAGTAAAAAAGGCATGTTGATCTCCTTAGTTTTGGTGCAGGTAGTTGAACAGCTAGCTGAAAATTAAGCAATTAATTAACTGAATAATGCACTAACGAGGAGTACATACATCTTTTCTCTCACTGCATAATCTGTTTGCAAAAATCTAGAGTACTCTATGTTCCAGCATGGAGGGAGTAAATTACTATGCACCACCAGAACTTGAACCTTTGCTTGGGCTTATGGGCCGTGAGCTGTAGATTGGATGAGAGATGTGGGCCGATTCTCTCGCTTCCGGTTATAACGTTGGAGCTCTTTGTTCATCTGCAGACGATGCTCCCAGAAAACTGCCGCCGCCTCTCCCCTCCGCGCGGCCCGACGGCGCCCCTCCCCTCCGCGCGGCCCGACGACGCCGCCGCCCCTCCTCTCCACGCCGGCCGCCGCAGCTCCTCCCCTCCGCGCCGGCAGTCGCCGCCCACGCCCCTCCCCTCCAGGCCGGCCGCCACAACTCCTCCCCTTCGCACCGGCGGCTGCCGCCGCCGCCCCTCCCCTCCGTGCGGCCCGACGACGCCGCCGCAGCTCCTCCCCTCCACACCTGCGGCATGCAGCTCCACCCCTCCGCACGGCCCGATGGCGCTGCCCGCGTTGGCCTCCTCCCTGAGAAGCTGAACACGACAAGCTACGCCAAACACAAGGACAAGCTTCTCTGGAAAGCAGCTATCGGGACCAGCGAGTGGAGCTTCTGCAAATAGGAGCTTTTGGAAAAGCTCCAGCTCCCCCAGGGCCAAAAACTCCACGGCGCTTGCTGACTGCTCGTTTTCTTTCTTGGTGGGCCAGGTGCGCGGCGCTTCCTCGAGCGTTCAGCTCTCGAAGCAGCTGCACAGCTTCAGCTCTCGAGGAGCGCGCGGAGACGAGGGGTCGTGCCTTCTCTTTTCACTCCACATATTCATTGGTACGGCGCCCGCCGCTTGGGGATCTCAATTCGTATAGTAGCAGCTATAATGAGAATGGTAGGCGAAGGGAAGGGGAAGGGGCATGTGTCTGTCTTCCGCCATACTTCTAGTTCTGATCTAGTTTCTCTCGTTAGCAAGTGCTATCTCTGAAGCAACACCACCTCGTGTATCAGTTCTGGTCTTCTACTGGAATCATGGCCATGTCGTCGTTCGCCGGCGTATCTATCGTCGGAGGCGGCGGCAGTCCGCCGCAAGATGCCTCGGCCACCATGGCCGTCAAGTACAACGGGTATGACAGTAAAAAAAAAAAAGTACAACGGGTACCACCTGCTAGTTGTGAATGGATACTCGCGCATCAAGGACCGCCCCAATGGCGCGCACATCGCATCTCGCCATTTCAGAGTCGGAGGCTACCGCTGGGTCATCGAGTGCTACCCCAATGGCAAGGAATCAGACCATGATGGTAACATATCCTTTTATCTCGTCCTTGATCAAGGTAACGTTCGTAACCCTATGATGGTGCAGTATGAGTTCAGCTTCGTCGTTGATCAGGCTCAGAACAGCGACTCGTCATGGCTCACTGGTGCGAAGGAAACTCTTGCATTCTGTAGTCGTAGTGTTGCCTTTGCCCATAGTTACCCCTGTTCAATGGAGAGGAAAATGTTTGAGAAGTCAAAATATCTCAAGAATGACAGTTTCACATTACGGTGTGACGTCATCATCAACAAGGTCGTTAGCATCACGGATGCCGATGTAGCTGTTCCGGCCAATTCTATGCTTGTGGCACCTCATATTCAACAGGATATCGCTGACCTCCTCAAGTCCGGTGTGGGCGCCGATGTGACGTTTCAGGTCGGCGATGTGAAGTGCGCCGCACACCGGTGCGTGCTTGCAGCCCGGTCTGCTGTCTTCAAGGCTCAGCTCTTTGGCCCCATGAAGGAGGGAACGACTACTAGTGTCATACATGTAAACGACATGGAGGAACAGGTGTTCAAGCTTTTACTTGACTTCATCTACGGTGATTCAGTGCCGGAGATGGAAACAGAGGAAGAAGACGTTATGTGGCAGCACTTGCTTGTAGCGGCAGATAGATACGATCTCCCGAGGTTGAAGCTGATCTGTGAACAAGAGTTGTGTGACTACTGCTTCAACACGAGCACAGTTGCGAACATCCTTGCGCTAGCTGAGCAGCACCGTTGCCGACGGTTGAAGAAGGCGTGCTTGGAGTTCCTCAATTCTCCTGCCAATTTACAGGAGGTAATGGTGGTCGACGGCTTGGACCATTTGATTAGCAGCTGCCCTTCTGTTCTGAAAGAACTCATTGCCAAGCTTGCATCTCTGAATTTTGATGTCGACACTGCAGACTCTGCTGAATCTGATCTACTGTTGCTTGAGGTACCGGAATCTGACATGCACCAACATTTGTCTAGTCTCCTCCAATCGGAAGAGAGAACAGATGTGACATTTGAGGTTGGCGGCGAGACGTTTTCTGCACACAAGTGTGTGCTCGCTGCCAGGTCTGCAGTCTTCAGGGCTGACCTTTTTGGCCCGATCAAGAATACAAACACAGACGGGGTCATACGCATACATGACATGGAATCAAAAGTATTCAAGTTACTGCTTACCTTCATTTACGATGATTGTTGGCCGCAGATGAAGGAAGAGAAAATTGGGGACGGTGCTGATGCTGATGTGATGTGGCAGCAGTTGCTTGTCGCAGCAGATAGATATGGCCTCGAGAGGCTGAAGCTGATGTGCGAAACGATGCTGTGCAGATACATCAACACGACCACTGTGGTTGACATCCTCAAGCTAGCTGAGGAGCACCATTGCCGAGAGCTGAAGGAGAACTGCTTGAACTTCCTTGACTTCCCTGCTCATCTGCAGGACGTGATGGCGGCGGGTGGCTTGGAACAGCTGAGAAGCAGCTGCCCTTCAGTCCTGATAGATCTCATTGCTAAGCTTGCGTCACTTAAGCATGATACCTGACAGGTGATGGATGCTACTCCATGGTATGTACTACATGAATCTAGAGAATGACAAGTAAAAGTATATCTAATTTTATTCATAATACTGATCCTATACAGTGTTGTGATTTCATTTTCAGAGCGATTCTTTCCTTCTTTTGGCTTTGCAGGACTTGAGCAAGGTGGATCGAGCTAATCATTGATGAAACTACTAGGGAGCAACCAGATTGCTACTGGATGAAGCATGTTCAGATCCTGCTGGTCTTTGTTTTCTAAGTTATATGATGCCAGAGCTTTAAGATTTTGTTCTATTTCGTTGGCTTGTTCCAGCTAGTCAGTCCCTTGTTTTGTAAGGACCTAGCATAGTACTAGTGAGGCTTGATGAGCTCCTCATTTTCAGAATTTCAGTATCTATTGCTTTTAAGCTGTTTGTTCCGGCTCAAACCGTTTTGATTTTACTATCTTAAGTTCCACTTCATGTACTGTTTTGGCTGCTTTTCGGTCAGTATTATGTGATCTACCAGCTAGCTACGGATAGTTTGGAGATTAAAACAATTTGTGAAAGCAACGTTGTGTGAGTACATTGTGTCAACAACAGCAACAGCCATCCTTGCAAGTTTCTCAGCTCGTTTGGTAAATCTGATGGCTGTCATGGCCTCATGGGCTGCAACCATACTTCGAACGATGCTGTTTCTCCTTGCTGCCCAGACTCAATTTCGGACTTGGGCGCTCTGCTTCTTCATGTATTAGTGCAAGAATGTAACACAATTGTAGCTCTTTGCCATGTATGGTTCGAGGATCAGAGTTGCAAAAGCAGTTGTGTGGTTTGCATATTTTCCATTTGTTTGTTTTCATTTCGCACATGTGCTCTTTAAATTTATTTTAATTTCAAACACACTCGCGCGAATATGATGTCCCGAGGCTCAGACTGATATGTGAACAAAAGTTGTGCCGATGCATCAACACGGGCACAGTGGCAACTATCCTTGAGCTTGATGAGCAGCACCATTGCCAGGGGCTGAAGGAAGCATGCTTGGATTTCCTTAGCTCCCCAACAAATCTGAAGGAAGTAACGGTGGCTGGTGGCTTGGACAATCTGACCACCACCAGCCCCTCTGTCCTTAAAGACCTCATCGCCAAACTTGCATTGTTGCTTAATCTTGATAGCTGATGATGATATACTGGAGGACCGAGGTACTACCATGAAAATTTCCTTTTTCTCTATAGTGACACAGTGAATGTGTTACACAGTCAAGTATGGTTCTCTGCATGTATAGTTGTTCCTCTTAGATAGATGTTATTGCCATTCATTTTTCCAGCTCCTTTTTTATTGAGAGTACTCGTTTATCTCTTGGCTCTACAGGGCCAAAGCAAAGATGGAAGTGATTGCTGGTGCAGGAGCTACGGAACAACAAAATTTCAATGAAAGGAAGCTTGTGAAGATTTTAAGCATTATGTTATATTCTCAGTAATCTAGTGTCTGGGTCTTGCTTCCCTTGCTAGTGTCAGCTGTGTTTTGCTGTGTGGAGGAGCATCGCCTAATGGTGCTTGGGTTTTCTCATCTCGTGGGATCAGAACTCAAACTTGTTTATTGGACCCCTTGCATTTCCCTTTGCTGTAATAGTATGGTTTTCTCAGTGCTACAATGATTTGGTAGTTGTAGGGTTATTGGCAGCTTATCCTGCTTAATGATCGTTTAATCCATTTAAATGATCGGTTAGTCTGAATCAATAGTTAAACGATATTTTACCAACTATTTATCTTTTATGTTAATTTTACCATTAGATTTGTTCTAAGTTAAACTATCTCAGTTTTTTATCATCAAATTTATAAAAAAATATTCACATATACGATACCTAATAACTGCATCAAGACGACATATTTCATGATTGATTTGACGACATTAATTTGGTGTGATATATCTTATTTATTTTGATATGAACTTTTTTAAACCTAAAGTTTTTTTATTAGAACAAATTTAAAGTATCTATATTTTGGGATGAGAGAGTAAGAAGTCAATCATCAAACTAGGATGTTTGCTCTCGGTAAGTTTGCAGCAGCGACACAAAGAATTTTCTTCGAGAAAAGTTTACATAATCGCTTAACGTATTGAGTATCAGCTACAACATCCCTTGAAATTCAAAAACGGTTAGGCTCCCGGTAAGTTTGCAGCAGCGACACAAGGAAGGTCCGGTGTAGTGAGGCTATCTCGATAATTTAGAATTGGTTTAGGAGTCTTTCTTGTTCGTTCTCATTCTAGCTGCTTACCGCTCTAAAGTTAAGAGTCTATTGTGTGATTGTGTCAGACGGTTATTGCCTGACCATTATCTTACCATATATTATATGGCTTACCCCCACTATATTAGTCTGTTGATATAACTAGTATTTATCATTCTCTTCTTTCATACCCTTTAATCATAGTGCTTCTCTAAGGAAATTCACGATATCCTGGAGTACTCCAAGATGAAGTGCTACAAGGGTAATGTCACATCCTAAAATATTTAATTTTAGGATGTGATTATCTTTTAGAAAATATTTATCCATCATTAAGGTTTTCCGAGAAGTTTCCACAATTTTCTGGCATTTATTCTCGTTTTCCTCTGAGCTAATTTAATTTATTTGAGTGGCCCCAAAATCTTTTTCAAGAGTTCCAAGTATTTTGATTGGACTCTCATGTCTCGAACTAATTTTTTCAGGATTTTTCGGATCCTCAGGATATATTTTTCATTGTTTGAAATAATTATCTAGACTTTCTAGATTGTTTTAAGCTTGAAAATATATTCTCAACAAATGAAATCCTTTTTCTCGAGCTAGATTAAATCTGGCTTGCCGATATCCTGGATCAACCCGTCTCGGTCGTTGTCCTCCTCTCTCTTTTCCCCTCCTCCCCATGCCCTCCCAAGCCCCAAAATGCCAGCGACGGGAGCCACTAGAAACCTGTACGCCATGGCTATGGAGATCCACAAGCTTTTTCACAAACCCCCTAGAGAAGCCTATAATTTTTTTACTTAATTCTTGTGTCTTGCCAAATCTGCAAAAAACCCCCTAGCAGATTAGATCTTTCAAACCAGCCCCATCCCTAACCTATTATGGATCTAACCCTAGATTTTGATATATTTGCGAGCTTAGTTTTCCGAGCCTTGCGAAAATCAGCAGCTAGCCCTTCATGTCTATAGTTAATTGCGACTAGCTTCTTGAGTCATCGTTTAGCCCATAAGATCGTTGTTTTAGATCCAATTCAGTCCATTCTTGTTGCATTAGTTTTGTTTTAGTATAAAGTTTAGTTTAAAAGTGTTGTTGTACCATAGTTCTTTTTTTAAATTAAATATATATTTAATTTGATAAATGTTCTCTCATCTAGTGTTTTCTAATTAAAATCCACTTAAGTCTTTACCTTCATTTTTCAAAACTAATGTTATCTTGATTAATATCAACTCAAATGAGTTTGCAATTTAATTGGTTAGTTCAATATGAATCATAAAACTGGTGCCATTTAGATGTTCTCACATGTTCCTTTCGAATTAATCGTTTAATTAGTATATAATTTATACATAGATAATCATAAATAAATTTGACTAAGTTTTACTTCGATTTTATAAATGCAAATATAATATGAGTTAATTATAATTTTGGATATTTTCTTCTAAAAAATATCTTTTACATGTGGTTTATAACTAAAATAAATGAAGCTTATAGTTCTTTGGTTTCTTCAATAATTCAAATCTTTCAATAGCTGTTTCTTTTCAACCTTACCTTCGTTTTCCGTGTTTCTTGTGCTTTCGTAACCGTAGCAGCGCGAGCCCTATCATTTCGTATGCTCTTTTAAGCCTTTCTTTTGTTTTGGTGCATTGTTCTTAGCTGTACTTGTTGTTTGCTTTATATGTTTGCTCGGTGATTGCTTCGAGTAGAAGGATCACTCTTCAAAGCTTGAAGAATCAAGAATTTCAAGTGAGCAAGAGCTGAAGAGCATTAAGAGTAGCTTTTTGTTGGAGAAAGGCAAGTGATCCTAACCATAATTTTATCTATGCTTATTTACAAGATCATATGTTTTAATTGAAACATGCAGAACCACCAAGGAAAATAGTACAATCACAATATTATATGGCTCTGTTCTTGTCTAATTAATTAGAAACTCTAGCTTGTGACAGTCTTATCGAAAGGGCAAGATGGGATGCATCGATGCAGTATAGCCCGGTCCTCTTGGTGTCGTAGCCTTTACTAAGGTGTTGACCATTAGGGAGATTTATGCTCTGCTTTGGCTTGAAACCTTAGCGGGTTGTCACTTGTTAGGGAATCTTTGTAAAGGCCTCGTAGCGTCCCCATTCAATCACACCTTGGAAGTGTGGTATCGTGACTGCGCAGCATAGTGTGGTTGGGAACTTTTACGCGAATTGTGGTGAAAGTGTACAACATCTGCAGAGTGAAAACTGATATATTAGCCGTGCTCACGGTTATGAGCGGCTTGGACCCTCACATGATTAATAAATTTAAAGATGGATATAAATCATATTCTAGTTATTTCTTGTGGCCTTGCTGAGTACCAACCATAAGTGTACTCACACTTACTTACTGCTGCTCAGAAGAGAAAGTTGTTGTAAAGTCTTTCGAAGATGATGCCGAGTTCTAGGCGTATGCAACTCCCGGTTGATTGCCTTGAAGTTTGAAGCCTTTATTTCCAGGATAAGCTGTATAACTCTAGTTGCCTTTTAATTTGTTTTAATATTTTTTCATTATACGGTTACTGATCATTCACTTATAATGTCTGTATATGTAAGGAACTTGATCCTGACTTATATATAGTTATGTATTCGGTTTTGTCCTTAAAACTGACAGAAGTGACATCGCATACGTTAGCCTAACTAGAAACGGTCGAAAATTAAGGTCTTACTTGCTTTTATCTGTCTTACTTTTTTTACTTATTTTGAAAATTGCTTAATACACATTCATATCAATTTTTACCCCATCCTTGGTTGTATACTTGTTCTTCTATTAAATAAAAATTTCTCTTTTGCTCAAGTCACCTTGCTTCAGATGGCTCGCACCAAGCTCACCGCCCGGAAGAGCACCCGTGGACCGCCCCATCCGATCCAGCACCCCTAGGAGCCACAGCAAGAAGAGGCACTCGTTCCGCAGGAGGTGCCAGTGCAGCCCATGCAGCAGGCTGAGGAAGATCCGGATGAGCATTACGGTTGTCGATTTAAATGAGAACGAGAGGACCCCATCACCGTCACCACCATGAGCAGCAGACACACAACCTATTGCTCCTGCCCCAGATGCCCCTGCTGTTGGAGGAGACCCGGATCACTCCGGGGACGACGGTGATGGGGATGACAACGATGATGATGAGGGTGATGATGGTCATAACAACAACAGCAGTAATGCAGATGGCAACCAGGATGACGGAGCTGCAAGGGAAAGGGAGCATTGCTATGTTCGTACCTCGAAGCATTAGACTGGCTATTTCCCCTTGTTGTTGTGGGACGTACTCCGGGAGTTGGGCAACCATGTGGCTCCCGCCTACTACACGCACCACTACGACGACCCCACGCTCGGCAACTACTACCTATCCTGCATCCACGTCAGGGAGGAGGATGGATTCCGAGGCAAGAGGACTGTCTCGGTGCATGACTCCGCTACGCCCTTCACCACCTACTCTGTCGTCTTCAGCAGTGCAGCCATGAGGGCTCTTTGGTCTCTCTGCCACACTCATTGCTAGGTTCTGCAAGCTACGGAGTACCGCCATCTTCCCCGTTGTACCAGCGGGACCAAGGAGACAGTGGTGTCACTTGGCGATGCAGGGGACGACCGCATCAACATCCTTGCTCGAGTCACCGCCGCGCTCAACACAGATTTGGTGAGTGTCACCACCGAGCTGGACGATACTCAGGACAAGCTGCTGGAAGCTCATGCGAGGATTCGGCAGCTTGAAGGCCAGCTTGCAGGAAGGGCGCCCCCACCTGCTCAGGAGGACACGCCTCCTTTCTCTGCCTTGTCATGGCCTCGCAAGAAGCTTCGCTATGGCTACCAGACCCGTCTTCTATAGATGTTAGGCTTAAGAGTCTTAGTAGTATCTTTTCAGAGTCGTTTGTAATCGCTAGTTCGAAACATTCCTTAGAGTGTGCTAGTTTAAACACTGTGGTTTAATGCTTGGTCTTGTGAGAACTTTGTGATCTACTTCCAAGCATTAAACCACACTATTTAAACTTGCACACTCTAAGGAACATTTCGAACTAGCCATTACAAACGACTCTGAAAAGATACTCCTAAGACTCTTAAGCCTAACATCTATAGAAGACGAGTCTGGTAGCCATAGCAAAGCTTCTTGCGAGGCGGTGACAAGGTGGAGAAAGGAGGCATGTCCTCCTAAGCAAGTGGGGGCGCCCTTCCTGCAAGTTGGCTTCGAGCTGCCGAATCCTCGCATGAGCTTCCAGCAGCGTGTCCTGAGTCTCGTCCAGCTCGGTGGTGACACTCTCAAGATCTGCGCTGAGCGCGGCGGTGACTCGAGAAAGGACGTTGATGCAGTCGTCCCCTGCATCTCCAAGTGACACCACTGTCTCCTCGGTCCTGCTGGTATGACGGGGAAGATGGCGGTACTCCGTAGCTTGCAGAGCCTGGCGACGAGTGTGGCAGAGAGACTAAGGAGCCCTCCTGGACGCATTGCTGACGACGGCGGAGTAGGTGGCGAAGGGCGTAGCGGAGTTATGCACCGAGACGGTCCTCTTGCCTCGGAATCTATCCTCCTCCCTGACGTGGATGCGGGATAAGTAGTAGTCACTAAGCGTGGGGTCATTGTAGTGGTGCGTGTAGTAGACAGGAGCCACATGGTTGCCCAACTCCCGATGTATGTCCCGCAGCAACAAGGGGAAGTAGCCAGTCTCATGCTCCGAGGTATGAACACAACAATGCTCAGTTATCCTTGTAGCTCCATCATCCTGGTTGCAATCCGCATTGTTGTTGTTGTTGTGACCATCATCACCCTCCTCGTCATCGCTATCATACCCATCACCGTCGTCCCCGGAGTCATCCGGGTCTCCTCCAGCAGTGGCAGGGGCATCTGGGGTAGGAGCAATAGGCTGTGAGTCTGCTTCTTGTGGTGGTGAGGACGATGGGGTCCTCCCGTTCCCATTTGAATCAACATCCATAATGCGGCCATCCTCTCTCTCAATATAGTAGTAAAGCTCATCCGGATCTTCCTCAGCCTCCTGCATGGGCTGCACTGGCACCTCCTGCGGAACGAGTGCCTCTTCCTCCTGTGGCTCCTGGGGGTGCTGGATCGGATGGGGCAGTCCACGGGTGCTCTTCCGGGCGTGAGCTTGGTGCAAGCCATCTGAAGCAAGGTGACTAGAGCAAAAGAGAATTTTTTATTTAATAGAAGAACAAGTATACAACCAAGGATGGGATAAAAAGTGATATGAACATGTTATAAGAAATTTTCAAAATAGGTAAAAGCAGTAAGACAGATAAAAGCATGGCCACTAAGTAAGACCTTAATTTTCGACCATTTCTAGCTAGGCTAACGTATGAGATACCACTTTTGTCATGCCTGGTTTTAAGGACAAAACCGAATACATAACTATATGTATGCTAGGATCAAATTCCTTACATATAGAGATATTATAAGTGAATATCAGTAACAATATCACGAAAAAGAGAATTAAAACAATTTAAAAGACAATCAGAGTTATACAGCTTATCCTGGAAACAAATGCTTCAAACTTCACAGGCAATCAACCGGGGGTTGCGTACGCCTAGAACTCAGCATCATCTTCGAAAGACTTTACAACAACTTTCTCTTCTGAGCAGCAGTAAGCAAGGGTGAGTACACTTATGTTTGGTACTCAGCAAGGCCACAAGAAATAACCAGAATATGATTGATATCCATCTTTAAATTTATTAAACATGTGAGGGTCCAAGTAGGGGCGGAACTATATAGAGCTGAATGGGTGCCCATGTACCCACACCAAATTAAAAGTTTAGTGTTAATCATCAAATTTTCACCATATAAATAAGAGAGCTAGCATCAAATTTATAGACAGTGCACCCCCCCTCAATTCAGCTATAGCTTCGCCCCTGGGTCCAAGCCGCTCATAACCGTGAGCAATGACTAATGTATCAGTATTCACTCTGCAGAGTTTGTACACTTTCACCACAATTTGTGTAAAAGTTCCGAAAAACTTTGAACCCAACCACGCTATGCTATGCAGGCACAATACCACACTTCCGAGGTGTGATTGCATAGGGACGCTACGAGACCTTTACAAAGATTTCCTAACAAGTGACAACCCGCTAACATTGCAAGCCAAAGTAGAGCATAAATCTCCCAAATGGTCAGCACCTTTGCAAAGGCTGTTACCCCAAGAGGACCAGGCTATACCCCATCGATGCATCCCCTCTTGCCCTTTCGGTAAGACTGTCACAAGCTAGAGTTTCTAATTAATTAGCCAAGACCAGAGCCATATAGTATTGTGGTTGTGCTATTTTCCTAGATGGTTCTCCGTGTTCCAATTAAAACATATGATCTTGTAAATAAGCATAGATAGAAGTATGATTAGGATCACTTGCCTTTCTCCAATAAAAAGTTACTCTTACTGCTCTTCAGCTCTTGCTCACTTGAAATTCTTGATTATTCAAGCTTTGAACAGTGATCCTTCTTCTCAAAGCAATCACCGAGCAAACATACAAAGCAAACAACAAGTACATCTAAGAACAATACACAAAAACAAAAGAAAGGCTTAAAAGAGCATACATAAGGATAGGGCTTGCTGCTACGGTTACAAAAGCGCAAGAAACAGGAAAACGGAGCTAAGGTTGAAAAGAAACAGCTATCGGAAGATTTGAATTATTGAAGAAACCAAAGAACTATCACTACAAAAAATTTGTTGATCCATGACGATTAAATTTCGTCACAGATAACTAAAAAACCATCATAAAATAGTATTATGATGATCTCAAATTGCGTCATGTATTGAGCATCACAGATCACACCTCATGACGTTCCGTAAAATTTGTCATGGATTGCTTGATCCATGACGTTTTAAAACTGTCATGGAATGTCCCCGCCCCTCTAAAGCCCAACCCAAGCCTATTTTCTATGACGAAAATAAATATCACAAACAGTACAATTTTCGTCACAGATTCAATTGCCATGTCACACATTAATGACATGAAGGATGACGTGGCTATTGACTTGGTGATGACGTGGATAGCAATGATGACGTGTAAATTGACGTGGTCAATGACATGGCTGCTGACATGGGAAGTGGTGCTGACATCGCAGGTGACGTGGCAATCAACATGGCAGGTGACGTGGCGAGTGACATCAGCAGCACAGCCCATGAGTGGATGGGCCCAATTCAGAGTGGGCCACCAAGTTGGGCCTAATTTTAGGCCTAGATTAATTATCAGCTAACAAGATTTTATCCCAAGATTAATAATCAACTAACAATATTTCAGCCCAAGATTAATAATCAAAACAAGATTTCCAATCCAGAATTCACAATAACAATTCCAGCCCAAATTCACATGAATAAGGTTTGCATCACATATAGTTTTCCCATCTCAATCAGAAATAGTAACATTCCAAGGCAACACAATTGACCAGAAACAACAAAAGATAGTTTTCATCAAGACAACTCAGCAAAAGATGAAGGTCACCCAAAAGCTACCAGACCACCATATGCTCAGGATTGTCCTTTTTGGCATAGCAGAAGCTCAATTTTCTTCTCCAACTCAGCTTGCTTCTTCCAATTCTCCTCTTTGTCTTTGATCCTTGATTGTTCTGTTTCCTGGACGTGCTTTGCCAAACCACCCATTTCTTCACGCTAGTTGTTGACGATCGATTGAAGCTTAGAATTTGTTCTTTTCATCACCTCCAATTCTACTTAAACATTTTGTAATGTAGTCCTCCGCTTTGCAATCTGGATGACTACATTCTCAAGGAAGTGATTGGTTTTTGTGTTCTGATGAAGCACAACACGTACAACTTGTGTTGCAGACTTGGGTTGTCCATTTTCTGTTGGTGCAGCCAGCTGGTTTTCCATTTGAGCCTAGCAAAGATGAAAGCAGCAAACAATAGAAAACTGGTTTATGATCACAAGATATTTGAAAGAGTTAAATACACCAGCGGCCCTCGAACTTGTCCCCAGGTGCCACCAAGGTCCACGAACTCGCAAAATCAAAATTTGGCACCCTGAACTTGTTAAGTTGTGCCACTTAGGTCCATAACCCTTCAAGGAGCATGAATATATGCAAAAAAGCCCTTGAGTTTTTTCATCTTCTATATCTACGTCCTCCTCGTCACTTTCATCTTCTATATCTTGTGGGAGAGGTGAAAGTGACGAGGAGGACGTAGATATAGAAGATGAAAAAACTCAAGGGCTTTTTTGCATATATTCATGCTCCTTGAAGGGTTATGGACTTAAGTGGCACAACTTAACAAGTTCAGGGTGCCAGATTTTGATTTTGCGAGTTCGTGGACCTAAGTGGCATCTGGGGACAAGTTCGAGGGCCGCTGGTGTATTTAACTCTATTTGAAAATAAGCATCTTTCAAGAGCACCATTACAAGGTTGTCTTACAATAGCAGATTGTACAATGGGTGTGTATCCTTTCTTTTTGTTGCTGTAGTGGCACATCTTGAACAAATCAAAGGCATCATGTTCTTTATCCTTGTACTCATCTCCCTGGAAACAACATTTACATGGTGGTACACTTGGTCACACACTTCATATTGGTCATAGCTAGAATATTATTATGGAGCAATATAGCTACAAATTGAAGAACACCAAGTAGACATTTATATTGGTGCAGCAAGTGTTGGTGGTCGTTAAGGACAACATCGACCACCAACTTCTCGGTAAACAAAGTGTTTTTCGATAAACATCGACCACCAACTTCTCGGTAAACACCAAGTAGACATGATATGTTGGACTCATTTGTACCACATATCTTGTACTTGTGTTTTTCATTGGTATGCGTCCATTTTTTTCTCTCACCCTTGAAAACTCCTCTTCCAATGATCGGAATTGGATGTGTCACAATCTTCGCTGGGACCAATTTTTGATTCGACAACATACATAGCTTAAGAGAGCCTTCCTTATCCCCACCTGAAGCTCCGGAGAGTGGCTTTTAGAGTATAGGGAAAAAGAGTGGCTTAGGGCCCTGGAGAGAAAAGAAAAACCACTTGAGCGAGTTGAGAGTACCATTAGACGAACTTGGTATTTTACTTCAAAAAAAATCTAAAAACCTCCGAGAGTTGATCCTGAAATGTGATTCTGTTGGGTGACACTCTATCGAGACTGTTTCGTCTCTCAAACGTCAATGACAAGGTGAGAAGCCAAAATCCCCACAGGTATAAGATAAAGGTAGGGTACACTCTGCCAACCTCTTCAATTCATTAAAGGGAGAGTATTGGATTGTATACTTGATACTTGCAGGATATTTGACATTGATGCAACTCCTGATCCACCGAGCCTAAATTTAAGCTTTGCTCAAGGACGAGCAAAGATTTAAGCTTGGGGGTGTGTTGGTGGTCGTTAATGACAATATCGACCAACAACTTCTCAGCAAACAAAGTGGGTATAAACATATTTCTATGCATTATTTTCTTTAAACTAACAAATTCCACAAGTTTTGGTGGCCTGAAGTGTTTTGCAAGATTACGCTTAGAATATGCAAGAAACAACACTAAATGGAGCATATGCAAGGATTGCGAAACATGGATATAAGATGACACCACCATAAACATTGTCAAATGCCAAATTTGACATTGCCATGTTGAAGACCTCATTGAGATGATCAAAATAGACACTTGGATCACCCAATTTGAAGTCCGGATGGAAAAGTTATGCCTCCAGGAAAATCACCGACGCGGCCCTGCCGGGCCGGGCGGCCTGACATAGGCCGGCCGGCCTGGACAAGGCGGGCCGGCCCCACACCTTTACAAAGAACATTGTAACTTGCCACAAGACCATTAGGGACCCTCCAATGGACCCCCTATGCACTAGCTATTCCAGCAAATACAAAGGATACGACTGGAAGGCTTTCACCATGGATCGGATGGCCACAACTCGAAGCAAACTCAATCAAATTCAGTGAAACCAAGTGTGGCTGACCTATGCTAACCATCCACTACACAATGGAAGTTGGATGGATGAATTTGGTGGAAATCCCAGGCCGGTCGGCCTCAACTAGGCCGGCCGGCCCCAACTTCGGCAAAATCGATAATTTCCAGTTTGTGCAGCAAGTTGACGGCCTCCAGGAGCTAAATCCAGAAGATCTGAAGCAAAGCCCAAAAACCATAGGCCGGCCGGCCTAGGTGAGGCCAGCCAGCCTAGCTTTTTCCGCAGAATCGGCCCATCTTTTTATGGCTGCAAGTAACTGACGTGAGGAGGTTGGAGGCAGTGGAACTTACGCAAGGTGGCAGCAGGAGAGTGATTGGAGGAGAAGATTCCCTTTGGATTCCATGAGCATCTCCACTCTCCCAAGTCACCTCCAAGCTATGAATAGGACCCTCTCCCCTCACTCTCACTTATACTATCCCTCACCACTTCTCTCCCACTTGGGGAGGTGCCCCTTCGGGTGGCGCTTCCCCGCATAATTCAAAGGTTAGTTCGGGAGTAGAGTCAGGAGCTCTCTTCGGTTCCGGAGTTGTCTTCAGGAGTCCTGGTATGAGTTCCATTGTATCTTTATTTTCTTGTAAGACTTTGCCTATTTAATGTAGTGGTCTTCTCCGTATTTCTTTCATGCCCTGTTTACATTTCGTAATACTTTCTAATGTTTAGATTATTACCGGAATAGTTGTAGAGTTAAGTAGCTGGGTTGTTTTCTACTAGCATTCTCTTCTGTTCACAGATCCCTTGTCTGCGTGGGTAGCAAGTTCTATCCATTTGAAGTTTCTTCTTGCCCTAATGTGAGGCGGAAGTTAGTGACTTGATAGTTTAGGCATGGTTCTTAGACTTGATAGTTACCTTGGGTTGTGTTCCACCCCACGATACCGCAGTGGTAGGTGGCAGATGGTGACAGCCCTGTCCGTCCTTTGTATTCCACCATGTTCAGGTGTTTTTATAGCAGTAGTTGCCGACAGACTTTGGACTCCATTCTCATCCCAGTCTGAGTCCTTCTCTTAGGCCGTCGAAGTGAATGAAAGATAATGTTAGATTACATTCCCACTGCCATCAGGTTCTATAGCAAGCCGTCTCCCTCGCTGCGGATATACCTCTCGTACAGTGCTACCTTAACCTACATTCCTGCCCCTTGGCATGAGAATGACCCATCATAGGAACTACGCTCTTGTCTTGTTTCACTCTCGGCTATCTGTATCCTTGTGGTGAGGATGCATGTCATTATCTTTTCCTTCCTTCCATACCATTTGTTTGGAATAGCTGATAACATTTAGATGACTGATAATATAGTATCCATTGCTCAATTGGTTCCCATGGGAAATACGATACTCTGGAATACTCCTGAGTGAAATGCTACAATGGTGTTCTGTGCGCTTGCGGAATTATTCTAAAGGCTTATGAAATGCCAACAGCAAGAACTAATGGTCTTAGCATCTTATGGAACTAGAAATCATTAAGCTTAGACGTGACTGAATAGAATGAGATTTGGTTCAGCCGCTGGCATGTTAAACCTTTCAGTACAGTAGCTATATATGAGACATCAGCATAATAAATGAAGTGCATATTAACATAGCTAACTTACCAAATTTTTTCTACATAAACTGGGTAGCTACAGGAGCCAGTGGTTTGGTGGAACTTTACATCAGCTCGGTTGTCTCTGTTCTTTTGATTTGCCTCCTACATCAAAAGACAATACATGTAAGAAACGTGAAAGAGTAGCATGTACAAGCATATAGTTCTGTTTTCTGGAAAATACCATTTTTTGGGGAGACATCCATGATTCCACAAGGTCAATCCACTGTTCATTACTCATCACTTTTACAGGAGAAGTTTTCCTAACAAGATGTAGAGGAACAAAATCAAAGAATTCTTTTTTCAGCTTGTATCGCTGTTGGTGAACTGCAGATTGCATCATCTCCAAACAACCCTTTCTGACAACTGCATTACTTGTGTCGATGTCAAACTTTGCCTATCCATATGTTAGAACATGTGTAAGAAATTTTGTAACTGAGACAATGAATAGCTTGCAATATGAAATTAAAGTAACTAAAAATTTTAACTAAAATATAGCAGCTAAAAAGTACAGTCACATTTACATTTCCCCAAATTCTAGTGAAAAATAATTGTATAAGGTGCAAGTACCATTTGCCCACATCTAGGAGTATACTGGCAATATAATTGTAGTACAAAAAGGTTATTATTGCAATTATATTAGGGCAAGGTACTTACACGAAGTCTTCCCAAAAACAGCTCAATCAGTGCAGGATGCTTCTTGTATTCCTTCCCATGCTTGAACACAGGAATATGATTCCTGACTGCAATGTTGCATTCAGTTGCATACATTGCAGCAATCTTAGGTTGCACGGGCCTTATATTCCCTTCAGTTATGACGACCGGCAGTTTGGCACCATGAGCTTGGGTCAACCTCTGGAGACCATGTTCCATATTAACTCCTCAGTCCCATGGCTCTTCTCCATGATGTAAATGCACATAGAAGATGCAATTAGTAAGTTGAAGTTGATCCAAGATGGTCATTCAATCAAACAAACTAGTTGCAATCAGCAAACAAACTAATAAGGAAATATGCTATATGGCAAATAAATGAACAAACTCTCACCTTCGGTGGTCATCTGGTCGTGTCCATCTAGACGGGTAATGCAACGAGCTCCATCACCAACAATGGTGTTGTCATCATGCTGGGTAGATCCATCTAAAAATGGCAGGCAGTAAGAATGCATTCAATTTGTGGATCAAATCTAACAATGATAGTAAAAAAACATCACCATCGTTGGCCCGGTTAGGGCATCCATCATGGCGTGGAATAGCATTGCCTCCATTGGTCATGTTGGTGCTGTCAGCTTGCTGACCAGCCCCGTCATCTTGAAAATATTGACAAGTAATAAGAAACATGGTAATAGAACCTGCCTTCCAAAGTAGCTTGTGTGCCATCATCAGGCTTGGATGGAGGTGGCACGTGGATATTACTTGGTGTCAGATTTCTATCAGGCTGGGTGATGCTTGACTTTGACCATGTAACTCTAGTAGGTGCTTGTTCTACAAAAACCCTCTTACGAGACCGAAACCTCACTCTAGCAGATGCATTTGAACTTTGTTTGGTAGTATGCTTGCGAGCCTTCTCCTTAGATCCCTAGTACAATGAAATCATAGATTAGTGAACAGAGTGGGGAGAGTGCTATATTGCATTAGGAAGCAAACAAGTTAAGGCTTAACAAGATGGAGAAATGAGCACCTTAGCATTGTCATCACCAATCAAATCTCCTTGACCAGTATCATCCTGTGAAGGATCATACTTAGATCTAGAGTCTTCATTATTTCTATGCTTTGCATTTTTCTTGTTTATAGCATTGTCACTATTCTTTGGAAATATGCTGGAAAAACCAGAAATTCCAAGTTCCCGAAGCCAAGCACTGTTGGCCATACATTGTCGGAGGCGCTCCACTTCATATGGATGTAGTGCATGTCCTTGGATAAAAGAAAACATGGACAACAGATTAATATTTTTGTAGCAGCAATACTAGTGGAGACAATACTTCAATCGGAATTCAAAAGTAAACAAGGACATGGTTGTTATCTGACCTCCATGTGGTCTACTCAGTCCCTCCGTCATCATCGGGCTAGGGTCCTTGAACATATAATCCTTGCTGACTTGATAAGAACATTTATAATCAAAGTATCAGTACATCAGTAAATTCAACGTAAAATTGAAATGCTTTGGAGAAGTAGTTGGAGAAGTAGAAAATAAATATCTATGGAAACCAGCAGTCTGAATCTAATTGAAATGAGCCATGTGTCTTTCTTGTTTACAAAGATAGTTAAGACAACGCTAAAAAAACATCAACCTGCAGTGGTTGATGAGGATTCGACATTTACATAGCTGGATTTCATAGCTGGTTTCTAAAGGGGAGAATAAACTATATATAATTCATCATATGGATATGAAGGAACATGGGCTCGCATTATCAATTTTAGGCAAGAACAAAGGTACTGCAACTGAGGTCCTTTAATACTGCACGAATTGAACATGGGCTCGCATTATCAATTTTTAGAAGCAAACCCTAGAATAATCATGGACACCAAAAGGCAAGAACAAAGTACTGCATCTAGTCTTTTTGTACTGCACGAACTGAACATGGGCTCGGATTAACAAGTACTAGTAAAGCAAACCCTACAATAATCAAGACTACCATAAGGCAAGAACAAAAGTACCCCCTCGCCGTAGGCGGGGACGACACCCTCACCGCAGGTGGAGCCCCCTCGCTGCAGGCGGAGACGACACCCTCGACACAGGCGGAGATGCGCCCGTCCCCTCCTCTCTGTCGGGGCTGCAGCATGCGGTGGACGCCGCCGACGACTTTGAGGTTAGGTCTCGGTTCATCTTTTCTCCCCTGTCCTCGATCCTTGAAATAAATTGGATTCGTTTATTCTGATCTCGTATGTCCATATTCAATTTGAAAGACCACAAAAGATTTAACACCAATTCACAGTAAGGTTATCATATGCTTTCCAGAAATTCTGCTCTAAAATGAGATCAACAGAGAGAAAGAGTGCTTCAACAATACAATGTCAAATCTAATTAGAAAGAAAGATAAGTAGAGTGGCAGTTACGTTGTTGCAAGGAAGTGCAAATATGGCTTTTGGAAAAGTAGATATTTGTTCTCAAGAAAATTCATGTCATCATCTGATCATAGAGCAGGTTCTACGATGTCTGAATTACAATGCATTTACTTGCTGCAGGCCATTTGCATCTAGTGATGGGTACTTGTGTATTATTTTCTCATTGGTGTTCCAATTCTCATGCACCTGCAGAGTTGGATTTAATCCTAAATGTATTAACTGAATACATGGAAACAATCTAAATGCCAATGTTTTGAATAAGCAACTGAATACAGTAGTTACTTATTTATTTCCACTAGTTTGTCCTCTTTTTTTTATGCAATTTGCAAATGGGGATATATAGAGTAGTTGCTTAGAATCTGCTGCTTGTCATGTGATGCAGATCTTCCCGCTCTCCGGCGACAACCCCCACTTCAGCATCATCTTGTCTAAGGGCTAGGTCGAGAAGCCTGCCCAACTGGTGCGTATAGAGGTAATTTTATCTTTCATTCATGCAGTTCACTCAACTGAATGTTGTTGCCTATTCCCGTGCTAAGGAGATCCCGAGTCATCTCCACCGCCACCTGCCGGGGTCACGTGTCCCAGCAGTGCTCCTGTTCGGCAACCGGTAGTGGGCGGTGACCTACTGTGGTGACCTCAAGTGCAAGAAGCTCGGTCTAGGATGGAGGGACTTTGCTGTCGCCAACCATCTGTGCATCGGGGATGACTGCGTCTTCGATCTCATCATGCCTGCTGCTGGAGGAACTGCGAGTGAGGGTGATGGGAAGTTGGTGTTCCGGATGCAGGTGCTGCGCGGGGACCTGCCGGAGGAGATCACCTCCAGGGGCGCCACCTTTGAGGAGCCCATTGTCATCGTCAACAACTAAGAACCGCTAATAATAACGTGGTTGTTGTTTAGCTGTAGCTAGTAGGAGATGAAAAATGGCTGGATGGTTGTTGTTTCAGACTCTGTAGGTTGTGCATGCTGTTTATGTGTCATGTGTTGTTGGTACATGCTTTCTGTGATGAAAAATGGCTGGATGGTTGTTGTTCAGACTCAAGTAGAATTTGTGTATCCTGCTGTCTGTGATGACTGGAAGGTTAATTTAATGAAATATATATTTGTGTATTATGCTATCTGTCTGTGTATTAAATCAAGTATTATGCTGTCTGTGCATCAAATTGTTTCCCCATTTAAGAAATAACCCATCCAATATATAGAAACAATTACACATAGGCCCCTACGCCATCTAGTATGCCCTAGATATTTCTAGAAATTACAACTAAGTCCTTTCCTCTTCTAAAAGTATTTTCCAATAAGCCCCTCTCTTATTCCTTTTAATGAATAAGCCCTCCCACCATATAAACATAATTTTAAATAGACCCCTGCCCCTTTTCCGGAGTAACACAAATATTTTTAGAAATTATAATCAAGTCCTTCCACCCTCAAAAATATTTACAAAGAAACCCCTGAACCCCGGTTTAGCCCCTAAACGCCTCTTCGACCTATCATTTCATGCACCAAAAATTCCCCGTTTGCCCCGAAACTTTACCACGCCATTTCTAACATAATTCCGGCCATGCCATTAGAGAACCACCCAAAAATATTACTCCCATCTCCACATCTTAATTTCTTCCCATTCGAGCTCGACGATAAAACCTTTATTTCTTTTTCTTTATTGTGTGTTTGTTTGTGTGCACCATAGATCATGGTGTGAACGAGGGAGAACTCGTCGACGAGCAGTACCGCGAGTAGGTGTGCGAAGACCAGTACAGCGAGCCCGAACCTGAAGGACAGTACCTCGATCTGGACTTCCCGGAAGACTTTGTGAACGGCAAGTTCAATCTCATCCTTTGATGCATATTTTGTCCCAATTTTATAAACACAACCTACTGGCCTGTTTTATAAAACTGCATATGCTTCTACTGCTAAAACATAGTTGGATAGCCACCCATTGATTTGTTATAACCATTCCTTGACCACCTAGATTAATGTCTACATATGATTCGTTCTGTGTGGATGTTAATCACTGCTAGAATTGCTCAGGGCCTTATATTCGTTCTACTACACATCAAATGTGATTATTTATAAAAGAAAATGTGTGAGTGTGTGGGAAGGGAAAAAGGTGGATTTGTTGAAAATAAATGAAAGACGTGTCTCAATGAGATGGATGGCATTTCTGTGTGAATTGCCAGAAGGTGTGCTCGTACCTGTGTGGTTGAGCAAGGTTGGGAGATATCCATCTTGTCACAAATAAGGACCGAGTTGATGTGTCATCTCACCTAACCCAACTTATCGTACAACCACTCGACCGTTGTGTGTGGCAACGGCTTAGCATAAATCCCACTAGTTAGTCTGTTAGTCATCAGGAGAGCTGGTGAGCAGCGGGTGATCAAGGAGACGGGATAAGATCTTTGTGAATTATACCCCGGTTGGGCCTCGTTGGTAGGTCAACGACCCCTTGGTGGATCCCGTGTTGGCTACTCAGGTCTAGCTAAGGTGGGTAATGGCTACGATGGGATCTGCACCGACACTAAGGTGATCGTGCTGTGGTACCCCGCTTGTGGGTAAAGTGTACACCTCTGCAGAGTTAAAAACTATTCGAATAGCTGTGCTCACGGTATTAAGCGGGTTACGGTTTGGTCACATAACTCCGGCAGCTGTGCCGTGTGCTACGGCGGATGAGGAGTCCAGTAGCAATTTAAAACTTGGATCCTATGTGGATCAACCCTACGTGTCAAGATAATTGCTTTTGAAAATCCTGTTCTTTCAAATAAACCCGTGCATAAAAATTAGCTTTACCGCAAAGTAACCGATAGCCTTATCCTTGATTAATCTTGTGCATATACTTTGTTTATACCCCCTCCATGGGTGCGGTTGGACTTGCTGAGTACGTTTGTACTCACCCCGATATATGTTGTTGCTTCAGAGGAAGATCCAGACTTCATGGTTGAAGACGTTGAGTAGAGGTTGCGTCCGCACCCAACTCTGCCTGTGGTGTTGGCCCTGTTCAGGATGCTTTCACTGGCGCGATACTCTGAGCCCGAGTTGGATCCCATGTGGGTCGTGCTTTGGTGTATATGTAGCCTTTTTATTTCTTGTTATTGTCTGTCTCGAGTGTCCACCCCCTCGGAGGATTGTACGGCGATGTACCATCTGATGTAATAAATGTGTATCAGCCTCCCGGCACTGATATTTGTATGACATTTAAGTCACCTCTTATGAGGGGATGCTTCAGTTGGTATCAGTGCTGTAAGTTGGCTGTACGACGTGACCCCTAGGATCGAGACCCTTTTGCTAAGCCTTTCCACATTAGAACTTTCCTTGCTTAATTCTTTTTCCACACAAACACTCACCACTGACTCTTGCCTGTTCCAGATGGCTGATAACAGATGGAGTAACAGAATCTGCTTCGCAGAGCCTGGCCTCCCTAAGTTGTTGCTACTCAGCCTGGAACGCGTTGGAGTTGTGGACACACCGGAGTACATCTACCGGGAGTACGACTCCTGGGGCACCCGTCGGTGTGACATAATGATCTTCGTGGGGAAGAGCACCCGCTATCCTGACGTGGAACCCTGGTTCATCTCCACCACTGGCTTTTGCTTCCCAGACACCTACCGAAAGGCCGCCCGAAAAGCCCTGCGACGTCTGCGTGTGGTTTACAAACATCATCTTCAGCGGACTCCTATGGGATTTTTCCCGCCCACTGAAGGAAGAGGATGCTCATGGATTGCCCGGATGAGAGGACCTTGAAGGGAAGAAGAAGAACTAGAGGATACGGTCTCCCACCTATCCATCTACCTCACCGGCTTAGACCAACTCTACCGCGAACAGGCGACACAACTGAAATACCAAATCCATAGGGCAGAAAAGGCAATCCAAGAGATGGAGTCACAATGGATAAGAGCCGTACAAGCCGAGAATTCCCTAGTCACTCTCCAAACGCATTGGCAAAACCACGAGGCTCACATAGGAGCAGGTGGATGGTTAGAAGAAGAACCCGAAGAAACCCATTGGGATAGGGGTACTCAGACCGAAGATGAGATGTTGGAACAATGTCTTCCACCAAAGAAGCGCCCTATCCAGATCGAGGAAGAGTCCCCATGATAGAAGAGTGGCACACCTAGGCTAGAGCCTTTATCCTAATAATCATGTATCCATGGAAAATAGACCCCACTCTGTTATAACAATAAAGACCACCTATCCCCTTTGTACTCAAGTATTTATGCAAAGTTTGTTCACCTTACCTTTGTTTTCAGATGGCTGAGGAAGGATGGACCCAGGGCATTTGCTAAGCTGCACCTGGCTTCCCCAGCCTTTTGATCAATACCCTGGAGAGTCTTGGTGTTTCGAAACGCCCAAGGTACTACAGCAGGGAGTACGAGCACCATGGCACTCTCCGCTGCAGGGTGATCCTAGTCATCGCCAAAAGTGACCGCTACCCCGACATCCAGCCATGGCGAGTGACCACCACCAGGTTTAGGTACCAAGACACCTATCCCTTGGTCGTTAGAAAGGCGCTCCGTTATCTATGCCAGATTTTCGAGGGACATCTCACCCCACACCAATGAGGATCTTTCCTCCGGTCATCAGAACCCTAGTTTGGGAGGCTCGCATGAGAAGCCTGGAACGGCGCCGCCATGAAGAGGACCCCCTGTACCAAGTGGCTACTTACCTAGCCTCCTTGGATCAGCTCTTTGACGAGCAAGCTAGCATCCTGAGGGAGCAGACCCATCAGGCCGAGCAAGCAGAGCTCGAGATAAGAATGCATCAAATCCGGGTGGCTCAAGCCGAGGCAAGAGCCGCAGCCGCGGTCAGTAGTGAAGCGGTTGCCCAAGAGAGCCTCAGGCAGGCCCGGGACCTGTGCATACAAGAATGGACCAGAAGTGGAACGTCAGTCCCGGCAATTGGAGAAACCCATATCCTACTTGGGACGCCCATCATGGGATGGGGACCACTTTTTGGGACCCCACAAGCCCCACCCGAGAACCCTAAAGGGCCTACTGCCGCCATTGAAGGAGAAGCTGCTGAGCAACCCCTGGAAAACGGAGACCTAGAGAATGGTGAGCAAGGACTGCTTATTCCCCTAGAGGATGTGTGTTCTCTTCCAAGGGGAGAACCCACTCAAGCCAATGAGTCTGCCTAAGTGCTAGTGACCGTCAAGGGATGAAGCCGTGTGGTTTGAAGTTAGAGTTGTGCCCCCCTCTTTTGGAGTTGTGTACCCGGACATGTAGTACGCGCTTTGACCTTGCCCCAGTGTTGTACCCCCCTTGCAGTAATGAAGTTGTTTGTGCTTGTTGCTTGCTAGTCTGTGTGTTTATTGTTAGTTGGTGTGCCTTCGGCAGGAGGTGGATTCTACCTTTTTTAAAAACAATACGAACTAAATAACTTAAACATCACTTAATCCTAATCCCAATCTCACAAAGACTCTATCCAATCTACAGATGGCTTCCCGACACGGTTCAAGAGCCTCCCACAGTCGGAACTCTGCAGCCCCTGGCGCAGGAGGACCGCAAAATGGGCACGGATAGGATCCTCTCAGAGAACAGGAAGTGAACCAGAACGAAGGAGAAGTGCCACCACCTCCACCTGTCGGGGACCTGACACAGGCGATAAACAATCAGACCCTCATACTGGAAGCCATGGCCAATGCCATCGTCAATAAGCGGCCACGAGAGCAGATCATGAATGACAAGCTGTCAGCTTTCCTGAGAACCAAGCCACCCACCTTTGCCAGATCCAGCAACCCCTTGGAGGTAGATGACTGGCTGCGTGTGATCGAAAGGAAGCTCGAGCCATTAGAATGCCAAGACTGTGACAAAGTTCTTCTGGCAGCTCACCAACTCAGAGGTACTGCCTTAGCTTAGTGGGAGAATTACTGTGCCGCTGCTGAAGATGCCACCACCATCACTTGGAACGAATTTTTGAAAGAGTTCTGCCGCTACCATATCCCCGCAGCCACCATGAAGTGCAAGGCGGATGAGTTCTGTGCACTACAGCAAGGGAGCATGTCTGTGGAAGAATACACCTACCAGTTCATGGAAATTGCCCATTGTGCACCAGAGAAAGTGGACAAGGATGAAAAGAAGCAGGACATGTTCAAGAAGGGATTAAGCCCAGAACTCCGGACCTTGCTTACCCCTCAGATATACCCAGACTTCAATACTCTCATGAACATGGCCATTCTCACAGAAAGGGCCAAAGTTGAAGAAAGAAAAGAAAACAAGCGTAAATTCCTAGAAAGCAAGGCCCGCCAGCAGAACCGCTTCCAGAGACCAAGAAGCTCCAGCTATACTGCACTAGGATCTCAGGCCACAATGCAGTATAGGACCCAGTCCCAAGTGACAGGCTCCCAGGCCCCTAACACACAGTTCAGGAACCTGAACACCATGAAAGCCCCGCAGAACAATGCCAGCCAAGTCACCACTAACAACAACAATGCTAGGGCCTATTTCAACTGCCGTGAGACAGGGCATTACATTGCCAACTGCCCATATGCCAAAAACAAGCCTGCTGCATCAGCCTTCTCCAACTCGGTGAATGGACCTAGGCTACCTGTATCCGGAGCCAACCGTGTCCCCGTCGGTAGCAACAACAAGGGCAACAACAATAGCCAGCAGCCTTATGGACGAGCTCGCGTCAACCACATCAACGCACAGGAGGCTCAGGGTGCACAAGGAGTGGTACTTGGTGAGTTCCTAGTCAGCTCAACTCTGGCAATAGTATTATTTGATTCTGGAGCATCACACTCATTCATATCGTCAAGCTTCGTGGATAAGCATAAAATACCTATGGTACTACTAAAAACACCCCTATTAACCCGGCCGCCTAGAGGTGACATCAAGTGTCAACTAGGTTGTTTATGGGTAAGGATCAATTTAAGTGGGGTAGAATTTCTAGCAGACCTAGTAGTACTTAAGTCTAAGGGAATAGATGTGATCCTTGGAATGGACTGGTTAAGCCTACACAATGGCCTCATAGGTTGTGCTGACAAGGTAGTACACCTAACCAACTCAGATGGGATGCAAGTGACCTGCCATACTCGAGGGAGTGGACCAGACCCAATGGTTTTTAGTATGGATGGGAAATCCCTAGAAGGAGTTCCAGTTGTGAATGAGTACCCTGATGTTTTTCCGGAAGAACTCCCCGGAATGCCACCAAACAGAGATATAGAGTTTGTCATAGAACTTATCCCCGGAACCTCTCCTATTGCCAAGAGACCCTATAGGATGGCAGCCTCAGAACTAGCAGAGCTGAAGAAACAACTAGAAGAGTTACAACGAAGTGGTTTTATCAGGCCTACTTCATCCTCGTGGGGTGCCCCAGTCCTATTTGTCAAGAAAAAGGATGGGAGTATGAGGTTATGTGTAGATTACCGTGCACTGAATGAGGTTACCATCAAGAATAAGTACCCCCTCCCCAGGATTGATGATCTTTTTTTATCAGCTAAAAGGAGCCAAGTACTTCTCCAAGATTGATCTGAGGTCAGGATATTATCAGCTCAAGATTAAGGAAAGTGACATCTCAAAGATAGCTTTTGTCACCCGTTATGGGCAGTTTTGAGTTTACTGTGATGTCATTTGGACTCACTAATGCACCTGCTTATTTCATGAACCTCATGAATAAGGTATTTATGGACGAGTTGGATAAGTTTGTCGTAGTCTTTATTGATGACATACTCATCTACTCCGAAAGTGCTGAAGAGCATGAGCAACACCTTAGAGTGGTCCTCGAAAAGCTAAGAGCACATAAGCTATATGTTAAGTTCAGCAAGTGTGAATTTTGGCTGGAGAAAGTAGCCTTTGTTGGTCATATTCTGACCACAGAAGGAGTAGCAGTCGACCCCGAGAAAGTTGAGGCAGTTTCTAATTGGCAGCGGCCAACTGATGTTAGTGAAATCAGAAGCTTTCTTGGTTTAGCTGGGTATTATCAGAGATTTGTCGAATGATTCTCCAAAATCGCCCGGCCCATGATGGAGCTGCTCAAGAAGGAAAAGAAGTTTGTTTGGACAGAGTACTGTGAAAGGAGCTTCCAAAAATTGAAGAAAAGATTGACGACCGCCCCAGTGCTGACCTTACCGGACATTCATCATGATTTTGTCATCTATTGTGATGCATCCTGACAAGGTTTAGGGTGTGTCCTTATGCAAGATGGGAAAGTGGTTGCATATGTTTCCCACCAACTCAGGCCTCATGAGCAGAATTACCCAACACATGATTTGGAATTTGCAGCCATAGTGCACGCCCTCAAAATCTGGAGACATTATCTGATCGGGAATAAGTGTGAGATCTACA
Organism: Panicum virgatum; assembly: GCF_016808335.1. Lineage (NCBI taxonomy): Eukaryota > Viridiplantae > Streptophyta > Magnoliopsida > Poales > Poaceae > Panicum > Panicum virgatum. The sequence continues at coordinate 27,893,236 of NC_053153.1, read as the reverse complement.
CTGACCATAAGAGTCTGAAGTACATTTTCACCCAACCATATTTGAATTTATGGCAAAGAAGGTGGCTGGAATTGGTTAAGGATTATAATCTGGAAATCCATTACCACCCCGGCAAAGCTAATGTGGTAGCTGATGCCTTAAGCCGGAAACCTCACAAGTAACTCAGGCCCAAGAATGCCCATTTACAGGAAGAAATAGCACAGCTAAATGTGCACATCATTCCTCAAGGATCTCACCACAAGTTAAGTGTCCAGCCTACCTTGGAAGAAGAAATTAGAAAGGCCCAGGGTTCAGACTAGGATTTATTGAAAATCCGTAAGCACACGGGAGAAAATAAGGCCCCAGATTTTAGGGTGGATGACAAAGAAACCTTATGGTATAAGAACAAGATTTGTGTGCCTAGGGAGTGGAAATTCCAGAACATTATCATGGACGAAGCCCATAACTCGGCATATTTCATCCACCCCGGAGCTACCAAGATGTATATGGATTTAAGGCAAAAATATTGGTGGAATGGAATGAAGGCGGACATCGCCCAGTTTGTCGCACATTGTGATATTTGCCAAAGGGTCAAAGCCAAGCATCAGAAGCCGGCTGGGTTATTGCAACCATTACCCATTCCGGTTTGGAAATGGGATGAAATTGGCATGGATTTTGTGGTTGGTTTACCCAGGACCCAGAAAGGAAATGACTCTATATGGGTGATAGTGAATCGACTTACCAAGGTCGCACACTACTTACCCGTACGGACCAATTATGGTGGAGAAAAATTGGCCCGACTCTATATAGACCACATAGTGAAATTGCATGGTGTGCCCAGCAAAATCGTTTTGGATAGAGGGACCCAATTTACCTCTAAGTTTTGGAAAAGCCTGCATAAAGCCATGGGCACAAAGTTGGATTTTAGTTCGGCCTATCACCCGCAGACTGATGGACAGACGGAAAGGGTAAACCAAATTATGGAGGATATGTTAAGGGCATGTGTCCTTACCTATGGTAAAGATTGGGAATAGAGTTTGCCCTATGCAGAGTTCTCATACAACAACAGTTATCAGGCAAACCTAGACATGTCGCCATTTGAGGCTCTCTACGGAAGAAAGTGTTGGACCCCTTTGATGTGGTCAGAAGTAGGGGAACATACTTTAACCGGACCAGCTCTCATAAAAGATGCAGAAGACCGTGTGGCTGAGATTAGAGAGAAGCTAAAAGCAGCCCAATCACGGCATAAGAGTTATGCAGACAAGCAAAGAAGAGAATTATGTTTTGAGGTTGGAGATTTTGTATATCTTAAGGTCTCTCCGATTCGGGGGACTCGAAGATTTCAAGTTTAAGGAAAATTAGCTCCTCGGTATATCAGACCATACCAAGTAGTGAAAAGAGTTGGAGCAGTAGCATACCGTATTCAATTGCTTGAAGAAATGTCAGATATACATCCAGTATTTCATGTGTCTCAGCTCAGAAAGTGCTTGAAGGTACCTGAAGAAGAAATAGTATCAGTGGAAACAATTGATCTGCAAAAGGATCTTCGGTATCAAGAAGGGCCTGTCAAAATCTTAGACATTGTCACAGAAAGAACAAGGAACTCAGAGGTACGGATTTGCAGAGTGCAATGGAGCAGACACGGAGTACAAGAAGCTACATGGGAACGCGAAGATGCTCTGAAAAAGGAGTTTCCCCATCTCTTTAGGAACCAGCCGAATCTTGAGGACGAGATTCATTTTAAGTGGGGTAGGTTTGTAACATCCCGAAAATACGCCCAAATAAATCACCTGCTAAAAATATTATTTCCAAAATCTTTTTCGTCGCTGAGCTCAAATCATTCCAAATTCTTTCCTATCTGAGCTCCTGATTCCCTGAAATCTTTTTCCGATGATCCGCCGTTCCGACACCCGAATTCAATCCACGTCCTTGTGTTCCCCTTTTCCTCGTTCAGCGTGCGAGTCGCTTCCGACTGAAGCCGCTGTGCGCGTGCGTCGACCACCACCGCGAATCCCGCCGATAGCCCTCTCTCTTTCCCTCTCTTTATTTTTTTTTCTTTTCTTTCTTTTTTCTTTTTCCTTTTTCCTTTTCCCTTTTTCCTTTTCTTTTCTCCCTCCTTCCCTTCCTCCTTCTCCTTCTTCCTTCCCCACCCACGTGCAGCACCCCGGCCACCGCCCCCAACCGCCTTCGCTCGCGCACGCAGCACCACCAGCGACATGCCGACCCCGCGACGCGACCTCGCTGCAGCCTTGCTCGCCGGCCTGCCTGCCCTCGTCACTCGCGCCGCGGCAAGTGGGCACGGCCACAGCACTGTTGACGGTGCTTAAGTGCCATTTTCACCCGTCAACTATACTCAATAATAAAGGAAAACTATATGCCTTACTCACTTATTTGTATCACTAACCTCGCTCCACAGTTGTTTTCGAGTTTTGTACATTTTAGATGAGCAAGAGCGAAATAAGACAAAAACACGCAGCAGACGCCACATAACTACGTAGAATATTGCATCTGGCGTCACACCCTTACAAAGAGGGCCCACATGTCAGAGGAAACGGGGCCTCCACGCAAGATGCACTAGAGGATAAGGATAAGATCCAACGAATCAACCACCCAGCAAAGGATCAGCACGAACGACTGACAGGTGGGGTCGGCCGACCCCTAGGGTCGGCCGAACCTAGCCTGCAACGCGTCCAGGTGCATCTCGAGGAGGAGTCACGGAAAAGGCACCTGATCACCTTCCATATATGCGTTGGCGGGAAACCGACCTCCAAGTAGTATAAATAGGGCCTCTCTCTCCCCCCTCTCAACACACACACACACACACACTTCATTCCATTCTCTCCAAGAAGGCTCTCCTCTCTCTTGCTCTCTTAGCTAATTAGTGGAGCTAGGCTAGTTCTCTTCAGCGAACTTTTCTAGCAAACTTTTGGTCGTGCACCATATTTTCAAAGTTTATGACCGTTGAGGAATCACTTGTTCAAATGGGGGCTCCAGGGGGCCCACCCTGGGGCCGGCCGACCCCACAGGTCGGCCGACTTAGGGCCAACGGCTCCTGGGCCCCACCTTCTCCAACGGCTTCCTGACCATTGTGCCTGGCTCCTCCTCGGGTGCACTCGCCCAGTTTCCTTCAAATAGAGGCCGAGAGAGGGGTGATGAGCTCTCATGCTCACTCTCTCCACTCTCACTCCCTCTCACACATTCTTGCTCGGGTTTCCTTTGGATTTTGGCTCAAGTTTGATTGCAAGAACACACACTCTCTCTCAATTCATTGCTGCAAGATTGATCACATAATTGGAGGAACAACTTTCGGGTAAGAGTTTCATTTTCATTTCACTAACGTAACCCGAATCGAGTTGTTCTCGTTCGTTCTTGTTCGTTCTTTTTGCAAGCATGAAGGGTGTAGGTCAGAAACTTTCTGGAGATATCAAGAAGATGACAGGGTAAAGCTCATCTCGTTCACAGGGTGGATCGAGCTCCCGTCATTCCCCCGAACCTACACCAATGCCGACCACGATGGACTATGAGCAAGACGAACAAGAGGAACAAATAGAGGAGCAAGCTGAAGAACCGCAAGCCGATGACATGGAAATAGATGAAGATGATGCACTGTACCTCGACTTGCAAGACGACCGCGAGTGTCAAGCCTACGCCATGATCAAGAATCGAAGGTTTGGTCATACCAGAGCCTTCGATTTGGACCTTCTCGAAAAAATAGGTATGGACGTTGACTTCGCTCGTGTTTGGCATGTGGTTGGATGGGATGGTTCTCGTCTCCTCACCATCCAGTTTCTTTGCACTCTTCAGCAGGTGGACGATGGTGTTTCTTTCCGAGTTTTTGGAGTTGAACGCTATTTTAATTGGAGAAATTTCAGCCACCTCCTTGGTTTTAGCGCGCGCTTGCCAGTTTCCCTTGCAAAAGCTTGCCGCGGTTTTGATCGACATGAGTTTTGGGGTTTGATTTCGGGTCAAGTTGTTCATGGCAAGTTTGCACCTCGGTGCAATGACATTCAAAACCCGACTCTTCGTTTGATGCACAAGTGGGTGGCAATAACTCTCTTTCCAAGAGATGATCCACGACCAGTGCGCAACGATGAGTTGATGATATTATACGCCATGGTCAACAAGATCCGAATCTCCCCCGCACAAGCAATGGTTAAGCAATGGCTCACAAATTTTCGGATGACGGGTCCTATTGAATGCACTTCTTTGGTTACCTGCATCACATCAAACATGGGAATCTTAGACGGGAACCCCATTCCTTTCATTGAGGAGCCCCGTGTTATAATCGATGAGGCATACTTGGTTCAAGGCCACACGCTCAAGAAAGGCCCGGATGACTCCTTGATTTTCTTTTCGCTTGGTTATGCAAACGAAATCCCATTGCCAAATGCGGGATATCATTTGTATAACTGCCGTTCGCTAACCATCCCTCTTGTTCCACAAGAGGAGAGCCATCGGCATAGTATTTTCTGGTCTTCCTTGCAGGGTTACAAGAAGCAGGGCCAGAAGGGAGGAGTTCATGCAGTACCAACCTCAGCCTCAACCACAGTAATGTGAGGCTGGAGGTTCATCATGCAGAGTGCCAGCTCCACTGAGTGGGCACGGCAGGCCTCAGGGCACCGGTCCACTAGTTCCAGCTCCAGTGGTCCCCCGTGACGTACAGCTTCGTCCAGAGGCTTCGCCACTCTGACTCGGTAGATGGGCGAGCTGAACGTGCGCACCACCAACATCAATGAGTCGCTGGGCCAGCACATCAAGTCAACACAGAACTGGCAGCGATACACATGCGAGAGGATCCGCAATCTAGAGCAGCAACAACAGAAATCCAAGGAGGAGTGGAGGGCCTACTACCGTTGGGCTGGGTTTAATCCCAACCAGCAGCAGTGAGCCTGAAGCTAGCTTGGGGGAGGACCCCCATGAGAGGTACCTTGTATCAAACTCTATCTTTACTGCTTTTAAAAACCTTGCATGAAACCAAACAAAAATTTGCAAAATTCTGAAAATCCATAAAAATTTGCATAACTAAAATCAAATAAAAATTGACAAAACCTTTAAAAACTCAAAAATATTTATTTGCTTTCCAGTATGTGTAGTAAGCATGTGTAGTTTTATTTATTGAGATGATGAATAGTTACTCTGTTAGTTCCTTTCATATGCCCAGTTACAACCTTATGCTCTCCCTAAGTTCTGAGTTTGGTGGCTAGATGTTCAAACCTTAAGCTTGAAACTTGTGGGTAGCGAAAAGCAGAATTCGAATCTTGGTTGTTGTGGGTTATGATATGGCTGAAAAGAGTTGCTATGATCTTCTCCTACGTGATGCTTGATATCCGGAGTATTTCTTTTCAAAAATACAAAGATAGAATAAAGTTCCTCGGTGATATGCAATTCCTATCCGGAGCCATATGAGTTACAGGTTTGAAAAGCCTTTTCTACATATGCAACTTGTCTTCTCATTGAGCTTTGTCAAATTGTTGTGCCCCTTTGTGAGAATCACTTCATATGCCCATGATCAAGATCACGTACACATCCACTCACATGCTATACTTCTACACCTGGAAGATAACAAGTACATCCCCCATTCATCCACAAATAAAACTCCATGTTGTACTATGTTTATTTCTCTCCAAAGTTATCATCATGATGTATGGGCTATACAAAAAGAAATAAAAGATGCATACCCAAAGAAGGTATGCCACATGCCCACAAGGAATGTCAAAAAAAAGAAAGAGAGAAAAAATGCATACCCAAAGAAGGTGTGCCACACACCCACAAGGTGTGTCAAAAAAAAGGAGAAAAAGAAAATATAGCCCATACCAAAAATATTACAAGGGAGAGAGAAATCATATAAAGGAGTTTCATCCACCATCCACCAAAAAATATATATATATCCACAAACTTGCACATCTTGATCAAGGCTTATGACTTGTTTCTCCTTTGGATCCGGTCTTTGACTTAGCGAAATATGAGAAGCAAGTTTGCCATTATATCCTCCATACCTACAGATCCACCAAAAAAAGCCATTAGAAGTAGGATGGAAAAACAAAGGCACATAAAAAGGCCTTGGTGAGGAATGAAACACATTTGAGCGATCCGAGAGATCACCCGAGGAACTACAATATTTCTTTTCAAAAACTTTATAAAAACCTCCGAATTGACGGTTGAACAAAGGAGTGGTAAGTGGTACTCTACAAGCCATTCTGACCCTCAACCGCCAAAGATGAGGATGATGCTACAAGCCCCACAGGAGTAAGGTAAATGGTGCGAATAAGGCCAACTTATTTAGAATAAAGGTAAGAACACTCGGTTGTGCCTTGGGCATAAGTCAGGAATGCGACATTGTAGCATCTCCTGATCAACAACATAAGTCTAAAACTTTGCTCGGGACGAGCAAAGGGCTAGCTTGGGGGAGTTGTTGACGGTGCTTAAGTGCCATTTTCACCCGTCAACTATACTCAATAATAAAGGAAAACTACATGCCTTACTCACATATTTGTATCACTAACCTCGCTCAATAGTTGTTTTCGAGTTTTGTACATTTCAGATGAGCAAGAGCGGAATAAGATGAAAACACGCAGCAAGAGCGGAATAAGATGAAAACACGCAGCAGACGCCACATAACTACGCAGAATATCGCATCCGGCGTCACACCCTTACAAAGAGGGCCCACATGTCAGAGGAAACGGGGCCTCCACGCAAGATGCACTAGAGGATAAGGATAAGATCCAATGAATCAACCACCCAACAAAGGATCAGCACGAACGGCTGACAGGTGGGGTCGGCCGACCCCTAGGGTCGGCCTAACCTGGCCTGCAACGCGTCCAGGTGCATCTCGAGGAGGAGTCACGGCCAAGGCACCTGATCACCTTCCATATATGCGTTGGCGGGAAACCGACCTCCAAGTAGTATAAATAGGGCCTCTCCCCCCCTCTCAACACACACACACACTTCATTCCATTCTCTCCAAGAAGGCTCTCATCTCTCTTGCTCTCTTAGCTAGGTAGTGGAGCTAGGCTAGTTCTCTTCAGTGAGCAAGTCATCATCGGAGTCGTTGAGCAATCATCGGCTCCTGGTATGGCTTTGTATCGAACTTGTCAGACTTCTATTCATAATATAGAGTTCTGCCATGGTTGCTTTACTATCTTGATAGTTTATCAATCCATGCTTAGATCATTCATAAGTTATGCTACGGTCTTGGTTAGGCTAGATGATCCAGGTACGGATAGAGTTTCGTCGTGCTTTCGGGCTTGCTCTAGTGTTTTACTCGTCCATCTAAAGGGTGGGAGACCTGGGGGCACTAGAGTAGTGACTTCATACACGAGTGTGGTGCTCGAGTATGCAGGATCCTTCGGATATGACCGTGCTCCACGGTGTGACTGGGGTAGACGGCAGGTGGTGACAGCCCTATCCGTCCGGCGTAACAGCGGTGTTGCGTTTAGCGTACTCCCTGACGTTCGGGTTCGGTGTAGGAGTTCATGCAAAGAGGTAATGGGACTAGATGTACTCCAGTACGGGACCTTCTCCCCGCTATCCCATTTTCCTGGCACCTGCAGTCCTAACCATGATCTAACATGACCCCAGCTTTGGATAGAAGCACTAGGACACCTAACCTAGCCTAAGCTCCAGCTGACTTGACGTAGGATAGAGTAGTTCCTTGTTTTATAGTTTCTCTCATTTATTCCTTCCTCTTGGAGTGTGGATGTGTGCTGTGTCGCATTACCCTTGCTTATTCTTTATCTTTACTTACCCCTATTAGAGTTTTGCCTATTGCTTGAGGCACAATGTCATGGTTAATGTTGAGTACAATACCTTTACTGCTGCCGTCCTTTGGGAAACAAATAAATGACTATACCCTTACTCTCCGGGTGAAATGCTACAACAGTATATCTGTGTGATTGCGGATCCATCTGTAATCGTATTGATTATACCACGAGAGTGGCACCCCTTGGGTGCAGTTGCTAGGATGGGTTTGGCGCCCTCATTTCTAGTGATTGCACTAAGGACCGCCAACAAGCATTTCTGGTGCCGTTGCTGGGAATTAACCATTCCTAGTGATTGCATTAAGAAATGTCAACAAGCACCGCCATTGAAGGCGAGCGTTGGCACAGCTCCGCACGCCGCCGAGCAACACACTCGCCAGCCATCCCCACTTGCGCTGCCCCACCCCCACCAGCCACTATCGCCGCCGCTACACGCCACCGCCCCCCTGCTCGCCTCGGCGCTAGCGCAGTACAGCGCCGCCGGCTGCGCGAGCTAGGAGCACACCGAGCCCGAGCTCCAACGCCGCCGTACCCCCTTGCGCCGCCCCTCCCCCCCCACTTGCGGATCCTCCTTCTGCGCCGCGGTCACCTCGCCATCGCTTCCGCTCCGCTCCACGACACCGCTCCGGCCCCACGCCATTGAAGGCGAGCGGCGAGCTTGCCGGCCGCCGGCCATCGCGCGGCCCCGTCCTCCCCGCCCTCACCAGCCTATAAATAGGCCTCCCCCGCGCCGCTCTCCATCACCGCAAGCACAACCGCTGCCCCTAGCTCCCTCCTCGGCCTTGCAGCGCCGCAGCCACGAGCATCTCCAGTGCCGCCCGCCGGCCTCCGTGGGCAGCCCTCCATGGACCTCCTCTGCCCGAGCCAAGGTGGGGGATGGGATCCCCTCACTCCCCTCTCCCTTTTCCCCCTGCCCCCGGCCGCCGTCATGGCCCAGGGCCGCCGTCCTGGGTGCCGCCGCCCCATGGCCCCCCTCCTCTGTTTCCCGTGGCGAGAGGAGGAAGAAAGGGGCGATTTTTCCCTTAGCCCCCTACACTTTCCTGATTTCTTTAAAGAATCCCCCCTCTCTCTAGTTCTATTCCAAATGAGCCCTCCATGTTTCCCCATTTAAGAAATAACCCATCCATTATATAGAAACAATTACACATAGGCCCCTACGCCTTCTAGTATGCCCCAGATATTTCTAGAAACTACAACTAAGTCCTTTCCTCTTCTAAAAGTATTTTCCAATAAGCCCCTCTCTTATTCCTTTTAATGAATAAGCCCTCCCACCATATAAACATAATTTTAAATAGACCCCTTCCCCTTTTCGGAGTAACACAAATATTTTTAGAAATTATAATCAAGTCCTTCCACCCTCAAAAATGTTTACAAAGAAACCCCTGAACCCCGATTTAGCCCCTAAATGCCTCTTCGACCTATCATTTCATGCACCAAAGATTCCCCGTTTGCCCCAAAACTTTACCACGCTATTTCTAACATAATTCATGCCATGCCATTAGAGAACCACCCAAAAATATTACTCCCATCTCCATATCTTAATTTCTTCCGATTCGAGCTCGACGATAAAACCTTTATTTCTTTTTCTTTATTGTGTTTTTGTTTGTGTGCGCCGTAGATCACGATGTGAACGAGGGAGAACCCGTCGATGAGCAGTACCGCGAGCAGGTGTGCGAAGACCAGTACCGTGAGCCCGAACCCAAAGGACAGTACCTCGATCAGGACTTCCCGGAAGACTTTGTGAATGTCAAGTTCAATCTCATCCTTTGATGCATATTTTATCCCAATTTTATAAACACAAACTACTGGCCTGTTTTATAAAACTGCATATGCTTCTACTGCTAAAACATAGTTGGATAGCCACCCCTTGATTTGTTATAACCATTCCTTGACCACCTAGATTAATGTCTACATATGATTCGTTCTGTGTGGATGTTAATCACTGCTAGAATTGCTCAGGGCCTTATATTCATTCTACTACACATCAAATGTGATTATTTATAGAAGAAAATGTGTGAGTGTGTGGGAAGGGAAAAAGGTGGAATTTGTTGAAAATAAATGAAAGACGTGTCTCGATGAGATGGATGGCATTTATGTGTGAATTGCCAGAAGGTGTGCTCGTACCTGTGTGGTTGAGCAAGGTTGGGAGATATCCATCTTGTTACAAATAAGGAACGAGTTGATGTGTCATCTCACCTAACCCAACTTATCGTACAACCACTCGACCGTTATGTGGCAACGGCTTAGCATAAATCCCACTAGTTAGTCTGTTAGTCATCAGGAGAGCTGGTGAGCAGCAGGTGATCAAGGAGACGGGATAAGATCTTTGTGAATTATACCCCGGTTGGGGCTCGTTGGTAGGTCAGCGACCCCTTGGTGGATCCCGTGTTGGCTACTCAGGTCTAGCTAAGGTGGGTAATGGCTTCGATGGGATCTACACCGACACTAAGGTGATCGTGCTGTGGTACCCTGCTTGAGGGTAAAGTGTACACCTCTACAGAGTTAAAAACTATTCGAATAGCTGTGCTCACGGTATTGAGCGGGTTACGGTTTGGTCACATAACTAGTGTTTCTTCTGGGAATGGTTGGGATGGCGTGTGTTGTTTTGGTAAAGTGTCCGGCAGCTGTGCCGTGTGCTACGGCGGATGAGGAGTCCGGTAGCAATTTAAAACTTGAATCCTGTGTGGATCAACCCTACGTGTCAAGATAATTGCTTTGAAAATCCTATTATTTCAACTAAACCTATGCATAAAAATTAGCTTTACTGTAAATTAACCGATACCTTATCCTTGATTAATCATGTGCATATATTCTGTTTATACCCCCTCCGTGGATGCGGTTGGACTTGCTGAGTATGTTTGTACTCACCCCTATATATGTTGTTGCTTCAGAGGAAGATCCGGACTTCGTGGTTGAAGACGTTGAGTAGAGGTTGCGTCCGCACCCAACTCTGCCTGTGGTGTTGGCCCTATTCAGGATGCTTTCGCTGGCGCGATACTCTGAGCCCGAGCTGGATCCCATGTGGGTCGTGCTTTGGTGTATCACCATAGCCTTTTTAATTCTTGTTATTGTCTGTCTCGAGTGTCCACCTCCTCGGAGGATTGTATGGTGATGTACCATCTGATGTAATAAATGTGTATCAGCATCATGGGACTGATATTTGTATCACATTTAAGTCACCTCTTATGAGGGGATGCTTCACAAAGCAAGCATGCCTCTTTACTCCTACCCTGAACTCCACATAAGCCTAATTTTATGATAGGGAAAAAAGGGGCAATGACTTTGCCATGGTAAGGAACTACAAAAAAAAAGAGAGTGATCCGAGAGTTTAATTTGAGGAGCAAGTCTATTCTTTCTTTTCAAAAATAAAAACCCAAGTTTTTGAGTAGGAAGAGCTAGGAACCTGAAATCTGCATCGTTCCATTCTTCAATTTCCCAAGAAATCATGGTAGCCACTCAAAAAGTTTCATAAGGATTGGGAGAAACATGGAATAACTTGTATGCAGGTTTCTTCAAAGGAGTTACATCCACCTTAGTCTTCGCCTCTTTACTCGAGGACGAGCAAAGGCTAAGTGTGGGGGTGTTGTTGACGGTCCTTAAGTCAGAAATAGAACCATCAACTCCTGCATCTTTTCGCAACATTCAATCACCAAACGTAGTTGTAGGACTTAATTCTAATCAATTCCACGAGTTTTGGTGATTCTTGATTTGCATGCACCCATACGCGGGATAAGGAGAAAAGTAGCACAAGACGCAACAGAAACACACAAAAAAAAACTTTATCCTGAGTCACACTCACAAGATGGGCCCATTTGACAGAGAAAACCGACCTACAAAGCCCCAGCACCGACATACATAAGATGGGGGCCCACCTGGCAGTGTCCAGGACGAAAGGCGGCGCGAGAGGTGGGACCCGGGGGCCGGCAGAACCCCGGGGTCGCCCGGCCCCACATTGGCACCAATTGGCCCGAGCTTTGGCGGGAAGGTCGCTCTTATCCTCCCAAAGGCGGTTCCTAGTGTTCCCATATTTGATTCCCACGGGAACTGACCTCCTTGGGCTGTAAAATGAGCCCCCCTCACACCTCCAAGGGGCATTCCACTCTCATTCATTCTCTCTTTCATTCCAAGTCCACACACCATTAGAGGAGAGATGTAGAGGGGCTCTAGTTGTAAGATTAGGCTAGGGATTGTGCGAAGAGAAGCTCGGGAGGAGGGCCGGAGTTGTCGGCTTCCCTCTGCTTGTACCTCAACGGATATGAGTCTCTTTCGAGTAAGTATTCGAGTCTTCATCTACTTGGTGAGTTCTTATCTAAGTTAAGCTTTTGTTATCATTTGCTTACGGGTTCATCATCCATTCTTGTGACGGATGCTCTGGTAGAGGGCCCCTGATGAAGACGAGTAACCCTGATCAATGCTAGAGTAATTAGTCGAAAGCTTAAGCGTGGTGCTTTGGTCCTAGATTGCCTTTGTTTGCCTCGTGCTCCACAGTATTGTGGGGTAGACAGCAGGTGGTGACAGCCATATCCGTCCGCTACGAAGCTGCTTCGTGGTTAGTGCACTCCCCCCTGTCTGAGTACGGCATAGAGCCACAAGCCGGAGGTCCCTAACAGTACCTGGGTCAGACCGGTGCCCGAAGTAAGCAAGTGAGAGCTGGTTTATCTCTCTTAAGTATCTCATCTCTTAGATAACCACACTACCTAAAGGCCACCCTTCTCTCTCTTTCTCCGGGTATACTAGTTAGAAGACCGTTACACCTCCGTTCCCTGAGAAAATACGATACCCTGAATACTCTCCGGGTGAAGTGCTACAACGGTATTTTCCGTGTGCTTGCGGATCTTATCTGTGAACGTTAAGAAATACCAACAAGCATTTCTGGCGCCGTTGCCAGGGACAAGCTTAACAACCCCGTTCCTAGTGATTGCGCTAAGAAATGTCAACACACATCATCAGCAAAGAGCATACATCAAGGGATATCACCTTGTATGTCCCTTGTGACCTCATCCATCACCAAAGCAAATAAATAAGGGCTCAATGCCGACCCCTGATGTAGGCCTATGTTAATAGGAAAGTCAGTGGTGTCGCCATCACATGTCCGGACAAACGTCATCGCATTCTTGTACATATCCTTAATTAGGGAAATGTACTTAGTTGGGACTTTGTGCTTCTCCAAGGCCCACCACATGACATTTCTTGTTACTTTGTCATACGCCTTCTCGAGGTCAATAAAGACCATGTGCAAGTCCTTCTTCTGCTCCCAATATCTCTCCATCAATTGTCGTATTAGGAAAATCGCCTCCATGGTCGACCTTCCAGGCATGAACCCAAACTGGTTTTGGATCACACTTGTCACTCTTCTTAGGCGGTGCTCGATAACCCTTTCCCGGAGCTTCATCGTATGGCTCATCAGCTTAATCCCATGGTAGTTAGTACAACTCTGAATATCTCCCTTGTTTTTGAAGATCGGTACTAATATACTTCTTCTCCATTCTTCATGCTTCTTGTTTGACTGAAAAATGAGATTAAAAAGCTTAGTTAACCGTACTATCGCTGTCACCTAGGCATCTCCACACCTAAATGGGGATACCATCAGGGCCCATCACTTTACTGCCCTTCATCCTCTTCAGAGCCTCCCCGATCTCTGCCTCCTGAAATCTCCTCACAAAACGTCTATTGGTATCGTCAAAAGAGTCATCTAGCTCAAAGGCAGTGCCCTCATTCTCCCCATTAAACAGCTTGTCGAAGTACTCTCGCCATCTGCCCTTGACCTCGTCATCCTTCACTAGAAGTCGATTGTCCCATCCTTGTTGCATTTGATTTGGTTGATGTCCCGTGTCTTCCGCTCGCGGATCCTAGCCATCCTATAAATGCCCTTCTCCCCTTCCTTAGTCCTAGTCGCTGATACAGGTCATCATACACCTTACCCTTTGCTACACTCACACCTCGCTTTGCAGCCCTTTTTGCTAATTTATAGCCCTTGATGTTGGCTGCACTCTTGTCAAGGTGGGGGCGCTTGAAACATTCCTTCCTCTCCTTAATAGCCCTTTGCACCTCGTCATTCCACCATCAAGTGTCTTTCCCTTCTTGTTTGTCTCCCCTACTCATGCCAAGCACCTTTGAGGCCACCTTCTGGACACATGTCGCCATCTTTAGCCACATGTCGTCAGCATCTTCTCCTTCTTCCCAAGGCCCCTCACCTAGCCTCCTCTCCTTAAACGTTTGCACCGCTTCCCCTCTAAGCTTCCACCACTTCGTTCTCATAATCTTGGCACGTTTTTTCCCGGTGGACACGTACCCGAAAACGAAAGTCCACCACCACAAGCTTGTGTTGAGGGACAACACACTCCCAGGTATCACCCTACTATCTAAGCAATCCCGTCTATCCTCCCTCCTAGCAAGGATAAAGTTGATCTGGCTTGAGTGTTGTCCACTACGAAAGGTCACAAGATGAGATTCTCTCTTCCTAAAAAGGGTATTTGCTATCAACAAGTCGTAGGCCAACACGAAGTTCAAAACAACCTCCCCCTCTTGACTCCTGCTACCATACCCAAAACCCTGTGCACTCGCTCAAACCCTACATTAGTCGCACCCACATGGCCGTTGATATCTCCTCCTATGAGGAGTTTCTCGCTGACAGGGATGGTACTGACCATACTATCCAGATCTTCCCAGAACTGCTTCTTGGTGCTCTCACTAAGGCCTACTTGAGGGGCATAGGCACTGATCACATTCACAGCCGAATCTCCAACTACTATCCAGACTAGGATAATTCGGTCGCTTCGCCTTCTAACATCTACGACTCCATCCTTAAGGCTCCTATCGATCAAGATACCGACACCATTCCTACTCGATGTTGCCCCCGTGTACCTATTGACGGCCATTACCTCACGTTCTGACCGTCAACTTTTCAGGAATAAATTGAGTTTTGCACTATGTTCCATGCATATTTTATTTGATTCTAATAAGTTTCATAAGTTTTTGATGAGTTGTGTTTGCAGGAATCCACTGTCCAAAGATTGTCGAAATCAGAGAAAACCCCGGCCGCCCGGCACATTCTATACCGACCGGCCTGACACCTCCACATACATGGGTCCAATAATTTTACTGGAGCAAAGTGACATGTTCATAAGGTTCCAGAACAAGGCGAACATTTCATATCCTGTCGGTGGACCTGGAAGGCACAAGGATCAACCCAAAGACCCACATACTAGTGCCAAGATCATCAAATGAGGATACCACCCATCCCAGAGGCAATGTGGAGTGTTGATTTGCAACATTAGCAAAACAGAGGGCTGCGAGGTCCCGGGACCAGGCCGCCCGGCCTCCCCCGGGCCGTCTGGCATAAGATTCCAGTATCTGAGGAAGATACCCGAAGCACCGACGTCTAGGAGGGATCAGAGGCCACCCACAGAAGGTCGGTGGCCAGGTGGCACAATCCTAGGCCGGACGGCGTAGGTTGGGCCGCCCAGCCCCACCTTGCAGCCTCTCGGCTCCCGGCTTCGTGTGGAAGTTAAGCACCGCCTCTACAGTTGCGTGCACCTGGCGCTAACGGAATTACCGGCCATCTACTGACCTTGGAAGCCTATAAATACCACTCTCCCCCTCAGTTGTAAACACACACACTCAAAGGAGCAATTCTCTCTTCTCAAGTCTAGAGTAGGTTAGTAGTTGGGAGTTAGAGTCAAGTTGAGCTTGTCTCGGGGATCCGGAGTCGCCATCGGAGCTCGGTAAAGCTGTAGTATCTTTTCCTTTGACTATTTTCAATATAAGTTATCTTCTTTATTTACTCGAGTCAGCTTTACTTTCCGCAAGTTTTATCTTCTCAAGTACTAGTACTTGTCTGCGGGAGTAAGTTTTACCTCTAGTTCAGTTTAAGTTCCCTTCCTTGTTTGTCGGAGTTAGTCTTACGGGTTTTCTCGCCCGTACTAGTGTAACACAAATTAGTTCACTAGGTTGAGGGGGATTTCTCTTGACAGCCTCAAGAGAAATCCTAGTACCGAGAGCAGACGTGGTGTCTGACTCAGTGCTAGCTAGAAAGTGTGTTCCACCCCACGGTACCGCAGTGGTAGGCGGCAAGTGGTGACAGCCTTGTCCGTCCCTCGTAGTCCACCATGTTCGGGTGTTTTCATAGCAGTAGGATTGCCAAAAGTATGTTGGGCCCCTTCTCACCTGATGAGGACATCGCTGCATCGGATACGTACACATTGAAGTTCGACTCGTCTACAACTTGGACTTCGTTTCCTTCTCGGATTCCAGAAATAGTCTGCACCAAAAACAACGCCACGTCCACATACGGAATCCGTTTGAGGAGAACTTTATATGGTTGCAAAGATAATTTCATAACATTTCCAACGCCACAAGATTCAGGTCCATATCTGTTCGGAGTCAACAGAAATTTACGAAACAAGTCTACGTCTAGAATCTGGAAAGGTGCTGCACCACCTCTTTTGGGGCCAATGGCCCGTGTATCATGTCGGGCCTTAAGCCCAAGTGGAGGGCACCCACCTCTGGTCACCCCAACCCTAGGTCACCTGGTTCTTCTATAAACTCAGTAGCCGCCACCGCTTAGACTCGGATTTTGTTTAGTCTTGAGTTTTTCTTTGAGGAACAGACATTGCTTCGTTGTATCTGTGGCGATAAGTCCTTATACATTGGTCCAGGGCCCCCGTTCTTGATCTCCTCCACTGTGTCGATTAGTCCTTTGGAATCGAGTTCTTGAACCCCACTTTGATTTTCTCTTCATACACATCTGCAATTTTATATTGCGTGTTTATCCTTTCTTGCTTGTGTTCTTTGATTCGCTTGCAGGAAAAGACTTCTCGGCGAGGTCAATCAAGTTGTGCTTGGTTGATAACCAGCGGAGCGGTGGTGTAACAGTTGCAGGCTTCGAATTCATGTCTGATTAGAAGTTAGATCGCCAACGTCACGTACTCCATCAATCGAATCTACCCAACCTCTCGGAAGATCGGGCCGCGTCTACATCATCACCCCTGTCTGCGCCCTTCGCTTAGGCCACTGAAGTAAGCTCCTGGTTCCGACATCAAGTTAGAAGCTTAGATTAGTTCTAGTGGGGCTAGCTTAGTAGTTTAGAAGTGTTTCAGGAGTCCTTTCTCGCTCGTTATCCTCCCAGCTGCTACCTCTCTAAGGTATAGAATCTCCTGTGTGTCACTCGGTCATAGCTTGGCCATTTATCTCATCAGTTATCTGGCTTACCCCTGCTGAATTAGTCGGTTGATACTATCAGTAGAGGTTGTCACTACAATTTACGATACACTTTACCATAGTGCTTCCCTGAGGATTTTCACGATACCCTGGAATACTCCAAGGTGAAGTGCTACACCGGTGAATTCTGTGCGCTTGCAGGAATACCTATTCAGATTGAGCATAAGAGACACCTAACAAGCATTTCTGGCGCTGTTGCCGGGGAAGCAATTGGCTAAAGTTATCGTATAATTGAGTGGAAAACCTTATTGTTTTATCACCTCTAGTTTTAGCGGGCCTACCATTGCTCTCTCTCTCGTTTATTCGATGCAGAGCAGTGCATGACCGGTTTTGATCTACCATCCAACTTCGATCCGAATCCTCAGAGAATTGGGCGAATTGTGAGACACTGCGTCATTCCACCCCAGAAGAAACCCACTTGGAATCATCGTTTGTCAGTCTCAGCACCACCCATGGCCAAGACTCTCAAGCAGTACTCGGCCCCGTCTAGCAGCCACATCCCTACTAGACTGAACAATGACCAAGGCAATGACGGCTTTGATCTCAAGTCGGGACTGGTGAACATGGTTCAAGCGAGTCCATTCTGTGGAAAGGCATCGGAGGATGCCAACACTCACCTTCAGAATTTCTTGGAAGTGAGGAGCATCATCAACCCCAGAGGTACCACGATGGATAACATCCGTCTTCGACTGTTCTCATTCTCCTTGCTAGGCAAGGCAAAGATGTGGTTCCACACCAACAAAGCAAACTTCACTTCATGGGAAGCTTGCTCTAATGCATTCCTGATGAAGTATTTTCCGGTGGGCAAAACCAATGTCCTCTGAGGAAAAATCTTTGGATTTCAACAGCTCCCGGATGAAGCCATTCCGAAAGCTTGGGAGAGATTCTAGGAATACATTACAACATGCCCCCACCATGGCATGGAGGAATGGCTGATTATTCAGAGTTTCTTCAATGGCCTGAACACACCAGTTCAGAACCACATCGATGCAGCATCAGGTGGTTCCTTCCTCTCGCTCAGCGTACCTGAAGCAAAAGCGCTGGTAGAGAAGATTGCTTCCAACTAGAGTTGGAAAGGTGAAAGGCAGCAACAGCCCCGCAAGGGAGTTCATCAAATCGATAGTATCGATATGCTTGCTGCCATGATGGACCTTCTCATGAAGAGACTGGAGTCTCCACACCAGGAGGCTAACCAACTGGACACATGGGCAATTCTTGCCCGGTCACTCAGGAGGAAGCTCATTTCGTTGGGGCGAACAACTCCAACAACTTAGGCTTCCGTCCGCAGCAGGGTTGGAATTCCAAACCCAACCTCCCCTTCAGTCAGTAGCAAGGTATGAACTTTAATAACAATTTTCAGCCTTCTTTAAAAGACCTCGTTTACGGCCAGAAGCAAATTAATGACAACATTAGTAAGAAATTCCTTGCTAATGATAAAATTTTGGAGTCTTTGGCCGGACAACTAGAGGGCATAAACTCTATTATTAAAAACCAGTTGAGCTTCAACAAAATAATAGAAACTCATGTTGCTCAACTAGCCTCATCTTGTCCTAACAATAATTCAGAAAAACTTCTTGGGCAACTAGAAGTTCCACCGAAAGAAAATGTTAGTGTGGTAACTACACAGACAGGTAAGTCCACGCAAGAACCACCATACCCTAAAGATGCAGGATCTCGGCGGAAAGTCGTACCCGCCAGCAATACCTCTGCTGCAGACGAAGATCAGGACGAGGTAGAAGAGTCCAACACAACTGCTACCCAGGAGGAAACCGTGAAACCCCCTAAAACTTCACAGGAGTTTCTTGACACTACTGCCATACCATTTCCGGAACGGGTGAGGAAGCCGGTGGCCGACGAGCAATTCGGCAAGTTCGTCGAGGTAATACGGAAGTTGTATGTCAATATACTACTTCTTGACGCTATGCAGGTACCAACCTATGCCAAGTACATCAAAGATATACTTGGTAACAAGAGAAGCCTGCCACCAACCGAGGTCGTGCAACTCACAGAGGAGTGTAGCGCAACTATACTCGATCCTCTCCTAAAGATGAAGAAAGATCCAGGATGCCCCACAATCACATGTTCAATCGGGAGTCAGCATTTCTCAACCGCTCTGTGTGATCTGGGAGCAAGCGTCATTGTCATGCCCAAGGTAGTTTACGATAAACCAAACTATCATGAGCTTGCCCCTACTGCTATGTGCTTGCAGCTAGCGGACCAGACGGTTCGTTACCCCGCGGGAATTGCAGAGAACGTTCTGGTTAAAATTCGGAACTTCTTTATTCCCGTTGACTTCGTCGTCCTCTACATGGAGGTCGATGCCAAAACGCCTCTCATTCTGGGAAGGCAGTTCTTGAGTACCGCAAATGCACACATTCATGTCGGAGCCGGAGAAATTCAGCTCAACATCAATGGGAAGACAGAGAGGTTCGCCTTCCGACCGAAGGTTGAACAATGTTCCCAGGACAAAGCATTCAACCGGAAGAAATCCGAGAAAGAGCAGGAGAAGCCATCAACACCCACCATCGATATCCTTGCCAAGCTCTTGGAACAACTAAGAATTGACAGGGAGATCAGAGTGCATAACTACAGGAATGCAAGACGACGAATCCTTCGCAGAGAATTTGAGGAATCAGAGGTGTTGACTCTCCTTAGCTCCCCAATTTATGTACCGCAAGCACACGAATCGTGGTAGCTTTTCCCTTAGAGTACTCCCCCAAGGTTTATCAATCCGTGGATCGACAAAGAACTACCTAAGGTTTTCCATCTAATCTAACGGATCTATCCTAACATGAAGCATGAATTGCACATATAGAGTAAACCTTTAATAGATATGAGTGTTGTGTAAAGGTTGACCTCATCCATGAACATAGGCATAACCATAGCAAAACCAAAGACATGACTAGGCCTATCGTCATCTAGTTGTAGTTCAAGCTAACGAGCAAATAAATCATGCATATCAATCAATAGCATCCTTAAATCAAAACCTCCAATCCAACCCCTCGGGAACCCCCTACTCAGGCCACGCCCTGTCACGACGCTCCCTTTGGACAAAAGCACCCCGAAGCACCCTAGACGTGTCGAACCTCCTTCGGTAGATCCGGTATGAACTCCTAGCCACCATAGCTACAAGAACACCCCATGCAATCTATCTCGAGAATAGATCTAGGAATAAGCGCACCCAAGACAAGAACGAAATCAAAAAGGAGAGACATGATCGCTAATAGATTCGGAAGACATGATTATCATTACTCACATAATAGATGTGTTTGGATCATCACCGCCGTGTGCACACCATCGATGAATCCAACTAGCTCATGAACTCCGCCATGGCACAACAACGCAGGGAGGCCATGGAGGCTAGGGGCGGCCTAAGCCATCTCCTAGACAACTTCGAAGACTTGCGGTGGCCGTCGTCTCCCTCCGGTCTTGGCCCTAGGTTTTCGTCAAGTTCTGGGTGGATGGATGCCCCGAGTTGAATAAGGTGCGAGCTATTTATGAGCCGAGGAAGCCACCGGTCGAAGAGGAGGTCGAACCGCCTCGGAAACAGGCTAGGCCGGCCGGCTCATGGGCCTAGGCCTGGCCGGCCTACCCTCTTTCGGGACCCGCCTCGGTCTCATCTTTCGCAGTGTAGACTGCTCGCATCTTCTAGAGTTTATGTCCTTCACGATTGCACCCCTTTGGACGTCGTTATCTTGGAGATATCTTCGAGGAAAGGATAGGATAGAGAATCCTTCCTTTAAATCTTCATTTGCTTTGCTTAATCCCGAAGTATCTTGATCTCATCTTCGTGGGCTTTGTCCTTTGGGCTCTATTGGAGGATGGATGTGCATGAATGGGCTTCGAATCAACATGGCCTTTGGTCCTTCCTTTGGGCTTTGGCCTTCGTCTTTCTCCGTGTTAGCGCTCGATCACGGGCCTCGTCATTTCATGCTCCAAAATAGGCCAAAAACCTAAAAAAACAAAGTTCCTCCAAAATATATGTGCAAATGTGAAAATGACCAATAATTAGGCCGGGGTTAGGATGGTTAGTGATTTTGATATTAAATTCATGCCATTATCAAGGATAAACAAGGGATAAAATGGGTACTTAAGGAGCGCCAACATTCTCCCCCATGCTTAAACCTTGCTCGTCCTCGAGTATGTCTAGGAGCTTTGCTTATAAAGAAATCAGCGTTGCCCCTCAATGTCCTCTCTGCACTTAGTCATACATAACAAGACATATTGCTCTCTCAAGTATTTAGCATTTAAGTCCATGTTGTGACTGGCTACTTTTCATTATGGAAGATAGACTAGCAATTAAAGAACAAGCCACAATAATAAATAAATGCAATGCTCTCAAACCTAAGCGAACTTCAAACCTTTACCTTGTTTCATCGTGAAGAGTTTTCAAAAGAATGCATATCAAACATAAGTGAGGTTCTCTTGCAAAAGATCATGGAAACACTCATCTCATCAAGTCGCTCAAGTCCTACATTAGATTGTCTTCAACCTGTTCTACTCAGTATATAAAAGTGGAAGGCTTATGTGGAGCTTGGTAGGTAAAAACAATCCTAGCAAAACATTATACTTGAAATATTATCAAACTAAGAGAGAGATCTAATGGAATTACAGAGACTAGTCAAAAAGGCCATTAGAAAATAATGTTGGAGAGGGAGAAAGATGAAACACACACATTTAGATAGGTGAACATGTGCAAGTGGCAAATAGATGATCCCGTTATCGGATTGCACATGGTTAGAAGATTTGAGTATGGAATAATTCTTCAAAGTAACTTGAAAAATTGATGAAACAAAAAAGAGCTAAGGAGCATTTTATTCTTCTCTTTTTTCTTTCATTTTTATTTTCTTTTCTCCCTTTTTCATTTTTCTATTTTTCTCTTTCTTTCTTTTTTTCTTTCTTTTTGCTCCTTAGAACTTTTGATAACATAGAATACTTACCCAGCCATCCCACCATGCTTGAACGAATGTTCGTTCTCGAGTATGAATAGTGAGAGAACCAACTAGCTAGGGTAAGTATCTCAAATTCACCTTCTTCTTCGTAGAACCTCTTGAATCTCCGGGAAGCCTTGTCTCCCAAAACTTTTCTTTATATGGTGCCCTTGATTCTTTTGATTCCGTAGAAAAGATAATCCATACTCAAATTTGGTTATGGTCAAGGAGGTAATCGCAAAATGATATTTTTGGTTTAGGGTGGATATCCAGCGAGGTTTGCAAAATTCCCGAAGTAGAAACTCACAATGCATGGATAAATAGGCTAGCAAAAAGAAGGTTACACAAAAAAAATGGAATGACCCGCTTCTTAGTCTCATACCAAAGAAATCAATCTTAATCCAACTCATCAAAATATAAGTTTGCAATCTAAAGGTTTCATCATGAAAGAATATGTATGTATAGGCTTTGGTAGGTAGAACTTTGCAAGAGATTCACAAATGTAGATAGCATAGGAATTAAGTTTCCAAATTAAACAATACAAGGTGTAAGGTCATCGGTAGACTTAAATCAAAGAGCAACATAGAATATGTGGGTCTAGAATTTAGTCATTTAACCTCCACAAATAAAAGAGCTGGTATTTAATCATTTTAATTCCATTTAATTGAGAGCAAATGGTCAAGTCATATACAACATAGCGTAGGTAAAACAAAGCAGCAACTTTCATTCATTTTTCCATAAGCAAAACGGCATTGCTAAAATGTATCAATGTGGTGAGCACAAATTATGGTGATCCTACACTTATTGAAAACAAAAACAAAACTAGGTTGTCCTCCTAGAAGCCATGTGATAGGTTGAGAGATATATACAAAGATTGCATCAATGGTTGAAGGCATATATGTACAAGCATTTAGAAAAAGAGAGAGTTGAGGAAGAATTACCGTCCTTCTCGATGCTCATAATGAAGTGTAGCACGGCCTCCCCCATACTTAAGCATTGTGCTAAGCATAGAAGAAGAATCATGAGCATCTTGTGGCAACCGTGATTATCTTACTCCATGAGATCTTTCTTCCTTGTCCACGAAATCCTCCCCCATGCTTAGCATGATGCTAGGCGTGGAAGGAGAAGATGGACCATCTTGCAAGTTCTTGAAGTTGTTCCCTCATATGTATGAATATCATCTTCAATGTATCTTCACCTTTGTTGCCTCAATTTCCTTCAACTTCTTCTTGTACTAAGTCATGGCCCCAATCATTGCTTCACATCGTCGTCGCCTCCTTCAATTCCTCATTGTCCCATTGCTACCTCATCTTCACGAATTTTTCTTTTAATTTCTAAAACAGAACATGTACTGAAACATTGCTCCATTGCGAAGTGGACAAATTTTCCTTTCCAATGAGTCCTCATTCGCCCAAAATTGATTCCGAACAATAGAGTTATGCACATTTCATCCCAGCGCTACAATCTGTCCCGAATTTCAGAACGCGCAACATCCAATGTTCTTGCCATATCTCCTTGTACGGGTCTTCAAAATCATTGATCTTGGAAGAGTTGGAACGAAAATTTCATGGAGCTTCTGAATATAAACTTTTTCTTCCTTGTACGTCTCTGTCCATGTGCAAAATTTGATGAAAACAGCGGGGCTTGCTCTCGAACTTTGGAGATGTTGACGAATTTGATTTCTTCTTTGATTACGAATTCATGGGAACGCTTTGTCATGCCTGCAAAACAATCAAGTGCACACACTACCCCCGGGGTGATGGTCGGGAGTACAGACAAATGCCAACAAACCAACCATCCCTAGAATCTCAACTTGTGGGATAGGCTAGCTTAGCGAAATCTGATGAGTGTACGTGTGTGCAAGTGTAAATGCAGATGAAAGGAAGATATATAAACAATGACAATGTTTGCACCAAGTTCTAAACACCATGTTTACAACTAGGTTGCTTAATTTTCTATATAGCCATAAAGATATAACCGAGGTCAAAACACCATGTTCATTTCAAGGTTAAAATTTCTTCACGACGCAAGAAAGGTAAAGCGCATTGCAAAACTTATAAATCAACCTAAAGCAACATGAGAACAAAATGGATTGCTATCTTGGTCAAAAAAGCTTAAAGATGGAGGTCCGCAAACAAGTTTAAACACCACATTTACACAAGATTGCAAAAGGTAAATGCTATCATGATAAGCATTCTATGGATAGGAAAGCATACATCAAAAAGATTGAGACCAAGGTAGCAAAATGAGGGCATGAACAATAAAATGGATGCAAAGTGCAAATGCAAAGTTAGAAAAAACAAGTGTTAGCGGGGTTGAAAGGACCTTTCGATGTTGTTCCGCAACTAGCTTATTCAAAAACAATTGCTAAGAGTGACAAAAAGCCTCCGCGACACTTCATAAGAAGTGAGGCTTTTGTCAATGAAAAGGTTATTTATCGAAAAGGACCAAGCAACCGAGCTAACAAGGTTTTAGAAGTAGGTTTATGGGTTTCCTATATTTTTGGCTTAAAACAAAAATTTTGAAGAGAGAGTGTTGGGTATAGAAATTCTATCTAAGGTGGTTTTTTTAAAAAAACTAGAGAGAAACAAAAGTTAGATTTTTTTTAATGAAAAACATAACTTATGGTTTTAGGGTTGCTCTATGAGTGGTTTTTCTAAGGGTTTTAGGATCTCAAAAGCGAGGCTAGTCAATGTTTTTTAGAAAATGTTTTTTTAAATGCAACATGCAATGCAATGCAAGGGTGAGACGAACAACATGGTATACAATGCAATACGGGGTGGGTGAACAAAATGATATGACATGACTGAGGTGGTCTAAAACAAAACAAAAAGTTAGCCTAAGTTAACTAGCCACAAGTTTAGAATCAAAGGGTGGTGCAATGCTTCATAAATCTCTCTAAAAAGACACAAAGAAAAAGACTCAAAACACTAATAGGCACACAAAAAGGTCTACAAGTTTCCCAAGATCAACTAACAAAGTGCTCCCTCAATAACATTTAGAATGAACAACATGAAGGTGTGATTTTTGTTGGAGCAATGGTACAATGTTACTTGATATTCCAATTAAAGAGTGCAATGTAGACGGTCATATTAATATATATAAAATAAAAGATCGGGTTACCTCCCACAAAGCGCTTCATTTAAAGTCATAGAGCTCGACTTTCTTACCTTAAAATTGATGCAAAGCCATGGTCCTTCATGCAAGAGGTGAAAGTGTTCCATGCAGATCTTATTCCACTTCCCATGTTGGACATGATCAATCACGCTTAATGGAAAACTTGCCCAATCGTCTCTCACATCATCGTCACCTCCTTCTTTGTTGTCCTTCGTCTCTACCTTTCTTTTCACAGATTTTCCCTCTCTGTCCAGAGTGGGAGTTGTGCCAACCAATTGATCCAATGCAAGGTGCACGAAATCTTCTTTCCAACAAGTCTTCATTTGCCCAAAACGCATTCCAATTGAGGGAGTTATGCCCCTTTTTCCCCGTCACTGCAATCTGCCCCATGCTGATTTCAGCACGTGCATCTCCGATGTTTGAGACATAGCTCCTCCCGTGAGTCTTGAATTGTAATTGATCATGGATGCGTTGAACCGAGAACTTGATGGAGATCCTGAATATTCAACTTTCTTGCATTGTAAATCTCTGGACTTGTGCACAAAATTGATGAGGCTTAGCGACTGTCCGTTCTTAAAACTTGAAGATGTTGATGATGGTGTTCAAAATTTTGGACACTGGTTTCCCTCCTCATCATTTGAGTTTCATGTCCTTGCATGGTTAGTGAAATTCGGGGCTTCTCCCGACATGTGCTCTTTTAGGGTCATGAGCTTGACCAAGCGCAAAGCAAGATCGAGATTTGCAATTAGTTGTAAACATATGCAGTATAATCACATCCTCAATTAAATTTCATCAACAAGGCATGGTGTAATTAAATGCAGCATGTGTTTCTTGCATAGCGCAGAGCTCATTATTAGGCAGAGGTTCTTTAAGCATGAAATCAACATTCTCAAGAAACTCTAGCCTATCATGAAAAGAACAAGGCATAGAATTTAAACTTTTATTCCGACTATTGGTTCGAGCATGAGATTTTTAAAGATTATCAACAAAACCAATAGAAGCTTGAGAATTCAATGTATACCTTAGCCTCGGAGCTTTTTCATACTCATTGGAGTCGTGGTGCTTTGTGCGAGAGGTCATCTTGATGCATTCTTCGTGGTCCGTCGTGGTTTGCTTCTCACATCTCCATGTGTTGAATGTTGTGCTCTTGTAATCCGTCGTGGTTTGTTTGCAACATCATCGTTTGTCGATGGTCGACCGCTTGTGCCTTCATTTGCCAATGTCATTGGGGTTCTTCCTCTGCTCCAAGCTTCTGAATTTTATCATGTACGCTTGATGAAAGCATCGCCCAAGCTCCCCTTCATTGTTGTCATTGTCATCTTCTCTATCTTGTTCTTGATTCGTTGGAACGGTAACTTCGTGGAGCTTTTGAATATCCAAAAATATGCTGCTATTTTCTTCTGAGGTTGAGCTGGACATTGATGAGAACAATATCTTCTTGTGAATTCATCCGAAGATGTCAATGATCTCGATCATGTGGTCTTTGGAGCGTAGTGTCGTGCGTCCCTAGGCTTCAAGGTCATCACCATTGATTTCCAGCATATCATGGCTTCAATGATGTGTCTTCTCCATTGTTCTTGCTTTACCCAAGGTGTCAGGATTTGAAGATGCTCCTGTGCTTCGTGTTGATGATCCGAATGGTTTCCTTCCTTGATAGCATCACTCGATTAGAAGTATATCGAGCATCCCACTGGAGAAGATAGGTGGTGTCATGGTTCTTCTAATCTTGTTGCCTCTAGCTTTGGTTAACTTCAAATCATCATCTTTTGCGTACACAGCGTTCCAATCATCCTTTGACATCGTCATCACCTTCTTCGTCGGTTGCTACTGTCTCTGTCCTCGTTGAATTCCCCTTCATCCAGTGCTGAAACATGCACCAAACTGCTGCTCCATTGCAAGGTGCATCAAATTATCTTTCCAAAAAGTGGTTATTCGCCCCAATTGGACTCCGGATAAAGAAGTTATGCTTGTTTTATTACGGCGCTGCAATCTGTCCAGAGGGATTTCAGAACAGCGCAGCGTTGAAAGATTTTACCATAACTCTTCACACCGATCTCCAAAGTTGATGGTTCTTGATCCATTGGAAAGAACACTTGATGGAACTTCAAAATAATCTATTATTTGCTCATGGTACTTCTCTGATCTTGAACAAAAAACTCATCATAATAGTAACACTTCATAGATGATGATGATCGTATGATTTTCTTCGCGGGCATGCTTCATACTTATTGCTTGAACAAACAATTCTTCCAAAAGCATTAGTCTTTAAAATTAATTGACACAGCGGCGTACCTTATTTATCATCTTTTGCTTTGGGGAGTGGGGACTCGATAGCGGATGCTGGGCCACTAACAAAAGTTAGCACCTAGCACTAAAGAGCGAATCTTGATGTTGTTGCCGTCATGTCGATGTGGATGTTGTCGATGTTCCATGCCAAGGCTCCTCGATCATCTTGTTGCCGATTGTTGAAATTTGTTGAAGTGGATTATGTACTTCTCGAAGTCCAAGTTTGGTGTCTAGCTTTTTCCACCTACTTTCAAGGACACAAACAAGAAAACAAGGGTATATGCAATAATAAAAATCAGGGTTAGTCCAAAAAACTAGATAGATCGCCCTAGGGTTCGAGTTGCCAATCCCCGGCAACGGCGCAAGAAAAGCTTGTTGACGCTCCTTAGCGCCCCAATTTATGTACTGCAAGTGCAAGAATCGTGGTAGCTTTTCCCTTAGAGTACTCCCCCAAGGTTTATCAATCCATGGATTCGACAAAGAACTACCTAAGGTTTTCCATCTAATCTAACGGATCTATCTTAACATGAAGCATGAATTGCACATATAGAGTAAACCTTTAATAGATATAAGTGTTGTGTAAAGGTTGATCTCATCCATGAACATAGGCGTAACCATAGCAAAACCAAAGACATGACTAGGCCTATCGTCATCTAGTTGTAGTTCAAGCTAACAAGCAA
This sequence comes from Panicum virgatum, assembly GCF_016808335.1. Taxonomy (NCBI): domain Eukaryota; kingdom Viridiplantae; phylum Streptophyta; class Magnoliopsida; order Poales; family Poaceae; genus Panicum; species Panicum virgatum. The sequence continues at coordinate 27,865,267 of NC_053153.1, read as the reverse complement.
ATAAATCATGCATCTCAATCAATAGCATCCTTAAATCAAAACCTCCAATCCAACTCCTCGGGAACCCCCCCTACTCAGGCCACGCCCTATCACGACGCTCCCTTTGGACAAAAGCACCCCGAAGCACCCTAGACGTGTCGAACCCCCTTCGGTAGATCCGGTATGAACTCCTAGCCACCATAGCTACAAGAACACCCCATGCAATCTATCTCGAGAATAGATCTAGGAATAAGCACACCCAAGGCAAGAACGAAATAAAAAAGGAAGAGACATGATCGCTAATAGATTCGGAAGACATGATTATCATTACTCACATAATAGATGTGTTTGGATCATCACCGCCATGTGCACACCATCGATGAATCCAACTAGCTCATAAACTCCGCCATGGCACAACCACGCAGGGAGGCCATGGTGGCTAGGGGCGGCCTAAGCCATCTCCTAGACAACTTCAAAGACTTGCGGCGGCCGTCGTCTCAATCCGGTCTTGGCCCTAGGTTTTCGTCGAGTTCTGGGTGGATGGATGCCCTGAGTTGAATAAGGTGTGAGCTATTTATGAGCCGAGGAAGCAACCGGTCGAAGGGGTGGTCGAACCGCCTCGGAAACGGGCTAGGCCGGCCGGCTCATGGGCCTAGGCCGGCCGGCCTACCCTCTTTCGGGCCCGCCTCGGTCTCATCTTTCGCAGTGTAGACTCCTCGCATCTTCTAGAGTTTATGTCCTTCACGATTGCACCCCTTTGGACGTCGTTATCTTGGAGATATCTTCGAGGAAAGGATAGGATAGAGAATCCTTCCTTTAAATCTTCATTTGCTTTGCTTAATCCCGAAGTATCTTGATCTCAGCATTCGTGGGCTTTGTCCTTTGGGCTCTATTGGAGGATGGATGTGCATGAATGGGCTTCGAATCAACATGGCCTTTGGTCCTTCCTTTGGGCTTTGGCCTTCGTCTTTCTCCGTGTTAGCGCTCGATCACGGGCCTCGTCATTTCATGCTCCATAATAGGCCAAGAACCTAAAAAAACAAAGTTCCTCCAAAATATATGTGCAAATGTGAAAATGACCAATAATTAGGCCGGGGTTAGGATGGTTAGTGATTTTGATATTAAATTCATGCCATTATCAAGGATAAACAAGGGATAAAATGGGTACTTAAGGAGCGCCAACAGGAGGCGAAAGCAATCAAAACAAAACCCGCCACCAAGAAGGAATGGCGGAGAAAAGTGTCTTCGTCTGGAACTCCATCTGGCGACGACAACAGAATCCGAGGTATGGGGGGTCCTGCTCCGGACTCAAAACCCGAGCTATCGCCATGAGAATCATGGTACCTATCCATTCCTTGCATTTGCATATAGGATAGTTTTTAACTCCATGCATAAATTTTCTTTCCTAAAGTCATGGCATGTTTACTTTTCCAAACCAAAATTTAAATTTTTGTTTTCCATCAAATTTTGTTACATTGCATATAAAAAAAATTTCGGCCAAAGTTTAGGCCGGTCGGCCCCACCTAGTCTAGCCGGCCCCACCTAGTCTAGCCGGCCCCACATGCTCTCATTTGGCCAGGGGGTAGCAGGGAACCGAAGCTTTGAGTGTTCAGGAGGCAAGGAAAAGTGGCCGTGATCATGGTGCAGAGGGGGCAGGTCGGCCGGCCTAATCACGGCCTCCCGGTGCCTCTCCACCGCTCCCGTCGCGTCGCCACCCACCGGAGCATCATCACCTGCAAGTCTACAAACTAGGCGACGATGTGGAGCACGAAGGACTGTTGGCGTTTCTTATGCCCGATTAGAATAGATATTCTGCAAGCGCATAGAATCACCGCTGTAGCACATCACCTTAGAGTATTCCAGGGTATCGTATTTTTCCTTAGGGAAGCACTATGGTAAAGAGTATTGTAAATCGATTGATAACCATACTAGCTTAATCGACCGACTGACTAGATGTGGGTAAGCCAGATAGGTAGTGAGATAAATGGCCAGGCAATAACCGAGTGACACATGGAAACTCTAAATCTTAGAGAGGTAGCAGCTGGGAGGACAACGAGCGAGACAAGACACCTGATACACTTCTGAACTATCGAGCTAGTCTCACTAGATCAGACTAAACACCTAACTAGTTCTCGGGAAAGCAGAGCTTACTTCGGCGGCTGGAAGAGGAAGGACTTCAGAAAGGGATGAGAGGGGAGTCCAACTGGCAACCTACACTACTGCTATGAAAACACCCGAACGTGGTGGACTACAAAGGACGGATAGGGTTGTCACCACCTACCGATTACCAGAACGGTTTCGTGGGGTGGAACACACTTTCTAGCTAACACTAAGGTCAGACACCACGTCTGCACTCGGTGTTAGGATTTCTCTCGAGGCCTTTGAGAGAAATACCCCTCAACCTAGAGCACTAACTTGAGATACTCTAGTCCAGGCGAGAAAACCCGTAAGATAAGTTCCCGATCACTAAGAGAGATAACTTAGCCTAAGCTAGAGGAAAACTTCTGTGCTCAAGCTAAACCTCAAACTTGAGTAAATAAAAGACTACAGAAAGTAAAGCTGAACTCGGAAAAGTAAAGAAGATAACTTATATTAATAAAGTCAAAAGAAAGATACAAGAGCTATACCAGACTTCCGACGACTCCGGAATCCCGATCAAGCTCGACTCGACTCTAACTCCCAAGCAACTAACCTAATCTAGAAAGTACAAGTGGAAGAGAAGAGCTCCAATGGTCTGTGTTGAAGTGATGGATGGTGCCTCCTTTTATAGCCTTCCTAGGGTCGGTTCTGGCGGTTACTGCAGGTAGCGTCGGTTGGAAGCAGGTAATCTTGTTGCACTTAACTTCCACGCCAAACCTCAGCCTGAGAGGCCTCCATGTGGGTCCGACCAGCCTCCCCTAAGCCGGACGGCCTGGGGGTGCCGCCACGTGGCCACCGCCTTTTGGTCAAGGGCTCTGATCATCTCCTGGAGTCGGTTGACAGTTGGTTTGTGTTGACGGCTGTAACTGCTAGGCCGGCCGGCCTGGGGTAGGCCATCCGGCCTCCCTCTGGCCCATCTTGGCCTCTGGTTTTGCCGATACTTCGCTCTGCCTTCGTGCATCCGCCAGGGAAGTGGGTTGCTCGAATACATTTGGTCTTGGGCTGTCTTGTGGATCTTTAGATGGATGTTGAAGCCTTTCGGTGTATCTGGTTGAACCAAGGCATAACCCTCGACTCAAAGCCCCTTGAGTGTGTCACATTGCCACTGCTTAGAAGCCGGGGTCATGTATGTGGAGGTGCCAGGCCGGCCGGCCTAGGAGAGGCCGGTCGGCCTGGGTTTCTGCCCAAATTTGCCCAATTTTAGTACACCTGCTCCTGCAATCACAACTCATCCAAAACTCGTGGAACTCATTAGAATTAAACAAAATATGAATGGAACATAGTGTAAAGCTCATGTTATTTCCGAGAAGTTGATGGCTTAGAATGTGAAATTATGGCCGTCAACAAGGACCGCGGGAGGTACCGGCCGGCGCCATGCAGGCCGCCCGACCTGGCCCCTGCTCCCCGCTATAAAAGGCCACCACGCCATCATTGTTCGTCGCACCTCAACTCTGAGTACGCAGGTCACTCTCCAGCACTCGAGTTCTCTCTTTCCCACTTTGAGATTCTTGCTCAATGAAGCTTTTAGAAGTTAATTAAGCCAAATAACTCAAGTGCTAAGCCCCACAAAAATATTAGTAGTGCTGAGATTAACTCGGTACAAATTAGTAACCCTCTCCTAAAATGAAAACCACAAAAATATTTCCAGTAGAATAATCAAGCTCTGAACGAAGAACGTTTGTGGTGGACTGATCCCCACAAGAACGACTAACCACTGACCCCCTCCGATTATTTTTCCCTGCATATTCTCTGTACTAATCTTTTGCAGGAGTCATGTTGCTGTGGGGTGACATCAAGGGCAAGGTGAAGAAGCTAGGCTCGTCATCCCGATCCCGCAGTTCGCGAGCGTCATCAGGCTCCCGGGATGACATGTCGGTGGACTCTGTCCTCCGACCGTCACGATCCCAGGAAGAAGAGGAGGAAGCCCCTGTGTCGGTGTTTACCGCCAAGCCTGCTCAGGGATACCCTTAGTAGTAGGGTTTGTAGGTGGGGATCGATTGCTCTAAAACTCGATTGTACAAGGAACACAAAGATTTAGACAGGTTCGGGCCGCGAGTTTGCGTAATACCCTACATCCTGTGTGGTTTGTATTGCCTTAGGTGTTGATGTCTTTCGAGAGGGTCCCTGCCTGCCCTTATATATCTAGGGGGATAGGGTTACATGGAAAGTCCTAGCCGAGTACAGTTGGAGTCCTTCTACAACACGATCGGGTAGTTTCCTTGTACTGCAGCTAGTTCTATGCCTATTCGGGTAGTTACAAAAGAGGTAAGGTACATCCATGAACTATCTCTTACTCTATAACATTCTATGCCTATGAGCAGTCCCGCTGTCCCGGGTTTGACAAGCCCCCGAGCTCTTCGTAGCCGAGTCCTGCAGGCGTCGAGTAATTGGACGGCGTCTTCGAGTACTTCAAGTAGTCAGAACACCCTTCTGGTTGCTTCTAGATCTTCCTTCCGATACGTCGAGTAGTCCTTCATGTACTTCCATTTGCTTCGAGGCTGTGAGGTGCTCAAGCCCTGAAATCTTGATCATATATGGTGCGCGAAGTACTCGCGCTCCATATGGAGTAGCCCCCGAGCCTTAGGTTGAATCGCAGAATCAGGCTGAGGGTCACTTCAGTCTATTTTCCAAAAAAAAATTGAAAAATAAATCTCTGATGCCCATATCCAGCAGCCCCCGAGCCTTAAATCAATATCCCTTTTGCTGCGAGTAGCCCCCGAGCGTAGATTTGGAATTAAGGATTTATGTCGTGGCATCAGATTTTATCTTTCAGATTATTTGCAAGATTCATCAGATCCGGAATCCTGAAAAGACCTCTTTTTCGGGTAAAATCCCAGAAAAATGATACAATTGGATCCGCCACACTGATTGCACCCGAAATAATTTCAGGAATAAAACCCGAGATGTACGGCTCTTTATTCAGTGCTCACATGAGACGTTACTGTTTGGAGAATCTGCATTATATTAGCTTTGACTGTGTCCGTGAATGCTATCATGAATGCGTCCGTGAAACGTGCACTGTTGATTCACGGGTTCTCCTTTAGCAAGTCTCCTTGTGGCTATAAAAGGCAGGAGAGAGGCCTTTGCCAGAAGCACCAAAGTGTAGCGACCATGACTTTTCCTTGGTGTACTTGCTCTCGCCCTCCTGAGATTTGTGTAGTTCCTTCCAACAAAAAATGCTAGAAGAGAACTTGCGAGTGACAAGAGAAGTCTCCACTGCCTCCTCCTACGTTCCTAATGCCTTCGTCGGATCCATGCTGGACATCATGTCCTTGCATCTTCCAATGAGGCAATTTTGGAGTCGCTGGGTTGAGTCTTGTTGTGTCACATCCTTGCGGTTGCCTGTTTCTAGGTGCCCAAGAACTGGCATCTCTAGCGGGGAAGCTTGATCTTGCCACAAAGTGTTTAGGGAGAAAGAGAAATTTCTCTGCAAGATGCTACAAGAGGACTTGTGAGGTGATTACTGTAATCTTCCTCCATACTCTTGTAGCTTATCTCCCTGAATATGAATATCTTTATTCCCGAAATGGGAATAATCAGTTTGTACTTTGTCATGGCCCCGGGTCGATCTAGCTGCAGCATGCTTCTCAGGAAGCCAAGAAGTGTGCGTGCAGACCCGAGTTGTTTTGTAAAGTTATGTAAAAAGTACTCGAGTTGTAATGTCGAGTAGTTGTACTATGTCGAGTACTTATCTTTGTTTTGGATGTAATCCTAGTTAAGGAAAAGGATGTCGAGTAGTCGACTAGGGATGTGAGTGTTTTCTTTTCCAGAATGTAATCTCAGAAAAAGGAATGTCTCTTTTAAATCCCATTATTTCCTCTATTTGCAACAGACTGTTGGCCTGTTAGGTGTTTTTACCATGTTACCACCGCCATTATAAAATGAAGCGGTAACTTAGGTTTTACCCCACCGGCCGCCACTTGCTTCGGATCTGTCTTTTCATTCTCGAGCTCCCAGATCCAAAGTTCTTGTTTCCCTTTGCTCCCCACTATCGCCCTAGGATTTCCGCCAGTGTATGCGAGTGAAGCGATCCTTAGATTTCTGGATGGCCCCCAAGAAAGCGACCAAGGGGAAGGTTGTGGCTGCAGAGCCAACTCGTGATGAGGGTTGGAACACAAGTAAGTGTTCTCAATCTAACTTAGATTCTCTGGTGTCGCAGGGTCTTTTAGTTCCCAAATCTATTATCCAATGGCGTCCTGCCTTGGGTTCAGATCATCCGTATGAAAATACGGGGGAAATCGTTACCTTCACCTCATACTTGGAACGCGGATTGAGGGTTTTCTTGCTCTTCTTTCTTTTCTGGACTCCTGCGCTACTACAGGATCCAATTGCATCATCTTACCCCAAATTCCTTTGTCCATATTTCTATCTTCGTGCATTTATGCGAAGCTTTTCTGGGCATCGAGCCCCATTTTGAGCTCTTTCGCTTTCTTTTTCATTTGAAACCGCAGCCCAATAGATTCGTCTTAGATGTAGTAGGGGGCACGGGTCTCCAACTTAGGCAAAGGAAGGATAGAGTGTATATCCCTTATGACCTTAGTAATAAAGTAATCAAATGGAGACCCAAGTGGTTCTATGTCGAGAACCAGTCGGGATGTTTTCCATCCATTACTTCCGGCCCTCCGATCCAATGGCCCGAGTGGAATAAAAAACCAACCGATGAGAGTCAAATCTCTGAACTACTCGCGCGGATTGCCATTTTAAGGCAAAGTATGTTGACTGGAGAGACAGTCATGTTTGACTGGATGAAGCGAAGAATCCAGCCATTGCAGGCTCGGGAATCGCTTCGATTCTAGTATCAGGGAACAACTGATCCGTCAAGATACTCGAAGGAAGAGATTTCGGATGATGTAGTTTTTAGTCGAATACAACGACTTCTGAAGAATGTAAATAATATCCCAGTTGTTCCTGGTACATTTTCTGCTACGAGTCCACTGAAGCAGGTACTTGATAAGAGTAGTCGATTCATAGAAATCGAGTACTTTACCATAGTATAAAACTGATAGGATTTGCTTTTTGTAGGAGGACCTGGATCGCTTTAAGAGTAGTCCTTCGCTACCAGGCATTTGATCGCACTTTTGTTATTCTAATTTCCTTGATCTTTTAACCAAATCTTGGTATGCTCATATGAGATTTCATATAAATAGTACTGATATCCAGATTTGGTTGTGCAGATGAGGCAACGTCTGGGGAAAGGAGTGATGGGGAGCACAGCCCCACTCCAAGCACTGATGCCCAGACCGAGCGCCCAAGGAGTACTCGGTCAGTGGCGAGGAAGCATAACAGCTCCTCCCATACTACTAGCTACAGGTAAATGGCTAGTTATTTTGCAATCGAGTACTTTCTAGTTGTCGATTTGCAAGTTTTGATTTGTGTTTTTGCTTTTCCCAGTGCCGACGGCTAAGATGCCACGGACTTCACCATCTAGGGATGATACTGCGGTGGGACAAACTGTCCCCTCCTGCCACAGTGGACCCATCAAGTGGGATCGGAGCTACTCCTTCAGCGAGTAGTTCCGATGCTGATAAGACAGTCGATGCGGGTAAGCTGGCCGTGATCACAAAGCCTGCCCGCAAATTTGGCATCAAGGAATTTGCCCTAATAAGAGCTCCTGCGTAAGTTCTTTAGAACTTGTATGTGTAGGATTTGTTTTAAATCTAGTGGTTTGTAACTACTTTGTTTTTGCAAAGATGCGGTCCTGGGAGAGGACGTGGGGGCTGAGAGCCACTCGGATTCTCAGCCGGGGCTGGAGAAGCCCCGAGTACTCCTGAGATGAGTACTCGTGATGCGGAGGCGATGGCCAACGCTATGCTTCTGGATTCTCCATTGCCGAACATGGAGAGGGCCAATGGGGAAATCCCAGAGGATGGAGGAAGCGATAGGCTTCCAAGAGAAAGAGAAGGCGAGAAGCTTCCTGAGGGAGGCGATGATAAACAGCCTGCGGAGACCCCTGCAGGTAAGCTTGTAGTGCCTTGTAGAAAGGTATCCTTTTGTTTGCTGTTAATGTAATTAAGTAGCATGTTTTTCCTTTAGATTCCCAAAACACGGGGAATACTGTAGGAAGGATTGAAGAAGTGCCCAAGGAGGCTGTTGTTGTGGCGAGTACTTCCCAAGTCACATCGGGAAGTGATTTGTCGCGAGAGAAGGTGGAGCATGCTTTTATGCTGCTGGGGGTAGGTAGTCGAATGCTTCGAGTACTTTTTACAGAAGATCGAGTAGTATGCTGATCTTTTTGTTTTAGCAGGAGGCACTGGGACGAAAGGGTGTCCAGATGCCAGATGAGACAGAGCTAAATGCTCTCAAAGAGAGGGTTAAGACGCTCTCATCTGAGAAGACTGCTCTTGAGGGGAAGCTGAAAAAGCTTTCCCAATCTAAGAAAGGTTAGTCTTTAGCATTTGATATGCACTCGACTAGTTGATCTGCTTAGTGTTTATAAGATTTTCTTTCTATCGAGTACGCAGCTTGTGCCAAATCTTTAGAGATTCAGGAAAGCTTGGTACTGGATTTAAAGATTCTTATGAACCGAAATGCAGATGAGATAGAGAAGATTAAGAAGATTAAAGAGGACTCTGACCGTGAGGCAGCATCGATGCTGCAACAACTCAAGACTTTGTCAGAGTCGCGGGACTCGATGCAGCGTGAGCTCGTGGAGCTGAAAGAAGTCAAAGATGTTACCCTAGAGGTAGCCGAGGCCATGGATATCCCGGTTAGAGATGGAGATGAACCACTCACACTGGTCGGAAGGCTTTGCAGGGTGCCTGGGGCCTTCGAGAGGTTTGTTTCCCACAATACCCGCCAGTACGTAGGTCACATACTTGGGCTGGTGAAATCTTATTGGCCAACCACTCATCTGGATGCTCTTGGATGAGGAGCTAAGGCTGATTGTACTGATGATTAGTTCCGTCAGTACTTGGTGGAAACTTCCAGGGTGGATGATCAGATTGTAGAGGCTTTGAGTAGAGCAGAGTCTCCTTAAGCTTTTCTTGTATTTGAGTTGGCGTGTGAGCCAGAAGTACTTTAAACAAATGCTGGATGTTTTTGTAAAGTCAAGTACTTGTTAGGATTGTGGAATCCCTTAATGTGTCGAGTAGTTATACTCATGGGTCCTGAGTGTAGGCAGCATCGGGCCCACTCAGTCATAATAGTAGATACGGTGCATTGTATCCGTGGGTGCCTTAGGAGGCAACATATTCTAGAATCAAATCGAGTTTGTATGTTTCTGAATCGTAACCATAGTGCTGACCGGTTAGGATTGAATCCCGCGGGATTAACCAAGTGAGAATAGCACTTAAAGGTGTGAGAAGCCATAGCTTAGTATCAATTTCCTTCTTGGAGGAAAAATTTTCAATTAGCACGCGGCTAATATGAACTTTGTTGTTCAAATGGGGGAAGAACTCTTATTGAGTATTTAGGAGTTTTAAGAAATTTCTCGATAGATAAGAAGACGGGAAGCTCTCGACAAATACTTAGATTATTAAGGGAAAATAGGAGTTCTTTTTGTATCTCAAGCAAGCGAGTAGTGCCCGTCAAGTACTCGAGGCAAAAAGATTCTGTAACGGAGATTCCCATAGTAAACTAAGCAAGCGGGAAACTTGTGTCAACTTATTTTAGAGTATCAAGAACTTATCTGTACTCCTTGAGGGGTTTTCACAGTTGACCATTTAGGATAGACCTTGTCTGGTTACCCAGATAGTATGCAACTGTTTGCGAGAATATCCCAAACTACACGATCGTATCGAGTAGTATGTCCTATTAATAGACTAGATTGATTTCTAGAATAGGACTGTTAGGATTGAACTCCGTTGAGTTAACCAAGACGTGAATATTCTAGAAACATCCCAAACTTACTCGATCAAGGCAAGTAAGGTGTCCTACTTGAGGACTGGAGTAACTCTAAGGCAAGTCTGTTAGGTACTAACCCCGTCGAGTTGTCCAATACGAAGGTGCCGAAAGAGTATCCAAGACCTACTCGAGCCAGCGAGTAGGGTGTTCTTTTAACCAAGGACTGGAGTAATCCGTAAGACAGAACTGTTAGATACGAACCCCGTCAGGTTGCCCAAGACATAAATGTCGAAGGGATATCCAAAACTTACTCGAGCGAGGCGAGTAAGGTGTCATTTTAACCAAGGACTGGAGTAATCCTTAAGACAGAACTGTTAGGTACGAACCCTGTCGGGTTGCCCAAGACATAAATGTCAAAAAGATATCCAAAACTTACTCGAGCGAGGCAAGTAAGGTGTCCTTTTAACCAAGGACTGGAGTAATCCTTAAGACAGAACTGTTAGGTACGAACCCCGTCGGGTTGCCCAAGACGTAAATGTCAAAAAGATATCCAAAACTTACTCGAGCGAGGCGAGTAAGGTGTCCTTTTAACCAAGGACTGGAGTAATCCTTAAGACAAAACTGTTAGGTACGAACCCCGTCAGGTTGCCCAAGACGTAAATGTCAAAAAGATATCCAAAACTTACTCGAGTGAGGCGAGTAAGGTGTCCTTTTAACCAAGGACTGGAGTAACTCTTAGGGCAAGTATGTTAGGTACTAACCCTATCGGGTTTCCCAAGATGAAGGTGCCGAAAGAGTATCCAAGACCTACTCGAGCGGGGCGAGTAGGGTGTCCTACCGGAGGACAAGAGTGTCTTTTAGGACAGAATTGTTAGGTACTGAACCCCGTCAGGGTTGCCCAAGACGTAAATGTCAAAAAATCACTCGAGTGAGAACCATAAAAACTACTCGATAGTTGCTCTAACTGCCTGAGCAAGACTTTCGAGATGGGGTATTGGTCGTGTGAGCGAGAGCCAAATAGTCGATATAGGAGAAATAAACTTTATTTGGATTTGTCGAAATTACAATAAGTGTAAAGTGACAGACTCTAACTCTTAAGACCTACCCCTTGCTCATTGGATGTGAGCAATGGTTTACATGACTGAATAAGGCTTATTCGAAAAAGGAACTTAGTCGATATGATGGTCGACTAGTACCACTAGTCGACGCAGAGGTCGACTAGATTTATTGGTGGTGTCTCCTTTAGGAGAGGTGCCCCAAGGGCCTTGCGGAGTGAGTCACACTGGAAGATCGTATGAGAGCTCTTTGGGTGGATAAAGCACTTGCGTAGCAGTATTTTGTTGATCCTGTTTCCGCTCTGAGATGATTCAGCTTGATGCTGGGTGCGTGGTACTGGTGGTTGCCGGCTTGTACTTCTTGAAAGATGCGGAAACCTTTGGCGGGATGCGGTAGTTGGAAGAAGGGTTGTATGCCTCGACTTCCTCCCGTTCCTTTCGTCTTGAGATGATAACGTTGCGTGCATCGCACCCAACGTTGATCACACTGTGGAGGTCGCAGTTGGAGTAGTCGTAGTTGTTGCCTTGTTGTTCCTGAAGGCTGTTAGCAAGGCGCTGATGCCTGAACGCCCGCTTCTGGTTGAGCTGGCGACGACGTTCGTAGAAATCTTCTGCTGGATGCTGCTTGTCCAGTTGGACGGTGACGGTCACCGCTGGAGGAGGAGGAGGAGCAGGTAGATTCTCCTTGGCAGTAACTTGGGCTTCTGTGATTGTAGGAGGGGTAGTTTCCATGTTGTCGGAAAGGTACTCGTTGAAATCATCAGAATTGTAGTCATCGAGGTTGAGACGCTCCATGGGATCGCCCTCAAGTTCTTCGGCTATACGAACCATGAGGATTTCACGGCAGAGGTCTTGAATCTCTTGGTCTTGTTTGCTTGAGGACAGGTCTAAAGGAGTGCTCTGTTGGTAGGGCAGATCCTCTAGCTTTGAGGTAGAAGCGTTGGGATCTTGTGCCTTCCTAAGGTGCAGTGTCCATCCTTGCGGCGTTGCATATATAATCAGGTTAGGGAGGGAGTCGTGATCGGACTTGAGGTTCTTAGCCGAGTTGGGCTCGACTTGTTTACTATACTGGATTAGGTCGTCCAGTAGTTCCTCCGGGTCGGAGGAGTACTCGGATTCGGAGTCGGTTAGCCCACCAATTTTTGAGTATGTATGTTTTAGGTGAGCGAGAAGCGGTATGCCCATCTCTACATGGAGGGCATTCGCGTTCATCCAGAGTAGCCATGATTGAGTAGGAGTTAGCCCCTCAGGCTCCTTAATCCAGGATTTGTCATAGATTGAGTCGCTGGATTTTTCTAGGGCCTTGGCTTTTCCTTTTTTAAGCTTGGCCAGTTCCAAAAGAGCGTCGGCATGCTTGGCTGGTTTGGCCATGGCGTCCATGAACAGCTCGGCATTGTCTGACCACTCTTCAACATCATCAAATGGTTCAAAGTTCTCGAGACCGTTCATGAAGCGATGGAAGTCCTGATCGAACTTGGACTCGACTGGTTTTGGAGTCCGAGTGTGAGCAGGTCTCGGTGAAGGGCTCTGAGGTATCCTGGAGATAGACGGTCCCATCCGAACAAGCCGGGGGTTTGTCTCACTAGCTCCCCCCGCAGATTCCTCCTCCCGATTTCAGCTCTTTGTTTTGCAGAGTGCTTTCAGCCACCTTAATGGAGTTAGCAAGCTTTGAATTTACCCGATCGATCCCTGAGAGCGTATCGCCCGACCTCTTCTGTGGTGGGTTTAGTGCTTTAGGTTCTGCTGAGGTGTAGGTGAGCTGAGAGCGGTTTCTGCAAGTTTGATGCAGCCCTCTATCGATCGTGAAACTTGATCCACTCCGGCGAGTAGTTCTGAGTTTTTGATCTTAGGGCGTTTGATTGTCTTCAGATGAGCCAGGTATTTTCCAAGAGTTTTGGGAAAATGAGGCTTTTTGGAATCAGAATTTGTGTCGAACTCGACCAAACCAAGAGTTCGGTTTTGAGTTGTCACGTTTCCTGGGTTGTCCGAGTCAAGTTCGGGTGGAACTCTTTTCTCGTCGAGATCCGCGGACTCATGGATGTCGGTGAGTTGGAAGCGGGTTTTCAATTTAGGCCAGTTAGGCATGACAAGGTGGCTGGAAAAGCCTCCCGTCCCATCAGCCGTGCAAGCCCAGGAACCGAAAATGAAGGTCGTGCCTTCTGGCACGCTGTTGGCATTGCTTGATCCGGCCATCGAATTCGTTGGTGAACTCGCCGAATCCCCTACCTGGCGCGCCAGCTGTCGGTGTTTCCCGCCAAGCCTACTCAGGGATACCCTTAGCAGTAGGGTTTGTAGGTGGGGATCGACTGCTCTAAAACTCGATGGTACAAGGAACACAAAGATTTAGACAGGTTCGGGCCGCGAGTTTGCGTAATACCCTACGTCCTGTGTGGTTTGTATTGCCTTAGGTGTTGATGTCTTTCGAGGGGATCCCTGCCCGCCCTTATATATCCGGGGGGACAGGGTTACATGGAAAGTCCTAGCCCAGTACAGTTGGAGTCCTTCTACAACACGATCGGGTAGTTTCCTTGTACTGCAGTTAGTTCTACGCCTATTCGGGTAGTTACAAAAGAGGTAAGGTACATCCATGAACTATCCCTTACTCTAGAACATTCTATGCCTTTGAGCAGTCCCGTTGTCTCGGGTCTGATACCCTGCCTCTCCTGCAGTCCCGAGGCCCCGTCTCAAAATCAGGGTCCTGACGTCGGTCGATCAGATTGTCATCCGGACTGATTATGAGCAGGATGCCCTCGAGCTGTTGAAGAAGCAGTCGTACGGCCACGCCAAGCGGTTCGATACAAAATTCCTCATGATGATGGGACTCCGCCAGGACATGAACCGCGCGTTCACCGCCGTGGGATGGTCACGCTTCGCCGACGTCACCGAACCAGGTTCGCACCTTCTCACCATGGAATTCCTGTCTACACTTCATGTCGAAACCATTGGAAAAGAAACTAAAATCCACTTCCACTTTTTCAACGAGTTCTTTGAAATGCTACCCAGAGACTTTAGTAATGCACTAGGCTTCAATAAGAAATGCCTATTAGAAGCTAATGCATTAATTGATGATCTTGAATATGACCATAGTGCTTGGTGGAATGAAATCTCAGATGAACTAGTGAGTAGTAAAAACAGCATAGTCTCCATCCATAATCCAACTCTGAGAGTCCTAGCCAAGTACCTAGCCATGGTAGTATTTTCCCGAGCAGACCTTAGGCTATGTAGCTCCTCGGAGCTCATGTGTCTCTATGCTATGGCAAAGAAGATTCGCTACTCACCTGTCATGGGCATGGTCGCACATTGGCAAAAAATGATCACATGCAAATCTCCCATCGACATAACCTCACTGGTCACCCGCATTGCACGGTATGTCGGTGTTCTGGAGAATGCACAAGTCACATATCTACCCGCGATGGATGAGTATCGAACCTTCATTGGTCTGGACCACTTTGTTCACGTGCACATGATGCATGAAGGTCCCGGGAACTCAGTCTTCATGTGCTATCCGGGGTATGAGAGGGAGTTCGAGCTTCCATGCACGAAACTCTCGCTCTACTATGTGAAGCGTCTTACCCTCCAGATGGAAAAGAAGGAGCCAGCACGCCACAGCATAGCTGGTCCTATAACACATGGCAGAGTTTGGCGTGATGCACAGTTGGCCGAGGGTGGCACATCATGACAAGCAGGAGTTTCCTGTCAGGCAGGCACATCCCGCCAGGCAGGAACTTCTCGCCAGCCAGGAGTTTCACGACAGGCCCGTACTTCTTAGGAAGCCAGACCATCACACGCTGCACCCTCACCAGATGCCTCAGCACAACCTCAACCAGACACCACTCACATGAGCTTCGAGGAGGACTACGGGTTTTACGACCAGGGTGGCCAGCCCTCGTACCAGCCTGAGGGTAGCATAGGGTATGGGCACGGCCAGGGGTTTTACTACCCCTCGGGCATGGGCACCTCCCATGGCCCGCAGGTTGGCCCGTCTGCGTTAGCACATTTTGAGTACGACAACCCGCTCACACGGGGGCTGTCGGATCTCACTGCCCGAATAGGCGCCATAAAGTTATGTCAGGAGGAGTTGGGACACAGCCTCAATCACAACACCAGTCTCACATAGGAGAGTTGGGGGATGATATCCTCCATGTCCTATGATTGGCACCGTGGTGTGTACTATCCCTACCACAGCCAGACCAGTAGCCCCGAGCTTCGTTGAAGCTTGGGGGGAGAGATCATCAATGCCCAGGTAAGTCGTCATACCCGCTCGTTCCGTTTAGCTTA
The DNA here is from genome assembly GCF_016808335.1 of Panicum virgatum. Taxonomy (NCBI): domain Eukaryota; kingdom Viridiplantae; phylum Streptophyta; class Magnoliopsida; order Poales; family Poaceae; genus Panicum; species Panicum virgatum. The sequence goes on along the minus strand of NC_053153.1, from coordinate 27,850,034 downwards.
GTAAAAAAAAGAGAATTGCCATGCTTAGAATAAATGTGTGGAAATCCGTGCAAACTCTTATCTTGGAAATGATGAATAGTTGCTCTGTTTGAGTTTTGCATGTGCCCCGTTTACAGCTTTTTACTCATCCAGTACTAGAGGTAGTTGGCACATAATAGACACAATTAATCTGTTTGTGTGGGAGCATTTAACATGATTTCTAAGTCTAAGTTATTGTGGGATTCGAGATGGCCTACATTGGAATTAAAACTGTCTACCTCAGTAAGGGAAATTCTCGGAGTACTATTAAAATATGATAAGGTTTCCCTGTTGGTTTACATGTCCCATCCAAAGCCATAATGACATTTCATACATAAGCTACTATAGGCTATCTTGATTTACTTTGAGCTTTGTCGAATGGTGAGTTTGTTTGAGGAAAGGTACTTGTCATCTACCGGTCTTTCTCCTTTGCATACCCATTTCATTGCTAGCCTCAAAACATCTGATACGACAATTACCTACTCCGGGTATTGTCATCCACTTCCACCACAACTCAGCCCAAAATCTCCACTGTGTGCCTATCCACTTCCAAAAGGGTTAAAATTTCTTCAAAAGCTCCCTCTGAAAGAAAAAAATGCTGAATTCAAGAAGGGCATGAGGTTATCTTTTTTAAAAGAGAGAGAGAGAGAGAGAGAGAGAGAGAGAGAGAGAGAGAGAGAGAGAAGAAGAAGAAGAAGAAGAAGAAGAAAGAAGAAGTGCCCATGATCCTTAGCAAAAATAATGCAAAAGAGGAGTTCAATAAAATGACCCAAAAATATTTCCGAAGTGTGAGTCCATTTCTCCCTCTCCCCTGAACATTTGTGATTCCATAAGATCGGAATTTGATCAAGTACCTACCTCTTGCGAACCACTCTTTGGCTCGGCAACACAGGTAATCAAGGTATGTCACACTCTTCCTACCCATAACTCCAGATATCAGCCTTAGATTAGGAAGAAGTTGGTCAAGTTTCGACCTTGGTGAGGATCATACACCTTGAGCGATTGAGAGTACCTTCAGGGAACTTTAATCATATTCATACTTAAGAAAAATTCCGAGAGTGAACCTGAACAGGGAAAACAGGAAAATATTTCGGTGAAGGTTGTCCAATCCTCCAACCGCTCAAGACAAGGGGTGAAATGTGAAATAAGCCCCATTATTCATAACATATAGGTATGAGCCAACTTACTCAAAGTACATACGGATAGAGTAATATGCTGTGCACAGGGTACCTGCAGAGGGCAAACATCGACGCAACTCCTGATCCACCGAGCCTCAGTATTAAGCTTTGCTCGAGGACGAGCAAAAGTTTAAGCTTGGGGGTGTTGATGTCCATTATCTCACGTTCTGACCGTCAACTTCTTGGGAATAAATTGAGTTTTGCACTATGTTCCATGCATATTTTATTTGATTCTAATAAGTTCCACAAGTTTTGGATGAGTTGTGTTTGTAGGAATCCACTGTCCAAAGATGGTCGAAATCAGAGAAAACCCTGGCCGCCCGGCACATTCCGTGCCGACCGGCCTGACACCTCCACATACATGGGTCCAATAATTTTACTAGAGCAATGTGACATGTTCATAATGTTCCAGAACAAGGCGAACATTTCATATCCTGTCGGTGGACCCGAAAGGCACAAGGATCAACCCAAAGACCCACATACCAGTGCCAAGATCATCAAATAAGGAAACCACCCACCCCAGAGGCAATGTGGAGTGTTGATTTGCAACATCGGCAAAACGGAGGGCTGAGAGGCCCCAGGACCAGGCCGCTCGGCCTCCCCCGGGCCGCCCAGCCTAAGATTCCAGTATCTGAGGAAGATACCCGAACCACCGACATCCAAGAGGGATCAGAGGTCACCCACAGAAGGTCGGTGGCCAGGTGGCACAATCCTAGGCTGGCCGGCCTAGGTTGGGCCGCCCGGCCCCACCTTGAAGACTCTCGGCTCCCGACTACGCGTGGAAGTTAAGCACCACCTCTACAGTTGCGTGCACCTGGCGCTAATGGAATTACCGGCCTTCTACCGACCTTGGAAGCCTATAAATACCACTCTCCCCCTCACTTGTAAACACACACTCAAAGGAGCAATTCTCTCTTCTCAAGTCTAGAGTAGATTAGTAGTTGGGAGTTAGAGTCGAGTCAAGCTTGTCTCGGGGATCCGGAGTCATCATCGGAGCTCGGTAAAGCTCTTATGTCTTTTCCTTTGACTATTTTCAATATAAGTTATCTTCTTTATTTACTTGAGTCAGCTTTACTTTCCGCAAGTTTTATCTTCTCAAGTACTAGTACTTGTCTGCGGGAGTAAGTTTTACCTCTAGTTCAGTTTAAGTTCCCTTCCTTGTTTGTTGGAGTTAGTCTTACGGGTTTTCTTGCCCGTACTAGTGTAACTCAAGTTAGTTCACTAGGTTGAGGGGGATTTCTCTTGAAGGCCTCAAGAGAAATCCTAGTACCGAGAGCAGACGTGGTGTCTGACTCAGTGCTAGCTAGAAAGTGTGTTCCACCCCACGGTACCGCAGTGGTAGGCGGCAAGTGGTCACAGCCTTGTCCGTCCCTCGTAGTCCACCACGTTCGGGTGTTTTCATAGCAGTAGGATTGCCAAAAGTATGTTGGGCCCCTTCTCACCCCTGTCTGCACCCTTCACTTAGGCCGCCAAAGTAAGCTCCTGGTTCCAACATCAAGTTAGAAGCTTAGATTAGTTCTAGTGAGGCTAGCTCAGTAGTTTAGAAGTGGTTCAGGAGTCCTTTCTCGCTCATTGTCCTCCCAGCTGCTATCTCTCTAAGGTATAGAATCTCCTGTGTGTCACTCGGTCATAGCTTGGCCATTTATCTCATCAGTTATCTGGCTTACCCTTGCTGAATTAGTCGGTCGATACTATCAGTAGAGGTTGTCACTACAATTTACGATACACTTTACCATAGTGCTTCCCTGAGGATTTTCACGATACCCTAGAATACTCCAAGGTGAAGTGCTACACCGGTGAATTATGTGCTCTTGCAGAATACCTATTCAGATTGAGCATAAGAGACACCAACAGTACCAAAGCTTGAATTCAGTACCCTCAACCTGCTCCGCCTTCTGGCCCTTCCATTTAGTCTCCTGAACGCATAGAATATTTACACGCCTCCTAATTGCTACATCAACTAGCTCTCGCAACTTAGCCATTAGGGACCCTACGATCCAGCTACCTATACGAATCCTAGTTGGCTCTGGAGGAGACGTAGCGGACGGCCGTCCTGGAGGGGAGGAGCTGTGGAGGGGAGGCCGTGCCGGAGGGCAGGCCGTGCCAGAGGGGAGGAGCCGCGGAGGGGAGGGCGCACCGAAGATGCGGCAGTTTTGTGAGATGTGTCAGCTTGATATTTAGCCTGTATTATGCAACAATACTACAAAAAACATAATGTTCTCAATGTAGTCACAATCAGGCAAGTGGCTTGGTTGTAAGTACCTTCGCTTTGTACCCGCAGGTCGCGGGTTCGATTCCCAGGCGCGCAACCAAGTCGCAATTTTTTGATTAAAAGTTCTATCTGCGTTGCGCAAGTGGGCCCTACTCGACAGCGTTGACTAGGCTACTGACCTGGCTCGCAAGTGGGCCCCACTCGGCAGACCACATGTGTGCTGACTAGGCTGCCACGTAAGCATCAAATAAGAGAAGCAAAAACTTGAATAAAAATGAATAATGTCAAAACATTTAATTAAAATAACTATGATGATTTCTATGATATTAATGTTAAAACGTCATGTTTTGTGGGCTCAATTATGATGAATTCAATAAAACGTCACTAAGTTTTGGGCCTAGGGTCCATACCTTCAAATTCATGACGAAAATTTGAAAATTGTCATATATTGTGTGCAATTATGACGCTTTTTTATAATGTCATAAAATTTTCGTCATAGATCACCACATTTCTTGTAGTGTATAAGCTTCATTTATTTTAGTAATAAACCAAATGTAAAGGATATTTTTTAGAAGAAAATATCCAAAATTATAATTAACTCATATTATATTTGCATTTATAAAATCGAAGTAAGACTTAGAATTTTATTTATGATTATCTATGTATAAATTATACTAATTAAATGATTATTAATTTGAAAGGAACAAGTGAGAACATCTAAACGCACCAGAATTTATCTATGTATAAACTATCTATGTAAGAACAGACTGAAACGGATCTAAAACGACAATTTTACGGGCTAAACGATGACTCAAGTACCTAGTCGCAATTAACTATAGACATGAAGGGCTAGCTGCTGATTTTTACAAGACTCAGAAAACTGAGCTCGCAAATATATCTTAATCTAGGGTTAGATCCATAAAAGGTTAGGGATGGGGCTGGGTTGAAAAGATCTAATCTGCTAGGGGTTTTCTGTAGATTTGGCAAGACACAAGAATTAAGTAAAAGATTATAGGCTTCTCTAGGGGGTTTTGTGCAAAAGCTTGTGGATCTCCATTGTTGACGGTCCTTAAGTGCAAAATCTGGCCATCAACTATACTCACAAAAGAAGGAAAACCATACCTTTTACTCGCATATTTGTATCACTAACCTAGCTCCACATTTGTTTTGGAAAATTTATCATTTCAGGAGTACAAGACCGGAATAAGAAAAAAACACAAAAGAAACTGCAGAAGATCGCGTCCTACGTTACACATCCGAAAGAGGCCCACATGCAAGATCAAACTGACGTACCAAGCCTCGGCACTGACATATCCAAGGTAGGGACCCACCTAGCAGTGACCCAGACGAAGGCCGTGGCGAGAGGTAGTAAGGTGGGGCTGGCTGACCCGTGGGGCCGGCCGAACCCCCCCTAATCCCGTCTAGGTGCATTTTAGCAGGAAGGACGATCTTATCTTCACTACGTCAGTTTGGGATGTTTCCATGTGGGGAGATGGCGGGAACCGACCTCAAGGACTATAAAAGGGGCCTCCCTCCACTCACTCAACACACACCACTTGGAAGCCTCTGTCTCTCACACTCTCTTGTGACTTGTACTCCTTAGGGTAGTGGAGCTAGGCTAGTACTTCATTTCCTTAGCGAATCCAGTCGTCTTGGGGTCGGCGAGCAATCCTCAGCCTCCGGTATGGCTTTGTATTCCGACTATCGTTATGCTATTCATTCAGAGTTCGTTCATGGTTTTCTTGCTATGTTCTTACCTTGCATTACCATGATAAGTTTATCCTCAAGTTATATTAGTTGCTTGCTTAGACCAGATGATCTGGGTAAGGATGTCGATTCGTTGTGCTTTCGGGCTTGCCTTAGCGTCTTACTTGTCCATCCGAAGGATGGGAGACCCGGGGGCGCTAAGGTAGTGACCTCATACGCCGGCATGGTGCCTGGGTATGCGGGATCCCTCGGATATGACGGTGCTCCATGGTTTGACTGGGTAGACCGCGGGTGGTGACATGAAGCTGCTTCGCGGTTAGCGTACTCCCCGACGTTTGGGTATCGTGTAGGAGTTCATGCAAAGATGTAACAGGACTGGTTGTTCTCTAGTGCAGGACATTCTCCCCAATATCCCTAATTTCCCGGCACCTGCAGCTCTAAGCATGTGACTAACATAACCCTTGCTTATGAATAGTATAGTAGGACGTCTGTTGTTTGTCTATGCTCCCACTAACCTTAGGTGTATTATGTTGGTATTTCTTAACGTTCACAGATAAGATCTGCAAGCGCACGGAAGATACCATTATCGCACTTCACCCGGAGAGTATTCAGGGTATCATATTTTTCTCAGGGAACGGAGGTGTAACGATCTTCTAACTAGTGTACCCTAGGAGAACAAGAAGTAGAAGAGCTTCGGGTAGTGTGGTTTATCTAAAGATAAGGATCAGGGTAAGGTAAACTTAGACTTGTCACTCGTTCACTTCGGGTACCGGTCTGACCCAGGTAGTGTTAGGGACCTCCGGCTTGTAGCTCTACGCCGTACTCGGACAGGGAGAGTGCACTAACCACGAAGCAACTTCGTAGCGGACTAACAGGGCTGCCACCACCCGCGGTCTACCCCGCAATATTGTGTAGCATGAGGCAAACAAAAGGTAATCTAGAGCCTAAACACCACGTCTAAGCCTTCGACTACTACTCTAGCGTTCCGCAGGGTTACTGTTGGCGGTCGATAATGATGCACTACAAGAGATTTGACTATCCTTGATGATCCATTATCGTCACTGAAAATATGGGTTTTCGTCATAGAAGTGTAATAGTGACATTTTTAGTGTGTCATGAGGATTGTCACAGAACGACCATCAAAAAATGTCATTTATGACGTTCTTATGAAAATCATCATAGAATGAAACACATTTGTGACGATTTGCTTATTGTCACAAAAGTATGTTTGGTGACGATTTCCTCATCATCATAAAATGCCTCTAATGGCGATTATTGTCACTAAATTTGTACCTTCTATGACAATTGTTTTTTTATCATATAATGCTTTAGCAGAACGTCACAAACCATGAACCAGCATGACTAGTCTATGATGAACAGACAGAAATTATTATGATAACACAAACATGTATTAGACAATCCCTGTAGAATTGCTCAATTGAAGCATTCAAAATTACATGGTATTTATACATCATGTGCCATTACAACCATTTCATAACATGTCACTTTGTCACATGTTTTGGACCATCCAAGTGACACAAAACTAAAGTAAATGGACGCCTATGTTCACCAAATAAACTTGCTCGATAAAGTACTGCACCAAAAAAAGGACACTACAACATCATCTGCAGAGTTTGGCTCTTCACCTTCTATGCCATCACACTTTCATTGCTCCATAGTCTTCAACCGTAATGCTTGAGCAGGATGACACTACAGGAAACAAAAATGATAAGAAGGCATAACTAGAACCATGTAAAACTAGCATTCTAACTTTATCCTTGACATGACAAGCAGGGTTGTATTAGCATTCTAACTTTATACTTGCGGACAAAGAATTATCAATCAAGTCGCAAGAACATTCTAGTGCCAAAAGGCCAAACTGTCACTCAAGCTTTATGCTAGAAGTAGATCACAGACTAAAAAGGCTACTGGTAAGCTAATGATCATGTTATTAGACCAATTGCTTTTAAGTTCTTCTGAAGTGTATCTCAAACACTACCAGAGGGAAAAGAAAGCCCTATATTGATCCAGCAGTGGTCATGCATTGCAAAAGTTAAAAATTAGGCCAACAAAGGTAAACAATATCACTATAAAGAAACAATTTTGAAGGTGATCTTACAAAGATTGCGACCAGTGGTTATGCATTGCAAAAGGTATGGCTTGATCCGCTCTCTTAGTTCCTGTGAAATGCAGTTCAAAACCAACCAAAAAACACATTAAATTATATCAATGAAGTAACATCAGGGCATGCAGTAAATAGACCAACAATAATAAACAAGGAACTGAAGTCCTAGGTTGTTAAGCTTGTCCCTTGAAACCTTTCTGTATACCCTGTTTTTATCCATCATCATTTTTTAGAGTTAAGGGTATAGAAAAGGCAAGTAAGCAGACAATAGGGTAATGCATTCTCCTTTAAACATGCTTGTTCCCTCTTTCCACTCACTGATTGATCTTTCAATCTCCAGTGAAACCCCAAGAAAATACATAATTTGGGCGATTGGGCAGGCATGGTTTTTATGGATGAAAAAGGGGATTACCTTATGGAAATGGCTGGATAGGAATTTCGTCGAACACCACACCTTCAAAGAAAGGAATACCCCTCCACTTTCAGATGGGTAATCAAATCAGTTCAGATATGAAACAACTGTTGAACCTATGCACTGAGCAAAAACCGATTAAACCTGCAGACATTAGAAAACAATTGGTGCATGAAATTCTTAGATCCATTCTCAATGGGAGGGAGGGGAGGGGGGCAGACCACAGTAATTCTCAGGTTGCTCTGGCTACTGCTGGCCGGAGGAACATGATGACGTGCGGTGCCGCGGCGGCGCTAGCACCGCGAAGCGCGATGGTGCGCGAGCTACCATCTCCGTGGTCGGGAAGGTGCTAGCCAGATGTGCGCCTGCGTCTGCGGCTCCCGCACCTCGCAGACCCAGTAGGAGCCCCCCCAGCCCAGGCGCGCACGCCTGCGGGAGGCGGCGGCCCGGTGATGTCGGCGTCGAGGAAGCGGCGCCCGAGGGAGCCAGCAGCAGCAGCCGGTGCCGCCTTAAGGAACGACGCGGAGGGGAGGGGAAATTTGGTGTGATTTGGGGAAGCTAGGGTTTGGGTTGGGGGTGGGGGCGGGGGGTGTATATCGTGAGTGGGCTGGCGGGGAAGGGAAATTTGGACTGGATTGGCGCGTTCTGTTGGCGCGAGAGTAAGTTGGGCTGAAATTTTTTGTCTGCTACAGGATTTTTGTCTGCAACATCCATATATGTCATATGTATTATAATCATTCGACCATTATACAAGTCAAATTACAAAAAGTTTATGTTTAAAGAAGAAAATTAAGAAATATATGATATTTGCACATATTGCATCGATATGGAATATCCAAGCCAATATCTTTGGGAACTTCCATTGCACGGCATTTTATATTATTATTTACATAATCGGTAGGTAGCCAAATAGTTAGTCATTTGGATATGCTCTGTTACATGCAAAACACTTACTATATACTAAAGGGACTATTGTTGCACAAGGACATTATAAAATGCAATCCGAGGTGTCATTTGAACTCGGCTTAGAAAACAACCCCGTATAATAAATGTATTTAGATTTACTTATACAAAAAAATTTAGATTTTCTTGAAGATATTTTTGTATTAAATATAAATATTTATATATGTTATTTATCCTATTTGTATGGTTCAAATTTGTAATTCTTATAATATTGAGTAAGAATTACAATTTATGACAAACCTACGGTTTGTCATTAAATGGAAACGTCACTAATAATTTGATATTTGGTGACGAATTTATCAAATCGTCATTGTCTGTTGCATCTTCTGTGACGAAAATATGTATTCGTCACAATGATAATCGTCTGCCTCAATTTTATGACGAAAATGCTTGAATCGTCATAGAATACTGACTATTCTATGACATTCTATATCTTTGTCATATCGGTTTTCATCACTGATACTCACATTTCTTGTAGTGATGGTTTTTGCCGCCAACACTCCGCTTGATTTCATGAAATATAGGCCCTAACCATGTTATAACCATTATTACTAACGAGTTCCACAAGTTTTGGTGTTTATTTGACTTCAGGAACAACATATCCAAGTTTGATCCAAAACAGACGCTGTTTGGACCGGAAGGCCTGGATCCGGCCTACTGGCATACTTTCGGTGGAACCTTGGCATGAGACTTTACCAAAGTCACATAGAGGAAGAATCCAAGCCATCTCAATGGGTTAAATACAGAAATGTACAACTTGGACCCGGAAGGCTTGGACCCATATCCAAAAGAGAAGCCAACTTGGGCCATGGTCAAGCATGCAACATTTACCCCATCCAGGATTAATCCATGGCTAGAGAGAGGTGTGTCGGAGCAATGGAGGACCGAGAGGCCACCAGAGGCAGGCCGCCCGGCCCAAGAAAGTGACAGTTGAGCAAATCGCCAGAAGTACCGACCTCCTGATGACATCAGGGCCGTCCACGCGAAGTCGGTGGACAGGTGGCACCACCCCCAGGCCGGCCGGCCTAGGGGAGGCCGCCCGGCCCCACTTGTCAGCCTCTGACAACGCCCTTTTGTGTGGAGTTGAAGCCAAGGAAGAGGTAGCGTAGGCTTACAGAGGTTAACCATTTCACTGACCTTGGCAACTATAAATAGGACCCCTTCACCTCACTTGTAACACACACCTTGGGAACTTGAGAGCCTCACAATTTCAGTTTCATCCTTAGTAGAATAGGGAGAGTGTGAGGTGAGAGCTTTGGCGGAAGCCGGGCTAAAGGGGCGGAGTCGAGTTCTCTCGACCTTACCCCATCTTGTACTGTAACACCCTAATTTTTAAATTTCAGCATTTGTTAATAAATTAATTGGCTTTAGTTAAATTTTCTAAGGTTTATTGTGTTTAGTTGGCATTTAATCTAATTTTTGTTCCTTAATTGATTAAAATTTATCATAGGTTTAAATTTTTGTTGCATTCATGCTGGTGCATGGCTTTATTTTGTTTGAATGCATAGGAGTTGAATTCAAATTTTGTTTGAATTCAAATAGCTTTGTTTGAATTAGAACTAGAAATAGAAATAGAAAGGAAAACCCAAATCTAGAACCCAGCCCAAACCCACCAGGCAGCCCAGCCAACCAAAACCCAAAACCCAGCTAACCCTAGATCCCGGCCCGCTAGCGCGCCAACTCCTCCACCCCGGCCTCCCCGCGGGCCCAACGCGCGCGCCAGTTCTCAGCCCGCTTTGCCCCCCCCCTCTCCCCGGCCCATCCCCGCGCCTGGCCCCAGCCAGCGCCCACCCGCGCCTCGCCTCTCCCTCGCTGCAGCCCGGGCCCGCCTGTCGGTCCTTCCCCTTCCTCCCGCAACCGCCGCTCGCGCAGCTCGCCCCGCCCGAAATCTCCGCCGGGATCACGCTGGGCACGCACGCCCAGGATCCCCGGCCTGCCTCCTTTAAACCGCCCCCAATCGTCTGCGCCCACACCTCGCCTCGCAATCGCCGCCCCTAAACCTAGCTGCCGCCGCACCGCCCACTCCGCCGTGCCGCGGCTCTGCGCCACCGCGGCTACGCCGCTCCGCCACACCGGAGCCCCGGCCGAGGAGCGCTCCGGCTCCGCCTCGACCACTGGAGCGTCTCCGGGCCCGCTACACCCCACCACGACCCCCGCTTCGACCACGCCGCCGAGCTTCGTCCGAGCGCCGCCCGGACCTCGACGCCGGCCGCCCTGCGCCGCGCAATCAGCCTCCCCGCGCCCTCGGTGAGCCACGCCCCGGTCCGTTCTATCTTTTGGCACTAGTTTTTTGTGGATCCGAAGCCCCAGCACCCCCAGAACCCCGTTCGCCGGCGATGCTCCGCCGTGCACACCCGCCACCGCCGCCACACACGCCGTTTCGAACCCCAATCCACTGCTCTGAGCGCATATGTGCATTGCGCGTGCCACGGGCTTGCCCCACGACCAAAGCCGGCCCGAAGTGACCCCTGGAGCGCCGCCTAGACCTTCTCCGGCGAGTTCCCCTGCGCGCCGCCGCGGGATTCCCCGCCGGCGTTGACCCGCCGCCGCCCCCACGCGCCCAAATCCTCCCAGCCGCCCGATCCCAGAAGCACGGCCCAGATTAGATCGGAGCCGCAGTAGATCTCGGCCGCCGGATCCAGATCCAAGCGCCCAGATCTGTAGATAACGGTTCGGCTCGCTCTTTTGCTAAAGAACCCCTGAAGTTTTCTGCAATCAACCCGCAGTCCTGAGTTATTCAAAAATAATTGCAGTTTGACCCATGTTTTTACTCGGACCCCCCTGACCTTTTTAGTTTTAGCACCCGCAGTCCAGTTAAGGTTGTTTTGCGCGTTAGCCCCTGGATCTTTTCAGTATTTATGTTTAGGCCCTCGGTTTTAGCAGAAAAGCCCCTGAAACTCCAGTTTTCTTACAAATAAGCCCCTAGAACTTGTTTTAGGCCTAGTTTATGCGTTTTAGCTCCGTTTTTAGCGTTCTTTATATCCACGCGATCGTTGTAACGCGTAGAATAGTTCTAGAGTAGTTTTGTGCACTGTTTTTATGTATTGTTGTACTGTTTCTTAGTTTTTTGTTAATGTTTGCTTGTATGCTTATTTTTGTGCATTGTTTTGGCCATGTGTTCGTGAGTAGACGTTGATCCATCTGAGGAGCCCCAGTACCAGTACCCGGAGCAGCCGTCTTCCGAGCACTTTGAGCAGCAGCCAGAGCAGTACGAGGAAGGCAAGTATAACATGAACAACCTATCATCTTTAAATACAATTTCATACTGCATTTTAATACTGTATACCTTTAAGGATTTCCTAGCCAGTTTATATCCTTTAAATATACCTTTGGGTTGCATTTTGGTTAGTTGTGCTAGGTTGCTGCGCTATAACACACTCTGGTCCTTTTTAATTAAATTGATTAATGTTTTACTTGAACTTAATTCTGAGAGTGGCACTCTGTGTGGCTTGAGTGGCTCACTTCTCGTTAAAAGATGTTTTTTTTTAGAAACATGGTTTAGGGGGCCAGCACGGTGCTTAGTGCTTGGTTGGCCACTCTCCATAAGGACCGGTTCATAGAGCGACAACCTGGGACAACAGCGCTACCACAAGGCTAGAATGGGATAGACTTGGCGTAATAATTAGATCTTTTTGGTTTGGAGTAACTTACCTGCGGGGCAAGAGTAGTAAGCTTCAATGGTCCCTGCTCCTCCGGCTTGGTCTGTGCTTGGATTGCGCTCCTGTGCTTGTACCCCCGGAGGTGGGCCCCATCGTCGCTGACCTATCTCTCGCGGTTACGCCTTACCAACGAGATTCTTTTTAAAGGCCTCGTAGTGAGTCGCTGGCCATCTCACCTAAGGAAGTGTGATGAACAACTGGCGTAGCTCACGACTTGTGGGTAAAGATGTGCAACCTCTGCAGAGTGTAAAACTGGTATACTAGCCGTGCTCACGGTTATGAGCGGCCCAGATCCTCCTTTTGATTAGTGAAGTTATCTCCTTCCGACGAGGGAGGTGCTTCTCGGGGTTACCTTGGTGGTTTGGTCTTGGTTTGGTTCTCAGTAGTAGTATAATTAATTCTGATTAATTGCTATGTAACTGGGTCAATGGTAATTCATCAACTAGTAGTTAATAGCTTTAATAAAATTTGGCCAACACTTAAAAGCTAATGCAGTTGAGTCAGCCAGCCTAGAGCCTCATAGTTTGTGTTATACTTGTTGAGTACAAGTTGTGTACTCACTCTTGCCTCTTCTCTACTTTTTCCTCTTGGCTACGCTACTGCTGCTCAGTTCCTGCCGACACGAGGGAGTTCGTCCAGCGCTACCAGGACTACGAGGACTTCTAGGTGCTTCGTCTCCCAGTCGACGTCCCTGTGGCGCCCTGCTTCAGCTTCGGAGAGCTTTTATCGTATTTTGTACTACGCTTCCGCTGTATCAGACATTTTGTCATTATTGTAATAAATAACATTCGTATTCGCTTTATTATGTCTTTTTACGTGATATGTGCTATGATATACTGTTCATTCTGTTGTATATACGTGTGACTTGATCCTGGCACGTATATGATTGCTCGGTTTATGTTCTTTTATAAACCGGGTGTTACAGAGTGGTATCAGAGCCATATCGACTGTAGGACGAAGCCTAGATAGAACTGGTCGAGTTTTAGGACTTCTTCTCACCAATCCTTGCCTGCTGAAACTATTTTACTATTATACCCCTTGACTTCTATGGCTTTTTACCCTTCTTGCCTTGATTTCTCTCTCTGAAGAATAGTTTTCGTAGATTTTGGCCTGAATCAGTCATCTGACCACCATGAGTTAGCTAGGTGACCTTTTTATAATAACACGATAGCACGTTCTGCGACGCGTTGTGTTAGTCGAGTCTTTTGCTAAACTCGGCTAAGTTGTGAAAATTGTCTGCTTGTTATTATGCTACATGTTTGATTTGGATTTTTGACTGATTGCATAGCTTAGTAGTTCAAATTTGCTTAAAGAAAATCACTCAGATGTTAAAGTTAACTAATTAATAAAATGAGTTAGATCGTTGGGGGGGTGAAACAGTCAAATCTATCCTGTCTACTTTATCATGGCTGAGTCTTTTTCCGCAAAGAGTTATCATATCCATCCGAGTTTATTCCTGCAATATCCTTACTCGTGAAATCTTTTGTTCAAATCAGATGGTGAACACCAGGAGCACCGGTTCAGGTTCTGGCCAGCAGCAGGGTCAGAACAACCAGGGTACTGGGATCCCGATGCCTCCACCCTTGACTCCGGAGCAGTACTTCCAGCTCCAGATGCAGATGATGGCTACCCTGAACAACACTGTTCAGGCTCTTCAGCACGCTCACACTCAGCCTCCGCCTCCTCCACCGCCGCAGCCTCGCGACAGGCGTGCTGAGTTCCTGAGGGGTCACCCGCCGACGTTCTCTCACACGTCCGACCCTCTTCAGGCTGACGACTGGCTCCGTGCAGTGGAGCGTCAGCTGGACATCGCCCAGTGCGATGACCGTGAGCGCGTCTTGTACGCAGCAGGACAGCTGCGAGGGGCAGCTCTGGACTGGTGGGAGTCCCACCCAGTTCACGACCGCGAGTCTCTCACCTGGCTCCAGTTCAGAGAGCGTTTCCGCAGCCACAACGTCCCCGCGGGCGTTATGAAGATGAAGCAGAAGGAGTTCCTTGCACTGAAGCAGGTAATCCTAAGTATAATCATTCAGCAGTTTCTTTTGAACTAATACCCCTAGTTCTATCCTTATGAATCTTGAGTTAATCTTCCGATATCTATCTGTCTTTGTGAATTCAGGGGACTATGTCGGTCACGGAGTATCGTGATCGCTTTCTTCAGCTGGCACGCTACGCCCCTGCCGAGGTTGCGGATGACCGCAAGAAGCAGGAGCACTTCATGGAGGGTCTTGAGGACTACCTCCAGTACGCGCTGCTCAACCTCCGCTTCGACGACTTCAACCATCTGGTTGACAGTGCGCTCAACACTGAGCGTAAGCACTTGGAGATGGAGGACAAGAAGAGGAAGGTTGTCCCCGTTGCTTCCGGCAGCAACACTCGTCCTCGACTCCAGCAGCCCCAGCAGTACCAGCCTCAGTACCGGCCTCCTCAGCAGTACCAGCAGAGGCCACCGCAGCAGTACCCGCCTCGACAGCAGCAGGCAGGTCAGGGCCCGAGGTTACCAGCACCTCCGGCTCGTGCTCCACCAGCTCCACCGGCACCGCAGGCTCCACGTCCGGCAGCTCCTACCGGACAGCAGGCTCAGGGACCTCCTCGCACCTGCTTTCACTGCGGCCAGCCGGGGCACTACGCCAACGCTTGCCCCCGGAAGGCGCAGGCGGGACAGCAGGGACGCCCAGCTCAGCCCAGGGCGCCAGCACAGGGCAGGGTGAACCACGTGACGGCCGAGTCAGCGGCCGAGGCTCCCAACGTGGTTATTGGTACGTTCATGGTTAATTCATATCCAGCTACAGTGCTTTTTGATACTGGTGCTACGCATTCCTTCATTACTCAGTCTTTTGTCGAGCATCATGGTATTCATACTAGCACATTAAAGAGGTGCCTGTTAGTATCTTCACCGGGAGGACAGTTGAGGTCTCACACTTACTGCCCGAGAGTCAGTATTTCTTTGAGGGGAGTAGAGTTCTGTACTGATCTGATGGTGCTAGACACCAAGGGTATTGATGTCATTCTGGGAATGGAGACTCTGGCCAAATGGGGAGTTCGTATAGATTGTGCTCAGAGGACAGTCTTGTTATCAGCTTCCAGTGGCCAAGAGGTTGTTATCAGTGCAGTAGAGCCTTCTGGATTTCTTCATCAGATGGAGGCTAGACCCACGGACGGTATTCGCGTGGTGTCTGAATTCCCGGATGTCTTTCCGGATGATCTGCCAGGTATGCCGCCTGAACGCGCCATTGAGTTTTGTATTGATCTCTTGCCTGGCACAGCTCCTATTGCAAAGCGGCCCTACCGTATGGCGCCTATAGAGCATGAAGAAGTTAAGAAGACTATTGATGAGTTGCTAGCCAAGGGCTATATCCGTCGCAGCTTCTCTCCTTGGGCTTTTCCGTTGCTGTTAGTAGATAAGAAGGATGGCTCGAAGAGGATGTGTGTGGATTATCGGGAGCTGAATGCAGTTACTATCAAGAACAAGCATCCACTGCCCCGTATTGAGGATCTCTTCGATTTGCTTCGAGGTGCTCGTATATTCTCGAAGATTGATCTTCGTTCGGGTTATTTTCAGCTGAGGATCCGTCCTGGGGATATTCCGAAGACGGCATTCACCTGCAAGTACGGGCTATATGAGTATACAGTCATGTCCTTCGGCTTGACTAATGCCCCGGCTTTCTTCATGCATCTGATGAACATGGTCTTCATGGATTATCTGGATGTCTTCGTGGTGATTTTCATTGATGATATTCTGATCTTCTCCAAGACAGAAGAAGAGCATGAGGAGCATCTGAGACTCGTATTGCAGAGATTGAGAGAGCATCAGTTGTATGCCAAGTTCAGCAAGTGCGAATTCTGGATTGACGAGGTGCCATTCCTCGGTCATGTTATCTCTCAGGGAGGCATTGCTGTTGATCCAAGCAAGGTGAAGGATGTGCTCGAGTGGGAGACACCGCAGACAGTGAAGGAAGTCAGATCTTTCTTGGGCTTAGCTGGATATTACCGGAGGTTCATCGAGAATTTCTCCAAGATCGCGAAGCCTTTGACTTCCTTGCTAGAGAAGAATGTGGCTTTCGTATGGACTGATGAGCGTCAGATGGCCTTTGATGAGTTGAAGAAGAGGTTGACTACGGCGCCAGTCCTGACTCTGCCAGACCAGACGAAGAGGTTCACGGTATATTGTGATGCTTCGAAGGATGGTCTTGGGTGTGTTCTGATGCAGGAGGGCAGAGTGATAGCTTATGCTTCACGGCAGCTACGCCGGCATGAGCTGAATTATCCTACTCATGATCTCGAGTTAGCCGCAGTTGTGCATGCTCTGAAGATTTGGAGGCATTACTTGTATGGGCAGCGGTGTGATATCTACACTGATCACAAGAGCCTCAAGTATATTTTCACGCAGAATGAGCTGAACATGCGGCAGAGAAGATGGCTAGAGTTAGTCAAGGACTATGACCTGGAGATTCACTATCATCCGGGCAAGGCCAATGTTGTAGCAGATGCTTTGAGCAGAAGGAGTTATGTCAACATGGCCGTTGCTTTCCAGATGCCTCCAGAGTTATGCGAGGAGTTCGAGCAGTTGAGTCTGGGCTTCTTGCATCATACTTCGAGTGCAGCATTCGAGGCAGTACCGACTCTAGAGGCAGAGATCAGGCAGCATCAGAAAGATGATGAGAAGCTGCAGGAGATTCGTGAGTTGCTCAAGAAGGGCAAGGCTCCTCATTTCAGAGAGGATGAACAGGGTACCTTGTGGTACAAGAACCGGATCTGTGTTCCAGATGTGAAGGATCTCCGGAAGTTGATTCTGAGTGAGGCCCATGATACAGCTTACTCTATTCATCCGGGCAGCACGAAGATGTATTACGATCTGAAGGAACGTTTCTGGTGGTATGGGATGAAGCGTTCAGTGGCAGAGTACGTGGCTATTTGTGACACCTGCCAGCGTGTCAAGGCTGAGCATCAGAGGCCAGCAGGTCTGTTACAACCTTTGAAGATTCCAGAGTGGAAATGGGAGGAGATCACGATGGATTTCATTGTTGGATTGCCTCGTACTCAGAAAGGGTACAACTCCATTTGGGTAGTAGTGGATCGATTGACGAAGGTTGCTCACTTCATTCCAGTGAACACTACTTACTCCGGTGCTAGACTTGCAGAGTTGTACATCTCTCGGATTGTCTGCTTGCATGGTGTGCCGAAGAAGATTATATCTGACAGAGGGTCTCAGTTCACTTCTCGTTTCTGGGAGCAGCTCCATGATTCGTTGGATACGAAGCTGCGCTTCAGTACGGCTTATCACCCTCAGACAGATGGGCAGACAGAGAGAACCAACCAAGTGTTGGAGGATATGCTGAGAGCTTGTGCTATTCAGTATGGTACTAGTTGGGATAAGTGCCTGTCATTTGCTGAGTTTTCATATAACAACAGCTATCAGGCCAGTCTGAAGAAGTCACCATTTGAGGCATTGTATGGCAGAAAGTGCAGGACTCCTCTCTATTGGGATCAGATCGGTGAGAAGCAGCTCTTTGGTCCTGAGATCATAGATGATGCAGAGCAGATGGTTCAGGCTGTGCGAGAAAATCTGAGGATTGCACAGAGCAGACAGAAGAGCTATGCAGATGGCAAACGGAGAGACCTGACTTTCAGTGTCGGTGATTATGTGTATCTGAAGGTGTCTCCGATGAGAGGAATCCGCAGATTTAATGTCAAAGGGAAGTTAGCACCTCGTTACGTGGGGCCATTCAAGGTGCTAGAGCGGAAAGGCGAAGTTGCTTATCGCCTGGAGTTACCTCTCAGCCTCTCAGGAGTTCATGATGTCTTCCATATATCTCAGCTGAAGAGGTGTCTGCGAATACCCGAGGAGCAGGCACCCCTGGATGGGGTAGATGTCCAGGAGGACCTGACTTATACTGAGCATCCGGTGAAGATTCTGGAGACATCAGAGAGGGTTACTCGGAACAAGCGCATCAAGATGTGCAGAGTTCAGTGGAGTCACCACAGTGAAGCTGAGGCTACATGGGAGCGAGAAGATGAGTTGAAAAAGACATATCCAGATCTCTTTGCTAGCCAGCCCAGCTAAATCTCGGGACGAGATTTCTTTAAGGGGGTAGGGTCTGTAACACCCTAATTTTTAAATTTCAGCATTTGTTAATAAATTAATTGGCTTTAGTTAAATTTTCTAAGGTTTATTGTGTTTAGTTGGCATTTAATCTAATTTTTGTTCCTTAATTGATTAAAATTTATCATAGGTTTAAATTTTTGTTGCATTCATGCTGGTGCATGGCTTTATTTTGTTTGAATGCATAGGAGTTGAATTCAAATTTTGTTTGAATTCAAATAGCTTTGTTTGAATTAGAACTAGAAATAGAAATAGAAAGGAAAACCCAAATCTAGAACCCAGCCCAAACCCACCAGGCAGCCCAGCCAACCAAAACCCAAAACCCAGCTAACCCTAGATCCCGGCCCGCTAGCGCGCCAACTCCTCCACCCCGGCCTCCCCGCGGGCCCAACGCGCGCGCCAGTTCTCAGCCCGCTTTGCCCCCCCCTCTCCCCGGCCCATCCCCGCGCCTGGCCCCAGCCAGCGCCCACCCGCGCCTCGCCTCTCCCTCGCTGCAGCCCGGGCCCGCCTGTCGGTCCTTCCCCTTCCTCCCGCAACCGCCGCTCGCGCAGCTCGCCCCGCCCGAAATCTCCGCCGGGATCACGCTGGGCACGCACGCCCAGGATCCCCGGCCTGCCTCCTTTAAACCGCCCCCAATCGTCTGCGCCCACACCTCGCCTCGCAATCGCCGCCCCTAAACCTAGCTGCCGCCGCACCGCCCACTCCGCCGTGCCGCGGCTCTGCGCCACCGCGGCTACGCCGCTCCGCCACACCGGAGCCCCGGCCGAGGAGCGCTCCGGCTCCGCCTCGACCACTGGAGCGTCTCCGGGCCCGCTACACCCCACCACGACCCCCGCTTCGACCACGCCGCCGAGCTTCGTCCGAGCGCCGCCCGGACCTCGACGCCGGCCGCCCTGCGCCGCGCAATCAGCCTCCCCGCGCCCTCGGTGAGCCACGCCCCGGTCCGTTCTATCTTTTGGCACTAGTTTTTTGTGGATCCGAAGCCCCAGCACCCCCAGAACCCCGTTCGCCGGCGATGCTCCGCCGTGCACACCCGCCACCGCCGCCACACACGCCGTTTCGAACCCCAATCCACTGCTCTGAGCGCATATGTGCATTGCGCGTGCCACGGGCTTGCCCCACGACCAAAGCCGGCCCGAAGTGACCCCTGGAGCGCCGCCTAGACCTTCTCCGGCGAGTTCCCCTGCGCGCCGCCGCGGGATTCCCCGCCGGCGTTGACCCGCCGCCGCCCCCACGCGCCCAAATCCTCCCAGCCGCCCGATCCCAGAAGCACGGCCCAGATTAGATCGGAGCCGCAGTAGATCTCGGCCGCCGGATCCAGATCCAAGCGCCCAGATCTGTAGATAACGGTTCGGCTCGCTCTTTTGCTAAAGAACCCCTGAAGTTTTCTGCAATCAACCCGCAGTCCTGAGTTATTCAAAAATAATTGCAGTTTGACCCATGTTTTTACTCGGACCCCCCTGACCTTTTTAGTTTTAGCACCCGCAGTCCAGTTAAGGTTGTTTTGCGCGTTAGCCCCTGGATCTTTTCAGTATTTATGTTTAGGCCCTCGGTTTTAGCAGAAAAGCCCCTGAAACTCCAGTTTTCTTACAAATAAGCCCCTAGAACTTGTTTTAGGCCTAGTTTATGCGTTTTAGCTCCGTTTTTAGCGTTCTTTATATCCACGCGATCGTTGTAACGCGTAGAATAGTTCTAGAGTAGTTTTGTGCACTGTTTTTATGTATTGTTGTACTGTTTCTTAGTTTTTTGTTAATGTTTGCTTGTATGCTTATTTTTGTGCATTGTTTTGGCCATGTGTTCGTGAGTAGACGTTGATCCATCTGAGGAGCCCCAGTACCAGTACCCGGAGCAGCCGTCTTCCGAGCACTTTGAGCAGCAGCCAGAGCAGTACGAGGAAGGCAAGTATAACATGAACAACCTATCATCTTTAAATACAATTTCATACTGCATTTTAATACTGTATACCTTTAAGGATTTCCTAGCCAGTTTATATCCTTTAAATATACCTTTGGGTTGCATTTTGGTTAGTTGTGCTAGGTTGCTGCGCTATAACACACTCTGGTCCTTTTTAATTAAATTGATTAATGTTTTACTTGAACTTAATTCTGAGAGTGGCACTCTGTGTGGCTTGAGTGGCTCACTTCTCGTTAAAAGATGTTTTTTTTTAGAAACATGGTTTAGGGGGCCAGCACGGTGCTTAGTGCTTGGTTGGCCACTCTCCATAAGGACCGGTTCATAGAGCGACAACCTGGGACAACAGCGCTACCACAAGGCTAGAATGGGATAGACTTGGCGTAATAATTAGATCTTTTTGGTTTGGAGTAACTTACCTGCGGGGCAAGAGTAGTAAGCTTCAATGGTCCCTGCTCCTCCGGCTTGGTCTGTGCTTGGATTGCGCTCCTGTGCTTGTACCCCCGGAGGTGGGCCCCATCGTCGCTGACCTATCTCTCGCGGTTACGCCTTACCAACGAGATTCTTTTTAAAGGCCTCGTAGTGAGTCGCTGGCCATCTCACCTAAGGAAGTGTGATGAACAACTGGCGTAGCTCACGACTTGTGGGTAAAGATGTGCAACCTCTGCAGAGTGTAAAACTGGTATACTAGCCGTGCTCACGGTTATGAGCGGCCCAGATCCTCCTTTTGATTAGTGAAGTTATCTCCTTCCGACGAGGGAGGTGCTTCTCGGGGTTACCTTGGTGGTTTGGTCTTGGTTTGGTTCTCAGTAGTAGTATAATTAATTCTGATTAATTGCTATGTAACTGGGTCAATGGTAATTCATCAACTAGTAGTTAATAGCTTTAATAAAATTTGGCCAACACTTAAAAGCTAATGCAGTTGAGTCAGCCAGCCTAGAGCCTCATAGTTTGTGTTATACTTGTTGAGTACAAGTTGTGTACTCACTCTTGCCTCTTCTCTACTTTTTCCTCTTGGCTACGCTACTGCTGCTCAGTTCCTGCCGACACGAGGGAGTTCGTCCAGCGCTACCAGGACTACGAGGACTTCTAGGTGCTTCGTCTCCCAGTCGACGTCCCTGTGGCGCCCTGCTTCAGCTTCGGAGAGCTTTTATCGTATTTTGTACTACGCTTCCGCTGTATCAGACATTTTGTCATTATTGTAATAAATAACATTCGTATTCGCTTTATTATGTCTTTTTACGTGATATGTGCTATGATATACTGTTCATTCTGTTGTATATACGTGTGACTTGATCCTGGCACGTATATGATTGCTCGGTTTATGTTCTTTTATAAACCGGGTGTTACATGTACCCACCTCGGGGGAATCTTATAATCAAGTAAGTTTTCCTCACTTACCTTCAGTTCCTCGCTAGTTTACTTTTTACTTAAGTTACTTGCTTAGTTACTCTCTTTGATCTGTGGGATCCCTTGTCTGCGTGGATAGCAAGTTCTATTCATTTGGGGTTTCTTCTTGCCTTAGCGCGAGGCGGAAGTCAGTGACTCGATAGTTTAGGCGTGGTGCTTAGGCTTGGTAGTTACCTTGGGTTGTATTCCACCCCACGGTACTGCAGTGGTAGGCGGCAAGTGGTGACAGCCTTGTCCGTCCCTAGTAGTCCACCACGTTCGGATGCTTTCATAGCAGTAGGATTGCCAAAAGTATGTTGGGCCCCTTCTCATCCCTTTCTGAGCCCTTCGCTTAGGTCGCCGAAGCAGATCAAGTCAGTAGCTTTTCAAGTTACCTTAGTAATTAGGATTCTATCTGGAGATAAGCCCTCTACCCTCGTACCTCTGCTCCTTAGCGGGTCCGGCAGAAACGCTCCAGACCACTAGTGACGCTTACTGTTCCTTGGATTCAATATCCCAGGCTTACTCACCTGGTGAAAGCTATAATCGGTCTCTGTGCGCTTGCGGAGTAATTCGTTAGGCTAAGGAGTGCCAACAGTTACCCGTCTTTATTAGGGGCCCTCTACTAGAGTATCTGTTACGAGAGAACAGACGATGAGCCCGTAAACGAATGAATAACTTAAGAATACTTAACCAAGAACTTACCAGGAGACGAACTCCGGATACTTACTCAAACAACTTGTATCTGTCGAGGTATAAGACGAAGAGAGGCCGACACGTCCGGCTCTTCTCCGATCTTCCGCCTCACACACTTCCTACTCTAATGATACAAGTGGAGTCCTACTACTACTTCTCCTCCTTGAATGTGTATATTTGAGAGGGTGTGTGGAGGCCCTTTTATAGCTTGGAGAGGTCGGTTCCCGGGTGAGATAAGGGCGGGAATGCTGGTAACCGATGTTGGGATGGCGGCGGCAACCTTCCTTCCAAAGCTGAGGGGGGCGGGAACCCATCCAGGTTTGGCCGACCCCTAGGTGGGCCCCCTCAGCACCGCCTTCGCGTGGGAGTCTTGCAGGTGGGTCCACGTCTTGATTTTTTTGTGTTTCCTATTTTTGTACGTCAGTTTGGTCTGTCTTGTGGGCCCTCATTGAAAGTATCACGCAGGATGAAGTCTTTTGTGCGTTTCTATTGCGTCTTGTGCTTGTTTTTTTCTTATTCCGCATATGGGTGACTGCAAACCAAGAATCACCAAAACTCATGAAATTGATTAGAATTAAATCCTACAACTACATTTGGTGATTGAAAGTTATGAAAAGGTGCAGGAGTTGACGGTTTTATTTCTGACTTAAGGACCGTCAACATATTTGTTTGTAGGGGCAGATTACCCGCCCCAACAAATTGATTTTTAGCTGCAAGAACTAGAGGCGGATATGCACCCACCTGATTACCCACCTCTAAAAATTCTTTTTGTGGTAGTGTAAGGCTATTACTTTCCAGCCCATTAGCGGGCCACAATTCATCTTACTCCTCCGATGGTGGTTGGCATGTTCATCATCCATCTCGCCCCCTCATCCTTTGCCACATTGGTGGCTCCCGCCGCAACGCTGTCCGCCCACCACCCACCGCCACCTTCGACCTCGCCCTTCTTGACCTTCTCCTCGCCCCCGGTGCCGGCCACCGCCTACAAGAGATCCAACCCCTCCCAGCGGCGCTCCCACGCTGTCTTGCCTCCGCAATCGGCCACCGCCTACTAGAGATCCAATCCCACCTAGCGGCGTTCCGAGCCACCTCGCCTCCGCCGACCACTCCTCTAAAGTTGCCGACCATTGGAAGCCTGACAACCTAGAAATCCTAACCTTGCCAATCTTGACCACCACCCGACCTCACCGGTGGCTGCTCTCCCACCTCCCATCTCTCGCCAATGGCTGCTCCCCCCTTCTCTAGCTCTCACTCCGGCTAACAGCGATGGCAGCTGTGGTAGCGCTTGTGTGAGGCAGCGATAGGCGGCGGTGGCGCATGGGGCGGAAAGGGAGAAGGATAGGGATTCGATGGACGAGATTGCTTGTACAAATCTCTCGGAAGATGTATATGAACCCCGCGAATATCCTGTCCAACGGAGGCCTATTCTCGTGGGCCAAGAAGGCTGCAACTTACCATAACAGTAAAAATCCACTAGATTCAATTCCGATCTGAAAAACCCCAACTCCCATTGCCGCCGCCGCCAGCCCTTCCACCGCGCACTCTCGGTCCCCTTCCTCTACACTTCGGTGGCCTCGCCGCTGGTAGGTGGAGGAGCGGGGACCCGTCTTTTCATAGATCTGTTTTAGTTTCTTTAGGATTTGGTTCTCCAGCGACATCGACGAGGTGGTGGCGACGATGACGTTTTGGAATAAGGTCTCTCCGGCCTTTCCCAACCTCGACGACGTCCGTTCCGGCGCCGACGATGGCCAAGCGAGAGCTAGTTCTGACAGATCTGAAGATTCTCTCCAGATCTTTGCAGTTGGTGTGTCAATCAGGAGATGCAGTTGGCTGTCCTTTGTTGTGGCGACTTTGACCTCTTCTTTCGATATATTCTGCGATAAGATCCGGTTTCTTCAACCCTCTGTTTCGGTGGTAAATGATTGCAAGCCTGTGTTGCTTGAGGTGTTCCCCCAGCCGATATTCTTTCTGCGGTTGCTAGATCTCGTTGCAAGCAGCGAGTGTTTTTTGCGATCTTCAAAGCTTTGTGTGTCGATGGCGTTTGCAGGTGTCCCTTTCTCTTACTGTCGTTTCAGTGTATTTCTCAAGCTCCGGTGGACAACGAACAATCGGAAGAAGACGACGACCAAAGATCTCTTCAGTGTAATTTTATTTTCTTTATGTCGTCTTGTGTCAAGTTGTCCTTCCATTGTACTACTAATTATTTTTGTTACAACGAACAATCGGAAGAAGACGACGACCAAAGATCTCTTCAGTGTAATTTTATTTTCTTTATGTCGTCTTGTGTCAAGTTGTCCTTCCATTGTACTACTAATTATTTTTGTTGATATGAATCAGATATGAGACATATTTTTGCCTTTTTGGTGTCTTCCTAAAAAAAGAAAACTGCAACTTGGCTCTAATAACTGAAAGCAATTGAGCCCAAAAAGAAGGAAGACACCTTTTCCTTTCCTCACCGCTCTCCGCATCTCTCGAAACTCCAGTTATCAACACTAGGGAGCAGCTGGAGAGGCGATGGTGGGGCTGCTGCAGCACATGAAGGACCTCTATATTGGCTCCCCGCGTGGCAAGGTTCGCCGGATCGGTCCCAGAAACTGATTGACTGCCGTTCCCAAAATCTTTTTCTTTTGTGAATCAATTCTTCCTCAAATTTTCTTGTCCTCCAACAATTCCCCCCAAATCTTTTTCGCTTCTTCTCGTGCTGGGATTTGATGGGGGTTTTGTGTTACTAATGAGCAGGGAGTGATCCAAGATCTGGAGTACGCCATGCGGACCAAGGTAAGCTCTTCTGCGGAACCCTCCTTCCACGACAACCCCACAAACCCCAAAAATGAAAATATCGTCCTTGTTGATTTGCTGAGTTGCTGCTGCTGCTGATGATGATGCAGGGCGGTTTGACCCGAGAGGAGGATAACAAGCTTCGGATTCTCAATTCCGTTCCAAGTGCGGCCTTCGTCTTTTTCTCAGGAATTGGCAGCTTTGTGGGTTGGTTTGCAGGTTTGGTCTCGGCCTAGGTTCCTCCTTCCCTCTCTTGATGATATTTGATAATGTTATCCGTTTAGCTGTTTTGAAGTCGTGTTAAACAAGGAACATTCAGTTAAGAGACGAAAAAGGTGCCTGCCACCATGCAGTAGATGCCATTCCTGAATCCGGATAAAGCTTAGCTTTCAGTCCATAATTGAAGGAACTGGATTGTGGCTTTGTGTCAATGTTCCAATTATAGTATGAAAATAGCCATACTTGTGCAAATTATACAGGAGGGGACGGAGATTGTTTCTGGACAAGCCACTGAATATTATAGTCCAAATTTAGATAGGACACTTGTTTTAAAGAACCTTGCATCTCCTGATGAACAACATTATTCCTTTCTTATGGTCCGTATTTTGTAAGCTCATTCCCTAAATGTTCTGCCCTGAATGTTGTTGTTTTTAGTTTTTCCTGCTATCCAGTGTGCATATCAGTGTAATACTATTACTGATAGATTCTACCTTTTTAATTAACTTTCCAAGGATATCTGTTTCCTTACCCTGAACTTGCATTCTTCCATTCTTATTACTGTTTTGGAATATTTGTATATGCTACCCTGTGCTTGCTTACTAACCACAATGAATCTGTTACATTTGGAGCATTTGGCTTAGTTAATGTTTATGATAAATTTGGCTAAATGTTAATATTTGTGGTCACTAGGGCTTGAACATTGTAATTGCTGTTTCTTTAACGAGTAACACATGTCTTCATAACATATGGTCAATTCAATTACTGGTTGAGAAGGACAAAGTGAATCATCGATTATGGTTGAGACATTGATGCCATTAAGTGTTATATAAAAGATTTGCAAAATTTGCCCTGCCGGGGATTACTGTTTGTACCAAAGACTTGCTTACAGAATTCCTTTTTTCAGCAACCAAATTTCTTAGGCTTCCACCTAGTTCTGGATTCGCAAGGTTTTGTGCAGCTACAGGTAAATCTTAAGGCTATCCAACCTGGTAGTGATCCTGTACAATAAGGTCATGCAAAGGCATAGTCAAGCTTTTATTTAGATGAGAAAGACAAAGCAATAAATTTATAAATTTTTGCTTTGTTGATGGTGAATGTGGCTCTTCTATATGGATGAGTCAACATAAATAGGAAATAGCTATGATGAAACCAACCCAATTAACAAGGAAAATTACTATTCACATCTCTAATTTCTAAGTAATGCTGTGCTGGTAGGTCCCAGATGAATAGTACTGCTTTAAGAGCAGATTACAATTTTTATTAACATCAGTACTAATGCATCTTAAAAACACCCATTGGTTATGTGTAGAACGTACAGAAATTTAAGTATATGTTACTTATTCGAATTTGTAAGATAGTTGTGTTCCAAAATCATGTAGCTTCTACTTTTGGCACCATTCACAAATGAAGTTATAATGTATTTCTGCTGTAGTTGAAAGGAAACAGATTGCTATAGATGGAACCATTTGGCATAAAATATTGGATGCATTGACCCTTCAATGTTCATGTGGTGTTTAGGAATCAATTTTCATCCTTTTTCATTGGAAATATGAATTTATTGAAGCTACTTCTCAGGCTGCGCTTATATCATGGGAAAGGCCATGTATAATGGAACCTTCCGTGTGTGTCCTGTAGCACTTTTAGAGGCTGAAGAAGGACGCATGAAGATGGAGCTTGCTAACATGTGTGGTTTGTTAACAAGCTATTCTTTATCTTTGGTGTCAGGTGTTCCAACCAAATACTTTTTTCATTAACATCATACTTGTTTTTACTTGCCTCGTTAACAGAATACTTACTAAGCATAGTGATGATGATTACCTGGTTGAAGCTGTGAAAAAGCACTTTTTTGCTGAGCATCTGTTCGATGACCTGCATCAAGACCAACCATTTTTCAGGTGGCACCCACGTCGTTCATATACCGACAGTGCCTTTGTAGAAAGAATGAAGGAAATTGAAGCTACCAACTCTGATGATGAGGCCAGAACAGTTTCTGGAGGGACAACTGCGCACAATGTGAGTTACTGATTACCACTAAGTCTGCAATTTGTCATACACGTCTATACTTATTTTCTTAATGCAGTTGTCCATCTAAGTTTCCGAATATTTCACTGCAAGATGACACTTTTTTCATATATTATGCTTGCAGGGACCATCTGGAGACCTGATAGAGGACCCATTTGCTTGCATACTTGGTTCTCCAGGTGATGTGCAAAACAATCCACCTGTAAACATCAGAACTGTCCTGAAGCGAAGTGAGCTGCGAGCCCACAGGAGAAGTCACAGGCATCATCATCGCCGGCATGCTGATGACAAGTTTGCTGCATTGTGAAAGGTTGGATCAGAAGCGCAGTGGAATTCCGTAGACGTTAGAATTTTGTTTTAATCTCCTGTGGTGAGAAATTAAGATTGCTGGAACAAGCTGTTCATGTGCTGGAGCAGATTAATTGAGAAGTATTGTGCCTGGTCAAAATTTTAGGCTGTGACAATGTTGTGTGAGCATACCTGTCAGGAGAGACTGGGATCTTATTGTGATGCTGCAGGTGCTAGGTTGTAGATACCCATGTATCCCATGATCTAAATGAAATGATGACACAAGTATGACAGCAGGAACGTGATTAACAGGCATACATGTTTTAAAAATGATAAACTTTGCAAATTTCATTTTGACTGCAGCTACGGGCGGACCCAGGAATTAGGAGGTGGGTATTCAAAATTTCAAAAGGTGTAATTTTTTTTGATTATTCAAAATGTATAAATTACAATAATAGTTTTTAAAATAAAGATCAAATTTATCACTAGTCAGCTCAGCTTGATTTCGCCCATGCTCCACAAGGCACGGACTGCTGGAGTGTTAGAGCTTTGGAGGCCCTGCCATCTTGGCGAAGTGGCAACACCTTGCCTTGGCCGTGCGCACCATGCCGTGCACGATCGAGCCCTGCGCCCCTGCCTAGCTGAGGCGTTGGTCTGGCCGCTACTCGCATCTCGTGGCCCGCTCGGTTACCAAGCCCATGACGGCGTCTATCTGCCCGGCCGCGGAGCCCCTACCCTTGTCAGTCCTCGCGGGCGACGACCCCTTCCATTTGTTTGTCCATCTGGCTTCGTCGTGCCCTCATTGCCGGGATTGCTGATTCGAGGAGCTAGGGTTGCGGTCTTGCAGCTGGGGATTGGAAATCGAGGGACCGAGTGGACGCATGAGCGTTTGGCCTGCCTATCAGGCTGGCTCACTAGCTACCTGACCACTAATGGACTTGTGGACCGTCGGGTAGGGAGGGGTAGAACATGGGCTGCTATGATTTTTCAGCACGAAGCAGAAACTAGAAGTTTGAAAACCTATTATGTCATGTAATATTTGCATTTTTTGCATCATATGTATATGATACACTGTATATAAAAATTTACCAGAAATAATGGGTATTCGTCTGAATACCCTTGCCACCTTGGGCCCGCCCCTAACTGTAGCATCTAAATTTGTTGGGGTTTCACCAATCTAATGATCAAGGTTTCATCATATATTCTGGTAAATCTCAGCACTATAGAACCTAGTTTGATCCCCACCCCTGTCGGCATGCAAAGGCAAAGCAGAGCTTTGTACCTCTGAATTCCTTGAAAAAGACTGTATCCAGCTGCTACTATGTTCTGAACATGCACAATGAATCTTTCTATAGTCTGTCAGTATTCCAACGATCTGTTTTACAAATTAGTGCCATCGCTTCATTGTCAGAATACTTACGAAGTATAACTGTTTGACGCTGTAAAAATTGCACTTCTTTGCCGGGCATCTTTACGGTGATCTTTGCATCAAGATGTCGGCAGCAGTATGTTGACAGCGCTTTTTTTGTGGTGCATTGATGGTCGATAGCTGAGCCCAAAGAAAGCCCAAGCCCAGCTCAAACCCTTCCCGGATTTAGGTTCGTCCCCCCTTTGGCCCCATGGCCTCATCCGATATCCGTCCGCTTTCCCCATCCGTCTCGACTCCTCTCCTCTCCCTCCCCTCTATCGACGACGCGAGGAGCCTCGGAGCCGCCGATTCCTCCGGTGCCCGGCCGCGATTCGGCTCCCGAAGCCGCTGGCCTAGGGTTCGACCGCTCCCCGGCGGCATCAGCATCAGCTGCAGGCGTGGCTGAGCTCGAGGAGGCGCATCGTCTCGACGGGTTCTCGGTCTCGGAGGGCCTTCCCTCCGGCGGTTTCGTGGTGTCCCGAGCCCGGATCCGCGGCGATCCGGGAGGGGAAGGCGATGGACGCGGCGATCCAGCCGTGGTAGCCCCCCAAATTCGGAGGGTTGCCGGCTGGCAGAGGCGGAAGATTCGGGTCTTCGGCGGCCGCGGGTGATCGGCTTCGGCGGCCGCGGGTGATCGGGGTTTTCTCGTTCGGCTTGGCTTCTTCCTCTACGGTGTAGGAGCGGAGCGCATGAGCCGACAAGGCGGTGGAGATAAAAAAAAGCTTTGCTTTTGTACACTTGTTTATGCGTTCATTTGTTCCTGTGATTTGTCCTGGTTAAAAGCATCAATTTTCCGCTCAAATTAAGGGCGAAGACAGTTTTTTTTATTGTTTCTTGCTGGTTTCTATCGAATAATCTCTTTATTACAGAAGAAGAGTGGAAAAGGAAAAAAATAAAAACAAAAAAAAGATAAAATCAGAAGAAAAAGAAAGGGAAAATTTTGAGTGGGCAGGCAAATGGCTGTGTATTATAAATTCAAGAGTGCCAGAGACTATGACTCGATTCCGATCGAGGGGCAATTCATCTCGGTTGCCAACTTGAAGGAGCGGATTTTTGAGTCCAAGCATCTTGGCAGGGGTACAGATTTCGACCTCATGATCTCAAATGCTCAGACTGATGAAGGTTGGTTCTTTTTCAGCAAGGAGCCCTTTGTTTGACTTTTTGTATGCTTTGAATATATGTAAGTTGATAGGGCCTGGTTCAAATTGTGATAAAACAGTCTGTAGAACTGTTTGTTTGGCATGGTAAATCAAGGGCTATTTCGCACACACTGGAGGTCTGCGTCGCCTAAGCCAAGCATATTAAATGCTGATGCTTTGTTTTAACCATGCCCAATCTGACACTTATCCTTCTGTTCTGAGCCTGCTAAGCAGGTCTCATGTGAAGGGTCAGCTAAGGCCAGGCATTGAGGGAAATTATTCATAGACAGTCTTGTCATGACTTTTGTGAACTTTAGGAATTTGAATTTGTTTAAAGATGTTATAAGAGCAAGAAACCAAGTGTTGCCTTGATCCGTAGTAAGTTAGTCCCATTGCAAATGGTGCCTTTTATGTTTCCAAGGAAGGAGTCAGATACTCAGATGTGGGATGATGCATTTAAAATTATATTCTACTAAGCACTCAAATCTTCATGCATCGAATACAGTTTGTATTGTGATTTTCATTTGTGTATTTGGGATGGATTCATGCCATTGAGGTATTACTTAAATTGTTTCCGGGATTCATGCCATTGAGGTATTACTTAAATTGTTTCCGGGTGATATTTTCACTTTCAGAGTATGCTGATGAGGCTACTATGATACCAAAGAACACATCAGTATTGATTCGGCGGATACCAGGACGGCCAAGGAAGCCTATTGTCACAGAACCTGAAGAGTACTGTCTTGATCTTTGATTACATACTTGACCAGTAGTCAAATACTTCTTAATTCCTTTAAGTGATTTGTTCTGAGTGGCTATCTGCAAGGCAGATCTTTGAATTTCACTGTTTGGCTGGATTATGTCAATGAAAATGGTCCAGAGTTAAGGTAGCTTATCAGCAAACATATTGAGATGTTTATCCAATTCTGCAGGTCTAAAGTCGCAGAAGATGTAGTTGAAGTTACGCCCATTGCTAGTGGTTTTCTTGGTGATTCATCAATGAAATATGTAAGAATGACAACTTATATGCCTTACTCGTGGCGAAATCGGCCATTGGAATTGCATTAGGATTTTCGACCAACTAGAATTGTATCTGGGGAGCTGATATTCGATATATCAAAAATGCAGCCTGAAGAATCCGAGTGGGATGATGAGTTTGGCAATGAATTATATGTTTCTGATTCGCTCCTTTCTCAGCCTGCTAGCCAGGCGGTTGATGCTTCTGAAAATAAAGTTGATGAAGACAGTAAAATAAAAGCACTTATTGATACATCCGCCCTTGACTATAGGTCAGTAACTTCTGGATTAGAAACCCCCCTATTTGGACTGCTTGGAAACTGGTAGTTTAATTGTGCTTTCTATGCAGTGTAATACTAATAAAATATTGGTTTTATAATCATTTAACTGGATCGTCCGTGCTTTCAGCCAAATCCCTGATAGTTATGGTTCTGGAAGAGGTTATGGTAGGGGGATGGGTGGCAGAATGATGGCTGGCCGTGGCTTTGGTAATTCCTTTCTTTTGCAATATTAAATAAGTATTAGAGTTTAGGCCTTTAGGGTATATACTTATAAGCTGGGTATATCTTTGTTGAGGGAAGTACTATATCCACCTTCACAACATGTATATTCTTGTCCTAGTGTTGAAGTTTTTATATACAGTGCGTTACTTAAGACTGGTAAATATATAATAGATTGTTTGTTCATTGATATGCAACAACAACAACAACAACAACATAGCCTTTTTTTCCCAAGCAAGTTGGGGTAGGCTAGAGATGAAACCCGAAAGAAATAAGCCTTTGTTCATTGATATGCAATGTTGATTTTTTTCGTTGAAGCAGAGAAGCTATATTTCTTAATATCTCTTCCTTTGTTATCCTGAAGGACGTGGGCTGGAACGTAAGACACCTCCTCCAGGTTATGTTTGTCATAGATGTAAAGTGCCTGGTATGTTGGTGGCTTATAAGATCTTAGCACTTTATGTTTCATTCGCTCTTCTTTCGTTCAGTGGATCTTGTTTTGCAGGCCATTTCATTCAACATTGCCCAACAAATGGTGATGCTAGATATGATGTGAGAAGGATGAAACCCCCAACTGGGATTCCAAAATCAATGTTGATGCAAACTCTGGATGGTTCATATGCACTGCCAAGTGGGGCTGGTGCTGTTTTGAAGCCCAATGAGTGAGTACAAAATTTTCTTGACCTGATTTTGTTATAAATAGCACACATAAATTTTTGGCAAGAATCTAAACATTATGCTTTGTGTTAGAGCTGCTTTTGAGAAGGAGATAGAGGGCCTACCCACCACCCGCTCTGTCGGCGATCTTCCACCAGAGCTACGCTGCCCATTGTGCAAAGAAGTAATGAAGGATGCTGTTCTAACTAGTAAATGCTGCTTTAGGAGTTTCTGTGATAAATGTAAGCAGGCTATTTAGTATACAATTGTAATGTACTAATGTATGCTATTAGTATTGATAATGCATATAATATGACTGCCCCTGCTATTTCTTTATGTATATATTGCATTGTTTCCTTTCCCTTTTTTGTCAATGCATCATGATGTTTAGGGAATTAAATGATGTTTGTATTTTGCTGGCAGGCATCAGGGACTACATAATTAACAAGTCAGTGTGTGTCTGTGGTGCCACAAGCATATTAGCTGATGATCTTCTCCCCAATAAAACTCTAAGAGAAACCATCAGCCGCATATTAGAGGCACCACCAACTAGCAGCACTGAAAATGTGGGAAGCATGGTCCAAGTACAGGGTATGTTCATATATCTGTTTGTCATGCGGATAACTTGTTTTGATTACAATTGCAAACTGACTCTCTATCTTTTGTAGACATGGAGTCAGCTCTACCTGTACAACCTAAGGTTAGATCTCCTGCTGTTTCTGCTGCTTCAAAGGAGGAGACCAAAGCACCCACACCTGTAGAAGAGTCTCCTGATGTTGAGAGCCTCAATGGAGCAAAAGCTACAAATAATGATGTGAGCTCTTCAGATAAGAAGGCTACCACAATTCCGGATGTCGCTGAAGGTTCCATGGAGTCTAAGAATGTGAAAGAAGATAAGCCACTAGAAGTGACTCCTGTAGCCAAAGAATCTCAAGAAAAGTTGCCTGCCGGGGAACAAGGTGAGAAGCCTTCAGTCCTTTTTTTTTGTTTCTAGCTAGCCCTTGTGTGTGATGCAGCCTCTCTTATAATTTTATTGCTAAAGATGTGCACAAGTTATTTGGTATTTGATGTTCAAGATGAAAAGTTGCTCTAATCTGTCTGATGAGAACCAATCTGCCCTAAAGTGCTCTGCCTCATTTAGAGTACGATCTAATGATCTGGACTAAATCACTTAGTTTGCTGATCACTTGCTTTATAGATATGTAGTTTAGGAGATAATTGATTTAACGAGATAACGAGTAGCACACCATCGTCACCTGGTACCTTTTCTTTATTCATGAGCAATAGCAATAGAAAAATGGGTGGAGCATAGTGGCAGGTCCAACGTCAGCTTTCAGTTTTAGGTGGTGCTAGGAGGAAAGAGAGGTGGGAGAGGCACGATACATTGGAGCGGTGAGGCTAAGCAGAAACAAATATATCTGTGGATTAAAGGAAGTGCCTATTGGAGCACTTTAGTCAAAAAATAACTCTGAATGGAGTCTCTTTGATTTAGCACCCTGGATGAACTTATGCACTGAAGTTGCCCTAACATCATTTCTTTTTGGTCAAATAATCAAATGTTGATCTTGCTTGTGAAAATGTATGGACGTATGGCAATAAATCTTGGAAGATTATTTTAATAAGTTAACTGAAGTTTGTGTATCTTTTGATTATTTCTGTTCTTTGAGATGCTGATTTTCTTTTGGTGGCTTTAGCAGTAAAGAAGAAGAAAAAGAAGAAGGCACGTGCTCCAGGAAATGGTAAGTTCTGATGCCTGATCATGGTCATTTGTCATCACAATATAGCTGCAAGTGCAATTAGTGGTTTAAATAAATGGAATATTTTTCTGTTGACAGCTGATGAGCAGTGGAAAAATTTTCAAGATTTTGGAGCTGAAAATTTTGCGGGAATGCCTTTGGGTCCAGCTGGAGTTTTCAACCCTTACTGGGGCGGAGGAGTGCCGTTGCCAATGGATTACATGGGTGCACCATTTCCAGGTCCCATGCCTTACATGGGTTACCCACCAGCTCCATTTGACCCTTTTGGTGGGGGTGTTCTCCCACAAGATCCATTTATGCCCCCAGGATACATGATGCCAGGAGTTCCTAGGTATATCTTTTAGAGCCATTTGGTTTTTATGAGAAAGAAATGTGTACATGAGCGATTGCATATCCACATTTGCACCCATTATCTTCTTTGTACCTCTCAAATTTAAGAGGCTATGTAGCCTGTGGACTTTGTGGCTGTATTTCTCCAATTTGGTGAGAGATGAGTATTATTTGACGTTTACCTCTTTGTTTGACAGCCTGATATCCATATAGCATTATATGAATGTTTACTTCTTTGGATAACAGTCTGATATCCACACCGCTTTTCTTTCTGCAGTTTGGCTATTACTATGGTTGCTTCTGAAATCTCTTGAATTATTGATTTTCAGGGATCTTTCAGAATTAGCAGTTAACCCTATGGGAATAAATATGGGCCCACCAATTGTGGGAAGGGAAGAATTTGATCCCAGGAAACTTGATCATAGGAGACGCGAAATGGACCGATTCAATGAAAGGTGATTAGACACTTCAGACCATTTCATTCTCCCCTCTATTTGAACAGCTGTTGCATTCTTCCTTCTTATATATCGTAAAAGTTTATTAGTATTTTTACTTAAGTAATGAGTTTGATATGACATTGATTTGGACCACCCACTGTTATTCAAATGCAAAAGCCCAGAATGACCGTCCAGATGTAGTCAGAATGTTTTGAGTTGAGGATAAGTGGGAAATTGTTCTAGAAGTGCCTTTTACATGAAAATATTGATTTGTCAGTGTCACATTGTCATGTGCCCATTTGAACTGGACGGCTGATGATTAATTCTGAAGGTTTCACAAGAATCATTTAAAGTCTGCACCCAGTGTCCCTAAGCTTTGTATGGTTATGCAAGCCTTTGATAATCTGGCATGTCCTGAACTTGGATCACCTTACTTTCATAAGGGCAGCTCCAGTGCTGCAGTCGAATTGAACTAGAAGTGGTTGATGACCTAGCAACGGTTCGAAGGCTGCAGTGTAGAATCGTTTTCAGGGAACCCACAACAACAATAAACTACACGATGAAACGCAACACTTTCCTCCATTCCCCCCTCCGCCCCCTATATTTTTTAACTTTGTGGGACCGTTTTCATGGCTCACGATTCGAACCAAAAACTCGATTCGTTTTTAGTCTCTGACACCATGAGTCGAATCCCACTATGTGCTCTGTTCGGTTTACGGCAGTCACGATTTGTTTTTCAACCACACTGTGGGTGCCCTAAGTGATTCTGGGTTTCTAATTTTATCTCGTTGTATTTTTTCCTTGTTGCATTTACTATCAATCGTTTCTTTGTAAATTCTTCTGTATGAAGTCCCCAGTCAATAATTGGTAAAAGAGTTGGTGTAGGTGTTAAGTGATAAATAAATCTGCTCCATTTATGTTTATTAACCTACTAAACTTTGAAAACCTTGATCCATGGTCCCTTTCTAGCTTTTCTGAAAGCTTACCAGCCTTTAGCAAACAACTGAAAATGGCAAACATGCTAACACAAGTTTTGGTCCTCCCAAGATTATATTTTAACAATTTAATAAAATGGAAGGATGACACGAGTTTGGGTGCATTAAGTGCTATTTTCAGTCAGCTATGAAAGCTTTGTCGCAGAGCTTGGTCTTTATATCTTGATTGCTTCTCTTTAAAATGTTACACTAGTCCAATGTCATGACTGAAAAAGTGGCAGTTCATGAGGTCTTACTGATAATCTGCCAATCCGGTACTCTGTTGCTTTGCATATTTTACAGTAACCCTTGGATGCTCAATATATTGCAGTTAGAATGTTACTGTCTCGTAATAAACTTGTCTACTTCGTTGATCTCTCTTTTTTCTGAGTTCTAATCTGTGGAGTTGTGTTCTTGCAGGGAGAGGGAGCCACATGGTCGTTCTCGGGAGCCGCGTGGCCGTTCAGTGGAGAGGGAGAGGGAGAGGGAGAGGGAGCACAGGGAGAGGGAGCACTCCCGGGAGAGGGAGAGGGAGAGGGAGCGCAACCGCGAGCTGGAGCGGGAACGAGCCAGGGACAGGGAACCTCGAAGGGAAGCCAGAGAATCCTCAGGGGCCATTAACGATAGTACCTCGATGAGGCGGAAGGATGTATGTCTTTTCCTGTCAATCGCTTATCTTGCAAAGTTCTGTACTGTCGTCAGTTCCATGGTAGTAGACCTATGGATCCCCGCCACGGCCGTAGACAAAAGATGGAGGAGAAGCGCACGGAGTCCTGCCTGATTCTGGTGTTGCAGAACAAGAAAGGAACTCTGCTGAACCCTGCTTAAGATCAGGCAGCGGCCTTGCCTTCTTGTGGGTCGATGTTTCTTCCTGCCAGCGCCAAGGCAGGTCTGCTGGGTTGCTCGGGCCACAGGTAGCAGCAATTCGACCACCTGGAGCACTTAGCTGTTGTGATTGCTTTCCTGGGCAGCAGCAGTTGGACCACCCGGAGCACCTTGCCGTTGTGATTGCTTTCCTGGGTTTGCTGCCCATTGGAGATGCAGATGCCATGCAGACATATTTTTAGTTATATTTACATTTAATTACATTCAATATGTTTATGTTTTTTTCTTTTGGGATTGGGTTGCCTTTTTGCGTTTTTCCTTTGCTATTTTTTCTTTCATGTTTTTGCTTCCTGACAGGGGATTTCTTATTCTTTTGTTGGTAGCTTTATTTAGTTTCCCATTTCATATCTGCTGGAGTAGGTAGAACTAGAATGGTAAAGGTGTTAGTAGCCCCCAACAACGATACGGTCACACGGCCCGTTGGGAAAAAAATGCTGCGATGACAACGAGTACTGGGCTGCTGCTGTTTTTCGGGTGGGCCGCTTGCTGCCGTGGCAAAGCTTGGGCGCACAAGCTTTTTGGGCCGCCGAATATGGTTGGGTGGTTTAAGATTGACTCTGTTGGGAAAGCCGGTAGAGCTCGCACACTGACTCGTGGTCCCGTGTCTTGTTTTCTTTTTGACTTTTTTTTTCCCTTGCAGAGGTCAAGGTCCCACTCGCAGCCCGACAGGTCGGAGCGCGCGCTGCCGCCGCCGTCCAGCCCCGACCACCGGCACTCGCGGCGCTCCCCGCACCGCTCCTCCAGCTCGGGCAAGAAGCGCTCCTCCTCCGACCGCTACGACGACCTCCCGCTGCCGCCTCCCCCTCCGCCGCCCTCGTCGCGGCACGAGCCGGAGCCCGCCAAGGTGCAGGCGGCGGCGGCGGCGTCCAAGTCCAAGGCCAGCGTCTTCTCCCGCATCAGCTTCCCCGGCGGCGGCGGCGGCGGCGGCGACGGCGCGAAGCCCTCCGACGCCAAGCGCAGCCGCAGGGCGTCCTCCGACAAGCCCCCCGCGCACTCCTCTTCCTCCTCCAAGAAGGGCGCCGCGGCGGCCGAGGACAACGACGGACGCCACCACCGCGGCGGCCACCGGCACAACCAGAACCACCGCGAGCCCGCGGCGGCTGCTGAGGAGAAGCGGAGGCCCGCCGCCGCCGCGACCGAGTACTACGGCGGCGGCGAGGACGAGAGCGAGGAAGAGGAGCAGCACTTCAAGCGGCGCCCGTCCTCGTCCTCCCGGCGCGAGCAGGAGGCGCAGGAGGAGCAGCCGCGGCACTCGCGGCGGTCCAGGGACCACAAGCGCCGGTGAGGCGGGAGGACGCGCACCGCACCTGCCGACCTGCTGCAGCTTCTCCGTCGTCCTGCCGCGTCCGTGATAAAAATTTGGGAGGTCGCCGGAAGCGTGCCTCCCGAGAGCAGAGCGCCCGCGCGCTGCTTCTCTTTCGTGTCCGTGCTGTCGGGTCATGTACATTGCCTCCCGCGAATATTCTGTTTGGCTATAATCGGATAGGATCGGATCATTTCGGATTATAATAAGTTTGATTTGGAGGTTTTCAAAAAAAAAAGGTTTGATTTGGTAGATCATCCTGACCATTGTTTGATTATAACAAAAATTTGTTTCTGATACACTTGCTCCTTGTTTAGACTGACTTCAATAGCAAAAGGCAAAAGCATTTTGCCTCTCCAATCTGTACTATTCACGCGATGCATTTTCTCCAACAGAGACGGTATAATCGAGAGGCAATTTGCGTTGGTGGAGAGAGGAGATGCAAAATTGCAATCCCTCTCTCCTCAAAGGCATACGCGGCTGGCGGGGCCAAGCGAGCCCGCGGGGAGGAGCAGGGGAGGAGACCGCCGCGGCGCCACCTTGCCTCCGCACTGCCACGCTAGACCCCGCCGCGCCGCCTCCATCTTGCAGGGCGACGGCGAGCTCCAGCGCGTAGAGGCCCTCCACGCGGCGCTCCGGCAATCCAGCACACCTGACCCCCGCCGCACCTTGCTGCCACCTCCGCCCGCCATGGCCGCCGGGTGAGTCGCCTCCACGCGGCGCTCCGGCACTCCGGCCCGCAACCACAGCACCGCGGCCGCCCCGCCTCGGAGCTGCCCGCCACCCCTCGCCCGCCTCCGCCGCGCCGCTGCCGGCTCCCGCCGCCTACCTCCCTCTCCAGGCCGCCGGGGAGGATGCCGAGGGCGCGGACGAGGTGGGGAAGGAATCCAGGCAAAGCTCCGGCGGCGTCGCGTCGATCTGGGGACGGGCGGAGCTCCGGCGGCGGCGCCTTCCTCTCCGGGCGCCTTCCTCTCCGGATGCTCCGGCGGCGGCGCGTCCCTTCCGGATGCCTTACTCTACGGATGCCTCGCGTTGTTGGAGACCATCAATTTTGCGTGGGCGCTGTATACACTGTAGGTGATGCAAATGAAGGAATGCATCCCTCATTTTGTATCGCGTTGTTGGAGTCAGTCTTACACTGCAATTCGCGTAATGGAGTGCTATTGAGTTGAAACTCGCAAATCCGGTTGCCTTCAAATGCAAATGTAAGGTCTATTTTAGGACTATTTTAGGAGGTGGTTATTCTGACTTCGGTTTAGTATGTTACGTGCAATTCGAGACACTTAGCGTTAAGCTGTTTTCTAAACTTTTACTAAAATAAATTAAATTTAGAAATCAGGTAGAGTTATATTTTTGTTTTGCTTCGTTAGCTTTAACTTCATCGGAGCTGCTAGCGCCTGGACGTCCGATCCGGGCGCACGCCATCGGACGGTGACCAAAGGAAAAAATTCTGCCGCAATATTGTTTAATGTTACATACAACATGACCATACGAATGAAACATATAGAACATATTGTTACAACATTTGGTTGAAACATTTGCACCATCGAAAATCAGCGTTTGCGACATCAAAACCTGTTGAAAAATTATTGTTACCCATTCATTGATGATGGGAAAAAACTCGCCGCAACATCTATTTTATGTTTCATGGAATATTTAAAATCCACATGAAACATCTCAATGAAAATGTAACCACCAAATTAAATACTTGCAACATGTCTGTGAAGCACATGCAACATTGCAACATCTAGATCTAATTTTATAATATCCATATAAAACATTTGCAATATTCTTCTGAAACATCACATGGATCATATGCTTGCAACAATGCATCGAAACCTGCCTAATGTCTGTGATGGATGCCGCCCGGAGCTCCTCCATCTATCGGCGACGGGGAGACGAAGGGAGCGGCGGCCCGAAGCTCGCGCGCCGCCCCGGAGCTCGCACAGACGCCCTCGCGCGCCATCACCCGCGCAGAGCTGGCCGCCGGCCTCGTGCGCTGCTTGGGACCTCGCCAGATCGCCGACCGGCGCATCCCGAGGCGGCGTAGGGAGGACGAGAGCCGCACATGTCTGTCAGCCGGAATCTATCCGGCCAAGAGCAGACGGCTCTCAAGAACACACGGAACACTGAGTGGAACTCAACGCGAGAGTGTTTTTGGCGCTGCGAACAACTTGCAGCCTTTTCTGGTTTTTTATTCTCTTATTTGTAGCTATTACAACTGACAAAAGAAAGAAAGGCAGGGCTTGGTCTTTCAACTCCTGCATGCGCGCGCCATGATCCGCTAAATGCGTGCGCCATCCCGCACGCCAGATCGTGCCGCGCGCCATGGCCGCGACGTGAACGGGCACGTCTCCAGCCGGACGCGCTCAGCTATGGATAAGCCACCAGCTGAGTTCACGCTAAAACAAGTAACGTGATAAAACGATAAATGAGCAGAACACAAGTTTATATATCTAACATTTCACCCCCTAAACGTAATGTTCTTGGTTTATTTTGACGACTCCTAGCTGAACGCGAAGCTCGCAAAATCTGTCGCGCCCGAGTGGTTTCGTCAGAGCATCAGCGAGCTGCCCCTCAGTGCAGACATGCTCAACGTCCATCCTCCCATCTCCAATGCATTCACGAATAAAATGGAATCGAGTATCTATGTGCTTGCTTCTTTCATGGAAAACAGGATTCTTACTGAGTGCAATTGCTGATTTGCTGTCCATCTTCAGAATGAAAGGCCTGCACTGCTCACTCCTCAGTTCAGAGAGCAGCTGCGCTAGCCAGACACCTTGACAGGCTGCCGTCGTCGCCGCAATGTATTCAGCTTCACACGATGACAACGCGACGACCTTTTGCTTCTGGGATTGCCAACTTACAAGACTGGAGCCGTAGTAGAGCAGCACCCCCGTAGTGCTCTTGCGGGTGTCGATGTCGCCGGCCATGTCGGCGTCGCTGTACCCCAGCAGCTTGAGCTCTGCTCCTGTCTTCTTGTAGTGGCAGCCGTAGTCAATTGTTCCCGCAATGTAACGCAAGATGCGCTTCACTGCTGCAAGGTGCTCGGCGGTGGGACTCTCCATGAATCTGCTAACATAACCAACAGAATAGGAGATGTCGGGCCTCGTGTGCACAAGGTACCGCAGAGAGCCGACGATTCCACGATACTCAGTGGCATCAACTGGCAGGGCTGTGCTGATCTTGCTGAGCTTCAACCTGGGCTCCATGGGCGTGTGACTAGGGTTGCAGCCGCCCATGCCCGCCTTGTCGAGCACCTTTCGTGCATATGCCGTCTGAGAGAGGAAGATACCGTCGCTTCTCTGTTTCACCTCGATTCCCAGATAGAAGCTGAGCCACCCAAGGTCACTCATCTTGAACTGGGACTTCATCTCGAGCTTGAAGTTGCCGATCTCAATGTCGTCATTGCCGGTGATGATGAGGTCGTCAACGTAGACCCCCACAAGTAGCCGAGACGCGTCGTGGCCGCGGGCGTACACCGCGTGCTCGGAGGCGCTATGCTTGAAGCCGAGGGCGCAGAGGGTCTGATCGAGCTTGGCGTTCCAGGCGCGAGGAACTTGACGTAGTCCGTACAGAGCCTTGTCAAGGCGCAACACCTTGTCTTCTTGTCCCTCGACGACAAAGCCGGGAGGCTGCCACATGTAGACCTCCTCTTGCAGCTCCCCGTTGAGGAATGCGGACTTCACATCCATGTGGTGGACCGGCCACCCCTCCTGGGCAGCGAGTGCGAGCAGCAGCCGCACTGACTCTATGCGAGCCACAGGCGCGAACACCTCGTCGAAGTCCACGCCTAGCTGCTTGAGGAATGTTGAGTACCTTC
Source organism: Panicum virgatum (assembly GCF_016808335.1). NCBI lineage: Eukaryota > Viridiplantae > Streptophyta > Magnoliopsida > Poales > Poaceae > Panicum > Panicum virgatum. The sequence goes on along the minus strand of NC_053153.1, from coordinate 27,808,124 downwards.
TCCTGGCTGTGATGAGTGAATTATCAACCGTGCGGTGTGATCATGCGCTTGGTCTTTGGTTGTAGGTACACGGGCGTCGAGTGTCGACGGAGAGCTGCCGTGGAGGTGCTGTGGCCGATGGACCGTGCGGTGGACGGCGGTGAAGGGCAGCCAGGACCGGAGCTCGTGCCGGGCGGTAGCTGTGGCGTCCACTCCTGGATCGAGGGCGCAAGCGGCGACGGGAGGGCGAGTTTCTTGGTTTGTGCCACAAAACCAAGGAGGCGGACGGCGGTTGAAGACGCCAAGTCGTGGAGGCACGGGCGTCGGTCTCGGGACTGACAGAGGAACGGACGTCGACGGCGTCTAGGGCCTCACTGCGGGCGAGGAGGTGACGGGCGTCGGGCGGCGTCTAGGGCCGTCAGAAGGCCGTGGCGGAAACGGCGTCTAGGGCCACGACGTGGAGGCGGGAATCTTCCCGTGCGTGGAGTTTTGGCGGTTTTCTCAAAACCGACCACCTACCCGGGTTTCGCGGACCCCTCAAAACCGTGAACCGGATCTTCATCGACATGGCGGCATCGCAGAGAAGGCTTTGAGTCGAAGAAAGAAACTCCGCTGTCGGATGAGATCGTGTACATATTTCCGGTTTTGCCCCTACGGGCGTTTTAGTGTCTAGTTTGAGTCGAGGGTATTTTGGACCCCTGCGTGGGCACCTTAAATACCCCTCACCCTCTCCTCTCTCCGGTGCGCCAGAAAACCAGCACGACGCCACCACCTTCTCCTGGCGCCGCCCTCCCCTTCCCAGGCGCCCTCTCTCTCCCCCTCTCGGTTCTCTCCCTCTCCTCTCTAGGAAATAGAGGTATGGATTGTTGAGATTTTTGTACTGAGATTTGATTGGAAAGGAGGCCCTTCCCTCCTTGTGCCCTCCGGGGTTTTGACTTCGATTCAATTTCATTCATCTTGTATCTCGTTTGGTTGAAATTTGATTTTCTTTTGTCAATTCTTGAGCACGAGATGATGGGCTACTTCTTGATGACTTCGTGACTCCTTGGAGTGATCCTATTCCATCTAGCCTAGTGCTACAACCCCCGAAATCACGAGTCTCCACGAATCGAAGTTTTTGCGTTCTAGAGAAAACCGCGCTTTTGCTAAGATTTCATTCGATTCCTCTCAATCCGTGAGGACTTTCATTGAAATCTTTTGGGGATGGATTCTTGAAGTCATCCTATTCATCTCCCCAAAATTTGAGCTCCTTTAGACTTGATTTGATCGTCAAATCGTCAAGTTTTTCAAAGATCGTGGGCTGGAAAAACCCTATTCTGCTCGGGCAGGATTTTTCGTCATCGCCGGTTGAACCGACGCTTACATTCTTTTGCGTCGTATCAACCGGTGAGTGAAGTTTTCACGTGTTTGGGTTTTTAGGGTTTTCTGTGGTTGCACCGGTGCATCAAACTCTACATGCATCGGATCAACCGGTGCTACTACTGGACTTGCTGCTTCGCTCGTTCAACCGGCATATAGTTTTTCCTAGACGTCGGTTAAACCGGTGCTCAGGTTGTTTCGTTTTGCTGCTCCTCTGGACAACTGCACCGGTACTTTGGTTTTGATAGCGTCGGTTTAACCGGTGCTAGTTAAGCACATTTTGAGGCGTCTCTGGACAACTGCACCGACGATTAGAGTTGATTTTTGTCGGATCATCCGGTGCATCACCGCCGGTTGAACCGATGCCTTGTTAATCTCTACGTCGGATCAACCGGTGCTCACTTCTCTTTGCTGCCGGCTCTGCTCATCGGTTGAACCGACGATGTTCAAATCCGTGCGTCGGATCAACCGGTGAGTTATACCATGCTGATTCTTGTGCTGTTTTCTCGTGTTTGCTTCCGCGCTTGTTCACACTTGTTCCTAGGGCTGTTTTGTGTCGGTGTAGTTCCTCTATAGCTACTCTGCACTTTACCTAGGACTCTAGGGTTGGGTGCGCACTCGGGATCAAAGGCCGAACTTTTGTTTGCAAGATTTTTTGATCGGCTCCCATTCACCCCCCTCTGGTCGCCAGTTTCGGTCCCTCAATTGGTATCAAAGCTTGGTTGAGGTTTTCAATACCTTAACCGGTTCGAAAACCACATGGCGACTATGGCGAGTCTTAGTAAGATCCCAGTGTTTTCCGGCGAGGACTATGCTTATTGGAAGGTTCGCATGCGTGCCTTCTTGCAAAGCATTGGAGCCGAGGTCTGGGATATCACCAAGAACCAGGCGTACGAGGTGTTTGCCATTCGGACTTCTCCTCTTCAGGTGTCTGAGCACGAGGCGAACGCCAAGGCTATCAATGCCTTGTTCGCTGGCGTTTCTCATGCGGAGTTCTCACGCGTTCAGGGTTTTCAGGAAGCCCACAAAGTTTGAACGTGCCTTGAGAACTACCACGAGGGCACACCTCAAGTGAAGGCTAGATTGTTCGAGACTCACCGGTGTGAATATGATAACTTCACACAGGGGCCGGGTGAGAGCATTGGCGACATGTTCAGTCGGTTTCAATCGATTGTGAACAAAGTCAGTGCGAACAGATCTGCTGATGCCCTTGACTACACAGAGCACGAGAAGGCTCTCAAGTTGCTCTACACACTTGATTACTCTGTGTGGGATCTCAAGGTGAACACGATCATCGAGTGTGCAGGCTATGAGACTCTGACCGTGAATGAGCTTTTCAGCAAGCTCAAGGCCACGGAGGTGGATAACCAGACACAAGCCAAGCTCAATGGTGCCCCTCCTTCCAAGAGCATCGCTCTTGTGACTGGCCCAGGTGGATCGAGCTCTAACGCTAACTCTGCTCTTGGCTTTTCTCTTGCCTCTTTGCCTTCTGTTACAGACGAGCAGTTAGAGACGCTGGGCGACGATGACTTGTGCCTCCTCATCAACAAGTTCCAGCGTGTCAACCACAACAGGCAGAGGAAGAAGAACCCCGGGTGCTACCACTGCGGCGATCTGAACCACTTCATCGCCGACTGCCCCAAGAAGTCTGGCGGTGGCCAGAACAACAACTTCGACTACTACCGCCACCGCGACCGCGACGAGGGTGGCTCCAACAAGAAGTGTCGGCGCCACAAGCACCGCAGTCGTAACCGGGACAAGGGAGGACGCTTCGACAAGGAGTCGCTCAAGAAGCGCTTCCAGTACAAGGCCAAGAAGCGGGAGAAGGCTTTCCTGGCGCAGCTCAGCAACCTCGACAAGAGCTCCGACACCGACCGCTCTTCTTCACCGACCTCTGACGATGACGACAAGAAGAAGAAGAAGCGGGACAAGGATGCCACCGGCTTCATCGGCATTTGCTTGGCGGCTGGTCGACGCAAGGGTTTCTGCACCATGGCGGGTGAGGCCAATGGTGCTCGTGCATCTCCAAGTGGACATGCTACACCGATGCACGACGGCTCTTCTCCTAGATCCGAGAGTGATTCAGAGGTAAACTCCACTATTGACCTGCTTGATACAGAGGTTAGGGAGTTGTACGCCGCTCTCGACAATCAAAAGAGGCTGCTTAAGGAAGCAGCTAGAGAGCGTATAAAGCTTAGGGCTGTGCTGGCTTGCGCTAGAGAGAAATCTGGTGAGGATGAGTGCGCTGGCTGCATATCTCACATGAATGACCTTGTTGCTCTCCGTGCCAAGCATGATGAGAACGTCGTGAACTTAGATGTTGCTAAGACTTCGCTTGCTGACGTGTCTCATGAGCTAGCAAGGCCAAGCATGAGCTTGAACTGGTCAAGGACGCTCCCATAGTTAGTGATGTGCTTGAATGTGATGAGTGTCCCATCTTTAAATCTGATCTAGCCACTTTGCAATCTAAATTTGCTACTGTTGTGTGCGAGCTAGAGGAGATGAAGTCTAGGCCAGTTTTGCTTGGTGCGTGTAAGCTTTGTCCCACGCTTAGGTCGGAGCTAGATGAGAAGAACGCCTTGATTAAGTCTTTTGGGAAGACTAAGGTCATGGAGTCTAGCCCACCTATTGATTGTTATGTTTGCCCTGGTTTGATTTCTGATTTGGATAATCTTGCGGTAGAGAAAGCCAACTTGGAGAATGAGAACACATATCTTAGGGCGATTCTGAGTTTGGTTTCTAGCAGTGAGCCACAGTTGGGCATGATGATCAAGCAGTTTAAGCGTGGTGATGGTTTTGGGGTCGGTTACACATACACGAAGTTAGACTTTGACAAGCTATATGGTAAGATCGGCAAGGCTGCTAGAGCTCCAAGTGCTCTAAACACTGCTAGCACGAGCACGCAGCCTTCGCTTGTTGACCCCGTGGATGGTGTGCTTAAAGAACCATCGAAAGCACCCCCGCAGAAGCAGGTTTGGGTTCCAAAGCCTAATGAGCTGAGGAATCCCCTCGATACGCTACCTGCTGCCACAGCCCAGGTTGCCCAAAAGAAGGGGGCTACTCCTCCCCGTCCGTAGGCGAGGCCTCCACCTCCCAAGAGAGAGGTGAGGTACCACTGCGAGTACTATGACAGAGAAGGTCACCTGGAAGAGTTTTGCTTCAGGAGGAAGCGAGCTGTGAGGCGTGAGCAGGAGAGACGTAACTCGGACATGTACTCTGCTCGGGTGCATGGTCCTCCTCGGCGTGGTGGTAGGCAAGATGCTGGGGGCGCGCCGTGTAGGTGGAGGACAGGGAGACGGTGGAGGTTACCGTGCTCCAGCGGGTGGTCGCTTTGCCGGTTGTGCTCCTGGTCGTCCTCAGTATGGCTATGGACCACGGGACCGAGGCTTTGGAGGAGGTTACGATGCACCACGCTTTCCTCGCGGTGGTGATCGTCAGCCTCGCGGTAGACGGGACATGGGGTACGCTTTTCCTGATTTTGCTAACCCTTCTGTAGAGCAAATGGCTCAACACTGGTTTGCTTTACACTTTGCTAACCCCAGTGTTGAGACATTTGCTCACCCTTTGTCTCACTACTGATGTGCAGGTTGGAGACTTTGAGAACAGGTGGATCATGGACTCCGGTTGTTCGCACCATATGACCGGGAATAACAAATGGTTCTCCAGCCTCACCCCAACGTGCCACAAAGAATACATCATATTTGGGGATAATGGTAAGGGCAAGGTACGTGGTGTTGGCGCTGTTAGAGTTTCTGATTACTTCACCCTGAGAGAGGTTGCTTTGGTTTCGAATCTTGGCTTTAATTTGCTCTCTGTTTCGCAACTTCTTGATGAGGGGTTTGAAGTTCGCTTCAAGGAGAGTTGTTCTCGAGTTTTGGATTCCAAAGGAGACCTGGTTTGCCGGATCGTTCCTCGTGACCGAGTTTTCTTGGTCAATTTCTCTAGAACTCCTTTTGGCCCTTCTTGTTGCTTGTTGGCTGGTCCTTCTTCCGATCTGTGGAAGTGGCATAGGAGACTTGGACATTTGAGTTTCGACTTGTTGTCTAGACTTAGCTCACTTGGCCTAATCCGATGATTGCCCAAATTGAAGTTTGAAAAGGACCTTGTTTGCCATCCGTGTCGCCATGGGAAGATGATTGCTACTTCTCATCCGCCTGTTAATCAGGTGATGACCACTCACCCTAGAGAGTTGCTACACATGGACACAGTTGGTCCTTCTAGGGTGATGTCAGTTGGTGGGAAGTGGTACGTTCTTGTGATCGTGGACGATTTTTCTCGCTATTCTTGGGTGTTTTTCATGAGAACCAAGGATGAGGCTTTCGAGTTTGTTCGAGACTTGATCTTGAGGTTGAAAAACGAGCTACCCCAGGCCATGCGGGCGATCCGCAGTGATAATGGCACAGAATTCAAAAATGCTCGTTTTGACACCTTGTGCAGTGATCAAGGGCTTGAACACCAGTATTCTTCTCCCTACACTCCACAGCAGAATGAAGTTGTAGAACGGAAGAATCGGATGCTGGTTGAGATGGCGAGGACGATGATCGATGAGCATAGGACTCCTCGAAAGTATTGGGCTGAGGCGGTCAATACCGCTTGTTATGTGTCCAACCACATTTTTTTGCGTGCTTTCATGCACAAGACTTCTTATGAGTTGCGATTTGGACGCCAGCCCCGTGTTGACCATCTCAGAGTTTTCGGTTGCCGGTGTTTTGTGCTGAAAGGAGGAAATCTTGATAAGTTTGAGTCTCGCTCGTCTGAGGGCATTTTTCTCGGTTATGCATCTCATTCCAAAGCATACCGTGTGTTGCTTATTGATTCTAACATCGTCAGAGAGACTTGTGAAGTCACTTTCGACGAGACTGCACCGTGCAATGCTTCTGTCTTTGAAGTTGCAGGAGAGGATGAGCTCGGCACCTCCATCTTTGAAGATGAGGAGGAAGAAGCTGCGGAGGGTGATGTGAGGCTACCACGCATGCTGTGGACCCAGTCGCCTCTGCCACGAGCTCGGACGATGATGACGGCCCCGATCCTACTACGTCTACTTCCCGGGGGCCAGTCGAGCAGGTGACTCAGTCTTCACCAGCTGCACCTGAGGAGGCACCAGCTTTGGTTGAGGAGGAGGCAACTTCGACAAGGGAAGCACCGCGACACATTCAGCGTCGTCATCCACCTCAACAGATGCTAGGTGACCTCAACGAGAGAGTCACACGGTCTAAGGTAACAAGTATCGCTGGCTTTGCTCATTCAGCGTTTGTTGCCTATTTTGAGCCCAAAGATATTAGACACGCTCTTTCTGATTCTAATTGGGTCAATGTCATGCATGAGGAACTCGAAAATTTTGAAAGAAACCAAGTTTGGGTTTTAGTCGAGCCTCCACCTACTTGTAATCCCATCGGAACGAAGTGGGTTTTCAAAAACAAGCAGGGTGAGGATGGGTTGGTTGTTCGAAACAAGGCTCGTCTTGTTGCCCAGGGGTTTTGCCAAAAAGAAGGGATTGATTTTGAGGAAACTTTTGCCCCTATTGCTCGTTTGGAAGCGATTCGGATTTTTCTTGCATTTGCTGCTTCTAAGGGTTTTAAAGTTTTCCAAATGGACATGAAATCTGCCTTTTTAAATGGTTTTATCGAAGAAGAGGTTAATGTGAAATAACCCCCTGGTTTCAAAAATCCCAAGTTTCCAAACCGTGTTTATAAACTTCAGAAAGCACTTTATGGTTTGAAACAGGCTCCTAGAGCTTGGTATGATAGACTGAAAACATTTTTGCTGGCTTAGGGTTTTAAAATGGGATGTGTGGATAAAACTTTGTTCCTCATGCGGTCTGGCACTGATTTTCTATTAGTTCAGATATACGTGGATGATATTATATTTGGTGGCTCTTCTCACGCTCTTGTCTCTAAGTTTTCTGAGCAGATGTCCAGGGAGTTTGAGATGAGTATGATGGGTGAGCTGCAGTTCTTCCTCGGGCTGCAGATCAAGCAAACTGCTCAGGGCACGTTCGTCCATCAAGCCAAGTACACCAGGGACTTGCTGCGGAAGTTCGACATGAGTGATTTGTCACCTCAGCCGACTCCGATCAGCACTTCGACGGTGCTTGATGATGACTTGGACGGTGAGGCGGTGGACCAGAAGGAGTACAGGAGCATGATCGGCTCTCTCCTGTACCTGACAGCGACGCGGCCAGACATTCAGTTTGGCGTCGGCCTCTGTGCGCGGTATCAGGCTTCGCCGCGCACCTCCCACAGGCAGGTGGTGAAACGCATCTTCAGGTATCTGAAATTCACCCCTGAGTTTGGTCTCTGGTACTCTGCGGATTCTTCTCTGGTTTTGGTGGGCTTTCCTGATGCCGATTTCGGTGGGTGTCGGTTGGATCGCAAGTCAACATTCGGCACTTGTCAATTTCTTGATACATCTTTGGTGTCTTGGTCCTCTCGCAAGCAGGCTAGCGTAGCGCTTTCTTCCACAGAAGCTGAGTATGTTGCCGCTGCTAGCTGTTGCTCCCAGATACTTTGGATGAAACAAACCTTACAGGATTATGGACTGAGTTTTGATAGGGTTCCCATCTTTGTAGACAACATGTCCGCTATTAGTATTGCAAAGAACCCTGTCCTATACTCCAGAACCAAACACATAGATATCCGGTTCCACTTCCTGCGAGACAATCATGAGAGAGGCCACATAGATTTGATCCATGTCCCTTCAGAGAGGCAAACCGCAGATATCCTAACCAAACCTCTTGAGCAGGACACCTTTGCTCGCTTGCGAGGGGAGCTTGGGGTTTGTTACCCCTTTTGATCGCTGACTTTTCTTTGGTTAGCTTTGTAGGTTTTGTTTGTCCTTCTCTTTGTTTTCTAGGTTTGGTAGTTGGTTTGTGCATATGCATTGTACATTTCTGCATTTTGCATTGCCTCACTTGCACTAGCATTCTTGTATACATTGCTTTGATCTTCTAGTGCTTGCTAGTGTGAGTTTATAAACGTGATCATGAATATCTTGCTCCACTATGTATATGACATCATCTGAGTTAAGCTATTTTGATTTGAAAATTTGAAAACATGGTCACCCTGTCTTGGCTACTAGCATGTTAGGGCGTGTTGATATACTTTGCTATATCATTCATGCTAGTGTAGCCTTTCATTCAGCAATTCATACTAGGCATGATCTAAAATTGATAAAATTGCTTGAATTGTTCTTGAAATGGAATAGAAAGATCCAGGTGGGATTGCTTGTCGCACTGATCGAGTTTTCGGGACGGCTCACTTTGCACTTGTGAGAACCCGGGAAAGGCTGTGCATGACTGAAATGAGTGCTTTAATCTTCTAATTGCCTTTGGCATAGGCTTGGCCTCGTTGCTAAGTAAAGCATGACAAGCTTTCAACCCCTAGCATTAAATTGCTTGATATATTTTGATTGCAAATTGAATGTTTACAACATGCTTTGGATGTTCTTGGCTCATCTGTATGAGTTTGATTAGCACTGTTTTTCATTCCCTACTTGCTAGTGCTAGATCAAGGGTGATGTTTTATTTCTCCTAAACTGAACTTGCCTAGCTCTAGACTGATTTGATATATCCTGTTGAGCTAGATGCAGGTCTTGTTTATGGATGCACACGTGCTTGTGACTAGTTGTGGCTCATATCATTGTATCCCTGAATGCTTTCACTTACACCTCCTGCATTGCATTCATCGCATAGCATTTGTTTAGGGGGAGCTTTAGATCTGTTTAGCCTTGATGTGTGCATGTGCCAACAAGGGGGAGAAGTTGATCGAACAAGTGGGAGTTTAATTGTTTGATTTTTGAGAGAATCAAAAACTTGTTGTGCACAGGGCTTTGAGAGTGCATACATGTGGTGAGAGTTGCACTAGTAAGGGGGAAATGCATGGAGTTTCTGCTTTCTTTAGCTCCTGGCTTTCTTTTCGCTTCTGGCATGACTGTATCGAGCCTTGCCTCTGTCTTTGAGGAGTCATGCTTGTGTTTGATCGATTGCGTCGAGCCGTTGCCCTTGTCTTAGGGAATCGATCTCTGCTTGGTCAAGTGACTTGTTCTTGCTTCTTTCGAGCTTTTGTCACTTGTTCAAGTTCTTCTTCTTCGATTGTTCTTCTCTGTTTTTGTTTCTCTCTTGGTTCGTTTGTGGTGTGTTGACAATGCACTCATCAAGGGGGAGATTGAGGAATGTTGAGTACCTTCTCCTGGCTGTGATGAGTGAATTGTCAACCGTGCGGTGTGATCGTGCGCTTGGTCTTTGGTTGCAGGTACACGGGCGTCGAGTGTCGACGAAGAGCTGCCGTTGAGGTGCTGTGGCCGATGGACCGTGCGGTGGACGGCGGTGAAGGGCAGCCGGGACCGGAGCTCGTGCCGGGCGATAGCGGTGGCGTCCACTCCTGGATCGAGGGCGCAAGCGGTGATGGAAGGCAGGTTTCTTGGTTTGCGCCACAAAACCAAGGAGGCGGACGGCGGTTGAAGACGCCAAGTCGTGGAGGCACGGGCGTCGGTCTCGGGACTGACGGAGGAACGGGCGTCGACGACGTCTAGGGCCTCACTACGGGCGAGGAGGTGACGGGCGTCGGGCGGCGTCTAGGGCCGTCAGAAGGCTGAGGCGGGAACGGCGTCTAGGGCCACGGCGTGGAGGCTGGAATCTTCCCGCGCGTGGAGTTTTAGCGGTTTTCTCAAAACTGGCCACCTACCCGGGTTTCGCGGACCCCTCAAAACCGCGAACCGGATCTTCATCGACATGGCGGCATCGCATTGAAGTCTTCGAGTCGAAGAAAGAAACTCCGCCGTCGGATGAGATCGTGTACATATTTCTGATTTTGCCCCTACGGGCGTTTTAGTGTCTAGTTTGAGTCGAGGGTATTTTGGACCCCTGCGTGTGCACCTTAAATACCCCTCACCCTCTCCTTTCTCTCTCCGGTGCGCCAGAAAACCAGCACCACGCCACCACTTTCTCCTGGCGCCGCCCTCCCCTTCCCAGGCACCCTCTCTCTCCCTCTTGGTTCTCTCCGTCTCCTCTCTAGGAAATAAAGGTATGGATTGTTGAGAATTTTGTACTGAGATTTGATGAGAAAGACGCCCTTCCCTCCTTGTGCCCTTTGGGGTTTTGACTTCGATTCAATTTCGTTCATCTTGTATCTTGTTTGGTTGAAATTCGATTTTCTTTTGTCAATTCTTGAGCACGAGATGATGGGCTACTTCTTGATGACTTCATGACTCCTTGGAGTGATCCTATTCCATCTAGCCTAGTGCTACAACCCCCGGAATCACGAGTCTCCACGAATCGAAGTTTTTGCATTCTAGAGAAAACCCCGCTTTTGCTCAGATTTCTTTTGATTCCTCTCAATCCGTGAGGACTTTCGTTGAAATCTTTTGGTGATGGGTTCTTGAAGTCATCATATTCATCTCCCCAAAATTTGAGCTCCTTTAGACTTGATTTGATCATCAAATCGTCAAGTTTTTCAAAGATCGCGGGCTGGAAAAACCCTGTTCTGATTGGGCAGGATTTTTCGTTATCGCCGGTTGAACCGACGCTTACATTCTTTTGCGTCGTATCAACCGGTGAGTGGAGTTTTCACGTGTTTGGGTTTTTAGGGTTTTCTGTGGTTGCACCGGTGCATCAAACTCTACATGCATCGGATCAACCGGTGCTACTACTAGACTTGCTGCTTCGCTCGTTCAACCGGCGTATACTTTTTCCTAGACGTCGGTTAAACCGGTGCTTAGGTTGTTTCGTTTTGCTGCTCCTCTGGACAACTGCACCGGTGCTTTGGTTTTGGTAGCGTCGGTTTAACCGGTGCTAGTTAAGCACGTTTTGAGGCGTCTCTGGACAACTACACTGACGATTAGAGTTGATTTTTGTCGGATCATCTGGTGCATCACCGCCGGTTGAACCGACGCCTTGTTAATCTCTACGTCGGATCAACCGGTGCTCGCTTCTCTTTGCTGCCGGCTCTGCTCATCGGTTGAACCGACGCTGTTCAAATCCGTGCGTCGGATCAACCGGTGAGTTATACCATGCTGGTTCTTGTGCTATTTTCTCGTGTTTGCTTCCGCGCTTGTTCACACTTGTTCCTAGGGCTATTTTGTGTCGGTGTAGTTCCTCTATAGCTACTCTGCACTTTACCTAGGACTCTAGGGTTGGGTGCGCACTCGGGATCAAAGGCCGAACTTTTGTTTGCAAGATTTTTTGATCGGCTCCCATTCACCCCTCTGGTCGCCAGTTTCGGTCCCTCACTGCTGGACGTAGCCCTTCGCAATGAGGCATGCCTTGTGTTTGATGACCTCTCCGGCGGGGTTCTTCTTCACCTTGTATACCCACTTCAGACCAATTGGCCGGTGGCCGGCTGGAAGGGGCTGGAGGCGCCATGTCTTGTTGCTTACGATGGCATCCATCTCGTCGACCATGGACCGGCGCCACGACTCGTGTTGCTCCGCCTCAGCAAAAGACCCGGGCTCCTCACCAACCTGTAGGTACAGCTCGGCGTCGAGGTTGCGTGGCGCGAGTCCAGGCGGTGAGGCCTGGCCGAGGACGTTGTCCACGACACGAAACCGTGGTGTGATGTCGTTGTCGGAGTCGAGGAAGTCGTCTGCATCCGGCAGTGGCGTGACGAAGATGGGCTGCGGCGGCGGCGTGCCCGGAGTCACACCCCCGTGCGCAGGACTTGGGCTAGCACCAGGAGCATTGTGTGCAGACGCCCCGATGTCAACAGGTTCCTGCTCATCCGCAACGTGCTCGATGACGAACTCGGTGTAGCCCTCCGGCGTGTCGACGTTCTCCACTGCGCTTCAGTCCCAAGGCGTGTTCTCTTCAAACACAACATCTCGGGAGACGATGGCTCGGTTTGATGCAGAGTCGAAGAAGCGCCAGGCCTTTGACCCCTGCTCGTAGCCGATAAAGACAACATGCAGTGCACAGTCGTCGAGCTTCTTCTGGTGCGGCTTGGACACCTTAACGAACGCGCGGCAGCCGAAGATGCGGAGGAAGCTCACGTCAAGCTTGTGGCCGTACCATGCCTGGAATGGAGTCATGCCGTCGAGGCTCTTCGTGGGCGCCCGGTTGAGAAGGAAGACAACAGCCGCGACTGCTTCTCCCCAGAAGATGGCCGGCACTTTGCAGCCCTTCAGCAAGCTCCGTGCCATGGTGACCACGGACTGGTTCCTCCGCTCCACCACCCCGTTCTGTTGAGGGGAATAGGGCGCCGAGTGTTGACGATGTACGCCGCGGTCCGCGCAGTACTGCTCTAACTCCACGGAAGTGAATTCACCCCCATGGTCGGTGCGAAGAACACGCAGCCGGCGTCCGATTTCCACCTCCACCTTCGCCTGGAACTTGTGCACGGCCGCCAGGGTGTCGCTCTTGGCAGAGAGAAGCTCTACCCACATGTATCGACTCCTGTCATCCACGAGAAGCAAAAAGTAGCTTTTACCGCCAGGCGTCGTCGGTGTGATCGGCCCACATAGGTCTCCATGGACTAAATCCAAGAGTCCCTTTGCACGGCGCTTGGCGCGGTCCGGGAATATCCTCCGCTTCAGCTTGGTGGTGACACAGTCGCCGCAGAGCTGGTGGACGTGCTCGAGGATTGGTAGCCCTTCCACCATGTCCTTCTGTGCGAGCTTGCGCAGCGCATCGAAATGAAGATGTCCAAAGCGCTCATGCCATAGCCACGCGCCATCGTCCCAGCACGCGGCCAAGTAGAGCGGGCGTGCAAGCAAGATGCGTAGGAGGTAGAGGCGATTGCCTAATCGCTTCATCCTGGCGAGCAGGCGACGATGTTCGTCGCGGATCCGGAGCACTCCTTCATTGATGTGGACGTCGCAATGTCCCTCATCGAGCTGCCCGAGACTCGTGATATTGGTGGTGAGTCTTGGGATGAAGTAGACCCCGGTGAGCGGCGTATGCTCACCGTTCTTGGCCTGGAACTCCACGGTACCGACCCCCTCAATGGAGACCCCTGACCCGTCGCCAAATCGCATGGTTCTGTGGATCCGCTTGTCGATGCTGGTGAAGGCGTTGCGGCACCCAGACATGTGGTTTGTGGCTCCAGTGTCCATGTGCCACAGGGAGTCGTCGCGGTCCTTTTTTTCATTGAACTGAACACCTTGGCTTCCACGATGGGCAGAAGGGCGGTGTTCAGTGGCGGCGGCACTCTGAGTGGGCGATGGCGTCGTGGTGAGGGAGACGGATGCGTTCGCCAGCAGTAGGACCGGCTCGTTGTCGTCTGCACCTCCTTCTTGGGCCAAAAGGGCCTCCGCCCTCTTCCTGGACCTGCATTCCTTGGCCCAGTGGCCTTTCTTACCACACTAGCCGCACTTGTCGCTCTTCTTGGCAAGGCTCGGCCCATCTCCCGTCGGCGCTTCGCTATCTCGCATACCGCCGCCGTTGCCACGACCACGCCCACGCGGCTTGCCCACGCGTTTCTTGCCAGTGGAACTGCTGCCGCCCTTGTTGCTTTCCTCCTCGTGGATCTTCAACTTGGCCAGCCAGTCCTCTTCACAGAGGAGAAGACGGCCCTGGCTGTTGACGACAGGCGGTGACTTGCGGCGCTGCTCCACGGTGCGCAGACGACCAGTGACCTCCTCGACGGAGATGGTGTTGAGGTCAAGGAGGGTCTCGATGGAGATCGCCACCTTGGAGAGATGCTCGGGGATAACCTCGAGCATCTTGCGCACCACCTCCACCTCCGTGATGTTGTCGCTGAGGATGCGCAGGTTGTTGGCGAGTCCGGTGAGGCGCACGGCGAAGTCTTCCACCGTGTCGCCGTCCTTCCACACCAACGCCGCGAACTCTCGTCGGAGCTGCTGGGCTTTGGACTCCCGAACGCGCTGCACGCCGACGCGGATCATCTTCACCGCCTCCCACGCAGCTTGCGCAGTGCGCTTGCCGCGAAGTGCGGGCAGCATCTCCGGTGGAACGGAGCGCAGGATGGCCGCCATCGCCAGGCGGTCATCCCGGTACTCAACGATGTCGTCCTCCTCCGGCTCGATCGCATACCAGATGCCTTGAGCCTCCATGTTCACCTGCATGAGCATGACCCATTCCTGGTAATTGGAATGGGTGAGCATCGGGTATTGCACCGATGCGCCGACCTCCTTGACGGTGCGCCGGTTGATCACTTCCGGCGGACGGCGGCCGCAGCGCGGTGTAGGCGAGGGCGATGGACGGCGGCGGTGCGGCGGCGTGTGCGACCGCCCGCCGTGAGGGAGCGACAACATCAGGTCCCTGAATGATTAGCTCTGATACCAAATGTCAGCCGGAATCTATTCGGCCAAGAGCAGACGGCTCTCAAGAACACACGGAACACTAGGTGGAACTCAACGCGAGAGTGTTTTTGGCGCTGCGAACAACTTGCAGCCTTTTCTATTTTTTCATTCTCTTATTTGTAGCGATTACAACTGACAAAAGAAAGAAAGACAGGGCTTGGTCTTCAGCTCCTGCATGCGCGCGCCATGATCCGCTAAATGCGTGCGCCATCCCGCATGCCAGATCGTGCCGCGCGCCATGGCCGCGACGTGAACGGGCACGTCTCCAGCCGGACGCGCTCAGCTATGGATAAGCCACCAGCTGAGCTCACGCTAAAACAAGTAACGTGATAAAATGATAAATGAGCAGAACACAAGTTTATATATCTAACAATGTCGAGCGTTTGTGTGCATGAGAGTGCTCCCTTCTCCTCCACCCTGCTCAAGCTATTGCCACCATTCTCGTCACAGTGGCTCACCGATGGAAGGGAGCACGAGCGCCGCACAGATGGTGGGGAGTGGGAGCACCGCGCGGTCGCCGCGAGCCGATTGCGTTGGGCGCGCCCCTGCTTCTCCGTATCGCGATTGGGGTCACTGGTGGCCTCCGCCGCCACGCTTCTCACCGATAGGGGCCATCGCATGGGAGCAGGAGCAGGGGGTGGGCGTTGGAAAAGGAGGCGGAGTTCTGGAAGGTTGACGAGGAGAGGATGGACGGGAGCAAACAATTGTAAAATAACTAGTGATTGGCGCGCGCATGGGCGCGCGAGCAGGCAATATATAATAAAAATGGTTATAATAGAAGTGATTATGAGATGCTAGCAATAATTGAAGTGATTTTAAAATAATAGTAATATTTTACATACGCATATACAAGTTTGCTTAGATAGTTCTATGGTAACAATGTTTTGGTATGCAGATGCAGGCACACAGCTGCACTGTGTCAATAGTGATAAACAACACACTCTTACATGAAACTAATTAAATTTAGCAAAAAATTAGTGAAACAAAATGTTTGTCATAGAAGGCATGGGTCATGGTTCATTGTATCACAATGTCCATAACAATTTAAGAAAATTAGTCAAGGGATGCATGCATAACAAACTAATGGTTGGTGATGTTTTTCTCCCGTAGCAACAAGCAGGGCAACTGATGGTCCGGTAGAGCATCACAGTCCAACGGAAAAAAATTTACCGATAGCCGGGAGCCCAGCTAGTAGATCAAGATCGCAGCCACACGTCCAGCCGGAAATGAGGTACGCGTTAAGAGTAGGATGCACGGCGGCAGCTGCTCGATTGGGCAAGGGCCGCGAGCAACCGGATGAAAATTGCATGGGCGACTATTTTCCGCTGACGTGCCCCGACTGGGTGGGCACCTCCCCCGCCCCGAATGTTTAAGACTAGGCCGAGCTGCACGCTCCGCCGCGCTGGAAGGGCCAGGCCAAACTGCCTCCCAGACAGCGACGACAGCAGCCTCTCGAGCGACGGCAACATGAAAAAATAGCAGGACCACCAAAAAAAATAAAAATAAAAAGAAAGGGAAAAATAGGCCCAACCCAACATACAGCCCAGCCCATAGAAACCCTACCCACTCCTTCTCCTCCCATCCCCTACGCCCACTGCCCACACGCCGCCGCCACCCGCACTGCCGAAGCCAGCATGTCCCATGGTGAGAGGCACATCGTGGCCTCCTTCCTTTTGCACTCTCAGGAGCACGTCCACCAGGTCCTCCTCCTTCGGGTCAGTGCCGTTTGCCGCCGCGGCAGCTCTCCGCTCCTCGTGCTGCTTCATGGCGCATTCCATGAGCTCAAAATTCTTCCGGTGGTTGGCGTGAGCTCGCCGTGCTGTCCCACTGAGGAAGCTCACGAATGGCGACGACGGGAACAGGTCGCCGAGGCTGAGCCCGGAGATGAGCTTGAGGACCTCGCCACGGCCCCGGCGGCAGCCTGACGCCGCCGTCACCGTTGCGCTTCCTGAGCTGCCTGAGGAGCAGGGGAGGGAGGAGTAGAGCCAGGAGGAGGCACGGGTAGTAGAACGCCGGTTGCTCCATGGAAGTATGGAACTGGCTGGCTAGCTTCTGCAAGCTTCTTGGCAGTGCAGACCGGATCAGGCGTGATAAAAAGGTCTGATCTGACGACGCAAGCATAGCGTACTGCCGAAGCGCCGAATCCACGGCTCGCGTCGGCCTTCTTCGCCAAGGCACGTGTCGCCCAGGGAGCAGCTGAGCGCTCCCGTCGCTCCCCCTCCAGGCCGCATAGTATATAGAGTATGTGCAGGAGGAGATGCCACGCGCTTTACCAGCGAGGCATCCGATATTTTCACCGTAGTCCGGACACCCGAGTCTTAGCATTATCTTAACTTCATTGGTTTAACCGTTTTCAAGAAATGTTGCTGAACCCGGTAGAACACATCTTTAAAACATGAAACATGGGTCCATTCTCTGGCACAAGATTGGGCCACGTCTATAGTAAAAAAATAACCGTTGGATCGGGCACGAACGGCAGGAAGCGTCCCTGGCCGACTCCGCCCTCCAGCGCGGCGTGAACCGCAGGCTGCCTGCTTGGTCCTGCGCCGCACGGGCGCCGCCCTCGTCCTCCAGCTACACCGTCGCCTCCATCCTGTTCCTGGGCGTGGACGTAGCCCCGGGCTCATCGGCGGCACCGCAAGGAGCCTCGCAGGCGGCCACGAGAGCCTGCTCAGTCAGGAGTGGAGCCAGCGGACGGAGCAGCGGAACAACCAGCGCGGGGAGAAGAGGCGGGCCATGGGGGCAGAGGCGACGATTGCTGGAAGACGACGACACCGCCGGCAAAATCCATCGTGGGCGCCCATCCATGGACCGATTGCTTCAGCCTCGACCTCCGCCTCCGCACCAGGGAACCTCCCCCACCCCTCAGGCGGAGCCCTAGTTGACTGCACAACGGCTCGCCGTCGACGCAAATAAGCCACCGTCGCAGCCATGGCCGGCCCTCATGGTAAGCTGACCCACCAGGGCCTTCCTTCCTTCAATTCGTCGCAGAAATGGAGCCGCCGTCACCCGGCGTGTGGAATGATGCTGCCGGTCAACGCGTCACTGAGTGCTGCTGCGGCCGATGTGGGTGTCATCCGCATGATAATGTAACCACTGCAGGTTTCCTTGATTCATTCCTCTGCTCTGCTCGCCCTTGATTAGCTGTTGCACACCAAGTGCTCGAACAAATGTCTGTGAGACGGATCTTTCATCTTGATCTGCTGGCTTGGTGCCGCTCTTCTTCATAGGCAATGTCGTATGCTGCTCTGGGAAACATAGAAGCAACTGGCCAAGCCTCTTTTTGCTGCGAGATGCGCTTGTGCCAAGAAGATGGAACAAGCTAGCTAGTTGATGCATGTTAACACTTCTGCTTACAACTAATTTTCCAAATCCATATAAAAATAATGGTGGATCACAAAAGTTTGAATCTTGTCATCAATGCTAGGACAAGTTATAGAGAAAAAATAAAATGCTGAAAGCACATATATTGGCCACTGGTCTACCCATTTCTTCCAAGTTATGTGGAATAGCTATGTGTGTCCCTTGTGCATGATTCAGAGAAGCTTACATATTATTCATGCTCTAGCTCTGATTGATTCAAGTTCTGGAGATGAGAGTGCCAACAGTTGACTGTATCATCAGGCGTGGAGGGCAAACAAATCCGATCTGTGAGTTGTGTCAAGCAAGGGATGAATCGACAATACACCTTATGGCCAAGTGCTCGTATGGAGAAAAAGTGTGGAACATGGCGGTGGCATGAATCAACCAGTGATCCCCCAACTTAATGATGTGCTTAGAATGGTGGGCTGGAACAACTGCTGCAAACAACATACAATCACACTTGCAAGTCATCATATACACAACGTAGAATCTACGGAAGGAGCGTTGTCGGGGGCTCCTCGAAAACAGGACACAGAGGCCCTCATAGTTCCAGAGGTCATCATGCCAGACCTACAGAACTTCAGTTTAGTTCACTTGGACCAGGAGTAATCGGCTATCGTTATACATATGCATAATCTTCTTTTCTTTCACTTACTCAAATTGTAAATATTTTGCTTCCTACTATAATGAATGGGTAGATCACCTGCTATTTTCCTAAAAAAAACTTCTGATAAAGATGTTGCTACTGCCTATTATGTGATTCTGATATCATATCTTTGTCCTGTTTATCCTTATATTTTGTTTTCTTGAAGCACTCTTTAGATTATGTTAGGTAATTTGCTCACCATTTTTACCAAGAAATTATGCTTCTGCATTTAAAAGGAGATATACATGTTGATGCATGATCCGTAGTTTATATGCTTCCTAATATCATAGTATCTTTATGATACATAAAAAAAATGATCTCCATGTTCGAATATCCCATGTACAAACAAGAATTTTCAGTTCCGCTAGATAGTTAGATGTGCCAAATAAAATAATTTATTGGATCCAAGTTTTCACCATAGTATATCATGTCTCAGCACTCCTCCATCAGGCTAACCCACCATACAAGTACTTTTTATCATAAAATCAAATATAAATACCTTATTTAATTGGACAATTCCTCACTTTCACAATTGTAGATGGTATAAAGTTTTAGGTGATCTATAATCTCAATTGCTTGCAAGGCATGCTTCATGTTTCTGCTTATACCTTTGATGCATTATTACAAGGTGTACCAGAAGGGAATAGGTTGGTGATTAAACAACTTCTTCCACAGCTTCTCACAAAATGAGCTAATCGCTTGAACCTTTGTCGTGATGTTCCCCTTCTTATCCATTAACCGACAAAGGGATTGATTATTTATTTTTAATTTATGTTGCCATACTCACATTCTAATCGAAATTTCTGTGACACATTACTTTTCCGATCTTTTATTCATTTATATTGGAAACACCATTGAATTATACTTATGCAGTGCAAGAGTTCTTAATTGTGAGGGAGAATTAGTATTTCCTTCATACAAAGAACATATATCTGATAAACCCATATTGTCAATAATTAATCACAAATTTTCTACAAATGGCAAGGTCCAGCTGGCGCGGCAACGCCGCGCCCTAGGTTTCTAGTGTTTACGAAATGGGTCATGAACCGGTAGAGCAGAGTGAATGATGCTGCGGAGTGCAGACGACGGAGATAGTCCCGGCGCAGAAGCATGGATGATCGATGCAGCATGGGTGCGTGTACGCCTCTCGCTACGTCCGTCCGACAGCTACAAGATACCTCATTCTTGATATTCCAGATAGACGCTCTCGAAAAACATATATAGGATCTTTCAAAAAAAAAACATATATAGAAGAAATCACGTGCCAACTGCTTAATCTTTTCTCAATTCTGTTCTCAATCATTTTCCAATCTTTGTTTGAGAGTTTTCTATAATGCATTGGAATACCCAAATTACGGAACGGGTAAGAACCTATTTTGCAACCAAATAGCTGTGAATATTGTGATTCACATTCTCTACTTGCTTGCCCAAAACAGAAGATTTCACTTTTGTGAAAGTTAATTTTTAGATCTGATAATTGTACTTGTTTAATATCATGGTCATAATAACATTAAAGTTACACAAGAAATTTGGCTTATGAAGATTCCTCTCAAAATAAAGATTTTCATGTGGTTTGTTAAAAGAGGAGTGATCTTAATGAAAGACAATTTATTTAAGAGAAATTGAAAAGGAAGCAAAACTTGTTGCTTTTGTAGTAAATCAGAAACCATACAACATTTATTTTTCGAATGTCATTATGCCAAATTTTTATGGCATGTCGTACATATTGTTTTTGGGATTTCACTACCACAAAGTACCACTGATTAGTTTAATGGTTGGTCTAAATATGGTAATCATAATCACAATTTAATGCTATTGACAGGAGGGGCTGCTTCTTTGTGTTGGGCAATATGGCTCACAAGGAATAAAACTATGTTTGACAAATGCAGACCAAAAACCTTTTTGCAGGTTCTTTTCAGAGGGACACATTGGCTCCGGTTTTGGGCTCTGTTGCAGCGCACTGATGACAGAAAGGATGAGATTGTCAAAGCATGCTAGGGTCTCTTCGCATCCTATGGATGACCGTTTATTTTACGCATTGGTCAATAATGATGGACCATTATGTGTTTTAAATTTTCGATTCGTTGTAATAATTTTGGATTGATGCCTCTTCTATGAAGAGGTTTGAAGCCGGATGTTTTCCATTATCTAAAAAAGGAGAAATCACGTGCTAGCAACATTGATGAGGAGTGTTAGGGGCCAGGAGCCGGCCCCAGTCCAAGCGTAGGCGCCAGCCCCGGCGTGGATCACCTATCAGTGCAAGGGGCGGCGATCAAGTGGCTAAAGAGCCATGATATTTGATTTCCCTTTTATGTCATTTAATTTCCATATTGTGAGACAATTGTAAGTTATAAACCCATACTCTGGATTGGAATAGAGCAGGCTGAGAATCAATCTCAGTTGGCCTCACGGGGCCACCCCCAACCCTTGCGCCTCCTCCTTCAGCCCTAGCACAGCCGCCGCCTCCTCTCCCTGCGCCCCACCAGCAAACACGGCAACCCCTTGCAGGCGTCAGTTCAAGCCCCCTCCTCCTCTCTCGCACGCCTACAACCTTCAGAGTCGCGGTAGGATTGCTGGTCCTATCAACCTGGTATCAGCTATGATAGGCGACGACGACGACAAGAACTCATCACCACCACTGCCGCCAACCATGGAGGGCCTCGCTGCCCTGATGACCAAGATGCTCAGCACCATGGGCGACATGGAGTCGCGCATGGAGGCGCGCATGACCTCCCTGGAATCGCGCCTCCCATCGCCGCCGACGTCGAACCCCCTGGCGTCCATGCCCTATGGGATGCCAGGGTACGGTTCCACGACCTTCGTAGGCTCGTCCTCGTCGGCCGCCACCACCATGTGCACGACGGCCCCGACGACATCACCGACCCTGCCGATCACCTCCATCCCATTTCCCCACTCGCCATCACCGCTACCCTTGTTCGACGACATCCCCTAGCCCAACCTGTCGGGCGCGCCCGGCGCACAGGGAGCTATCGCGCACATGAACGCCTGGGAGTTCCGTGCTTCAGCAAGCTCAACTTCCCCACCTACGACGGCGCTGAAGATCCGCTGAACTGGCTCCATCGCTGTGAGAAGTTTCAGGGGGCAGCACACGCTGGCCTCCGACCGGGTCTGGCTCGCCTCGTACCACATGACTGGCATGGCCCAAACCTGGTACTACGCCCTCGAGCAGGACGAGGGCATGCCGTCATGGGAGCGCTTCAAGGAGCTCGCCAACCAGCGCTTCGGGACGGCCATTCGCTCCAACCGCCTCTCGGAGCTGGCCCGGCTTCCCTGGCATGGCACCGTCCAAGACTTCCAAGAGCGCTTCAACGCCATGGTGTGCCACACCCCAGAGCTCTCGCCAAAGCAGAAGGCGGACCTCTTTGTGGGGGGTCTGTCGGATCACTTCCGTGTCGAAGTCAAGCTCCGCACATTCCAGACGCTCCAGGATGCCATGCATCTCGCACGGGCCTTCGAGCGCCACACAACGGCCACGACGACCGCCCTACCACAGCGTGCAGGGAGACTCCCCCAATGCCTGCCCCTTCCGCCGCCAGCTGCGCCACGCGCAGCCCCTTCAGTGCCTGCCACCGCCGGCCGCTCCTGCACCGGCCTTACCAGCACCGCCGCCCAAACCGTTCCACTGTCTAACACCCACTGAGATGGTGGAACGCCGCCGTCAGGGCCTCTGCTACAATTGCGATGAGCCCTACGTCTGTGGCCACTAGTGCCAACGCCTCTTCTACCCGGAGGTGGCCAACTACACGTCCGATGGCGAGGACAAAGCTGCGGCTGGGGGCGCTGGCGCCCAGTCTGCCGAGGATCTGGACCCGGTCGTCTCCCTCAACACCATCGCCGACATTCGCACCGAGGACACGATGATGGTCCCTGTCCACATCGGCGGACACCGTCTGACGGCCCTCCTCGACAGCGGCTCAACGCACAACTTCATCCACACGGATCTGATGAGTCGTCTCAGCTTGGTGACATCAAGCGCCAAACTATGAGTGACGGTGGCCCGCAACGTCTCCATGCAAATCAGCCAGGAGGACTTCGCCATCAGCTGCTTCGGCATCGACCTGGGCGGATTCGACCTCGTCCTCGGCGTCGACTACTTGCGGACCTTGGGTCCGATCCTGTGGGACTTCGAGGACCTCTGCATGGCGTTTTGGTAGCATGGACGCTGCATCTTCTGGTGCAGGATCGGATCACCCCGCGTCGACATCTCCGAGCCGCGCCTGCACGTGCTCGTGGCCGACCCCGAGTGCCCACTCCTCGATGTTCTCCTCCAGCAGTACGACAACGTCTTCGCCGAGCCGCGCTGCCTCCCTCCGTCCTGCCCCTATGACCACAGGATCCACCTACTGCCGGGCACGACGCCAGTCGTGGTCCGGCCGTACCGCTACCCGCAGTTGCAGAAGGACGAGCTTGAGCGTTAGTGTGCCACGATGCTGCCTTAGGGCATCATACGACCAAGCACCTCCCCGTTCTCGACGCCCGTGCCACTGGTCAAGAAGGCCAACAACACCTGGAGCTTCTGCCTCGACTACCATGCACTCAACGACAAGACCTCCAAGGTCAAGTTCCCGATCCTGGTGGTCGACGAGCTTCTCGACGAGTTGCACGGCTCCATATACTTCACCAAGCTCGACCTGCGCTCAGGCTATCACCAAGTGCGTATGCACTTGGCTGATGTGGAGAAGACCGCGTTCCGCACCCACCACGGCCACTTCGAGTTCCTCGTCATGTCATTCGGTTTCTCCAATGCACCAGCCACGTTCCAGGCCCTTATGAACGACGTCCTGCAGTCGTTCCTCCGGCGGTTTGTGCTCATTTTCTTTGATGATATTCTGATATACAGCTCTTCGTGGTTTGAGCACCTGCAGCACGTCCACCTCGTCTTCGACATGCTACGCTCCCACGACCTCCACCTCAAGCGCTCCAAGTGCTCCTTCGGCTCCCGTTCAATCGCCTACCTCGGTCATGTCATCTCAACTGAGGGAGTCACGATGGACACCGCCAAGGTGGAGGCGGTCGCATCCTGGCCAGAGCCGCACTCGGATCGGGGCCTCATGGGCTACTATCGAAAGTTCATCCAGGACTTCGGGGCGATCGCCGCCTCCCTGATTCACCTCTTGCACAAGGAGGCCTTCTCCTGGACCGCAGAAGCGGCGGAGGCCTTCACGGCGATGAAGAAGGCACTTTTGACTGGGCTGGTCTTGCAGATGCCGGACTTCGAGCGGCAGTTTGTGGTGGACTGCGACGCCTCCGGCACCGATTTTGGCGCGGTGCTCCACCAGGGGTCCGGACCCCTGGCCTTCTTCAGCCGACCGTTCGCCGCCCGTCACGTCAAGCTAGTGGCCTATGAGAGGGAGCGCATTGGCCTGGTACAGGCTGTGCTGCATTGGCGGCCCTACCTCTGGGGACGCCGCTTCCTGGTCCGCACCGACCACTACAGCCTGTCCACGATCAGCAGCTATCCACGATCCCGCAGCACTAGTGGCTCAGTAAGCTGTTCGGCTTCGACTTCGCCGTGGAGTATCGCTAGGGCCAAATCAACGCCGCGACGAATGCCCTCTCCCACCACGATAGCGAGTCCACCTCCGATGATGCTGCGGAGCTCCACGCCATCTCCGGGCCGTCCTTCGACCTCCTCGACGACATCCGTGCGGCCACGTTCATCGATGAGGAGGCCGCCCAGCTCCTGGAGGGGGGCCTCGACACGCCCTGGCACACGGACGCTAGGCTCCTTCTCCACGGCAAGAGCATCTTCGTGCCCGCCCAGCACGACCTCCGCCAGCAGGTGCTCTCCGTGGTTTATTCAGTGGGCCACGAGGGTGTCCAGAAGACTCTGCAATGTCTTCACGCCGACTTCTCCATCCCTCGTGATAGAAAGCTGGTGCAGGACTATGTCCGCGCATGCCCGACATGCCAGTGCAA
Organism: Panicum virgatum; assembly: GCF_016808335.1. Taxonomy (NCBI): domain Eukaryota; kingdom Viridiplantae; phylum Streptophyta; class Magnoliopsida; order Poales; family Poaceae; genus Panicum; species Panicum virgatum. Next base: position 27,783,586 of record NC_053153.1, on the reverse strand, counting down.
CAAGATGCTGACTCAGCGACCGGCGGGGCTGCTTCAGCCCCTTGAGGTTCCCTCATAGGTGTGGGCGGACATCTCCACGGACTTCATTGAGGGCCTACCTAAGGTCCACGGGAAGTCGGTCATCCTTGCGGTGGTCGATCGCTTCTCCAAGTACGCTCACTTCATCGCACTCAGCCACCCGTACGCGGCGTCGTCGGTCGCTCGCGCCATCTTCGACGGCATCGTTCAGCTCCACGGCTTCCCGATGTCCATCGTCAGCGATCGCGACCCGGTCTTCACCAACCACATGTGGCACGATTTGATCAAGATGGCCGGCGTACTGCTTCGCTTCAGCACCGTCTTCCACCCCCAGACAGATGGGCAGTTTGAGGTCATCAACACGGTGCTGGCCATGTACCTGAGGTGTGCTACGCGAGATCGCCCATGCGCCTGGGTCGACTGGCTGGCTTGGGCGAAGTACTGCTACAACACCTCCTTCCATATGGCTTTCTGTGCCACTCCCTTCGAGGTGGTTTACGGTCGGCCCCCGCCGACGCTGCTTCCACATACCGCCGGTACGGCCCAGACGGAGACGGTTGAGATGCTCCTCCGTGACCGCGACACCTTCCTCACCGACGTCCGTGAGCATCTTCTCCAGGCTCAGCAGCACGCTAAGCACTACTACGACGAGCACCACCACAAGTTGGAGTTTGCGGTCGGAGATTGGGTCTGGCTTCGCCTCCTCCATAGGCCGAGCCACTCGTTGGAGCACCGGCCCAAGGGCAAGCTGGGTTCTCGCCATGCATGGCCATTTCAGGTGGCCGAGCGCATTGGGCAGGTGGCATATCGCTTGCGACTTCCTGAGGGCTCGCGCCTCCATGACGTCTTCCATGTCGGGCTGTTGAAGCCCTTCCATGGCGACCCTCCGACGGCCACGCTGCCCTTGCAATAATCCACGATGGTAGGGTGGTCCTGACTCTCGTCCGGGTGTGACGGGCTCACTTCCAGCAGGGCGCTTGGGAGGTTCTCGTGGAGTGCCAGGGTCTCTCTACGGATGATGCCACCTGGGAGCCCCGGGAGTCCTTCGCCGAGCGCTACCCCGACTTTCAGCTCGAGGACGAGCTATTTCCCGAGGAGCTGAGAGATGTTAGGGGCCAGGAGCCGGCCCCAGTCCAAGCGCAGGTGCCAGCCCCGGCGTGGATCACCTATCAGCACAGGGGGCGGCGATCAAGTGGCTAATGGGCCATAATATTTGATTTCCCTTTTATGTCACTTAATTTCCATATTGTGAGACAATTGTAAGTTATAAACCCATGCTCTGGATTGGAATAGAGCAGGCTGAGAATCAATCTCAGTTGGCCTCACGGGGCCACCCCAACATCAATAGTAGCATGCCAGTCTTCATCAGCGACAAGCTGACAGAGAGTGAGACTTGGTTGCTCGTTGTAGTCCTAGAGAAGTACCGGTCCGTCATCAGGTATTCTCTCCAGGACTAGAAAGGGAATCAGCCCCGACTTATGCTCCCATCACATTTTTATGGAACCGGACCATAAGTCATCCTGAGAGCACCAGTGATGGCTGAACAATGTGATGAAGAAGGTAGTGAACCACGAGGTGTTGAAACTACTACACGCGGGCGTCATCAACCCCGTGTAAGACAGTATTTTGGTCAGCCTAGTTCAAGTGGTCCCAAAGAAGGAAGCAATCACCTCTGAGAGTAGAGCGCTCATATCCCAGAGGAAATTCATCAAGGATGTGTATCGATAGTCAACAAGACTATCCGAAATAACCACTATCCTCTCCCCTTCTTTGACGAGATGCTTGAACGGCTGGCTAAACACTCATTCTTCCAATACCTTGACGGATATTCTGGACATCACCAAATTCGTTTGACCAAGTAAGACTACCTTCACCTGTCCCTACGGGACATTCGCCTACCGGTGAGTGTCGTTGGTCTTTGCAATGCATCTGCCTTACTTCAGAGGTGTAAGATGGTGACTTTCTCTGACCAAATCGAGAGCATCATGAAGGGTTTCATGGATGATTTCTCAATCCTTGGCAAAGATTACCTTGAGAATTCAGACAAAGTTCACAAGAATTGCCAAGAAACACATTTTGACCTTAATTGGGAGAAGTGTCTCTTTATGGTCAGAGAAAAGCTTGTCCTCGGACATTGAGTGTCATGAGGCACTCGTTTCTTCACCCATCATGCACCATCCCGATTGGAAATTTCCTTTCAAGACCACGTGCGATGCAAACGACTACGCTGTCGGAGCAGTGCCGGATCAATGCAAGGATAATCAGCATTATGCCAAATCTTATGCAAATAAGACATTGACTGGAGCTCAGTATGCCACAATGGAGAAGGAACTTCTGGCATTGGTATTTGCCTTAAGTTCAACTCCTACTTGGCTGGTGCTAAGATGATAGCATCAACGGATCATGCTACACTAAAGCACCTGTAATCAAGAAGGAAAACAAGCCACGACTCATCCGTTTGATTCTGCTCCTACAAGAATCCGATCTGGAAATCAGAGATAAGGAAGGAGTAGAAAATTGTGTGGCTGCTCATCTCTCAAGAATTCAAGAAACCGATTGACTTCTCGAGAGATGATACTCTTTTGGAGATCACTATATCCAGTCCAAGGTATTAGAACTAAATGAATTTTATGGAGACCGGATATATATATATCTAGATGAAGACAAGAAGTTATATACACCTCAGCAAATACCACCCTTGGGAGAACCCCTATCCATTCAAAGTCTGTGCTATTGGTTTACTCCAACCACTGCATCCCGCCATGTGAGACCCGCGAGATTCTTGAGCGTGCTACTCCTTACCATTAGGATGACACTATGGAGTATTCCGTATCTATGCTTAGGTTTGGCAGAATGCCTAATTCTAGCCAACCAAGTTTTGAGACGCTAAAGAATCTATGCGGTGCCCAAGATGTCAGATGCTATGCCACTGATGTAACACCCGGTTTATAAAAGAACATAAACCGAGCAATCATATACGTGCCAGGATCAAGTCACACGTACATACAACAGAATGAACAGTATATCATAGCACATATCACGAATAAGACATAATAAATCGAAATACGAATGTTATTTATTACAATAATGACAAAATGTCTGATACAGCGGAAGCGAAGTACAATATACGATAAAGCTCTCTGAAGCCGAAGCAGGGCGCCACAGGGACGTCGACTGGGAGACGAAGCACCTAGAAGTCCTCGTAGTCCTGGTAGCGCTGGACGAACTCCCTCGAGTCGGCAGGAACTGAGCAGCAGTAGCGTAGCCAAGAGGAAAAAGTAGAGAAGAGGCAAGAGTGAGTACACAACTTGTACTCAACAAGTATAACACAAACTATGAGGCTCTAGGCTGGCTGACTCAACTGCATTAGCTTTTAAGTGTTGGCCAAATTTTATTAAAGCTATTTACTACTAGTTGATGAATTACCATTGACCCAGTTACATAGTAATTAATCAGAATTAATTATACTACTACTGAGAACCAAACCAAAACCAAGCCACCAAGGTAAACCCCGAGAAGCACCTCCCTCGTCGGAAGGAGATAACTTCACTAATCAAAAGGAGGATCTGGGCCGCTCATAACCGTGAGCACGGCTAGTATACCAGTTTTACACTCTGCAGAGGTTGCACATCTTTACCCACAAGTCGTGAGCTACGCCAGTTGTTCATCACACTTCCTTAGGTGAGATGGCCAGCGACTCACTACGAGGCCTTTAAAAAGAATCTCGTTGGTAAGGCGTAATCGCGAGAGATAGGTCGGCGACGATGGGGCCCACCTCCGGGGGTACAAGCACAGGAGCGCAATCCAAGCACAGACCAAGCCGGAGGAGCAGGGACCATTGAAGCTTACTACTCTTGCCCCGCAGGTAAGTTACTCCAAACCAAAAAGATCTAGTTATTACGCCAAGTCTATCCCATTCTAGCCTTGTGGTAGCGCTGTTGTCCCAGGTTGTCGCTCTATGAACCGGTCCTTATGGAGAGTGGCCAACCAGGCAGTAAGCACCGTGCTGGCCCCCTAAACCATGTTTCTAACAAAAGCCAATTTTAACGAGAAGTGAGCCACTCAAGCCACACAGAGTGCCACTCTCAGAATTAAGTTCAAGTATACCATTAATCAAATTAATTAAAAAGGACCAGAGTGTGTTATAGCGCAGCAACCTAGCACAACTAACCAAAATGCAACCCAAAGGTATATTTAAAGGATATAAACTGGCTAGGAAATCCTTAAAGGTATACAGTATTAAAATGCAGTATGAAATTGTATTTAAAGATGATAGGTTGTTCATGTTATACTTGCCTTCCTCGTACTGCTCTGGCTGCTGCTCAAAGTGCTCGGAAGACGGCTGCTCCGGGTACTGGTACTGGGGCTCCTCAGAAGGATCAACGTCTACTCACGAACACATGGCCAAAACAAAGCACAATAATAAGCATACAAGCAAACATTAACAAAAACTACTAAGAAACAGTACAACAATACATAAAAACAGTGCACAAAACTACTCTAGAACTATTCTACGCGTTACAACGATCGCGTGGATATAAAGAACGCTAAAAACGGAGCTAAAACGCATAAACTAGGCCTAAAACAAGTTCTAGGGGCTTATTTGTAAGAAAACTGGAGTTTCAGGGGCTTTTCTGCTAAAACCGAGGGCCTAAACATAAATACTGAAAAGATCCAGGGGCTAACGCGCAAAACAACCTTAACTGGACTGCGGGTGCTAAAACTAAAAAGGTCAGGGGGGTCCGAGTAAAAATTTGGGCTTAACTGCAATTATTTCTCAAAGGCGGAGGGCTGCGGGTTAATTCCCCAGAAGACTGAGGGCTCTTTAGCAAAAGATACCGGCCGAACCGGTATCTTTGATTTTGGGCCGTAGGATTCGGATCTGGCGGAGTAGATTGGATCTGATCACGTTCTAATCTGGGCCGCTGATTCTAGATCTGGCGGCCACGGGCGAAGGGGCGCGGGCGGCGGCGCTGGGTCGCCGGAGCTCTGCTCCCGCGGCGGCGCTGCGCCGGAGAAGACCGGTCTCGGCCTTCCCGGGACGGATTCGAGCGGGTCCGGGGCCTAGAAGCACCTATGCGGCACGCGTAGGCCACTGGTGAGGTCTGCGAGGTGAGATGGGGACCAGACGTGGCCGCGCGACGGTGGGAGCGGCTCGGCGCGGCGAGACCTCGCCGGCGCAAGCTCGTGCGGCCACTGGGGATGCTATACGGCTAAAATAACTGGCGCAAAAGCATGGTGAGTAGCTGGAGAGGCTCACCGAGCTTGGAGGCGGCGGGTCGTGACGCGGAAGGAGGTCGCCGGCGAAGCTCGGCGGCGGGATGAGTGCGGGGGTCGTGGCGCGGGCGTAGGAGTGCAGTTCCGGTCGCCTTGGTCCCGCGGGTCGTCGTGCGCGCGTGCTGTGAAGCCAGCGGAGGGGTCAGGCGGGTAGGAACGCCAACGGCGGCGAGGAATTGAGGGGCGGAGGTGATTACCGGTGGCGGCGACGTCGTACGCGATTCCGGCGCTGGCGAGGGTCCGGGGTCGGGCAGAAGGCTTGGAGAACTTCCTGGACGAGGGGCGAAGGTTTTGCGCGGCTCCGCTGGGGCTGGGGCGCGGCGGAGCAGCGAGAACGCGGCGGCGCAGGGGACTCAGCGCGGCGGAGTGGTGCGGAGCGAGGGGGAAGGCGGCGCTCTAGGGAGGATAGGGTGGAGGGGGGGGGTGCGGCCTGGGTGTTTAAAGGAGGCCGGGCGGGGATTGCGGCGGGGCGCCGCGGGATTAGGATCCCGGCGATCTCGCCGGCCGTTTCGGGCACGGTTGCCTGGAGCCGGGAAGGGAAGGAGGGAGGAGGTCCTGACGGGCGGGGCCGGGCTGTCAGCGGAGGCAGCGGGCGACGCGGGAGCGCGAGGCGGATCGGGCCGAGCGGGAGGGGCGCGCGGGCCGTTGCGGGGCTCGGCTGGGCCGAGTGGAGAGCTGGGCCGCGCACGGGTGGGAGAGGAAGTCTGGGCCGGCCGGTGCACTGGGCCAGGGAGGGGAAAAAGGGGAAAAGGTAAGTGGGCCGGGCTGGTGTTTGCTGGGCTGGGTTTGAGGGTTTGGGTTTTCCTTTCTAATTTCTATTTCTTTTCTAAGTCTAATTCAAACAAAATTTGAATTCAAATTTGAATTTGAATTCAAACCACACTCAAATAAAATTATGCACCAGCATGAATGCAACAAAAATTTAAACCTATGATAAATTTTAATTAATTAAGGAACAAAAATTAGATTAAATGCCAACTAAACACAATAAACCTTAGAAAATTTAACTAAAGCCAATTAATTTATTAATAAATACTGAAATTTAAAATTAGGGTGTTACAGACCCTACCCCCTTAAAGAAATCTCGTCCCGAGATTTAGCTGGGCTGGCTAGCAAAGAGATCTGGATAGGTCTTCTTCAACTCATCTTCTCGCTCCCATGTAGCCTCAGCTTCACTGTGATGACTCCACTGAACTCTGCACATCTTGATGCGCTTGTTCCGAGTAACCCTCTCTGATGTCTCCAGAATCTTCACCGGATGCTCGGTATAAGTCAGATCCTCCTGGACATCGACTCCATCCAGGGGTGCCTGCTCCTCGGGTACTCGCAGACATCTCTTCAGCTGAGATATATGGAAGACATCATGAACTCCTGAGAGGCTGAGAGGTAACTCCAGGCGATAAGCAACTTCGCCTTTCCGTTCTAGCACCTTGAATGGCCCCACATACCGAGGTGCTAACTTCCCTTTGACATTAAATCTGCGGATTCCCCTCATCGGAGACACCTTCAGATACACATAATCACCGACACTGAAAGTCAGGTCTCTCCGTTTGCCATCTGCATAGCTCTTCTGTCTGCTCTGTGCAATCCTCAGATTTTCTCGCACAGCCTGAACCATCTGCTCTGCATCATCTATGATCTCAGGACCAAAGAGCTGCTTCTCACCGATCTGATCCCAATAGAGAGGAGTCCTGCACTTTCTGCCATACAATGCCTCAAATGGTGACTTCTTCAGACTGGCCTGATAGCTGTTGTTATATGAAAACTCAGCAAATGACAGGCACTTATCCCAACTAGTACCATACTGAATAGCACAAGCTCTCAGCATATCCTCCAACACTTGGTTGGTTCTCTCTGTCTGCCCATCTGTCTGAGGGTGATAAGCTGTACTGAAACGCAGCTTCGTATCCAACGAGTCATGGAGCTGCTCCCAGAACCGAGAAGTGAACTGAGACCCTCTATCAGATATAATCTTCTTGGGCACACCATGCAAGCAGACAATCCGAGAGATGTACAACTCTGCTAGTCTAGCACCGGAGTAAGTAGTGTTCACTGGAATGAAGTGAGCAACCTTCGTCAGACGATCCACTACTACCCAAATGGAGTTGTACCCTTTCTGAGTACGAGGCAATCCAACAATGAAGTCCATAGTGATTTCTTCCCATTTCCACTCTGGAATCTTCAAAGGCTGCAATAGACCTGCTGGCCTCTGATGCTCAGCCTTGACACGCTGACAGGTGTCACAAATAGCCACGTACTCTGCCACTGAACGCTTCATCCCATACCACCAGAAACGTTCCTTCAGATCATAATACATCTTAGTGCTGCCCGGATGAATAGAATAAGCTGTATCATGGGCCTCACTCAGAATCAACTTCCGAAGATCCTTCACATCTGGAACACAGATCCGGTTCTTGTACCACAAGGTACCCTGATCATCTTCTCTGAAATGTGGGGCCTTGCCCTTCTTGAGCAACTCACGAATCTCCTGCAGCTTCTCATCATCTTTCTGATGCTGCCTGATCTCTGACTCTAGAGTCGGTACTGCCTCAAAAGCTGCACTAGAGGTATGATGCAAGAAACCCAGACTCAACTGCTCGAACTCCTCGCATAACTCTGGAGGCATCTGGAAAGCCACGGCCATGTTGACATAACTTCTTCTGCTCAGAGCATCTGCTACAACATTGGCCTTGCCCGGATGATAGTGAATCTCCAGATCATAGTCCTTGACCAACTCTAGCCATCTTCTCTGCCGCATGTTCAGCTCATTCTGCGTGAAAATATACTTGAGGCTCTTGTGATCAGTGTAGATATCACACCGCTGCCCATACAAGTAATGCCTCCAAATCTTCAGAGCATGCACAACTGCGGCTAACTCAAGATCATGAGTAGGATAATTCAGCTCATGCCGGCGTAGCTGCCGTGAAGCATAAGCTATCACTCTGCCCTCCTGCATCAGAACACACCCAAGACCATCCTTCGAAGCATCACAATATACCGTGAACCTCTTCGTCTGGTCTGGCAGAGTCAGGACTGGCGCCGTAGTCAACCTTTTCTTCAGCTCATCAAAGGCCATCTGACGCTCATCAGTCCATATGAAAGCCACATTCTTCTCCAGCAAAGAAGTCAAAGGCTTCGCGATCTTGGAGAAATTCTCAATGAACCTCCGATAATATCCAGCTAAGCCCAAGAAAGATCTGACTTCCTTTACTGTCTGCGGTGTCTCCCACTCGAGCACATCCTTCACCTTGCTCGGATCAACAGCAATGCCTCCCTGAGAGATAACATGACCGAGGAATGGCACCTCGTCAATCCAGAACTCGCACTTGCTGAACTTGGCATACAGCTGATGCTCTCTCAATCTCTGCAATACGAGTCTCAAATGCTCCTCATGCTCTTCTTCCGTCTTGGAAAAGATCAGAATATCATCAATGAAAATCACCACGAAGACATCCAGATAATCCATGAAGACCATGTTCATCAGATGCATGAAGAAAGCCGGGGCATTAGTCAAGCCGAAGGACATGACTGTATACTCATATAGCCCGTACTTGCAGGTGAATGCCGTCTTCGGAATATCCCCAGGACGGATCCTCAGCTGAAAATATCCCGAACGAAGATCAATCTTCGAGAATATACGAGCACCTCGAAGCAAATCGAAGAGATCATCAATACGGGGCAGTGGATGCTTGTTCTTGATAGTGACTGCATTCAGCTCCCGATAATCCACACACATCCTCTTCGAGCCATCCTTCTTATCTACCAGCAACAATGGAAAAGCCCAAGGAGAGAAGCTGCGACGGATATAGCCCTTGGCTAGCAACTCATCAATAGTTTTCTTGACCTCTTCATGCTCTATAGGTGCCATACGGTAGGGCCGCTTTGCAATAGGAGCTGTGCCAGGCAAGAGATCAATACAAAACTCAATGGCGCGTTCAGGCGGCATACCTGGCAGATCATCCGGAAAGACATCCGGGAATTCAGACACCACGCGAATACCGTCCGTGGGTCTAGCCTCCATCTGATGAAGAAATCCAGAAGGCTCTACTGCACTGATAACAACCTCTTGGCCACTGGAAGCTGATAACAAGACTGTCCTCTGAGCACAATCTATACGAACTCCCCATTTGGCCAGAGTCTCCATTCCCAGAATGACATCAATACCCTTGGTGTCTAGCACCATCAGATCAGTACAGAACTCTACTCCCCTCAAAGAAATACTGACTCTCGGGCAGTAAGTGTGAGACCTCAACTGTCCTCCCGGTGAAGATACTAACAGGCACCTCTTTAATGTGCTAGTATGAATACCATGATGCTCGACAAAAGACTGAGTAATGAAGGAATGCGTAGCACCAGTATCAAAAAGCACTGTAGCTGGATATGAATTAACCATGAACGTACCAATAACCACGTTGGAAGCCTCGGCCGCTGACTCGGCCGTCACGTGGTTCACCCTGCCCTGTGCTGGCGCCCTGGGCTGAGCTGGGCGCCCCTGCTGTCCCGCCTGCGCCTTCCGGGGGCAAGCGTTGGCGTAGTGCCCCGGCTGGCCGCAGTGAAAGCAGGTGCGAGGAGGTCCCTGAGCCTGCTGTCCGGTAGGAGCTGCCGGACGTGGAGCCTGCGGTGCTGGTGGAGCTGGTGGAGCACGAGCCGGAGGTGCCGGTAACCTCGGGCCCTGACCTGCCTGCTGCTGTCGAGGCGGGTACTGCTGCGGTGGCCTCTGCTGGTACTGCTGAGGAGGCCGGTACTGAGGCTGGTACTGCTGGGGCTGCTGGAGTCGTGGACGAGTGTTGCTGCCGGAAGCAACGGGGACAACCTTCCTCTTCTTGTCCTCCATCTCCAGGTGCTTACGCTCAGTGTTGAGCGCGCTGTCAACCAGATGGTTGAAGTCGTCGAAGCGGAGGTTGAGCAGCGCGTACTGGAGGTAGTCCTCAAGACCCTCCATGAAGTGCTCCTGCTTCTTGCGGTCATCCGCAACCTCGGCAGGGGCGTAGCGTGCCAGCTGAAGAAAACGATCACGATACTCCGTGACCGACATAGTCCCCTGAATTCACAAAGACAGATGGATATCGGAAGATTAACTCAAGATTCATAAGGATAGAACTAGGGGCATTAGCTCAAAAGGAACCGCTGAATGATTATACTTAAGATTACCTGCTTCAGTGCAAGGAACTCCTTCTGCTTCATCTTCATAACGCCCGCGGGGACGTTGTGGCTGCGGAAACGCTCCCTGAACTGGAGCCAGGTGAGAGCCTCGCGGTCGTGAACTGGGTGGGACTCCCACCAGTCCAAAGCTGCCCCTCGCAGCTGTCCTGCTGCGTACAGAACTCGCTCACGATCATCGCACTGGGCGATGTCCAGCTGACGCTCCACTGCACGGAGCCAGTCGTCAGCCTGAAGAGGGTCGGACGTGTGAGAGAACGTCGGCGGGTGACCCCTCAGGAACTCAGCACGCCTGTCGCGAGGCTGCGGCGGTGGAGGAGGCGGAGGCTGAGTGTGAGCGTGCTGGAGAGCCTGAACGGTGTTGTTCAGGGTAGCCATCATCTGCATCTGGAGCTGGAAGTACTGCTCCGGAGTCAAGGGTGGAGGCATCGGGATCCCAGTACCCTGGTTGTTCTGACCCTGCTGCTGGCCAGAACCTGAACCGGTGCTCCTGGTGTTCACCATCTGATTGGAACAAAAGATTTCACGAGTAAGGATATTGTAGGAATAAACTCAGATGGATATGATAACTCTTTAGCGGAAAAAGACTCAGCCATGATAAAGTAGACAGGATAGAGTTGACTGTTTTACCCCCAACGATCTAACTCATTTTATTAATTAGTTAACTTTAACATCTGAGTGATTTTCTTTAAACAAATTTAAACTACTAAACTATGCAATCAGTCAAAAATCCAAATCAAACATGTAGCATAATAACAAGCAGACAATTTTCACGATTTAGCCGAGTTTAGCAAAAGACTCGACTAACACAACGCGTCGCAGAACGTGCTATCGTATTATTATTAAATAGGTCACCTAGCTAACTCATGGTGGTCAGATGACTGATTCAGGCCAAAATCTACGAAACTATTCTTCAGAGAGAGAAATCAAGGCAAGAAGGGTAAAAAGTCAAAGAAGTCAAGGGGTATAATAGTAAAATAGTTTCAGCAGGCAAGGATTGGTGAGAAGAAGTCCTAAAACTCGACCAGTTCTATCTAGGCTTCGTCCTACAGTCGATATGGCTCTGATACCACTCTGTAACACCCGGTTTATAAAAGAACATAAACCGAGCAATCATATACGTGCCAGGATCAAGTCACACGTACATACAACAGAATGAACAGTATATCATAGCACATATCACGAATAAGACATAATAAATCGAAATACGAATGTTATTTATTACAATAATGACAAAATGTCTGATACAGCGGAAGCGAAGTACAATATACGATAAAGCTCTCTGAAGCCGAAGCAGGGCGCCACAGGGACGTCGACTGGGAGACGAAGCACCTAGAAGTCCTCGTAGTCCTGGTAGCGCTGGACGAACTCCCTCGAGTCGGCAGGAACTGAGCAGCAGTAGCGTAGCCAAGAGGAAAAAGTAGAGAAGAGGCAAGAGTGAGTACACAACTTGTACTCAACAAGTATAACACAAACTATGAGGCTCTAGGCTGGCTGACTCAACTGCATTAGCTTTTAAGTGTTGGCCAAATTTTATTAAAGCTATTTACTACTAGTTGATGAATTACCATTGACCCAGTTACATAGTAATTAATCAGAATTAATTATACTACTACTGAGAACCAAACCAAAACCAAGCCACCAAGGTAAACCCCGAGAAGCACCTCCCTCGTCGGAAGGAGATAACTTCACTAATCAAAAGGAGGATCTGGGCCGCTCATAACCGTGAGCACGGCTAGTATACCAGTTTTACACTCTGCAGAGGTTGCACATCTTTACCCACAAGTCGTGAGCTACGCCAGTTGTTCATCACACTTCCTTAGGTGAGATGGCCAGCGACTCACTACGAGGCCTTTAAAAAGAATCTCGTTGGTAAGGCGTAACCGCGAGAGATAGGTCGGCGACGATGGGGCCCACCTCCGGGGGTACAAGCACAGGAGCGCAATCCAAGCACAGACCAAGCCGGAGGAGCAGGGACCATTGAAGCTTACTACTCTTGCCCCGCAGGTAAGTTACTCCAAACCAAAAAGATCTAGTTATTACGCCAAGTCTATCCCATTCTAGCCTTGTGGTAGCGCTGTTGTCCCAGGTTGTCGCTCTATGAACCGGTCCTTATGGAGAGTGGCCAACCAGGCAGTAAGCACCGTGCTGGCCCCCTAAACCATGTTTCTAACAAAAGCCAATTTTAACGAGAAGTGAGCCACTCAAGCCACACAGAGTGCCACTCTCAGAATTAAGTTCAAGTATACCATTAATCAAATTAATTAAAAAGGACCAGAGTGTGTTATAGCGCAGCAACCTAGCACAACTAACCAAAATGCAACCCAAAGGTATATTTAAAGGATATAAACTGGCTAGGAAATCCTTAAAGGTATACAGTATTAAAATGCAGTATGAAATTGTATTTAAAGATGATAGGTTGTTCATGTTATACTTGCCTTCCTCGTACTGCTCTGGCTGCTGCTCAAAGTGCTCGGAAGACGGCTGCTCCGGGTACTGGTACTGGGGCTCCTCAGAAGGATCAACGTCTACTCACGAACACATGGCCAAAACAAAGCACAATAATAAGCATACAAGCAAACATTAACAAAAACTACTAAGAAACAGTACAACAATACATAAAAACAGTGCACAAAACTACTCTAGAACTATTCTACGCGTTACAACGATCGCGTGGATATAAAGAACGCTAAAAACGGAGCTAAAACGCATAAACTAGGCCTAAAACAAGTTCTAGGGGCTTATTTGTAAGAAAACTGGAGTTTCAGGGGCTTTTCTGCTAAAACCGAGGGCCTAAACATAAATACTGAAAAGATCCAGGGGCTAACGCGCAAAACAACCTTAACTGGACTGCGGGTGCTAAAACTAAAAAGGTCAGGGGGGTCCGAGCAAAAATTTGGGCTTAACTGCAATTATTTCTCAAAGGCGGAGGGCTGCGGGTTAATTCCCCAGAAGACTGAGGGCTCTTTAGCAAAAGATACCGGCCGAACCGGTATCTTTGATTTTGGGCCGTAGGATTCGGATCTGGCGGAGTAGATTGGATCTGATCACGTTCTAATCTGGGCCGCTGATTCTAGATCTGGCGGCCACGGGCGAAGGGGCGCGGGCGGCGGCGCTGGGTCGCCGGAGCTCTGCTCCCGCGGCGGCGCTGCGCCGGAGAAGACCGGTCTCGGCCTTCCCGGGACGGATTCGAGCGGGTCCGGGGCCTAGAAGCACCTATGCGGCACGCGTAGGCCACTGGTGAGGTCTGCGAGGTGAGATGGGGACCAGACGTGGCCGCGCGACGGTGGGAGCGGCTCGGCGCGGCGAGACCTCGCCGGCGCAAGCTCGTGCGGCCACTGGGGATGCTATACGGCTAAAATAACTGGCGCAAAAGCATGGTGAGTAGCTGGAGAGGCTCACCGAGCTTGGAGGCGGCGGGTCGTGACGCGGAAGGAGGTCGCCGGCGAAGCTCGGCGGCGGGATGAGTGCGGGGGTCGTGGCGCGGGCGTAGGAGTGCAGTTCCGGTCGCCTTGGTCCCGCGGGTCGTCGTGCGCGCGTGCTGTGAAGCCAGCGGAGGGGTCAGGCGGGTAGGAACGCCAACGGCGGCGAGGAATTGAGGGGCGGAGGTGATTACCGGTGGCGGCGACGTCGTACGCGATTCCGGCGCTGGCGAGGGTCCGGGGTCGGGCAGAAGGCTTGGAGAACTTCCTGGACGAGGGGCGAAGGTTTTGCGCGGCTCCGCTGGGGCTGGGGCGCGGCGGAGCAGCGAGAACGCGGCGGCGCAGGGGACTCAGCGCGGCGGAGTGGTGCGGAGCGAGGGGGAAGGCGGCGCTCTAGGGAGGATAGGGTGGAGGGGGGGGTGCGGCCTGGGTGTTTAAAGGAGGCCGGGCGGGGATTGCGGCGGGGCGCCGCGGGATTAGGATCCCGGCGATCTCGCCGGCCGTTTCGGGCACGGTTGCCTGGAGCCGGGAAGGGAAGGAGGGAGGAGGTCCTGACGGGCGGGGCCGGGCTGTCAGCGGAGGCAGCGGGCGACGCGGGAGCGCGAGGCGGATCGGGCCGAGCGGGAGGGGCGCGCGGGCCGTTGCGGGGCTCGGCTGGGCCGAGTGGAGAGCTGGGCCGCGCACGGGTGGGAGAGGAAGTCTGGGCCGGCCGGTGCACTGGGCCAGGGAGGGGAAAAAGGGGAAAAGGTAAGTGGGCCGGGCTGGTGTTTGCTGGGCTGGGTTTGAGGGTTTGGGTTTTCCTTTCTAATTTCTATTTCTTTTCTAAGTCTAATTCAAACAAAATTTGAATTCAAATTTGAATTTGAATTCAAACCACACTCAAATAAAATTATGCACCAGCATGAATGCAACAAAAATTTAAACCTATGATAAATTTTAATTAATTAAGGAACAAAAATTAGATTAAATGCCAACTAAACACAATAAACCTTAGAAAATTTAACTAAAGCCAATTAATTTATTAATAAATACTGAAATTTAAAATTAGGGTGTTACAACTGAAGAGCAACCTTTAGTTGGAAGTAATCGACATATGGGGAGTTCACTTTGTGAGTCTTTCCATATGTCAGAGCAAGTGCATCTTGGAGGCCATGGACTATTTGTTCAAATGGATGAAGCACTTCCTATGTTGCGCCCGACTCGAAGAATTCAAAGAAGATGATTCAGGAAATCACATTTCGTTGCTTTGAATTTCCAAGAGTCATGTTTGGTAGTGAAGGCTCACACTTCACAAGACAAGACCTACAGGAAGTGTCTCAGCGAATTGAGAGTAAAACCATCGGGCTACTACTCCATACCATCCTTATACCAATGGCTAGGCAGAAACATCTAACAAGAAGATCAGAAACATTCTGCAGAAGATAGCGAATGCCATGGGGAAAGGATGGAATAGCATGATACCCGAGGCACTATGGGCTCATTGAACAGCCTTCAAGACGCCGATAGGAAAAACACCGTACCAGCTGATTTATGGCAAAACTTGCCATATACTAGTTGACTTTGAGTCCAGATCCCACGGGGCAATTAAGAGGTGAAAAATAGATCTCCAATCAACCAAGGTTAAATGCCAAATCCAATAGGCTGAATTGGATGAATGGAGGAAGAAGGCCTACCACAGCTCTAAGTTTTACAAGGAGCGGATGAAAAGATGATACGATATACGGATCGAGATCAAGCATTTCAAGTTGGGAAATAAGGTACTACTCTTTAATTCCCATCTTCATTTCTTTGGTCTTGGTAAGCTTATAAGTAAGTGGAAAGGGCCTTGTCTAGTGAATCCTCCAGGACAATGACGGGAATATTGAAAATATTCCTCGAGCCCGATCTACCGGAACTCAAAGAAATAGACGTCTACGAGTTATCCGAGCTAGAGCCCCCGTCTATGGTCATCGCCAGACCTTAAATGTGCCTTACCCTAGTCTAGGATAATGGGTGCAAGTTTATTTCTCAAGTATTGTTTCAGTAGCGCCCAGTTATGTTTGAAAAAAAAACTAAATGAAATAAAAGCTTCATGCTTGTGCTTTAGTTGGTTGGTGCACATTTGTGCACCAACCAACCCCCCCCTATTCTAATATTTTCATCAAGTGCACAGATGAACATCATGAACAACACTGAGATGGACTTCTTGGCAAAGTTGAGCAAAATTTGATGCAAATCAAGATCAGGTAGCCAAAGTAGACCCGTGCCTAACCAAAACATCGACACGGCAACTTGTCACGGAGGTTTGCAACCCCATCTTCCTTTTCCTTTCTTATTTTCATTCAAATTAGTACTAAATGAAATAAAATTAAAATTTGAATGAAACTCATGGAAGAGATGAATTCACACATGACTTCCAAAGGTGCCTAAGTTTTATTTCTTATGCGAGTACTCGTTACCTTTGGAACTTATTACATGATAGGATCACTTGAACTTTTGTTTATTGACCCTCATGATATAATAAAATAAGAGACATGTTCTTTCTAATTCGAAGTCTTAGAGTTTTTCTTTAAAAAGCTAAAAAAAGAGAGGCAACTCTCATTCACTTCTAACCATACAAAGTCCTATGCAGAGCCATAAATGAATAGAATTGAACCCACATAGCTATCTTTTGACATTTTGAGCTTGATCAAACATCATTGCCTTTCGAGAAATGTCATGATCATCGAGTACTTTGGTCATCCACTATGCATGTTTATTAATAAATTCCATCAAAAGTGGTTTACCAAAAGCTCTCCATCTCCCTGAAAAAAGGGAAAGAGTGAGCAACAATCTTACTCGAGCAAAAAAAAAAGAGGACAAAGGGGAAAGATGGAGAAGCCAAAGTTAACACCACTCAAAGGGACATTCATTCCTCACACACACATGCACATGACCAAGTTCTAAAGATGACATGATTTCTCAAAGGCAAGATCTTTGATCTCGCAAAATAAATGAGAAAGATATGCAAGTTTATCCCTACCCTGAGCCACACAAAAGCCTTTTAAACGTAGGAGATGTTTTCTCTAAAGACCCTAGTGAGGTTCAAACACAAAATGAGAGACTAAGAGTGAGTTGAAAGAGATAAGAGCATGCCTCCTGTTTTGAAAATCTTGCAAAAACCTCCAAGTACAGAGAAAAGGAAGTGAATCATGTTCTCCATCGAGTTGTTCTGGGGATCAATATTCGAAGGCGAAGGTGTTAGCCACCCAGAATCCAAGGTATGAGAAAAGTTTAGGAATAAATCTTATGCATTCTTTGAGTTCATGAAACCAGGCTTCGCTCTTTTTCGACCTTATTGCTCGGGGCGAGCAAAGTCTGGCTGTGGGGGTGTGTTAGCGGTCGATATCGGTGATTTTCGCCGCCAACGCTCCACCCGATTTCATGAAACAAAGGTCATATTTATGCCAAATTCACTTATATTAATGAGTTCCACAAGTTTTGGTGAGTATTTGAATGTAGGAACAACATGTACGAAATTTGGCCCAAATGGGAGAAAACCCAGGCCGGCTGGCCTCACCTAGGCCGGCCAGCCTAGCACCTCCACTATGTGTGCCCTGTCTTCAGTACAGGAGTGAAGAGACATGTGTACAAAGCCTCTAAACCAAGGATTGCAAGTTGGTTTGATCAAATGGACCGAAAGGCCTAGCACATGGATTAAAAGACCCACCTGCAACACTTACCGAAATCCTTTGGGCCGGAACACCACTATGAACTTCATACACATGTGGATCAAGATGTTGGTGAAACGGGAGGCCGAGATGTGCCAGACCCAGGCCGGCCAGCCTAGGGTAGGCCGGCCGGCCTACAATTTTCAGCTTCAAATCGACGCAACCCACACCAA
Source organism: Panicum virgatum (assembly GCF_016808335.1). Taxonomy (NCBI): domain Eukaryota; kingdom Viridiplantae; phylum Streptophyta; class Magnoliopsida; order Poales; family Poaceae; genus Panicum; species Panicum virgatum. The sequence continues at coordinate 27,765,847 of NC_053153.1, read as the reverse complement.
CACTTGGAGGAGATCAGGAGCGTCCACGAGAAGGGCGGTTGCAAACAGAGGAAATCCCAGGCCGGCCGGCCTAGGGGAGGCCGGCTGGCCCCACTTTGCATCCCCTCAGCCTCAGCTTTGGCGTGGAAGTTAAGCACACTGACTACAACTGCTTTCCACCGATGCTACCTGCTTTACCGGCCAAATACCGACCTTGGAGTGCTATAAATAGGACCCTCATCCCTCAATTGCAACACACACCATTTGGAGAAGAGAAGAGTCCAAGATGTAGTCCCACTTAGTAGAATAGGGAGTGTGAGGTGAGAGTCTTGGCGAAAGTCAAGGTAAAGGAGCGGTGCTGAGTTCTCTCAGCCTTCCTCCACTTTGTAAGCCACCTCGGAGGAATGGAATATCTTCGGAGTGAAGTTCCTCGTCTCTCGTCGGTATCTCGCTAGTCTTTCTCTTTACTTCAGTTACTTGTTTACTTTCTGTCATTGATCTGCGGGATCCCTAGTCTGCGTAAGTAGCAAGTTCTACTTATCTGAGAGTGCTTTCTGTCTTGCCAGGAGGCAGGAGTACGTAACTCGATAGTGTTAGGCGTGGTGCCTAGACTTTGATAGTTACCTTGGGTTGTGTTCCACCCCACGGAACCATTGTGGTAGGCAGCAGGTGGTGACAGCCCTGTCCGTCCTTCATAGTCCACCACGTTCGGGTGTTTTCATACTAATAGTGTAGGTTGCCGTTGGACTCCCCTCTTACCCCTTTCTGAAGTTCTTCCTCTTCCAGCCGCCGAAGCAGATCAAGATAGATTAGTTGCAAGTCCTCTGGGTAATGAGGACCCTCTACCCACTTACCTCTCTTCCCCTGGTGGATCCGGCTGAATAATTCTAGGCTTGGTCGAAGCTTTACCGTTCCTTGGGTTCGATATCCCAGGTATACTCCCTGGTGAAAGCTACATCAGTCTCTGTGCTTGCGGAGTAATTCATATAGGCTAAGGAGTGCCAACAGTGAGTACCTTTCCCCTGCCAACCTTTGCCCCAGACACGCGATGGCGTGGAGGGATACGCTGGCGGGAGAGTATTCCGGGGAGTACGTGGACAAGTCCTGCTGCACCATCTGAAGTGCAGTGACTTGCGCAACATGTGCCCCTCCTGACGATGTCCCCGTGCGCTTCATCACAACCTTCCTAGGGGAAAGAACTCCTGTGGTAGGTCGTGTCAGGCTGCGCGTGCGGGAGCGCATGAGGGCCCTTGACACCGGGCCCTGGACCAAACTCTCCACTGAGCCGGGAGACAGGCGGCCTTGGGGTGAGGCCGGCCAGCCTGGGGCTGGTACCCCTGGCCAGCCGGCGGCGATGGCGAGAAGGCGGCGATCTGCACCGGTTCTAGGATCCTGACGCTGCTCGTTGAAGCCCGGGTTTGGTTGGACTTGGAGGGTGCCTTAGGAGTGGGTGTGTCCGTGGCTTCGGATTTGGGAGTCTTAGGGGAGGATTGCGAGGCCATGGTGGTGATCTCAGAGAAAGGATGGAAACACGGAATGAGATCTGGTTAATGGCTGTGAACTGAGGAAGAGGGGAGAGCCTTTCGGTTTAGATCATCTCTTCGAGCTCCGAACACCCAGGATCAGGAAGTTTGAACTGCGGCGAACGTTGCACAAAAAGATGAGGCCGAACAGCCCTGGAGCCAGGCCGGCCGGCCGGTCTGGGGTAGGCCGGCCGGCCCCACCTTGTCAGGTGTGGGTCCCGGGCTTCTGGAGGCTCCTCCTGATCCTTTCCTTTCTTGGGTATTTTGGTGTTTTTGTCCAGAAAAGAAAAGAAAGAAATGGAAAGGAAGATCTAACCTAAGATAAGGCACATTTTAGGTACGGCGACGACCATAGATGATTATTCTATCTCGTAAAGCTCGTAGACATCTACTTCTTCGAGCTCGGGAATTTTGGGCTCGAGGAATATTTTCAATATCTGGCCATTGGACTTGAAAACATTCCTGTCATCGTCCCGGAGGGTTATAGCGCCATGGTCAGCGGCGTTCAGCACTAAGAATGGGCCTTCCCACTTGCTTCTAAGTTTACCATGACCAAACAGACAAACACGGGAGTTGAAAAGGAGTACCTTATCTCCCGCTTTCAACTGTTTGATCTTGATACGCTTATCATGCCATCTTTTTGTTCACTCTTTGTAAAGTTTAGAGCTGTGGTAGGTCTTCTCCCTCCATTCATCGAATTCAGCCAGTTGGATTTGTCGCTTGATTCCGGCTAATTGGAGGTCCATATTCCACCTCTTAATAGCCCAATGAGACTTATACTCGAGTTCAACTGGTAAATGGTAAGTCTTGCCATAAACTAGTTGATACGGTGTCATACCAATCGGTGTTTTGTAAGCCATTATATAAGCCCATAGTGCCTTGGGTAGTTTGCTTTTCCAACCCTTCCCCATGGCATTGACCATCTTTTGCTGATGTTCTTGATTTGCTTGTTGGATGTCTTTGTCTGACCACTTGTTTGGGGATGGTATGGTGTTGCAACCTGGTGGTCTACTCCTTGCTCGCTAAGGCACTTGCTGAAGGTTCCGTCGATGAAGTCTGAGCCTCCATTGCTGATCACGACTCTTGGAACTCCAAAGCGAGGAAATATGATTTCCTGGAACATTTTCTTGGAGCTCCTAGAATCGACTGCAACAAAAGGAAGTGCTTCGACCCATTTGGACACGTAGTCCACTACCACCAAGATGTATTCGCATTTTTCCGACATTGGGAAAGGACCCATGAAGTCGACTCCCCAAACGTCGAAGATATCCACTTGAAGATTGTTCTTTAGTGGCATTGCATCTCGGGAATTGATATTCCCGTGTTTTTGACATCTTGGGCAACGCCGCATGAATTCTTTCGCGTCTCCATACATGTTTGGCCAAAAGAATCCACTTTGCCAAACTTTTGCATGGGTTAGGAAGGCTCCGTAATGTCCTCCATAGGGTGAGGAGTGACAACGCTCTAGAATCTTGCGGGTCTCACATAACTGGATACAACGACGGAGTAAACCATCAGCGCAGACTTTGAATAGATATGGGTCATCCCATAGATGGAATCTGCTGAGGTGTATCAGTTTCTTGTAGTCTTCTCCTGGAGGTATATATCCAGTTACCATGAAATTCACTAGGTTTGCGTATCATGGACTAGATGAGGTGACCTTCAGGAGAGTATCATCTCTCAAGTAATCATTGATCGGGAGATCCGATCCTTGTACTTGCATCCTTGAGAGATGGTCTGCCACACAATTATCTGCTCCTTTCTTGTCTCTTATTTCCAGATCAAATTCTTGTAGGAGCAGAATCCAACGGATAAGTCATGGCTTGGCATCCTTCTTGGTTAGAAGGTACTTCAGTGCTGCATGGTCCATATACATAATCACTTTTGCACCAACCAAGTAGGATATGAACTTATCCATGGAGAATACCACCGCCAGGAGTTCCTTTTCCGTTGTGACGTAGTTGAGTTGGGGTCCGGTCAATGTCTTACTTGCGTAGGATATAGCATAATATTGCTTATCTCTACATTGACCAAGCACTGCGCCTACGGTATAGTCACTTGCATCGCACATAATCTCGATAGGAAGTTTCCAATCGGGGGGTTGTATGATGGGTGCGGATACGAGTGCCTTCTTGAGGGTGTAGAAGGCCACGAGGCATTCCTCGTCAAAGTTGAACAGGGCATCCTTTGCTAGTAGGGTTGTCAAGAGTCTGGCTATACGAGAGAAGTCCTTAATGAATCTCCTGTAGAAACCAGCATGACCCAAGAAACTCCTGACCCCCTTGACATTAGTCGGAGGTGGCAACTATTCGATAACATCGATTTTTGCCCGATCCACTTCTATCCCTCGCTCAGACACTCTATGTCCTTGAACAATTCCCTCTCTGACCATGAAGTGACACTTTTCCTAGTTGAGAACTAGGTGTGTCTCTTGGCACCTCTTAAGAACATTTTCCAAGTTCTCAATGCATTGATCGAAGTCTTTGCCATAGACGGAGAAGTCATCCATGAACACTTCCAGGATGTGCTCAATTAGGTCTGAGAAGATTGCCATCATGCACCTTTGGAATGATGCTGGTGCGTTGCATAGACTAAAAGACATTCGCCGATAGGCGAACGTACCATAGGGGCAGGTGAAGGTAGTCTTGCTTTGATCATCGGTGTGGATAGGAATCTGATGATAACCAAAGTATCCATCGAGGTAGCAAAAGTATGAGTGCTTTGCCAATCGTTCAAGCATCTCGTCGATGAAGGGAAGAGGGAAGTGATCTTTCCGGGTAGCCTTATTAAGCATTTGGTAATCGATACACATTTTCCATCCGGTCACTATCCGTTGAGGTATGAGCTCGTTCCTCTCATTACGGACTACCGTCATGCCTCCATTCTTCGGGACCACTTGAATTGGGCTGACCCACAGTTATCGCCGTAAATTAACAGGATTAATTTATGGGCCGAATGCAAGATGGGCTTAAAGCAGAAGATGAAGAATGCTTGTAAATCGGCTCCTGCGTGAGCATCTGGGCCACGTGGGCCATGTATCTTAGATTTAGTTCAAGATTAGAGATAGAGTCCGATCGGGACAAGATTAGTTTAGATTGTTTCCCAAGTCTCCGGACTATAAATATGTACCCTATGTTATTCATAGAAGAGGAACGTCATCACGTCTCACAAACAACAACTCTCGGCGCATCGCCATCTCTAATCCTAGGGTTTCCTCCAAGTAAGCGCCATGCTGCCCTGATCGCTTCTTGCGATCAGGGCAGTGTTGTTCTTACTTTTACCTTGGTATTACTCGTACTGAAGCATTTTTGATGGCGAGTAGTACTAGTTATCCTGATGTTCGTAGCATGGCTTTTAGTAGATCTGTCGTGCTTCGTTGCTTATCATCTACGAATATCATGTTGTCTCTGTGCCGTCACGTTTCGATCTTATGCTAGTTCTTGTCGCATAGAATTAGTTGCATAGAGACAACACCGTGCTTCTTTTATGTTTAGTAGATCTGATTTGTTACGGTTTGCTCTTATTCTTAAGAGTTGGCGTAATATCTATTAGGTTAGGCCTTGCAAATGAGTTGGATGATCCGGTGGCATCTTAGATGCTTTATCTTAGCCTTAATAGGGATTGTTCCGGGTATCGGCTTTTGCTAGTTCTTAGGCCTCTGTTTTAGGTTTTGGATTAGTTATCTGCTACGTTTATTAGGCCCAGTCACGTGTAGGATGTTCTGATCTAGCAGTGAAGCCTTTACCGTCGTGGATTAGATTAATTAGATTTAATTGAAGCAGCTTTACAGTTATTTGCTTTATTCATTGATATCCGGATGCAAACAGATCCCATCTGACACCGGGACTCGATTGGCTCTTTAAAGCCGATGCAAGAGTCATCCCGGTGAGCCGACCACAGCTCGGACTTATGTTTCCACGTGTTTGTGTATGCAGGCAAATCATTGCAAGCACGTCCGCACCTTCCTGATCGGGTATAGGTCAGGTGGCACGCTCTGCGTCTTCACAAGCCGCGGCGTGTGCTGGAATTGCGGGCCGTCGACGAGGGAGCAGTGCCTGCCAGCGCCCCGGCAACCTCCCGGCTCTTCGTGTTGCCTGTCGCTGCTCGCCGGTGGGTTTCGACCGACAACACCCACTCACTGTCTTGCACGGGGTATATGATGCCTGCGTGCAGTAGCTTAAGTACCTCTTTCTTGACTACCTCCCTCATCGCATCGTTAAGCCACCGTTGATGTTCTCATGACGGCTTATGTTCCGGCTCCATTGGAATGCAATGGGTGCCAAGGTTGGGGCTGATCCCCTTCAAGTCTTGGAGAGAGTACCCGATGATGGAACAATACTTCTCTAAACTGCAACAAGCCGCCGAGTTTCACTCTCTGACAGCTTGTCGCTAATGACAACTGGCGTGGCTCTATTGTCATGGATGAATGCATACTTCAAACCAGGGGGTAGCGGCTTCAGCTCAGGTAGAGGAGGTTGTGGAATCTCCTCTCCGTTGAGCTTACTTTTGCCGGCCAGATCTGTTTCCCGTGTGAAATGTGAGACATCTTCCTCAAGAATGGGCTGAGTTTGCCCTTCTTGGCTGATGTTCACTGCATCCTCCAATGGGTCTTGCTCCGGTCTAGCCTCAGCAATGGTGTTGCATGAGCAAACTAGACTGACCGGGACTTTCTCTTTGCCAACCTTGACCTCTAGCATTGCTCGGTCTCCATTTGGGTTGACAAGGGGCTCTATTGGCTGACAAATCAAGACAAACTCTTCACCTTCTGGGACATCGAAGATGTGGAAGTCCAGGAAAACCTTGTTACGTCCCATCTTCAGGGACATAGCATGGAGAATTCCCTTACTTTCCACAATCTGGCCATCGATCCACTTCAGGTGCTTATGCGAGAAGGTCAGGGGCTCGGATGAAATGTGATCTGCCAAGGTTTTGGACATCACGTTCACCCCGACATTCGGGTCGTAAAAATTTTCTTGTGGTCCAGCGACACCAATAGTGCAAAGGAGCACTCTAGGATTGCAGTAGATCTGAATGATGCTACTGCTGGCCTCGGCTTCCTCTATCCATTCCTTTCTTATAATCACAGAAAGACCCTCTATCTGCGATTAAACTTCGAGAATGAACGCCTCAGATCTTGAGCAAATACACTTATGTTCCTTCGGCATGCTTGCGGCATTACCGAGTTCCAAGTACTCTTCCTCTGTGAAGACATCGGGTACGAACATAGGCATGTCTTCAATGAGGGGCTCATGATCAGGGGACTTTGGTGGTTCGGTTAATTCCTCTATGTGTGGTGGAGGTGGAGAGAATGTGGCTGAAAGGATTTGGAGCTGCTGTGTCTCGCTAGGCTGATCTATCGGCTCTGGTGGATCGTCATAGATACCGGTGTAGTCAGTGCTATTCAGAACCTTCTCTAGGAGAGTTCTGACTTTAGCTACTGTCCTGTACATAACGGATCCCTCGGAAGCCACATTCATGAAATGTGCACTTTCCGGTTTAAGGCCATAGAAGAAGTGCTGCATAAGCATTCTCCGGCATTCATGAAATGTTTCGACCGACAACACATTCTGGCATGCCCAGTGGGATCTTCATCGACAACAACGCCCACCGCAGAGATGGCAGGAGCTCAAGATCAAGAACCCGCTCCCAAGCCCGTCACGTATGAAGAGCTGACTCCAGAACACAAGCTAAAATATGATGAGATCAAAGCTCAGTTCGAAGCCGATCTCATCGGCTCTTTTGAGAGGACCCGCAACCATGGCATCAGATGGAAGGGGTTCTCACCAGAAGGCGCTCTCGACAACGTCGATCCGTTTGTGCCGTCAGAAGAGCGTACCAGGGCCCTACGCCAGGAGATGAACTACATAGTGGCTCACACGCTCCATCGACACTCAGAAAGCCTGGTGAACGAGCTTGAGCACGTGGCACATCGCGTTGTCCAGGAGGTAATCAAGAACCACTACTCCCCATCAGGACCAACTCTGGGGAGTCACAGGAGGGAAGCTGCATTACAAACCAAGCCGCTAGTGCCCTACTCGCTCGCGGCAGCAATACAGCAGAATTCGCCGATCTACGTCGTCCACAAGATCGGCGGTGATCCTGGAGAAGGCCAGTTCCTGACCGAGCCACCCAAGGAGATCCCGCACAGCTACACGTGTGCCTACATCCTTGATAGCGTCAGTCCAACACGCTCGGTGCAGATGGTAAACCCAGGAGCTTCTGGAGCAGACGCGGAGAAACAAGCGTGGCTGGCAAAGTACGCTACCAGGCCGAGTGCTGAGCCATCGGCCCTAGGAGTTCTTAGTGTGGAGCAGGTCAGTGCAATACTGAGAGACCAATTCGGCATCCTGCCCAAGAGAAAAGCGATCGGCTATTCCAAGCCGTATCCAAGTGACTACGACTTGATCCCATTGCCACCCAAGTATCGGCTCCCTGAGTTCACCAAGTTCAACGGGTCGGAAGGAGCCAGCTCCATCGAGCATGTGAGCCGATACTTAACGCAGCTTGGGATGATCTCAGTATCGGATCCGTTGAGGGTCCGGTTCTTCTGCCAATCTCTTACAGGCCCAGCTTTTGGATGGTACGCGTCATTGGCTCCAGATTCGATTCGAACTTGGAGGCAGCTGGAAGACCAGTTCCATACTCAGTATCACTCGGACGCTGCTGAAGCTGGGATTGCCGACCTCGCCCAAGTCAGGTAGAAGCGAGGAGAGACCATGTCGGAATACATACAGCGCTTCAAAGAGGTCAAGAATCGATGCTACTCATCGCGCATCACAGAAAAGGAGGCAGTCGATTTGGCTATTCTGGGACTCGCTAAACCGATCAAGGATCTGGCTTTTCAGTTGGAGTTCACCTCTCTGGCACACATGGTGCAGAAGCTTACGGTATATGAGCTTTACCATCCTTAGCTGTACCAGGACAAGTTCAAGCACCATGTAAACATGGCCCAGGCAGATGAATCTGATGACTCTGGAGAGGAGCAAGAAGTAGCCGTGGCAGAGTGGACTCGGGGGGCAAACCCTGTCCCGTGCAAATGGATCAAATAGCAAGGGCTTGTGAAGGGCTTCAACTTCGACATAACCAAAGCAGAGCAGATATTTGATCTGTTGCTCAAAGAAAAATAGCTGAAGCTCCCAGAGAATCACAAGCCGCCAACCGCACAAGAGCTGCAGGGGAGGCTATACTGTAAATGGCATCATTCATTCACTCATACCACGGGTGAATGCAAGGAGCTCCATCGTCAGATTCAATCGGCTATCGAGCAAGGCCGATTAATTTTGGCTCAACACACGATGAAGGTTGACACGAAGCCCTTCCCGCAAGCCAACGTGGTGGAGCTATCCGACTTCACTCCTACGGGCCAGAATTTTTCATTCCAGATCAACATGGCGGGGCCCGTACGTTGTCGTGACGAGCAAAGGATAGAGGCCATTTCTGGCGGATCACAGAAAAGGAGGCAGTCGGAGGTAGTCGATTTGGCTGTTCTGGGACTCGCTAAGCCGATCAAGGATCTGGCTTTTCAGTTGGAGTTCACCTCTCTGGCACACATGGTGCAGAAGCTTACGGCATATGAGCTTTACCATCCTGAGCTGTACCAGGACAAGTTCAAGCGCCATGTAAACATGGCCCAGGCAGATGAATCTAATGACTCTTTAGAGGAGCAAGAAGTAGCCGTGGCAGAGTGGACTCGGGGGGCAAACCCTGTCCCGTGCAAATGGATCAAACAGCAAGGGCTTGTGAAGGGCTTCGACTTCGACATAACCAAAGCAGAGTAGATATTTGATCTGCTGCTCAAAGAAAAACAGCAGAAGCTCCCAGAGAATCACAAGCCGCCAACCACACAAGAGCTGCAGGGGAGGCTATACTGTAAATGGCATCATTCGTTCACTCATACCACGGGTGAATGCAAGGAGCTCCGTCGTCAAATTCAATCGGCTATCGAGCAAGGCTGATTAATTTTGGCTCAACACACGATGAAGGTTGACACGAAGCCCTTCCCGCAAGCCAACGTGGTGGAGCTGTCCGACTTCACTCCTACGGGCCAGAATTTTTCATTCCAGATCAACATGGCGGGGCCCGTACACCGTCGTGACGAGCAAAGGATAGAGGCCGTTTCTGGCAAACGGCCCCAGGATCAAAATGAGCCAGGGCGATAGCATATTACTGAAGAGCAAGTGCGTCACATCCGTAATCAGCTTCCTGCTTCCAATCGGCTTCTGGAAAAGTATGAATATCAGCATAAGCTGCGTCGCCGATATCAATCGGAAGAAGAGGAGTACGAATACCGCACAGGGAGGATGCTGGGAAGGCGTCAGGCTGTACAGGACCACTGGCATTGCCCGTTCTTCAGGTACTATTGGAACTCCAGCATGAGCCGATTGCCTACTATGGATGATTGTCTGGAGTGCAGGCCTCGGACACGCCAGTCAGGCGATACTTTGGTGTTTTGACGCTTGGGGCCTAAAGTGCGTCATGACGATCACGCCGAGCGGTCGACCCGGGGTGATTCCGAGCCAGAAGGAGAAGACAGGTACCATCACCCACGGGGGTGTCCTGACAGGCTTAATCGCTCGCAGAAGCGCAGAGTGCAGCGCTTGTGCAATCTAGAAGAAGCAGAAGCAAAGTACCTTGACGTGCTGAGGAAGGCGCGTCCGGATCTCGCAGAACAAGTCAAGCAACCGCGAAGGGTGGAAAGGCGCCCTCCAAGAAAGGAGTGGCGCCCCAAGCAGGCAAAAGCCGATGAGAAGCCATCGGCTGATGTGAACATGGTGTTCGTGCTCCCGTCAGAGTTCCGGGCACCCGAACCGGAGGATTTACCTGTTGCACAGTTGGATCTTGGCCCCCAGCCGATCATCTTTGAGAAGCCAAAGGAAAAAAGCTACAAACATCTGAAAGGGCTGTATCTCAAAGGTTTCATCAATGGTAAACCCGTCAACAGGATGTTGGTTGACACCGGTGCTGCAGTCAACCTGATGCCATATTCAGTGCTGCGCCGGTTGGGGTGTTCTTCTGCCGACCAAATTAAGACCAATGTGATGCTCAATGACTTCAACGGACAACCATCAGAGGCAATGGGGGTTCTTAATGTGGAGCTGACAGTGGGTCGCAAGACGATCCCGACTTCGTTCTTCATTGTCAACAGCAAGAGTACATATACGGTACTGCTTGGGAGGGATTGGATTCACGCCAACTATTGTATCCCTTCCACAATGCATCAGTATCTCGTCCAATGGGATGGCGATGAAGTGGAAGTGGTCCCTGCAGACGATTCCAGCGAAGTCTCGCTTGCAGATATGAATGCCTGGGACGCAGAAGGACAAGAGCCGATCTCAGGGATCGCCCTGGAAGATTGTGATCAGATCGAAGCGACAAAAAATGGACTGAGGCTGGTCTTATCCACTGGCCTCACAGAGTAGATGCATCCTGGCATGCTACAGGGTGTAATAGGGTAGGAGAGGCCGGTCCCAACGACCGGCCCCAAAAAATAGAAAAATCCTATTTGGGGTCGGAATTGTCACATCATGTATATACGATGGCCTGCTCTGGCAGTTGGCCACTCATCGACTATTTAGTTTCGAATGATGATGAAAGTATAGAAGCGGCCAACCCGTGCGGTTGGCCAAATAATTTTTCTTGTCATCTCTCTGTGTTTGCCGTTGATATTGTGGATAACGAGGACTCACCTGCGTTCGCAGCTGGTTTTTCAGACGATGGCAAGCTGGGATACGGGTTCACGTCAGCTGATGATTTGGAAGAGGTTGACATCGGTCCTGGGGATAAGCCACGGCCGACATTTATCAGTAAGAAGTTGGATCCAGTCTTACGTGAGGAGATGATCTCACTGCTGAAAGAGTACCGGGATTGTTTTGCATGGGGCTACATCGAGATGCCCGGTCTAGACAGAAGCATCGTCGAGCATCGGCTCCCGCTCAAGAAAGGGTTTCGGCCGTTTCAGCAACGAGCACGTCAGATGAAGGCCGGAGTTCTAGAAGAAGTCAAGAAAGAAGTGGAGAAGATGTTGGATGCTGGGTTCATCAGGCCGTGCCGGTATGCAGAATGGATCTCCAGCGTGGTACCGGTACAAAAGAAGGATGGCCGATGGCGTGTCTGCGTCGATTTTAGAGATCTCAACAGAGCAACTCCGAAGGACGAATACTCGATGCCTGTTGCAGAGGCATTGATCAACGCAGCTGCCGGCTACAAAATGATGAGTTTTATGGACGGTAATGCCGGATACAACCAGATCTTCATGGCCCTAGAAGACGTGAATAAGACCACGTTCAGAGTACCAGGCGCGGTCGGCTTGTTCGAGTACTTGGTTATGACCTTTGGACTGAAAAATGCTGGTGCAACGTACCAACGTGCCATAAATTACATTTTCCATGATCTCATCGGCAAACTGGTAGAAATTTATATTGATGATGTCGTGGTCAAATCCAAGTCAGCTGGGAGGCACCTAGAAGATCTGCGTCAAGTTTTGGAGCGGACTCGAAGGTTCGGGCTCAAAATGAACCCAAAGAAGTGCGCCTTTGGCGTGTCGGCTGGTCAATTTTTGGGCTTCCTCGTGCATGAACGGGGAATCGAGATCGGCCTGAAGAGTCAAGAAGCTGTGAGGACGATGAAGCCACCTACTACAAAGAAAGAGTTGCAGAAGCTCATCGGTAAAATTAATTTTGTCAGACGATTTATTTCTAATCTGTCTGGGCGCATCGAACCGTTCATGGGTTTAGTGAAGATAAAATCCGATGATGAGTTTCGCTGGGGGGCAGAACAGCAGCAAGCTTTCAATGAAATTAAAGAATATTTATCAAAGCCTCCAGTGTTGGTTCCTCCTCAGCACGATAGGCCATTCTATGTGTACCTATCTATGGGTGACACTTCCATTGCTTCGGTGTTAATCCAGAAGCACGACAGCCAGGAGAGGGTGGTTTTCTACCTCAGCAGGCGCATGTTAGACGCCGAGACCAGGTACCCTGAAATCGAGAAGCTTTGCCTTTGCTTATTCTTTACATGTACAAAGCTTCGTCATATTTTGCTCTCGGCGGAAACAATTATCATATGCAAATCGGATGTCATAAAGCATATGCTGTCGGCTCCTGTCCTGAAAGGCCGGCTTGGAAAATGGATGTTTGCATTGTCAGAGTTCGATATTCGGTACCAGCCTGCAAAAGCAGTCAAAGGATAGGCATTGGCGGATCTTGTTGCGGACAGGGTCAGCACTGATATTGCTGCACTGTCTATTCGTACTTGGGCTATGTTTTTCGACGGATCGGCTTGTGATGATGGATGCGGTATGGGAATTCTGTTGGTGTCACCTCAAGGGGCGACTTATTCTTTTTCCATCAGGATGACTGCCCCATGCACCAATAATTTGGTGGAATATGAAGCCATTCGCAAAGGGATGGAACTACTCCTCGAAGCTGGTGCAGAAGCGGTGGAAATATTCGGAGATTCCAAGCTGGTGATTTCTCAGCTCACGGAAGAATATAGATGTGAGAGCAAGGCTCTTTTTCCGATATGGATGCAGTGCCGTGAGTTGATGTCACGATTCAGGTATATCAATTTCCACTGGATACGAAGAACTCTGAACAATGAAGCTAATGATTTAGCACAGATGGCTTCTGGGTACAAAGAAACAGCCGATGGAGTCGATGTAGAGGTTCAGTTTTTAGAACTAGGAGACTGGAGAGCCGATATCTTCAATTATTTGAAGGATTCGGCTCGGGGGGCACCCAGAAGGATAAGACTCAAGGCCATGAAGTATGTTCTGATAGGAGATGATATGTTCTACAGGACATTGGAAGGACTACTGCTTAAATGTCTGGGACCTTCAGAGTCAAATCGGCTCTTGCATGAGGTTCATGAAGGAGCCTGCGGTACTCATCAATCGGCTCATAAGATGAAGTGGCTGATTAGGCGATCGGGTTATGTAACACCCGGTTTATAAAAGGACATAAACCGAGCAATCATATACGTGTCAGGATCAAGTCACACGTATATACAACAGAATGAACAGTATATCACATCACATATCACGTAAAAAGATATAATAAAGTGAATACGAATGTTATTTATTACATTAATGACAAAATGTCTGATACAGAGTATGCGAAAGCGTAATACGTAAACGATAACTCTCGTCGGAAGCAGGGTGCCACAGGGACGTCGACTGGGAGACGAACGCCTAGAAGTCCTCGTAGTCCTGGTAGCGCTGAGCGAACTCCCTCGCGTCGGCAGGAACTGAGCAGCAGTAGCGTATCGAAGAGGAAAAAGTAGAGAAGAGGCAAGAGTGAGTACACAACTTGTACTCAACAAGTATAACACAAACTATGAGGCTCTAGGTTGGCTGACTGACTGCATTAGCTTTTAAGTCTTGGCAAAATTTTATTAAATCTATTTACTACAAGTTGATGAATTACTATAAACCCAGTTACATAGTAATTAATCAAAATTAATCATGTTACTACTGAGGACCAAACCGAAAGCACCAAGGTAACCCCGAGAGGTACCCCCCCCCAGTCGGAAGGAGATAACCCCACTAATCAAAAGGAGGATCTGGGCCGCTCATAACTGTGAGCACGGCTAGTATACCAGTTTTACACTCTGCAGAGGTTGCACATCTTTACCCACAAGTCGTGAGCTACGCTAGTTGTTCATCACACTTCCTTAGGTGAGATGACTAGCAAACTCACTACGAGGCCTTTACAAAGAATCTCGTTGGTAAGGAATAACCGCGAGGGTTGGATCGGCGACTATGGAGTAGGTCTAGTGGGCGTCAAGAATACCACAGACGAGGCCACTCAGTACGAGGGACATAGAAGCTTACCACCCTTGCCCCGCAGGTAAGTTACTCCAAACCAAAAAGACCTAATTATTACACCAAGACCGTCCCATTCCAGTCTTGTGGTAGCGCTGTTGTCCCAGGTTGTCGCTCTATGAACCGGTCCTTATGGAGAGTGGCCAACCCAGCAGTAAGCACCGTGTTGGCCCCCTAAACCATGTTTCTAACAAAAACCAATTTTAACGAGACGTGAACCCCTCAAACGGGCCACTCTCAGAATTAAGTTGCATATACCATTAATCAAATTAATTAAAAAGGACCATTATGTGTTATAGCGCGGCACCTAGCACAACTAACCAAAATGCAACCCAAAGGATATATATAAAGGATATAAAGTGGCTAGGAAAGTCCTTATAGGCATACAGTATTAAAATGCAGTATGAAAATGTATTTAAGGTGATAGGAGTTGTTCATGTTATACTTGCCTTCCTCAAACTGTTCCTGCTGCTCAAACTGCTTAGAAGATGGCTCCTGGTACTGGTACTGATGCTTCTCCGGTAGCTCAACGTCTACTCACGTTCGCAACGCCAAAACAAGTCCACAATCATATACATACATGCAAACAAGAGAAAACACTAAGAAACAGAACATCAATACATGAAAACAACAAACAAAACTATGCTAGAGCTATTCTACGCGTTACAACGATCGCGTGGACATAAAGAACGCCTAAAACGGAGTTAAAACACAAAATCTAGGCCGAAAACAAGTTCCAGGGACCTATTTGTAAGAAAACTGAAGTTCCAGGGGTTTTCTGGGCAAAACCGAGGACTAAAACGTAATTAAACCTTAGCTGTAGGGGTTAGCACGCAAAACTGCCAAGGATGGACTGCGGGTTCTAATTTAAAGGAACTCAGGGTGTTAAGTGCTAAAAACAGGACCTAAATCTAATTTCTTTTGAACTGGCCAGGAGCTCGGGTTGAATCAGGGAAAATCCGGGGGCTCTTTACCAAAATCGCCAGCCCGAACCGGTACGCGCGAATGAGGGCCGCTGGATCTGGATCTAACGGTGCAGATCTAATGGTACCTTGATCTAATCTAGCGCGTTAGATCTGGATCTGACGGATTAGATGCAACTGGGCGCGGGGCGGCGGCAGAGCTCGCCGGAGACGGGCTCCCGCGGCGGTGCTGCGCCGGAGAAAGCCGAATCGGCGTTCCAGGGGGTTATTCGAGCCGCGGTTTGGCTTGGGAGCACCCTATTGGCATGCGCAATCCACCTGTGCGCTCAGGGCAGTGGATTGGGGCCCGGGGTGTGGTGCTCGCCGGCGATGGCGGGGTTGAGCGGCGGAACATCGCCGGCGTGCGCCGTGCTGGCAACTAGAGGGTGCTACGGCCTACGGGATCTAGCGAAAAAGGAGTAGGAGGGGGCGCTGAATCTCACCAGGGGCCTGTGGTGGCCAGAGTTGCAGCGCAGGGTGGCCGGCGGCGAGGTCCGAGCGGCGGGTCGGCGCATAGCTCGGGGAGGGGTCGATGAGACGCAGCTCCGGGCCTCCAACTCCCTCGAGCGAGTGCGCTGGTCCTCTGTGGTCCCAGAGAGGCTGTCAGGGAGGCCAAGCAGCCAACGGCGGTGCTGAATTGTGGCAAGAACCTTACTCACCGGCGATGGGTCTCAGGCGAAATCCGGCGTGTGCAGGGCCCTAGGTTGAGGAAGATGGCCCTGAGGAGCCTTCTGGCGTCAAGGCGGAGCGGCTGCGAGGTCTGGCCGGGGTTTTGGTGGAGTGGGGCGGTGCGCCCGCGGGGCGCAGAGGAGCGGCGGCACAGCGGGGCGACTCCGTGCGGCGGCTAGGTTTGGGCGGCGCGCTGGTGGATGGAAGGGGGCAGGGGGGTCTCGGCTTGGTTTAAAGGGGGCGCCTGGAGATATCGGGGTTCGGTTTGGGAAGGAAATCCACGAGGATCTCGGGCGGACGCCGCGGCCGTTGCGCGGGCGAGCGCTACGGGGACGACAGGTCTGACCCATGGGGTCGGCCTGTCAGTGGGACGCAGTGGCGGGGACGCGAGCGAGCGCAGGCGTGGGAAGAGGCGTTTGACGAGCGGGGCCCGGTGGCAAGCGGGTGAGAGCGGGCAAGCGCGGAGAGGGGGTGACGCGCGGCGCGGGGCAGGCCGAAGGGAGAGGAGGGCGCACACTGGGCCGAAGCGGGAGGGAAAGGCCGAGCGGGAAAGGGAAACAGTGGAAGTGGGCTGGGCTGATGTAACACCCTAATTTAAATTTCAGCAATTTATAATAAATTTAATTGGCTTTAATTAATTTTCTAAGGATTATTGTGTTAGACTTGCATTTAATCTAAAATTTTGTTCCTCAAGTAATTAAAATTTTTCCTAGGTTTACTTTTAATGTGCATTCATGCTGGAGCATTGATTTATTTGTTTGAGTGTTAGAGTTGAATTCAAATTCAATTTTGAATTCAAATAGATTTGGTTGAGTTAGTTTGAATAGGAAAAGAAACAGAAGAAGTAATAGAAAAGAAACCCAGCCCAAACCCAAAACAAGAAAACCAAACCCAATAGGAAACCCAAGCTCAGCCCAGCACCCTCTCCGCAGGCCCAACCCAGCAGCTCAAGCCGTCCGGCCCACCCTTTCCCCGCGGCCCGGTTCGGCTTGCTCCCTTCCTTCCCTGGCGGCCCAGCCCGCACGCCGCCTCCCGCTCGGCCCGTGACGCGCCGAAGCCCAGCCTGTCAGCCCCGCTCGCCCCAGCGCGTCGCCCGCACTCTGCCCTCTGACGCCGTGGCCCTGCTGGTCAGCCCCATCTCCTTCCTCCGGATCCTACTTGCGCAACGGCAGCGGCAGTCCCGCCTGGATTCCCGGCAAGATTTCCTTCCGGGGCATGCCCGCCCAAGATGCCCGGGCCTTCTTAAAGTGGCCCCTGTGGCCCTCTGCGCCCACCACCTCGCCCTGCCGCACCCGCACCAACCCTAGCGCACCGCCCCGCTCTGCTCCGCCATGCAGAGCACCGTGCGCCGCCATGCGCCGGCCACACCACCCCACCCCAGGCCTTACCGACCGCCGCAGAAGCTCCGCCTCGGCCCTGGGGGACTTCCTAAGCCGGCCACGCTCCGATTCTTGGACTGCATCGCCGGAATTTGAGCCCGGACGCCGTCTCAGGTGAGCTCAACTGCCCTGGCAATTGCTCGCCGCCGGCGAAGCTCAGGCCATCCTGACCCCCTGGTTCGCTCCGCAGCTTCGCCACAAGTGGACCCGTGGAGCCCAGGAGCCCGGAGCACCACTGCGTCATCCCCGTCACCGAGCTCCGCCTGCGCCGCCGCCCATCCTCGACGCTGGCCGCCCTGCATAGCAGCTCCGGCCACCACAAACCCTTGGTGAGCACTGCGTGGACCTCTTCTCCCTTTTTGCGCTAGATGTGGTAGGCCTTGTCGCCCAATAGGTGCTCGCGCACGCGCCCGCCGCCGCAGCCGCGCTCGCCGCTCTGGGCCACTCCAAGCCCTGATGTTGGCCCAAGTGGATTACGCATGATGCGTACCCACTCCCAGGCCATAGCCCCGCTCGAATCGAGCCCTGGCCGGCCGAGTTTGACCATCTCTGGCGAAGGCCCGCCGCGGGAATGCCGTTTCCGGCAACCTGCGCCGCCGCCCGCGTCCCAGTCCCTCCCGAGCCATCCGATCTGGCACGTGCGACCCAGATTAGATTTGAATCTCATCAAACCTGAGCCCTCAGATCTCGATCCAATGGATCAGATCTGAAGATACCCTTTCGCCTGGCAAATTTACTAAGGAGACCCTAGGTTTCTTCTAAATCAACCCGCGGTCCTAGTCTGCACAAAAGAAATTACGGTTAGGTCCTGTTTTTAGCACTTTAGTCCCTGAGCTTTCCTAAATTAGCACCCGCAGTCCAGGCCCTGTGTTTTTGCACGCTAGCCCTTAGATTTAATGGTTAATTACATTTAGGCCCTCGGTTTTTGCAGAAAACCCCCTGGAACCTTAGATTTCTTGCAGTTTAGTCCCTGAACCTTGTTTTTAGCCTAGAAAATGCGTTTTAGCTCCGTTTTAGACGTTCTTTATGTCCACGCGATCATTATAGCGCGTAGAATAGTTTTAGACTAGTTTAGTGTGCTGTTTTTATGTATTGATATACTGTTTCTTAGCTTTTGTTATTGTTTGCTTGTATGCTTATTGTTGTGCCTCGTTTTGGCCATGTGTTTGTGAGTAGACGTTGAGCTACCGGAGGAGCCCCAGTACCAGTACCCGGAGCAGCCATCTTCCGAACGCTTTGAGCGGCAGCAGGAGCAGTACGAGGAAGGCAAGTATAACATGAACAACCTATCACTTTTAAATACATTTTCATACTGCATTTTAATACTGTATGCCTATAAGGACTGTCCTAGCCACTTTATATCCTTTATATATCCCTCGGGGTTGCATTTTGTTTAGTTGTGCTAGGTTGCTGCGCTATAACACACTCTGGTCCTTTTTAATTAATTTGAATAATGGTTTACTTAAACTTAATTCTGAGAGTGGCCCTCTGTGCTTCGTGCTTGGGTGGCTCACGTCTCGTTAAAATATGGTTTTTGTAGAAACATGGTTTAGGGGGCCAGCACAGTGCTTAGTGCTTGGTTGGCCACTCTCCATAAGGACCGGTTTATAGAGCGACAACCTGGGACAACAGCGCTACCACAAGGCTAGAATGGGATAGACTTGGCGTAATAATTAGATCTTTTTGGTTTGGAGTAACTTACCTGCGGGG
The DNA here is from genome assembly GCF_016808335.1 of Panicum virgatum. Classification (NCBI taxonomy): domain Eukaryota; kingdom Viridiplantae; phylum Streptophyta; class Magnoliopsida; order Poales; family Poaceae; genus Panicum; species Panicum virgatum. Next base: position 27,746,805 of record NC_053153.1, on the reverse strand, counting down.
CAGGGGCGGTAAGCTTCTATGGCCCTCGTGCTGAGTGGCCTCGTCTGTGCTTCGTGTCTTGACGCCCACTAGACCTGCTCCATAGTCGCCGATCCACCCTCGCGGTTACTCCCTACCAACGAGATTCTTTGTAAAGGCCTCGTAGTGAGTTTGCTAGTCATCTCACCTAAGGAAGTGTGATGAACAACTGGCGTAGCTCACGACTTGTGGGTAAAGATGTGCAACCTCCGCAGAGTGTAAAACTGGTATACTAGCCGTGCTCACGGTCATGAGCGGCCCAGATCCTCCTTTTGATTAGTGGGGTTATCTCCTTCCGGCGAGGGAGGTGCCTCTCGGGGTTACCTTGGTGGTTTCGGTTTGGTTCTGTGTAGTAACATGATTAATTTTGATTAATTACTATGTAACTGGGTTAATGGTAATTCATCAACTTGTAGTAAATAGTTTTAATAACATTTTGCCAAGACTTAAAAGCTAATGCAGTCAGTCAGCCAACCTTAGAGCCTCATAGTTTGTGTTATACTTGTTGAGTACAAGTTGTGTACTCACTCTTGCCTCTTCTCTACTTTTTCCTCTTGGCTACGCTACTGCTGCTCAGTTCCTGCCGACACGAGGGAGTTCGCTCAGCGCTACCAGGACTACGAGGACTTCTAGGCATTCGTCTCCCAGTCGACGTCCCTGTGTCGCCCTGCTCAGCTTCGGAGAGTTCTTTTCGTATTTGTACTTCGCTTCCGCTGTATCAGACATTTTTGTCATTAATGTAATAAATAACATTCGTATTTCGATTTATTATGTCTTATTCGTGATATGTGCTGTGATATACTATTCATTCTGTTGTATATACGTGTGACTTGATCCTGGCACGTATATGATTGCTCAGTTTATGTCCTTTTATAAACCGGGTGTTACAGAGTGGTATCAGAGCCGTATCGACTGTAGGACGAAAGCCTAGATAGAACTGGTCGAGTTTTAGGACTTCTTCTCTCCAATCCTTGTCTGCTGAAACTATTTTACTATTATACCCCTTGACTTCTATGACTTTTACCCGTCTTGCCTTGATTTCTCTCTCTGAAGAATAGTTTTCGTAGATTTTGGCCTGAATCAGTCATCTGACCACCATGAGAATTAGCTAGTTGACCCTTTTATAATAATACGATAGCACGATCCGCGACGCGTTGTGTTAGTCGAGTCGTATGTTAAGCTCGGCTAAGTCGTGAAAATTGTCTGCTTGTTATTATGCTACATGTTTGATTTGAATTTTTGAATGATTGCATAGCTTAGTAGTTTAAATTGGTTTAAAGGAAATCACTCTTATGTTAAAGTTAATTAATTTATAAAACAAGTTAGATCGTTGGGGGTAAAACCGTCTACTCTATCTTGTCTACTATATCATGGCTGAGTCTTTTTCCGCAAAGAGTTATCATATCCATCTGAATTTATTCCTGCAATATCCTTACTCGCGAAATCTTTTGTCCAAAATCAGATGGTGAACACCAGGCGTGGTTCTGACCAGCAGGGGCAGAACAACCAGGGTCAGAACGCCCAGGGGACCGGGATCCCGATGCCTCCGCCTTTGACTCCGGAGTAGTACTTCCAGCTCTAGATGCAGATGATGGCCACCCTGAACAACACTGTTCAGGCACTTCAGCATGCTCACACTCAGCCTCCGCCTCCTCCACCGCTGCAGCCTTGCGACAGGCGTGCTGAGTTTCTGAGGGGTCACCCGCCGATGTTCTCTCACATGTCTGACCCTCGTCAGGCTGACGACTGGCTCCGTGCAGTGGAGCGCCAGCTGGACATCGCCCAGTCCGATGATCGTGAGCGCGTCTTGTACGCAGCAGGACAGCTGCGAGGGGCAGCTTTGGACTGGTGGGAGTCCCACCCAGTTCAGGACCGCGAGGCTCTCACTTGGCTCCAGTTCAGGGAGCGTTTCCGCAGCCACAACGTCCCCGCGGGCGTTATGAAGATGAAGCAGAAGGCGTTCCTTGCACTGAAGCAGGGGACTATGTCGGTCACGGAGTATCGTGATCGCTTTCTGCAGCTCGCTCGCTACGCCCCTGCCGATGTTGCGGATGACCGCAAGAAGCAGGAGCACTTCATGGAGGGCCTTGAGGACTACCTCCAGTACGCGCTGCTCAACCTCCGCTTCGACGACTTCAACCATCTGGTTGACAGCGCGCTCAACACTGAGCGCAAGCACTTGGAGATGGAGGACAAGAAGAGGAAGATTGTCCCCGTTTCTTCCGGCAGCAACACTCATCCTCGCCTCCAGCCGCCTCAGCAGTACCAGCAGCAGTACCGACCTCCCCAGCAGTACCAGCAGAGGCCGCAGCAGTACCCGCCTCGACAGCAGCAGCAGACAGGTCAGGGCCCGAGGTTACCGGCACCTCCGGCTCGTGCTCCACCAGCTCCGCCAGCACCGTAGGCTCCACGTCCGGCAGCTCCTACCGGCCAGCAGGCTTCGACACTTGCACGCGTCTGCTATCACTGCGGCCAGCCGGGGCACTACGCCAACACTTGCCCCCGGAAGGCGCAGGCGGGACAGCAGGGCGCCCAGCTCAGCCCAGGGCACCAGCACAGGGTCGGGTGAACCACGTGACGGCCGAGTCAGCGGCCGAGGCTCCTAATATGGTTATTGGTACGTTCATGGTCAACTCTCACCCCGCCATAGTGCTTTTCGATACCGGTGCTACTCATTCTTTCATCTCCAAGTCATTTGCCGAGCAGCATCGTATACCGGTTTCTTGTATGAGGACAACTATTGTAGTTACCTCACCTGGGGGTCAGATACGTAGTCATAAAGGGGTAGAATTCCGTACTGGTTTGATCGTCATTGATTCCTCGGGGATAGATGTGATTTTGGGCATGGAGACCCTTACCAGATGGGGAGTCCGTATTGATTGTGCTCAGCGGATAGTTCACTTGTCGGCATCTGATGGCCAAGAGGTGACAGTCAGTGCTTCAGAGCCTTCTGGATTTCTTCATCAGATAGAGGCTAGACCCACGGACGGAATTCGCGTGGTGTCTGAATTCCCGGATGTCTTTCCGGATGATCTGCCAGGTATGCCGCCTGAACGCGCCATTGAGTTTTGTATTGATCTCTTGCCTGGCACAGCTCCTATTGCAAAGCGGCCCTACCGCATGGCACCTATAGAGCATGAGGAAGTTAAGAAGACTATTGATGAGTTGCTAGCCAAGGGCTATATCCGTCGCAGCTTCTCTCCTTGGGCTTTTCCATTATTGCTGGTAGATAAGAAGGATGGCTCGAAGAGGATGTGTGTCGATTATCGGGAGCTGAATGCAGTCACTATCAAGAACAAGCATCCACTGCCCCATATTGAGGATCTCTTCGATCTGCTTCGAGGTGCTCGTATATTCTCGAAGATTGATCTTCGCTCGGGTTATTTTCAGCTGAGGATCCATCTTGGGGATATTCCGAAGACGGCATTCACCTGTAAGTACGGGCTATATGAGTACACGGTCATGTCCTTCGGCTTGACTAATGCCTCGGCTTTCTTCATGCATCTGATGAACATGGTTTTCATGGATTATCTGGATGTCTTCGTGGTGATCTTCATTGATGATATTCTGATCTTCTCCAAGACCGAAGAAGAGCATGAGGAGCTTCTAAGACTCGTATTGCAGAGACTGAGGGAGCATCAGTTGTATGCCAAGTTCAGTAAGTGCGAGTTCTGGATTCACGAGGTTCCATTCCTCGGTCATGTTATCTCTCAGGGAGGCATTGCTGTTGATCCGAGCAAGGTGAAGGATGTGCTCGAGTGGGAGACACCGCAGACAGTAAAGGAAGTCAGGTCATTCTTGGGCTTAGCAGGATATTATCGGAGGTTCATCGAGAATTTCTCCAAGATCGTGAAGCCTTTGACTTCTTTACTGGAGAAAAATGTGGCTTTCGTGTGGACTGATGAGCGTCAGGTGGCCTTCGATGAGCTGAAGAAAAGGTTGACTACGGCGCCAGTCCTTACTCTGCCAGACCAAACCAAGAGGCTCACGGTATATTGTGATGGTTCGAAGGATGGTCTTGGGTTTGTTCTGATGCAGGAAGGCAGAGTGATAGCTTATGCTTCACGGCAGCTACGCCGGCATGAGCTGAACTATCCTACTCATGATCTTGAGGTAGCCGCAGTTGTGCATGCTCTAAGGATTTGGAGGCATTACTTGTATGGGCAGCGGTGTGATATCTACACTGATCACAAGAGCCTCAAGTACATTTTCACACAGAATGAGCTGAACATGCGGCAGAGAAGATGGCTAGAGTTGGTCAAGGACTATGACCTGGAGATTCACTATCATCCGGGCAAGGCCAATGTTGTAGCAGATGCTTTGAGCAGGAGAAGCTATGTCAACATGGCCGTGGCTTTCCAGATGCCTCCAGAGTTATGCGAGGAGTTCGAACAGTTGAGTCTGGGTTTCTTTCATCATACCTCCAGTGCATCATTTGAGGCAGTACCGACTCTAGAGTCAGAGATCAGGCAGCATCAGAAGGAAGATGAGAAGCTGCAGGAGATCCGTGAGTTGCTCAAGAAGGGCAAGGCCCCACACTTCAGAGAGGATGATCAGGGTACTTTGTGGTACAAGAACCGGATCTGTGTGCCAGATGTGAATGATCTCCGGAAGATGATTCTGAGTGAAGCCCATGATACAGCTTATTCTATTCATCCAGGCAGCACGAAGATGTATTATGATCTGAAGGAACGTTTCTGGTGGTATGGGATGAAGCATTCAGTGGCAGAGTATGTGGCTATCTGTGACACCTGTCAGCGTGTCAAGGCTGAGCATCAGAGGCCAGCAGGTCTATTACAGCCTTTGAAGATTCCAGAGTGGAAATGGGAGGAAATCACTATGGACTTCATTGTTGGATTGCCTCGTACTCAGAAAGGGTACAACTCCATATGGGTAGTAGTGGATCGTCTGACGAAAGTTGCTCACTTCATTCCAGTGAACACTACCTACTCCGGTGCTAGACTTGCAGAGTTGTACATCTCTCGGATTATCTGCTTGCATGGTGTGCCCAAGAAGATCATATCCGACAGAGGGTCTCAATTCACTTCTCGGTTCTGGGAGCAGCTCCATGATTCGTTGGATACGAAGCTGCGATTCAGTACGGCTTATCACCCTCAGACAGATGGGCAGACAGAGAGAACCAACCAAGTGTTGGAGGATATGCTGAGAGCTTGTGCCATTCAGTACGGTACTAGTTGGGATAAGTGCCTGTCTTATGCTGAGTTTTCATACAACAACAGCTACCAGGCCAGTCTGAAGAAGTCCCCCTTCGAGGCATTGTATGGCAGAAAGTGCAGGACTCCCCTCTATTGGGATCAGATTGGTGAGAAGCAGCTCTTTGGCCCTGAGATCATAGATGATGCAGAGCAAATGGTTCAGGCTGTGCGAGAAAATCTGAGGATTGCACAGAGCAGACAGAAGAGCTATGCTGATGGCAAACGGAGAGATCTGACCTTTAGTGTCGGTGATTATGTGTACCTGAAGGTGTCTTCGATGAGGGGAATCCACAGATTCAATGTCAAGGGGAAGTTAGCACCTCGGTATGTTGGTCCATTCAAGGTGCTAGAGAGGAAAGGCGAAGTTACTTATCGCCTGGAGTTGCCCACCAGCCTCTCAGGAGTTCATGATGTTTTCCATATATCTCAGTTGAAGAGGTGTCTGCGAGTACCCGAGGAGCAGGCACCACTGGATGGAGTAGATGTGCAAGAAGATCTGACTTATTCTGAGCATCCGGTGAAGATTCTAGAGACATCGGAGAGGGTTACTCGGAACAAGCGTATAAAGATGTGTAGAGTTCAGTGGAGTCACCACAGTGAAGCTGAGGCTACATGGGAGCGAGAAGATGAGCTAAAGAAGACATATCCAAATCTCTTTGCTAGCCAGCCCAGCTAAATCTCGGGGACGAGATTTCTTTAAGGGGGTAGGGTCTGTAACACCCTAATTTAAATTTCTGCAATTTATAATAAATTTAATTGGCTTTAATTAATTTTCTAAGGATTATTGTGTTAGACTTGCATTTAATCTAAAATTTTGTTCCTCAAGTAATTAAAATTTTTCCTAGGTTTACTTTTAATGTGCATTCATGCTGGAGCATTGATTTATTTGTTTGAGTGTTAGAGTTGAATTCAAATTCAATTTTGAATTCAAATAGATTTGGTTGAGTTAGTTTGAATAGGAAAAGAAACAGAAGAAGTAATAGAAAAGAAACCCAGCCCAAACCCAAAACAAGAAAACCAAACCCAATAGGAAACCCAAGCTCAGCCCAGCACCCTCTCCGCAGGCCCAACCCAGTAGCTCAAGCCGTCCGGCCCACCCTTTCCCCGCAGCCCGGTTCGGCCTGCTCCCTTCCTTCCCTGGCGGCCCAGCCCGCACGCCGCCTCCCGCTCGGCCTGTGATGCGCCGAAGCCCAGCCTGTCAGCCACGCTCGCCCCAGCGCGTCGCCCGCACTCCGCCCGCTGACACCGTGGCCCCGCTGGTCTGCCCCGTCTCCTTCCTCCGGACCCCGCTCGCGCAACGGCCGCGCCAGTCCCGCCTGGATTCCCGGCGAGATTTCCTTCCGGGGCACGCCCGCCCAAGATGCCCGGGCCTTCTTAAAGTGGCCCCTGTGGCCCTCTGCGCCCACCAACTCGCCCTGCCGCACCCGCACCAACCCTAGCGCACCGCCCCAGGCCCTACCGACCGCCGCAGAAGCTCCGCCTCGGCCCTGGGGGACTTCCTAAGCCGGCCACGCTCCGATTCTTGGACTGCATCGCCGGAATTTGAGCCCGGACGCCGTCTCAGGTGAGCTCGCCCACCGTGGCAATTGCTCGCCGCCGGCGAAGCTCAGGCCATCCTGACCCCCTAGTTCGCTCCGCAACTTCGCCACAAGTGGACCCGTGGAGCCCAGGAGCCCGGAGCACCGCTGCGTCATCCCCGTCACCGAGCTCCGCCTGCGTCGCCGCCCATCCTTGACGCCGGCCGCCCAGCGCAGCAGCTCCGGCCACCACAAGCCCTTGGTGAGCACCGCGTGGACCTCTTCTCTCTTTTTGCGCTAGATGTGGTAGGCCTTGGCGCCCAATAGGTGCTCGCGCACGCGCCCGCCGCCGCAGCCGCGCTCGCCGCTTCGGGCCACTCCAAGCCCCGATGTTGGCCCAAGTGGATTACGCATGATGCGTACCCACTCACAGGCCATAGCCCTGCTCGAATCGAGCCCTGGCCGGCCGAGTTTAACCATCTCCGGCGAAGGCCCGCCGCGGGAATGTCGTTTACGGCGACCTGCGCCGCCGCCCGTGTCCCAGTCCCTCCTGAGCCATCCGATCTGGCACGTGCGACCCAGATTAGATTTGAATCTCATCAAACCTAAGCCCTCAAATCTCGATCCAATGGATCAGATCTGAAGATACCCTTTCGCCTGGCAAATTTGCTAAAGAGACCCTAGGTTTCTTCTAAATCAACCCGAGGTCCTAGTCTGCACAAAAGAAATTACGGTTAGGTCCTGTTTTTAGCACTTTAGTCCCTGAGCTTTCCTAAATTAGCACCCGTAGTCCAGGCCCTGTGTTTTTGCACGCTAGCCCTTAGATTTAATGGTTAATTACATTTAGGCCCTCGGTTTTTGCAGAAAACCCACTGGAACCTTAGATTTCTTGCAGTTTAGTCCCTGAACCTAGTTTTTAGCCTAGAAAATACGTTTTAGCTCCGTTTTAGGCGTTCTTTATGTCCACGCGATCGTTGTAGCGTGTAGAATAGTTTTTGACTAGTTTAGTGTGCTGTTTTTATGTATTGATGTACTGTTTCTTAGCTTTTGTTATTGTTTGCTTGTATGCTTATTGTTGTGCCTCGTTTTGGCCATGTGTTCATGAGTAGACGTTGAGCTACCGGAGGAGCCCCAGTACCAGTACCCAGAACAGCCGTCTTTCGAGCGCTTTGAGTAGCAGCAGGAGCAGTACGAGGAAGGCAAGTATAACATGAACAACCTATCACTTTTAAATACATTTTCATACTGCATTTTAATACTGTATGCCTATAAGGACTGTTCTAGCCACTTTATATCCTTTATATATCCCTTTGGGTTGCATTTGGTTAGTTGTGCTAGGTTGCTGCGCTATAACACACTCTGGTCCTTTTTAATTAATTTGAATAATGGTTTACTTAAACTTAATTCTGAGAGTGGCCCTCTGTGCTTCGTGCTTGGGTGGCTCACGTCTCGTTAAAATATGGTTTTTGTAGAAACATGGTTTAGGGGCCAGCACGGTGCTTAGTGCTTGGTTGGCCACTCTCCATAAGGACCGGTTCATAGAGCGACAACCTGGGACAACAGCGCTACCACAAGACTAGAATGGGATAGACTTGGCGTAATAATTAGATCTTTTTGGTTTGGAGTAACTTACCTGTGGGGCAGGGGCGGTAAGCTTCTATGGCCCTCGTGCTGAGTGGCCTCGTCTGTGCTTCGTGTCTTGACGCCCACTAGACCTGCTCCATAGTCGCCGATCCACCCTCGCGGTTACTAGGGACCAACGAGATTCTTTGTAAAGGCCTCGTAGTGAGTTTGCTAGTCATCTCACCTAAGGAAGTGTGATGAACAACTGGCGTAGCTCACGACTTGTGGGTAAAGATGTGCAACCTCTGCAGAGTGTAAAACTGGTATACTAGCCGTGCTAATGCAGTCAGTCAGCCAACCTTAGAGCCTCATAGTTTGTGTTATACTTGTTGAGTACAAGTTGTGTACTCACTCTTGCCTCTTCTCTACTTTTTTTTCTTTGCTACGCTACTGCTGCTCAGTTCCTGCCGACACGAGGGAGTTCGCTCAGCGCTACCAGGACTACGAGGACTTCTAGGCGTTCGTCTCCCAGTCGACGTCCCTGTGTCGCCCTGCTCAGCTTCGGAGAGTTCTTTTCGTATTTGTACTTCGCTTCCGCTGTATCAGACATTTTTGTCATTAATGTAATAAATAACATTCGTATTTCGATTTATTATGTCTTATTCGTGATATGTGCTGTGATATACTGTTCATTCTGTTGTATATACGTGTGACTTGATCCTGGCACGTATATGATTGCTCAGTTTATGTCCTTTTATAAACCGGGTGTTACAGCTGACTGGGCCGCGGGAAAGAGGGAGAGAGCGGACCGGGTTGGGTTTGGGTTGCTGTTGGGCTGGTTTCTAGTTTTGGGTTTTCTTTCTATTTCTCCTTTTCTAAATCTAATTCTATTTCCTATTTCTATTTCTAACTCAAACAAATCTATTTGAATTCAAACAAAATTTGAATTCAACAACCTTATGCACACAAGCAAATAAAATAAATTTTCCAGCATGAATGCAGCAACAAAGTTTAACCTATGATAAAATTTTAATTACTTGAGGATCAAAATTAGAGTAAATGCAAGTCTAAACACAATAAACCTTAGAAATTTAATTAAAGCCAATTAACTTTATTATTAAAAGCTGAAAATTAAATTAGGGTGTTACAAGTTATTACTGGCCCACTATGCTTGAAGATTGCTTCAAATATTACAAAGGATGTCAGGCATGTCAGAGGTTTGGCAAGATTCAGATAGTGCCGGCATCAATAATGAATCCTATCATCAAACCGTGGCCATTCAGAGGTTGGGCCATGGACATGATTGGTCAGATCAACCCGTCGTCTAGCAAGGGTCACCAATGGGTCTTAGCTGCTACAGATTATTTCACAAAGTGGGTAGAGGCAGTGCCCATGAGGATGGTAGCGTCAAGAGATGTGATCAGCTTTGTCAAAGAGCACATCATTTACAGATTTGGGATCCCTCAGACCATTACGATAATGTGGAGGATCTGATAGAGCTAAGGCTTTGGCCGCTGTAGAAGATCAAGGAAAATAAGGCTAAAGTTGCTCGCGCGTACAACAAGAAGGTCAAGCCAAAGAATTTTCAGATTGGAGACTTGGTTTGGGAGGCAGTATTGCTATTGGGAACTAAAGATAGAAAATATGGCAAGTGGTCTCCAACTTGGCACGGGCCGTACAAGATTGATCAAGTCTTACCTGGGAATGCATACATGCTTGAGGAGCTGAATGGTGTCAAGTTTCATGTTGCTGTCAATGGTCAACACCTCAAGAAATATTTCCCGAGCATGTGGGAAGGCGAGTGACAAGAGCCGATGAGATCCATCCAGCTGTAATAAGATAGGCCAACACGTTGAGTTGGCCGGTAAAAAAAGAGAGAGAAAGGCCAACACGTTGAGTTGGCCAGTAAAAAAAATGAATGAGAAGGCCAACACGTTGAGTTGGCTGGTAACAAATATATATGAGAAGTGAGAACAGCCGATGTGTAACCATCGACTTAAGATGTTTTTAAAACAGTTACAAGTTTTAGGTTAACAGGTAGTAATAATTGTTTCTTGAGCCTATCTACTAGTTCAGGAATTCTTCTATGGCGTGGATGGCTTCCGTGCGGACGGCGTCTGCTCGTGCTATGATTGTTTCGTCATCCTTGTCATCGCCTGTAACTATCTGTCGGCTCAAGGTGCTTATCTCTGCAAACTCTGCTTGTATCTGCTCGGCTATTTCCTGGGTCTCTTGTTCGGAGTTTGCGATGGAAGTTTCCTCAGCCTGGATGAGCTTCTTGGTGGTACAAACCTTTTCTTCGAGTTCTGCCAGTTCTTTCTTTAGGAGGTCGAGTCGTTTCTTGTTGGTAGACACGTTAGCTTTGGTATCTAGAGTTGCCTTCTTCTGGTTGAGGGCCTTGCACTTTTGAGCAATGTCAGCTTTCAGAGAAGCTTGAGAGCGACGTGCTTCTATTCTTTGTTGTGCTTTGTTCACTTCTACCTAGAAGAATGGAAGATTTCTAGCCGGCCAAAGCTTGATTTGCAGTGGCTCCGAGAGTTGGGATTCTATTTGCTCGAAGATGTTCTTTATTTCACTGGAATCGCCAACTAGAGCAGTGAGTGGAGCAGATAGTAGATCGTTGATGAGATGAAGCTGATGTGCCAAATTAGCCGATTGCTGCAAAGATGGTGTTTTTGCTCCAGGGGCAGTCAGACCCATTGATACCGGGTCAAAGGAAAGCAAACCTGAAATGTCAAAGCCCTATGGACATATCTGGAGTTAGAGCAAGATGCGTTTATGAAGCTATCGGCTGGTTCAAGATTGGTTCTTGTAGTGTTACCTGTTCTGAACAGGAATTGATGATCGGCTCTGGTGTAGCTGATCCGGATGGATTGGAGGTGACAACAGAGGCTTTGACTGTGTTAGCCTGTTCGTCATGTACATCCGTCAGAGCATTTGAAGTGTCAGTTTCAAGGATGTCTTCAGTTGCGTCCTGAAAATAGAATTACAGTCAACCAGAGTACATGTGTGTGCAATGAAGAAGAAGTTTTAGAAGATGAGTTACCTGGTTGGTGTTGGACTCTGATGGACTCGGGGAAGCTGGTGCTGGTTTCTTGATGACTCGTCTAGTGATCATCTTCCTTTTCTTGGTCAAGACTCGGGGGGCAACGCTTTCAAAAGTTTGTCTTCGTTTGGAAGCCGGCTGAAGTAAGTCTGGCTAAATAGTCATTATCACTTTCTTCATTGATGGTGATCCTTTGCAGAAGAGTACATCAGGAGCAGTTGGAAGAAAGTGGAATGGCTCCTCGTTGCTGGTCGTAGGCTCTGGACCATCTTGTTGCTGCAAACAGGGTGAGTAAGATTGGTCAGGTAAAGGAATGGATGATCTAGAAAGAGCAAAATGCATGAATTCATACCTCTTCCTCGGGGATTACATATTCAGGATCAATTTGCTGCAGTCGAGGACCTAGAGCTTTTCTGAAAACATGGGTTTTCCACATTCCCCACCATGTGCTAAAATCGATCGATGAAGGATCAAAGGATAGATCGGCTGGTATTGGAATTTGGAGGTCATCGGACATGCTGTAGCATCTTGAGCTGGTGAGACCATCAGGCAGATCGGCTCTGCTCTCCACCAAGTGGTGAATATGGAAGTGGGGAGGGACCTGTCCTAGGCCAAATTGCCGAGCTGCTATGGCTGGTTGGTAAGATTCATAACCTGGCTTGATAATTCTATTAGAGGTGCTGATGCCAACAGGAAGGAAGACAGGTCGAATCATCAGGGAATATAGATGCCGAGTGTTGTCGTCATCGGCAAAATTATCTAGTCTGAAGGCAGTTGGGTTCTCGAAAGATTCAGATTCAGTAAATGGAAAGTAAAGGGGATTCTTTATAGAAGACTCTGAACCAGTTTGCTGCACCTGCTGAATTTAGTTTACTGCCAGGAAGGCTAAATAAAGCTTGGCCGTAACTAGTACATCTAATTGGTTTGCCTTTCTCATCAGGAAAAGAGTTCTTGATCAGGCCTTGGAAGTTGGGGATATGATGCTAAAAGTACAGTTGTGCCCACAACTGAATAAACCACCAAGGTCCTCCAGTTCTCAGTTTCTTTTGGTTAAGCAAGTTAGATGTCATTAAGTGGAGATATCTGTAGGTTTCTCCAAGAAAAAGTTTGCCTAGGCCGATGTGATTGCCATGGGCCAGGTGGTAGGCCAAGGGAAGATAGTTCTTAGTTGGAGCTAAAGAAGGGCCACAGAAGATGAAGTGTTCTAGCCAAAGATTTAAGAAGGCTGTGTGTTCCTTCTCAGTCACTGGACCTTTTGTTTTCACGTGCTGATTCATGTAAGTGCCCCAGTTTGTGCAGTTAACTTTGGATGAAAGTTTGAAGGAGACTTCTGCCATTTTGTGGGCAGCAGGATTAGCAGAACTAATGTCTAGGCCAGTGATCATGATGACATCCAGCAGAGTAGGGGTCATAGGTCCATGACTGTAACACCCTAATTTAGATTCCAGCATTTATTAATAAATTTAAATGGCTTTATTCAAATTTCTAAGGTTTATTGTGTTTAGTTGGCATTTAATCTAAATTTTTGTTCCTCAAGTAATTAAAATTTGTCTAAGTTTAAAAATTTGATGTTGCATTCATGCTGGTGCATGGTTTTAATTATTTGAGTATGGTTTGAATTCAAAGTTGTATTGGAATTCAAACTTTGTTTGATTTAGATTTAGAAAAGAAAAGAAATAGAAAGAGAGAAATAGAAAACAAACCCACAACCAAAGTCAACCCAGCACCGGCCCAACCCTTTCCCCGCGGCCCAGTTCGGCCTACCCTTCCTTCCTTGGCAGCCCAGCCCGCACGCCACCTCCTCAGCCAGCGCGCGCGCGCCACTCCTCCCCTCACGGCCCAGCGGACCGCGCTGCAGCCCACGCCCGCTCGTGCTGCTCGCCGCACTCGCTGACCCGTGGGCCCCGCCTGCCAGATCCCTCTTCCTCGCGCGCAACGGCCGCGCCGCGTCCCCGTGATCTCCGGCGACCTTCCTATTCGGGCGCGCCCCCCCAAGATCCCCGGCGCCTTCTTAAATGCCCCAGCCCGCACCCCATGAACCTTATCTCCACCTCTGCGGCCGCCCCTAAACCTAGCCGCCGCCGCACCGCCCCACTCCGTCGTGCCGCAGCTCTGCGCCGCCGCGGCTACGCCGCTCCGCCACACCGGAGCCCCGGCCGAGGAGTGCACCGGCTCCGCCTCGACCTCTGGAGCTTCCCCGGGCCCGCTGCACTCCACTCCAACCTCTACAGCGACCTTCTCCGCGAGCGCCGCCCGCGACCACCGCCCGGACTTCGCCGACGACCACCCTGCGCCGCAGCTCCGTCCACCGCAACCCCTCGGTGAGCCCCCTGGAGACCCGTGCCTCCTTTTGCGCCAGGACAATTGGGTCGTAGGCCACTTGGTCGGCAGAGCACCGCCGCCGGCGTTCCCCCCGCCGCCGCTCCGCCATGGCCACGCCTTCTGCAGACCACCCCAGCCCCGCGTGACCCTGGCTTGGGTTCGCCCTGACCCCGCACGTGCACGAGCACCCCCTTTGCACCACAACCCGCGCCCAGAGTGGCCTTCACGCCTCTCGCCGGCAAGCCCTGCGCCGCCGAGCCGCCATCACCGACGAGCTTCACGCTCGGAGCCTCGAATCCTCCTCCTGACGCCACCAGTGGTTTACGCATGCCGCTGGCTACCTCCCCGGCAAAACCATGGCCCAAACCGAGTCCTAGGGCGCCGCCTAGGCCTTCTCCGGCGAGACCCCGACGAGCGCCGCCACGGGATTCGTCGCCGTCGGCAGCCCACCGCCGCCTCACGCTCCCTTTTCCCCTTGGCCGCACGATCTCGGACCAGCGGTCCAGATTAGATCTAAATCCAACCCTATCTGAACCGTCCGATCTAGATCCAAGCGCCCAGATCTAAACATACCGGTTCGCCTGTCCTTCTTGCATAAGAGCCCCTGTCTTTTGTTAATATCAACCCGCGGTCCAGCCTTAGTCAAAAGAATTTACGGTTTGGTCCTGTTTTTAGCACATAACCCCCTGGCCTTTCTGGAAATAGAACCCGCCGTCCTTTGCTGATGATTTTGCGAGTTAGACCCTGGAGTTAACATTTAATTGCATTTTAGTCCCTCCGTTTTAGCAGAAAAGCCCTGGAACCTCAGTTTTTCTTACAAATAAGCCCCTGAACCTTGTTTTTAGCCTAGATTACGCGTTTTAGCTCCGTTTTAAGCGTTCTTTATGTCCACGCGATATTTGTAATGCGTAGAATAGTTTTAGACTAGTTTAGTGTGCTGTTTTTATGTATTGATGTACTGTTTCTTAGTTTTTGCTAGTGTTTGCTTGTATGCTTATTATTGTGCATTGTTTTGGCCATGTGTTCGTGAGTAGACGTTGATCCATCTGAGGAGCCCCAGTACCAGTACCAGGAGCAGCCGTCTTCGGAGCAGTTTGAGCAGCAGCCAGAGCAGTACGAGGAAGGCAAGTATAACATGAACAACCTATCACTTTTAAATACAATTTCATACTGCATTTAATTCTGTATGCCTATAAGGACTGTCCTAGCCACTTTATATCCTTTATATATCCCTTTGGGTTGCATTTGGTTAGTTGTGCTAGGTTGCTGCGCTATAACACACTCTGGTCCTTTTTAATTAATTTGATTAATGGTTTACTTGAACTTAATTCTGAGAGTGGCCCTTTGTGCTTCGTGCTTGGGTGGCTCACGTCTCGTTAAAATATGGTTTTTGTAGAAACATGGTTTAGGAGGCCAGCACGGTGCTTAGTGCTTGGTTGGCCACTCTCCATAAGGACCGGTTCATAGAGCGACAACCTGGGACAACAGCGCTACCACAAGGCTAGAATGGGATAGACTTGGCGTAATAATTAGGTCTTTTTGGTTTGGAGTAACTTACCTGCGGGGCAGGGGCGGTAAGCTTCTACGGCCCTCGTGCTGAGTGGCCTCGTCTGTGCTTTGTGTCTTGACGCCCACTAGACCTGCTCCATAGTCGCCGATCCACCCTCGCGGTTACTCCCTACCAACGAGATTCTTTGTAAAGGCCTCGTAGTGAGTCGCTAGTCATCTCACCTAAGGAAGTGTGATGAACAACTGGCGTAGCTCACGACTTGTGGGTAAAGATGTGCAACCTCTGCAGAGTGTAAAACTGGTATACTAGCCGTGCTCACGGTCATGAGCGGCCCAGATCCTCCTTTTGATTAGTGGGGTTGTCTCCTTCCGACGAGGGAGGTGCCTCTCGGGGTTACCTTTGTGTGGTTTTTGGTATGGTTCTCAGTAGTTTCTGGATTAATTCTGATTAATTACTATGTAACTGGGTTAATGGTAATTCATCAACTCGTAGTAAATAGCTTTAATAAAATTTTGCCAACACTTAAAAGCTAATGCAGTTGAGTCAGCCAACCTTAGAGCCTCATAGTTTGTGTTATACTTGTTGAGTACAAGTTGTGTACTCACTCTTGCCTCTTCTCTACTTTTTTCCTCCTGGCTACGCTACTGCTGCTCAGTTCCTGCCGACACGAGGGAGTTCGTTCAGCGCTACCAGGACTACGAGGACTTCTAGGCGTTCGTCTCCCAGTCGACGTCCCTGTGGCGCCATGCTCAGCTTCGGAGAGTTCTTTTATCGTATTTGTACTTCGCTTCCGCTGTATCGGACATTTTGTCATTAATGTAATAAATAACATTCGCATTCGCTTTATTATTACTTATTCGTGATATGTGCTGTGATATACTGTTCATTCTGTTGTATATACGTGTGACTTGATCCTGGCACGTATATGATTGCTCGGTTTATGTTCTTTTATATACCGGGTGTTACAATGACCAAAGAAGAAATAGTTCAGGGCATCAGACAAAAAATAGCCGATGGTTTTCAGAAGATTTTCATCTTTGTCAAGGGGTGATAGTGATAAGCTAAGTGCGTCGGCTATGTTCAAATCTTGCCACAAGGGCATATAAGCTTTTGCTACTCTGCTATACCACGTGATCCAGCTCTCAGGAGGATTAGGCTAGGCTCTTAAGCAGTCGGCCCAAAGGTTCAAATCAATGCTTTGACTCACGAAAGGGATCCTATTTGCTTCGCTAGAGATTAAATCTATGGGATTTTCATGAGTTCGTGGGCCAAGACAAAAAGATTTTGGGTTGGAAGGATGCGGCAAAAGGATGTCTGACACCTGAAGTTCAGAAATTCAGAAGTATGCATACGGCGTCAGGTTACAGGATTTAAAGTTTCAGTGGCTTGCTAAGCTGAAGAAAACTAAAGTATTAGGCCGAATATTACCTTCAGGCCGCAGATTGCCGCATCATCGATTAAAGAGCTTGTCGTCTGAGCTGCAGAATCTGCCATGGTCCAGATCCGTTGACTTAGGGTTTGTTTGCTGTGGGTTCTGATTTGAATTCCGGGTGCTTGGAGAGTTCTTGCTCGAATTTGTAGAGCTTGGTTTTCGAATTATGCTCGGATTCAAGAGTTCGGTTCAAGGTAGAAGTGTTACTCTACTCTTGTGCAGGTTGCTTCTAGTTTGAATTCTGTCGGCTCTTGGATATTTATAGAAGCCTGATGCGTTGCCATCGGCTTTGTGGAAAGTAATCGGGCACACAGTAATGAAAGGAAATTGATTTCATTAATAAAAGGTCATTACAAGGAAAGCTGATTGTTACAAAGGAATTAATCCTTCGGCTTTGTGATCCTACCCCTACGATGCTACCTACATCTACCAATCGTAGGTGTCTGAGTGCCTACGGCGCTTGGGGCTTCGCGCCGGTGCGTCTCCACCATCGTCATCATCGTCGTTGCTGCCGCTATTGCCGTCGTCGTCGGCATTGCTGCTGCTTCGTCCGTCGCCGCTGCTGCTTCCTTCTTCGCTCCCCTCCGTGGGGGCTTTGAGGAATTGGTGGGGGTTTCCTCCTGCCGCCATGTCGTCGCTGGAAGAGGAGTCGATCCCTTCGGAGGAGTCGGCTCCTTCCCAAGAGAAGACGTCGTCTTCGCTGCTCTCCAGTTCCTCTTTGAACAGGAACTGGAGGTCTTCTTCTCCTTCAGTTTCGGGCTCGTCCCCCTCGGAGGTGACCCCGAAGTCGAACTATTGGGTGCTATTGGGTCCCATTCGGGAGTCGGTTCCTGACTCTCCGGGATGGATTCGATGGAGGAGGCGGAAAGGGAAGAAGAAGAAGAAGGAGAAGAGGAAGAAGAGGAATCTCCGAAGGAGTTGGAGCCAGAGGAAGAAGAGATCGCCATGGCTGGTAGAGGGGTGGGGTTTTCTGCGCTACTAGCTTTGGGAGGAAGAAGGAGTTCGTTGTGAAGAAGAGCCGATTTGGGGTGAGATTAAATAGTGAAAAGATGGAAGACGAATCGGCAGTTTCACGTTCTACGAGGAGCCAGTTGCAGAGACGTTGCTTCTTCCTTGGTGGTTGCAGTGTGTTTAATGAGCATTAACGGGAAGATGAAGCGACGGATTGGTTTTGGAACTATCATTGCCAAAACCAGGGGGCATGTGTTATCGCCGTAAATTAACATGATTAATTTATGGGCTGAAAGCAAGATGGGCTTAAAGCAGAAGATCGAAGAATGCTTGTAAATCGGCTCCTGCGTGAGCATCTGGGCCACGTGGGCCATGTATCTTAGATTTAGTTCAAGATTAGAGATAGAGTCCGATCGGGACAAGATTAGTTTAGATTGTTTCCCAAGTCTCCAGACTATAAATATGTACCCTATGTTATTCATAGAAGAGGAACGTCATCACGTCTCACAAACAATAACTCTCGGCGCATCGCCATCCCTAATCCTAGGGTTTCCTCCAAGTAAGCGCCATGCTGCCCTGATCGCTTCTTGCGATCAGGGCAGCGTTGTTCTTGCTTTTACCTTGGTATTACTCGTACTGAAGCATTTTTTATGGCGAGTAGTACTAGTTATCCTGATGTTCGTAGCATGGCTTTTAGTAGATCTGTCGTGCTTCGTTGCTTATCATCTACGAATATCATGTTGTCTCTGTGCCGTCACGTTTCGATCTTATGCTAGTTCTTGTCACATAGAATTAGTTGCATAGAGACAACACCCTGCTTCTTTTATGTTTAGTAGATCTGATTTGTTACGGTTTGCTCTTATTCTTAAGAGTTGGCATAATATCTGTTAGGTTAGGCCTTGCAAATGAGTTGGATGATCCGGTGGCGTCTTAGATGCTTTATCTTAGCCTTAATAGGGATTGTTCCGGGAATCGGCTTTTGCTAGTTCTTAGGCCTTTGTTTTAGGTTTTGGTTTAGTTATCTGCTACGTTTATTAGGCCCAGTCATGTGTAGGATGTTCTGATCTAGCAGTGAAGCCTTTACCGTCGTGGATTAGATTAATTAGATTTAATTGAAGCAGCTTTACAGTTATTTGCTTTATTCATTGATATCCGGATGCAAACAGATCCCATCTGACACCGGGACTCGATTGGCTCTTTAAAGCCGATGCAAGAGTCGTCCCGGGGAGCCGACCACGGCTCGGACTTATGTTTCCACGTGTTTGTGTATGCAGGCAAATCATTGCAAGCACGTCCGCACCTTCCTAATCGGGTATAGGTCAGGTGGCACGCTCTGCGTCTTCACAAGCTGCGGCGTGTGCTGGAATTGCGGGCCGTCGACGAGGGAGCAGTGCCTGCCAGCGCCCCGGCAACCTCCCGGCTCTTCGTGTTGCCTGTCGCTGCTCGCCGGTGGGTTTCGACCGACAACACCCACTCACTGTCTTGCACGGGGTATATGATGCCTGCGTGCAGTAGCTTAAGTACCTCTTTCTTGACTACCTCCCTCATCGCATCGTTAAGCCACCGTTGATGTTCTCATGACGGCTTATGTTCCGGCTCCATTGGAATGCAATGGGTGCCAAGGTTGGGGCTGATCCCCTTCAAGTCTTGGAGAGAGTACCCGATGACAGACCAATACATCTCTAAACTACAACAAGCCGCCGAGTTTCACTCTCTGACAGCTTGTCGCTAATGACAACTGGCGTGGCTCTATTGTCATGGATGAATGCATACTTCAAACCAGGGGGTAGCGGCTTCAGCTCAGGTAGAGGAGGTTGTGGAATCTCCTCTCCGTTGAGCTTACTTTTGCCGGCCAGATCTGTTTCCCGGGTGAAATGTGAGACATCTTCCTCAAGAATGGGCTGAGTTTGCCCTTCTTGGCTGATGTTCACTGCATCCTCCAATGGGTCTTGCTCCGGTCTAGCCTCAGCAATGGTGTTGCATGAGCAAACTAGACTGACCGGGACTTTCTCTTTGCCAACCTTGACCTCTAGCATTGCTCGGTCTCCATTTGGGTTGACAAGGGGCTCTATTGGCTGACAAATCAAGACAAACTCTTCACCTTCTGGGACATCGAAGATGTGGAAGTCCAGGAAAACCTTGTTACGTCCCATCTTCAGGGACATAGCATGGAGAATTCCCTTACTTTCCACAATCTGGCCATCGATCCACTTCAGGTGCTTACGCGAGAAGGTCAGGGGCTCGGATGAAATGTGATCTGCCAAGGTTTTGGACATCACGTTCACCCCGACATTCGGGTCGTAAAATTTTTCTTGTGGTCCAGCGTCCCCAATAGTGCAAAGGAGCACTCTAGGATTGCAGTAGATCTGAATGATGCTACTGCTGGCCTCGGCTTCCTCTGTCCATTCCTTTCTTATAATCGCAGAAAGACCCTCTATCTGCGATTAAACTTCGAGAATGAACGCCTCAGATCTTTAGCAAATACACTTATGTTCCTTCGGCATGCTTGCGGCATTACCGAGTTCCAAGTACTCTTCCTTTGTGAAGAGATCGGGTACGAACATAGGCATGTCTTCAATGAGGGGCTCATGATCAGGGGACTTTGGTGGTTTAGTTAATTCCTCTATGTATGGTGGAGGTGGAGAGAATGTGGCTGAAAGGATTTGGAGCTGCTGTGTCTCGCTAGGCTGATCTATCGGCTCTGGTGGATCGTCATAGATACCGGTGTAGTCAATGCTATTCAGAACCTTCTCTAGGAGAGTTCTGACTTCAGCTACTGTCCTGTACATAACGGATCCCTCAGAAGCCACATTCATGAAATGTGCACTTTCCGGTTTAAGGCCATAGAATAAGTGCTGCATAAGCATTCTCCGGCATCTGATGTGGTGGCCCGGAGTCTACTAAATACATGAATCTAGCCCAGGCTACTCTGTAACACCCTAATTTAAATTCCAGCATTTATTAATAAATTTAATTGGCTTTATTTAAATTTCTAAGGTTTATTGTATTTAGTAGGGCATTTAATTCAATTTTGTTCCTTAATGATTAAAATTTATCATAGGTTTAATTTTTTTGTGTTGCATTCATGCTGGTGCATGTTTTTATTTGAGTGTGGTTTGAATTCAAATTGTTTTTGAATTCAAACTTTGTTTGAATTAGAAATAGAAAAGAAAAAGAAATAGAAAAGGAACCCAAAACACCAGCCCAAACTCTCAGCCCGACCCAGCCTCACCCCGGCCCACTCCCACTTGCGCCCGGCCCGCTACGCCACTCCCCCGCTCGGCCCAGCAAGTTCCCAGGCCGGCTCCCTCTCAGCCGCGGCGCCCCGCACGCGTTTCCCTTCCCTCTGGCTGACGGCCCGGTCCCGCGCGTCAGCCAGCCCTCGCTCACCGCCGCGCATCGCCCCTCTCCTCTCGCTGCAGCCCGGGCCCGCCCGCCAGTTTCATCTCCCCCGCGCAACCGAAGCCGCGATCCTCGCCGAGGAAATCGCCGGCCTTCCCACCCAGGTGCGCACGCCAAGGCCGCCGCCGCCCTATAAGTAGCCCCCGCGACCCCCCTGCACCCCACCTCTCCACCGCCGCCACCAGAGCCCCCAAACCCTAAGTCCGTCGCACTCGCGCCAGCTCCGCCGCACGGACCTCCCCTGCACCGCCGTAGCCACACCCCTCCGCCATGCCGAAGCTCCGGCCGAGCAGCGCTTCAGCTCCGCCTCAACGCCAGGAGCCTCCTCGGACCTTTCTTCTCCGACCCCGACGCCCACAACGACTCCTCCCCGGACTCCGCGTCGTCTTCGCCGCCCAGACCTCGCCGCCGGTCCCCTGCGCCGCGAATCCGTCCGCCCCGCGCCCTCGGTGAGCACCCTGGATCCCCGAGTTTCCTTTTGCGCTAGTTGTTTAGGCCCTTAGCCCGCTCCCGAGGTCAGCACACCACCCGCCGGCGAACTTCGCCGCCCCGAGCCGCCATGGTCGCCGAACTTCGTGCTCGGGACCTCCCCAAACCCAACTCGCCCCCTAGGTGGATTACCCATGCCGCAATAGAGCTCCACGGCCAAACCTCTGCCAAAAGACCCTCGGTAGCGCCCAATCCCCTTTCTCCGGCCGGGCGCCGCCGCGGAGCCTAACTCCGGCGACTCAGCGCCGCCGCCCCCACGCCCGATGGCCCTCGGCCGTCCGATCTAAAATAAACGCCCCCGATTAGAACCCGATGCGAACAGATCTGGACCGCCAGATCTAAATCCAACGGCTTGGATCCAAGGATACCGGTTCACCTGGCATTTTTGTTAAAGAACCCCCCAGTTTTCCCAGAATCAACCCGCAGTCCACCTATTTTGAAAAATAATCGCAGATAGGCCCAAAACTTTGCAAGAACACCCCTGAGCTTCCTAGAATTTGAACCCGCCGTCCAGGCTTAGTCTTTTTGCGAGTTAGACCCTGGAGTTAATGTTTAATTACGTCCAGGCCCTCAGTTTTAGCAGAAAAGCCCCTGAAACTTTAGTTTTCTTACAAATAAGCCCCTGAACCTTGTTTTTGGCCTAGAATGCGCGTTTTAGCTTCGTTTTTAGCGTTCTTTATGTCCACGCGATCGTTGTAATGCGTAGAATAGTTCTAGAGTAGTTTTGTGCGCTGTTTTCATGTATTGTTGTACTGTTCTTAGTTTTTGTTAGTATTTGCTTGTATGCTTATTATTGTGCATTGTTTTGGCCATGTGTTCGTGAGTAGACGCTGAGCTACCTGAGGAGCCCCAGTACCAGTACCCGGAGCAGCCGTCTTCCGAGCACTTTGAGCAGCAGTAGGAGCAGTACGAGGAAGGCAAGTATAACATGAACAACCTATCACCTTTAATTACAATTTCATACTGCATTTTAATACTGTATGCCTTTAAGGATTTCCTAGCCAGTTTATATCCTTTAAATATATACCTTTGGGTTGCATTTTGGTTAGTTGTGCTAGGTTGCTGCGCTATAACACACCTTGGTCCTTTTTAATTAATTTGATTAATGGTTTACTTGAACTTAATTCTGAGAGTGGCCCTCTGTGTGGATGAGTGGCTCACGTCTCGTTAAAAGATGTTTTTGTAGAAACATGGTTTAGGGGGCCAGCACGGTGCTTAGTGCTTGGTTGGCCACTCTCCATAAGGACCGGTTCATAGAGCGACAACCTGGGACAACAGCGCTACCACAAGGCTAGAATGGGATAGACTTGGCGTAATAATTAGATCTTTTTGGTTTGGAGTAACTTACCTGCGGGGCAAGAGTAGTAAGCTTCAATGGTCCCTGCTCCTCCGGCTTGGTCTGTGCTACGTGCTTGTACCCCTGGAGGTGGGCCCCATCGTCGCCGACCTAACTCTCGCGGTTATGCCTTACCAACGAGATTCTTCTTAAAGGCCTCGTAGTGAGTCGCTGGCCATCTCACCTAAGGAAGTGTGATGAACAACTGGCGTAGCTCACGACTTGTGGGTAAAGATGTGCAACCTCTGCAGAGTGTAAAACTGGTATACTAGCCGTGCTCACGGTTATGAGCGGCCCAGATCCTCCTTTTGATTAGTGGAGTTATCTCCTTCCGACGAGGGAGGTGCTTCTCGGGGTTACCTTGGTGGCTTGGTTTTGGTTTGGTTCTCAGTAGTAACATGTTTAATTCTGATTAATTACTATGTAACAGGGTTAATGGTAATTCATCAACTCGTAGTAAATAGCTTTAATAAAATCTTGCCAACACTTAAAAGTTAATGCAGTTGAGTCAGCCAACCTTAGAGCCTCATAGTTTGTGTTATACTTGTTGAGTACAAGTTGTGTACTCACCCTTGCCTCTTCTCTACTTTTTCCTCTTGGCTACGCCACTGCTGCTCAGTTCCTGCCGACACGAGGGAGTTCGTCCAGCGCTACCAGGACTACGAGGACTTCTAGGTGTTCGTCTCCCAGTCGACGTCCCTGTGGCGCCCTGCTTCAGCTTCGGGGAGTTTTATTCGTATTTTGTACTTCGCTTCCGCTGTACCAGACATTCTGTCATTATTATAATAAATATCATTCGTATTCGCTTTATTATATCTTTTTACGTGATATGTGCTATGATATACTGTTCATTCTGTTGTATATACGTGTGACTTGATCCTGGCACGTATATGATTGCTCGGTTTATGTTCTTTTATAAACCGGGTGTTACATACTCCAAGTGATTCATCGCCTTGCTCGAATGATATCAGTTGTTTTCAATGGGAAATCACTTTGGAGATAGGATAGAAGAACAAGAAAAATTCATCCTTCAGCTGTATCCAATCTCCTCCGACTCTCCTTGCGGCCGATTGTACCAAATCTTGGCTTCCCCGTCAGAGAGAACGGGAATAACTTCCACCGTAAGGTGTTTTGGGTCATACCGGGTATAATCAAAAGAGAGCAATTCTCTTCGAAGATTTGCAAGTGAGCATAAGGACACTCGTCCTTCTTACCAGAGAAGGACTGTGCGCGAACCATGGCTACGAGGCTGGGACGGATCTCGTAACCATCGGATAGAATGGGGTGGCAAGATGGTGGTGGTTCTAAATACTCACGAGATGGAACTGCCGGATAACTAGGAGAAAACTCCATGTGGATGGATGGAAAGTCATACGGCTGATTGGCTCTAAGTCTAGTGTTGCTACCGTTCCCCGACAACGGCGCCAGAGAGCCTGTTGGCATTCCTTAGCCTAACAAATTACTCCGCAAGCACACAGAGACCGATTGTAGCTTTCACCAGGGAGTATACCTTGGATATCGAATCCAAGGTACGATAAAGCTTCGATCAAACTTAGAGATCTTCAACCGGACACAACCCGCGAGAAGAAGATGAAGGAAAGAGGGCCTAACTCCAGATAACCTACTACTCTGACTAGTTAACGAGCTAACCACTGACTTGATCTGCTTCGGCGGCTGGAAGAGGAAGGACTTCAGAAAGGGATGAAAGGGGAGTCCGACGGCAACCTGCACTACTACTATGAAAACACCCGAACGTGGTGGACTACAAAGGACGGATAGGGCTGTCACCACCTACCGACTACCATAACGGTTCCGTGGGGTGCAACACAACCTGAGATAACTACCAAGCCTGGGCACCACGCCCACAGCTCTCGAGCTACTTGCTCCTACTCAAAGTAAGTACTTAACAAGTAACTAAGACAAAAAAGTAAAGCTAGCGAGAAACTGAAGTTGAGACAAGGAACTTACTCAAGTATATTCCTCTGAGGTGGATACAAAGTGGAGTAAGACCGAGAGAACTCGGGTCCGCTCCTTTCAGCTCAGCTTTCACCGGAGCGCTCACCTCACTCTCTTCCTACTCAACACAAGAGTGTATCAAGAGACTCTCTTCTCTAAGGATTGGTGTGTGTTACAAGAGGGGTGTGGTGCTCTATTTATACTACTCTGAGATTGGTACTGGGCTGAGCGTTAGTTGCACGCATAAGTTTGTTGTGCTTGTCTTCCACGCCAAGGGGGAGCTTCAGAGGCTGCCAGGTGGGGCCGGCCGGCCTCCCCTAGGCCAGCCAGCCTGGGGATGTGGCCCCAACGGTGACAGTTAGAGGCCGGCCGGCCTGGCTCTGGCTCGGCTCAAGCTTCTGTTGCTCGGGCACATTGCTCTCTAGGCCCATATTGGTCCTCAAGTTCAATTGGGTCCTGAGTTGTCGGGTTGTCACTGGATTTGGGCTCAACTCTTCTTGGTTCAAGCCTTTCGGCCTTATCCTATGAGATTTGCCAAGAAAACGTTGGTGTGACTTGATCTTGGCTCAAGCTACTCTCCATAGAGTTGTACACAAAAATGATGCAGGGGTAGGCCGGCCGGCCTGGGAATCACCCCAATTTGGCTCATTTTTGTATATGCTTCTCCTAGGTTCAAATAATCACCAAAACTTGTGGAACTTGTTAATGTTAGTGAAAATTATAGCAATATAGTTCTGAAAGTATGAAATCTAAAGAAATGTTGGCGGTGAAAATCATCGAAATCGACCGCCAACACACGCCTACAACCTTCGAAGTCGCGGTAGGATTATTGATCCTATCAAGGAGATCTGAAAATAGGTTACATGAGCACATCTTGAGGATCTCCACCAAAAATAAGGAATTACTTTCTAGGTCCAATTTCTTTTGTGAGGCTAGAGACCGCAGATATAGATGTTCAGATTGCCCACAGCCCGATAAGCCAACACGAAGCACATATTTTTTGCCCAACACGAGCCCGGTCCGGCGGACTCCGTGGCATGCTAGCCTGGCCCACTAGCTCGTGTCAGGCGTGAGCCGCCACCCAGCAGGGTTGGATCCAATGTAGGTACATAAGGGTACAGCTCTACCCTCAACAGTTTTGCAAAAATACCAAGTATATATACCCTAATATGTTATATATAGGTAGCAGCTTATGAAATAGCAGTTTTTTAAGTCCAAGAGCTCATCCTAGAGGGAATATGGCTGGCAAGTTGCTATTCCTTTGGATTTCAAATCCCACATACAAAAACAAACCAATGCCTACACATGTATATGATGGAAATGAAATGGGCAAACAGAATTGATCCCCTTCCCTTCAGGGTTTCTTTTTTTTTGAACGAATGGCACAAGAGTGTGCCTATTTCATTGATATAGAGAAAGAGAGTAAAAAAGCAAAGTTACATCAGTTTAATCTCACTCTATGATGGTTGCGAGGGGCTTTGCTCCTGCCGCTATCCAAGCGGAAACCTCATATTTGATCTTGCCTAGCACTGAGGTGAAGCTGGATTCTCTCCTGTTAAGATTCTTGCATTGCGTTCATTCCAGATGATCCACATAATAAGTAGCGCAAGACTACGAATTGCTTTCTGTGGTGTTCCCAACAAGGTCGTGGTATTGGACCACGACTCAAATGTAGTATTTGCAATTTTCCAATTCGATGGTTTTAGGAGTGGCTCTTGGATCCATAGCGCAATGTTGTCCCAAATTCTCCTTATGAAGCGACAGTCAGCAAGCAAGTGTAGGGCAGTCTCCATTGTCTGCCTGCATAGGGTGCAAGTGGTGTTGTGCATGAAAGGATCTTTGAATGTCGCCTAGAGGGGGGGTGAATAGGCATTCTAAATTTTCTGCACAAATCAGCACTTAAAACAGTGGTTAGTACATAGACCAATCAGACCGGTCAGGCAGACCAGTCAGACCGGTCTAAGACTTAGCCGCTAATGAAAATAGGTAACTGGTCAGACAGGTTAGCTTGACCGGTCAGACTTGCCCTGTGCAGAACCTGCACAAAATCATAGTTTCTCCCCTCTTTGACTCTAGCACAAATGTTACTTGGTGTAGTGTCTCTACAGGTGATATCAAATATATTTAAAGTTCCTACACACACAGAAACAACACAACCAAGTAGATCGAAGCGGAAGCACAAAGTAATAGCTAGAGAAATGAGTAGTGAGGCAAACCACAAGGAGACACAAGGATTTGTTTCCCGAAGTTCAGATTCACCAAAGTGAATCCTACGTCTCTGTTGAGGAACTCGTTGGGCTTGAGTCTCTTGCAACTCGATCCCTTGAGTTGGGTCTTTTTCAACCACTCCTCCTTTCCACTATCTTGATCCTTTCCACCAAGGGGGCAAGATCATGCCCGCACAAACTTGCCGCTGCTCACCACACCATTGGGAGCTAGCCGGCAATGCCTAGCCGTCTAGGAGGCTCACCTCCAAGATTAACAAATGCAAATCGAATCTTTGACGGAACCAAGAGTGCTCAAGCTATGGTTGTTCTCAGCTGCTCAAAATGCAGCTCTCACAATAGTCACTTTGCTCACACACACTCAATCTCCCAACCCAATCCAAAGATTTGCGATCTAATTAGCACAACTCACAAAGAGTGTTGGGGAGAGCTAGCTGGTCCGGAAAATGCCTCAAGAAGCTCAGAAATATGCAAGGAACCAGCAACCCTCGCAAGAGAGGGCCAAGGGGTATAAATACCCACAACTCAAAAACTAGCTGTTGAGACTGTCAGACTAGACCGGTTAGACCGGTCTGGCTAAAACTAGCCGTTACTCCCCCTGACCGGTCAGACCGGTCTGGGTCAGAGTACTCCAAACCCTTGTTAAGAGACCTGACTTGATCCATCAAGTTAAGACTTGATCATTCAAGTATTTCTAAGTTAGTTCTCAGAGGTTTTTCTCTCAGGATCCTCACTTGGGTGATCTATGAGCACTTTTGACCGAGTCAAATAATCAATGTTGCATCCCTCTTGATAGTACAACATTCCTATACTCAAGAATAAATATGAAACATAATTCAACCACTTGAGCCTTGAATTACTTTCAGTCTTGCCATACTTTGAATTTGTCAACCTTTGGATTTCAACATTGCATTCTCTTTTCTTGAGCAAATCCATACTTGAGCTAGTGACTTAGGAATTCCAACTCATAGAAAAATATGTCCTTGAATCCAAGTCACTCCATAATGTACTTGATGCGTTGCATTGCTTCTCCCAACATAGCTTAGATATGATACTTCGAAAACCCCACGGATAGTAGGAACTTCACCCTAGCAATTCGCACATGGTAAGCCGTCGCTTCACCAGAGCTTGCTTAGTCCCTTGCATTAGTGTAACACCCTAATTTAATTTCCAGCATTTTATAATAAATTTAATTGGCTTTGTTTAATTTTCCAAGGTTTATTGTGTTTAGAATGGCATTTAATCTAATTTTTTGTTCCTCAAGTATTTAAAACTTTATCTAGGTTTAAATCTTGTTGTTGCATTCATGCTGGTGCATAGTTTTAATTATTTGAGTGTGGTTTGAATTCAAATTTGTATTTGAATTCAAACTTTGTTTGTTTGTTGTAGAAATAGATTAGAAGGAGTAAAGGAAAAGAGGACCAAAACCCCAAAACCCAACCAAACCCCGCGGCCCACCTTTCCCTCTCCAAAACCCAACCCAGTAACCCAGCCCGGCCTTTCCCTTTTCTTGGCCCAGCAGCACCCCGCGGCCCAGCCTTCGCACCCTCCCCGCGTAGCAAATAGCCCGCGTCCTCCCTCCTCAGCAGGGCCCAGCACCGCGGCCCACTCGGCCTTCACTTCTCAGCGCGCGTCCCTCCTTCCGCTTCGGCCCAGTGACGCGCTCTGGCCCAGTCCGCTTCCCACTCACCGGCCCGCTCCCTCTCTCAGCTTGCGCGCGCTGTCTCTGACAAGCCAGGCCCTCTGGTCAGCGCCCCGTCTCCCTTTCCTTTCTTCCTCCCCGCGCCGAGATACTCTGCTCCACTTCATCCGCTCCACAAACTCCTTTCCCTCTGCGCCATGGACCAGCCCGAGACTGTGGCCCGCCCGCCAGCCCGCGCACCCCTTCTGGAAGCTTCTCCCGAGCTCGGATCATGCCAAATCGTTGGACGAGATCCGACTTCGCCGCGCGGCAACCGCCGCCGCGATCTCCGCGCAGTGCCAGCCGGGCACGCACGCCGAGATTAGCGGGTTTCCCTCCTTTAACTCCACCCCGCACCCCCCTGCACGTCCAATCTACACCATAGCCACCGCTCCACCACGGCCGCCCCCCAGAACACCAGTGCCGCTGCTCTGTTCCGCTCCACCGTACCCCGCACGTTGCTCCGCCGCAGGTGAGATCAGTTTCGATTTCGTCGCCGTCGGTTTTGCTCCGGCCGCCCTGACCCTTGTACACCGCCGCAGACTCACCCCGAGCCAATCCGTGGAGCCAAGGGACTTGGAGCACTGTAACACCCGGTTTATAAAAGAACATAAACCGAGCAATCATATACGTGCCAGGATCAAGTCACACGTATATACAACAGAATGAACAGTATATCATAGCACATATCACGTAAAAAGATATAATAAAGCGAATACGAATGTTATTTATTACAATAATGACAAAAATGTCTGATACAGCGGAAGCGAAGTACAAAATATGATAAAGCTCTCTGAAGCTGAAGCAGGGCGCCACAGGGACGTCGACTGGGAGACGAAGCACCTAGAAGTCCTCGTAGTCCTGGTAGCGCTGGACGAACTCCCTCGTGTCGGTAGGAACTGAGCAGCAGTAGCGTAGCCAAGAGGAAAAAGTAGAGAAGAGGCAAGGGTGAGTACACAACTTGTACTCAACAAGTATAACACAAACTATGAGGCTCTAAGGTTGGCTGACTCAACTGCATTAGCTTTTAAGTGTTGGCAAAATTTTATTAAAGCTATTTACTACGAATTGATGAATTACCATTAACCCAGTTGCATAGTAATTAATCAGAATTAATTAAGAAACTACTGAGAACCAAACTGAAACCAAGCCACCAAGGTAAACCCCGAGAAGCACCTCCCTCGTCGGAAGGAGATAACTTCACTAATCAAAAGGAGGATCTGGGCCGCTCATAACCGTGAGCACGGCTAGTATACCAGTTTTACACTCTGCAGAGGTTGCACATCTTTAACCACAAGTCGTGAGCTACGCCAGTTGTTCATCACACTTCCTTAGGTGAGATGGCCAGCGACTCACTACGAGGCCTTTAAGAAGAATCTCGTTGGTAAGGCATAACCGCGAGAGTTAGGTCGGCGACGATGGGGCCCACCTCCAGGGGTACAAGCACGTAGCACAGACCAAGCCGGAGGAGCAGGGACCATTGAAGCTTACTACTCTTGCCCCGCAGGTAAGTTACTCCAAACCAAAAAGATCTAATTATTACGCCAAGTCTATCCCATTCTAGCCTTGTGGTAGCGCTGTTGTCCCAGGTTGTCGCTCTATGAACCGGTCCTTATGTAGAGTGGCCAACCAAGCACTAAGCACCGTGCTGGCCCCCTAAACCATGTTTCTACAAGAATAACTTTTAACGAGACGTGAGCCACTCAAGCCACACAGAGTGCCACTCTCAGAATTAAGTTCAAGTAAACCATTAATCAAATTAATTAAAAAGGACCAGAGTGTGTTATAGCACAGCAACCTAGCACAACTAACCAAAATGCAACCCCAAGGTATATATAAAGGATATAAAGTGGCTAGGAAATCCTTAAAGGCATACAATATTAAAATGCAGTATGAAATTGTATTTAAATATGATAGGTTGTTCATGTTATACTTGCCTTCCTCGTACTGCTCCTGCTGCTGCTCAAACTGATCCGAAGACGGCTGCTCCGGGTACTGGTACTGGGGCTCCTCAACTGGATCGGCGTCTACTCACGAACACATGGCCAAAACAATGCACAATAATAAGCATACAAGCAAACTCTAACAAAAAGCTAAAGAACAGTACATCAATACATAAAAACAGCACACTAAACTAGTCTAATACTGTTCTACGCGTTACAACGATCGCGTGGATATAAAGAACGCTAAAAACGGAGCTAAAACGCATTTTCTGGGCTAAAAACAAGTTCTAGGGGCTTATTTGTAATAAAACTGAAGTTCCAGGGGCTTTTCTGCTAAAACCGAGGGCTAAAACGTAATTAAACATTAAATCTAAGGGCTAACTCGCAAAAAGAACTAACCTGGACGGCGGGTTCGATATTTAAAAAGATCAGGGGCTTAAGTGAATAAAACAGGACCTCTGCGTAAATATTTTTGAATAGATCAGGACCGCGGGTTGATTGTAGAAAACTTCAGGGGTTCTTTAGCAAAAAAAGGGCGGGCCGAACCGGTATCTTCGGATCTGATCCGTTGGATCGAGATCCGGCGGTTTAGATCGAACCGGTACGCGATCTAATCGCGTCCGTCCGCGACGGATCGTGCGGTCCAGGGAGATTGGGCGCGCAGGACACGGCGGCGCCGTCGCCGGAGCTCTGCTCCGCGGCGGAGGGGTCGCCGGAGTAGGGAAAACGGGCTGCTGGACTTGGTTTGGGCCCCGGTTTGGCCGTGGGGAAAGAGGGAGGCATGCTCAATCCACTGGAGTGGAAGGTAAGGTGCTGCGGGGGATGGAGCAGGGTGCACGGCGTGGAGCGGCGGCGCTAGGCCGCCGGCGTGCGGTGCCAGGGCTCCGCCGTGGGTCTCGGGCTACGACGACTCGTGCAAAAGAAAGAGGAGATCCGGGCGGTGCTCACCGAGGGCTTGGGGAGGCTGATTTGCGCGGCGCAGGGAACCGGCGGCGAGGTCCGGGCGGCGCTCGGACGAAGCTCGGCGGCGGGGTCGAAGCAGGGGCTCTCCGGGCTCCTGGGTGGCACGACTTGACCCAAGGCGGCCCTGCGGGAAGGATACGGGGGTCAGGGGGGGCTCCGGGGCCACTGGCGGCGAGAAAAGCGGTGGCGAGCTCGCTTACCGGCGGCGGACGGTCCTGGCGGATGGATGCGGCGGCGCTGGTGGTTCGGGCGTGGAGTTGTGGGGCGAGGATGGGGAAGAGAAGGTCGCAGGGCCCAATTATAGGGGGGATCCGAGGATCTCGGCGGGGCGCAGCGGGATAATGATCCCGGCGAGCTCGCCGGGGATCTCGGGGGCTCTGTTTCGCGGCGGGGAGGAAGGAAAGGGGGAGAGGGAGCCGCTGACTGGTGGGGCCGTGCTGGCAGCGACTCGCGGCGCGTTCTGTGGGCGCGAGGCGAGCGGGCGAGTGGGGGTGACGCGGGCGCAGGCCGGGATGGGCCGGCTCGGGCTGCTGCGCGAGCGGGGGTGCGGGGCTGGGCGAGTGGGCGCTGGGCTGGGCCGAGCGAACTGGGCCGCGGGGAAAGTGGGCCGGGCTGAGAGGGTTTTGGGTTTTCTGGGCGCTGGGCTTTCTATTTTCCTTTCCTATTTCCTATTCTTCTCATTTCTTAATCTAATTCAAACAAAGTTTGAATTCAAATTTGAATTTGAATTCAAACCACACTCAAATAAAATTATGCACCAGCATGAATGCAACAAAAAAAATTTAAACCTATGATATATTTTAATTAATTAAGTAACAAAAATTAGATTAAATGCCAACTAAACACAATAAACCTTAGAAAATTTAACTAAAGCCAATTGATTTATTAAATAAATGCTGAAATTTAAATTAGGGTGTTACAAGCACACTGCAGCACCCCTCTGCGAGCTCCGCCACATCGCCGCCGCCGACTTCACCAACGACTCGATGCTGCGCGACCTATCCGGCCTATTCTAATCCTCGGTGAGGACCCCCTCTGCCCCATCTCCCTTTTAAACCTACTAGCGTAGCCCGTAGCGCATCCCCGCCCGTACAACACCGCTCGCCGGCGAGCTAGCGCCGCCTCGCTCCGCCACGAGCCCCGTCCAAACCCCGAGCAGCCACCCCATCGCCACCAGTGCCTTACGCATGCCGCGGGCATGCTCCACGGCCCATCCCCGGCTCAAACCGTCCCCCGGAGCGCCGGATAGGCGAACTCCGGCGACTCCGCGGCCCCGCGCCGCCGCGTTCCGTGCGACCCGTCGCCGCCGTCGGCCACAAGACATCCCAGCCGTCCGATCTGAAGCCTACGCGCCCGATTAGATCCCGAGGCCATTAGATCTGAACCGTTAGATCCAGATCCAGTGGCCCAGAGTCTTAGATACCAGTTCGGCCTGGCAGAATTGTTAAAAAGCCCCTCAGTTTCTCAGTAATCAACCCGCGGTCCAGCTCTATTCAAAATTAATTCTAGTTAGGTCCTTGTTTTAACACTTAAGCCCTTGACTTTTCTCAGTATAGAACCCGCCGTCCAGGCTTGGTCTTTTTGCGAGTTAGACCCCAGAATTTTAGTTTAATTATGTTTTAGTCCTCGGGTTTTGCCCAGAAACCCCCTGGAACAACAGTTTTCTTACAAATAGGTCCCTGGAACTTGTTTTTGGCCTAGATTTTGCGTTTTAGCTCCGTTTTAGGCGTTCTTTATATCCACAGGATCGTTGTGACGCGTAGAATAGTTTTAAACTAGTTTAGTGTGCTGTTTTTATGTATTGATGTACTATTCCTTAGCTTTTGTTAGTGTTTGCTTGTATGCTTATTGTGTGCCTTGCTTTTGGCCATGTGTTCGTGAGTAGACGGTGATCCATCTGAGGAGCCCCAGTACCAGTACCCAGAGCAGCCGTCTTCCGACCAGTTTGAGCAGCAGTAGCAGCAGTACGAGGAAGGCAAGTATAACATGAACACCACATATCACTTTAAATACAATTTCATACTGCATTTTAATACTGTATGCCTATAAGGACTTTCCTAGCCACTGTATATCCTTTATATATATCCTTGGGTTGCATTTTGGTTAGTTGTGCTAGGTGCCGCGCTATAACCCATAATGGTCCTTTTTAATTAATTTGATTAATGGTATATGCAACTTAATTCTGGGAGTGGCCCTCTATGCTCTGTGCTTGGGTGGCTCACGTCCCGTTAAAATATGTTTTGTGAGAAACATGGTTTAGGGGGCCAGCACGGTGCTTAGTGCTTGGTTGGCCACTCTCCATAAGGACTGGTTCATAGAGCGACAACTTGGGACAACAGCGCTACCACAAGACTGGAATGGGACGGTCTTGGCGTAATAATTGGGTCTTTTTGGTTTGGAGTAACTTACCTGCGGGGCAGGGGCGGTAAGCTTCTATGGCCCTCGTGCTGAGTGGTCTCGTCTGTGCTTCGTGTCTTGACTCCCACTAGACCTGCTCCATAGTCGCCGATCCACCCTCGCGGTTACTCCCTACCAACGAGATTCTTTGTAAAGGCCTCGTAGTGAGTTTGCTAGTCATCTCACCTAAGGAAGTGTGATGAACAACTAGCGTAGCTCACGACTTGTGGGTAAAGATGTGCAACCTCTGCAGAGTGTAAAACTGGTATACTAGCCGTGCTCAAGGTCATGAGCGGCCCAGATCCTCCTTTTGATTAGTGGGGTTATCTTCCTTTGACGAGGCAGGTTTCCCCGGGTGGCTTGGTTTGGTATGGTTCTCAGTAGTAATATGATTAATTTTGATTAATTACTATGTAACTGGGTTTATGGTAATTCATCAATTTGTAGTAATTAGCTTTAATAAAATTTTGCCAAGACTTAAAAGCTAATGCAGTTGAGTCAGCCAACCATAGAGCCTCATAGTTTGTGTTAT
Organism: Panicum virgatum; assembly: GCF_016808335.1. Taxonomy (NCBI): domain Eukaryota; kingdom Viridiplantae; phylum Streptophyta; class Magnoliopsida; order Poales; family Poaceae; genus Panicum; species Panicum virgatum. Next base: position 27,712,306 of record NC_053153.1, on the reverse strand, counting down.
ACTTGTTGAGTACAAGTTGTGTACTCACTCTTGCCTACTCTACTCTTTTTCCTCTTGGGGACACTCTACTGCTGCTCAGTTCCTGTCGACGCGAGGGACTTCGCTCAGCGCTACCAGGACTACGAGGACTTCTAGGCGTTCGTCTCCCAGTCGACGTCCCTGTGGCGCCCAGCTTCCGAGAGACTTCGTATATGTATTCTACGCGTCCGCATACTCTGTATCAGACATTTTGTCATTAATGTAATAAATAACATTCGTATTCACTTTATTATATCTTTTTACGTGATATGTGCTGTGATATACTGTTCATTCTGTTGTATATACGTGTGACTTGATCCTGGCACATATATGATTGCTCAGTTTATGTCTTTTTATAAACCGGGTGTTACAGAGTGGTATCAGAGGCATATCGACTGTAGGACGAAAGCCTAGATAGAACTGGTCGAGTTTTAGGACTTCTTCTCTCTCAGCCTTGTCTGCTGAAACTATTTTGCTATTATATTCCTTGAAATTCCAAGATTCTTACTCGTCTTGCCTTGAATTCTCTCTATAGAATAGTCTCCGTAGATTCTGGCCTGGAGTAAGTCCTCTGACCATCATAGGTATAAGCTAGATAACCCCTTTATAATAATACGATAGCACGTTCTGCGACGCATTGTGTTAGTCGAGTCATGTGTTAAACTCGGCTAAGTGGTAAAACTGTATGCTTGTTATTATGCTACATGTTTGATTTTGATTTTTGAATGATTGCATAGTTTAGTAGTTAAATTTGTTTAATGAAAATCAGTTTTAAGTTAAAGTTAACTAATTAATAAAATGAGTTAGATCGTTGGGGGTAAAACCGTCCACTCTATCATGTCTACTTTATCATGTCTAAGTCTTTCTTGCAGAAAAATATCGTATCCATCTGAATTTATTTCTGCAATATCCTTACTCATGAAATCTTTTGTCCAAAATCAGATGGTGAACACCAGGCGTGGTTCTGACCAGCAGCGGCAGAACAACTAGGGTACTGGGATCCCGATGCCTCCGCCTCTGACCCCAGAGCAGTACTTCTAGCTCCAGATGCAGATGATGGCTACCCTGAACAACACTGTTCAGGCACTTCAGCAGGCTCACACTCAGCCTCCGCCTCCTCCACCGCCGCAGACCCGCGACAGGCATGCCGAGTTCCTGAGGGATCACCCGCCGACATTCTCTCACATGTCCGACCCTCTTCAGGCTGACGACTGGCTCCGTGCAGTGGAGCGCCAGCTAGACATCGCCCAGTGCGATGATCGAGAGCGAGTCTTGTACGCAGCAGGACAGCTGCGAGGGGTACCTTTGGACTAGTGGGAGTCCCACCCAGTTCAGGACCGTGAGGCTCTCACCTGGCTCCAGTTTCGGGAGCGGTTCCGCAGCCACAACGTTCCCGCGGGCGTTATGAAGATGAAGCAGAAGGAGTTCCTTGCACTGAAGCAGGGGACTATGACGGTCACAGAGTATCGTGATTGTTTTCTGCAGCTTGCTCGCTATGCCCCTGCCGAGGTTGCGGATGACCGCAAGAAGCAGGAGCACTTTATGGAGGGTCTTGAGGACTACCTCCAGTACGCACTGCTCAACCTCCGCTTCGACGACTTCAACCATCTGGTTGACAGCGCGCTCCACACGGAGCGCAAGTACCTGGAGATGGAAGACAAGAAGAGGAAGATTGTCCCCGTTGCTTCCGGCAGCAACACTCGTCCTCGCCTCCAGCCGCCCCAGCAGTACCAGTATCAGCAGTACCGGCCGCCCCAGCAGTACCAGTAGAGGCCGCAGCAGTACCCGCCTCGACAGCAGCAGGCAGGCAGGTCAGGGCCCGAGGTTACCGGCACCTCCGGCTCGTGCTCCACCAGCTCCGCCAGCACCTCAGGCTCCACGGCAGGTAGCTCCTCCTGCCGGACAGTAGGCTCAGGGACCCTCTCGCACCTACTATCACTGCGGCCAGCCGGGGCACTACGCCAACTCTTGCCCCCGGAAGGCGCAGACGGGACAGCAGGGGCGCCCAGCTCAGCCCAGGGCGCCAGTACAGGGTCGGGTGAACCACGTGATGGCTGAGTCAGCGGCCGAGGCTCCTAACGTGGTTATTGGTACGTTCATGGTCAACTCTCACCCCGCTACAGTGATTATCGATACCGGTGCTACTCATTCTTTCATTTCCAAGTCATTAGCCGAGAAGCATGGTATACCAGTTTCTTGTATGAGGACAGCTATGGTAGTTACCTCACCTAGGGGGCCAGATACATACATGTTCTATATGCTCCAGAGTTAGTATGGTCATAAAGGGGGTACAGTTCCACACTGGTTTGATCGTCATTGATTCCTCGGGGATAGATGTGATTTTGGGCATGGAGACCCTTACCAGATGGGGAGTCCGTATTGATTGTGCTCAGCGGACAGTTCACTTGTCAGCATCTGATGGCCAAGAGGTGACAGTCAGTGCTTCAGAGCCCTCGGGATTTCTTCATTAGATGGAGACTAGACCCACGGACGGTATTCGCGTGGTGTCTGAATTCTCGGATGTCTTTCCGGATGATTTGCCAGGTATGCCGCCTGAACGCGACATCGAGTTTTCTATTGATCTCTTGCCTGGCACTGCTCCTATTGCAAAGTGGCCCTACCGCATGACACCTATAGAGCATGAGGAAGTCAAGAAGACTATTGATGAGTTGCTAGCCAAGGGCTATATCCGTCGCAGCTTCTCTCCTTGGGCTTTTCCATTGTCGCTAGTAGATAAGAAGGATGGCTCGAAGAGGATGTGTGTCGATTATCGGGAGCTGAATGCAGTTACCATCAAGAACAAACATCCACTGCCCCGTATTGAGGATCTCTTTGATCTGCTTCGAGGTGCTCTCATATTCTCGAAGATTGATCTGCGTTCGGGTTATTTTCAGTTGAGGATCCGTCCTGGGGATATTCCAAAAATGGCATTCACCTACAAGTACGGGCTGTATGAGTACACGGTCACGTCCTTCAGCTTGACTAATGCCCCGGCTTTCTTCATGCACTTGATGAACATGGTCATCATGGATTATCTGGATGTCTTCGTGGTAATTTTCATTTATGATATTCTGATCTTCTCCAAGACAGAGGAAAAGCATGAAGAGCATCTGAGACTCGTGTTGCAGAGATTGAGAGAACATCAGCTGTATGCTAAGTTCAGCAAGTGTGAGTTCTGGATTGACGAGGTTCCATTCCTCGGTCATGTTATATCCCAGGGAGGCATTGTTGTTGATCCGAGCAAGGTGAAGGATGTGCTCGAGTGGGAGACACCACAGACAGTGAAGGAAGTCAGGTCATTCTTGGGCTTAGCTGGATATTATCGGAGGTTCATTGAGAATTTCTCCAAGATTGCGAAGCCTTTGACTTCTTTGCTGGAGAAGAATGCGGCATTCGTATGGACTGATGAGCGTCATATGGCCTTTGATGAGTTGAAGAAAAGGTTGACTACGGCGCCAGTTCTTACTCTGCTAGACCAGACCAAGAGGTTCGCGATATATTGTGATGCTTCGAAGGATGGTCTTGGGTGTGTTCTGATGCAGGAGGGCAGAGTGATTGCTTATGCTTCACGGCAGCTACGCCGGCATGAGTTGAACTATCCCACTCATGATCTTGAGTTAGCCGCAGTTGTGCATGCTCTGAAGATTTGGAGGCATTACTTGTATGGGCAGCAGTGTGATATCTACACTGATCACAAGAGCCTCAAGTATATTTTCACACAGAATGAGCTGAACATGCGACAGAGGAGATGGTTAGAGTTGGTCAAGGACTATGACCTGGAGATTCACTATCATCCGGGTAAGGCCAATGTTGTGGCAGACGCTCTGAGCAGAAGAAACTATGTCAACAAGGCCGTTGCTTTCCAGATGCCTCCAGAGTTATGTGAGGAGTTTGAGCAGTTGAGTTTGGGTTTCTTGCATCATACTTCGAGTGCAGCATTCGAGGCAGTACCCACTCTAGAGGCAGAGATCAGGCAGCATCAGAAAGAAGATGAGAAGCTGCAGGAGATCCATGAGTTGCTCAAGAAAGGCAAAGCTCCCCATTTCAGAGAGGATGATCAGGGTACCTTGTGGTACAAGAACCGGATCTGTGTGCCAGATGTGAAGGATCTCCGGAAGTTGATTCTGAGTGAGGCTCATGATACAGCTTATTCTATTCATCCGGGCAGCACGAAGATGTATTATGACATCAAGGAACGTTTCTGGTGGTATGGTATGAAGCGTTCAGTGGCAGAGTACGTGGCTATTTGTGACACCTGTCAGTATATCAAGGCTGAGCATCAGAGGCCAGCGGGTCTGTTACAGCCTTTGAAGATTCCCGAGTGGAAATGGGAGGAAATCACTATGGACTTCATCGTTGGATTGCCTCGTACTCAGAAAGGGTACAACTCCATATGGGTAGTAGTGGATCGTCTGACGAAGGTCGCTCACTTCATTCTAGTGAACACTACTTACTCCGGTGCTAGACTTGCAGAGTTGTACATCTCTCGGATTGTCTGCTTGCATGGTGTGCCCAAGAAGATCATATCTGACAGAGGATCTCAGTTCACTTCACGGTTCTGGGGAGCAGCTCCATGATTCGTTGGATACGAAGCTGCGCTTTAGTACCGCTTATCATCCTCAGACAGATGGGCAGACAGAGAGGACCAACCAAGTGTTGGAAGATATGCTGAGAGCTTGTGCCATTCAGTACGGTACTAGTTGGGATAAGTGCCTGTCATATGCTGAGTTTTCATACAACAACAGCTATCGTGCCAGTCTGAAGAAGTCCCCCTTCGAGGCATTGTATGGCAGAAAGTGCAGGACTCCTCTCTATTGGGATCAGATTGGTGAGAAGCAGCTCTTTGGCCCTGACATTATAGAAGATGCAGAGCAGATGGTACAGGCTGTGCGGGAAAATCTGAGGTATGCACAAAGTAGGCAAAAGAGCTATGCAGATGGCAAACGGAGAGACCTGACTTTTAGTGTTGGTGATCATGTATACCTGAAGGTGTCTCCGATGAGAGGAATCCGCAGGTTTAATGTCAAAGGGAAGTTAGCACCTCGGTATGTTGGTCCATTCAAGGTGCTAGAGAGGAAAGGCGAAGTTGCTTATCACCTGGAGTTGCCCACCAGCCTCTCAGGACTTCACGATGTCTTCCATATATCTCAGCTGAAGAAGTGTCTGCGAGTACCCGAGGAGCAGGCACCACTGGATGGAGTAGATGTGCAGGAGGATCTGACTTATACTGAGCATCCGGTGAAGATTCTGGAGACATCGGAGAGGGTTACATGGAACAAGCGCGTCAAGATGTGCAGAGTTCAGTGGAGTCATCACAGTGAAGCTGAGGCTACATGGGAGTGAGAAGATGAGCTGAGGAAGACATATCCATATCTCTTTGCTAGCCAGTGCAGCTGAATCTCGGGGATGAGATTCCTATAAGGGGTAGGGTCTGTAACACCCTAATTTAATTTCCAGCATTTTATAATAAATTTAATTGGCTTTGTTTAATTTTCCAAGGTTTATTGTGTTTAGAATGGCATTTAATCTAATTTTTTGTTCCTCAAGTATTTAAAACTTTATCTAGGTTTAAATCTTGTTGTAGCATTCATGCTGGTGCATAGTTTTAATTATTTGAGTGTGGTTTGAATTCAAATTTGTATTTGAATTCAATCTTTGTTTGTTTGTTGTAGAAATAGATTAGAAAGAGTACAGGAAAAGAGGACCAAAACCCCAAAACCCAACCAAACCCCGCGGCCCACCTTTCCCTCTCCAAAACCCAACCCAGTAATCCAGCCCGGCCTTTCCCTTTTCTTGGCCCAGCAGCACCCCGCGGCCTAGCCTTCGCACCCTCCCCGAGCAGCAAACAGCCCGCGTCCTCCCTCCTCAGCAGGGCCCAGCACCGCGGCCCACTCAGCCTTCACTTCTCAGCGCCCCGTCTCCCTTTCCTTTCTTCCTCCCCGCGCCGAGATACTCTGCTCCACTCCATCCGCTCCACAAACTCCTTTCCCTCTGCGTCGTGGACCAGCCCGAGACCGTGGCCCGCCCGCCAGCCCGCGCACCCCTTCTGGAAGCTTCTCCCGAGCTCGGATCATGCCAAATTGTTGGACGAGATCCGACTTCCCCGCGCGGCAACCGCCGCCGCGATCTCAACGCTGCGCCAGCTGGGCACGCACGCCGAGATTAGCGGATTTCCCTCCTTTAACTCCTCCCCGCACCCCCCTACACGTCCAATCTACACCACAGCCACCGCTCCACCACGACCGCCCCCTAGAACACCAGCGCCGCTGCTCTGTTCCGCTCCGCCGTACCCCGCACGTTGCTCCGCCGCAGGTGAGATCAGTTTCAATTTCTTCGCCGTCGGTTTTGCTCCGGCCGCCCTGACCCTTGTACACTGCCGCAGACTCACCCCGAGCCAATCCGTGGAGCAAAGGGACTTGGAGCGCACTGCAGCACCCCTCCGCGAGCTCTGCCACATCGCCGCCGCCAACCTCGCCAACGACTCTACGCTGCGCGACCTATCCGGCATGTTCTAATCCTCAGTGAGGACCTCCTCTGCCCCATCTCCCTTTTAAACCTACTTGCATAGCCCGTAGCGCATCCCCGCCCGTACAACACCGCTCGCCGGCGTGCTAGCGCCGCCTCGCTCCGCCACGAGCCCCGTCCGAACCCCGAGCAGCCACCCCATCGCCACCAGTGCCTTACGCATGCCGCGGGCATGCTCCACGGCCCATCCCCGGCTCAAACCGTCCCCCGGAGCGCCGGATAGGCGAACTCCGGCGACTCCGCGGCCTCGCGCCGCCATGCTCCGTGCGACCCGCCGCCGCCGTCGGCCACAAGACATCTCAGCCGTTCGATCTGAAGCCTACGCGCCCGATTAGATCCCGAGGCCATTAGATATGAACCGTTAGATCCAGATCCAGCGGCCCAGAGTCTTAGATACAGGTTCGGCCTGGCAGAATTGTTAAAGAGCCCCTCAGTTTCTCAGTAATCAACCCGCGGTCCAGCTCTATACAAAATTAATTCCAGTTAGGTCCTGTTTTAACACATAAGCCCCTAACTTTTCTCAGTATAGAACCCACCGTCCAGGCTTGGTCTTTTTGCGAGTTAGACCCCAGAATTTTAGTTTAATTATGTTTTAGTCCTCGGTTTTTGCCCAGAAACCCCCTAGAATTCCAGTTTTCTTACAAATAGGTCCCTGGAACTTGTTTTTGGCCTAGATTTTGCATTTTAGCTCCGTTTTAGGCGTTCTTTATATCCACAGGATCGTTGTGACGCGTAGAATAGTTTGACTAGTTTAGTGTGCTGTTTTTATGTATTGATATATTGTTCCTTAGCTTTTGTTAGTGTTTGCTTGTATGCTTATTGTGTGCCTTGCTTTTGGCCATGTGTTCGTGAGTAGACGGTGATCCATCTGAGGAGCCCCAGTACCAGTACCCGGAGCAGCCGTCTTCCGACCAGTTTGAGCAGTAGCAGCAGCAGTACGAGGAAGGCAAGTATAACATGAACACCACATATCACTTTAAATACAATTTCATACTGCATTTTAATACTGTATGCCTATAAGGACTTTCCTAGCCACTGTATATCCTTTATATATATCCTTGGGTTGCATTTTGGTTAGTTGTGCTAGGTGCCGCGCTATAACACATAATGGTCCTTTTTAATTAATTTGATTAATGGTATATGCAACTTAATTCTGGGAGTGGCCCCCTGTGCTCTGTGCTTGGGTGGCTCACGTCCCGTTAAAATATGTTTTGTTAGAAACATGGTTTAGGGGGCCAGCACGGTGCTTACTGCTTGGTTGGCCACTCTCCATAAGGACCAGTTCATAGAGCGACAACTTGGGACAATAGCGCTACCACAAGACTGGAATGGGACGGTCTTGGCATAATAATTAGGTCTTTTTTGGTTTGGAGTAACTTACCTGCGGGGCAGGGGCGGTAAGCTTCTATGGCCCTCGTGCTGAGTGGCCTCGCTTGTGCTTCATGTCTTGACGCCCACTAGACCTGCTCCATAGTCGCCGATCCACCCTCGCGGTTACTCCCTACCAACGAGATTCTTTGTAAAGGCCTCGTAGTGAGTTTGCTAGTCATCTCACCTAAGGAAGTGTGATGAACAACTAGCGTAGCTCACGACTTGTGGGTAAAGATGTGCAACCTCTGCAGTGTGTAAAACTGGTATACTAGCCGTGCTCACGGTCATGAGCGGCCCAGATCCTCCTTTTGATTAGTGGGGTTATCTTCCTTTGACGAGGCAAGTTTCCCTGGGTGGCTTGGTTTGGTATGGTTCTCAGTAGTAACATGATTAATTTTTATTAATTACTATATAACTGGGTTTATGGTAATTCATCAACTTGTAGTAATTAGCTTTAATAAAATTTTGCCAAGACTTAAAAGCTAATGCAGTTGAGTCAGCCAACCATAGAGCCTCATAGTTTGTGTAATACTTGTTGAGTACAAGTTGTGTACTCACTCTTGCCTACTCTACTCTTTTTCCTCTTGGGGACACTCTACTGCTGCTCAGTTCCTGTCGACGCGAGGGAGTTCGCTCAGCGCTACCAGGACTACGAGGACTTCTAGGCGTTCGTCTCCCAGTCGACGTCCCTGTGGCGCCCAGCTTCCGAGAGACTTCGTATATGTATTCTACGCTTCCGCATACTCTGTATTAGACATTTTGTCATTAATGTAATAAATAACATTCATATTCGCTTTATTATATCTTTTTACGTGATATGTGTTGTGATATACTGTTCATTCTATTGTATATACGTGTGACTTGATCCTGGCACGTATATGATTGCTCGGTTCATGTCCTTATATAAACCGGGTGTTACAATTAGTCATCTCGGTTGGCTTCTTCATCACTTACCCTTGCCACATTAAGTTAAGCTTTGCACATCAACAATGAATTCGACTTGAACTTTCTATGTGATTGCTTGAGCTTGATCTCATATATAATACTCCATATCTCAAGCTTCCTCCAATTTTCAATGACTTGAGTAAGAAATAATCTCATGCATGTGTTTTGCTTTGCAATCATTATTTTGATTAAATACTTCTCAATTTATGCCAATCCATATAAAGAAACCACTTAATGTCATTGCACGAACACTTGTTTCTTGTTTCTCTTCACAACATGCTTGACTTTCACTAATATTTGTCTTTTGTTTTATTCTATATCACATGAGCTCATGACAATAATTGATTTGCAAATAAATCCTTGCTCATGAAAACTTCAATAATATAGTTAGTCCTTTAATCATGTTGTCACTCAACTCACCAAAACCCATTTGGGCATAGATGCACTTACAGTGCGGCCATCCATGTTGTTAACAATTCTTAGCGTCACGAATAAAAATCTCCAAGCTCACGGAATTGTCGGAGTATTGACCCAAGAGTATTCCAGGGTATCGTATCCACAAGGAACGTGAGTATATTATGTAAGGCTTTAATTTGTCCAAGGACACCACACTACGGAAGAGGTAATGGCTGAGAGGACTTCTAAGGCTCAGAATCAAAGGTAAGATAGAACAAATAGTTGTTTACTTCGGGCGATAGCTGTCAGACCCGAGACAGCGGGACTGCTTATAGGCATAGAATATTTTAGAGTATAGGATAGCATATGGATGTACCTTACCTCTTTTGTAACTACCCGAATAGGTATAGAACTAGCTGCAGTACAAAGGAAACTACCCGATCGTGCTGTAGTAGTACTCCAACTGTACTCGGCTAGGACTTTCGATGTAACCCTGTCCCCCCAGATACATAAGGGCGGGCAGGGATATCCTCCAAACAATCATCAACACCAAAGACAATACAAACCACACAGGACATAGGGTATTACGCAAACTCGCGGCCCGAACCTGTCTAAATCTTTGTGTTCCTTGCACCATCAAGTTCTAGAGCAGTCAATCCCTACCTACAAACCTTACTGCTAAGGGTATCCCTGGGCAGGCTTGGCGGTAAACACCGACAGCTGGCGCCAGGTAGGGGACTCGGCGAGTTCATCGGCGAGTTCGATGGCCACCTTCGCTTTCAGCACCATGACGCCTCCTCAACGCCACCTTCATCTTCGGCACGTGGGTCTGCGTCGCCAACGGTTCGGGCGGTTTCGATAGCCACCTAACCAACTCACCCGCACTGAAGATCATCACATCGGAAGACTCCAACAAACTCGCCGGATCTGACGATAGTGGCATCATGTTGCTTCTCGACCTCGCCAAGGAGATCGAGGCAAAACTCGAAGACAACTCGAGTTCCACTCGGACTCAGATCGATCTCAAACCAAAATCTACTCCGATTGGGACTCCTCTTGCTCAACCCATCTTCGGCTTGCGCAATTCATCATCTGCTTACAAACAGATGATTTTATCCATCTATGAAAATAGCTTAGATCATCTACTCCGTGTCGAAAACCACTCAGTCACCACTAGGCGGGAGGCACCCATTTTTGACGTATACCCAGATCCAGTCGAGTCACCTCAAGACAACCTGGATATCTTCACCAATGCGCTGGCAAAGATGCAACTCAAATCTTGCTGAGGCAATACCCTCGCGGAACTACTCGACAACCTTCGAGAAGTTGCCAGCATTGATGACCTTCCATTTCAACACGGTACTCCCCTCGCAACCAAGAGGGAAACTGGGTCCGAAGAAACTGTCCTAGCTGATTACGACTCAGACCTGGAAAGCTTCTTTCCCGAACGTTTGGTTCCAGTGATCATCCAACAACCTGAAGCTAGTCAGCATGATCCAAACGAAGCCTTGGATCAGATTTCAGTAGACAATATGACCCAAGACGCTCCACAAGATGAAGATGAAGCTACTCGCACAGCCCGCAGGGCAAGAAATCAACGTAAACAGGAGCGCAGGGTTCATGCGGCCGAATGTGCTCGTCTGCCTCCTCGCAACCTCAACAACGAATTTAGCAATGTCGTGGACCCTGTCTTCAGAACACCAATCGCTGTGATGACAGAAGCAACCCTGCGACTCATGCAAATGTCTCGAAATCCGGAGATGCAACGAGTCATAAATCTTACAAAGAATGCTGTTGAACAACTCGAGAGACAAAACCTGTTGTCCTCACTTCATGGTACACGGTCAAGGGCTACTGCAACAGTCATACCTCAGGCAAGCCGAACTCCCGTAGGCCACCATCGTCAACAACAGCCGGAGCAGCAAAATCAAACAAATCAATAGGATCAGGAAGCCACGAGCAGCCATCGCCCCAGGGGTGGCCAACCACTAGCAAACCAAGCCCCTGGGCCTCAGCCAAATCGCAACAACAACAACCGTGAGCACAACAGGGAAGAGGTAGCCGATTCCATCATGGATGCACGGGATATCATCAACGCAAGACGCAGATCACAGCTTGTGGACAACTCCGATCGCTTCCAAGCCTTGAGCAGAGCTTTCGACAACATCGAGCACCCGAAGGATTTCAAGCCTACGAATATCCAGAAGTACGACGGTAAGCAAGACCCTACTCAATGGTTACATTTATACTCGACCGCTGTTAGTGTTGCAGGGGGAAACACAAACACCAAGGTCCTCTACTTCCCGATGGCCCTGGAGCCCGCACCCCTCACGTGGCTCGAAAGCTTGACATGCTGTAACACCCTAATTTAAATTTCAGCATTTATTAATAAATTTAATTGGCTTTATTTAAATTTCTAAGGTTTATTGTGTTTAGTTGGCATTTTTAATCTAATTTTGTTCCATTAAGTTATTAAAATTTTGTCTAAGGTTAAAACTTTGTTGTTGCATTCATGCTAGTGCATGCTTTTATTTGAGTGTGGTTGAATTCAAATTTGTATTTGAATTCAAACCTTGTTTGAATTAGGAGAAGAAAAGTTTAGAAATAGAAAGGAAGAGAAAACCCAAAACTAGAAAAACCCAACCCAGCTTGAAACCCGGCCCAAACCTCAACCGCCGTAGCCCAGCCAGCGCAGCCCAGCTCTCTCTTCCCCGCTCGGCCCAGCAAACCCCATGCGCGGCCCAATCCCCCGGCCAGCCCGCTTCCCGGTCTGCCCCGCGTCACGCGGCCCGGCCCGCCCCGCGCTCCCGCTCGCGCAGCAGCCCGCGGAGCACGCGCCCCGCCCCTGCCACCGGGCCCCGCTCGCAGCAGCCCAGCGCCCAGCTTCTCCCACGTGCTCGTGGCCGCTCCCGCCGACACCCCCTGGCCCACCTGTCGGCGTTACTCGCCCGCTCCGCCAGCGCCCGCGTCTTCCCGCTGCAGCCCGGCCCCACACGCCAGCTCCACCCACTCGCTGCCAGCCCGGGCCCGCTCGCCAGGTCTGTCCTCCTCCTCCCGCAACGCCCGGCCGAGATCCCCGCCCGCAAATCTCGGCGAGGTTCCATCCCGGGCACGCACGCCCAGGTTGGCCGCGCCTTACAAATAGGGGCCCGAGCCTTCCCCTGCACCCATCCACCCCCAATCCGCAGCGCCGCAAACCCTAGCGCCGCCGCCTTGCCAGAGCAGAGCGCCCACCGCCGGTAAGCAGCTCCGCCTAGTCATTTCCATCGCCGCCGGTGGCTTTCAGCCCATCCTGACCTCGTGACACCACCGCAGGTGCCCCACGAGCCGACCCGCGGAGTCCAGGCGCCCGGAGGACGGCCGCCGAACCCCGCCCGCGATCACCGTCCCCGCTCCGCCGCCGGTCAGCCTCGCCATCGACTTCGCCCGGCCCTTTCCTTCGTTTCCGAGCCTGGTGAGCACCCGCAACTCCTCCCGCTCCTTTTGGCGCTAGAATTTGGTAGTTGTAGCCCCGAGAGACCCCGAATCGCCCTGCGCCGGCGAGCACCACCACTCAGCTCCGCCCCGCGCCATGGCGAGCCCCAGCCGAGCCTCCCTGAGCCCCGGAAAACCTCCCAGTGGATCACGCATGTTGCGTGGAGTCCTCCCGACCCAATAAACCGTCGATTCGACCCCAGGATGGCCGATTTCGGGCCTCTCCGGCGAGGCGCTGCCGCGGGGAAGGTTTCTCCGGCGACGTTCCGCCTCCACCCCGCGCCCCTTTGCCCCGGACCGCCGGATCTTGCATCAACGCGCCAGATTAGGTCTGGGATCCATTAGATCTAGACCCTCAGATCTAGATCTAGCGGCCAGAAACCGCGCATACCGGTTCGGCCGGTACTTTTGTTAAAGAGACCCCCGGTTCTGTTGAAATCAACCCGCAGTCCGAACTTGTTCAAAAATATTTACGCAGAGGTCCTGATTTTAACGCGTAGCCCCCTGAGTTTTACCAGATTTAAACCCGCCGTCCAGCCCTGGTTCTTTTATGAGTTAGACCCTGGAGTTAACGTTTATTTACGTTTTAGCCCTCGGTTTTAGCAGAAAAGTCCCTGGAACCCTGTTTTTATTGCAAATAAGCCCCTGAACCTTGTTTTTGGCCTAGAATACGCGTTTTAGCTCCGTTTTTAGCGTTCTTTATGTCCACGCGATCGTTGTGACGCGTAGAATAGTTTTAAACTAGTTTAGTGTGCTGTTTTCATGTATTGATGTACTGTTCTTTAGTTTTTGTTAGAGTTTGCTCGTATGCTTATTATTGTGCATTGTTTTGGCCATGTGTTCGTGAGTAGACGTTGATCCATCTGAGGAGCCCCAGTACCAGTACCCGGAGCAGCCGTCTTCGGATCAGTTTGAGCAGCAGCCAGAGCAGTACGAGGAAGGCAAGTATAACATGAACAACCTATCACTTTAAATATCATTTCATACTGCATTTTAATACTGTATGCCTATAAGGACTTCCTAGCCACTTTATATCCTTTATATATGCCTTTGGGTTGCATTTTGGTTAGTTGTGCTAGGTTGCTGTGCTATAACACACTTTGGTCCTTTTTAATTAATTCGATTAATGGTTTACTTGAACTTAATTCTGAGAGTGGTCCTCTGTGCTTCGTGCTTGAGTGACTCACGTCTCGTTAAAATATGGTTTTTGTAGAAACATGGTTTAGGGGGCCAGCACGGTGCTTAGTGCTTGGTTGGCCACTCTCCATAAGGACCGGTTCATAGAGCGACAACCTGGGACAACAGCGCTACCACAAGGCTAGAATGGGATAGACTTGGCGTAATAATTAGATCTTTTTGGTTTGGAGTAACTTACCTGCGGGGCAGGGGCGGTAAGCTTCTATGGCCCTCGTGCTGAGTGGCCTCGTCTGTGCTACGTGTCTTGACGCCCACTAGACCTGCTCCATAGTCGCTGATCCACCCTCGCGGTTACTCCCTACCAACGAGTTTCTTTGTAAAGGCCTCGTAGTGAGTCGCTGGTCATCTCACCTAAGGAAGTGTGATGAACAACTGGCGTAGCTCACGACTTGTGGGTAAAGATGTGCAACCTCTGCAGAGTGTAAAACTGGTATACTAGCCGTGCTCACGGTTATGAGCGGCCCAGATCCTCCTTTTGATTAGTGAAGTTATCTCCTTCCGATGAGGGAGGTGCTTCTCGGGGTTTACCTTGGTGGCTTGGTTTTGGTTTGGTTTCTCATTAGTGATATGATTAAACTTGATTAATTACTATGTAACTGGGTTAATGGTAATTCATCAACTCGTAGTAAATAGTTTTAATAAAATTTTGCCAACACTTAAAAGCTAATGCAGTTGAGTCAGCCAGCCTAGAGCCTCATAGTTTGTGTTATACTTGTTGAGTACAAGTTGTGTACTCACCCTTGCCTCTTCTCTACTTTTTCCTCTTGGCTACGCTACTGCTGCTCAGTTCCTGCCGACATGAGGGAGTTCGTCCAGCGCTACCAGGACTACGAGGACTTCTAGGTGTTCGTCTCCCAGTCGACGTCCCTGTGGCGCCCTGCTTCAGCTTCGGAGAGCTTTATTCGTATTTTGTACTTCGTTTCCGCTGTATCAGACATTTTTGTCATTATTGTAATAAATAACATTCGTATTCGCTTTAATATATCTTTTTACGTGATATGTGCTATGACATACTGTTCATTCTGTTGTATATACGTGTGACTTGATCCTGGCACGTATATGATTGCTCGGTTTATGTTCTTTTATAAACCGGGTGTTACAGAGTGGTATCAAAGCCGTATCGACTGTAGGACGAAGCCTAGATAGAACTGGTCGAGTTTTAGGACTTCTTCTCTCCAATCCTTGTCTGCTGAAACTATTTTACTATTATACCCCTTGACTTCTATGACTTTTTACCCGTCTTGCCTTGATTTCTCTCTCTGAAGAATAGTTTTCGTAGATTTTGGCCTGAATCAGTCATCTGACCACCATGAGTAAGCTAGGTGACCCTTTTATAATAAAACGATAGCACGTTCTGTGACACGTGGTGTTAGTCGAGTCTTTTGCTAAACTCGGCTAAGTTGTGAAAATTGTCTGCTTGTTATTATGCTACATGTTTGATTTGGATTTTTGAATGATTGCATAGCTTAGTAGTTTAAATTTGTTTAAAGAAAATCACTCAGATGTTAAAGTTAACTAATTAATAAAATGAGTTAGATCGTTGGGGGTAAAACAGTCCACTCTATCCTGTCTGCTTTATCATGGCTGAGTCTTTTTCCGCAAAGGGTTATCATATCCATCTGAATTTATTCCTGCAATATCCTTACTCGTGAAATCTTTTGTTCAAATCAGATGGTGAACACCAGGAGCACCGGTTCCGGTTCTGGCCAGCAGCAGGGTCAGAACAACCAGGGTACTGGGATCCCGATGCCTCCGCCCTTGACTCCGGAGCAGTACTTCCAGCTCCAGATGCAGATGATGGCTACCCTGAACAACACTGTTCAGGCACTTCAGCAGGCTCACACTCAGCCTCCGCCTCCTCCACCGCCGCAGCCTCGCGACAGGCGTGCTGAGTTCCTGAGGGGTCACCCGCCGACATTCTCTCACACGTCCGACCCTCTTCAGGCTGACGACTGGCTCCGTGCAGTGGAGCGTCAGCTGGACATCGCCCAGTGCGATGATCGGGAGAGAGTTCTGTACGCAGCAGGACAGCTGCGAGGGGCAGCTTTGGACTGGTGGGAGTCCCACCCAGTTCACGACCGCGAGTCTCTTACTTGGCTCCAGTTCAGGGAGCGTTTCCGCAGCCACAACGTCCCCGCGGGCGTTATGAAGATGAAGCAGAAGGAGTTCCTTGCACTGAAGCAGGGGACTATGACGGTCACGGAGTATCGTGATCGCTTTCTTCAGCTGGCTCGCTACGCCCCTGCCGATGTTGCGGATGACCGCAAGAAGCAGGAGCACTTCATGGAGGGTCTTGAGGACTACCTCCAGTACGCGCTGCTCAACCTCCGCTTCGACGACTTCAACCATCTGGTTGACAGCGCGCTCAACACTGAGCGCAAGCACCTGGAGATGGAGGACAAGAAGAGGAAGATTGTCCCCGTTGCTTCCGGCAGCAACACTCGTCCTCGACTCCAGCAGCCTCAGCAGTACCAGCAGCCTCAGTACCGGCCCCCCCAGCAGTACCAGCAGAGGCCGCAGCAGTACCCGCCTCGACAGCAGCAGGCAGGTCAGGGCCCGAGGTTACCGGCACCTCCGGCTCGTGCTGCTCCACCAGCTCCGCCAGCACCGCAGGCTCCACGTCCGGCAGCCCCTACCGGACAGCAGGCTTCGACACTTGCACGCGTCTGCTATCACTGCGGCCAGCCGGGGCACTACGCCAACACTTGCCCCCGGAAGGCGCAGGCGGGACAGCAGGGGCGCCCAGCTCAGCCCAGGGCGCCAGCACAGGCTCGAGTGAACCACGTGACGGTCGAGTCAGCGGCCGAGGCTCCTAACGTGGTTATTGGTACGTTCATGGTCAACTCTCACCCCGCTACAGTGCTTTTCGATACCGGTGCTACCCATTCTTTCATTTCCAAGTCATTTGCCGAGCAGCATGGTATACCGGTTTCTTGTATGAGGACAGCTATGGTAGTTACCTCACCTGGGGGTCAGATTCGTACATGCTCTATATGCTCCAGAGTTAGTATTGTCATAAAGGGGGTAGAATTCCGCACTGGCTTGATAGTTATTGACTCCTCGGGGATAGATGTGATCTTGGGCATGGAGACACTTACCAGATGGGTTGTCCGTATTGATTGTGCTCAGTGGACAGTTCACTTATCGGCATCTGATGGCCAAGAGGTGACAGTCAGTGCTTCAGAGCCTTCTGGATTTCTTCATCAGATGGAGGCTAGACCCACGGACGGTATTCACGTGGTGTCTGAATTCCCGGATGTCTTTCCGGATGATCTGCCAGGTATGCCGCCTGAATGCGCCATTGAGTTTTGTATTGATCTCTTGCCTGGCACAGCTCCTATTGCAAAGCGGCCCTACCGTATGGCACCTATAGAGCATGAGGAAGTCAAAAAGACTATTGATGAGTTGCTAGCCAAGGGCTATATCCGTCGCAGCTTCTCTCCTTGGGCTTTTCCATTGTTGCTGGTAGATAAGAAGGATGGCTCGAAGAGGATGTGTGTCGATTATCGGGAGCTGAATGCAGTCACTATCAAGAACAAGCATCCACTGCCCCGTATTGAGGATCTCTTCGATCTGCTTCGAGGTGCTCGTATATTCTCGAAGATTGATCTTCGTTCGGGTTATTTTCAGCTGAGGATCCGTCCTGGGGATATTCCGAAGACGGCATTCACCTGCAAGTACGGGCTATATGAGTATACAGTCATGTCCTTCGGCTTGACTAATGCCACGGCTTTCTTCATGCATCTGATGAACATGGTTTTCATGGACTATCTGGATGTCTTCGTGGTGATCTTCATTGATGATATTCTGATCTTCTCCAAGACAGAAGAAGAACATGAAGAGCATCTGAGGCTTGTGTTGCAGAGATTGAGAGAGCATCAGTTGTATGCCAAGTTCAGCAAGTGCGAGTTCTGGATTGACGAGGTTCCATTCCTCGGTCATGTTATCTCGCAGGGAGGCATTGCTGTTGATCCGAGTAAGGTGAAGGATGTGCTAGAGTGGGAGACACCGCAGACAGTAAAGGAAGTCAGATCATTCTTGGGCTTAGCTGGATATTATCGGAGGTTCATTGAGAATTTCTCCAAGATCGCGAAGCCTTTGACTTCTTTGCTGGAGAAATATGTGGCTTTCGTGTGGACTGATGAGCGTCAGAGAGCCTTTGATGAGCTGAAGAAAAGGTTGACTACGGCGCCAGTCCTGACTCTGCCAGACCAGACGAAGAGGTTCACGGTATATTGTGATGCTTCGAAGGATGGTCTTGGGTGTGTTCTGATGCAGGAGGGCAGAGTGATTGCTTATGCTTCACGGCAGTTACGTCGGCATGAGCTGAATTATCCTACTCATGATCTTGAGTTAGCCGCAGTTGTGCATGCTCTGAAGATTTGGAGGCATTACTTGTATGGGCAGCGGTGTGATATCTACACTGATCACAAGAGCCTCAAGTACATTTTCACGCAGAATGAGCTGAACATGCGGCAGAGAAGATGGCTAGAGTTGGTCAAGGATTATGATCTGGAGATTCACTATCATTCGGGAAAGGCCAATGTTGTAGCAGATGCTCTGAGCAGAAGAAGTTATGTCAACATGGCCGTGGCTTTCCAGATGCCTCCAGAGTTATGCAAGGAGTTCAAGCAGTTGAGTCTGGGCTTCTTGCATCATACTTCGAGTGCAGCATTTGAGGCAGTACCGACTCTAGAGTCAGAGATTAGGCAGCATCAGAAGGATGATGAGAAGCTGCAGGAGATTCGTGAGTTGCTCAAGAAGGGCAAGGCCCCACATTTCAGAGAGGATGATCAGTGTACTTTGTGGTACAAGAACCGGATCTGTGTGCCTGATGTGAAGGATCTTCGGAAGTTGATTCTGAGTGAGGCCCATGATACAGCTTACTCTATTCACCCGGGCAGCACGAAGATGTATTATGATCTGAAGGAACGTTTCTGGTGGTATGGGATGAAGCGTTCAGTGGCAGAGTACGTGGCTATTTGTGACACTTGTCAGCGTGTCAAGGCTGAGCATCAGAGGTTAGCAGGTCTATTGCAGCCTTTGAAGATTCCAGAGTGGAAATGGGAGGAAATCACTATGGACTTCATTGTTGGATTGCCTCGTACTCAGAAAGGGTACAACTCCATTTGGGTAGTAGTGGATCGATTGACGAAGGTTGCTCACTTCATTCCAGTGAACACTACTTACTCCGGTGCTAGACTTGCAGAGTTGTACATCTCTCGGATTGTCTGCTTGCATGGTGTGCCCAAGAAGATTATATCTGACAGAGGGTCTCAGTTCACTTCTCGGTTCTGGGAGCAGCTCCATGATTCGTTGGATACGAAGCTGCGATTCAGTACGGCTTATCACCCTCAGACAGATGGGCAGACAGAGAGAACCAACCAAGTGTTGGAGGATATGCTGAGAGCTTGTGCTATTCAGTACGGTACCAGCTGGGATAAGTGCCTGTCGTATGCTGAGTTTTCATACAACAACAGTTACCAGGCTAGTCTGAAGAAGTCCCCCTTTGAGGCATTGTATGGCAGAAAATGCAGGACTCCTCTCTATTGGGATCAGATTGGTGAAAAGCAGCTCTTTGGCCCTGAGATCATAGATGATGCAGAGCAGATGGTTCAGGCTGTGCGAGAAAATCTGAGGATTGCACAGAGCAGACAGAAGAGCTATGCTGATGGCAAATGGAGAGATCTGACCTTCAGTGTCGGTGATTATGTGTATCTGAAGGTGTCTCCGATGAGAGGGATCCGCAGATTCAATGTCAAGGGGAAGTTAGCACCTCATTATGTGGGGCCATTCAAGGTGCTAGAGCGGAAAGGCGAAGTTGCTTATCGCCTGGAGTTACCTCTCAGCCTCTCGGGAGTTCATGATGTCTTCCATATATCTCAGCTGAAGAGGTGTCTGCGAGTACCCGAGGAGCAGGCACCCCTGGATGGAGTAGATGTCCAGGAAGATCTGACATATACTGAGCATCCGGTGAAGATTCTGGAGACATCAGAGAGGGTTACTCGGAACAAGCGCATCAAGATGTGCAGAGTTTAGTGGAGCCATCACAGTGAAGCTGAGGCAACTTGGGAGCGAGAAGATGAGTTGAGAAAGACATATCCAGATCTCTTTGCTAGCCAGCCCAGCTAAATCTCGAGGACGAGATTTCTTTAAGGGGGTAGGGTATGTAACACCCTAATTTAAATTTCAGCATTTATTAATAAATTTAATTGGCTTTATTTAAATTTCTAAGGTTTATTGTGTTTAGTTGGCATTTTTAATCTAATTTTGTTCCATTAAGTTATTAAAATTTTGTCTAAGGTTAAAACTTTGTTGTTGCATTCATGCTGGTGCATGCTTTTATTTGAGTGTGGTTGAATTCAAATTTGTATTTGAATTCAAACCTTGTTTGAATTTGGAGAAGAAAAGTTTCGAAATAGAAAGGAAGAGAAAACCCAAAACTAGAAAAACCCAACCCAGCTTGAAACCCGGCCCAAACCTCAACCGCCGCAGCCCAGCCAGCGCGGCCCAGCTCTCTCTTCCCCGCTCGGCCCAGCAAACCCCATGCGCGGCCCAATCCCCCGGCCAGCCCGCTTCCCGGCCTGCCCCGCGTCACGCGGCCCGGCCCGCCCCGCGCTCCCGCTCGCGCAGCAGCCCGCGGAGCACGCGCCCCGCCCCTGCCACCGGGCCCCGCTCGCAGCAGCCCAGCGCCCAGCTTCTCCCACGCGCTCGTGGCCGCTCCCGCCGACGCCCCTGGCCCACCTGTCGGCGTTACTCGCCCGCTCCGCCAGCGCCCGCGTCTTCCCGCTGCAGCCCGGCCCCACACACCAGCTCCACCCACTCGCTGCCAGCCCGGGCCCGCTCGCCAGGTCTGTCCTCCTCCTCCCGCAAGGCCCGGCCGAGATCCCCGCCCGCAAATCTCGGCGAGGTTCCATCCCGGGCACGCACGCCCAAGTTGGCCGCCGCCTTACAAATAGGGGCCCGAGCCTTCCCCTGCACCCATCCACCCCCAATCCGCAGCGCCGCAAACCCTAGCGCCGCCGCCTTGCCAGAGCAGAGCGCCCACCGCCGGTAAGCAGCTCCGCCGAGGCATTTCCATCGCCGCCGGTGGCTTTCAGCCCATCCTGACCTCGTGACACCACCGCAGGTGCCCCACGAGCCGACCCGCGGAGTCCAGGCGCCCGGAGGACGGCCGCCGAACCCCGCCCGCGATCACCGTCCCCGCTCCGCCGCCGGTCAGCCTCGCCATCGACTTCGCCCGGCCCTTTCCTTCATTTCCGAGCCTGGTGAGCACCCGCAACTCCTCCCGCTCCTTTTGGCGCTAGAATTTGGTAGTTGTAGCCCCGAGAGACCCCGAATCGCCCTGCGCCAGCGAGCACCACCACTCAGCTCCGCCCCGCGCCATGGCGAGCCCCAGCCGAGCCTCCCTGAGCCCCGGAAAACCTCCCAGTGCATCACGCATGTGGCGTGGAGTCCTCCCGACCCAATAAACCGTCGATTCGACCCCAGGATGGCCGATTTCGGGCCTCTCCGGCGAGGCGCCGCCGCGGGGAAGGTTTCTCCGGCGACGTTCCGCCGCCACCCCGCGCCCCTTTGCCCCGGACCGCCGGATCTTGGATCAACGCGCCAGATTAGGTCTGGGATCCATTAGATCTAGACCCTCAGATCTAGATCCAGCGGCCAGAAACCGCGCGTACCGGTTCGGCCGGTACTTTTGTTAAAGAGACCCCCGGTTCTGTTGAAATCAACCCGCAGTCCGAACTTGTTCAAAAATATTTACGCAGAGGTCCTGATTTTAACGCGTAGCCCCCTGAGTTTTACCAGATTTAAACCCGCCGTCCAGCCCTGGTTCTTTTATGAGTTAGACCCTGGAGTTAACGTTTATTTACGTTTTAGCCCTCGGTTTTAGCAGAAAAGTCCCTGGAACCCTGTTTTTATTGCAAATAAGCCCCTGAACCTTGTTTTTGGCCTAGAATACGCGTTTTAGCTCCGTTTTTAGCGTTCTTTATGTCCACGCGATCGTTGTGACGCGTAGAATAGTTTTAAACTAGTTTAGTGTGCTGTTTTCATGTATTGATGTACTGTTCTTTAGTTTTTGTTAGAGTTTGCTCGTATGCTTATTATTGTGCATTGTTTTGGCCATGTGTTCGTGAGTAGACGTTGATCCATCTGAGGAGCCCCAGTACCAGTACCCGGAGCAGCCGTCTTCGGATCAGTTTGAGCAGCAGCCAGAGCAGTACGAGGAAGGCAAGTATAACATGAACAACCTATCACTTTAAATATCATTTCATACTGCATTTTAATACTGTATGCCTATAAGGACTTCCTAGCCACTTTATATCCTTTATATATGCCTTTGGGTTGCATTTTGGTTAGTTGTGCTAGGTTGCTGCGCTATAACACACTTTGGTCCTTTTTAATTAATTCGATTAATGGTTTACTTGAACTTAATTCTGAGAGTGGTCCTCTGTGCTTCGTGCTTGAGTGACTCACGTCTCGTTAAAATATGGTTTTTGTAGAAACATGGTTTAGGGGGCCAGCACAGTGCTTAGTGCTTGGTTGGCCACTCTCCATAAGGACCGGTTCATAGAGTGACAACCTGGGACAACAGCGCTACCACAAGGCTAGAATGGGATAGACTTGGCGTAATAATTAGATCTTTTTGGTTTGGAGTAACTTACCTGCGGGGCAGGGGCGGTAAGCTTCTATGGCCCTCGTGCTGAGTGGCCTCGTCTGTGCTACGTGTCTTGACGCCCACTAGACCTGCTCCATAGTCGCTGATCCACCCTCGCGGTTACTCCCTACCAACGAGTTTCTTTGTAAAGGCCTCGTAGTGAGTCGCTGGTCATCTCACCTAAGGAAGTGTGATGAACAACTGGCGTAGCTCACGACTTGTGGGTAAAGATGTGCAACCTCTGCAGAGTGTAAAACTGGTATACTAGCCGTGCTCACGGTTATGAGCGGCCCAGATCCTCCTTTTGATTAGTGAAGTTATCTCCTTCCGACGAGGGAGGTGCTTCTCGGGGTTTACCTTGGTGGCTTGGTTTTGGTTTGGTTTCTCATTAGTGATATGATTAAACTTGATTAATTACTATGTAACTGGGTTAATGGTAATTCATCAACTCGTAGTAAATAGTTTTAATAAAATTTTGCCAACACTTAAAAGCTAATGCAGTTGAGTCAGCCAGCCTAGAGCCTCATAGTTTGTGTTATACTTGTTGAGTACAAGTTGTGTACTCACCCTTGCTTCTTCTCTACTTTTTCCTCTTGGCTACGCTACTGCTGCTCAGTTCCTGCCGACACGAGGGAGTTCGTCCAGCGCTACCAGGACTACGAGGACTTCTAGGTGTTCGTCTCCCAGTCGACGTCCCTGTGGCGCCCTGCTTCAGCTTCGGAGAGCTTTATTCGTATTTTGTACTTCGTTTCCGCTGTATCAGACATTTTTGTCATTATTGTAATAAATAACATTCGTATTCGCTTTAATATATCTTTTTACGTGATATGTGCTATGATATACTGTTCATTCTGTTGTATATACGTGTGACTTGATCCTGGCACGTATATGATTGCTCGGTTTATGTTCTTTTATAAACCGGGTGTTACACATGCGAGTCCATACACTCGTGGGAGGACCTCAAGAAGGCTTTCGTCGACAACTTCCATGGGTCGCTACTTCGAGTAGCCACCCGTCATGCCCTGTCCATGTGCAAGCAGGAGCAAGGCGAGTCAATCAGATCCTACATCAAGCGCTTCTTCGACACAAGAGCTACCATCCCCAACATCGTGGACGATGACATCATCGACTACTTCCAAAGCGGCATCACCGTCCAGTCTCTGTACCGCGACTTCGGGCGTAATCGCCCCAAAACGGTAGTGGAGCTACGAGACATGATGCAGCGCTGGGCAGATGAAGAAGAGCAAGAACGCAGTCGCTTCCCACGCCGAAACAACGACAACAACGGGAAGCGCCACAACGACCATGGAGGGCCTAGCAGCCAGTGGGATCCCGCGCGCAAGCGCAAGCCTAACGACATTGTCGGCACTATGGATCGCACCCCGCATGGCAAGAAGGGTGATAAACCACAGGACCAGTTCGACAAGATTCTTCACAACAAGAGATGTCCAATCCACCACAAGAGCAACCACTCGATGTGGGAGTGCACGATCCTGCGCAAATCCTTCCAATCAGCACCTGCAGACGGTCCTAAGAAAAAATAGGACAAAGATGACGAAGACGACAAGAAAGACCATGACGGCTTCCAACAGTAACAAAATATCATCAACGTCATATTTGGAGGAGATCCCAGCTTCCCCAAGCGAGCCCAGAAGCTCCTACTCAGAGAGATCCTCTCAGTCGAGCCAACAATTCAGAGGCCACTGAAATACAGTGAGGTCCCCATTACCTTCTCCAGGGAAGATATGGACCAGATTCTCTAAACCTGGAAAGTTCCCTCTAGTACTCGATCCAGTCGTCCAAGGCTCTAAGCTTACTCGAGTGCTTATCGACGGCAGAAGTGGGCTCAACTTGATCTTCGCAAGCACATTGGCAAAGATGGGCCTCAACTACATGAGTCTGCTCACTCCAAGCAAGGCTCCATTCTACGGCATCGTCCTCGAGAATTCCTCTACACCAATTGGCTCGGTTACTCTCCCAGTCACATTTGGTACAGAACAGAACTTACGGACAGAGTACATCAAATTCAAAGTAGTCGACTTCGAATCTTCCTACCATGCCATCTTGGGAAGACCAGCACTAGCCAAATTCATGGTGGTACCACATTACGTGTACCTGCTCCTCAAGATGCCTGGCAACACAGGAGTACTTTCATTACGTGGAGACCTCCTCAAGTCCTTCGAATGCGACAAGGAAGCAATAGATCATGCGGCCACAATCCGGGTCCGTAGCTCTGTCAGCGAAATACTTGCTGCTGCTAGGGAACTCTCACTCAAGGAGTCGATGCCTTCCAAGAAGACAAGCCAATCATCGGTTAAACCAACTAGTGATGTGGGCACCAAGACTATCCAACTACAAGAGGGAGACGACTCCAAAATAGCCATCATCGGAGCAGGACTGGGCGACAAATAGGAACTCGAGCTCGTCAATTTTCTTAGGGCCAACCAAGATGTATTCGCGTGGAAACCAGCGGATATGCCAGGGCTGCCCAAGGAGTTGATCGAGCATGCCTTGAAGGTCGACCCTAAAGCTACACCAAAAAAAGCAACGGTTGCGGTGTTTCTCACCGGACAAGCGAGAAGTCATCAAGAAAGAGCTGGCGAAACTACTCGCAGCAGGGTTTATCAAGGAAGTCTACCATCCTGAATGGTTAGCAAACCCTGTACTCGTCCAGAAGAAAAACAACAACGAGTGGAGGATGTGTGTCGACTATACCGATCTAAACAAGCATTGCCCAAAGGATCCTTTCGGGCTACCACATATCAATCAAGTAATCGACTCTACAGCAGGATGTGTCATGTTATCCTTCCTCGACTGCTACTTAGGGTATCATCAGATTGCCTTGAAAGAAGAAGACCAAATCAAGACGGCCTTCATCACCCCTTACGGGGCATACACCAACAAGACCATGTCATAAGGCCAGAAGTTAGACCAAACGTGGAGCTTCTGTCACACAACCAAACATGGAGGGTTACGATGGCACTAAATAGGGTTGTCATCACCTGCAGGCTACCTCTACAAAACATGGGAGGTGCTACAATCAACAGGTAGAATCTAGTCTAGACACCACGTCTACACTGTCCTCTACTATCTCTAGAGTCGATCAGGAACATCCTTTTCTATCTAGAGTCCTACTCTAGAGGCACCCACTAAACTTGTGGACTATTGATCCCATAAACAACTAGTAGTTTCGACACTAATTCTTAGTACTACTCCTTAGCACTACAGCCTAGTACTACTAGTACCACTCCTTAGCACTTCTTACCCGAGGGTCTAAATAACTTAGAAAATAAAGCATAGAGAAGGTCACGAATACTTACTATGATTGATAAGCATCCGTCAAGGTACAAGCTAGAGAAGAGCGCCAGGGGCCAACCGACACCGACCCTGACTCCCCCTCACTCTCGTAGAGGTACTAGATGGAGAAGAGCATCGTCATTCCGGCACCCCTCCTGCGTACCTCTACCCCAAACTCTTACAAGGGGACTCTAAACTCTAAAAGTGAGAAGATAGTGCAATTCTTACCCCCTCCCCTCATATTTATAGGGGTGAACAAGGGGGCCTTCACGCGGTGAATCAGCAGGGAGGCACTTGGAACCGCCTTAAGGAAGCATCAAGGAAGCTGCCAGCCGAAGCATGGTGCCACGTCATGGTCGGTCGAGCATGGTGCTCGGCCAACCGCCACATGTCCCTGTTCGCCTCCGTTTTTCTCTGGGAGACTTGTAGATGGGCCCAAAGGTTGGTTATGCATGCCTCGGCTGTCCTTATGTCGATTTAGGTCCTCTGGTGGGCCCGTGATCCTTGTAACCATGCCTGATTAGTCGAGTAGGTATTTCTGTTGATTGATGACTTGTCACCTTGCTTATGGATTTGTCTCCTCTCGTGTGTGGATGTCAAGTAGGCTCTTTTGATCCTTGGGCTTGGTCGAGCATTTTTACCTTGGATCATTCTTGCTAGTTTCCAGCATTGTTTGCCCAAATTTACCTGCACACATTTCTAGACAAGCATCTGTGGAATTTATCAATAAATCATCATATCCTAACATTTATTCCCTCTGATGCTATTATTTTGCGCGATAGTTGATGGTTAAAATGGGTCAAAATAGACCGTCAACACACGTCTGGCCAGCCTGTTAGAGGACTAGGCTCTATTTTGAAGAATAAGCCATGCGGAAATTTTTCATTCCGGTGGTGCCCATGTCCTCCAAATGTTTGAAAGAACGGGCGCGGCAGTAGTCCCAAGGAATCGCGCTTTGTAAGACGATCGAGACAAGTATTCGCCAGATGTTGACAACTTCCAATTAGTGGTATCCGACCGGTCATTGTGCAGAACCGCTGCCTGCACAAGCTCCCATAGTTGTACGAACTCCAAGAGGTGTGTTATGCTTATGGCAGGGGTGCATCTCACCTCCCATACCCAGTTATTACTTTCTAGGGCGTCCGCAACCATCCACTGCTTCTTGTTGGATAATTTGTATAAGTTTGGCGCGATGTCTTTAGGCTGATGCCCATGTAGCCAACCAGACTGCCAAAATTTTGCATTTTTTTCCATCGCCAAGGGTTATTGTTGTGCAGGCCACGAAAAGAAGGCGGTCCGAGTCATCGCACGAGGTCTCGGAACCAACCCATGCCTTGTCTGGTGAAACCTACTCATGCCAAAGCCAGCGAAGCCGCAATGCCCTCAAGAAGCTGCCCAGGTTTAGGAGTCTGATGCCCCCAACTTCCTTGGGGAGACAAGAATGTGTCCAGTTTACTTTGCACTTCCCTCTTGTGAGCTCCTGGTCGCCCACCCAAAGAAAGCATTTGCGGATTTTATCGATCTCGTCGAGGACCTCCTTGTGTGGTTTGATTTCCGTGAGCAAGTAGACAGGTTGGGCTAATAGGACGGATTTGGTGAGGGTGACACATCTTGCTTGCATAAAGTTTTTGCCGTGCCAGGCTGGAAGTTTGCTTGCCGCATTATAAATGAGAGGCTGAAAGTCCACTCTGCACAGTCTTCTAGGTAACAGAGGTCGGCCGAGGTACTTGATCGAGAAGGTGCTTCTTTTGACTGTCAGTCCAGCAAGGAGTGTTTGAAGATCAACGTCCTCGCAGGAGATTGGAGTGACGCTCATTTTGGCCATGTTGGTGTTAAGGCTCGATGCCTCACCAAAGTTGCCAAGTAGTTGTGTCAAGTTGTTTATGTCGTCTTTGTCTGGCTTGATGAATATTGTAGCGTCATCCGCAAAGAGGGATAGGGGTGGGCACAATTTCTAGAACCCAAACCCCGAACCCGAAATACCCGAACCCAAACCCAAACCCGAATTACCCGATCCCTATTTCGAGTAAGACTTTGAGAAACCCGAATTTATTTCAGGTAATTCGGGTATACATCCACGGTACCCGAATTACCCGAATACCCGAAATATATGAGAGCACATCAATAAAGCCCAGTCATTGAGGCCAAATAACCCCGAACTGAATTTAGCTAACCCTAGCCAATATCTTGCCGCACGACCTCGAACTTTGCTGAGCACGACCTCGAATTTAGCTAAGAGGGACGCTCGGAATCTTGCCGCACGACCTCAAACTTTGTTGAGCAGGCCCATGTCTGTCGCTGCTAAGAGGAGTCTCGGAAGCGGGTCGATTGCGAGCACGAAGAGTAGTGGTGATAGCGGGTCTCCTTGTCGTAATCTACAGCCGTGTGTGATTGGGTCAAGAGGTATGCCATTGAGTAACACCCTAGACATCGATGTGGTAAGGATGGACGCAAACTAGTTCGTCCAACGCGAGGGGAATCCTCTCTTCTGTAGGAGCGTAAATAGATAGTCCCACCTTACCAAGTCGAAGGCTTGGAATATATCAAGTTTCATGAGAAGGGCTGGTGATCTGTTTCTGTGCCAGCGCCATGTCAAGTTACGGACAACCATAAAATTGTTCTGGATATTACGTCCCTTAGTAAAGGCACTTTGGCACTGCAAGGTCAGAGCATTCATGAAGGGCGCCAAACGCAGCGCCAGAATCTTGGTGATTATCTTCACAAAAGTATGTATAAGCCTAATTGGCCGATAGTCCTAGATTGTGTCTGTGCCTTCCTTTTTTGGGATCAGGACAATTGTCGCCTTATTAAGGAGATTGAGGTCAGAGCAACGGTTGTTGTAGAGAGCATTAACAGCAGCCACAACATCCCGCTTGATGATCGGCTAGAATTTTTTGAAGAACAGCCCAGTGAAGCCATCAGGCCCTGGGGATTTATCACTAGGTAGCTGGCGGATGGCGCCAAGGATTTCAGATTCGGTGAAGGGGCATCTAGCGACTCATGGTTCAGAGAAGGAAAATCCAACCTATCCTAGTTAATGTCTTTAGAGCGGTTGGGCGGAGATGCCATCACAGCGGAAAAGTGCGCATGAATTATTTACTTTTCTTGGTGGGAAACTACCCAGCCATGGCCGATGCGTAGGCGTGGATGAAGTTTTTTCGACGTCTGTCGTTTGCCCGGAGGTGGAAGTATCTAGTGTTCGCATCTCCTTCATTTAGATTTGTGGCTCTTGCGCATTGTTGCTTATGTGCTCTTTCGATTACTACCCAACCTGGCACCCTCTTTTTAAGCTTTGTTCTAATTCGCAACTCGGATTTGGTTAGTTCTCTGCTCTCCTGGGCAATGTCGAATTGCAAAATAACTTGCTGGGCCATAAGGAGTTTAAGTCTTGCGTTTGATATTATCGAGGACCTCCAGGATCTAAGCGTCTTTGTCGTCGCATAAAGTTTATGCCTAAGCCGGTGGAAAGGTTTTGTGTTGGAAGTGGGATCATTCCAAGCCGCTTGCACCATTTGCATGAACTGTGGAAGCTTTGTCCAGAAGTTTTCAAACTTGAAAGGATTCGGCCGACGCGGCCCAGATTGCAGAGCCAAGGGGAGCGGGCAGTGGTCGCTATGCATAGATGATAGTGCTTGCAGGGTATGATCGGGGAAAGCCAAGTCCCAACCCTCATTGATAGAGAAATAGTCAAGCCGTACCAACGTAAGGCGTCGCCTCTCATTGCTCCAAGTAAATTTCGAATTTTGCAGATGGATCTCTTTTAAATCACTGAAATTTAGCGCTCGGAAACATCTCATGAGTTGTAGGTCTAAGTTTCTGTTATTTTTGTCTCTTGCTCTGTAGATCAAGTTGAAGTCACCTAGTAGAAGTCATTTGGTGTCAGACGGTGGCTTAAGGGCCCGCTAGTGTTGTAGGAGCGCAGTGTTTTGCTGTCTTCAGGAAGGGCCATAGACCGTAGTTAGCAAGAAGGTCGTTCCGGAGCTTCTTATTATGACTGTCGCGCTTAGTGAGATTTCCAATGTGCACGTCATTTACTAGGGTCGTGTTCTCATTCCAGAGAATAATAATACCGCCTCTCGTTCCGTGCGCGGGTTTGTGGACGAAGTTGTTGAGATGGTATCCTCCCAGGAAGCATGCCAGATCATTGTTGATGTTCTGTAGCTTAGTTGCTTGTAAGCAGGCAATGTGGCAAGTTGATGATTTAAGGTTTCATGGACTGCCAGACAACAGGCCGGCGAATTGAGACCGTGGACGTTCCAGCTTATCGTGTTGAAGTCGTTAGACATTATGTGAAGAATATTGTCGCTCATGAAGTCGCGTTGATCGCTTAGGCGTGTAGAAACACAGCTGCCTTGCGCAAGCAAAAACATTGCAGGGTAAACTTTTCAGCCTATGCCAAATAGCCCGAAGGTCAAAGCCAGCAGGGCAGAGTCGGAAGAGCATGCAGGATGACCGAATGTCGCAAGGTCACATACAATACACTCGAAGATCAAAGCCAGCAGGGCGGGTAGAAAGCCAAGGTCATTGTTGGGTAGGAGACTCCGCCAAGCAGCAGAGTGAACAAGAAGGCACCAAAGATACCCAAAGCTAGAACCACTCAAGAGAGAGATTGCTCATCTAGAGGGAGAGAGAGAGTCCCTCTTTGACCCCTTGGGAAAGCTATATATAGGAGGGGTGGGGGCGGCAATTCAGCCCCGGCCCCCTGGTGGGTATAATATTTACAAATAGGTCCTTGGGCCACCACATGAGGCCCATCAACATCATGGGCTGGGCTATTTCCCCAACAGTAGCCCCTCAGCTACTTTGTTTTGATCGGTACGACAAAACATAGTAGCTGAATACATGGGAAGTGGCCCAGATCTATCTATGACTTTGGCCACAAGGACTGTCCTCATGACCGCCCGCTCGTACGCCTCGCTAAACTCCATCCAAAAACCCAGTGGGACAAAACAGATGGAGAAAAGAGCACGCACGCTGTAACACCCGGTTTATAAAAGAACATAAACCGAGCAATCATACACGTGCCAGGATCAAGTCACACGTATATACAACAGAATGAACAGTATATCATAGCACATATCACGTAAAAAGATATAATAAAGCGAATACAAATGTTATTTATTACAATAATGACGAGAATGTCTGATACAGCGGAAGCGAAGTACAAATACGAATAAAGCTCTCCAAAGCTGAAGCAGGGCGCCACAGGGACGTCGACTGGGAGACGAACACCTAGAAGTCCTCGTAGTCCTGGTAGCGCTGGACGAACTCCCTCGTGTCGGCAGGAACTGAGCAGCGGTAGCGTAGCCAGGAGGAAAAAGTAGAGAAGAGGCAAGAGTGAGTACACAACTTGTACTCAACAAGTATAACACAAACTATGAGGCTCTAAGGTTGGCTGACTCAACTGCATTAGCTTTTAAGTGTTGGCAAAATTTTATTAAAACTATTTACTACAAGTTGATGATTTACCATTAACCCGGTTACATAGTAATTAGTCAAATTTAATCATGATACTACTGAGAACCAAACCGAAACCAAACCACCAAGGTAACCCCGAGAGGCACCTCCCTCGTCGGAAGGAGACAACCCCACTAATCAAAAGGAGGATCTGGGCCGCTCATAACCGTGAGCACGGCTAGTATACCAGTTTTACACTCTGCAGAGGTTGCACATCTTTACCCACAAGTCGTGAGCTACGCTAGAGGTTCATCACACTTCCTTAGGTGAGATGACTAGCGACTCACTATGAGGCCGTTACAAAGAATCTCATTGGTAAGGCGTAACCGCGAGAGATAGGTCAGCGACGATGGGGCCCACCTCCGGGGGTACAAGCACAGGAGCGCAATCCAAGCACAGACCAAGCCGGAGGAGCAGGGACCATTGAAGCTTGCTACTCTTGCCCCGCAGGTAAGTTACTCCAAACCCAAAAGACCTAATTAGTAAGCAAGTCTATCCCATTCTAGCCTTGTGGTAGCGCTGTTATCCCAGGTTGTCGCTCTATGAACCGGTCCTTATGGAGAGTGGCCAACCAAGCACTAAGCACCGTGCTGGCCCCCTAAACCATGTTTCTACAAAAACCATCTTTTAACGAGACGTGAGCCACTCATCCACACAGAGGGCCACTCTCAGAATTAAGTTCAAGTAAACCATTAATCAAATTAATTAAAAAGGACCAGAGTGTGTTATAGCGCAGCAACCTAGCACAACTAACCAAAATGCAACCCAAGGATATATATAAAGGATATAAAGTGGCTAGGACAGTCCTTATAGGCATACAGTATTAAATGCAGTATGAAATTGTATTTAAAAGTGATAGGTTGTTCATGTTACACTTGCCTTCCTCGTACTGCTCCAGCTGCTGCTCAAAGTGCTCGGAAGACGGTTGCTCCGGGTACTGGTACTGGGGCTCCTCAGATGGATCAACGTCTACTCATGAACACATGGCCAAAACAATGCACGATAATAAGCATACAAGCAAACACTAACAAAAACTAAGAAACAATACATCAATACATTAAAACAGCACACTAAACTAGTCTAAAGCTATTATACGCGTTACAACGATCGCGTGGACATAAAGAACGCTTAAAACGGAGTTAAAACGCATAATCTAGGCTAAAAACAAGTTCTAGGGGCTTATCTGCGATAAAAACTAAGTTTCAGGGGGTTTTCTGCAAAAACCGAGGGTTAAAACGTAATTAAACCTTAGTTCCAGGGTCTAACGTGTAAAAAATGGCAGGTCTGGACGGCGGGTTCTAATAGGGAAAAGCTCAGGGTCCTATTCATTAAAAACCGGACCTAACTGGAAATATTTTTGAACAGACTAGGACGGCGGGTTGAATTCAAGGAAGGGCAGGGGCTCTTTAACAAAATTACCAGGCCGAACCGGTGTCTTTAGATAAGGGCCGTTGGATCACGATCTGACGGATCAGATCGGATCAGGCCACGATCTAATCGTGACCGCTGGTCCCGGATCGGAGGGCCCTGGGAGTTGGGCGCGTGGGGCGGCGGCGGGACTCGCCGGAGCGCGGCTCCGCGGCGGCGAGTTTGCCGGAGCAAGCCAAAACGGCGCTCCCGGAGGTGGCCGCTGAAGGGGTGCGCCGGGCCTGCTGACTCACGGAGGAGGTGCGCACAGTCCCTGTGAGGGTACACAAGGGGTCAGAACGGCCTGGGCTTTGCCGGCGGCAAGGAATCACGGCGCGGACTGAACTCACCGGAGTTGGAGCTCGGGCACGATTCCGGCGAGGCAATGGCTTAGGGCCGTTGCAGGGGCTTCAGGAAGTTTTCTGGGGCCATGGCGGGGCTAAAGCGGTGGTTGGCCGGGGCTAGGAGGCAGTGGAGCGGCCGGTCCGCGGCGGTGCAGAGGCAGCTCCGAGGCAGAGCGGCGCGGAGGCGGCGGCTGGGGTTGAAGACGGCGGCTGCGGGATGGCGAAGTAGGGCGCAGGGTAGGGCGCGGGGTCTAAAAGGCGGGGGCCGGTGATCTCGGCGTTTGGGTCACGGGAATCACGGCACGGTCGTTGCGCCCGCGGAATGACCCTGCCCTTGATCCGAAATCGGCGCGGGTCGCTCGGATTCCGGGGTGCGCAGGCGAGGAGTGGGTGAGGGAGGCTGCAGGTGGGTCTCGTGGCGGTCGGTTTGGGCGGGATGGTCCACTGGCAGGCAAGCGTGCACGACGGAAGCGAAGCAGAGGCTCGGGCGGAGATTTCAGGCGGAGGAAGAGGAAAGAACTGACGCGCGGGCCCGGCTTGGCAGAGGGAAAGAGGGCGACGCGGCTGGGAGCGGCGCGCGGGGCAGCGCTGCTGGGCTGCAGAGCGGGCCCAAGGGAAGGATGGGGATGGGCTGCTCGCGGGCCGCGCAGGGGAAGGGAGCAGGTTGGGCTGGTGCGGTCTGTTGGGCCCGGAGGGGAGGAGTGGGCCGCCAGGTTGGGCTGAGCGTGGGGAAAGGGAGAAGTGCCGCGGGCTGGACCTCAAACTGGGTTGGGCTGCTCACGGGTTTGGGCTGGGTTGGCTATCGGGCTTCCTGGGACTGGGTTTGGGTTTTCCTTCTCTATTTCTAGTTTTCTCTCTTCTTTCTTCTTTTCTTTTCAAACCACACTCAACTAATTTGAATTCAAACTCAAATTTGAATCCAACCCTACAACACTCAAACAAGTAAAACTATGCAATGGCATGAATGCACAAACAGTTAGTCCTAAAATAAATTTTAATTAGTTATGCAACAAAATTAGATTAAAAGCCAGCCTAAGCAAATTAAATCCTAGAAAAATAAATAAAGCCAATTAAATTTATTAATAAATACTGAAATTTAATTTAGGGTGTTACAAATCCTACCCCTTACAAGAATCTCGTCCCGAGATTCTGGGCTGGCTAGCAAAGAGATCAGGATAGGTCTTCATCAACTCCTCTTTCTTTTTCTGGCAAGTCCTCCGGAAAGACATCCGGAAAGTCAGGCACCACGCGAATACCATCCGTGGGTCTAGCCTCTATCTGATGATGAAAACCAGAAGGCTCTGTAGCACTGACTGTCACCTCTTGGCCATCAGATGCTGACAAGTGAACTGTCCGCTGAGCACAATCAATACGGACTCCCTATTTGGTAAGGGTCTCCATGCTCAAAATCACATCTATCCCCGAGGAATCAATGACGATCAAACCAGTGCAGAATTCTGCCCCCATTATGACAATACTAACTCTGGAGCATATAGAGCATGTGTGTATCTGGCCCCCAGGTGAGGTAACTACCATAGCTGTCCTCATACACGAAACTGGTATACGATGCTGCTCGGCAAATGACTTGGAAATGAAAGAATGAGTAGCACCGGTATCGAAAAGCACCGTAGCTGGATAAGAGTTGACCAAGAATGTACCATTAACCACGTTAGGAGCCTCGGCTGCTGACTCGGCCGTCACGTGGTTCACCTTCCCCTGTCGTGGCGCCCTGGGTTGGGCTGGGTGCCCCTACTGTCCTGCCTGCCGTGGAGCCTGAGATGCTGGACAACTTTTAGCATAATGACCTTTTTGCCCGCATTTGTAGCACATGCGGTGGCGGTGAATGGCGCTACTTGGTTGACCTCCCTGTGAACTTATCTTCACATCTTGCATTATTTCTGCTGCTTGCTCCTTGGACTCCTTGTGACCGTGTGGCTGAATCACATTCGTAGTGATAGTCAACCCATCAACATAATCATGGAGAGCTTGATTCTCGACCTGTGTACCTCCAGAGTACTCAGGGTCCTTTCTCTCCTGGATGGTCTGTAGCTCGTCAACCGATGGGCCGTCAAGGAAAAGGGAATCCTCTGCTAGCTGCTCTTGATGAGACCTCTTTCTCTTTGTACCGGAGAACAACCTCTGGTTCCTCCTAGTTCTAGCTTCATCTTCAGT
Source organism: Panicum virgatum (assembly GCF_016808335.1). Lineage (NCBI taxonomy): Eukaryota > Viridiplantae > Streptophyta > Magnoliopsida > Poales > Poaceae > Panicum > Panicum virgatum. The sequence continues at coordinate 27,677,047 of NC_053153.1, read as the reverse complement.
TGCACGAACTTGACGACAAGGAACGCCATAGAAGTGGCAACACTGACAAGCTTTCTCACCATCACCCATTGCACTGTCTACAAGGTCTTTTTGTTCTGCCGACATCTGAGTTGGGTAAAGAGGAAAACACAGATTGGTAAGGTCAAGGAAAAGAGAAAACCTCACTATGTAAAGTTTTATCTTATTAGACAACACTTCTCATGCATCATTGCTGCTAACTCAGATAGGTATTCACATAAATCCGAGAAGAAGGAACTATAGCATAACTCTTGTGCTCCGTATGAGGGATTCTCAAGTTCTTCTGTACTATCTGTAGACCGGGGTGTCACATCTGTGACACCTCAGGTGTCAATACTTTTAAATCCAATCAATACACCTTAGTGAAAGTTAAAAGAAAAATTTGGGAAACTAATTCAAAGAGAAAGGACCAAATAAAATACAAATCATACAAAAGAAATTAAAGGAAAAAGAGAAAGGAGTGAAAAACTACTCAAATTTTAATTCAAAAATGTGCACAAAATTTTTGTTGGCTCATGAGAGGTATTTCAATTGACATGTGCTCAATTGAACTTCAGCCAAAATCAAGTCAAAAACTGATTAAAACTAAAGTCCTTTTGTGCAAATATGTAAATGTACCAATAGTTCAAAATGTGAGTTTCAAACGAAAATTTGCATAACACAAAAGTTGTAGATCTTGAAAAGTTATGCAAAAATGGTATTCAACACTTTCCCAATTGAGCCCTCCTAATAGGAGATAATTTTTGTTTACCGAGAGGTCCCTGAAATTTTCAGAAATCGCAAAAGAGCCCCTACCTCCATCTCTCTCTCCCGGCTTGCTCTGTTTCAGCCGCCGCCTGCCGTACGCCGCCGGTGGACTTCGTCCACCGCGCGCCCGCGGCCAAATGGACCCGGGGAAACCTCTCCACGCCACCTGGCCCGCCCCTTGGCACCTCCTCGCGCGCACACGCGTCTCAGACCCCTTCCCGAGCCGCCACGATACCCCCGGCCGGCGCAGCGCCGCTGCAGCTCCGCCCGCTCGCCGTCGAGTCGCCCAGGGCCAAATCGACCGCCCCCAGTCACTACATTGCTCACCCAGGAGCTCTTTGGCCTATAAAGACTCCCAGGAACCCACGGTCGCGCCCCTTCTTCCTCTTCTTCCTCCTCCCGCCGCTCCGCCATGGCCGCCGAGATCCAGCTCGCGCGGGCCGGCTAGCCCAGCCCCACATTGCCCCCTCCGACCACCGCAGCAGCTTCGCCACCTCCCAGATAAGCTCCACGCGCGCGGAATCGAACCCAAACCCCCTCCCGAAGCCTTTCCCCTTTTGCGCCGCCGCCGGCGAGCTCAGGCTCACCGCGGACCGGCCAACTCCGGGGAAGACCGAGCCCGACAGCTACCCCAGAAGCATCCACAAGCTCACGCGGTGCTCGTGCGCGCCTTGTTCCCCTACCCCGAGCCTTCCTTCGCCTCCAGCGCCGGCGAACCGAACAACCGACCCGCCATCAACGCCGACGAGCTTGAACCTGTGCTCCAAACGCTCGAACGTCGACCAGGGTAGGTGTTCCTCGATCCTTTCTCCCCCACGCGCCTCCCCGTGGCAGCCCCGGTAAGCCCTGCACCGCAGAACACCACCGGCAAGATGCCACGGCGGAGAAGGCCGGCGAAGGACCCGGTTGTAATTTCTTTTTTTCGTTCAAGGGTGTCTCTGCAAGTTTTACAGTGTATACCAGTGAACTTCTAAAATGCGAAACAAATCACAGAAAAATCAGAAAAATGCAAACTCAACTGATCTGGAATCCTTGTAACAAAATCTACAAATTTTGTAACATTCACATTTGCAGAAACTCAACCGAATTTAATCTAGGAAAAAGATTAAGAAAACCACCTTATGCATGTTCATGAAGTTTTGCTCAGCAAATGACTTTGATTTTTGGATATGTTATAACTAATAGGATGCTAAGATCACAGTAAAAAGATGACACCAAACCAAAACAGTTATCGGGTTAGAACAATCAAGATTCTCTAATCTGTTGTTAGCAATCTCGATTTAATTCTGGAAAATATGTACATGAACTTGCTCTGAAAATTTTACTACAGCCTTGTGCCACTGAATCCCTGCAAATCTCAAAAATTCAAATTTATTAGAGTTCATTTGCTATATACCATGATTTATGCTTGTTTAATCAACTTAATTCCTCATATATAGTTCTTATGCTCAGAAAAATCCATGTTTATTTCTGGAGTATTTTTTTAGCTCTATGCTCCTGTCTAAAAATTTTGAGCTGCAGTTACAGAGTTTTGCTTTGTTGAATAATCATGCTTAGCATCTTTGGGCTAGATTTACTATTTTTGTTCTGAGTAATCTACAATGTTTCTAATCATTATTTTTGGGCATGATCTTGTTTAGAGTATGTTCTACCTGTGATAAAAAGTTCAGATGCAATACTGGTCGGATGCATCTTGAGAAATTCATGCAAACTCATGTTAAATTAACTGAATAACTAATTTATCATAGTGAGTTAAATCTTGAAAAATTTTCTGGAGTATGTTTAACTCAGGACTAGTCTCTGGTAAAAATTTGAGAAGCAAATCTTTAGTAAAACTTTCTGTAGATTTAATCTTTGTTAATGGCTTGCTGTTTTTAATCTTTTTATCACCTCTGCTATATAAGTGTATAAAATCTGGAAAAATTTCAGTACTGAGTTTATGCTTTGAAGTTGCTTGCATAAAATTTGTAGCCCCAGAATCCATGTTGAACATTCTGTACAAAAAGATGAAGTAACTAGAGTAATCCATTTGCATGAATAGTTATAGTTCTTGCTCTATGGTAGATGCTGAAATTTATACCCTAATGTTCAAGTTTGAATCTGAGTTACTTTAGTGTTTCATCACTAGCTCTTTAGTAGTGGTGTTGTTAAGGAATAATGAAAGCATGCTATGTGTTGAAATAAAAAAAATGAAAACCCAAAACCCCACTCATTCATGAATAACCGTATTTATGTTTGCTACTCTATAAACGGTTGCCCATGCAATGAAATGTGAAATCATCACTAAATTAACTTTCATGGACTACAACTTTATCGTGAAGGAAAGAAATTATATCCCTGAATAACTCAAAATCTTGCATTGCATATAGAAACGGTTAACCTCGCGGACGGAGACTACGAACTGGTGCCCGCGGACACTCGTGCGGAGCAGGAGGTTAATCTGAACTGTACTAACTTGTCCCAAGACCTGGGCCAAGCCCCAGAAGCTTTTCTGCCTGACAGTGCCCAAGAAGGCAAGCCCCGGAGCATAATCCCACTATTTTCCGAAGTTTCATTCTGCTATCTATTTATTAATGAATGATAATAGTTGGTTTTCTGCAATTAAGTTCTCTAGGCGTTGATCGAAAACCCTAGATGCATGATCCATAGGAACCTATGTTTGATACCGGATCTTTTTATCGACTAGTTGCCATGCTAAATAGGTTCGGTAGAAGTCGAGTGGTTCCCTGCCTCTCGCGAGCAAATAGGATTTGTACTGACTTTAATTCCTGTTGAAATGTAGGGACAACGGGCGGGGTTGTGTAGTTGTGATACCCCGCTGGTGTAGTCAAAAATGGCTAAGGTCGCGGTGTGTGGCTCATTTCGCTAAGCGTTTGAAAGTACTAGCCACATACCGAGAAATATGGTAATCGGTAAGCTTAAGTACCTGATTGGACCGGCGAGTGGAACGATCTCGCACCCTCCTGGTAGAAGTAGGGTTTATTTTTATGTCGCGACGTACGGGTGCAGAGTGGTCGGACTCTGTAGTCGGGGAGGGTGTTCCGGATCCACGGACTGGAAAGAAAGGGGAAAAGTAGCGTGGGCGGGAGCGAAGTCGATCCCCATGCGTGTGGTCTAGGTTCCCCTGGCCAGGTTGAAATTCGATTCAGAATCGTCCGCCTCTCACGGCATGAGATTGCTTAATGATTTCGGTCACATAGAGTAACAAGTGGAATACGATGATGAAAATACTGCTGGTTGATTAAATGGTTGCTCTACCATGTTTGAGTAGAGTTAGTTGCAAATTTAGAATGGTTAACTCTACTAGAATCTGGCTAAGTAAAACCTGAAGGTAAGGATCAACACTTAGCGGCATTTTTGGCAAACAAACCCCACCAACCAAAAAGCCTTGCATGTCTAGTTATCGGACTATGTTATATCCGGAGACGGGTCAGTCTTGCTGAGTATTAGTATACTCAGCCTTGCTTGTGGCACTGTTTTTCAGGTACTAACTTCGAAGATCTGTTTGCGAGTCTAACTTGGCCTTGTACTCTGCCTCCGGGTTGGTCTGTTGAGTGGGATGGCCCTTCAGCTGGTGCTAATCACCCTCCCGCTGAGTGACGCATTCGTACGGGCTTTACCGATGCGTCACGTTATTTCGTTAGTTATCTTTTAATGCTTCCACTGAACTTTGAGACTTGAATAATTGAGGAGTTGGAACTCCGTAGTACTTCGCTAGTCTGAACATGGTTTGTAATAAATTTTCTTTCCGCTGCAATCACTCTGAGATGTATGAAATGGTTTGTGTTGTAATCTCTGGGCTCACCTTCGTGTGAGTGTTGTCTGCTGATCCTGGAATAGTGTGGCTTTTATCGAGGCTTCACTCGAGGAACTACCGGTGAGTGCCAAATTGGGTCAGAGTTGCTTAGCAACGAAGATCAGTGCACCCTGGCCCAGTAGTTTTGGGTGGTTCCGCCACAACATCTTCCCTACCCCCTTACAGAAACCGACGTCCTCGTCGGTGACGTCTTGTCAGTGAATCCCTGGATATCATACCCTCTTCGTATTATCCTTCTTCTCAACTAACAAGACCGGGGAATCTCAAGGCATGATAAGGTAGAGAGGTTAGAGTGGATTGTTTTACCCCCCAACGATCTAACTCATTTTATTAATTAGTTACTTTAACATAAGAGTGATTTTCTTCAAACAACTTTAAACTTCTAAGCTATACAATCATTCAAAAATCCAAATCAAACATGTAGCATAATAACAAGCAGACAATTTTCACAACTTAGCCGAGTTTAACATACGACTCGACTAACACAACGCATCGCAGAGCGTGCTATCGTATTATTATAAAAGGGTCACTAGCTAATACTCATGTTGGTCAGATGGTTGATTCAGGCCAAAGTCTACGAAAACTATTCTTCAGAGAGAGAAATCAAGGCAAGACGGGCAAAAAGTCATAGAAGTCAAGGGGTATAATAGTAAAATAGTTTCAGCAGACAAGGATTGGAGAGAAGAAGTCCTAAAACTCGACCAGTTCTATCTAGGCTTCGTCCTACAGTCGATACGGCTCTGATACCACTCTGTAACACCCGGTTTATAAAAGAACATAAACCGAGCAATCATACATGTGCCAGGATCAAGTCACACGTATATACAACAGAATGAACAGTATATCATAGCACATATCACGTAAAAAGATATAATAAAGCGAATACGAATGTTATTTATTACAATAATGACGAGAATGTCTGATACAGCGGAAGCGAAGTACAAATACGAATAAAGCTCTCCGAAGCAGAAGCAGGGCGCCACAGGGACGTCGACTGGGAGACGAACACCTAGAAGTCCTCGTAGTCCTGGTAGCGCTGGACGAACTCCCTCGTGTCGGCAGGAACTGAGCAGCAGTAGCGTAGCCAGGAGGAAAAAGTAGAGAAGAGGCAAGAGTGAGTACACAACTTGTACTCAACAAGTATAACACAAACTATGAGGCTCTAAGGTTGGCTGACTCAACTGCATTAGCTTTTAAGTGTTGGCAAAATTTTATTAAAGCTATTTACTACAAGTTGATGATTTACCATTAACCCGGTTACATAGTAATTAGTCAAATTTAATCATGATACTACTGAGAACCAAACCGAAACCAAACCACCAAGGTAACCCCGAGAGGCACCTCCCTCGTCGGAAGGAGACAACCCCACTAATCAAAAGGAGGATCTGGGCCGCTCATAACCGTGAGCACGGCTAGTATACCAGTTTTACACTCTGCAGAGGTTGCACATCTTTACCCACAAGTCGTGAGCTACGCTAGAGGTTCATCACACTTCCTTAGGTGAGATGCCTAGCGACTCACTACGAGGCCGTTACAAAGAATCTCGTTGGTAAGGCGTAACCGCGAGAGATAGGTCAGCGACGATGGGGCCCACCTCCGGGGGTACAAGCACAGGAGCGCAATCCAAGCACAGACCAAGCCGGAGGAGCAGGGACCATTGAAGCTTGCTACTCTTGCCCCGCAGGTAAGTTACTCCAAACCAAAAAGACCTAATTAGTAAGCCAAGTCTATCCCATTCTAGCCTTGTGGTAGCGCTGTTGTCCCAGGTTGTCGCTCTATGAACCGGTCCTTATGGAGAGTGGCCAACCAAGCACTAAGCACTGTGCTGGCCCCCTAAACCATGTTTCTACAAAAACCATCTTTTAACGAGACGTGAGCCACTCATCCACACAGAGGGCCACTCTCAGAATTAAGTTCAAGTAAACCATTAATCAAATTAATTAAAAAGGACCAGAGTGTGTTATAGCGCAGCAACCTAGCACAACTAACCAAAATGCAACCCAAAGATATATATAAAGGATATAAAGTGGCTAGGACAGTCCTTATAGGCATACAGTATTAAATGCAGTATGAAATTGTATTTAAAAGTGATAGGTTGTTCATGTTACACTTGCCTTCCTCGTACTGCTCCTGCTGCTGCTCAAAGTGCTCGGAAGACGGCTGCTCTGGGTACTGGTACTGGGGCTCCTCAGATGGATCAACGTCTACTCATGAACACATGGCCAAAACAATGCACGATAATAAGCATACAAGCAAACACTAACAAAAACTAAGAAACAATACATCAATACATTAAAACAGCACACTAAACTAGTCTAAAGCTATTCTACATGTTACAACGATCGCGTGGACATAAAGAACGCTTAAAACGGAGTTAAAACGCATAATCTAGTCTAAAAACAAGTTCTAGGGGCTTATCTGCGATAAAAACTAAGTTTCAGGGGGTTTTCTGCAAAAACCGAGGGTTAAAACGTAATTAAACCTTAGTTCCAGGGTCTAACGTGTAAAAAAAGGCAGGTCTGGACGGCGGGTTCTAATAGGGAAAAGCTCAGGGTCCTATTCGTTAAAAACCGGACCTAACTGGAAATATTTTTGAACAGGCTAGGACGGCGGGTTGAATTCAAGGAAGGGCAGGGGCTCTTTAACAAAATTACCAGGCCGAACCGGTGTCTTTAGATAAGGGCCGTTGGATCACGATCTGACGGATCAGATCGGATCGGGCCACGATCTAATCGTGACCGCTGGTCCCGGATCGGAGGGCCCTGGGAGTTGGGCGCGTGGGGCGGCGGCGGGACTCGCCGGAGCGCGGCTCCGCGGCGGCGAGTTCGCCGGAGCAAGCCAAAACGGCGCTCCCGGAGGTGGCCGCTGAAGGGGTGCGCCGGGCCTGCTGACTCACGGAGGAGGTGCGCACAGTCCCTGTGAGGGTACACAAGGGGTCAGAACGGCCTGGGCTTCGCCGGCGGCAAGGAATCACGGCGCGGACTGAACTCACCGGAGTTGGAGCTCGGGCACGATTCCGGCGAGGCAATGGCCTAGGGCCATTGCAGGGGCCGCAGGAAGTTTTCTGGGGCCATGGCGGGGCTAAAGCGGTGGTTGGCCGGGGCTAGGAGGCAGTGGAGCGGCCGGTCCGCGGCGGTGCAGAGGCAGCTCCGAGGCAGAGCGGCGCGGAGGCGGCGGCTGGGGTTGAAGATGGCGGCTGCGGGATGGCGAAGTAGGGCGCAGGGTAGGGCGCGGGGTCTAAAAGGCGGGGGCCGGTGATCTCGGCGTTTGGGTCGCGGGAATCACGGCACGGTCGTTGCGCCCGCGGAATGACCCTGCCCTTGATCCGAAATCGGCGCGGGTCGCTCGGATTCCGGGGTGCGCAGGCGAGGAGTGGGTGAGGGAGGCTGCAGGTGGGTCTCGTGGCGGTCGGCTTGGGCGGGATGGTCCACTGGCAGGCAAGCGAGCGCGGCGGAAGCGAAGCAGAGGCTCGGGCGGAGATTTCGGGCGGAGGAAGAGGAAAGAACTGACGCGCGGGCCCGGCTTGGCAGAGGGAAAGAGGGCGACGCGGCTGGGAGCGGCGCGCGGGGCAACGCTGCTGGGCTGCGGAGCGGGCCCAAGGGAAGGAGGGGGATGGACTGCTCGCGGGCCGCGCAGGGGAAGGGAGCAGGTTGGGCTGGTGCGGTCTGTTGGGCCCGGAGGGGAGGAGTGGGCCGCCAGGTTGGGCTGAGCGCGGGGAAAGGGAGAAGTGCTGCGGGCTGGGCCTCAAACTGGGTTGGGCTACTCACGGGTTTGGGCTGGGTTGGCTATCAGGCTTCCTGGGACTGGGTTTGGGTTTTCCTTCTCTATTTCTAGTTTTCTCTCTTCTTTCTTCTTTTCTTTTCAAACCACACTCAACTAATTTGAATTCAAACTCAAATATGAATCCAACCCTACAACACTCAAACAAGTAAAACTATGCAACGGCATGAATGCACAAACAGTTAGTCCTAAAATAAATTTTAATTAGTTATGCAACAAAATTAGATTAAAAGCCAGCCTAAGCAAATTAAATCCTAGAAAATTAAATAAAGCCAATTAAATTTATTAATAAATACTGAAATTTAATTTAGGGTGTTACACACGCCTAGCAGGCCTATATATACATGACGATACACTGCAGTTAGCGACTGACTTCGGTCTTAACGATGATGAAGGTCTTCGGCCGTGACGAAAGTCTTCGGCAGTGATGGAGGTCTTCGGCGGCGATGAAAGCGGAATCTTCGTCGCTTGACTTTTGTTGGACCTTGTCATCTCCATGAATCACTCATCGTCGCAGTTGATGTAGTCAAAGTAGAGGATGCAGTATCTTCGGCTCTCCGCTTTCGAGCACCGGTCAAGACTTGACGCGCAAAGTGATGCTAGTCTGCCCTATCCCTAGCCCCTCTTGGCTAGAGTTCGTAGCGGGGGGAGCGAAGGTTCTTCAGGAGGCGAAGCCGAAATAGCCGATGTCGAGGGTCGAAGTAGTCGTCGCCGAAGTGGAGGTCGAGCCCCTCTAGCTGAACTGTATCGGCGAGGGCGATGGTTGAAGTAATCGCTGCTGAAGTGGAGGGCGAGCCCCTCGAGCCGAGCTGTGTCAGCGAGGGAGAAGGCCGGAGCAGTCATTGCCGAAGTAGAAGGCGAGCCCCTCGAGCCGAGCTATGTCGGCGCGGGCGTAGGCCGGAGCAGTCATCACCGAAGTAGAAGGCGATCCCCCTCGAGCCGAGCTGTGTCGACGAGGGCGAAGGCCGGAGCAATCGTCGCCTAAGTAGAAGGCGAGCCCCCCGAGCCGAGCTGTGTCGGCGAGGGTGAAGGCCGGAGCAATCGTCACCGAAGTAGAAGGCGAGCCCCTCGAGCCGAATTGTGTCTGCGAGGGCGAAGGCCGGAGCAGTCGTCGCCGAAGTAGAAGGCGAGCCTCTCGAGCCGAGCTGTGTCGGAGAGGGCGAAGGCCGGAGCAGTCGCCGCCAAAGTAGAAGGTGAGCCCCTCGAGCCGAGCTGTGTTGGCGAGGGCAAAGGTTGAAGTAATCGCCGCCGAAGTGGAGGGTGAGCCCCTCGAGCCGAGCTGTGTCGGCGAGGGGGAAGGCCGGAGCAGTCGTCGCCAAAGTAGAAGGCGAGCCCCTCGAGCCGAGCTGTGTCGGCGAGGGCGAAGGCCGGAGTAGTCGTCGCCGAAGTAGAAGGTGAGCCCCTCGAGCCGAGCTGTGTCGGTGAGGGCGAAGGTCGGAGTAGACGTCGCCGAAATGGTGGGCGTGCCCCTCAGGTTGAACATTGTCGATGCGGGCAAAGGTCGTAGTTAGAGGGCAGGTTCATGTATGCCGAAGGCCCCTCCAAAGTCAACTTGCGATGAAGATTGTTGATGCTGAAGACCAAATATAATGCGAAAACCAAAGATATTGTTTCGCCATTCCGAAGATGCCAATTTATACACCTGCAACGCCTACATCATTTTTACTTGAGAGAACAATATTTTTAAATATATTAGGATGCCTTCGGCATAATTGCCGAAGGACTTTCCATGCCTTCGGCTTTTCGCATGAAAGGACTTTTCTTAGGGGACCTTCGGCTCTTTAGCTCGCATAGGTAAGCCCTAACCTTTGCCTTTCACACGAAAGGACTTTCCATACCTTCGGCATTCCGCACGATAGGACTTTGATTGCCTTCGGCGCTCTGCGCGGAAGGCATTTCAATGCCTTTGGAGCTCTGTGTGGAAGGTCTTTTTCGACTGGAAAAAATTAAGAACTGATACCAAAGGGTGCTGCGGGCCGCTCAGCTTCGCGAGCCCTGGGCTCATTTCTCCAAGTGGCATTCACTTGCAATGCGCCGATGACTCCCCTCTTCGCTTGACGAAGAGGGATAGATGCTTCGGTGCACCCTTGTCAAGTACACCAATAACTGAAGGCTAATCTATACCGAAGGACAAATAAAATTCCATAAGTCCAAAGTATGATCATTTCCATATATAACCGTGCTTTGCTTCGGGGTGAAGACCAATAACCCGAAGGAGGATCCTGCATAAAACATAGATTGCCGAAGCCCATATGGAGTGTCGCTTTGGGGTGAAAGCTAACAACCCGAAGGGGGGGATCTTGCATCAAACTCAAATAACCGATGCCCCATATAAAGTTTCTTCGGGGTGAAAGCCAATAGCCCGAAGGAGCATCTTGTATCATCCTCGGATACCGAAATCCGTATATGTCTTTGGGATGAAAACCAATATCCCGAAGGAGAATTTTTTATTAGACATTAGATAACCGAAGGTCCATATAAGACTGTTTCTGGCTTCGGGGTGAAAACCCATACCCAAATTGTTGGGGAGGAGACTCCACCAAGCAGCAGAGTGAAGAAGAAGACACCAAAGATACCCAAAACCAGAACCATTCAAGAGAGAGAATGCTCATGAGGAGGGAGAGAGAGAGTCCCTCTTTGACCCCTTGGGCCAACTATATATAGGAGGGGTGGGGGCTGCAATTCAGCCCCGGCCCCCTGGTGGGTATAATATTTACAAATAAGTTCTTGGGCCACCGCATGAGGCCCATCAACCTCATGGGCTAAGCTATTTCCCCCAACAGTCGCATACAAGATGCCCTAAGGTCGATGCCAGCAGAGCAGGTAGGAAGTCTCAGATACATGGAGCTGGTTTCCCTCCTATGCAGACTATGTGCCGCATCAATCATCGGTGACAGCGAGCTCTTGTTGAATGTCTGCAGCCACCTTCCCCGCGTACTGCAATAGGGCGTCGTGCACCGAGTCGTCGTCGTCGCCTTCCAAGTTGAAGAGCATTGTCATCACCGCCACTATTGCTCAGGGACAGGGTCGGAGAATGTTCTGATGAAGTCTTGGAGGATCTCTTCGATGGGTTTCATTTCATTGTTGGAGATGCCCAACTTGCGCCATAGGTTGCGCTACGCACGCTGGACAGTCGGCAAGATCGGGCGCTTGGCTAGTCCAGCGCTCCTCCTTACTGCAAACATGTCAAAGGTTCTTTGTTGCCAGGGGCGCCGCTGCAGCGGCTGTGCCACGAGGGGGGGCGTCGGTGCCGTGAAGAGGTCGTCGATGGCCGACTCTTGCTGCTCCTCCTAGAGTCTCGACCTCTGGTTGTCGGCCGGCATCGACCCCACTAGTGTAGGTGGTCCCTGCAAGTCGTCCTCCGCCAGCGACTGGGGAAGCGTGGATGGCCTCTGCATTTCCAAATCGACATCTGGCTCTGGAGCATGGGGGTGGCGCCGCTCCGGCAGTCGCAGTTGTTGCCGCTGCCGTCGAGACCTACAAGCTATGCATGGCTCGCTCCACCTCCGCGACCGATGGCACCGCATTAGCAGCGATCCTGGAGAAGACACGTGAAATAGGGATTAGCTGCTCGCACTCGCTTTGGGCAGATCAGGCTCTAATCCCACTCGCAGGAAGGGTTTTTTTCCCGACCGGTAGAATGAAACCGCCGTCGTTCGGTTCCGGTATACCGGACCGGTTTGACCGGTAACCGGAAAAAACCGGCCAAATTCAAATTCTAAACCAAAAACGACAGTTAAACCGGTTTCCACCGTTTAGCCGCTCGGTTAGGCCAGTAAACTACTCCGGTTTGAGAGGTAACCGGGGATTTGAACAAAAAACTGACGGTTTTAAAGTGGTTCCCCGGTGTGAAATAAATGAAATTTTGACATGAGCTATGCACATATTAATGTAAAAGACCACACCAAAGCAACAATTTATAATCATGCATACAAATACAATAGTAATAAGCGTGTATATAAATACCATAGTCATAATCGTGCATACACTAATACACATCAATAAAAGTTCAACGTACGAATGGGAAGACCCCCATTTGGGACACGATTTGGTATTCGGCGGTGGACATCACATTCAAACCTCGCACTCTAAGCAGCTCAGCCTTGTAGTGTTGCCAAGTTTGGCCCGTCCACGCCGATGTTGTCTCCCATTCCTGAACTAACATAGTGTAAAAATGGGGGTCTTCCCATTCGTACACCCATCTTGTCGGTGGCTGCATGTTGATGTCAGGTATGGGATAGTGAAAAGACTGCGAGGTATCGTTGTAGGAGGAAGAAGAGTACTATGGAGTGTCGTAGTTCGTCGGTCCAACCGTTCTCCACTACGATTGCGGTGCTCCATGGTCGGGATACTGAGTAGCATGTGTGAACTGAGTCTCTCCTGCAATCAACCATATATCATAATTAGTACTCATAGTCAGAAATATATGTGCATATATAGGTGCAATGTATACCTGTGAAACGAACACCACCAGAACCACCACTACCACCAGCACCACCACTACCACTACCACCACCACCAGCAGCATCAGCACCATCACTATCATCACCATCATCAGCCGAGCTGCTATCCTTAGACTCCTGATACGGTGGACTACGCTCACCATCGCTATCATCAGTGTCGGTGTTGCTACTCACTGGTTTTGCTGCTGCTTTGCCTTTTCCTTTTTGACGCTTCGGGTCACCCTTCGTAGGCCCCTTCTGGAACTTTCTCTTCCCTAGGTGAGTGTCACCCACATGTTTACGTGCCCAATTGCTGATGCAATCATCCCCCGTAGCCTCACATAGATCTGAGAGGTTTATTTGATCTCTGACAATATGGGACAGGAGAGGGACGTCTCCGTCATCATCATCCTCATCCAGAACTGGAGCCCGGTTAGATCTACAATAATCCATCCATTCCCGCACCGGATTATTCTCATCATAGAATGAAAGATGGGCCAGTTGGTCAATAAAATCACCTTCTTCACGCATCGGTGGGCCGGAGACCTCCTCAAGTCGCAGACGAAGGTTGTAGTTGACATAGACAAGCTTGTTAAGTTTCTTGTGCAACAACCGATTGCGAACCTTTGTATGCAGCTAGGCAAAAGTACTCCAGTTCCGCTCGCATCCACTGGACGAACAACATTGTGAAACAAGCCGCACTGTAAGGTACTGTAGCTTTGGAGTGCTTGATCCGAACATCATCCACCAGGACGCTGCATGTGCAACCGAGTATGTAAGCAATATATTCGAATAGAGAAAACAACAATGTCGTACGCAATAACTCTTACATGGGGATGTCTTTGGGTCCATCGCCATTTTCATTGCCATTTCACTGCCAAACTCGCCAACCTTCTACCGAAACAACTCAAGCTTTTGCAATGCCTGCATGGCACTCTAGACATCCGTCATGCGCTGAAATGTATCCTTGAGTCCACGAAACATTTCTTGAGTTTGATCCATCGTATATGAATACCTCAGATTTAGGACAGCAACTGCAAATTATAAATCACTTCAAATAAGCATAAGGTGAATAGAGCTTCAAAATAGATGACTCGTATAGTCTTACCTGGACCCACATACGTGCCTATGAACACGTCACGCATCCTACCGTCCACAATGTTAAGATACTCCGTCCGATTGGAAACATTTGTTCCAACGAAAGACTCCAGCTCCCGTCTCGTATTCTGGTAGGACATCACGAGTTCGCACATGTTGGGCTGCTTGTCCTGATCAGCGAAGCGAAGGAACTTGTATATTGGTTGAACTGTGTCGATGATATATTTCAATCCCTCCCACCACTCCATACTTGAAAACCTGGCATGAGTAAATCTACCATCTTTAGTATCCGCCCATTTGCTTTGTAAAAACTCATTAGATGCCATCCACTGCATGAAATGATCACGTTTCTAATAGATGCTCTCTAGGAACATGTAGTTGGTTCCAAATTGAGTGGCATTCCACTTGACCAACTCACCACCGATTGCGTTCCTCATCATTGTATTCAACTGACCATGATTGTGTAACCAATTTGAAATTCGCTTGCAATGCTTGATCATACCAGCATGTTCGGGCCTTTGAGCTATATCCTTCAACATCAAATTGATAGTGTGTGCTAGACAAGGTGTCTAAGAAATATGTTCATACACCTCTCTTAGTTCCTTGCATGCTTTCTTGTATTTCGAGCCATTGTCGTTGACTATATGCACGACATGCTCCGGTCCAATCTCCTCCACCACCTTTCGAATCTCCTGTCAACATAGACAGAATCTTTAATAACCTTCAAAACATACTCAATGTCAATGGAACATGTTTAGAGGCTACTTTGTGCAAATATGCGGAATCTTGAGTTCTTCCACTCGCATCAATTGACTTGTGGAACCACATGACCCCATTGCAATATATCAAAAAGTTGATGACTGTTGGCGCTCCTTAAGTATCCACTTTATCCCCTGTTTAACTTTGATAATGGCATGAATTTAATATCAAAATCACTAACCATCCTAACCTCGGCCCAATGATTGGTCATTTTCGCGTTTGCACATATATTTTGGAGGTACTTCATTTTTGCAGGTTTTGACCAATTTTGGAGCATGAAATGACGAGGCCCACGATCACGCGATGACACGAAGAAAGACAAAGGCCAAAGCCCGAACAAAGGACCGAAGGCCATGATGATTAGAGGCCCGTTTGTGCACATCCACCCTCCAATGAAGCCCAAAGGACAAAGCCCACAAGATAAGATCAAGATACTTCGGGGCTAAGCAAAGCAAAGATAGATTTAAGGAAGGATTTTCTATCCTATCCTTTTCCATGAAGAAATCTCGAAGATAACGATGTCTAATGGGGTGCAATCGTGAAAGGCATAAACTCTAGAAGATTCCAGGAGACTTGGGGAGAAAGGAGGACACGAGGCGGCGAAGAAATGGACCAGGCCGGCCGGCCTGGGTCCATTGGGCCGGCCGGCCCAGCCCCTTTTTGAGGCGGTTCGGCCTCCCCTTTGACCTAGGGTTTCCTGAGCCTATTTAAAGACCCCTCCCCAAGGCTCACGCAGAGATCAATTCGGGAGACGATGCCAAGGAGTAGAGAGGATAGAGGGACACCTCTCGGAGAGCCGAGGGTCGTGCTAGTTGTCTAGGGGCTTCCCTAGCCGACGTGGGAACCTTGCAAGGAAGACCATGTCGGAGTTCTGGAGCTAGGATCATCAAGATCAAGGTAGGGCCCCGGTTGTGATCTTGTGATGTACAATCATTCATGGTGAAGTTATTTGTGATTCCGAATGTTTAGCGACCATGTTCTCTCTTTCGATTTCGTTCTTTTCCTTGGGTTGGCTTCATCCTAGATCTATTATCGAGATAGATCGCTTAGTATGATCTTGTAGTCATGGTGGCTAGAGGTTCATGGCGGAACTACCAAAGGGGGTTCGACTTGCTTCAGGGTACTTTCGTCCAAAGGGGCGGTGTCGTGACAGGGCGTTGCCACTGAGTAGGTGGGGTATCGAGAGATCAGATTGGAGATTTTGAGTTTAAAGATGCTTTTCATTGAGATTCACATCTATCTTACTTCACTACATCTAGCTGGAACTACAACATATGCATGATCTAGGTGATCTAGATTGGTTATCTCTAACTTTCTCTTGCTACCTTCGGTGTTTGTCGTTTTTAATAGATTAGATTCGTTTTTCACCATCTCAACACAAAGGAATCTCTATGCTAGTAGATTATTTCTTGTATCTTTGGTTCCGTGGATTGATAAACATTGGGGGAATACTCTAAGGGAAAAGCTACACGAATCGTGCGCTTGCGGTATACAAATCGGGGGCGCTAAGGAGCGTCAACAAGCTTTTCTGGCGCCGTTGCTGGGGAACCATCGATTTAAGATCCAATCTTACTTGCATTCGTAAATATTTCTTTTTCTTGATTTTTCTTTTTGACCTTTTTAGATCTCTTATTTTTCTGAGCTAACTAAAAAAACAGATCTATTCCACGAAAATCAATCTAATCTAGAGTTTGCTTGATTTTGCTTTGTTTTTCTTATATGTTTTAGATCCTGTATATTCATCTTTTAGATCTGGTATATATTTTTCTTTTTCACTAACCCCTAACAGGAGATGGACGGGAGCCTCTCCAACAAACCTGAAAATTTTGTGGATGATCCAGAAAAATTTATAGACAATGGAGACGAGAAGCACGATCAAGGAAGCCGGAACTAGTAGATCCAAAAGTCGAAGCCGACGGTTCATCGTCTTCACCTCAAGCAACTCCACCAACAAGTCCAAAGGAGGCGCTACTTCACCAAGGGATGGGGCTACCGGAGCAGGAGCGTACGATCGGAGAGCTATGCACTCCGGACATTCGGGACTTGCCGATCCAAAATCTCGACAACATCGGAGTTTCGTTCGAGATCAAGACATCAATCATAAGGATGGTGCAAAGCTTGCCCTTCACTAGAAAAGAAGACGCTAATCTACATCTTCTAGCGTTCCTCCAACTATGCCGCACTTTCGACATGCAAGGGATGACTCAAGATCAAATAAGAGGGAGGCTCTTTCTGTTCTCTCTACCTGGGAGAGCGTTGCAATGGTTTCATTC
Organism: Panicum virgatum; assembly: GCF_016808335.1. NCBI lineage: Eukaryota > Viridiplantae > Streptophyta > Magnoliopsida > Poales > Poaceae > Panicum > Panicum virgatum. Next base: position 27,660,113 of record NC_053153.1, on the reverse strand, counting down.
TCTACCACCACGCACGGTGCAAAATTGGGAGTCCTTGATGAAAGAGTTCATGACGGAGTTCTACTCGCCGGGCAAGACCCAGATTCTACGCAACAAGATTGCAACATTCGCGCAAGCCCCGACGGAGACTATTGCGGAAGCCTATGAGCGCCTCAATGACTACATCCGCGCCGTACCTCATCACAAGTTCTCAAGGGAGGATGTGGTCCAGAAGTTCTATCAAGGCCTCACTACTGCATCAAGGGGGATCATTGATGCATCGGCCGGAGGTTCTATCATTGAGCTCATGCCTACTCAAGTTTTCAAGCTATTCAAGAAGGTGGCAGACAATGACGCATGGGCATCATCGGGGCGCCTACAACCACTCCAAGCCGTGGGTGCCGCAAAGAGTGTATTGCAAGTGGAACGTGAAGAAGTGCTAGAAGGGAAGATCGACTCGCTTATGAGAAGGTTGGAGAAGATGGAAGTGGAAAAGAGAGAAGCCCAAGCTATTGATTTGAAGGCAGCCGAAGCAAGGTCTACATGTGAAGAATGTAGAGAGTACGGCCATGTCCAAAAGAATTGCCCGGAGGAAGCCAAGATGCTCGACTACATGAAGAAGGGAGAATGGATTCCGCCACCCAACTTCCGCTACGGACAAGGTAGACCCCAATTTAATGCAAGCTCTTCCATTCAAAACTCGGTGCCTCTTCGTATACAATTGAAGGAGTTCATGGAGGAGCAATGCAAGATCAACAAGGACACCATCACCAAGTTCAAGGCTATGGACAAGATCTTGGAGAACATTGATGGCAAGGTGACGGAGGTCGGGAGCTCTAACCTTCAAGTACTCAACATGATGAAGATGCTAGAAACGCAAGTAGCCCAGCTCGCTGGACGCTTATCTAGCAACGAAGGAAAATTGCCCGGGCAACCTCAAAGTCCGGAGACGGCAAAGGCAATTCAAACTCGCTTGGGAAAGGAGACCGAAGAACCCGAACATGCGGCGGGAGCAAGGAAGCCTAAGCCAAGAGTTGAAGTGGAGACCATCATCAAGGAGAAGGCACCTACTCCTATGCCAGAGATAGTCACCGAAGAGCCGGAGTTTGAGCTAGATGATATAGACACCAAGATTCTACCGCCAAGGCCACGATACCGCAAAGGTAAATATGAAGATGAGCAATTCAATAAATTTGTTGACATGGTACGCAGGTTGAGCATCAATATGCCGCTCTTGGATGCTCTACAAGTTCCGACGTATTCTCGCTACTTCAAAGACATCATGGGAAACAAGCGCGAGATACCGCCAAGCACTGTCAAGCTAACCGAGGAATGTAGCGCGACAATCGCTAATGAAGCTCCTGAAAAGAAGAGGGACCCCGGATGTCCTACCATCCCGTGTTCCATTGGATCTCTTTTGTTCGAAAGAGCACTTTGTGATCTTGGTGCAAGTGTGAGTGTCATGCCAAAGAACGTGTTCGAGAAGCTACGCCTACAGGAGCCGGAGCCCACTGCCATGTGCCTAGAGTTAGCGGACAATTTCGTTCTCTATCCTTTGGGAATCACCGAAGACGTGCCCGTGAAGATTGGAGAACACTTAGTCCCCGTTGACTTTGTGATTCTCGATATGGGAGAAGGGAGCAAGGCGCCTCTCATACTTGGGAGGCCTTTCCTCAAGACCGCAAGGGCGAACATCGACGTTGGCAAGGGGGAGATAAAGTTCGACATCAATGGCACCACAAGAGAATTCAAGTTTTGTCCACGCCTCGAGGTATGCAACATGATCAATGTCAAATATGTTCCGCCTCACCGCCGTGTCACAGAGGAGAAGCCAAAGAAAGAAGAGGAGCCGAACAAGAAGGAAGCGAAGAAGGAGATAGAAGTCGTCGCGTCCATCGCGACAAAGAAGATCGCTACACCCGTCAAGAAGAAAGCTAAAAGCCCGCCTGTGAAGACCAAAAAGACGACTAACCTAGAAGACAAACCTGCACCACGGATAGTGCGGAAGTGGGTACCCAAGACTGCAGCGCCATCACCGAGCGTTGGTCCGAAGTGAAGAAGAAGAAAGTCTAGCTATAGACAATAAACGAAGTGCTTTACGGGAGGCAACCCGTTCGTCGAGTCAAGAATAAAGCTGCCGGGAGTTCAACCCATTCGTCAAGTCAAGAATAAGCTGCCGGGAGGACAACCCGCGAGAGGTTTTGGTAAGTGAGTCAAGAATTTTGCTACGCAAGGACATGATAAACTTTTGAACAATTGGTCGTTCGGTCGAACAATTCGATTTGGATTTTATTCGCTCGGTCATTTCGATGATGTTTCTTATTTTAAACCAATGACATGAGCCATCCTATGGTTTATTTGCCTCTTCTTGAGAAAGCCACATCCAAAATTCCATACCCATTTTTGGCGACCGTCCTGTCCATGACGGCCGGACCAAGTTGAGATAAAAGACACGAGTAAAGCCGCGCTATGTTTATATTATTTAAATTCTTGATGTGTAGGTTCGCACAAACATAGAGAGAATTTTTAGTTTCATTACCATAGGACTAGAATTTTCCTAACTTTAATTATTCTCTTTTTCAAAAATCTCTCTCTCATTTTGGCAAAAATTAGAACATAAACCCAAGACCCACGGTTGAATTCGAGATTGTTCGCTATCAATTCATGAAAGTGAACGGTTCCGGTGCAACCAAAATTAATGTAGTCGGGAAATATTTTTCGACTTACAAATGTAAAGATGTTTCAATTCCCCTCTGATTATTCATTTAAACTCATTGCATGCTTTGAGTCAATTCTGAAATTTCGAAGTTAGAGGAGGATTAAACATCTAAGCATGATTTGGAAAGGGTTTATGTGCTTGATTAACATCCATTGATCAAAGTGAGTTCACGGGAAGGAATTGTGCTCTCTACCTACCACCACATGCAAATAATCCAAAGGAGGGAGCAGCCATGCATGGGAAGGACATGTGATTTTCAGCAAAGATGGCACCATATGATGAATGATGAAGCATGGGACAAGGTGAATGACACAAAGTGAAGAAATAATGTTGCAAGTGGACATCAAAGGCAAAGAAGGAATGGTTCACAGGATTTGGATGGTGCAAAGCATGAAAGATGTACTGGACAGAAGCAAATAATTGCACCAGGAAGCCACCAGAGAAAGATGAAGTGAAGGAGGGCCAGGAAAGCCCTAGGCCGGCCGGCCTGGCCCCTTTTTAAGAGCTCTGGTGCTCCCCTTTGACAGGTACGCTCCTCACTCAATTCATTGCTTATGTTCTTCAAGTTCTTCACCAAGAAACATCAGTTAGAGCCCTGAAAAATTCGTCCACCAAAATCTACTCCAAAAATCTCCGAAAATTCGCCACAAATCCTAGTTTGCTCCACTCTTCGATATATTGTTCTTCCGCTGACAAGAAACCCCCAGTGTGTTTGTTTTTGTGTGTGTGCAGCAAGGAGTCACCATGAGTGGCATCATGAGGTTCGTCACCGGGAGGAGAAGGACGCGTTCATCAACATCCGATGCATCGGCAAGTTCTTCGCGGAAGCACTCGGTCTCCGAGTCTCCGCGGAACATGGAGGAAGACAACCCCGCACCGAGGAGCGACATGTTGCTTCTTGGTGGGATGAGAGACCCGAGAAGCTCCTCCATGAGATTCACCGAAGGGATGCCACCTCCTCCACGGCGTTCGACAAGGTCATTCGGACCACCACCATACAAGCCCAAGAATTTAGAATATAGGTTTATTATCTTGTCGAAGGAAGAAGAAGAGAGGCTCAAGTTCATGAAGGGAAGCCTGCGAGCAAACTATGATTTTGATGATGAAGCATTGGAGAAGTTGGGATTTATTCATGACATCTATCATCTCTTGGAGAACATCGGTTGGAAGTTATTTTCCGACGGTGTCACGGTAGACATGCAAGAAGAAGTGGCTTTGGAGATGTTCATGACATTGGAGAAACCAACGGAAGTGGTGGATGATGAAGAAATTCCATGTCTGAAATTTCGGCTCAAGAATGAAGAAAAGTCATCATCTATGGAGAAATAGGGAGTTTGCTCGGATTCAAAAGTAACGCATATGAAATGGTGCGAGTTGAAGATAGAGAGCTTGATGAATTTTGGACAAAGATAGTAAAAAATGTCAACTGCCAAAGGAAGAATATGAGTAATGTGACCCTCCAAATATTCCACTCTTGGTTGAGCAAAAGAATTCTCGGGAGGATGAGAGAATCGAAGGTCACCGACCAAGAATTAAATTGGATGTATGCTGCATTGGTGAAGAAGCAAGTGATTGATCCCACCTACATCATGGTTGAAAGGTGGATTTGTGAAGCATCATCCGGTACGGGAGAAGTTGGTTCGAGATGTTATCTCACAATGATAACCCAAGCCATGAATCCGGGGTTACAAGTGATCCAAAAATATTATGTCCCGGGAAGAGATATTGGGATTGAACATTTGAGGCAAGGCCATTATATCGGAGGGGATGAAAAGAAGGGATTCACTATTTCTGAGATGGATATTTCCCTCCCCGATCAAAGGCTGAAATTATTTGCAAGAGGGAGGACTGATTGGCGAGTTGAAAATATTGGAAAAAAGGTGAAGAAATCAAAAAGAGGAAGGTTAATTGAAGGAACATCGGCATCGGCACAACAAGAAGACTTTGAAGTAGACCTTCCACCGCCAAGTTCCGCTTATTGGAGGAATGAATTTCAAGGTGCATCAAGTGGACAAGGATACCCGCAAGGATGGACGAGTCAATGGGAAGGGAACCAAGATCAAGCATGGGGGCATGCTGCGGCGGCGCCCCCACCATTTAGCAACTACGGCTACCCACCCCCATGATACCAAGGAGAGATGCCCAACCAGTCATTTGGAGCACAATTTTTTGACCTCCCTCAACCAGAACAAGGAATGAGAATCATGGGTGCCTATGCAAGAAGAAACATGAAAGACATAGACGCCATCCGGAGGCACACAAGCCAACTAGAAGATGGAACCACAAGAATTGCATATCAAATGGGACTTCTAGGCCTGGCGCCACCAGAACAATTTGATGGAGGAGCATTTCAACAATATTATGACCAAGGATACAACACAAGAGGCAATCAAGAAGAGTGATCGACGACAAGACCATGAATAAAATGCTCGCATGTGTGGTTTGGATTTTTCTATTTCTTTTCATTTATTTTCAGCATGTGTGCAAGCTTGTGTGTGCGTAGCAATTTTCTGTTTTATTTATTTTTCAGCATGTGTTCAATTTGCTTTCTTTTGTTTTCATCACCATGATAAATAAATGCATCACCCACTTTAATGTTATGGTTAGTAATGATGATATAAAGTTTGTGGCATAATAAAATATGATGATCATTGCCGCCTTGTCTATTTTCTTGTGCTTGGTTTATGCATGATTAAACTAATGTTCTCTCTAACATGATCTGAAAATTAATTAAATGCCGGCTAATTCAATTGTGGAGGTTATGATAAATTAAGACTCATATCTTTTATTCTTGCTCTCTTACTTAAGCTTGTCAAGGAAAATTTAATTTGGATTTAATTTTGAGCTAACCTTGTCAATGATACCTTTTGCAATTGCTCTACCCTTCTACAAGCCTAAATGATATATCATAACAAACCATAGAGCAAGAATTATTTTCAGGTGAATTAATTCAGGATTTATCTTCTTTGGTACAAGACTAAGAAGCTGACCATTCCGTATTTTTGCGTACCTCTCTTTTGCTAGCCATTCTATCCATGCATTGTGAGTTTCTATACCGGGAACATCGCAAACCTCACTGGATATCCACCCTTAACCAAAAACATCTTTTTGTGAAACACCTCCTTGACCACAACCTATATATTGAGTATATATTTTTATTTCGACGGTAAAACAGTGGAATCAAGAGCAAAATTCAGTAAAACATAAGCTTGGGAGGCATCATAGAGTTCGCAGAAGAAAAATCCGAAGAAGTGGAGGCCTACAGGCAGTAGGCCGGCCGGCCCAACACCCCTAGGCCGGCCAGCCTTCCCCTTTTCCTCCTCTGTTGGCTTCAATTTTTCACAAGGAGATGCTCCCTTGAATTCCAAAGTTAAGTCCAAAGAATTGATAAAGGTTTTGTGCACTCACTCCATCAAGTTATCATCACTTCATTGCTTGAGGACAAGCAAATGTTCAAGCATGGGGGGAGGTGGAGTAAGTGCATTGTGTTGCCAACGGATTTGAGGAGCAAAAAGAAAGAAAGAAAAAAAAGGAGAGAGAAAAGAAAAAAACAATGAATGATGATGAAAAGCTCCTCGGTTCCTTTAGCTTCATTAAACTCCAGGTACTTTGAAGATTATTCTATACTCAATTATTCCAACCATGTGCAATCCGATAACAAGGACTTCAGTTGTGCCTTGGGATCAATCGTTGCCATTTGCACATGTCCACCATCTAAAGTGTGTGTTCCATTCTCTCCCTCTCCATAAAGAAATTATTTTCCAATGGTCTTTTTGACGAGTCTCGGTAAATCCATAAGAAGTATTTCTTGTTTTGATAATATCTTGATTATAATATCTTTTGTTAGGACTAATCTTTCCAGAGCTCCAGATAAAGCCTCACACATACATATGAGAGAAAGAAAGGAGAAAGTTCTAGCAAGTTTGAGAGACAAGATGAGCTGAGAGTTTCCATGAGCAAATTGCAATGAGGTTTAAATTATTGATCTTGGTTTAGCATTACTTATGGAACTTACTTTCTTAATTCTGAGACTTATTTAATTTTGAGAGCATGTGCTTAATAATTGTGGGGAAGCATTTAACTTGTATCTGCCTTCCACATTGAAAAAGCTGGTTACAACTTGAACTATTAACTGCAAAATATTTTTTGGGAGCATTGTGTTTTCTCGTGTATGATCAAGTGCAGGGATTGGACACTGAAAGACAACGCTGATTTTTATCAAAGACTTACTCGAGGACGAGCAAGGTTTAAGCATGGGGGGAATGTTGGCGCTCCTTAAGTATCCATTTTATCCCCTGTTTAACTTTGATAATGGCATCAATTTAATATCAAAATCAATAACCATCCTAACCTCGGCCCAATTATTGGTCGTTTTCGCGTTTGAACATATATTTTGGAGGTACTTCATTTTTGCAGGTTTTTGACCAATTTTGGAGCATGAAATGACGAGTCCCACGATCACGTGATGACACGAAGAAAGACAAAGGCCAAAACCCGAACAAAGGACCGAAGGCCATGATGATTAGAGGCCCGTTTGTGCACATCCACCCTCCAATGAAGCCCAAAGGACAAAGCCCACAAGATAAGATCAAGATACTTCGGGGCTAAGCAAAGCAAAGATAGATTTAAGGAAGGATTTTCTATCCTATCCTTTCCTCGAAGAAATCTCGAAGATAACGACGTCTAATGGGGTGCAATCGTGAAAGGCATAAACTCTAGAAGATTCCAGTAGACTTGGGGAGAAAGGACGACATGAGGCGGCGAAGAAATGGACCAGGCCGGCCAGCCTGGGTCCATTGGGCCGGCCGGCCCAGTCCCTTTTTGAGGCGGTTCGGCCTCCCCTTAGACCTAGGGTTTCCTGAGCCTATTTAAAGACCCCTCCCCAAGGTTCACGCAGAGATCAATTCAGGAGACGACGCCAAGGAGCAGAGAAGATAGAGGGACACCTCTCGGAGAGCCGAGGGTCATGCTAGTTGTCTAGGGGCTTCCCTAGCCGACGTGGGAACCTTGCAAGGAAGACCACATCGGAGTTCTGGAGCTAGGATCATCAAGATCAAGGTAGGGCCCCGGTTGTGATCTTGTGATGTACAATCATTCATGGTGAAGTTATTTGTGATTCCGAATGTTTAGCGACCATATTCTGTCTTTCGATTTCGTTCTTTTCTTTGGGTTTGCTTCATCCTAGATCTATTATCGAGATAGATTGCTTAGCACGATCTTGTAGTCATGGTGGCTAGAGGTTCATGGCGGAACTACCAAAGAGGGTTCGACTTGCTTCAGGGTACTTTCGTCCAAAGGGGCGGTAGCGTGATAGGGCGTTGCCACTGAGTAGGTAGGGTATCGAGGGATTGGATTGGAGATTTTGAGTTTAAAGATGCTTTTCATTGAGATTCACATCTATCTTACTCCCTCCATTCACTTTTGATAGCTATATTTTAAAAACTCAAATGTTCACAAATGATAGCTATATTTGCTAATGGCATGGGCTGTGGCAATAAATAGCACTAGTAACGAGGAGTTTCCAGTTAAAGCATTGGAGGACCAACAAAAAAGTTTGTGTTGTATTTATTATATGATAAGTAAAGTTATTTTCCTTGGTCATTGTGTCAAGATGAAATATAGCTATCAAAAGTGAACGGAGGGAGTACTTCACTACATCTAGCTGGAACTACAACATATGCATGATCTAGGTGATCTAGATTGGTTATCTCTAACTTTCTCTTGCTACCTTCGGTGTTTGTCGTTTTTAATAGATTAGATTCATTTTTCACCATTTCAACACAAAGGAATCTCTATGCTAGTAGATTGTTTCTTGTATCTTTGGTTCCGTGGATTGATAAACCTTGGGGGAATACTCTAAGGGAAAAGTTACACAAACCGTGCGCTTGCGGTATACAAATCGGGGGTGCTATGGAGCGTCAACAATGACACTCATCCTCATCGGGCCAGTCCATGAATCACACATCAACGTGACGCCAAATAAGGGCCAGTCTTTCTGAAACTTTACGTACCTCGTCTTCAAGTCTTGCTCGTTCTGATCAAGGTACTTGCCATCAATATCCCATCCAGTGGGTGATGCGATACCTTCACCTGCAACCATATGAAAATCATGAGATACAGGAATGTAAGCTCATAGGTGTCATTCCAATGAAAGAAAACTTATCCCACTTCTGTGTCTCCCTGACCGCGCTGACAAAGTATGGATTGTCAGCCTGTCTTCCAGGTACTCCCGCAATATGGAAAAACTTTGACCAAGCTTTACCAATAGCTTTCTTTGCATTCCTACCCTTCTACATCCAGGAGCCTATATCAATCCTTGGTTGCGTCATTCCTCTTCTCCCACCGGCTGCCAAGTTATAGTCCTCCACTGCAAGACTCTCCCTCTGTGAAGTTGCCCTTTGAAACATCCTCTGCATAGGATTACCCCTCGTCGAACCACTACCCCCTCCATGCTCGTATGCACCTCCTCTCTGCTCCACCCCCCATCAGTACTCTGCTTCCGCTCTCGATAGGTCCATGGCATGCTGCAGCTGAGCCTCCTCATCTTCTTCTTCACCGGGATTGTTTCCCTCTGCTGCAGCCTTCTGCCGTCTCAACCTCTCTCGAGCCCAGTTAGTAGTCTCAATGTCACGCTTAAAGAACTCCCACACATCTGGTGGCACATTCCTACAATGGACTACCTCCGCCCCGCACCCAGCCAAATGTTGTTTCAATCTAGTCGCACAACCTCCTCCTTTCTGCGCATGACAATAGTTGCATTGCCATCCGGGATAAAGATTTTCACCATGTTCACAATAGTTGCAGGAGCTTCAGTTGCTATGCCGATCCTGTCAGCGATGAGGCAAGCTTTGTTGATGTAGTCTGCCGCATGCTGAAGCCAAGCATAGGCCGACTCCCCCAATCCGGCCAGTGCATTGGACTTAAGGATGTCGGCCTACCTTAAGAAGGTTGCACGAAGCTCTTCCGCTGGCATGGCTCCCAGCTCCATCATGGCCGGCAGCGGCATTTAAAGAGTGCGCAGGCAAGAGGAGCACTGCTGGTGCTGGTCTCCCTTGAACTCGGAGTTCCGTCGGCGAGGTGACCGTGTGCGTTCGCGCATCAAGGCACCCAAGACGTCGCGGTCAGAGTGCAAGGGCCAGCGTCACGAGAGGCCGCCCCAGCCAGGGTGGTCATAGGCGTCATTGTCGTCCTCGTGCCATCGCCCAGGCCAGACGAACCCCGCATCCTTGCAGGTGCGGCCTCGATTTTGCCTCTGGTTGGTGGAGAGCTCCCGTTCGCGGCCAGGGCGGTCACGTCTGCGACCCATGTCGTCACAGTGCGGTCCCTCGTCACGGTGCACTAGATGAGCATCCCCGCTAGGCACATGCTCGCACGAAGGCAGGGGAAGACACGTAGGGAACTTAGCCCGTGCGCCCTCAGGAGAGCCATCGGCCAGCCCGTAATGCCAAGCGTAGCCCCTGAACCGGCTTGAAGGCTGTCGGGTTGGAGATCGTGCTGTGAAGGTCCTGCGCTGCTGTCGTTTAGTCCTCGACGATGCCGACGTGGATGAAGACCTCGTAGCAGACCCCTTGCTGCCACCTGTCTGGCTGTTTGTGCAGGACGGCAACGGCAGAGAAGCAATCCGACGTCCTGTGGGTGAAGACTAGCCAGATCTTCTTAGGGGTGGTGCTTGGGTCCTCCATCCAAGCCCACAGGTCGATGTGTCTGGAGTCGAGCGGCTGCACCAGCTCCTAGTTGATGCACTGGAGTGCACACTGGCGACGGACGATGTGCTCAACGTTCTTCGGCGTCCAAGCATGGCCAGGGATGCCATCGAGGTAGAGCTGCACACGGAAGAAAATGCGCATCCCTAGGGCATGAGTGAGGCTCTGCCAGCGCCTCAAGCAGATGTCGATGCCCCGGTGCTGGAATCGCCCATTGTTGTGGGCCTTCTCTCAGTGCTCTTGGCGCTCGAAGCCGATCAGGTATAGCTCCGGGTGGTGGACAGTGACGATGATGGCCCCCCGCTCCATGTGGAGGGTGTTCAGCAGCAAATGCTCGATGTCGTGTGCCCCAACGCCGCGAGGCAGATGCAAGGCCCAAGGGACGAGAGTGCATGTCTCCCAGTCACGCGCGTCGCGCTCCAGGTCGAATGAATTTGGAATGAAGATCATGTCCTCCTCCGACCGCGTGTGCGGATATCCGATTGCCATGGGAACAACCCCAGGTCGCAGAGGAGGAGGGGGCGGCGGTGGTGGAGGTGGAGGTGGAGGTGGTGGCAGCAAGGGTGGAGGAAGCGGAGGTGCAGGCGGTGGCGGAGTCGGTGAGGGTGGAGGTGGTGGTGGTGGTGGAGGTGGAGGCTAGCTGCTGTGTTTGCTCAGGCGGCATTCCCGCTCGTAGTGCCCGAAGCAATGGCAGCGGAAGCATCGAAAGGGGTTACACCAAGAAGCAGAGAGGTGTCCACGCCCAAGACATCTAAAGAAATAGCCAGCCATGGCGATCTTGAATGCTTGAAGAGCGGTAGCTGAGCGACTTGAATGGTGGTGTGTTCCCTCAGTGTGGCTTGAGTGGCGGTCATGTCCATCGTTCCCTCGGAGCAGAATACCCGATGTGCTGTGCGGCGACCGCTTTCGGTGCGAGCGCGCTGTAGTCCATCCCTGGTGAGGCGTAGATGGAGCAAGGCGACGTGGAATCCAGGCCTGCGTCGTCCTTGAGGCCTTGCCGGAGTAATTGCGCATTGGAGGGGAGCGCATCAAGGAGGAGTGAATGCTCGGCGTGGAGGTTGGCGCTGCGCAGAGGAGGCCGCCGAGCGACGGGATGGGTGGCAGGGGGCTCGCTGGAGGTCTACAGGGGGAGAAGCGAATCGTGCCAAATATCTGCCACGTCTGATGACCTAAGCGTAAGTGGGGCCAAATCCGACCTGGTGGAGCGCGGATCTGCCATGGCGGCCTCCGAATCCGGCGTGGCGGGGACCAAATCGATCTCATTGGCGGCTAGGTGTCCATGGCGAGGTGGAGGTGGTGGTGAATTCATGAAGAAGGCTTCGCACGCAGATCCATGTGCGAAGGGCTGAGATGGCTGCTTAAGGGGCTGAGCTTGGGGAGCAGGATGCTTGCGGTGGAGGAGCTTGGGTGGCGGGGTGGTGGAACGGCAAGCCGTCGGTGGACGGCGATGGCGGGGCGGAGGTGGAAGGGGGTCGAGTGGCATGGTGGTGTCTCCTTATTACTCTATATTGGAGATGACGCTACAGTGTAGTTCCCCTACAGGGTTTCGCTTGCCTCAAACCCCTTACTGCCGCACATAAGGGAAGCTGCAATTGCTGCTCGTGCTCGGTGGTCAATGGTAGGAGGCCTACTGGCCTAGTGATGACATCCCTCACTCCGTCCCTCGATAGTTGACGCCGACACCAGCCACGACCCGCATGGGCACATAGGTGTACTTCGTACTCCATAGGACAAGTAAATTTGAGTTTTTTTGTTCAGTCATAATCAATCATTTTAGTTTAAATCTTGTGAAGTTGAACTGATCTAGCACGGTTAGAAGAGCCAGCCCGTTACCCTATGCTCCATACAGATGAAGCAAAAAATCTCTAGCAGTTAGACTCCTCAGTCCTCCTTCACTCGCCACCACTTGCCTCTCAGTCTCACCATTGCCCTCTCCGCCGCACGTCTCTCTCTCATGTGCAGCCGCCATCCTTCTCATGCATGGAGCTCCTCCGCTCCGCCGCCGATGCCACTCCCCTTATCCTCTACTCCACCGCTAGTGTGGCTCCCCCTATCCTCTCCTCTATTGCGGTGTCGCTCCCCCACTCCTCTCCTCCATCGCTGGCACCGCTTCTCCCTCCTCTCCCCCACCACTGACGTGGCTCCACCTCTTCTCTCTTCCATGGCCGGCGTGGCTCGCTCTCTCCTCTCCTCCATCACCGGCTCCTCTCCCCTCCCCCTCTCCTTAACCACCCATGTTGCTCCTCCCTACCCCCCTCTCCTCTACGAGGATAGGACTCGCACCCACCGAACTGGCGCCGATCCCCTCCCACTCTCCTACTCTCACCTCACAACCCCACCGAGCCGCCACCTTCCTCCCTTGCGGGCTCTGGGTCGATAGGGCACATGCAATGTGCCCATGCATCACAGGCTAGCCCGACTCGAAATAGTTCTATGGGCCCATGCCTGCGTTGTTAATGCAGCCCGTAGGCTGGCACAGTCCGGCATAGTAGGGTGTAGTGCCGAGCCCGACCCAGCACTAAGTTTGTCGGGCCTAGCCAGGGCGGGCTTGGCTGCCTGTTTGGACAACTTGTAGGGCTTGGCATGAAGATTTGATAGCAGAGCTGAACTTTGTGGAGGGGAGCAGTCCATGCCTAAGGGTGTGTTTGGTTGGACTGTGGCTTTTGGAAAAGCTATTGTAGGCTGTGGCTTTTGGAAAAGCATGATGTGGGTGTGTTGTCTGGAAGCTCGTTTGGTTGAGCAGCTGTGGCTTTGGATAAAGCTTCTTTCACTTACGAGCAGACCCTACACGTCATAGAGACAAATTACTTCTTCTTCCTCTCTCTCTCACACCTCATCTTCGTCCTCCTCTCTCTCACCAATCTTCTTCCTCTCTCTCCCTGGAAGGGGCAGGCCGCTGAGGCTGGCCGCGCCACCGCAGTTGTCTGAGCAGGCTTGGGGCCTCGCCACGAAGGCTTGCGTTGCTAGCGGCGCGTGCGGCGAAGCTCGCCCTCGGGGCGGAGCCCAAGCCGACGGCAACTCGCTCGTGGCGGAGTGCACCCTGAGGGCGGAATCCGAACCGGCGGCGGCTCACTCGCGGTGGAGCGCGCCCTGGGACTCCACCCCGCTCCTGCGGCGGAGAGGGAGTGTCGGGGAGGGGCACCGGAGCGGAGGATGGCCGGAGGTAAGGGGCGCCGGCGAGGAGATGGTGGGGTGCCGCCGAGGAAGCGGTCGCGAGAGGGAGAGAAGGACGGAAAAGAAAAAAGCGAACCGTTATCTACATAACCAGTGGCAGCTGGGTAATTTTGTGACCCAAAAGCCAGTAAAAGCCGGGAGAGATGGTACTTTTTATTTGTATTAGGGTGAAAACTATTTTTGGGCAAAAGTACCAGCTGCTTTTGGGCCTTTTGATTTAGCTTTTGACTTTTGGAGCTGAAAGGCGTAGGCGAAAGCCCAATCAAAAGGGCAAAGGGACCCTAAAGTAGACCAACCATGGGGGCGGAGCCCGAGCCGGCAGCGGCTCACTCGTGGTGGAGCGCGCCTAGGACTCCACCCCGCTCCTGCGGTGGAGAGGAGTGTCGGGGAGGGGCGCTGGAGCGGACGGCGACCGGAGGTGAGGGGCGTCGGCGAGGAGGCGGTTGGGTGCCGGCGAGGAAGCGGTCGCGAGAGCGAGAGAAGGACGAAAAAGATAGAAGCGAACCGTTATCTACATAACCAGTGGCAGATGGGTAATTTTTTGATCCAAAAGCCAGTAAAAGCAGGGGAAGATGGTAGTTTGATTTGGATTAGGGTGAAAACTATTTTTGGGAAAAAAACCAGCTGCCGTTGGGCCTTTTGATTTAGCTTTTGGCTTTTTTGGAGCCGAAAGCCGCAAGCGAAATCCCAACCAAAGGCGAAGAAGGGACCTAAAGCAGACCAACCCAGCGCAGCCCACACCGCTACGCCAATTGCAACGCCGCCGTCGTTACTCTCGCCGGAGTCGGAACCACGACGCCGGTCACCGCCGCTGCCCAAGCAGCTTCATCCGAGCCCTGATTCGCCGGATCACATGTGGTCACCTCTCAGATGACCTCCCGACTCTTCAACGCTTTGTTGCTGTTCCTCCTTTTTGCCGCCGCCTCTCTGGGCCGCGGTGGCGCTGTTCAGACGACGCCGTCGCTTGAGTTCCACCACCGGTTCTCCGCGCCTGTGCGGCGGTGGCTGGAGGCCCGCGGGCACGCGCTCCCCGGCGGGTGGCCGGCCCCTGGCGGTGCTGCGTATGTCGCCGCCCTTGCCGAGCACGACCGTCACCACGCGATGTCGGCTGCTGGTGCTGGAGGTAGCGGCGAGGCCCCTCCGCTAACTTTCGCCGAGGGAAACGCCACCCTCAAGGTCAGCAACCTCGGATTGTAAGGACTCTCTCGTATCCCCCAGTCATCAAAATTGTGTATGCATATGTTGTGCTGTATTGGAGAATTTCATCTGATAAATTACATTTCTCTGGATTCTTGTGTAGTTTGCACTATGCTCTCGTGACCGTAGGCACACCAGGGCAAACGTTCATGGTGGCTCTGGACACTGGGAGCGACCTCTTCTGGCTGCCGTGCCAGTGTGATAGCTGCACGCCGCCTGCGACGGCTGCTTCGGGATCAGTAAGAGCTCCTGTCTTCAGAATATTGTGGATCCTTCGATCGATGAGGCGGTGGTTTAGGACTCAGAGTAGAATGTCAATGCACGTTGCCTGTGTTTACAAGGATTCTAGCTTCAGCAGATTGTGAACTGTTAGTCTTTAGGATTTAATTCCTGCTAAAATTAGTTCTGTATGCTGTCTATCAACCGTTGGATATAATTTTTGTGCTATTTCTTCCATTTATGTGTCTTCCAGGTAACCATTTTCGTGCTTAGAGACATTGTGAGTCTAATGCTTGATCTGTTTTGCTTGTTTGGTAATCAAAGAGTCAAGTGTTGTACTTAACTTCATCTCTAAACTGTGATTGTGAAGCTCGTTTTCATTGGTTATCACAATTTGATGACTGCATTGAGTCAAATGGACGTTTATGCAATTTGATGGCTATTACCCATGTGGTAGGTTAGTTGTATATCATGCATATCACTATGAATTGAAATTGTTATTCAGAACATTGTTCTGTTGTGGACGATGCTTCTCACATGCCACAACATCGAAAATTCACCTGTTTTTTGCAACTATCGACCAAATTCCATTACTCCAAACGTGATATTGCATGGTAATAAAGTTTGACCCTTGCACTGACATTGACACTGTGCTCAACATGAAAGATTCTTCATCCTCCAATGTTTATCTCCACCTAGGCTCTCACTGATCCAGATCAACTCCCTTCTTTCTCCTCAAAGTTCTCTTATTCTCTCTTTTGTCTTCTCTACTTAATGGCTCAGCAAAATCTTGAAACCACCACTATTGTCAATTGCTATCAATGATGTCAGTCATTGGACTACTACCTTTGGTGTTTTGGCAGACATTTTTGCTCAGAAATTGTTGGTCAATTGCCTCTAGTAGGTTTTATCCAAATAAGTCCCATGTTTCATCTTTGACATAGTTAAAATTAGGTATAGTATGTATGCCATCCTCAAAAGTGAATGATTTTGTGGTTGTTCATGGGTTGATGTGCTTGACTATTTCCACTATTTAGGCGACTCCGTTGGTGCTGAACTACTGATCTGGAAATTTATGTTTAGTTTCTTGCATCACTACTAACTAGCTGATTTTTAGGCTTCCTTTTACAACCCTGGTATGTCATCAACTAGCAAAGTCATTCCATGCAGTAGCAACTTTTGTGATCTTCAAAAAGAATGCTCCACGACATCACAATGTCCATACAAGATGGTGTATGTCTCTGCGGGCACATCATCTTCTGGATTTTTAGTTGAGGATGTACTTTATCTCTCAACGGAGAATTCACATCCTCACATTCTTAAGGCGCAGATAATGCTTGGGTAATCATTTACTCTGGAGTCTGGATCTACTTGCAAATGCATTCAATGCAGTATTTGACATTTTTTATACTTTTTTGTTAATTAGTTGTGGACAGACTCAAACTGGGTCATTTCTGGATGCTGCTGCTCCTAATGGCCTTTTTGGACTTGGAATAGACAAGGCTTCAGTTCCAAGCATTTTAGCGCAGAAAGGTCTGATACCTAACTCCTTCTCGATGTGCTTTGGACGTGATGGTATTGGGAGGATAAACTTTGGAGATCAAGGAAGCTCGGACCAACAAGAGACACCTCTTGATATCAACCAACGACAGTGAGCAAAATTTGTTCGCTTACCTGTCTCTATAATTACACTTTTATGTTATATCTTTTGCCTCCTGTTAATTTGTCACCTTTTTTTATTATTTATTGTTGTCTAGTCCCACCTACACCATCAGTATCACTGGGATTGCCATTGAAAATAAGCTAACAGACTTGGAATTCAGTACTATTTTCGACACTGGTACCTCCTTCACATACTTGGCGGACCCAGCATATACATATATAACCCAGACTGTAAGTAAATAATCTGATATGAAAATTTATCTTTGACCAAAAAGTTAAGTTTTTTTTTTTCATCAAGATTGAAATTTGTATTTGGGCAAAATGAGAATATGTTTTGGACTAATTGTTGTTTTGTCCTCCATTTTCAGTTTCACGCACAAGTTCAAGCAAATCGCCATGCTGCTGACTCGAGAATTCCTTTTGAATATTGCTATGATCTGAGGTCATTTTATGAACTGTTATATGCGACCATTACTTTAAATCTTTTGTCATCCAATGGCAAATGACATAGGCTAACTTGTCCAGCTCTGGTGAAGCAAGGATTCCAACTCCTGATATAATCCTGAGAACAGTAAGTGGAAGTCTGTTTCCTGTGATTGATCCAGGGCAAGTAATCTCAATTCAGGTATTATTGAGATCTTGGTCCTTGTATTTGTAAAGTTTTATCTACTATAAGCTTGAAGTAATATTTTTGTTTGATAACATTTTCTAACCATTTGTATTTGATGTTCAGGAACATGAATATGTTTATTGCCTGGCAATTGTCAAGAGCATGAAGCTCAATATTATAGGGCGTAAGTTTGCTGCAGTAATATAAATCTTGAGTCGTTCCATACCATTTGTAGTATTAGGCACTTAGGGTGGTTGCTATGATGTTATACTATTCTACTGTTTTATTGTTTGCTTTTTCGAAGGCACAACAGTTAGTACTTTTCCTACACCAAATGCTTCAAATGGTATACAATGATGAAGGTGTTAGATGTATATGCATCTTATGTACTTAGTCAGTAGTATAGGGTGCTCCTTGCATATTGTACATTTAGTTATTAGCCCCATTGGGCATGGAATACACTTGAGTTGCTCATTTCCTAACATGGTACCACAGCCTAGGGTTAGGATCCTTGGACCTCCCGTCGCCGGCTTGCCTCCGGCGAGACGCCGGTGAGTCACCACCGCCGGTTGGCGAAGGCAGCTCCCCCTCTTCTCCCTCCCTCCACTCCCTTCCTCTGTAAACGCCGGCCAGCTCCTCTACGGGGCGCATCAAACGCCGGCCCGCGCCTCTGCGCCGCCGGATCCGCCGCTGGCCCGCCCCTCTGCGGCGCGCCGCCACCGGATCCGCCGCTGGCCCGCGCCTCTGTGGCGCACCGCCGCCGGATCTGCCGCCTCCCGGCCCTGCGCGCGTGCTGGCCCGCGCGCCGCCTGTCCGCCCCGCCGCCGGTCTCCCGCAGGGCCGCGCCGCGTCCGCACCACCCGTCACCGCCGACCCTGCGGTCTCCTGCGCCGCCTCCGGTCCGCGCCGACCTCCTGCGCTGCGGCTCTGCTCCGGCGTGCTCTCCTGCGTGCCCCCCTCCCCCCAACCTCCCATTTCTTCCTTCCGCTGCAGCGCGCGGCTGCTCCGCTTCGCCTGCGCGCCTGCTCTGCTTTTAGCGACTCCTCTACTTCCCCTGCCTCTGTTGTCTTCCCCTAAAAAAAAAAAGAAATAGAGTGCTGCTGTCATGGCCTCCCTTGCTCGACCAGGTGCTATACCCGTTCCTCGGTGTCCTGTTTTGTTCACCGGCACCAATTGGAGTGAGTTTGCCTTCCACATGGAGGTGCACATGGGCGGACAGCAGCTATGGTGTTATCTCACGGGTGAGCGGCCTTGTTCGCCTACTCCCCACCTTCCCACTCCGCCCACCTATGCACCTGATGCGACTGATGAGATCAAGAAGCCTCTCCTGGAGGCGTTTGAGGTTGAGATGGACACCTACCAGTCCAATGTTGACGCTCAAGCGATCTGGCTGTGTGAGGAGGCCTGTGCCAAGGCAATCCTCCTTGCAAGCATGGAGGTCGGCATCTCATTGTCCCTCTGTGGTCTCTCCACTTCTCACTTGATGTGGGCCCACCTCCGCCGGAGCTACGAGATTCGTAATGAGGCCTTGTACCTCGTGGTGGTTGAGGAGGCCCAATCACTTCGGCAGCACAACTCTACTGTGGAGGAGTTCCATCGTCAGATGTCCGTAGTGTGGCACCGCCTCGACACCTTGGGTGCGGAGTTCTGTGCTAGTGGTACTTGCACATGCTGCGATCGTCACCGGGGACAGCGGGAGACTCTTCGTCTTCATGAGTTTCTCTCCCGCCTTCGCCCTGAGTTTGAGGTTGTCAGGTCCCAGCTCCTGACCCGTCGGCCTCACCCATCTCTCGACGAGGTGATGCCGGAGCTACGTGCTGAGGAGACTCGTCTACGGGCGGAGGGTATGAGTGGAGCTCCGTAGTCCTCTGTTCTGGCTGCTCGAGTACCACTCTTGCCCACCGCTACTTCTCAGCCACCGGCCTCGACGGAGCATGCCGACTCTGTTGATTGGTGCCACTACGGTGGCAAAGATCGCCATACTGAGGATGTTTGTCGCAAGAAGCAGCGCGATAAGAAGGCTCGCCGTGGTCAGTCTAGCAGCTCCAGTACTGCTCGCTCAGTTTCTGCTTTGGAGCAGGAGGTCCTCACATTGTTCCGCCGTCTCAATGCTGTTCCTCCCTCTGGCACTACTGTTCAGGCCTCGGGTCCGTCTCCACCACCTCCTCCCTCAGGTATATCATCCAAGTGGTTTCTTGATTTCGGTGCCTCTTTTCATATGACTCCAGATTCCAGTCAGCTGTCCTCTTTTTCTCGTGTTGATCCACCGCCTATTGTTCAGACAGCTGATGGCACCTCTCTTCCAGTTGCTGGTCGGGGTGTTCTTTCTACATCTTCTTTTCATGTTCCTCAGCTCAACATGCAGTTGATGTCCGCTGGTCAGATCACTGATCATGGCTGCCGTATCATTCTTAAGTCTGATTCTTGTTGTGTTCAGGATCTTCACACGGGGCTTCTGGTGGGGACTTGGCCTAGGCGTCATGACTCTCAGCGCCTATGGGAGCTTGACTGGCTATGACTTCCTTCCACTACTCTAGCGAGTCACTCATCCAGTTCTCCTGCTTCTGCATCGGCTGCCTCCATTACCACTACTTTTGCTCAGTGGCATCGTCGTCTTGGACATCTCTTTGGCTCAAGGCTTTCCACTCTTGTTGGTAGTGGTGTTCTAGGTCCTGTTTCTGGAGATGTTGCTCTTCATTGTACGGGTTGTAAGCTTGGCAAACAGCTACAACTCCCCTACCCTTCTAGTGACTCTGTCTCGCAGCGCCCTTTTGATCTCATTCACTCTGATGTATGGGGCCCTGCTCCTTTTGTCTCAAAAGGGAATCATTCCTACTATGTCATATTTATTGATGATTATTCGAGATTTACCTGTATCTATCTTATGTCATCTCGTGGTCAGTTTATGTCCATTTACCAGCAGTTTGCCACTATGATTCGCACACAGTTCGATTCTCCCATTCGTGCTTTTCGCGCTGACTCTGCTGGCGAGTACATCTCTGATGCACATCGGCGCTTCCTTACTGATCATGGTACTCTTGCTGAGTTCTCCTGCCCTGGTGCTCACGCTCAAAATGGTGTTGCCGAGCATAAGCATCGCCACATTCTTGAGACTTCTCGTGCTTTACTCCTTTCTTCTGAGCTTCCACCTCACTTCTGGGCTGAGGTTGTCTCTACTGCCGTCTTCTTTATTAACAAGCAACCCTCCTCTGTTCTTCACGGGTGTACACCCTATGAGCGCCTTTTTGGTCATGCTCCTCGTTACAGTCATCTCCGGTGTTTTGGGTGTGTTTGTTTTGTCCTTCTTCCTCCTCGTGAGCGCACTAAACTGACTGCTCAGTCAGTTGAGTGCGTTTTTCTTGGCTATAGCACGGAGCACAAGGGTTATCATTGCTATGATCCTGTTGCTCGTCGGATGAGGATATCTCGGGATGTCACTTTTGATGAATTCCGTTCTTACCATCCTCGTTCCTCTTCTAGCTCTACTTCCACTGCTGCTGCTGAGTCCCTCTCTTTCTTGACTCTTCCGCTATCTTCTTCACACTCCTTCCCACCACCCAATCTCCCACCACTTCCTTCTGCTCCTTCTATTGTCCCCACACCTCCACTGGATGTGTCTTCTTGCGAGCCCCCTTGCGATTCCTCTCCGTCACTCCTTGGGTCTCCTCCCACTGAGGTCCTTTCTCGTGAGATCACTCACGTCTACACTCGTCGCCCCAGACCTCCTCCTCCAGAGCCACCGTCTGAGTCTTCTCCTTCGCTCCTTGGACCTACTCCAAACCTGTCACCTCGGTATGGTCTTCGTGATCGTGGTACTCTACACCCTCCAGAGCGCTATGGCTTCACTGTTGCTTCTCTTGTCGAGCCAACCACTTACCGTGAGGCTGCTATCCATCCTGACTGGCAGCATGCTATGTACGAGGAGATTGCTGCCTTAGAGCGCACCGGTACATGGGATCTTGTCCCCTTGCCGCCTCACGCCACTCCTATTACTTGTAAGTGGGTCTATAAGATTAAGACTCGATCTGATGGCTCTCTTGAGCGCTACAAGGCTCGCCTTGTGGCGTGTGGTTTCTAGCAGGAGCATGGTTGTGACTATGATGAGACTTTTGCTCCTGTTGCTCACATGACCACTGTCCGGACTCTCCTTGCTGTTGCTTCTGTGCGGCAGTGGTCCATCTCCTAGTTTGATGTTAAGAATGCTTTTCTTAATGGAGAATTGCAAGAGGAGGTCTATATGCAGCCACCCCCGGGCATTTCTGTCCCGGATGGCTTGGTTTGTCGGTTGCGTCGATCCCTTTACAGGCTCAAGCAGACTCCTCGGGCCTGGTTTGAGCACTTCTCCTCTGTTGTTACTGATGCTAGCTTCAAGCCAAGTGACCACGATCCTGCCCTCTTTGTCCACACTTCTCCATGTGGCCGCATGCTTCTTCTCCTCTATGTTGATGACATGATTATCACCGGTGATGACTCTCAGTTCATTGACTTTGTGAAGAAGCGCCTCAGTGATAAGTTCTTGATGTCTGATCTTGGTCCTCTACATTACTTTCTTGGTCTTGAGGTCTCTTCCACGCCTGCTGGCATCTATCTCTCTTAGGAGAAGTATATTCAGGATCTTCTTTCTCGTGCCGCTCTCACAGATCAGCGCACTGTTGATACACCCATGGAGCTTGGTGTTCACCTGCGTGCCACGGATGGCGAACACCTCGCTGATCCGACTCGCTATCGTCATCTTGTTGGTAGCCTTGTTTATCTTGGGGTCACTCGTCCTGATATTTCTCATGTTGTCCATATACTAAGTCAGTTTGTCTCTGCTCCCACTCAACTCCACTATACCCACCTTCTCCGTGTTCTTCGGTATCT
The DNA here is from genome assembly GCF_016808335.1 of Panicum virgatum. NCBI lineage: Eukaryota > Viridiplantae > Streptophyta > Magnoliopsida > Poales > Poaceae > Panicum > Panicum virgatum. The sequence goes on along the minus strand of NC_053153.1, from coordinate 27,637,987 downwards.
TCGCGGCACCATTTCTCGACGGTTATTCTTCCCTCGCTCTAGCCCTCTCCACCTTCAGGCGTACTCTGATGCGACCTGGGCTAGTGACCACTCTGATCGTCGTTCTCTCTCTGCCTATTGTGTCTTTCTTGGATCCTCCTTGATTGCTTGGAAAACCAAGAAGCAGACAGCAATTTCCCGTTCGAGTGCTAAGGCTGAGTTGAGAGCTATGGCGGCTGTGACAGCTGAGATCACTTGGCTCCGATGGCTCCTTGAGGATTTTGGTGTGACAGTTTTCACACCAACTCCTCTATCTTCTGACAGCACTGGTGCGATCAGCATTGCTCGTGATCCGGTCAAGCATGAACTTACCAAGCACATCGGGGTTGATGCTTCCTACGTGCGATCGCAAGTCCATGATGCGATTGTCGCCCTTCGCTATGTCCCTTCAGAGTTCCAGTTGGCAGATTTCTTCACGAAGGCTCAAACAAGGGCGCAACATGATTACTTCCTCTCCAAACTCAGTGTTGTAGACCCTCCATGAGTTTGAGTGGGGGGGGGTGTTAGATGTATATGCATCTTATGTACTTAGTCAGTAGTATAGGGTGCTCCTTGCATATTGTACATTTAGTTATCAGCCCCATTGGGCATGGAATACACTTGAGTTGTTCATTTCCTAACAGAAGGAATGTTCAGCAAATTAGCATACTCATTTTTTTTCCTTATTATTGCCAGTATCGGCATATGCATACAACTCATGTTATATATGATCTGGGTTGATGCGGTTTACAAACATGATATGCTTCTAGCAGTCGTTCCAAAGTTGTGCTCAGGAGCACTAGGTGGTTGTTGTGACCAACTTTGAACTGAATGGAACCCATTCCTTGCAAGTACAAAAGAATATGATGTACCAATGGGAACACTCAATCTCTTGAAATCATCCTAAATGTCTCTATAAACTAGTGTACAGGCCATCAGTTTGATCTAAATCACACACGTTTGGCCTGAATATTGCTTGCTGATTTGGTGCTCAAGGTAAAGGTCTCTAGAAAAGAACTGGTGTATACTAAGGTTTCAGGCTATTGGAAATCTTGGACCAGTTACTGTGCAATATCAAACGAAAATTACGAAATTTACCCCAAAAAAATGAAATTTGTTTTTTTTGTTAATTTTGTAATTGAACTAAGGAAAAAATCTAGAGAAAATTCCAAATGTGATCTAAAGAAGCAAATGATGGTCAACATCGAGGACAACCAAATTTCGGACTAACTGAATATGCTGTTATGAGTCAGTACATTTTTCTTATATCCCTGTTTTATTCAAACTGAAGATGTTATCTGAAATTCATATAATGATTTCTCCAGTCTATTGGAATTTCTACAGCCATCACTAGTGTTCCTTAAATATCTTCATAGCTATGTGACGGTATCGAATATCTATGTAGCTATGTGACAGTATCTATTGAATCAATTAAACCCACCGGTCTAAATAAATGGTGACCTATCATTCAAGCTTTGAGATATTTGTTTTTTCATGAAAACAGAGTACAACTTATGTATATTGTCTTTTCCAGAAAATTTCATGACTGGTCTTCGTGTAGTGTTCGATCGAGAAAGGAGAATTCTTGGATGGAAGAAATTCAATTGTAAGTAATCATGTATCTCGCCCTTTTATCCCAAACTGATTTGCTTATGATTTGCTATGTGAAATGAAGGTTATGATACTGATAGTTCAAACCCTCTCTCCACCAACTCACGGAATTCGTCAGTTTTTTCACCTTCAACGTCTGAGAACTACTCTCCTGAGGAAGCAAGGAATCCAACTGGTGTTTCCCAGTTGAGACCTTTGAACAATTCATCTCCTGGAACGTTACAAGATAGTTTTCTTTTCATGCTTCTTTTAATTGGTTCACTGGTGCATTATGCTCTGATTCCTCTTGTTGGTGTAGGGTTGATCCGGCTGTAAATTAGCTCTTACTGTAAAATAGATACTGTAGAGCTTGACTAGTTAGTACAGCATATAGAACACAACACAATTGCTTAGTGCTTACATGTTCTGTAAATTCGACAATAGTAATTAATTGTGATGCTGGTTTTTATGGCTCATTATATACACGCTTCCCTTTCCATCTTGATTTCACTTTTCTTTTTATTAAGGAAAAGTCTAAATTACTCTCGTGAACTATAGCCAAAGTTTGGATAACCCCCTAAACTATCGTTTGATTCATTTTACACCCGAAAGTATATCTTTTGGTTCAAATTACCCCCTAATATAATTTGTCTTTTTTTTTATTTCTCCATGCATAGGTGGAGTTTTAACCAGAAATTTTATAAGATGATAGTATACATCATAACATATCTTAGAAAAATACACATTAACTTTTTATCATTATTTTAATAGATTAGTATATTAAATAATAAATTAATTATTGGAGTATAAAATTATATGAAAAATCATGATAAATAAATTATAACAAAAAATTTTAATATGCATTATGATGTTCACTACTACCCTGCAAAATTTGAAATTAAAATTCAACTTATGTATGGAGAAATAAAAAAGGATAAATTATATATGAGGTAAAATGAACTAAATTGTATAGTTTAGGGGTAAATTGAACTAAGTTATAGTTTAGTGGGTTATTCAGACTTTGTCTATACTTGAAGGCGGTAAATTAGATTTTTTTCCTTTTATTAAACTATTTTGCCTCTTAGCTTCCATCAATTCAGCTTGATAACGGGAAACGATGTGTAGTAGCACAGAGTGTGAAACAAGTTTCAGTGAACAGTATGGAAGGATCAAAATGCCTAAGACGGGGCGTGAATTAGGCTTCTACAAATTTTTTTTCTTGCGGAAATTAAACTCACGCATAAGCCTAATCATTATATTCCAGATGCCTAAACCTTAGAATGTGTGACTAGCACTTAGAATGTGTGAATATTCTATGCGTTCCAAAATTTTATACCCTAGTTCTAACCCTATACTAGCATGACAATTTTAGTAATTGAAATTGCGGAAAGTAAAAAGAGGGTTAGAACCCCAATTTTTTCCTAAGGTATCGCAGATCAGCGATCGGCGAATTCCAAACTGAGCACCACCTTCGTTTTGTGCTTACCAAGAACACTACCACAGGCTGTCTAGGTGATGCCGATTACTAAGAGTAACAAGCAAATACTTCACTTGACCTGCTCTAGACTAAGAGAAAAGGTGGATGCACACTTGCTACACCCTAGGCACTAATGATGTCCTTAATCTTCAATTAAGAATTTTGCAAAATTACTCTAGCGCTTCACTTTGCCCTTAACTCCCAAAGGTGAGTGTGAAACTTTTCTGGTGCTAAGAGAGCTTCCTTGGAGTTGTTGAACACGTATATATATAGCTTCACTCAAAACAACTAGTCGTTGCCCTTTATGCTGCAGATGAAACATTTTTTTTAACGAACAATACTCGACGAGTGCGTTTCTATTAATATAGTAGAAAAAAGTACAAGGATATAACCTTGGGAGGCCATAACCAGAAAAAGAAAAAAAGGCACAACAGCAACACTGGCGGATTGGATTGGGACATCAACACGCGCTGAACACAACTCCAGTCAAACGACTTAGGCTGGTCGGATTGGGACGTCGATGCAAGCCACACAACTTGTCTCCACTAGACAACACTGCCCGGTCGGATTGGGACATCGACACGGACGAGACCACTCCACTGGACAATGGAGGCAGACCAAAGTCTAGCCGCCGCGGCTAACAAACCTTCTTCACCTCAAGTAGCCGCTGTCAGGTACAGCCCCCGCGCTGAAAGAAAAACGAGAGAAACAGATCGCACCGCACCGAAAAGGCCACCGCCAAGCGGGACCCACCGCCGTAGTGCCGCTGCAACACCACACACCATCCGACAGGGTGAAACCACCAGATCCGGACCACACAGGCTGCCTCGCAGTCGCCACCGCGAAACACAACGCACGGGGGCCTCGCCGCATCCGCCGTTGGACTCCACCTCACTCGTCGCCTCGCCTCACGCGGGGACCTTGCCACGCCCGCCTCAGCACTCCTAGTCGCAGATCCGTTTACTAAGTCGCTGTCATCAGGATGAGGAGTAGTGTTGCCCCGTTTCCAAGCCTCCCATCAGAAGCAGATGATCCGCGCCCACCGGACGACAGCATCTCGTTGCCCCACCTGCGCACACAGCCTCCGCCATCATGCCAGCAAGCTAAGTTGTCGTCTACGTCGTCTTCCGACGATGTACCGCACTGGAGCCGCCGAGCGAGGCTGAGCAACCCACCGCAGTCCGCTGCAAACCTAGTCTTCCCTTGGTGTCGTTGCTGCAAGCGCCGTCCTCCGACGTAGTCCTGCGCCGAACTAACAATTGCCATGCAATGCCAGCCGCCGCGATCCGCTGCAAGCAGCCAAAACCAACACCCATGCGAAGACCCCTGGCAGCCGGCATAATATTGGCCGCCGCCACAAGGGCTCAGCAACCCCCCATCGAGCCACACTCCTGCACCGACTGCCAAGCCGCGCCACCGGCGGAAGCCATCCATGAACAACGACAACACCGGCAATGCTACAGGCCGAGTTGGGTCTCAGCAAACGACGCCTCCAAGAAGGTGACGACGCCTAAGGCGCCGCCATCGCTCGTCCAAAGCGGACAGGGCTTTCACCCAGAGAACCCGTGCAACAGGGATGGGCTCCAAGATGACGCCCCCAATGGGGAGAACGACGCACTCGGACGCCGTCGCCATCACCGCCGGCAGGAATGCCGGCAAGGCTTACGTCCGGAGAATCCCATCCACTGCACGCACTGAGCCTAGCATTCCGAATCCGCAGCCATGGAAGCTCCCCGGGTGCAGCGCCGCCGTGGTGCCACCTCGAGCCGCGACCAGCACACAGCCTCCAAACAGCCGCACCTCCCCCATGCGCAGCTCCGTTGCCAAGGCCGCAGCCACAGGAATCCGGCCGCCGGAGGGCCGGAACCAGTCACGGCCGGCCCCGAGCACCCCAGCTTCTCCCGCGCGCAGCCCCACGCCTCCTCAACGCCCGCGCGCGGCCACTGCCGAGCCTGCGCCTCCTCCTCCGCGCCGAGCCCGCGCCAACGGTGCCCGCCCCGTGCGCCCAAGCCACAGACAGCCAGATCCGGCAGGTGCGTGCCAAATCTAGCGCCCTGCGCCCTGCAGCCACCAGCCGCCACCCGCGCCGGCGCCCTCCTTCGCAGATCCCCTCGTCGCGCATGACCTCTGCTCGCCTTGCGCGCCGCCCACACCCTCCTCGCACGCCAGGCACCACCGCCGAGAGGCCGCCACAACGCGGGGACGCAGGCGCCGGCGACCCAGGGCGCCTCCACCACCGGGCATGGTCCCCCGCCAGACCACGCGTGCAGGTCACGCAGAGACCCCACTGCCGCCCTCCTAGGGAGCTGCGCGGACTTCCGGCAGCTCCTTCCGGCGGCGGCGAGGAGGAGAGGCGGGGGATGGGGGTGGCAGTGGTGAGGGTTTGGGGGCGCCGCCCGAGTCGCCCGAGCGGGGGTGACGCGGGCGGAATTGTTTCTATGTTCACAGCAGTTGGCCCCAGTTTCAACGTCTGATGCAACATTGACCGACTAGTAAAAGTAGAATCACTTTCTGACAGTTGACCGACTGGTTCGGTCAGTCCTTCCTCTACGTAATCACCGAACCCAGAGACATCTGCAGTTTCCCATCGGCTGGTTCGGTCTATGCAAAACCAGTGAGCTCCGAATCTATCGGTCATTCCAGAAGGTTTTGCACATACACACCACAATACCACCGACTAATTTGGTCTTGATCAACTCACTCACCACCGAATCAATCAGTCATTCCAGAAGGTTCAGGCATGGTATAACACAGTATGACCGAACCATACTGTCATTCCAATATCATACTTGCCAATGACCACCGACTAATTGGGTGACCCCACATCTTCATGACCAAATGATTCGGTCTGTTGAATCTGTGACTCCTGAGTTAAGCAAACTCGTCCCATTTAATCTTTTTGTGTCTAAGTTTCTCGTGGCTTCATCTGAGCTATCTAGTACTAGATTTTCACAAGTATGCACCACACCTATCTATAGGCTTATCAAGGTCAAGCTACTACACCTTGCCCCATTTATAGTACGGCCAATGGAAAAACAAAGTCCTAAACTATTCTAAGTGTCTCTCAATACCAAACAAAACTTAGAACTAGGTTGTCCTTAATCTTTGCGCATATCCTTTGCACCAATACAATGAAAACCACAACGATGGGTCAAGAATACCATGAAAGTTCATCATTGCACAAACTTACCGTAAAACAAATGTTAGTCGCAATATTTATGTTGTCATTAATCGCCCAAATCAAAAGGAGCCTATATGCTCTTTCATTCTCTCCTTTCTTGTGATTGATGCCAATACAACCTTAAATCATATAATTTGAAAGGAATGTGAGGTATGACTCACTTGATGTGCATGAACTTGTTTCAAATAAGAGAAGAGTGTTAGTCAAGTTCATGCAAATCAAGTCCAACAACTCATACAAGTGATTAAGCACATACGCAAGCAATCAAAACATATGTGAAAGGATATGAAATAAGTACAAGTACATGTCAAACACGGTAGCTAGGTAGTTGGCAATATATACAAATGCATACAAGTAGACATGATGCATGAGAGTAGCACATCATAAGATCAAAAAGCCTAGCTACCAAAAGCCCCCCCCTACTCACATCTTTCCACTCTCTCCCCCTTTGTTATCAAGCACAAAAAACTCTGTGTCGAAAGCTGGAGCAGGAGGTGCAGGAGTGCCCTTGGGAGCGGAGTCACGTCACATAGAAAAGTCATCACCGGACCGGACTCTGAAGAAGACGGCTCCATTGTCTGTGGTTTTGTAGTAACTGTTGAAACACGTGGAGGAGCCTATGTAGTAATTGCTGCAGGAGCTGGTGCAATTGAGGATCGAATTGGGATTATAGTAAACTTTATTTTGATAAAACATCTTTGATTATTTTAGATAAAGGATAAAATTAGGCCTCTACAACCACATGGTGGATATATACAGCCAAAGGTTACAAAGAGTTCTTAGACTCTAGTCCTCAACAAAGAGGAGCACAAAAACACAAGAAAGAAAACTCTAAGACAAACAAAATAACTAGAAGACTAAACTTCATTCTTCTTGTTCATCCATGCTTCTATCTTGTGTTATCACTATGCCTCGCCAAACCATCACATCTTCCATCTACTTAGAAACTTGATGCCGGACTTGGAAGCGAAACCATCATATCATGCTTGCGCCTCTCTATCGCATAAAAGACCGCTAAGTCAATCTCGACCACAACCATATGCACCCCTCCATAGGCCCGCCGACAAAATCGCCATCACCCAAGATGATTCCTAGCAACAACAAATGAGGATGCCAATGCCGGCATGAAAAGAACCTCCTAGGCGGCGCCTCCAAGGAGGATACGACGTCGAAGATGCCACAACTGCAAAGCTGGCGAGCCGGAATTGGGTTTTCACCCGGAAGTCATGCAACACAAGGAGAGGGTGTAGGAATATGGGGTAGTAAAAATAAAAATTTTCTACCGCATAAATCAGGATTTCTGCAGTTATAGATCACGGGATTACCACTAGACACGCGGTTGCGGAACTTCTGTAGCGCGTCGGTGTAGTGCAGATGGAAGCCGGTAGTGCAGTTGTGTGAACCACCTCATGAACGGCTCGTCTTTGTGCAGCAAGCGCAGCACCTCCACGAAGTCCACACGTACGGGAAGAAGCTTCGCACTCCAGATTGCTAGATCCACAAGAACGAACTAGGGCTAGATGCACGAGGAAGCGAAGCAGGGAGGAGGGGGCGGCTAGGGTTACTATAGTGGCGAGTACCCCCCCCCCCACCCTGTATTTATAGCTCCTTTGGGCGCCCCTTAGGTGGGCTTCCATGGGCCCCACCTTAGGCATCCCCTAATGGGCCAACTGAAGCCCATTAGTGCATCTAAGCCCAGTCTAATTTGGATCTCATCCTCATTAGGCTTCTGGCCCTTAAGTGTGTGACCCTATGGGCTCACGCATGAATAGACATGGCCCAGTACTCCTACTGGCCAATAGTTGATAGCGGTCTCTAGCAAGACGTGTCAACTCATAAGCACGCGCGAATCATATCTGTCGAGCCGTCACAATCTTATATACATGTTGTTCCTTTTGCCTCACGATATTTGGTCTAGCTCCAAGCCAACCGCTCTTTCTCGATCCTGTGATTCGGAATCCTTGGTTAACTCTTAACCCCAGCATGGCCATGCATTTCCTGATTCGAATCACTCGAGGGGCCCAGAGATATCTCTCTTGCAGAGAGGGGAAAATCTGATTGCCTCTAGTGCAATCACTGGAGGTACACTTTATTAACCATGAATACAAGGAAATATGATTGCCTCTAGGGCATATTTCCAACAGTCTCCCACTTGCACTAGAGTCAATCCAGAATGTATCTAATACCCATTGCTCTTGTGTGCCTCTCATGCTTGGGCTGTGGAAGGGGTTTTGTCAACGGATCTGAAATGTTCAGGTCAGTGTGTATTTTGCATATCTTGATCTCACCCCGATCGATGAACTCTCGAATGAGATGAAATCGCTGCATAACGTGTTTGCTCTTCTGGTGATTCCTTGGCTCCTTGGCTTGCGCAATGGCTCCACTGTTGTCACAGTAGAGATCCAGCGTGCTAGAGGCATTAGGGAACACACCAAGCTCAATAAGGAACTTCCTTATCCAAACACCTTCCTTCGCAGCTTTCGAAGTTGCGATGTACTCGGCCTCTGTCGTAGAATCAGCCACCGTCTCCTGCTTGGAACTCTTCCAGCTAACAGCACCACAATTTATTGTGAACACGTAATTTGATTGGGACTTTGAATCATCTTTGTCAGTTTGGAAGCTAGCAATGGTGTAACCCGTTACAACGAGCTCTTTCTCACCTCCATTGACCAAAAACACATTCTTAGTTTTTCTTAAGTACTTAAGAATGTTCTTCACAGCTGTCCAGTGACTCTCACCCGGATTAGACTGGTATCTGCTTGTAACGCTTAGAGCATAAGAAACATCTGGACGGGTACTTATCATTGCATACATAATAGATCCAATTGCCGAAGCATATGGAACTTTGCTCATGCGATCCCACTCATCAGTTGTCGTAGGACACTGACTCTTGCTAAGATGTATGCCATGTGACGTAGGAAAGAACCCTTTCTTCGCCTCTTCCATGTTGAACTGTTTCAACATTTTGTCAATATAAGTATCCTGGCTTAATCCTATAAGCCTCCTCGATCTATCTCTATAGATCTTGATGCCCAGTATGTATGCTGCTTCTCCTAAATCCTTCATCAAAAAACTATTTTTCAATGAAGTCTTTACGGACTCAAGCATAGGAATATTATTTCCAATCAGCAGTATGTCATCTACATACAAGATTAGAAATGCAACATAACTTCCACTTTCCTTCTTATAAACACAAGCTTCTTCTTCGTTTTTAATGAAGCCAAACCCTTTGACTACTTCATCAAAACGAATATTCCAACTTTGAGATTCTTGCTTTAATCCATAAATGGATTTTTGAAGCTTGCATATCTTTCCAGCATTGGTCGGATCGACAAAACCCTCGGGCTGCATCATATACACGTCCTCGGTCAGATTTCCATTAAGGAAAGCTGTTTTGACATCCATCTGCCATATTTCATAATTGAAATATGCAGCAACAGCTAGAATAATCCGAACAGATTTAAGCATCGCCACAGGCGAGAAAGTCTCGTCGTAGTCAACTCCTTGAACTTGTCAAAAACCTTTTGCGACAAGTCGAGCTTTATAGATGTGAACATTTCCATCTATATCTTTTTTCTTCTTATAGATCCATTTGCATTCGATGGTTCTCACACCATCAGGCGGGTCTATCAAGTTCCAAACTTGATTTTCCTTCATGGATTCTATTTCGGATTTCATGGCATCTTGCCATTTCTCAGAGTCAGGGTCTGCCATCGCCTCTGCATATGTTGCAGGCTCATCATTGTCTAACAATAATAATTCCCGCGCTGCACAGAGCCTTGCTGACCTTCGTGGTTGCGGAGGTGCTTCTGTTGCCATAGGCATCTCAACTTGTTCAGCTACATTAGCATCACTTGTAGAGTTTTGTCCTATTGGCTCATCTCGAACATCTTCAAGTTGCACTGTTCTTCCACTTTTCTCTCCTTTGAGAAACTCTTTCTCTAGGAAAACTCCGTTCCGAGCGACAAACACTTTGCCCTCAGATCGATTGTAGAAGTAATACCCTAAGGTCTCCTTTGGGTATCCCACGAATATGCACTTATCTGATTTGGGTGCAAGCTTGTCAGACTGGAGTCGTTTGACAAATACTTCACAACCCCAAATCTTTAGAAAAGACAACTGGGAGTCTTGCCAGTCCATATCTCATATGGTGTCTTATCTATGGATTTTGATGGCACCCTATTTAATGTGAAAGCTGTTGTTTCTAAAGCGTAATCCCAAAACGATAACGATAGGTCTGACTGGCTCATCATTGATCGAACCATGTCCAACAGAGTTCGATTATGTCGCTCAGACACACCGTTTCTCCAAGGTGTTCCAGGCGGCGTAAGTTGTGGAACAATTCCGCAACTCTTTAGATGATTGCTAAACTCGTGGCTCAGATATTCACCTCCACGATCAGATCGTAAAGCTTTAATTTTCTTGCCACATTGATTTTCAACTTCACTCTGAAATTCTTTGAACTTTTCAAAAGTTTCAGACTTATGCTTCATCAAATAGACATAGCCATATCTACTCAAGTCATCAGTGAAAGTTATGAAGTATTGGAATCCACCTCTAGCAATCGAGCTCATTGGTCCACATACATCAGTATGTATGAGTTCCAGTAAGTCCGATGCTCTCTCTGGAAAACCTGTGAATGGTGTCTTGGTCATCTTGCCTAGCAAACAAGCTTCGCATGTCTCGTATGACTCAAAATCAAACGAAGTTAGAAGTCCATCTGAATGGAGCTTCGTCATGCGTTTCTCACTTATATGACCGAGACGACAATGCCACATGTAGGTAGGATTCAAATCAGCAAGCCGAGGCCTTTTAGCATTAATATTACAGATAGGTGAATCATTAAGATTTAAAACAAATAGCCCATTCACAATGGACGCAAAAGCCACAAACATATTATTCTTAGAGATAGCACAACCATTGTTTTCACTCGCAAAAGAATAACCATCCTTCATCAAACATGAATTAGACAGAATGTTTCGACTCAAACTAGGAACAAAATAATAATTACTAAGCTCCAAGACAAATCCTGACGGTAGGTGAAGTTGCATCGTCCCGACGGCCACAGCAGCAACTCTTGCATTATTGCCGACGCGGAAGTCAACTTCTCCTCTTCCAACGATTCTACTCTTTGTTAGTCCCTGCATCGAATTGCATATGTGAGCAACCAATCCGGTATCAAATATCCAAGAATTAACACAAGAATCAGCGAGGAATATTTCTGTAATATGAATAACAAGCGTACCTAAGGTGGAAGAACGGTTCTTCAACGAGGCAAGGTACAACTTGCAATTCCTCTTCCAGTGTCCCTTCTTGTGATAATGAAAGCACTCATTATCTGCAGCTGGTCCAGGTTTAGCCTTGGGTGCAGGGTTTGGCTTAGGGTTCGCAACCTTAGCCTTGCCCTTCTTCTTCCAAGAAGAACCTTTCTTCTTGAAAGCAGGCTTATTCTGGATAGCCATCACATGACCGCCGCTTGTGCTCTTCTTGATGTCACTCTCTGCTGTCTTGAGCATGCCACACAGTTTAGTCAGGCCCTTTTCAGCCCCATTCATATGGTAGTTCGAGATGAAGTTCCCATAGCTTGGTGGTAAAGAGGCGAGAATGAAATCAGTGGCCAACTCTTGGCCAAGTGGGAAGCCCAGCTTCTCCAACCTCTGTGTGTAACCAACCATCTTGATTACATGCGGACCCACTGCAGCGCCTTCTGCCAGCTTGCTCTCGACAAAGGCCTTGGACACATTGAACCTTTCAGTCCTGGCCTGAGTTTGAAACATGTCCTGAAGCGCCACGATCATATCGTGTGCCTCATGGTTTGTCTCGAACTGCATCTGTATGTCAGGTTCCATGCAAGCGAGCATAAGGAAGCTTACTTCAAGGTTGTTGTCACAAGCCTTTTTGTAAGCAGTCTTTTCCTCACCAGCTGCATCATCAGCAGGCTCTTCTGGTAATGGGGTATCCAGAACATCTTCCTTTTTCTCTGCCCTGAGAACAATTCTCAGGTTGCGGATCCAATCCGCATAGTTAGTCCCATTCAGTTTGTCCTTCTCAAGGACCGAACGCAATGAAAAGGATTGGGTGTTATTGTGGACCATGATCTACAACAAAATAATAATGCAAAATACTAAGACAAATATATTCATGATGGAGTAAATGACTTTAAGCAATTAACAGAATTTACTCCCACTAAAATCAATATCCCTCTATTGATTCTTAGCGATTCAAGACCCACAACTATCAAGTTGACTAGTGAGCTTTAGCATCACCGCTAGAAGACTAGATAGATTGGTAAGCAACTCTTTGCTAATCATATCACATAGGACACTTGTTGTTGGGTGACATCTCCATGTCTCGCTCCCAACCTTTATGCCCCAAGATCCTTAACCGTTAAGATGATATTGTCAAGCTAACCAACCCTTTATGCGTGCATGTATCCGATACAGCCTGTCTAGTCAAGGAAAACCAGTGGTGCCCCGATTTCATAGACCCACCACCAATCGTACAAGACATGGAACAGAACAAGGTTTAGTTGGTAGGGCATGATAGCTCAAAATTTGTGAGGGATCGTTCTACTTCTACTATGACGCACGTAGTAGTAAAACGTCAAGAACGGCAAGCACATAATTGTGAATCAGTACAGCCCATGTTTTTATGGTGATCTCCATCCTCATAGAACCTGTTCACCACGTTGATCTCCATCTCCATGTTTCATGTGCACCATCCTCCATTTGATGAAGCCTCCAAGAACTAGAACTCGCTATTACACCTAATAGCTAGTAAATAAAATTACATTCACGACTTGGATCATCACAGGTTGGCATGCAGGCCATTACATCAAATGCAACAATTCATATGGCTCCAGCCGAATTGTCATAATCACGACACGCAGGTCATGAAACAATTACACACATACATCACATACACATAGGGGTCATACTGATCACAAAACCTGCAAAACAGAGTTATGCGATTCCGACGTCCGAACTTAAATTCCCGAAAACCCTATCTTCCAAGCTGAATTTCGAAAATCTAAATTTCACAAAAACAGTAGCTCTGTTCAAAACTAAGTCTAACTTTTTCTGTAGATACAAATCAATATAAAATTTGCCTCAATCCGAGTTCGTATGCAAAAGTTATGACTATTTTACAGTAAAACACGCTTTTGCAACAAAACGGAATTCGCAGTAGATCCAATCTACTGCCCTATGCATCTCATGCATCTGGCTTATGCCCTAAGTTTCAATTTGACCAATCACATTGATCTCCAACCCCAACGACTGGGTTTATGTGCATCACTTAACTCCGATGGCGGAAAACCGACTGGTAGAAGTATGTCGTTGCACTACCTTCGCAGCAAGTCTATGAAACTAGGTCATAAATTGATCTGCAACTACGCATATCTCCATATGCACATAATCGAATCTATAACAACACAGCACTGGCTCTTGATACCGCTGTAGGAATATGGGGTAGTAAAAATAAAAATTTTCTACCGCATAAACCAGGATTACTGCAGTTATAGATCACGGGATTACCCCTAGACGCGCGGTTGCGGAACTTCTATAGCGCGTCGGTGTAGTGCAGATGGAAGCCGGCAGTGTAGTTGCGTGAACCACCTCACGAACGGCTCGTACTTATGCAGCAAGCACAACACCTCCACGAACTCCACACGTACGGGAAGAAGCTTCGCACTCCGGATTGCTAGATCCGCGAGAATGAACTAGGGCTAGATGCACGAGGAAGCGAAGCAGGGAGGAGGGGCGGCTAGGGTTACTCTAGTGGCGAGTACCCCCCCACCCTATATTTATAGCTCCTTTGGGCGCCCCTTAGGTGGGCTTCCATGGGCCCCACCTTAGGCATCCCCTAATGGGCCAACTGAAGCCCATTAGTGCATCTAAGCCAAGTCTAATTTGGATCTCATCCTCATTAGGTTTCTGGCTCTTAAGTGTGTGACCCTATGGGCTCACGCGTGAATAGACATGGCCTAATACTCCTACTGGCCAATAGTTGATAGCGGTCTCTAGCAAGATGTGTCAACTCCTAAGCACACGCGAATCATATCTGTCGAGCCGTCACAATCTTATATACATGTTGTTCCTTTTGCCTCACGATATTTGGTCTAGCTCCAAGCCAACCGCTCTTTCTCGATCCTGTGATTCGGAATCCTTGGTTAACTCTTAACCCCAGCATGGCCATGCATTTCCTGATCTGAATCACTCGAGGGGCCCTGAAATTTCTCTCTCTTGCAGAGAGGGGCAAATCCCATCTTGACCGACTATGTCTCACAGCATGCTTCTTGACAGACCCAAAAGTCACCTTTATAACTACCCAGTTATGATGTAGCGTTTGATGGCTCCTAAGTAAGTCAGGTCTTAGGACACAACGTACATATTATGTAATGAGAAGTCATCGTCTCGTGTTGGGTCAGTTCAGTCTCATGTCTCACATGAGCCCACATTATTAGTTTGACATCCCCATGTCCATGACTTGTGAAATGTAGTTAATCAACTAATACATGTGCTAGTGTAATATTCATGTGTGTCCTAACATGAACTCCGACTAGGAACATTTTAGAATATTCATACAAGTATAGAGTTTCACAAATACTTCACATAAGCATTAATCAATACAAGTTGTCATCCATGAATATTCAAGGTACACTTTATTAACCATGAATATAAGGAAATATGATTGCCTCTCGGGCATATTTCCAATAGAGGGCACCCTCGACAATGCCCATGAGGAGAATGACACTACACGACATTGCTTTGTCGACACCGGCATACCCGTGTATGGCTTTCCTCTGATGCCCCTGCACGATCGCATTCTAGATTGACCAAAAAACCTACAGGGGAGAGCAACACAGTCCACAAGCAAAAGAAGGATCAATCGGTGGGAGAACCGCCGCCTTTGACTAGCCCCAGCCGCTAATGGCGACCGCAGTCGGGAGCCCCTCACTGAAGCATGATGCTAGACAGCACTGCCTGCCGTGTTGAAGGGCGAAGCGGAACTGGTCGTCGGGCCCTTTCTGTCCCGAGCTATCTTTGCCATCCCTGCTACCGTCACTGCCAATATCAGTGACGCTGCCCTCTCGCCTAGTCAGGTTGAAGAAGAGCTGAAGG
This sequence comes from Panicum virgatum, assembly GCF_016808335.1. NCBI lineage: Eukaryota > Viridiplantae > Streptophyta > Magnoliopsida > Poales > Poaceae > Panicum > Panicum virgatum. Next base: position 27,622,599 of record NC_053153.1, on the reverse strand, counting down.
AGGCGGATCCATCTGGGGAAGTCGAGATCTGGTCGCCCCCAAACCAGATGGACGCGTCGCCGCCATCCTTACCAGACTTCGGATCGGGCCTCTTCATGAGCGGCGCAGGCATCTCACCACCACCGCTAGCGAGCCTGAACACGACAGCGATGTCCGCCGCCTCGGACTTGCGGTGCGCCCGGATCTACCTCCCGCAATGATGTTGGCTTGATAGAACTTGTCGAGATTGTTTCGCCGCTACCGACCTCACTGGTGGCCGACTCTAGTGGTGGCGTGGCAGGAGAGAGCATTGGGTATGCGGTGGTGCTAGGGTTTCCACCCGTGTCGCTCGAGGGAGAGGGGTGTTTGAAAAGTGATATTGCAAAATTGAGTTATATATATATCAACTATTTTTTTCTCGAATACGCGCGCAGCGTATCATTGTATTAAGACGAAGAAGAAATTGGTACAGTGTTCGGTTACAACCCAGATGGAACGGACTCCAGATGGACACAAGCCGGCAAGCCAGCTGAACACAACCCGAAAGATAAACTCCAACATAAACTACTCACATTCCGCACAACCTAACGACTGGCTCTGAGCGTAGCCCTTAGTCAACGCTCAATCCCACGAAGGGAGAGCTCTTGCTCTTGTTCTTCAACATCGGAAATAAGACATGCAGTGCGTCCACATGGCGCGGTGGAGGTTCACAAAAGAAATTCTCCACCACTTGCTCTGTTGAAGCCGCCAAGGGCAGAGGCGCGCCAACTTCACCGAGTCGGCGCATCAGGAGCACCGACCCTCGCTTTGCCGGCTTGACGGCCGAGAGATGGTCCAAGGCTTGGCGATGGCTTCGCCTGAGACCATCTGCCTCAGACGAAGGCAGCTGAGGAGGCGCGTCGACGAGGACAGGGTCAACTCGACGGCGACGAGGCGGCTTGTCCACAAGAGGCGGCGGGATATTCATCGTATCTTGGCTGATGAAGTCCTTCAAGGCCATGGAATTGCCGTCCTCTGACGCCCCGTCCGTGCCTATTGCCTCCTCAGAAGCCGGCACCACAATCTCCTCCACAGGCGGCACCTCCACAGGCGGCACGGGTGTAGCAGCCCCAGAGTGCCCCAGCAGACCACTGGAGAGCGATTGCCTCTCCAGGGAAACATTCGCCGCCGAAGCCCGATCTCGGAGCTCTTGAGACCGGAAGGTGGCCACAAGCAGCTCAGGGAAGGCAGGCCCGAGGGAGAAGTCGTCCTCCTCGATGTGAAGCACAGCCATGATCGCTGATTTGGCCGCAGTCAAAGCAACCACGGCCAAGCCATCGGTGGCGGAGAGCGTGAGGTGGAGGCCACCATCAACAGTAGCAACCGTCGGCGACGGCCGATCGTCTAAGACAGGGCGATCACGACCATGCCCAAACCCAGCAGGAGCAACACAACCGTCCAACCAAGGCTGGCCCGAGCGAAGTGGCGGGCGACGAGGCCGCAAGCAATCCTTGGCACGGTGCTGAAGGCCGTGGCAGCGGAGGCACCGCGAAGGCTGACGACACGAAGCAACCCGATGCTTGAAGGAAAGGCAGTTCAAGCATCGTCCATCGAGCTCCTTGGGGAAGCATCGTCGCGGCAGTGCATCAGGCTGAGGGGGCCACTCCCGATGGTCCCGAGGATGCGCGCTCCGCCTCTCAACTCGTTGCCAGCCATCAGGGTCAACGCGAGGAGGGCAACGCGCATCGTGACCCCGCACATGGTTCGGGGCAGCCCGGCCAGCCTCGTGAAGGTGGTCGTGCCGCCGGAGACCGACGACCAGCTCCGTCATTCCGCGCCGGCGGTTGCAGCGCCGGGAACGCTTGTCCGTCCAGGGTGGCGGAGAGGGCAGCCGGCGGCCCCGTCGACGAGGACGCTTGCGGTGCCCACCCTCGCCACGTGGCGGCAGCACCACGATGGAGCAGAGAGTGGGCATCGGAGCCGGCGCATCGACCTGCGCCGCCGCTGGTGTTGAGGCAGGGGTGTTCGCCCTCGGTTGCCGCAGCAGGATGTCGTGGTAGGACGGGGAGCCGTCGTCGTCGGAGAGGGGTGGGGTGTCGTCTCTCCATCGGAGCAGCTTCCCCCGGCCGTCGGAGTGGCCGCTAGGGAAAAACGGAGCCGCGTCCGGGGAGAGAGCTCCGCGCCCGGGGGAGGGGAGAGGAGTGCCCGTCGGCGAGGAGGAGGAGGAGGAGGTCGCCGGGGCCGGGGTGGCCGTCAGCGTGCCCGGCGTAGGAGGTGTTGAGGATGGGGTGGCCGTCAGCGCCGGAGTGGCTGCCAGCGGGCGGGTGGACGGCAGCGGCGGCGAATCGAAGCAGAGGTGCTCCAGCGAGCTGCAGGCGGCGAGTGGGGGGTCGGGGTCGGGAGGCCGAGCGCAGGACCCCGAGTCCATGGCGGCAGCTCAGCAGCATGGGGGGTGGAAGGCTGGAGGGTGCCGTGGCCAGGGTGGCCAATGGTGAGAGGGCGAAGCTCACTCGGCGCTCAGCTCATCTTGGCGTCGGCGGCGCGCGTCGAGTGTCGATCTCCTCCTACAGGCCACTAGAGGAGCAACCGAGGGGATGGACGGGACGAGCGCGCGGAGGAGAGCTCGGATCTATGGCAGCGTGGGCAGAGGAGGTCGTGGCCGGGAGATCGGCCGGCGGCGGCGGTGAGGCAACAGGCGGAAGCCTCTCTGCCAACTACCAATGATATGCCAATCACGCTGATTATACCAATCGGGCCATTCCTGATATATATCAACTAGACAATTATGTTCGTGCGTTGCTACGGATAGAGTTGGTATAATTATCATATATGTATAATTGTCCATTTCGTTAATTTGTAGGGATCTACGTGATCGAGTCGGACTGGTCCAACTCGCATACGGGGTGAACTAAGGTCCACCTGTCAATGACACAAGATGGATAAAACAAAAAATTTAGATGGACAAAACAAAAAAAATAGGTGGAAACCTTGGTGGCTTTAAAATAGGTAGAGATATATGTTTTCTTCGAGAAAATTGCATATTTAGGACTCTAAACATTGTAACGCTTCATGGCCGCCGGCCCTAGCAGGCCACGAACCCCAGACCGGGCGGCGGCGAGGATGGGGACGGGAGGTCGCGAATGCAAGAGAGAAGAGACTATTGGGGAAAAAAATATATATAGGGGCATTTTAGTCAATTCGTTTGTTAAATACATAAAAAAATAGAAAAGAGAGAAATATATCTAATGGTATGAAAATTAAATTGCGCATATTTGAAGTTCTATTTTTACGGAATCAATATTTGTAAAGTCAAAACTGTGAAGCACGATGTTTAACATCATAAATATGCAATTTTCTCGTTTGCGGGTGGTGTTTGGTTCGATGTTTTTACCCTCGTAATCGTTCACGCTGCTATGAGATGACGTACCATCATGTTTGGTTGGCTAGGGCGCAGTCGCCACCTGGCAGCACCGAGGCCACGTGCCTGCCCGCACGCCGCACACGTCGCCCGCCTTCTCCCATACCCGCCACCTTGCATCCATCTCGCTCGCCGCCATAAACCCGCCCGCATCCACGGCCACCAACAACGTTCACGAGCGGGTCAAAGCTCAGAGTCAGAGTTCCTGCACACTCGCACTGACGACGCTTCCCGCACCCAGCAGCTAGCCAGTGAAGCATCAGATCCCAGGATGAGCCAGGAGGAGCGACTGAGGACACAGCCGGCGAACCCCGACGGCCCGGGCCAGGACCGACCGGGCGGCGGCGGCGCCGTCCTCTACGGCGACGTGTTCGCCGTGGAGGGCGAGCTGGCGAGGACGCCCATCGCGCCGCAGGACGCGGCCATGATGCAGGCCGCCGAGAGCGCAGTGCTCGGGCGGGCGCCCAGGGGCGGGACCGCCGCCGTCATGCAGCTCGCGGCCCGGCGCAACGAGCGCCTCGGCGTGGTGGCGCGCGGCGAGGCGGCCACCGACGGCGCCGCCGCCGAGTGCGGGGTCGCCGTCACCGAGGCGCGCGTGCCGGGCGCCCGCGTCGTCACGGAGTTCGTCGCCGACCAGGTGGTATCATGTTAGCCGCGCACCGTGTTGCTGATGCCAAGCTGTGACCTGAGCCCGCGCGCTGACTCTGCGCTCATGCGCATGCGCGCACATGTTAATGCAGCCTGTCGGGCAGTACATCGAGGCGGCGGAGGATGATGACCCCGCCGATGGCGCCGCAGCAGAAGCAGGCGAGCTCGGAGGCGGCTGCCGGGGCCCTGGCGGAGCGGTGAGGGACGGAACGAAGATCACGATCGGCGAGGCGCTGGAGGCGACGGCGTTCTCGGCGGGCGACCAGCCCGTGGAGCCGAGCGACGCGGCGGCGATCGCGGCCGCCGAGGCGCGAGCGAGCGGGGCGGACGAGGCGCCGCCGGACGGGCTCGCCGCGCGGGCGCGCGCGGCCGCGGACGCCAACGCCAACGCCGTGGCGCGGCGCGACGAGGACAGGGCCACGCTGCGCGACGTCCTCGCGGTACGCCACGCGTCCTCCGTGCCTTGGTCACGTGGCGGGCGGAGAGCAGCGGCCACGTGCATGCGTCTCGTGTATACTACTTTTTATTACTACTTGAATGCAGTTTGCACCTTGTTTTAATTTGTGACGACCTGCGCTCGTACGCACGCAGGACGCGACGTTGAGGCTGGGCGCGGACAAGGAGGTGGAGCGGGAGGACGCGGCGCGGGTGGTGGGCGCCGAGGTGAGCGGCGGCGGCCCCGACGCGGCGGCGCGGCCCGGCGGGGTGGCCGCGTCCATCGCCGCCGCCGCGCGGCTCAACCGCGGCCGGCAGTAGCCTCGCACCGTCGTCGTCAGCTCCCAACGTTTGCGCGCGTGCCACTCAACTGTGTCTGTAATTGGCATTGGCACGCTATGTATGGCTTGTATACACTATACTCGCAATAATGACTTGTGTTATAACAAGTTGAATACAAAGGGCAGGCACGAACCGAAAGGCGGACCGCCGAACTCGAAACGATGGGATGGGCCAGCGAAAGGCACGCGGCGGTTCCCACCGACGATCACATGCCGCACGGGGGGCACGCACGACACGTCCAACGATCACGGCCGGGCGCCGGCAGCGGTCACGCGGCGACGCCAATCCAAAGGCCGGCTGCGGGCGCCCGAGCCGGCGATGTCGTTCCTGCCGGCCGAGTCGAGTTGGTTGGCGGCCAGCGGCTGGTGCATACGTGGCCTGCTGGCCTCCCCGTCCGTACCCGTGCGCGCGGCGCGGCGGTGCGGGGGACCGGCGGCCGGGACAAACGGTGAGAGCAGGGGATCGGAAAAGCGGCGGGGGTGCACCGCGCCCAGGGTGCTAAAGGGCTCAACCTACCCGATGACGACCCGATCTGTTTCATGTGAGGGAGTAGTACTACTTGCAGTAACGGGTTTTCTCCTTTTCCGTTGCCTCACTGTACTTTACGGCCAGTGCCTGCCTTCCTTTCCTCGCTACTAGCTGGACTCCGTGGGAAACATGAGCGGATCCTATTTCAGGCTACGCGCACGCAAGACATTGACAAGGTTCATTGTTGCCCCTAAAATATCGCGCAAGGCTCAAATTAACTTCTGAACTATCAAAATGTCCATTTTGACCCTTAAACTTCTGATTTCCAACTCAATCTCGTCCATACTCCTTTATTGCTCGACATGTGGAGAGTAGAAGATGCAAAATGACTCTTCAACCCTTCCTTAATAATGTTTGGACACAAAGCCATTGTTCACCTTTCACTATTACTCCTATTTTCTTAGATTCTTCTAGTCACTTGGATCTTGATGTCCTCTAACATAGTAATGATAGGCTTGAACTTTGATTCAATAATACAGCTATTGAAGGATTCACTCCTGTTCTTGTCAACTGATTCACAATTTGAACCAAGTTTAAACCAAGCTCGAGACCAAAGGACAGGATCTGTTTTCTCCAAATCCAGCCATCCCCGTGGAGTTTTTGCAGCAAGCTTATTCTTGTAATAATTAAATAATTGCTCATTAGGTGCCTTCGCAATCTTCCAAAATCTCTTTTGGTACTCTTGCAGCCTATGTTTCTTCAATTGTTGCCATGAGGTAAAGGAATTAGGGAAGGGCAAGAGAGTCATTTTGCGTCTTCAACTATCCACGTGTCGGGCAATGAAGGAGCATGGAAGAGATTGTTTGGAAATCAGAAGTTTAAGGGTCAAATTGGACGTTTTAATAGTTTAAGGGCCAATTTGAGCCTTGTGCGATAGTTTAGGGGGCCAAAATGGCTATTCCGCCTATAAGTTTCCAATCTTTACTATGCACCCAGACATAACAGATATATATGAATAGTTAAAACTATTTATCATGATTTGGCAAAACGATCTAGAGTTTGGAAAGTATGGAGCACCTTGGAAGCGTGGGCATAGGCGCATAGCTGTAGGGAGCATGAGCTCCTAAATGTAGGGCACTCTGGTTACCGTAAAGAGTAGAGCTACAATTTGCCCGCTTAAAGACGATACACCTAAGTTCCTTTTATGGAGTCACACTGAATACAACATCACTTGACATTTGAAGTCTTCCCTTCGTGCAATCTTATACTTCGTTCAATCCTAGTCGTTGAATAGTTTCTAGAAGGATCTAACCTTGTAGATGTTTACAAGTGGCTTTTGTGCAATCTCCACATGGATTGCGCGACAAGTGGTGTCACTTGACATTTGTCTTCTCTCGACACATTCACGTTTGCAACATGCTTGGCATCTAGCTTGAAGATACTGCTAGTCTGCTACCGCTATAAATATCGCATATATAATCTCCTCTTCGCTTGCTGTCGCTGCATCTATACGCTCCCTTTCCCTCTAGCCCCGACTCACTAACATTCTACACTCCCTACCTCTTCGGTCGTTCTTCCTACCTCGAGTTGCCCTTGATTTCCTGGGTACATGGAAATTGATCTTTTGTCTAGGTTATCCTCGAATAGTTGAATCGTTTGATAGTTCCTATCAATGTTTCACCTATCGGCAGATCAAATCACACTACTAGAAAAACTGCCTTTGGCACCGGTCGGAGAATGCCTTTGGTACCGGTTTTTTGAACCGGTACCCCCAAAGTGGTACCAAAGGCTCAGCTTTTGGTACCGGGTAAAACAACTGGTGCCTAAGCCTTCAAAATTCACGCAAAATATTCTCTTTGGTTGGGACTTGAACTCGCAACCTCTAGCCTCGCACGTTGCTCCTTTACCATCTCAACTACACAGTTGTTCTGATCGAGTAGGAGATATTTTCTTTTTAAAGTAACCAATGGATGAGCCTAAGGTACCGGTTGGTAATCAACCGGTACCTTAGGCTCATCTATAGGTACCGGTTGGTAACACCAACTGGTACCTAAGGCTCATCTATAGGTACCGGTACCTATGGAGAGCCTTAGGTACCGGTTGATAATACCAACCGGTACCTAAAGGTCATTCATAAATTCCATCCACCCCAAAAGTACCGGTATGGAGATGAACCGGCTTGTTTTCTAGTAGTGTCAGGTGCGTTAATGGTCTCTACTCTTTGTTTTTTTCTCAGGTTTATTAGCTAAAAGGATTAAAAAAACATGGTTCTGAGAACCTACATCTCGTTTTCCCCTTAACCTTGTTTTTCTTTTGTTCCAGAGAAATTCATGCAATCCTTTTTTTCATAGCCTGGATTCGATTTTTAACCATGTTCGTATCAACAAAATATTCGGCTCTGTGCAACAATGAATTCAGGTTTGTTGGTCTGTACTACTTGTTTTTCTTAAGTTTATTAGCTAGAAGAATAGCAAATATGGTGCTAAAAACCTAGTTCTCAATTGTAGTTATTTTAGATCTTCCAATATGGAAAATAATGGTCTGCTTGTTCGTAGCATGGACCTGGTTTTCAAGCCATCATGACATCCTTTGTTCCTTATAGTGCAAAAGGAATCAATTAAAACAATATCCCGCAGGCTCATAAACAAGGTTTGGTTTTGACACCCTGATTTTTTCTTTGGAAAATCATGCGCTTTTTTGTTCATATCCTAGATGTGATTTAAAATCATTTATCTCCTTTTTATTTGGTAATCTTGAAGATATGAAATTTTCTCTAGAACCCCAAATCCATAGAGCATTGATTTATTTTTTGCATGGATATTTGAAAAATATGCCCGTTGGGAAAAAGAACAACCGAGTACCCAACGGGTCAGAAAATATTCATATGGAATATCCCGCAATATTATTTTCACTACCATCCATTCATTTGAACTGCTGGGTGCATGGACATTAATTAATTTCGTGTCTGAAAAGGTTTGGAATTAATGAGACAGTGCCCAAACAACCAAAGATACAATAATAAATGGAAATCTTTGAAAACCCACTGCTCCCATATCTTCCGAAACATCTTTCTTGAGATCTCTTGGCACAATATCTCCTCCCTCGTCGGATATGCATGAGGATCCCACCGTCAAATCCCACCAGTTTCAGTTCAAAATCCCGGACCGATTCTGAATTCGGCGGCTCGGATCGTGCTAGCAAATCTCAAGGACGATCCCAGCCATCCAAATGCAGGCGACGGTGCAGCCCCAATTTATGAATTTTTATATCAATAAATATGGCTATATCCGTAGCAATTGATTTTATTCTTGGCACGGGCATGACCACGCACGGCCCAACGGCACCGAATTTAAATTCCATCCGTGTGCCGATTTTGCGTTTGCACGAGAGGTATTAGCGAGGGCGTGGGCCGGATTAATGGCTGTCCCTGCTTAATTAGGACATGGCTTAGCAAGGGGGATTAGGCTGATCGCGCCTAATTATAGGCCGTGTTATTTGCCTCTTAAGCTAAGCGCCATCCTTAATCACACCTGCTTTGCTGCCTGCCTCCCTCCCGGCCTCTGCCTTTCCAGCTCCGCTATATACACGCGCGGTCACCAGTCTCCTTCCATTTTCTCCATCCCCGCCCGCCTCTCTCGCTCTCCTCTCCCTCCTCTCTCTCGCCAACTAGAAGGATGCCGAGGGGCGCGGAGCGCGCAATGCTGGGGTGCTTCCATGTCCCGCGGCGGCCGTCGCTGTCGTACGAGGAGGGGTCCACGTCGGCGCCGTCGACGTCGGCCTCGCCGCCGACGTCCTCGGCGTCCACGTCGTCCCCGGCCTTCCTCGACGACGACGAAGCGCTGTACCTGGACGACGCCGAGCCGGAGCCCGACGCGGGCGGGCTGTCCACGGCCATCGCCGCCCGCCGCTTCTTCCTCGCGTCCCCCGGCCGGTCCAACTCCATCGTCGACTCCGCCGAGCACCCGCCGGCCGCGCGCCTCGCCCGGGACGACAGCGCCTCCAACGTCCGCGCGCTGCGCCGAGCGGCCACCTCCGCGTTCCCCGCGCCCGCTGCCGCGGCTTCCTCCTCGGCCACCAGGCCGCCCTTCGGAGACGACGACGACATGCGGCCGGTGCGGAAGGTCTCGCTGTCCACGGACGCGCCCCGCGCCGACTTCCTCAAGTCCATGGTGGAGATGGTGGAGGCGCTGGGGCTGGACCCGCGCCGCCGCGACGCCGACCTGGCCCGCCTGCACGACCTGCTGCTCTGCTACATCGCGCTCAACGAGCGCGACGCGCTCAGGGACATCCTCGGCGCGTTCGCCGACCTCATGTGCCTCCTCGACGCCGGCAAGCAGGATGCGGCTGCAACCGCGACAGCCGCCGCCGGCGGGCAGAAGCGCGACGCCGAGGTGCAGGATCGGACGGCGCGGGGGTAGGCATGTAGATACCGGCACGCGGGCGCAGCTGCGGCGGCGAGCGGTGATCGTGTAGGGAGAGTAGAAAGGCGCTTGAGGTCGTGAGCGTGACAACGAACAGGCCAACTGGCTGTTGGTGCGTTGTGCTGCCTGCCGGCTTCTTGTTCCTCAAAAAGAAATAGTAATAGTCTATATTTGTTAATGGGTGTGTGAGTGAGGCTTTTCTAGATTAATGCTAACTGAGGTATGGGGTCGAGTCGTGACCATTGTATGCTAACTCAGGGAGCAAGTATTAAAAGCGTATAGAGCTTAAAACATTCTGATTTTGTCTAGTTTATGGAGAAAATTGCAATGAAAAACTTGTGCAACAAATTTTACCGTCAAGTGGTATGCTTACTCTATCCCCACTCATCCATACTAGCTTCTTACCTCAAAAACACTTCAAGATTATGTCACAGCGTAACTGTTGGCACTGCTTCGAGTAAGAACCATAAGGCTAGATTTTGTACGGCCGGGCATAGACTTGAGGGATGCTAAGTAATGCAAATATTTTCCTCTGTAAGGGTATTTGCAAATTGGGCGACTGACTTGTAGGTGCTATGTCAATTTTTCACTTAAATCTAAATATTTTAAAATTTGTTTATAATTGATTTGAAAAAAAATCCTAGAAAATAAGACATTTTTACCCTATTCAGAAAGTGCATGTGCATGCATGAATCAGTTTGTGCTGCCTGCGGGCTTCTTGTTTCTCAAAAAGAAATAGTAATAGCCTATATTTGTTAATGGGTGTGTGAGTGAGGCTTTTCTCGATTAATGCTAACTGAGGTATGGGGTCGAGTCGTGACCATTGTATGCCAACTAAGGGAGCAAGTATTAAAAGCATATAGAGATTACAGCATTCTGATTTTGTCTAATTTATGGAGAAAATTGCAATGAAAAACTTGTGCAACAAACTTTACCGCCAAGTGGTATGGTTCCTCTATCCCCACTCATCCATACTAGTTTCTTACCTCGAAAAAACTTCAAGATTATGTCACACCGTAAATGTTGGCACTGCTTCGAGTAAGAACCATAAGGCTAGATTTTGTACGGCCGGGCATAGACTTGAGGGATGCTAAGTAATGCAAATATTTTCCTCTATAAGGGTATTTGCAAATTGGGCGACAGGCTTGTAGGTGCTATGTCAATTTTTCACTTAAATCTAAACATTTTAAACTAAATATTTTAAAATCTGTTTACAATTGATTTGAAAAAAAAAATCCTAGAAAATAAGACATTTTTACCCTATTTAGAAAAAGCATGTGCATGCATGAATCAGTTTGTGCTGCCTGCCGTTTTCTTGTTCCTCAAAAAGAAATAGTAATAGCCTATATTTGTTAATGGGTGTGTGAGTGAGGCTTTTCTAGATTAATGCTAACTGAGGTATGGGGGTCGAGTCGTGACCATTGTTTGCTAACTGAGGGAGCAAGTATTAAAAGCATATAGAGCTTACAGCATTCTGATTTTTTCTAGTTTATGGAGAAAATTGCAATGAAAAACTTGTGCAACAAACTTTACCGCCAAGTGGTATGCTTCCTCTATCCCCACTCATCCATACTAGCTTCTTACCTCGAAAACACTTCAAGATTATGTCACAGCGTAAATGTTGGCACTGCTACGAGTAAGAACCATAAGGCTAGATTTTGTACGGCCGGGCATAGACTTGAGGGATGCTAAGTAATGCAAATATTTTCCTCTGTAAGGGTATTTGCAAATTGGGTGACTGGCTTGTAGATGCTATGTCAATTTTTCACTTAAATCTAAACATTTTAAACTAAACATTTTAAAATTTGTTTATAATTGATTTGAAAAAAATCCTAGAAAATAAGATATTTTTACCTATTTAGAAAGTGCATGTGCATGCATGAATCAGTTTGTGCTGCCTGCCGGCTTCTTGTTCCTCAAAAAGAAATAGTAATAGCCTATATTTGTTAATGGGTGTGTGAGTGAGGCTTTTCTAGATTAATGCTAACTGAGGTATGGGGGTCGAGTCGTGACCATTGTATGCTAACTAAGGGAGCAAGTATTAAAAGCATATAGGGCTTACAGCATTCTGATTTTGTCTAGTTTATGGAGAAAATTACAATGAAAAACTTGTGCAACAAACTTTACCGCCAAGTGGTATGCTTCCTCTATCCCCACTCATCCATACTAGCTTCTTACCTCGAAAACACTTCAAGATTATGTCACAGCGTAAATGTTGGCACTTCTTCGAGTAAGAACCATAAGGCTAGATTTTGTACAGCCGGGCATCGACTTGAGGGATGCTATGTAATGCAAATATTTTCCTCTGTAAGGGTACTTGCAAATGGGGTGACTGATTTGTAAGTGCTATGTCAATTTTTCACTTAAATGTAAACATTTTAAACTAAACATTTTAAAATTTGTTTATAATTGATTTGAAAAAAATCCTAGAAAATAAGACATTTTTACCCTATTTAGAAAGTGCATGTGCATGCATGAATCAGTTTGTGCTGCCTGCCGGCTTCTTGTTCCTCAAAAAGAAACAGTAATAACCTATATTTGTTAATGGGTGTGTGAGTGAGGCTTTTCTAGATTAATGCTAACTGAGGTATAGGGGTCGAGTCGTGACCATTGTATGCTAACTGAGGGAGCAAGTATTAAAAGCATATAGAGCTTACAACATTCAGATTTTGTCTAGTTTATGTAGAAAATTGCAATGAAAAACTTGTGCAACAAACTTTACCGCCAAGTGGTATGCTTCCTCTATCCCCACTCATCCATAATAGCTTCTTACCTCGAAAACACTTCAAGATTATGTCACAGCGTAAATGTTGGCACTGCTTCGAGTAAGAACCATAACGCTAGATTTTGTACGGCCGGGCATAGACTTGAGGGATGCTAAGTAATGCAAATATTTTCATCTGTAAGGGTATTTGCAAATTGGGCGACTGGCTTGTAGGTGCTATGTCAATTTTTCACTTAAATCTAAACATTTTAAACTAAATATTTCAAAATTTGTTTATAATTGATTTGAAAAAAAAATCCTAGAAAACAAGACATTTTTACCCTATTTAGAAAGTGCATGTGCATGCATGAATCAGTTTGTGCTGCCTTCCGGCTTCTTGTTCCTCAAAAAAAAAATAGTAATAGCCTATATTTGTTAATGGGTGTGTGAGTGAGGCTTTTCTAGATTAATGCTAATTGAGGTATGGGGGTCGAGTCGTGACCATTGTTTGCTAACTGAGGGAGCAAGTATTAAAAGCATATAGAGCTTACAATATTCTGATTTTGTCTAGTTTATGTAGAAAATTGCAATGAAAACCTTGTGCAACAAACTTTACCGCCAAGTGGTATGCTTCCTCTATCCCCACTCATCCATACTAGCTTCTTACCTCGAAAACACTTCAAGATTATGTCACAGCGTAAATGTTGGCACTGCTTCGAGTAAGAACCATAAGGCTAGATTTTGTACGGCCGGGCATAGACTTGAGGGATGCTAAGTAATGCAAATATTTTCCTCTGTAAGTGTATTTGCAAATTGGGCGACTGGCTTGTAGGTGCTATGTCAATTTTTCACTTAAATCTAAACATTTTAAACTAAACATTTTAAAATTTGTTTATAATTGATTTGAAAAAAAAAATCCTAGAAAATCAGACATTTTACCCTATTTAGAAAGTGCATGTGCTTGCATGAATCAGTTTGTGCTGCCTTCCGGCTTCTTGTTCCTCAAAAAGAAATAGTAATAGCCTATATTTGTTAATGGGTGTGTGAGTGAGGCTTTTCTAGATTAATGCTAATTGAGGTATGGGGGTCGAGTCGTGACCATTGTTTGCTAACTGAGGGAGCAAGTATTAAAAGCATATAGAGCTTACAATATTCTGATTTTGTCTAGTTTATGTAGAAAATTGCAATGAAAACCTTGTGCAACAAACTTTACCGCCAAGTGGTATGCTTCCTCTATCCCCACTCATCCATACTAGCTTCTTACCTCGAAAACACTTCAAGATTATGTCACAGCGTAAATGTTGGCACTGCTTCGAGTAAGAACCATAAGGCTAGATTTTGTACGGCCGGGCATAGACTTGAGGGATGCTAAGTAATGCAAATATTTTCCTCTGTAAGTGTATTTGCAAATTGGGCGACTGGCTTGTAGGTGCTATGTCAATTTTTCACTTAAATCTAAACATTTTAAACTAAACATTTTAAAATTTGTTTATAATTGATTTGAAAAAAAAAATCCTAGAAAATCAGACATTTTACCCTATTTAGAAAGTGCATGTGCTTGCATGAATCAGTTTGTGCTGCCTTCCGGCTTCTTGTTCCTCAAAAAGAAATAGTAATAGCCTATATTTGTTAATGGGTGTGTGAGTGAGGCTTTTCTAGATTAATGCTAATTGAGGTATGGGGGTCGAGTCGTGACCATTGTTTGCTAACTGAGGGAGCAAGTATTAAAAGCATATAGAGCTTACAATATTCTGATTTTGTCTAGTTTATGTAGAAAATTGCAATGAAAACCTTGTGCAACAAACTTTACCGCCAAGTGGTATGCTTCCTCTATCCCCACTCATCCATACTAGCTTCTTACCTCGAAAACACTTCAAGATTATGTCACAGCGTAAATGTTGGCACTGCTTCGAGTAAGAACCATAAGGCTAGATTTTGTACGGCCGGGCATAGACTTGAGGGATGCTAAGTAATGCAAATATTTTCCTCTGTAAGTGTATTTACAAATTGGGCGACTGGCTTGTAGGTGCTATGTCAATTTTTCACTTAAATCTAAACATTTTAAACTAAACATTTTAAAATTTGTTTATAATTGATTTGAAAAAAAAAATCCTAGAAAATCAGACATTTTACCCTATTTAGAAAGTGCATGTGCTTGCATGAATCAGTTTGTGCTGCCTTCCGGCTTCTTGTTCCTCAAAAAGAAATAGTAATAGCCTATATTTGTTAATGGGTGTGTGAGTGAGGCTTTTCTAGATTAATGCTAACTGAGGTATGGGGGTCGAGTCGTGACCATTGTTTGCTAACTGAGGGAGCAAGTATTAAAAGCATATAGAGCTTACAATATTCTGATTTTGTCTAGTTTATGTAAAAAATTGCAATGAAAAACTTGTGCAACAAACTTTACCGCCAAGTGGTATGCTTCCTCTATCCCCACTCATCCATACTAGCTTCTTACCTCGAAAACACTTCAAGATTATGTCACAGCGTAAATGTTGGCACTGCTTCGAGTAAGAACCATAAGGCTAGATTTTGTACGGCCGGGCATAGACTTGAGGGATGCTAAGTAATGCAAATATTTTCCTCTGTAAGTGTATTTGCAAATTGGGCGACTGGCTTGTAGGTGCTATGTCAATTTTTCTCTTAAATCTAAACATTTTAAACTAAACATTTTAAAATTTGTTTATAATTGATTTGAAAAAAAAATCCTAGAAAATAAGACATTTTACCCTATTTAGAAAGTGCATGTGCTTGCATGAATCAGTTTGTGCTGCCTTCCGGCTTCTTGTTCCTCAAAAAGAAATAGTAATAGCCTATATTTGTTAATGGGTGTGTGAGTGAGGCTTTTCTAGATTAATGCTAACTGAGGTATGGGGGTCGAGTCGTGACCATTGTTTGCTAACTGAGGGAGCAAGTATTAAAAGCATATAGAGCTTAAAATATTCTGATTTTGTCTAGTTCATGTAGAAAATTGCAATGAAAAACTTGTGCAACAAACTTTACCGCCAAGTGGTATGCTTTCTCTATCCCCACTCATCCATACTAGCTTCTTACCTCGAAAACACTTCAAGATTATGTCACAGCGTAAATGTTGGCACTGCTTCGAGTAAGAACCATAAGGCTAGATTTTGTACGGCCGGGCATAGATTTGAGGGATGCTAAGTAATGCAAATATTTTCCTCTGTAAGGGTATTTGCAAATTGGGTGACTGGCTTGTAGGTGCTATGTCAATTTTTCACTTAAATCTAAACATTTTAAACTAAACATTTGAAAATTTCTTTATAATTGATTTGAAAAAAAATCGTAGAAAATAAGACATTTTTACCCTATTTAGAAAGTGCATGTGCATGCATGAATCAGTTTGTGCTGCCTGCCGGCTTCTTGTTCCTCAAAAAGAAATAGTAATAGCCTATATTTGTTAATGGGTGTGTGAGTGAGGCTTTTCTAGATTAATGCTAACTGAGGTATAGGGGTCGAGTCGTGACCATTGTATGCTAACTGAGGGAGCAAGTATTAAAAGCATATAGAGCTTACAACATTCAGATTTTGTCTAGTTTATGTAGAAAATTGCAATGAAAAACTTGTGCAACAAACTTTACCGCCAAGTGGTATGCTTCCTCTATCCCCACTCATCCATACTAGCTTCTTACCTCAAAAACACTTCAAGATTATGTCACAGCGTAAATGTTGGCACTGCTTCGAGTAAGAACCATAAGGCTAGATTTTGTACGGCCGGGCATAGACTTGAGGGATGCTAAGTAATGCAAATATTTTCATCTGTAAGGGTATTTGTAAATTGGGCGACTGGCTTGTAGGTGCTATGTCAATTTTTCACTTAAATCTAAACATTTTAAACTAAATATTTTAAAATTTGTTTATAATTGATTTGAAAAAAAAATCCTAGAAAATAAGACATTTTTACCCTATTTAGAAAGTGCATGTGCATGCATGAATCAGTTTGTGCTGCCTTCCGGCTTCTTGTTCCTCAAAAAGAAATAGTAATAGCCTATATTTGTTAATGGGTGTGTGAGTGAGGCTTTTCTAGATTAATGCTAACTGAGGTATGGGGGTCGAGTCGTGACCATTGTTTGCTAACTGAGGGAGCAAGTATTAAAAGCATATAGAGCTTACAATATTCTGATTTTGTCTAGTTTATGTAGAAAATTGCAATGAAAAACTTGTGCAACAAACTTTACCGCCAAGTGGTATGCTTCCTCTATCCCCACTCATCCATACTAGCTTCTTACCTCGAAAACACTTTAAGATTATGTCACAGCGTAAATGTTGGCACTGCTTCGAGTAAGAACCATAAGGCTAGATTTTGTACGGCCGAGCATAGACTTGAGGGATGCTAAGTAATGCAAATATTTTCCTCTGTAAGTGTATTTGCAAATTGGGCGACTGGCTTGTAGGTGCTATGTCAATTTTTCACTTAAATCTAAACATTTTAAACTAAACATTTTAAAATTTGTTTATAATTGATTTGAAAAAAAATCCTAGAAAATAACACATTTTTACCATATTTAGAAAGTGCATATGCATGCATGAATCAGTTTGTGCTGCCTGCCGGCTTCTTGGTCCTCAAAAAGAAATAGTAATAGCCTATATTTGTTAATGGGTGTGTGAGTGAGGCTTTTCAAGATTAATGCTAACTGAGGTATGGGGGTCGAGTCGTGACCATTGTATGCTAACTGAGGGAGCAAGTATTAAAAGCATATGGGGCTTACAGCATTCTGATTTTGTCTAGTTTATGGAGAAAATTACAATGAAAAACTTGTGCAACAAACTTTACCGCCAAGTGGTATGCTTCCTCTATCCCCACTCATCCATACTAGCTTCTTACCTCGAAAACACTTCAAGATTATGTCACAGCGTAAATGTTGGCACTGCTTCGAGTAAGAACCATAAGGCTAGATTTTGTACGGCCGGGCATAGAGTTGAGGGATGCTAAGTAATGCAAATATTTTCCGCTGTAAGGGTATTTGCAAATTGGGTGACTGGCTTGTAGGTGCTATGTCAATTTTTCACTTAAATCTAAACATTTTAAACTAAACATTTTAAAATTTGTTTATAATTGATTTGAAAAAAATCCTTGAAAATAAGACATTTTTACCCTATTTAGAAAGTGCATGTGCATGGATGAATCAGTTTGTGCTGCCTGCCGGCTTCTTGTTCCTCAAAAAGAAATAGTAATAGCCTATATTTGTTAATGGGTGTGTGAGTGAGGCTTTTCTAGATTAATGCTAACTGAGGTATGGGGGTCGAGTCGTGACCATTGTATGCTAACTGAGGGAGCAAGTATTAAAAGCATATGGGGCTTACAGCATTCTGATTTTGTCTAGTTTATGGAGAAAATTACAATGAAAAACTTGTGCAACAAACTTTACCGCCAAGTGGTATGGTTCCTCTATCCCCACTCATCCATACTAGTTTCTTACCTCGAAAACACTTCGAGATTATGTCACAGCGTAAATGTTGGCACTGCTTCGAGTAAGAACCATAAGGCTAGATTTTGTACGGCCGGGCATAGACTTGAGGGATGCTAAATAATGCAAATATTTTCCTCTGTAAGTGTATTTGCAAATTGGGCGACTGGCTTGTAGGTGCTATGTCAATTTTTCACTTAAATCTAAACATTTTAAACTAAACATTTTAAAATTTGTTTATAATTGAATTGAAAAAAAATCCTAGAAAATAAGACATTTTACCCTATTTAGAAAGTGCATGTGCATGCATGAATCAGTTTGTGCTGCCTGCCGGCTTCTTGTTCCTCAAAAAGAAATAGTAATAGCCTATATTTGTTAATGGGTGTGTGAGTGAGGCTTTTATAGATTAATGCTAACTGAGGTATGGGGGTCGAGTCGTGACCATTGTTTGCTAACTGAGGGAGCAAGTATTAAAAGCATATAGAGCTTACGGCATTCTGATTTTGTCTAGTTTATGGAGAAAATTGCAATGAAAAACTTGTGTAACAAACTTTACCGCCAAGTGGTATGCTTCCTCTATCCCCACTCATCAATACTAGCTTCTTACCTCGAAAACATTTCAATATTATGTCACAGCGTAAATATTGGCACTGCTACGAGTAAGAACCATAAGGCTAGATTTTGAACGGCCGGGTATCGACTTGAGTGATGCTAAGTAATGCAAATATTTTCCTCTGTAAGGGTATTTGCAAATTGGGTGACTGGCTTGTAGGTGCTATGTCAATTTTTCACTTAAATCTAAACATTTTAAACTAGACATTTTAAAATTTGTTTATAATTGATTTGAAAAAAATCCTAGAAAATAACACATTTTTACCATATTTAGAAAGTGCATATGCATGCATGAATCAGTTTGTGCTGCCTGCCGGCTTCTTGGTCCTCAAAAAGAAATAGTAATAGCCTATATTTGTTAATGGGTGTGTGAGTGAGGCTTTTCTAGATTAATGCTAACTGAGGTATGGGGGTCGAGTCGTGACCATTGTATGCTAACTGAGGGAGCAAGTATTAAAAGCATATGAGGCTTACAGCATTCTGATTTTGTCTAGTTTATGGAGAAAATTACAATGAAAAACTTGTGCAACAAACTTTACCGCCAAGTGTATGCTTCCTCTATCCCCACTCATCCATACTAGCTTCTTACCTCGAAAACACTTCAAGATTATGTCACAGCGTAAATGTTGGCACTGCTTCGAGTAAGAACCATAAGGCTAGATTTTGTACGGCCGGGCATAGAGTTGAGGGATGCTAAGTAATGCAAATATTTTCCTCTGTAAGGGTATTTGCAAATTGGGTGACTGGCTTGCAGGTGCTATGTAAATTTTTCACTTAAATCTAAACATTTTAAACTAAACATTTTAAAATTTGTTTATAATTGATTTGAAAAAAAATCCTAGAAAATAAGACATTTTTACCCTATTTAGAAAGTGCATGTGCATGGATGAATCAGTTTGTGCTGCCTGCCGGCTTCTTGTTCCTCAAAAAGAAATAGTAATAGCCTATATTTGTTAATGGGTGTGTGAGTGAGGCTTTTCTAGATTAATGCTAACTGAGGTATGGGGGTCGGGTCGTGACCATTGTATGCTAACTGAGGGAGCAAGTATTAAAAGCATATAGGGCTTATAGCATTCTGATTTTGTCTAGTTTTTGGAGAAAATTACAATGAAAAACTTGTGCAACAAACTTTACCGCCAAGTGGTATGCTTCCTCTATCCCCACTCATCCATACTAGCTTCTTACCTCGAAAACACTTCAAGATTATGTCACAGCGTAAATGTTGGCACTGCTTCGAGTAAGAACCATAAGGCTAGATTTTGTACGGCCGGGCATAGATTTGAGGGATGCTAAGTAATGCAAATATTTTCCTCTGTAAGGGTATTTGCAAATTGGGTGACTGGCTTGTAGGTGCTATGTCAATTTTTCACTTAAATCTAAACATTTTGAACTAATCATTTTAAAATTTGTTTATAATTGATTTGAAAAAAATCGTAGAAAATAAGACATTTTTACCCTATTTAGAAAGTGCATGTGCATGCATGAATCAGTTTGTGTTGCCTGCCGGCTTCTTGTTCCTCAAAAAGAAATAGTAATAGCCTATATTTGTTAATGGGTGTGTGAGTGAGGCTTTTCTAGATTAATGCTAACTGAGGTATAGGGGTCGAGTCGTGACCATTGTATGCTAACTGAGGGAGCAAGTATTAAAAGCATATAGAGCTTACAACATTATGATTTTGTCTAGTTTAGGGAGAAAATTGCAATGAAAAACTTGTGCAACAAACTCTACCGCCAAGTGGTATGCTTCCTCTATCCCCACTCATCCATACTAGCTTCTTACCTCGAAAACACTTCAAGTTTATGTCACAGCGTAAATGTTGGCACTACTTCGAGTAAGAACCATAAGGCTAGATTTTGTACGGCCGGGCATAGACTTGAGGGATGCTAAGTAATGCAAATATTTTCCTCTATAAGGGTATTTGCAAATTGGGTGACTGACTTGTAGGTGCTATGTGAATTTTTCACTTAAATCTAAACATTTTAAACTAAACATTTTAAAATTTGTTTATAATTGATTTGAAAAAAAATCCTAGAAAATAAGTCATTTTTACCTTATTTAGAAATTGCATGTGCATGCATGAATCAGTTAGTGCCAAACAATAAATATATTGTTAGTCTATTATAGAATTTTTAGAATAAGCAAGGGCATTTCCAAAAGACTAGTCAAATCTCACTCTCTATATTGACATTTAGCTATCCATTTGGCCAGCCGTCACTATCTATATGTCTATTCTATCCAACATACTATAGCTATCTAAGTTTGAGAGTCAAAGTTATTATTTGCAACGGGATCCCTGAGTTCTTGCACTAATAACCCTATAAATAATTGGGGACTTGCAATTGGGTCATTGGCTGGAGCTGCCGTAGTTGGGGGCGAAATCCGGCGAAGGGGCTCGCCGGCGGTGGGGAAGAAGAGGGGGGAGGAGCAACAGGAAGACGAGTGCAACAGATTTTGTAGGTCAGCTAGGGTGGATCGAGGCCGGGAAGAAGCAAGGCAGCTAGGGAGCTGGAGGAGGACGACCTCCATGCCCGCACTCTCGTACCACACGAGGTCGTCCCAAGCAGGCTGCCTGTCCACGACGTCAGGAGTGACGGCGATGACAGCTTGCACTGCTTACCAGGAGAGGCCAGGACACGCACCACAGCACAGCACGAGAGAAGGGAGCCGGAGGCTGCCAGACCTCCATGGCCTTGCCCCGTTGCCCGCCAAGAACCCGCCTTGTTGTTCGCGCGACAACGGAGCGAGGAGCGGCGATGCCTCCTTCCGCGAGCTCGGCGATGGACGGGGGGGGGGGGGGGATGGGGCGCGGGAGGGTGAGTTGCCGAGTGGCGGTGGCTCGGCAAATTTGTCGAGGAAGGGGTGTGGTATCGCGAGTGGGATGGCGAGGCACGGTAGATCAAAAGTCTATTGGATCATTAGTTTTAGTCTAGTTTTAAATTTTTCTCTATTCGTGGTTGTTTTAAAAAGTGTGTTGGATGCTCTAGCATTATTATGAAGGGATCAAAAATCCACCGATAAAGAGAAAGAATTGTGAAAAGCAAGATGACCCTCAAACAAAGCTGATTTCCAAATAGTGATTATTCCCCCCAAGGCTCCTACTGAAGGGAGATACTCAAAAGCATCAAAAGCAGGAGGGCAGAACTGCTTTATATATTGAAGATCAAAGGTTTCTCTCTTTGTTTCATAGAGACAGACAATATCGCAACCACTTTCTATGATTTTGTCCCTGATAGAATCCCACTTACTCGCAGAATTAATTCCTCGAACATTCCAGCACAATATTTTCCAACTCTTAACAGTATATGTGTAAGCCATTAAAGAACCAAAAGAGAGTGATGAAAGTAACACATGATTAACATGAGTACTAGAGGCACACTTGAAGTTTGGGTTGACAGAGCCAAATAACTTATTACAGACATGAAAGGGAGAGTCTAAAATAGAGCAGAAAGTTCAAAAGAAAAAGCAGCATAGCTAAGAACTCCAAAGTTATCACTTCCTAGATTTTTTTTGTCAGGCTTCGATGCATCATCACTTTTGTCTTGTTGCTTTCTCATCTTCTTCCCACCAGGAGCAGATGGCTTCTTTTTCTTTTGTAGAGCTTCATCAGACATCTTGACAGGATCAATCTTACAGAAGGTGGCACCCAAGTTCTTGATTACAGAAGTAGAGATGGAAGGAGGCTTGACCGAGCAAGCAATGCAGTCTTTTTTTTGAGCAAGTCGGGTCTTTGTAGCCTTTGTTAATGTTCTTTCTACGTGCACTTCTCCTCAAACTGGGATCATCAATAGAAAGTCTCAGTTTCCCTGTTTGGGCTAAGACCACCTTAGACCATGGGCCCATGCTGTTCTGGTTTTTGGCTAGCTTTGCAGGAGAGGTTTTGTCCATTTCCACTGGCTGAGAGTCCTTTTCAATTGTGTTGTGATCTGTAAGCAAATCTTCATATTGTTCGAAATCGACTACATCTTTCATACAAGAAATTTTAACTGAAGTAGGACAATATTTTGGCAGAGCAAACGGCCTTGAGTCAGACAAAGAACTGGAGAAGAAGTCCCAGGCAGAGGATTCTAAGAATTTTTTAGCCCAGAGGAAATTGCCAGGGTTTAAGAGCATTGAGGTGAAAAATGGGCTCCACTGCAAAGGAACTTGAACAGTGTGTGCCCCAGGTCCTGGAGCAAAGTTTCTGGCCCATTGTCTAATGAGCTCTGATGAGGCTGACTGCAAATCGTTTTGGATTGAGGCAAAAACAAGGTCAACCACAGGGAAAAAGGTTTCCACAAAACCAAGCTGCATGTTGTCATTGTGCAGAACATCTAATTGGGCTTGGTCAGAGTTGGGTGAAGGCTCACCAAGCAGTTCATCCTCATGGATCTCAGCAGGGATTAGTTGCAGTGGAACATCCCAATCCATTGGGATAAAAACATTTACTTCATTAGGATCATTCAAATTAATCATAGGCTGGACATCCAATTCATCTTCTGAATTGTCAGAGTGAACATCTTCTATGATAATTTGCTCCTCCTGAGCCTGGAGAGCACCTTCCTCCATTGCATCTGCAGCCTGAATAAGATCCTCTATGCCACCCAAATCATCATCTAGAGGCTGGTTAAGATCAAGATCATTTTTACCAAATCCATCAGCTTGGTTGATAAGATCATTGAGCTCCAAAAAAGGTTCGCCTTGAACAGGCACTTGCACAAGATTCACTGCCCCTACATTACCCACAGAACCATTAACTTCATCTGCATTTTCTTGACCATTATCCGGCCAAAGACCCCAATCAGCTGCCGCAGGTGCATTATGGTCATTAGCTGGATCAATGGGAGGTGGAGGGGCATTGCCTGGCTGACCATAACCAAAGAAGTCAAAAAGCCCAGGGTTAAAACCATCATCATTATCAGGAGGGACATCCTCATCTTGAGGCTGAATACCTAGCATCCTTGTCTGAATAATTTCACACTGACAAGATCAAGATTCCCCCTCAAAACCCTCACCATCAGAGCAGACCATAAACCAAGGGATCTCTTCTAAGTTAACCACTCTTGCTTTGACTAAAACACGTGCCAGGTTGTTTGGATCTTCCTCCCAAGCAACTAATTTGCCATTATCAGCTAGTGCTTTCTCCACATGTTTCTGTGACCAGTAATCCACATTATACCCCAAAAACATGAGCCAAACTTCATGATTAAAAGTGACTGATCTATGATTCCAACCATCATTGTGAGGTACAAAATAAATACGGATATCCCCAAAAGTGTGCGCGCTAGCATGAATCAGAGCATGCCTGTCGTGAAAGAAGTTGAACCTGACGTATGCTTGGCCAAAAGGGCACAGCTGGATGGAACAGAAGCTAACCCCCTTTTCATCTCTCAGAAAATCCTCTAGAACATGTCGGATGCCAGTAAAGGATACCTGCTGATTTGGCAAAGGCTCGATCGTCGCGATGGCCAGGTCACTGTTCCTTGCCGCCGGGGGGTTCCCTCACCACACGTGACATCAACTTGCATCCTTCTATCTGCACTCACTGAAACCCTCAAGGGATGAAGGGTGTGGGATCAACAAAATGGAAAGCCATGTCTGGATTCTTCACCGGCGGAGCAGGGTTTACTGTAGCTAGGGGTGGGGTTTTCTTGGCTGGCGGAGTGTGGAAATGTGATGGTAAGGGGAAAGAGGAGGGAGAGGAACGGGGCGAGAAATCTAGGCCAGGATCAGAGCATGAAGGTGGTGTGCTTTGATGAAGCGGATGATCCGGGGGAATCGTCGATGATGGCGAGGTGGAAGGAGGAACACAGGGCAAGGGAGCAGGGGAGATATCTTTCCATGGAATCGTAAATGCAGGAGCAGAGGCATGTTTAGACAAAGCCTGAGATAGAAGCGCAAAGGAGCTGAACACTGGGACCGGCAAAGGATTAGGCCCAACAGGCAGTTGCGGATTAGAATGAAACCAACGTGAGACGGAAAAATGTGACCAATCTCCTGCACATGGTGCGAAGCTGGAGAGGCGCTCCATGGAAAGACCCGGAAACTGAGGCGGGAACGTACAAGAGCTGGCAATGTGACCAAGCCAAAATCAAGCATTGCAACGAACACTATAGGTGCAGTTGGGCCGGAGGTGAGAGTAAGAGAGACAACGGGAGCAGTTTTTTCGGCCCAGCCCAGACAGACCATGCGAGGAAGATAAAATCTTATATTGGCCCAGCGGTACACAATTAGAGCCCGTTAGAGGATTTGAATTTGAAATAGAGGACCCCAAATTAAGATCAAGATTAAGAGCCTGATTAGGACCAGAGTGAATGCCCGTTAATGAGGTGTGAAATCTGGGAGAATGATGATGAAACTCCGTGTTCTTCGCTGGTGCATAAGAATGATCAGGAAAATGTAATCTTGAAAAAACAGATCTTGGCCCAAGATCTTTGGAGATACGTGAGAACACATTCTTAACGGGAAATGCCTAGTTGACAGGCTTGTTCAGATCAGAAATGTGGGATTTGACCACATCAACAAAACAGCGGTGGGTTGATTTCTTCTTTTTCTTGACTTCAATCCATTCAAAAGTTGGACGGGAGTCCTCGATGGAATTGGCTTTAGCTCTGTCAAAACCCAGCTTGTTCCAAAGATGAAAGAAGAATTGGAACGATGAGTTGGAAAACGAATTCAGATGATAAACCTCAAGCCCAAGCGCTCTTGATGAAACAGTGAACTTAAAGATACGTTCCTCAAACTCAACAACCGCAAAAAGCTGGGCATCGCCACCCAAGACAAACTGGAGTGCCGAAGAGACAGATTCTGGAGTCAACCGGAAATCAGAACGGCTAAAGGACGCTAAGAGCCAAAAGCTTGATGCATCATCCGATTGGTGGGAAACAACTGGCACACCCAATTTAGCACGAATATTCGAAGCGAAGAGAAGACCAGGGGATGATGAAGAAGTGGAATGAGCCATGAGAGAACAAAAAGAAGGGAAGGGGAGAGAGGAACGAACTAACCAGCAGCGGATCAAGGAAGAAGGATGGAGCACCAAGCCGAGAGGATCATCGCCTCAGGAGAAGCCATGGTTCCTTCGACTTTGGGTAAATTCGCAGGGTTCGTAGGGCGTGGCGTAGAGCCTCTATGCTCAATGGCATGGGATGGGAGGCCGCTTGGCATATGGTATGCTTACCAAAGTCACAAGGTGGACTAGGTGTCATCAATCTGACAACTCATAATGAAGCTCTGTTGCTCAAGAATTTGCACAAATTCTTTAATAGGCTTGATATTCCTTGGGTTAATTTAATCTGGGAAAAACATTACCAAAGTGACAAACTGCCAAATGCAACTAGGAAGGGATCTTTTTGGTGGGAAGACATTCTGAAACTTTTAGACAACTATAAAGGACTGGCATCTGTCTCTATCTCTGACGGAAGAACTTGTTTGCTTTGGTGGGATTTATGGGAATGACAAGTTTGTGCTCAAGTTTATCCTGAACTCTTCTCTTTTGCCAGAATAAAAAATGCTACTTTACAGAGAGTTTTATCCCCCATTGATATTGACCAACTTTTCCACTTGCCTCTCTCATCAGAGGCTTACTCTCAGCTGCTTCTCTTAAGTGAAAGATTAGATGCTATCCAACTCAACAACAGTTCAAACACTTGGACTTACATTTGGGGGTCACCTTTCTTCTCTAGCTCTAAAGCATATAAGCATTTTACAGGTCAAGCAAATGTGCCACCGGCATTCAAGTGGCTTTGGAAAAATTGTTGTCAACACAAACATAAAGTGTTCTTCTGGTTACTCCTAAAAGATCGGCTTTGGAAAAATAATCACATGACTGTGTACTCTGTCATCACAATTCTAGAGAAACTCTGGATCATCTGTTCTTGACTTGTCCCCTTGCCACTCAGTTTTGGGCGTCTTTGGGATTAGTGGTTCCACCCTTTCAGGATCACACAGAGGTGGTAGCTTCATTCCGGCAACAGCTTCATGTTCCTTTTTTCATGGAAATTATCATCCTGGGTTGTTGGAGCATCTGGATGTCACACAATGATTTCATCTTTCGACAGATAAATCCCTCGATGCAGACTAGTAATCTTCTGTTCAAGAAAGAGTTTGCTCTGGCTATGCATATAGCAAAGAGTTCCGTCATAGATTTAATGTAAATATGGATAGACAACCTCTTGTAATTTCCCTTATTTTCTTTGTTTCCTTTTTTGTTTCTTAAGACGATCTGTATCTTTTGTTTTTTTCCAATATTTAACCAGTAGGGGATTTCGCCCCTCCTGTTTCATCAAAAAAAACTTGTATTTTGAGATGGAGGGAGAGTTGCAATTATCACCCCTTTAAGTCTAATAACCATGTCGCAAGATGCTCCCCTCGTATGGTTCGTGCTTCGTGCAATGTTAACACAACTGAAATGGGTGAGCTCAAGCATTCTATCTAAGCTGTTGGAAGTGAGGAAGCAGGTTTTA
Source organism: Panicum virgatum (assembly GCF_016808335.1). NCBI lineage: Eukaryota > Viridiplantae > Streptophyta > Magnoliopsida > Poales > Poaceae > Panicum > Panicum virgatum. The sequence continues at coordinate 27,595,725 of NC_053153.1, read as the reverse complement.
AGGCAAACTATAACCTACAAAAGGCATAAACGGTGTTTTAACTATGGAAGACAATGATGGAAGAATTTATATATGAAACAAACTTTATTGCATGGTTAAACCATTTCCACCATCTCGCTTAAACATATCCAGCATTGTCTTAGTGTTTCTCACATAGCCGAAGGTCATTATTCTTCATAATAATTTTTTCTAAAATGTAGGACATTCTTGTGGTCGATTTGAATAACTAATTAAAGTCACACCGAAAATTCTAGATAGTTCAGTTGAGTGAGGATCGTGATGATGGTCCCGCGCAATCCTACATCGACATATACACATCCAGCTACATGTGTACGCAGCTCGCCGGCCGGTAACCATCTAATTAAGCCTGAATTATTCGTACGCTTTCAGGTATTGTTTTCTTTGCATACTCATGAGTCCCTCGCGAAATGTGAGTGTGTGAGTGTGTGAGAGAGACAGAGAGACCCTTGACAAGCCCTAAATGTGGTGGTGCCCGGCAGCTCGATCGAGGGCAATCGTATTGAGCAGGGCTAGGACGTGGACGTCGACATGGCAACCGAAGCCATGCCGATACTGGTATATGGTAATGGTGCCTGCGAGATGACAAGATCCCTAAATGTGGTGTCATTATTTTCAGATTAATTAGTCTTAATATCTCTCTATAGTATTGGCTACCTATAGTTCTATATATAATCTGTAGCACTGTATATATAATTAATGTGCTTATGTGCATTAGCATCGTTGGTATATATAGCTTAGCTACGACGCACGGCGGCCCCATGGACGGGGTTGTTGCATTGATCTGTGGTGCATGGCGAGCCGGCGTGTCCGCCGGAGGCCGGAGACACGAGGACGCGATGTGCACCACCTGCCGCGGCCAGGCCAACAGTGCGTGCCCTCTCTTTCCGCCCCTTTCTTGACGGTGACACGCCAGTGCCCTTCAATTTCCACGGCAGAATCATCACATCGTCTCCGGCCGGCCGAGCGCACTGGAGCTAGCTGCCGGCGGGCGGCGGCGGTCAGCGCGTACATCGATGGCTCACGGAATGTGCCATGGCCCTTGGGACAGCCCTGAGATCAATGAATCAATCAGCAGCAGCAGCAGCAGCAGCAAGCAGTGCTGGTGCAGCATCGGCGTGCTAGCTGTGAAGCCGCTTACCCGGGTTAGAGGCAAGCACATGAGTTCGAGTGCTCAACTCCGAGAACACTGACAGATCGAGCAGTGGAGGGTAAACATGGTGCAGACTGCAGAGTTGCAGCATTCGTAGTTGGAATTGGATCGGAGGTACATAGTCCACCTCTCTACGATCGGTTTCAGGGACTTTTCAGCCCTCAACATCTTTAAAAAAAAACCAGACTTTACTGTCAGCCCACGCTTGTGTTGAGCAGCAAGTGATGAACGGCTTCTGAAGAAAGGAACAGTAACAGCACGCTTGCATGCGCTGGAGCCTTCGCAACGCATCGTCAGCATCTAATTAAGCGACAGTATTAACAGCTCAGCTGGCACTTAATAAGAAAACATTGTGTTATCTATAAAACTTATCAGCTTGGCCAAGGGCCCCTGACAAAAAACGCAAACAGCGCCGTACAGCACCCTAAATCGTGAGTATGCAGAAGCTAGCAGCTTGGCTTTCTCGCATCGAAGAACAATCGGCCAGGTCCGCCTTCAGAAATTTGGGGCTCCGATGCGAAATGCAAAATGGAACTCTAAAATTCTCCAAGAAACAAACATCAATTTCACAAAAACAAAGAAAAATCAGTTGAGTTTATTGGTTTGGTTTGGCCAGCCATGATAGGAAACGCTGCTCACCTCACGTTGAGTCTTGCTGAGCCTAATTGCCGCAATGTGCAGATAGAAAATCTTGCTGAGCTTGATCTAGAGTGTTGGTGGCTACCCACCGGTCCTGGTCCTGGTGATTTGCGGATTGTCTCCACCCATTAGGAAGAAAGAAAGGTAGAAGAGATACAAATGTCGACTATTAAAATTTGAGACCCTATTTTTTTTAGACCTGGCATTACTACAGAATAGGCCTTTGTTCCAGTCCATTTGTTCCGGTTACCTTTGGGCCCGGAACAAAAGGTGACTTTTGTCCCGGGTCCAACGGCTAGCCGGGCCAACGGGGGACAGGGTTTTTTTTGTCCCGGGTGGAGCCACCAACCGGGACAAAAGGCCCTTTTTGTCCCGGTCGGTGGCTCCACACTGGACAGAAGGCCCAACCCTTTTTATCTCGGGTGGTAACACCAACACGGACTAAAGGCCCAACCCTTTTATCCCGGGTGGTAACACCAACCCGGACAAAAGGGTGACCCTTTTGTCCCGATTGGTGTTATCAACCCGGACAGAAGGCCCCTCCACGTGATAGTTCAAAAGGAAGTTATTCTATATTGAGTCACGTGTACTATTTAGGTGAGTTGGTAAGTAAACCATGCGCTAGACAAGAGGTCTTGGGATCGAATCCCGTGGTGTGCAAAAAAATTTTAATGTCAGGCACCTTTTGTCCCGGTTCTGCCACTGAGGCTTTTGTCCCGGAAGCCTTGTCCCGGTTCCAAAACCGGAACAAAAGCCAGTTTGGAACCGGGACAAAAGGCTGAATGTGCAGTAGTGTGGAGCGGTCGCACGCTCGGTCGTGGCATTAAACGGGCCTGCAATCAGCTTTGCTAGCTCAACACTAGTAACCGTTGAATGCCCCTTATTATGATAGCTGTTTTTTTATTTTTTTATTTTTGTTTTTTACAAAAATATATTTTCGATTTGGAAATTTACAGGAATATACCACGACCGCCCCGCTGCCGGGCGGCCGGGACCTGGCCGCCCGGGAGCGGGGCGGCAGGGGCTTTTGTGCAAAACCTTTTGCTCAAATAATTGCGCGGAGGTCCCTGGGGCCGGCCGCCCGGCAGCTGGGCGGCCGGCCCTGGCCGCCCGACTGCCGGGCGACCGGCTCTCCCACCCATATATAAGGGTTGGCTGGTCCCCCAACCCTCATTTGCATCACTAAAATTCCAGAAACTAAGAAAAAAGAGGGAGGGAGGGAGAGCGGTGAAGCCCTGCTGGATTTTTGAGCCGGCGACTGCCGGTAACCAAAATTCTTCTACGCTTTACAAATAGATTATGTTGTAATTATTTTTGTTGAAACAGTAGATTAGCAATCAATTTAATTATTGTTAGGAGTGATTACTGGTACATTTAGGTGCAGTTACTTGTAATGATTAGCGTTGGTACAGTACATTTAGTGTTAGATTAAGTATTAGAAAGTACTAGAAAACTGTTAGAGAAGTATTAGAAAGTCTTAAAAATTGGAAGATAATATTAAAAATTTTATAAAATGTTAGAAAATTGTAGAAAGTATTTTGTTGAAACAGTAGTTTAGCAATCAGTTTAATTATTATTAGGAGTGATTAGTGGTACATTTAGATGTAGTTACTGATAATGATTAGCGTTGATATAGTATATTAGCAATCTGATTGATCACTTGTGATTGCCAGGGCTCAACACCATGGCATCCTCAGGATCCACCTACATTCTATGGAGTAAGGTGACGGAAACAGTCCCCCAAGAAGTCCAGGTGCCTATGTGTTTTTGAGGATCCTTGTGCAAACTAATGAAATCAAGGGTTTTGGGGGACGACTTTTGCAAGAGATTCTTCATGTGCGAGAATTACGAGTACGACCCGCCCAAGCATTACATTAAGAGCATATTTAAAGAGTTTTCTTGAGAAGTGAATTATGATATTGTTATTTTCTGACCAACGTTGTTAATAGCAATATTATAATTTTTGTATAGTTCTTGTGCATTTATTTCTATTTCTGCCCAACGGTGATATAGATTTAATTGCAAAAACAGTTGTATGCTCTATTTTGACCAATATTGGAATTATTACATGCAATTGTTGTTATATTATGTTCTCACTATCTTTGAAATTTTCAGCGGGGATGAACTTGATGGGTTTCATCAACCACATCCCGACCCTCAAAGGAGACAACTATGGCGAATGGATCAAGAAGGTTGATCTTGCTTTCGTCTGTGGAGAGGTGGATGAGATGATCACCACTCCAAAGCCCACTGAGCCACCGGCTCCAGTTAGAGGGACAACTGACACTGATGCTGAGTGGCAGAAAAAGGAAAGAGACTATGCTCCCTTAAAGATGGCTTATGATCTCAAAAAGACAAAGTGGAACAATGCCAACAAGAAATGTGTGGTAGTAATAAAGAACACAATTGAGCCTAACATTTTGGCCTCAATTGGATAGTGTGATTCTGCTGCAGAGTACCTTGAAAAGATAAAGAATCAGTTTGCTGGTTCTTCAAAGTGTTATGCCACACAGATCATAGAGCTGTTGGTCACAAAGAGGTACTATGTCGGTGCCGGTACTATAAGGGATCATATCATGAGGTGAGCGCCTTGAACTCCAAGCTCAAACCAATGGACTTGGATCTCAAGGAAAAGTTTCTTGTTCACCTGGTGTTCGCCTCTCTGCCAAAAGAATTCGCAACGTTTATTCTAAACTATAACTCACAGCCAGAGAAGTGGAACATGGAAAAGACAACAACAATGTGTGTGCAAGAAGAAGAAAGATTGAAGTGCCAGAATGGTGGTTCAATTAATTTTGTGCACAATAAAAAGAAAAGGTCTTTCCAAGCTGGCTCTTCCTCACAGTCCAAAGACAAAGCTCCTATGCCACATAAGTATCAGCAACAGCGCCCTCCAGCGGAATATGAGTGCTTCCACTGCCATGACAAGGGGCATCGTAAAGCAGATTGTCCCAGCTACTTAAAGATGATAATGGCAAAAAATGGTGAGAATATAATTTCATTTGTAAATGAATCCCTATATATACAGTTTTCTAAATCTACTTGGTGGATTGACTTTGGTGCAACTGTGCATGTTGCAAATTCTTTACAAGGATTCTGTTCGACAAGGACTACGCTAAGAAGCGAAAGACACATTAAAGTTGCAAATGGAGTACAAGCAGAAGTTGAAGCTATTGGCGATGTCTCCCTCGAGCTAGTTAATGGCTTTATGCTTGTACTAAGAGATGTTTTATTTGTTCCTTCACTTCATAGAAATTTGATTAGTGTGTCACGTCTAGACAAAAATGGTTATGGTTGCCATTTTGAGAATGGCAAATGTGAACTATGGTTTGATAATAATTGTGTTGGTGATGCTTTCCTTCACAATGAGCTTTATTTATTATCTATGCATGACAAAGTACATTCTGTGTATGATGCGAATGTAAATGTGATAGTGTCCTTGTCAGTGAATGTGAACAGGAAAAGAATGAGAACTCAAGTTGAGTCGTCGAAATTATGGCACTGTCGTTTATGCCATATTTCGAGGGGGAGAATTGAAAGATTAGTAAAGAATGAAATTCTTCTTCCACTAGAGTTCTCTGATCTTGAACAATGCATAGAATGCATTAAAGGAAAGTTTGTAAAGCAAATTAAAATGGGTGCCAAATGAAGCGCAGGAGTTTTAGAGATAATTGACACAGACATTTGTGGTCCTTTTCCTGTGCGAAGTGTGGATGGTTGTGACTCGTTCATAACATTCACAGATGATTACTCCCGTTTTGGATACATTTATCCAACTATAGAAAGATCAGAGGCATTGGATAAATTTAAGATATTCAAAGCTGAAGTTGAAAATCAACATGATAAAAGAATTAAAATAGTAAGATCCGATCGTGGGGGGAGTACTATGGTCGGCATACCCCATATGGACAAGTTCCTGGACCTTTTGTGAGGTTTCTACAGGAAAATGGAATAGTTGCCCAGTATTCCACACCAGGCGAGCCTCAGCAGAATGGAGTGGCTGAAAGGTCTAACCGTACACTGATGGATGTGGTGCGCAGTATGATGAGTTACTCCACCTTGCCATTGAGTTTATGGATGGAGGTGTTAAAAACCGTCATCCATAGTCTCAACAGAGTGCCAAGTAAGTCGGTGCCCAAAACACCGTACGAGCTGTGGACAGGAAGAGTACCCTCACTAAACCACCTGTGTGTGTGGGGGAGCCCGGCTGAGGCTAAATATTTAACCCAAATATTGGGAAACTGGATCCCAAGACAGTGAGATGTTATTTCATGGGCTATCTAGAAAAGTCAAAAGGTTTTCGTTTCTACTGCCAAGACAGACACACAAAGTTTGTAGAAACTAGACACGTTGTTTTCCTAGAGGAAGAAATGGTAAGGGGGAGCATGGTAGCTCGAGAAATTGATCTTGAGGAGAAATGGGTGTGTGTGCCTACTCCGATGATTAAAGAGCCGTTTTTCTCACTACCTGTTGCTACTGCACCAACGATGCCTGACATTGTGATGCCAGCACCTGCTGCTGCACCGACAATACCTGATATTGTGATGCCAATACCTGTTGTGAGTTGTCCAACTGTGGCAATAAATGATGATAGGGAACCTGTCCTTCAGGATCCGACAGAACCAATTGCCACAGATGAGGGGGAGCCACAACAGCCCCAAGAGAATAATGTGCCACAAGTTGAGGTACAAAATGTACCAGAAGTTGAGGCCCCTAGAAGGTCTCAAAGAGTTGGGAGGTCAGCTATTTCTAGCGACTATAAAGTTTATAATGCAGAAGAGGTCATATGGAGGGTAATCCCACTTCAGATGAAGAAGCCATGAGAAGTGTTCACTCATCTAAATGGCTGGAAGCTATGGAGGATGAGATGAAATTGATGAATTCCAATGGTGTTTGGAATTTAGAGGATATTCCTAAAGGGGCCAAAACAGTAGGCTGTAAATGGGTCTACAAGATTAAACGCGACTCCAAAGGGAATGTAGAAAGGTTTAAAGCACGACTCATGGCAAAGGTTTTTACGCAAAGGGAAGGGATAGATTATAACGAAACCTTTTCTCCGGTTTTGTGTAAAGATTCCTTCAGAATTATAATGGCTTTGGTGGCACATTATGACTTAGAGTTACATCAGATGGATGTAAAGACGGCATTCCTTAATGGAGATCTGTATGAAAGTGTTTACATGGCACAACCGAAAGGTTTTGTCATGGAAGGAAAAGAGCGTATGGGATGTCGCCTAAGGAAATCCATTTATGGATTAAAGTAAGCCTCTAGGCAGTGGTATTTAAAGTTTGATGAAACCATAAGGAAATTTTGGTTTAAAGAGAATGACAAGGACAATTGTATTTATGCAAAGTTTAAAAGTGGAAATTTATTTTCCTTATCCTGTACGTGGATGACATTTTACTCACTAGCAGTGATGTCGGTCTGCTACTGGAGACAAAGAAATTTCTGTTCTCGAATTTCGATATGAAAAATCTCGGTGAAGCTTCATTCGTTTTGGGAATTGAAATTCATCGAGATAGAAGAAAGGGGGTATTAGGATTGTCACAGAAGGCTTACTTGGAAAAAGTTCTAAAGAAATACAGTATGCATGCTTGTACGCCTTCACCTGCTCCTATAGTCAAGGGCGATAGATTTGGGAAATTTCAATGTTCCAGGAACCAGCATGAGATCGATCAAATGAAAGCGGTTCCATATTGACGGGGTGTAAACTCGGGACCCCTGACGGGCCCGACTCGTACAAGGGGAAGCCCAGCTGATTCACTGGGCCGAGAACGGGACGGCCCACCAACCCGCACGGGGAGCTGCCTTTGCTCCTAAGCCAACACGTCCGGGAGCTCGACCTCCCGGGACACGTGGCAGTCCTCCGACCTAGCACCATGGGTCAGAGCCATGCCGGATGACCCGGGACGTGCGCTCCAAGGACACCGCTCCCCCTGACAGGCGTGCCGGCCAAGACAGGCCACGTACAGGCTCCACGACGCCAGCTCTACTTATCTTGTGGCGTGGGCATAGGCTACAGGACCCCCTGACAAAGGGACAGCGCCGTCCGCGTGGGCCCTGCGACAGTATAGGAGGAGGCGTCAATGGAAGCCGCCACCCCCGCCGTAATGATGGTTGCCCCTGTGCACTGCCTCATTACGTCAGCAAGTGTGACCGGACGCCCCTGGCCTGACCTCGGTAGTGCACCCCTCACCGGGTGTGCCGCCCCGCTGGCAGAGGCTACGCAAGGGCGACGTGAGGTAGCCCCGCAGATAAGGAACATAGGCCTAGACGGACAAGACCGGAGGTGACCGCCGAACGACCATCCGAGTGATCGGACCGCCCCGACTAAGCCAGGATGGGACAACACCGGGACAACCCATCGCCCAAGAAGATCTCTAGTATCCAGCTTCCCCACTCCTGACCGACCGAGTGGGCCCCGACGACTGACCAGGACAAAGAGCACCCCGACAGTGCCATGACATAGCACTAGATATATGTAAATGGGGGCCCCACCTTCGACTATAAAAAGGAAAGCCCCCCACATAGGAAAGAGTTGGACTCCTAGAGGTTCGACACTGCTTGACCAGCTTGTAAGCTCCCCTCTGAAATTTAAGCACCCGGGCTCGAGAGCAATAGAGCAAGAACACCACCCCCCATACTGGACGTAGGGCACATTTGGCCTGAACCAGTCTAAATCCTCGAGTCATTGCGTGCTAGACCATATCCGATCAAGCGCACATCAAACGAGAAATTGAGTAGTTTAGTAGTCGCCCATTTCCCGCAGCGACAGTTTTGGCGCCATCCGTGGGGAGTGCTTTGTGCGTTCACTGCTTCGGCGATCGGATGGTTTCGATCACCCCATTCACCGCTGCGGTGGTGAACCACGGCGAGACGATCCGCTTCGGCTCCCTAGAGTTCCCCGCGATCCCCCGCGACGGATCGTGGGCGCCTCCACCATTCCCGTCTTCCCAGATCATCCGCTTTGAAAGTCTAGAGTTCGTCACCGACCAGCTCGGTGCACTGCGCCTTCACAAGGAGGAAGCCGTCCCGGAGGCCGCAGAGGAGCCCGTTCCTCCTCCTAGGTCTCACAAACTAAGGCGTCGGCGATCAGTTTGCTGGTGCATCAGGAAACGCAGGCCATCACAGCCATCCCGTGCGGTGCTCCGCCGCATCGCGCTCATGATGGCCTCCAACCCCGCCATCGAGGACGTCAACCTGGTCCTCTTCTCTCTGGCCAACATCTCTCGGCAGCTCGTGGGCGGGCCGCCGCTCCTGACACCCCGCTCGTTCTCGGAGTGGCTGTCGTTCGGCCTACGCAACTCTGCGAGTGTCAATGTTCGGGAGCTGCACAAGGCCACCCAAGGGCGCCAGCCCGCATCACAGTTCGCGGGCATGACTAAGAGATACCCCAACTCCGTCCACGACCTCTTGTGCTATGAGGATCCCTTGAGTGATTCCTCCTGCATGGGAGACAACCACCTGGAGGGAACATCCCCACCGCAGCGCATGTGCGCCATGGCCGACAACGACCCGCCGCCGGAGGTGGTGCCGTCCAAACAGACGCACACCCCACCGGACCACCATGAGCGCGCACTCGCCAACGCATAGGCACACGGCGAAGATCTCCACCGTCGCCAACAGACGCCCCCGCCCGTGGACCAGCCTCCGCGGGCTCCCTCCGGGTCAAAGTGGGTAAACCCCGCGGGTTCCACACTTCAGCGTGCGCGCAAGGTCAACCGCGACATCATCAACGACGCCTGCATGCAACTCCCGCAAGAGTTCTGTGCAGGCTAGAACATCGCAGCGGCCGCAATCCTCCTGCAGACCCTGCCAGAGCCGGAGGACCCGGCCCAGAGGAACCTTCATCGCCAGATGCGGAACCTGATGGAACTCGCCGCCGTCCAGCAAGTGGAGAGCTCCTCACTGCACCGCCGGCAGGCCGCTGCCTCGTGTCCCGCCGGCGGCGCAAGCCACCGTGGGCGAGAACCATCCAAGGTACAGCACCCCCCACCAGCACAGCAGGCTAACATGGGCCGCGCGCCAGCCCTGGCGGCGACATCGGCTCCTCTCCCGCCGAGGCCGCCGATTCATGACCACGTCGGTCCCAACTACGACGCGCGTAGCGTGATCCAAGGCCGGCAGCAGGCGAGGCACCACGCCGACGTCGCTGTTGGCGCTCCATAAGTACCCGTTTTATCCCTTGTTTATCCTTGATAATGGCATGAATTCAATATCAAAATCACTAACCGTCCTAACCCCGGCCTAATTATTGGTCATTTTCATGTTTGCACATATATTTTGGAGGAACTTCATTTTTGCAAGTTTTTGGCCTATTTTAGAGCATGAAATGACGAGGCCCATGATCGAGTGCTAACATGGAGAAAAACAAGGGCCAAAGCCCAAAAGGGAGGACCAAAGCTCATGTTGATTCGAAGCCCATTCACGCACATCCATCCTCCAAGAGAGCCCAAAGGACCGAGCCCACGAAGATGAGATCAAGATACTTTGGGATTAAGCAAAGCAAATGAAGATTTAAGGAAGGATTCCCTATCCTATCCTTTCCTCGAAGATATCTCCAAGATAACAACGTCCAAAGGGGTACAATCGTGAAGGATAGAAACTCTAGAAGATGCGAGGAGTCTACACGCCAAAAATGAGACCGAGGCGAGCCCGAAAAGGGGTAGGCCGGCCGGCCTAGGCCCATGGGGCCGGCCGGCCCAGCCCTTTTCTGAGGCGGTTTGCCTTCCCCTTCGACCGGTGGCTTCCTCGACTTATAAATAGCTCGCACCTTATTCAACTCAAAGCATCCATCCAACCAGAACTCGACGAAAACCTAGGGCCAAGACCAGAGGGAGACGACGGCCGCCACAAGTCTTCGAAGTTGTTTAGGAGATGGCTTAGGCCATCCCTAGCCGCCATGGCCTCCCTGCGTGGTTGTGTCATGGTGGAGTTCATGAGCTAGTTGGAGTCGTCAATGGTGTATACGCGGTGGTGGCGATCCAAACGAATCTATTATGTGAGTAATGTCTTCATGTCATCCGATCTATTTAGCGATCATGTCTCTCCTCTTTCGATTTCGTTCTTGCTTTGGGTGCGCTTATTCCTAGATCTATTCTCGAGATAGATTGCATGGGGTGTTCTTGTAGCTATGGTGGCTAGGAGTTCATACCGGATCTACTCAAAGGGGGTTCGACTTGCTTCAGGGTATCCCGTTGAAAGGGGTGGCGTCATGACAGGCCGTTGCCACTTAGTAGGTTGGGTATCAAGGGATCGGATTGGAGGTTTTGATTTAAAGAGGCTTTGGATGAGATCCATGTTGAGCTTACTCGTTTAGCTAGAACTACAACTAGAATGCGTGTGATAGGTTTAGTCATGCCTTCGGTCATTCTTTATCCTTACCGATGTTCATGGATGAGATCAACCTTCGTACATCACTCATATCTATCAAAGGTTCACCTTTTATATGCAATTAATGCTTCATGTTAGGATAGATCCGTTAGATTAGATAGAAAACCCTAGTAAGTTCATTGTCGATCCACGGATTGATAAACCTTGGGGGAATACTCTATGGGAAAAGCTACCACGAACCGTGCGCTTGCGGTATACAAATCGGGGGCGTTAGTGAACGTCAACAAGCTTTTCTGGCGCCATTGTCGGGGATCGGCAACTCGAACCCTAGGGCGATCTATCTAGTTTTTTTGGACTAACCCTAATTTTTATTATTGCATATACCCTTGTTTTCTTGGTTGTGTCCTTGAAAGCAGGTGGAAAAAGCTAGACACCAAACTTGGATTTCGAGAAGTCCATAATCCACTTCGACAAATTTCAACAATCGGCAACAAGATGATCGAGGAGCCTCGACATGGAACATCGACAACATCCACATCTACATGACGGCAACAACATCAAGATTCACTCTTTAGTGGTAGGTGCTAACTTTTGTTAGTGGCCCAGCATCCGCTATCGAGTCCCCACTCCCTAAAGAAAAATATGATAAATAAGGTATGCTGCTGTGTCAATTAATTTTAAAGACTGATGTTTTTGGGAAGAATTGTTTGTTCAAGCAATAGGTATGAAGCATGCCCGCGAAGAAAATCGTGCGATCATCATCATCTATGAAGTGTTACTGATGTGATGAGTTTTTCGTCCAAGATTAGAGAAGTACCATGAGCAAATAATAGATTATTTTGAAGGTCCATCAAGTCTTCTTTCCAACGGATCAAGAACCATCAGCTTTGGAGATCGGTGTGAAGAGTTATGGTAAAATCTTTCAACGCTGCGCGTTCTGAAATCCCTCTGGACAGATTGCAGCGCCGTAATAAAAACGAGCATAACTTCTTTATTCGGAGTCTAATTGGGTTGAATAACCACTTGTTGGAAAGATAATTTGATGCACCTTTCAATGGAGCAGAAGTTTAGTACATGTTCTACATTGGATGAAGGGGAATTCAACGAGTTCAGAGGCAGTAGCAACGGACGAAGAAGGTGATGACGATGATGATTGGAAGGCTGTGTACACAAAAGATGATGATTTGAAGTTGACCAAAGCTGGAGGCAACAAGACTAGAAGAACCACAACACCACCTATCTTCTCCAGTGAGATACTCGATATACTTCTAATCGAGTGATGCTATTAAGGAAGGAAACCGTTCGGATCATCAACACGAAGCACACGAGCATCTTCCAATCCCGACACCTTGGTTAAAGCAAGAACAATGGAGAAGACACATCATTGAAGCTGTGATTGCTGGTAATCAATGGTGATGACCTTGAAGCCTAGGGACGCACGACACTACGCTCCAAAGACCACATGATCGAGATCATTGACATCTTCGGATGAATTCACAAGAAGATATTATTCTCATCAATGTCCAGCTCGACCTTAGAAGGAAATAGCAGCATATTTCTAGACATTCAAAAGCCCCATAAAGTTTCGGTTCCAACGAATCAAGAATGAAGTCAATCGAAGTTTCCTACAAGGAATTATGGCCAAAACATCGAAGGTCGTGCACTCTGAAATTTTCTGGACAGCACGCAGCGCTAAAGTAAAACGGTCATAACTCTCTCATTTGGACTCCGATTAGAGCGAATGACCACTTGTTGGAAAGGTAATTTCATAAACATTGGCAAATGAAGACACAAGCGGTCGACTTTCGACAAACGAAGATGTTGCAAACAAACCACGACGGATTACAAGAGCGCAACAATCAACACATGAAGATGTGAGAAGCAAACCACGAAGAGTGCATCAAGATGACATCTCGCACAAAGCACCACAACTCCATTGTGTATGAAAAAGCTCCGAGGCTAAGGTATACACTGAATTCTCAAGCTTCTATTGGTTTTGTTGATAATCTTTAAAAATCTCATGCTCGAACCGATAGTCGGAATGAAAGTTTAAATTCTATGCCTTGTTCTTTTCATGATGATAGGCTAGAGTTTCTTGAGAATGTTGATTTCATGCTTAAAGAACCTCTGCCTAATAATGAGTGTCGCGCTATGCAAGAAACACATGCCATATTTAATTACACCATGCCATGTTGATGAAATTTAATTGAGGATGTGATTATGTTGCATATGTTTACAAATAATTGCAAATCTCGATCTTGCTTTGCGCTTGGTCAAGCTCATGACCCTAAAAGAGCACATGTCGGGAGAAGCCTGGGATTTCACTAACCATGCAGGACATGAAACTCAAATGATGAGGAGGGAAACCGTGCCCAAAATTTTGAACACCATCATCAACATATTCAAGTTTCAAGAACGGACGTCGCCAAGCCTCATCAATTTTGTGCACAAGTCCAGAGGTTTACAATCCAACAAAGTTGAATATTCAGGATCTCCATCAAGTCCTCGGTTCAACGCATCCATGATCGATACAATTGAAGACCCACGGGAGGAGCTATGTCTCAAACATCGGAGATGCACGTGCTGAAATCAGCACGAGGCAGATTGCAGTAACGGGGAAAAAGGGGCATAACTCCCTCAATTGGAATGCGTTTTGGATAAATGAAGACTTGTTGGAAAGAAGATTCCGTGCACCTTGCATTGGATCAATTGGTTGGTGCAACTCCCAATCTGGACAGAGAGGAAAATTCATGAAAAGAAAGGTAGCGACGAAGGACAACAAAGAAGGAGGTGACCATGATGTGAGAAACGATTGGGCAAGTTTTCCATTAAGCGTGATTGATCATGTCCAACATGGGAAGTGGAATAAGAGCTGCATGGAACACCTTCACCTCTTGCATGAAGGACCATGGCTTCGCATCAATGAGAAGGTATGTAAGAAAGTCGAGCTCTATGACTCTAAATGAAGCGCTTTGCGGGAGGCAACCCGATCTTTTATTTTATATATATTAATATGACCGTCTACATTGCACTCTTTAATCGGAATATCAAGTAACATTGTTACCATTGCTCTAATAAAAACCACAACTTCATGTTGTTCATTCTAAATGTTATTGATGGAGCACTTTGTTATTTAATCTTGGGAAACTTGTAGACCTTTTTGTGTGCCTATTAGTGTTTAGAGTCTTTTTCTTTGTGTCCCTTTTAGAGAGATTTATGAAGCATTGTACCACCCTTTGATTCTAAACTTGAGGCTAGTTAACTTAGGCTAACTTTTTGTTTTGTTTTAGACCACCTCATCATGTCATATCATTTTGTTCACCCACCCCGTGTTGCATTGCATACCATGTTGTTCGTCTCACCCTTGCATTGCATTGCATGTTGCATTTAAAAAAACATTTTCTAAAAACATTGACTAGCCTCGCTTTTGAGATCCTAAAACCCTTAGGAAAACCACTCATAGAGCAATCCTAAAACCATAAGGTATGTTTTTCATTCAAAAAAAATCTAACTTTTGTTTCTCTCTAGTTTTTTTGAAACCACCTTAGATAGAATTTCTATACCCAACACTCTCTCTCTTCAAAATTTTTGTTTTAAGACAAAAATATAGGAAACCCATAAACCTACTTCTAAAACCTTGTTAGCTCGGTTGCTTGATCCTTTTTTTGATAAATAATCTTTTCATTGACAAAAGCCTCACTTCTTATGAAGTGCCGCGAAGGTTTTTTGTCACTCTTAGCAATTGTTTTCGAATAAGCTAGTTGCGGAACAACATCGAAAGGTCCTTTCAACCTTGCTAACACTTGTTTTTACGAACTTTGCATTTGCACTTTGCGTCCATTCCATTGTTCATGCACTCATTTTGCTAGCTTGGTCTCAACTTTATTGATGAAAGCTTTCATATCCATGTTAATGCTTCACGTGAGCATTTTTCTTTTTGCAATCTTGTGTAAACATGGTGTTTAGACATGATTGAAGACCATCATCATTTCGTTACCAAGCTATGAGGTTGCATTTGGTTGGTTTATAAGCTTTGCAATGCGCTTAATTTTTTCTTGTGCTATGAAGGCCTATTGATCTTGGGATAGACATGGTGTTTTGACCTTTGTTAAATAAGTCTTTGTGGCTATGGAGAAGTTCGGCAACCTAGTTGTAAACATGGTGTTTAGAACTAGGTGTAAACATTGTCTTTGTTTATATACCTTCCTCTCATTTGCATTTACACTAGCACACACGTACACTCAGTAGTTTCGCTAAGCTAGCTTTGCCACAATTTGAGATTTTAGGAATGGTAGGTTTGTTGGCATTTGTTTCTACTCCCGACCGTCACCCCGGGGGTAGTGTGTGTTTAAAATGTTTTGCAGGCATGAAGAAGCGCTCCATGAGTTCAAGGCCAAAAGAATTTCAATCAAGATCGTCAACATCGTCGAAACCCGAGAAGGACGCAGCTGTTTTCATCAATTTGAGAACATGTTCAGAGCTGTACAAGAAGCAAAAAGTTGATATTCAGAAGCTCCATCAAATTTCCATTCCAACGGATTCAAGATCAATGAATTTGAAGACCCATACAAGGAGATGTAGCAAGAATATTGGACGTTGCGCGTTCTGAAATTCGTCGGGACAGATTGCAGTGCTGGGATAAAATGGACACAACTCTCTTGTTCGGAATCAATTTTGGGCGAATAAGGACTCGTTGGAAAGGAAAATTCGTGCACTTCGCAATGGAGCAATGTTTCAGTACAGGTTCTGTTCTGGAAATTGAAAGAAAAATTCGTGAAGATGCGGCAGCAATGAGACAACGAGGAATTGAAGGTGGCGACGACGACGTGAAGCAATGATTGGGACCATGACTTAGTACAAAAAGAAGTTGAAGGAAATTGAGGCAACAAAGGTGAAGACACATTGAAGATGATATTCATACGCATGAGGGAAGGACTTCAAGAATTTCAAGATGGTCCATCTTCTCCTTCCACGCCTAGCATCATGCTAAGCATGGGGGAGGATTTCGTGGACAAGGAAGAAAGATCTCATGGAGTAAGATAATCACGGTTGCCACAAGATGCTCATGATTCTTTTTCCATGCTTAGCACAATGCTTAAGTATGGGGGAGGCCGTGCTACACTTCATTACGAGCATCGAGAAGGATGGTAATTCTTCATCAACTCTCTCTTTTTCTAAATGCTTGTACATATATGCCTTCAACCAAAGATGCAACCTTTGTGTATATCTCTCCCTATAATAACATGGCTTCTAGGAGGACAACCTAGTTTTGTTTTTTTTACAATAAGTGTAGGATCACCATCACTTTGAGATCACCACATTGATACATTTTGGCAATGACTTATGCTTATGGAAAAATGATGAAAGTTGCTGCTTTGTTTTACCTACGCTATGTTGTATATGACTTGACCATTTGCTCTCAATTAAATGGAATTAAATGATTAAATACCGGCTCTTTTATTTGTGGAGGTTAAATGACTAAATTCTAAACCCACATATTCTATGTTGCTCTTTGATTTAAGTCTACCGATGACCTTACACCTTGTGTTGTTTAATTTGAAAACTTAATTCCTATGCTATCTACATTTGTGAATCTCTTGCAAAGTTCTACCTACCAAAGCCTATAGAAGCATATTCTTTCATGATGAAACCTTTAGATTGCAAACTTATATTTTGATGAGTTGGATTAAGATTGATTTCTTTGGTACGAGACTAAGAAGCTGGTCATTCCGTTTTTTTTGTGTAACCTTCTTTTTGCTAGCCTATTCATCCATGCATTGTGAGTTTCCACTTCGGGAATTTTGCAAGCCTCGCTGGATATCCACCCTAAACCAAAAATATCTTTTTGTGATTACCTCCTTGACCACAACCCACTTTGAGAATGGATTATCATTTCGACGGAATCAAAAGAATCAAAGGCATCATATAAAGAAAAGTTTTGGGAGACAAGGCTCCCCGAGATTCAAGTGGTTCTACGAAGAAGAAGGTGAATTTGAGATACTTACCCTAGCTAGTTGGTTCTCCCACTATTCATACTCGAGGACGAGCATTCGTTCAAGCATGGGGGGGATGGCTGGGTAAGTATTCTATGCTATCAAAAGTTCTAAGGAGCAAAAAGAAAGAGAAAAGAAAAGAAAAATGAAAGAAAAAAAAGAGAAGAATAAAATACTCCTTAGTTCTTTTTGGCTTCATTAATTTTCCAAGTTACTTTGAAGAACTATTCCATACTCAAATCTTCCAACCATGTGCAATCCGATAACGAGAACTTCATTTGTGTCTCGGGATCATCCATTTGCCACTTGCACATGTCCACCTATCTAAATGTGTGTGTTTTATCTTTCCCCCTCTCCAACATTATTTTCCAATGGCCTTTTTGACTAGTCTCGGTAATCCCATTAGATCTCTCTCTTAGTTTGATAATATTTCAAGTATAATGTTTTGCTAGGATTGTTTTTACCTACCAAGCTCCACATAAGCCTTCCACTTTTATATATGAGTAGAATAGGTTGAAAACAATCTAATGTAGGCTTGAGCGACTTGATGAGATGAGTATTTCCATGATCTTTTGCAAGAGAACCTCACTTATGTTTGATATGCATTCTTTTGAAAACTCTTCACGATGAAACAAGGTAAATGTTTGAAATTCGCTTAAGTTTGAGAGCATTGCATTTATTTATTATTGTGGCTTGTTCTTTAATTGCTAGTCTATCTTCCATAATGAAAAAGTAGCCGGTCACAACATGAACTTAAATGCTAAATACTTGAGAGAGCAATATGTCTTGTTATGTATGACTAAGTGCAGAGAGGACATTGAGCGGCAACGCTGATTTCTTTATAAGCAAAGCTCCTGGACTTACTCGAGGACGAGCAAGGTTTAAGCTTGGGGGGAATGTTGGCGCTCCTTAAGTACCCGTTTTATCCCTTGTTTATCCTTGATAATGGCATGAATTCAATATCAAAATCACTAACCGTCCTAACCCCGGCCTAATTATTGGTCATTTTCACGTTTGCACATATATTTTGGAGGAACTTCGTTTTTGCAGGTTTTTGGCCTATTTTAGAGCATGAAATGACGAGGCCCGTGATCGAGCGCTAACACGGAGAAAGACGAGGGCCAAAGCCCAAAAGGGAGGACCAAAGCCCGTGTTGATTCGAAGCCCATTCACGCACATCCATCCTCCAAGAGAGCCCAAAGGACCGAGCCCACGAAGATGAGATCAAGATACTTTGGGATTAAGCAAAGCAAATGAAGATTTAAGGAAGGATTCCCTATCCTATCCTTTCCTCGAAGATATCTCCAAGATAACAACGTCCAAAGGGGTGCAATCGTGAAGGACAGAAACTCTAGAAGATGCGAGGAGTCTACACGCCAAAAATGAGACCGAGGCGAGCCCGAAAAGGGGTAGGCCGGTCGGCCTAGGCCCATGGGGCCGGCCGGCCCAGCCCTTTTCTGAGGCGGTTTGCCTTCCCCTTCGACCGGTGGCTTCCTCGACTTATAAATAGCTCGCACCTTATTCAACTCGAAGCATCCATCCAACCAGAACTCGACAAAAACCTAGGGCCAAGACCGAAGGGAGACGACGGCCGCCGCAAGTCTTCGAAGTTGTTTAGGAGATGGCTTAGGCCATCCCTAGCCGCCATGGCCTCACTGCGTGGTTGTGTCATGGTGGAGTTCATGAGCTAGTTGGAGTCGTCAATGGTGTATACGCGGTGGTGGCGATCCAAACGAATCTATTATGTGAGTAATGTCTTCATGTCATCCGATCTATTTAGCGATCATGTCTCTCCTCTTTTGATTTCGTTCTTGCTTTGGGTGCGCTTATTCCTAGATCTATTCTCGAGATAGATTGCATGGGGTGTTCTTGTAGCTATGGTGGCTAGGAGTTCATACCGGATCTACCCAAAGGGGGTTCGACTTGCTTCAGGGTATCCCGTTGAAAGGGGTGGCGTCGTGACAGGCCGTTGCCACTTAGTAGGTTGGGTATCGAGGGATCGGATTGGAGGTTTTGATTTAAAGAGGCTTTGGATGAGATCCATGTTGAGCTTACTCGTTTAGCTAGAACTACAACTAGAATGCGTGTGATAGGTTTAGTCATGCCTTCGGTCATGCTTTATCCTTACCGATGTTCATGGATGAGATCAATCTTTGTACATCACTCATATCTATCAAAGGTTCACCTTTTATATGCAATTAATGCTTCATGTTAGGATAGATCCGTTAGATTAGATAGAAAACCCTAGTAAGTTCATTGTCGATCCACGGATTGATAAACCTTGGGGGAATACTCTAAGGGAAAAGCTACCACGAACCGTGCGCTTGTGGTATACAAATCGTTGACGTTAGTGAACGTCAACAGTCGCCCGCGCGGCCGCTCGAGCAGAGGACGCGCGGGCATACGCACCCAACCCGGAGCGCTCACCGCTCCGGCGAGAGGGACGCCCCTGCGACCCAACATGGACCGCAATCGGAGTCCGAGCCTGGTCCCCGCCGGACCAGACGCCTTTTCCCCTTGTCGTGGGGCGCCTTTCCCCTAGTGTTTTCGACTGCCGGTGAACAACGTGAAATATACTAGGGATTCGAACCCTGGTGTGTGGCTGGAGGACTACCGGCTTGCATGCCAGGCTGGAGGAGCAAGCGACGACC
This sequence comes from Panicum virgatum, assembly GCF_016808335.1. Taxonomy (NCBI): domain Eukaryota; kingdom Viridiplantae; phylum Streptophyta; class Magnoliopsida; order Poales; family Poaceae; genus Panicum; species Panicum virgatum. Next base: position 27,575,938 of record NC_053153.1, on the reverse strand, counting down.
GCTTCATCATCCAGTATCTCCCAATATGCTTGGGAGAGAACTTCCACGCCTGGCTGGAGTTCTTGCCCGCCGACTCCATCGGTAGCAGGACAGACCTCCGGAAAGTGTTCATCGGCAACTTTCAAGGCACGTACGTACGTCCTGGCAATTCTTGCGATCTCAAGAACTGCAAGCAGGAGCCCGGCGAGTCCCTGCGTGACTACATCCGGTGCTTCTCCAAGCAGTGCAACTCACTCCTGGGCGTCGTCGACGCCGACGTCATCAGCGCGTTCCTCAGCGGGACGCACTGCAAGACCCTAGTCCACAAACTGGGGTGCCAAAAGCCGCGCAACACACACGAGCTCTTGGAGATCGCCACTAGTCATGCCTCCGACGAGGAGGCGGTCGGGGCCATCTTTGAGCACAACCAGCATGCGGCAAAGGCAAAGCGACATGACCGCGACAGGCCATCCTCAAGCCGCGAGGATAAGAGGAACAAGAAGAATCGCCGACCTCCCACCACCGGTGAGGTCGCGGCAACCGAGCGCCAAGATAAGCGTCCTCCCAGAAACGACCACTTCAACCAGCTCTTGGAGAAGCCATGCACCAACCATGGCTATCCGGTGAACCACAAGTTCAAGAATTATGACATGATAAAGCGCCTCCTTCGCAGGACAGCCAAGACTGACAGCGATAGCCGCGAGAAGCAGCCTGACGTTGACTAGGACAAGGAGAAGCCGGCAGGAGGAGCGTTTTTGAACCTGGACCGGTGCTTGGTCATCATCGGCGGCCTGGAGGATGAATTTTCCAGGCGACTGCAGAAGGTGTGGCTCCGCTAGGTATGTGCTTCCGCGAGTTCAATTCCTAAAAGGTTGAAATGGGCATCCACGCCCATCATTTTCGATCAGGATGACCACCCGGTCAGCATCCCTCAACCCGGGAGGTACCCTCTCGTCGTCGATCCCGTCATCAGCAACATGCGCCTATCCAAGGTGCTGATGGACGAGGGCAGTAGCCTCAACATCGTCTACATCGACACCGTGGAAGCCATGGGGATCCCACGAGCCTACTTGCGGGCCTCTCTGAAGGCATACCCGGTCGGCAACATCGATTTGTCGGTCACATTCGGCAGCAAAGCTAACTTCCGCACCGAGATCCTCACGTTTGAGGTGGTGGATTAGAAGGGGGCATACCACGCCATCCTCGGGCGCCCCGCCTACGCCAAGTTCATGGTGGTACCCAACTACACCTACCTCAAGCTCAAGCTGCTGGGCCCGAACGGGGTCATCACGGTGAGCGGCTCCTTCGAGCAGGCCTACGTCAGCAGCCGCAAATATTTCGACCTCCCAACCACTGCAGCGAACTTGGCTGAGCTTAGCCAGCTTCGCGCCACCACTCCTGAATGCCGTCCAAACCCTGGCAAGCCCAGCCAAGCACCGGCCTTCATCTCAATCGACGAGACTAAGCCGGTCGTGGTCGATGATGCCGATCCAACCAAGACGGTGTGGATCGGCTCCCAGCTGTCGGCCAAATAGGAACACACGCTCGTCGACTTCCTCCGCGCTAACAAGGACACTTTTGCCTGGAAGCCGTCCGACATGCTGGGCATCCCAAGGGAGGTCGTCGAGCACGAGCTCCGCATTTTGCCTTGATCCAAGCCCGTCCAGCAATGCCTGTGACGCTTCAACGACGAGAGATGCAGGGCCATAGGAGAGGAGATAGCTAAGCTGTTAGCTGCTGGCTTCATAAAAGAAGTCTATCACTCTGACTGGCTCTCTAACCCAGTCCTTGTAAAAAAGAAAACTGGTCAATGGAGGATGTGTGTCGATTACACCAGCCTAAACAAGGCTTGCCCCAAAGACCCTTTTCCTTTGCCTAGAATGGATCAGATAATCGACTCCACTTCAGGATGCGAGATCTTATCCTTTCTAGACGCTTACTCGGGCTATCACTAGATAGCGATGAAGGAATCCGACCAGCTCGCGACATCCTTCATCACGCCGTTCAGCTCATACTATTATGTGTCAATGACGTTCGGGAATGCAGGGGCAACATACCAGCGATGCATGCAAGCCTGCTTCTCCGACCAGATCAACCCGCCGATCGACCCTGACCGACCGGATCCGCCTCGGGCGATGGTCGCGGTTTACGTTGACGACATCATCGTCAAGACGCCGCGCGCGGATGACCTAGTCGCCACCCTGAGCACCACGTTCGCAAATCTCAAGAGGTTCAACATCAAACTGAACCCCGAGAAATGCACATTCGGCGTGCCTAAGGGTAAACTCCTCTGGTACATGGTGTCCGAGCGTGGCATTGAAGCCAACCATGACAAAATCGCGGCTATCACCAACATGGGACCCATCCGCGGTGTCAAGGGCATCCAGAGGTTAATAGGGTGCCTAGTAGCGCTCAGTCGGTTCATTGCCCGGCTAGGAGAGCGAGGCCTGCCGCTGTACAAACTCCTCAAGAAACTCGACACCTTTGTCTGGACGGTCGAGGCACAGGCGGCCCTCGACCGCCTCAAGACTCTCTTATCCTCTCGACCGGTGCTCGTGGCACCGGATCCCTGTGAACCGCTTTTGCTTTACCTGGCAGCCACTAGCCACATGGTCAGCGCCGCTCTGGTAGTGGAAAGGGAAGAAACGGGACACGCCCTCAAGGTCCAACATCCCGTGTATTTCGTCAGCGAAGTACTAACTGATACCAAGTCACGGTACCCACAGACACAAAAACTTGTCTACACCGTCATTATGGCGGCCAAGAAGCTACAACACTACTTCACCGAGCATGAGGTGTCGGTCGTCACCTCATTCCCACTCGGAGAAGTTCGCTACTGCAACGCCGTAGGGCAGATTTCCAAATGGGTAGTCGAGCTGATGGGCTATGACGTCAAGTTAGTGCCGCGCACGGCGATAAAGTCTCAAACCCTGGCCGACTTCATCGCTGAGTGGACGGAAGTTCAAGCTCCGACCCTAGAAATCTCTCACGAGTACTGGACCCCCTACTTCGATGGGTCGGTTATGGGACCCTGCGCAGGGGCCAGGGTCGTCCTGATCTCCCCAGAAGGAGGCAAGTTCCAGTACGCAGTCCACCTCCACTTCCCCGCGTCAAACAATGTCGCCGAGTATGAGGCGCTCATCAGCGGCCTCCGCACAGCCATCGACATCGGGGCAACCCGCCTGTACGTCTATGACGACTCCAAGCTGGTAATCAACCATGTCATGAAGAACTCTAATGGCGAGAGCCCTCTCATGGATGCATACTGCCAGGAAGTCCGTAAGCTAGAAGGGAGATTCTGGGGTCTGGAGCTCCACCGCATCACATGGAAGGAGAACCCGATGCGGACGCTCTCGCAAAAATGGCCGCCGAGCGCAAGCCGGTGCCCAATGGCATCTTCGTCAATGACCTAAATGCGCCGTCAGCACGAGAAAAGCAGCCAGCCGCATATAGGACAAAAACAGGGGAAACAGAGTATGCAGAGAAAATAGAGCACGCTCCCTCCGACCCAGCCCTTGACTAGGTACCCGGGGGCCCAACCTGTCTTGCTACGGGACAATCTGAACCAAGCCAGGCAGACAACACAGATTGGAGAGCCGACCTATTGGCTTATCTCCTCTATGAAGTCCTCCCCGAGGAACGCAATGCAGCCCGTCGTGTAGCCCGACGAGCCAAAACCTTCGCTGTAATCGACGGCGAGCTCTACAAACGCAGCCCCTCCGAAACTGGCATTCTCATGAAGTGCATCCCCATTGCCCAGGGCAAGGAGCTTCTTCTCGAGATACACGCCGGGATCTGCAGGCACCACACTGCAGCACGCTCCTTGGTCAGAAAAGCTTTCCGGCAAGGATTCTACTGGCCAACAGCACTATGCAACGAGGAGGAGATCGTCCGTGCATGCAAAGGTTGCCAATTCTACGCAAAACAAACCCACCTGCCAGCCCAAGCCCTTCAGACCATTCCCATAACATGGCCATTCGTCGTGTGGAGGCCTGGACATGGTCGGGCCACTAAGGCACCAGGAGGGTTCACCCACCTACTTGTCGCAATCGACAGGATCACCAAATGGATAGAGCCAAAACCGATCACCATAATCGACTCCAAGGAGGCCGTCAAGTTTTTCTTGGACATCGTTTACAGATTCGGCATGCCCAATTCCATCATCACCGACAACGGAACCAACTTCACAGGCCACTACTTCCAAGAGTTCGCGGAAGGATACGGGATCCGGATCGACTGGGCATCGGTCGGACATCCGCGTACAAACAGGCAAGTAGAAAGAGCTAACGGCCTAATCCTCCAAGGGCTCAAACAGCGCATTTTTGACATGCTCAAAAAGTTCGCGGGTCGTTGGGTGGAAGAACTGCTGGCAGTGCTCTGGAGCTTGCGAACCACTCCTAACCGGTCAACGGGGCTAACACCCTTTTTCCTAACATACGGTCCAGAGGCCGTGCTCCCTTCCGATCTGGACTATGGTGCGCCAAGAGTCAAAACGTTTAACCCAGAAACGGTAGCCGAAGTCCAGAGGGATGCCATGGAAGTCTTAGAGGAAGTAAGGCTGGCAACGTTGCACCGATCGGCCCATTACCAACAAACTTTATGCAGGTACCATGAGAGACGCATACGGGAGAGGACGCTGCAAGTCGGAGATCTGGTCCTGCGACGAGTCATGTCGACGAAGGAACAGCACAAACTCTTGCCGCTATGGGAAGGACCCTACAGCATCGCAGAAGTCATACGCCCAGGCACCTACAAGCTAAAAGACTCCGACGGTAACATTCTAACCAACTCTTGGAGTATAGAACAATTATATCATTTCTTCCCGTAAGAAGCACTAGCGGCTCAGTCCAAGTACCCTGACCCGGCCACTCCCGGCTCGGAGCACTCGGGGGCCCGACACCTGTCATTTTTTTCTCCCCACCGCACAGCACAGTGCACTCACCCGGCGTACCGACCCGGCCACTCCCGGCCCGGAATCACTCGGGGGCCGGACACTACATCTTTTGCGCTGACAACACACAAACTCTCTGGTTTCTAGCACCCCGACCCATACACATTTGGCTCGGAGCGCTCGGGGGCCAGACCATGGTCTTCGACCATCCTACTTTCTGTTATTTTTCGCCTCTACATCCCCTTACCCTGAGCACTCTCAGGCCAAGTGTAACACCCGGTTTATAAAAGGGCATAAACCGAGCAATCATATACGTGCCAGGATCAAGTCACACGTATATACCACAGAATGAACAGTATATCATAGCACATATCACGAATAAGACATAATAAATCGAAATACGAATGTTATTTATTACATTAATGATAAAATGTCTGATACAGCGGAAGCGAAGTACATAAACGATAAAAGCTCTCTGAAGCTGAAGCAGGGCGCCACAGGGACGTCGACTGGGAGACGAACACCTAGAAGTCCTCGTAGTCCTGGTAGCGCTGAACGAACTCCCTCGTGTCGGCAGGAACTGAGCAGCAGTAGCGTAGCCAAGAGGAAAAAGTAGAGAAGAGGCAAGAGTGAGTACACAACTTGTACTCAACAAGTATAACACAAACTATGAGGCTCTAAGGTTGGCTGACTCAACTGCATTAGCTTTTAAGTGTTAGCAAAATTTTATTAAAGCTATTTACTACAAGTTGATGAATTACCATTAACCCAGTTACATAGTAATTAATCAAGATTAAACATGATACTACTGAGAACCAAACCAAAACCAAGCCACCAAGGTAACCCCGAGAGGCACCTCCCTCGTCGGAAGGAGACAACCCCACTAATCAAAAGGAGGATCTGGGCCGCTCATAACCGTGAGCACGGCTAGTATACCAGTTTTACACTCTGCAGAGGTTGCACATCTTTACCCACAAGTCGTGAGCTACGCCAGTTGTTCATCACACTTCCTTAGGTGAGATGACTAGCGACTCACTACGAGGCCTTTACAAAGAATCTCGTTGGTAGGGAATAACAGCGAGGGTGGATCAGCGACTATGGAGCAGGTCTAGTGGGCGTCAAGACACGAAGCATAGACGAGGCCACTCAGCACGAGGGCCATAGAAGCTTACCGCCCCTGCCCCGCAGGTAAGTTACTCCAAACCAAAAAGATCTAATTATTACGCCAAGTCTATCCCATTCTAGCCTTGTGGTAGCGCTGTTGTCCCAGGTTGTCGCTCTATGAACCGGTCCTTATGGAGAGTGGCCAACCAAGCACTAAGCACCGTGCTGGCCCCATAAACCATGTTTCTACAAAAACCATATTTTAACGAGACGTGAGCCAGTAAAGCACGAAGCACAGAGGGCCACTCTCAGAATTAAGTTCAAGTAAACCATTAATCAAATTTATTAAAAAGGACCAGAGTATGATATAGCGCAGCAACCTAGCACAACTAACCAAAATGCAACCCAAAGGATATATATATAAAGGATATAAAGTGGCTAGGAAATCCTTATAGGCATACAATATTAAAATGCAGTATGTAAATGTATTTAAAGTGATAGGTTGTTCATGTTATACTTGCCTTCCTCGTACTGCTCTGGCTGCTACTCAAACTACTCCGAAGACGGCTGCTCCGAGTACTGGTACTGGGGCTCCTCAGATGGATCAACGTCTACTCACGAACACATGGCCAAAACAATGCATAATAATAAGCATACAAGCAGACACTAACAAAAACTAAGAAACAGTACAACAATACACAAAAACAGCACACTAAACTAGTCTAAAACTATTCTACGTGTTACAACAATCGCGTGGATATAAAGAACGCTAAAAACGGAGCTAAAACGCATTTTCTAGGCTAAAAACAAGTTCTAGGGGCTTATCTGCGAGAAAAACTAAGTTCCAGGGGGTTTTCTGCAAAAACTGAGGGCTAAAACATAAATAAAGGATAAACCTAGGGTCTAACGCATAAAAGAATGAGTGCTGGACGGCGGGTTTGATATTGAACAAGCTCAGGGGGCTGGGCGTCAAATTTTGGACTAAAAAGGAAATATTTTTGAACAGATTGGGAGTGCGGGTTGAATAACAAAAAGTGCAGGGGCTCTTTAGCAATTAAACCAGGCCGAACCGGTATCCTCAGATATCGGCCGCTGGATCGCGATCTGGCGGTCCAGAACGAAGGGGTACGCCGATCTAATCTAAGGCGTCCATCCGGGATCGGGCGGTTAGGGGAGTTTGGGCGCGCGGGGTGGCGGCGCTGCTCGACGGCGACCAGCTCCGCGGCGGTGCTTCGCCGGAGAACACCGATAACGGTGTTCCAGGGCCTAATTCGACTCGTATTTCGGTCCAGAACGGCGTACGCATCATGCGTCAAACACTAGTGGCACTATCTGGGCCCGGGGTGGCTCGGAGGCATGGGTGCGGCGGCGGTGGCGGCGAGCCTCGCCGGGGCGCGGCGCGCAGGGTCCAAGGAGTGGCCTACAGGTTCTAGTTTCTAATGCAAAAGAGAGAGGTGGTGGAGAAGGTCCTCACCGTGGCCCGAATCGGGCGGAGATGAAGCGCAGCGGGGTTGGGGGTGAGGTACGGCGGCGCAGCGTGGACCGGCGTTCGTGGAGAAGGGCGCTGCTGGGGTTGAAGTCGAGGAGGGAGATCTCGAGGAGGGTCCTGGCGCCAAGGAGGAGATCCTGCGACTGCTCCTGGTGGCGGAGATGGCCTGGGCGTGCTGGACCTCGGCGGCGCAGAGGCAACGATGCGCCCGCGGAGGCGCAGAGCTCTGCTCCGGGCGGAGCAAAGCAAGGCGGCCGAGGGTAGGGTTTGGGGCTTCTGCGGTGGGGGAGGCGCAGGGCGAGCTGGAGAAGGAAGGGGAAGGAGGGCGATGACAGGCGGGCCCGGGTGCGCAGGGAGAGAGGCGACGCGCGGTGCGGGCGAGCGGGCTGCTGCGCGAGCGGGCGTGGGGCGGAGCTAAGTGGGCCGCGCGCTGCTGGCCTTGCGAGGGAGAGCGCTGGGCTGCTGAGCGCGCACGCGCGGTTGGCTGGGCCGGAGTGGAGGAGTGGCGCGCGCGCGGGCTGGGGGGGTGGCGTGCGGGCTGGGCCGCCCGGGAAAGGAGAGGGAGGAGTGGGCTTGGGCTGTTGGGTTGGGCTGGGGTTTTGGGGTTCCTTTCCTTTTCTATTTTCTTTTTCTCTTCTATTTCTAATTCAAACAAAGTTTGAATTCAAATCAAAGTTTGAATTCAAACCACACTCAACTAATTAAAATTATGCACCAGCATGAATGCAACACCAAAGTTTTAACCTTAGACAAAATTTTAATTACTTAAGGAACAAAATTGAATTAAATGCCATACTAAACACAATAAACCTTAGAAATAGAATAAAGCCATTTAAATTTATTAATAAATGCTGAAATTTAAATTAGGGTGTTACATACCCTACCCCCTTAAAGAAATCTCGTCCTCGAGATTTAGCTGGGCTGGCTAGCAAAGAGATCTGGATATGTCTTCCTCAGCTCATCTTCTCGCTCCCATGTAGCCTCAGCTTCACTGTGATGACTCCACTGGACTCTGCACATCTTGATGCGCTTGTTCCGAGTAACCCTCTCTGATGTCTCCAGAATCTTCACCGGATGCTCAGTATAAGTCAGATCTTCCTGGACATCTACTCCATCCAGTGGTGCCTGCTCCTCGGGCACTCGCAGACACCTCTTCAGCTGAGATATATGGAAGACATCATGAACTCCTGAGAGGCTGAGAGGTAACTCTAGGCGAAAAGCAACTTCGCCTTTCCGCTCTAGCACCTTGAATGGCCCCACATACCGAGGTGCTAACTTCCCTTTGACATTAAATCTGCGGATTCCTCTCATCGGAAACACCTTCAGATACACATAATCATCGACACTGAAAGTCAGGTCTCTCCGTTTGCCATCTGCATAGCTCTTCTGTCTGCTTTGTGCAATCCTCAGATTTTCTCGCACAGCCTGGACCATCTGCTCTGCATCATCTATGATCTCAGGGCCAAAGAGCTGCTTCTCACCAATCTGATCCCAATAGAGAGGAGTCCTGCACTTTCTGCCATACAATGCCTCAAGGGGGACTTCTTCAGACTGGCCTGATAGCTGTTGTTATATGAGAACTCAGCATATGACAGGCACTTATCCCAGCTGGTACCGTACTGAATGGCACAAGCTCTCAGCATATCCTCCAACACTTGGTTGGTTCTCTCTGTCTGCCCATCTGTCTGAGGGAGATAAGCCGTACTGAAATGCAGCTTCGTATCCAACGAATCATGGAGCTGCTCCCAGAACCGAGAAGTGAACTGAGACCCTCTGTCGGATATGATCTTCTTGGGCACACCATGCAAGCAGACAATCCGAGAGATGTACAACTCTGCAAGTCTAGCACTGGAGTAAGTAGTGTTCACCGGAATGAAGTGAGCAACCTTCGTCAATCGATCCACTACTACCCATATAGAGTTGTACCCTTTCTGAGTACGAGGCAATCCAACAACGAATTCCATAGTGATTTCCTCCCATTTCCACTCTGGAATCTTCAAAGGCTGTAACAGACCTGCTGGCCTCTGATGCTCAGCCTTGACACGCTGACAGGTGTCACAAATAGCCACGTACTCTGCCACTGAACGCTTCATCCCATACCACCAGAAACGTTCCTTCAGATCATAATACATCTTTGTGCGGCCCGGATGGATAGAGTAAGCTGTATCATGGGCCTCACTCAGAATCAACTTCCGAAGATACTTCACATCTGGCACGCATATCCGGTTCTTGTACCACAAGGTACCCTGATCATCCTCTCTGAAATGAGGAGCCTTGCCCTTCTTGAGCAACTCACGAATCTCCTGCAGCTTCTCATCATCTTTCTGATGATGCCTGATCTCTGCCTCTAGAGTCGGTACTGCCTCAAATGCTGCACTGGAGGTATGATGCAAGAAGCCCAGACTCAGCTGCTCGAACTCCTCGCATAACTCAGGAGGCATCTGGAAAGCCACGGCCATGTTGACATAACTCCTTCTGCTCAGAGCATCTGCTACAACATTGGCCTTGCCCGGATGATAGTGAATCTCCAGATCATAATCCTTGACCAACTCTAGCCATCTTCTCTGCCGCTGTTCAGCTCATTCTGCGTGAAAATGTACTTGAGGCTCTTGTGATCAGTGTAGATATCACACCGCTGTCCATACAAGTAATGCCTCCAAATCTTCAGAGCATGTACAACTGCGGCTAACTCAAGATCATGAGTGGGATAATTCAGCTCATGCCGACGTAACTGTCGTGACGCATAAGCGATCACTCTGCCCTCCTGCATCAGAACACACCCAAGACCATCCTTCGAAGCATCACAATATATCGTGAACCTCTTCGTCTAGTCAGGCAGAGTCAGGACTGGCGCCATAGTCAACCTCTTCTTCAGCTCATCAAAGGCCCTCTGACGCTCATCAGTCCATATGAATGCCACATTTTTCTCCAGCAAAGAAGTCAAAGGCTTCGCGATCTTGGAGAAATTCTCAATGAACCTCCGATAATATCCAGCTAAGCCCAAGAAAGACCTGACTTCCTTTACTGTCTGCGGTGTCTCCCACTCTAGCACATCCTTCACCTTACTCGGATCAACAGCAATGCCTCCCTGAGAGATAACATGACCGAGGAATGGAACCTTGTCAATCCAGAACTCGCACTTGCTGAACTTAGCGTACAACTAATGCTCTCTCAATCTCTACAATACGAGTCTCAGATGCTCCTCATGCTCTTCTTCTGTCTTGGAGAAGATCAGAATATCATCAATGAAAATCACCACAAAGACATCCAGATAATCCATGAAGACCATGTTCATCAGATGCATGAAGAAAGCCGGGGCATTAGTCAAGCCGAAGGACATGACTGTATACTCATATAGCCCGTACTTGCAGGTGAATGCCGTCTTCGGAATATCCCCAGGACGGATCCTCAGCTGAAAATAACCCGAACGAAGATCGATCTTCGAGAATATACGAGCACCTCGAAGCAGATTGAAGAGATCCTCAATACGGGGCAGTGGATGCTTGTTCTTGATAGTGACTGCATTCAGCTCCTGATAATCGACACACATCCTCTTCGAGCCATCCTTCTTATCTACCAGCAACAATGGAAAAGCCCAAGGAGAGAAGCTGCGACGGATATAGCCCTTGGCTAGCAACTCATCAATAGTTTTCTTGACTTCCTCATGCTCTATAGGTGCCATACGGTAGGGCCGCTTTGCAATAGGAGCTGTGCCAGGCAAGAGATCAATACAAAACACAATGGCGCGTTCAGGCGGCATGCCTGGCAAATCATCTGGAAAGACATCCGGGAATTCAGACACCACGCGAATACCGTCCGTGGGTCTAGCCTCCATCTGATGAAGAAACCCAGAAGGCTCTGAAGCACTGACTGTCACCTCTTAGCCATCAGATGCCGATAAGTGAACTGTCCGCTGAGCACAATCAATACGGACTCCCCATCTGGTAAGTGTCTCCATGCCCAAAATCACATCTATCCCCGAGGAGTCAATAACTATCAAGCCAGTGCGGAATTCTACCCCCTTTATGACAATACTAACTCTGGAGCATATAGAACATGTACGTATCTGACCCCCAGGTGAGGTAACTACCATAGCTGTCCTCATACAAGAAACAGGTATACCATGCTGCTCGGCAAATGACTTGGAAATGAAAGAATGGGTAGCACCGGTATCAAAAAGCACTGTAGCGGGGTGAGAGTTGACCATGAACGTACCAATAACCACGTTAGGAGCCTCGGCCGCTGACTCGGCCGTCACGTGGTTCACTCGAGCCTGTGCTGGCGCCCTGGGCTGAGCTGGGCGTCCCTGCTGTCCCGCCTGCGCCTTCCGGGGGCAAGTGTTGGCGTAGTGCCTCGGCTGGCCGTAGTGATAGCAGACGCGTGCAAGTGTCGAAGCCTGCTGTCCGGAAGGAGCTGCCGGACGTGGAGCCTGCGGTGCTGGCGGAGCTGGTGGAGCACGAGCCGGAGGCGCCGGTAACCTCGGGCCCTGACCTGCCTGCTGCTGTCGAGGCGGGTACTGCTGCGGTGGCCTCTGCTGGTACTGCTGAGGAGGCCGGTACTGAGGCTGCGGGTACTGCTGGGGCTGCTGGAGGCGTGGACGAGTGTTGCTGCCGGAAGCAACGGGGACAATCTTCCTCTTCTTGTCCTCCATCTCCAAGTGCTTGCGCTCAGTGTTGAGCGCGCTGTCAACCAGATGGTTGAAGTCGTCGAAGCGGAGGTTGAGCAGCGCGTACTGGAGGTAGTCCTCAAGGCCCTCCATGAAGTGCTCCTGCTTCTTGCGGTCATCCGCAACATCGGCAGGGGCGTAGCGAGCCAGCTGAAGAAAGCGATCACGATACTCCGTGACCAACATAGTCCCCTGAATTCACAAAGACAGATAGATATCGGAAGATTAACTCAAGATTCATAAGGATAGAACAAGGGGCATTAGCTCAAAAGAAATCGCTGAATGATTATATTTAAGATTACCTGCTTCAGTGCAAGGAACTCCTTCTGCTTCATCTTCATAACGCCCGCGGGGACGTTGTGGCTACGGAAACGCTCCCTAAACTGGAGCCAAGTGAGTGCCTCGCGGTCATGAACTGGGTGGGACTCCCACCAGTCCAAAGCTGCCCCTCGCAGCTGTCCTGCTGCGTACAAGACGCGCTCACGATCATCGCACTGGGCGATGTCCAGCTGACGCTCCACTGCACGGAGCCAGTCGTCAGCCTGAAGAGGGTCGGACGTGTGAGAAAACGTCGGCGGGTGACCCCTCAGGAACTCAGCACGCCTGTCGCGAGGCTGCGGCGGTGGAGGAGGCGGAGGCTGAGTGTGAGCCTGCTGAAGAGCCTGAACAGTGTTGTTCAGGGTAGCCATCATCTGCATCTGGAGCTGGAAGTACTGCTCCGGAGTCAAAGGTGGTGGCATCGGGATCTCGGTCCCCTGGGTGTTCTGACCCTGGTTGTTCTGCCCCTGCTGGTCAGAACCACGCCTGGTGTTCACCATCTGATTTTGGACAAAAGATTTCACGGGTAAGGATATTGCAGGAATAAATTCAGATGGATATGATAACTCTTTGCGGAAAAAAGACTCAGTCATGATAAAGTAGACAGGATAGAGTGGACTGTTTTACCCCCAACGATCTAACTCATTTTATTAATTAATTAACTTTAACATAAGAGTGATTTTCTTTAAACAAATTTAAACTACTAAGCTATGCAATCATTCAAAAATCCAAATCAAACATGTAGCATAATAACAAGCAGACAATTTTCACAACTTAGCCGAGTTTAACACACGACTCGACTAACAGAACGCGTCGCAGAACGTGCTATCGTATTATTATAAAAAGGTCACCTAGCTATACTCATGGTGGTCAGATGACTGATTCAGGCCAAAATCTACGAAAACTATCCTTCAGAGAGAGAAATCAAGGCAAGAAAGGTAAAAATCATAGAAGTCAAGGGGTATAATAGTAAAATAGTTTCAGCAGACAAGGATTGGAGAGAAGAAGTCCCAAAACTCGACCAGTACTATCTAGGCTTCGTCCTACAGTCGATACGGCTCTGATACCACTCTGTAACACCCGGTTTATAAAAGGGCATAAACCGAGCAATCATATACGTGCCAGGATCAAGTCACACGTATATACCACAGAATGAATAGTATATCATAGCACATATCATGAATAAGACATAATAAATCGAAATACGAATGTTATTTATTACATTAATGACAAAATGTCTGATACAGCGGAAGCGAAGTACATAAACGATAAAAGCTCTCCGAAGCTGAAGCAGGGCGCCACAGGGACGTCGACTGGGAGACGAACACCTAGAAGTCCTCGTAGTCCTGGTAGCGCTGAACGAACTCCCTCGTGTCGGCAGGAACTGAGCAGCAGTAGCGTAGCCAAGAGCAAAAAGTAGAGAAGAGGCAAGAGTGAGTACACAACTTGTACTCAACAAGTATAACACAAACTATGAGGCTCTAAGGTTGGCTGACTCAACTGCATTAGCTTTTAAGTGTTGGCAAAATTTTATTAAAGCTATTTACTACAAGTTGATGAATTACCATTAACCCAGTTACATAGTAATTAATCAAGATTAAACATGATACTACTGAGAACCAAACCAAAACCAAGCCACCAAGGTAACCCCGAGAGGCACCTCCCTCGTCGGAAGGAGACAACCCCACTAATCAAAAGGAGGATCTGGGCCGCTCATAACCGTGAGCACGGCTAGTATACCAGTTTTACACTCTGCAGAGGTTGCACATCTTTACCCACAAGTCGTGAGCTACGCCAGTTGTTCATCACACTTCCTTAGGTGAGATGACTAGTGACTCACTACGAGGCCTTTACAAAGAATCTCGTTGGTAGGGAGTAACCGCGAGGGTGGATTAGCGACTATGGAGCAGGTCTAGTGGGCGTCAAGACACGAAGCACAGACGAGGCCACTCAGCACGAGGGCCATAGAAGCTTACCGCCCCTGCCCCGCAGGTAAGTTACTCCAAACCAAAAAGATCTAATTATTACGCCAAGTCTATCCCATTCTAGCCTTGTGGTAGCGCTGTTGTCCCAGGTTGTCGCTCTATGAACCGGTCCTTATGGAGAGTGGCCAACCAAGCACTAAGCACCGTGCTGGCCCCCTAAACCATGTTTCTACAAAAACCATATTTTAACGAGACGTGAGCCACTCAAGCACGAAGCACAGAGGGCCACTCTCAGAATTAAGTTCAAGTAAACCATTAATCAAATTTATTAAAAAGGACCAGAGTATGTTATAGCGCAGCAACCTAGCACAACTAACCAAAATGCAACCCAAAGGATATATATAAAGGATATAAAGTGGCTAGGAAATCCTTATAGGCATACAATATTAAAATGCAGTATGTAAATGTATTTAAAGTGATAGGTTGTTCATGTTATACTTGCCTTCCTCGTACTGCTCTGGCTGCTACTCAAACTGCTCCGAAGACGGCTGCTCCGAGTACTGGTACTGGGGCTCCTCAGATGGATCAACGTCTACTCACGAACACATGGCCAAAACAATGCACAATAATAAGCATACAAGCAAACACTAACAAAAACTAAGAAACAGTACAACAATACACAAAAACAGCACACTAAACTAGTCTAAAACTATTCTACGCGTTACAACGATCGCGTGGATATAAAGAACGCTAAAAACGGAGCTAAAACGCATTTTCTAGGCTAAAAACAAGTTCTAGGGGCTTATCTGCGAGAAAAACTAAGTTCCAGGGGGTTTTCTGCAAAAAATGAGGGCTAAAACGTAAATAAAGGATAAACCTAGGGTCTAACGCGTAAAAGAATGAGTGCTGGACGGCGGGTTTGATATTTAACAAGCTCAGGGGGCTGGGCGTCAAATTTTGGACTAAAAAGGAAATATTTTTGAACAGATTGGGAGTGCGGGTTGAATAACAAAAAGTGCAGGGGCTCTTTAGCAATTAAACCAGGCCGAACCGGTATCCTCAGATATCGGCCGCTGGATCGCGATCTGGCAGTCCAGAACGAAGGGGTACGCCGATCTAATCTAGGGCGTCCATCCGGGATCGGGCGGTTAGGGGAGTTTGCGCGCGCGGGGTGGCGGCGCTGCTCGACGGCGACCAGCTCCGCGGCGGTGCTTCGCCGGAGAACACCGATAACGGTGTTCCGGGGCCTAATTCGACTCGTATTTCAGTCCGGAACGGCGTACGCGTCATGCATCAAACACTAGTGGCACTATCTGGGCCCGGGGTGGCTCGGAGGCATGGGTGCGGCGGCGGTGGCGGCGAGCCTCGCCGGGGCGCGGCGCGCAGGGTCCAAGGAGTGGCCTACAGGCTCTAGTTTCTAACGCAAAAGAGAGAGGAGGTGGAGAAGGTCCTCACCGTGGCCCGAATCGGGCGGAGATGAAGCGCAGCGGGGTTGGGGGTGAGGTACGGCGGCGCGGCGTGGACCGGCGTTCGTGGAGAAGGGCGCTGCTGGGGTCGAAGTCGAGGAGGGAGATCTCGAGGAGGGTCCTGGCGCCAAGGAGGAGATCCTGCGACTGCTCCTGGTGGCGGAGATGGCCTGGGTGTGCTGGACCTCGGCGGCGCAGAGGCAACGATGCGCCCGCAGAGGCGCAGAGCTCAGCTCCGGGCGGAGCAAAGCAAGGCGGCCGAGGGTAGGGTTTGGGGCGTCTGCGGTGGGGGAGGCGCAGGGCTGCGGCCAATTTAAAGGGGGGCCCCGGGCATCTTGGGGGAGTGTGCCGTGGAGGCGCGGCGCGATCCTCGGCGAGAAGGGCGGGGTCTGTTGGCGCGCTGGAGAAGGAATGGGAAGGAGGGCGATGACAGGCGGGCCCGGGTGCGCAGGGAGAGAGGCGACGCGCGGTGCGGGCGAGCAAGCTGCTGCGCGAGCGGGCGTGGGGCGGAGCTAAGTGGGCCGCGCGCTGCTGGCCTTGCGAGGGAGAGCGCTGGGCTGCTGAGCGCGCACGCGCGGTTGGCTGGGCTGGAGTGGAGGAGTGGCGCGCGCGCGGGCTGGGGGGTGGCGTGCGGGCTGGGCCGCCCGGGAAAGGAGAGGGAGGAGTGGGCTTTTGCTGTTGGGTTGGGCTGGGGTTTTGGGGTTCCTTTCCTTTTCTATTTTCTTTTTCTCTTCTATTTCTAATTCAAACAAAGTTTGAATTCAAATCAAAGTTTGAATTCAAACCACACTCAACTAATTAAAATTATGCACCAGCATGAATGCAACACCAAAGTTTTAACCTTAGACAAAATTTTAATTACTTAAGGAACAAAATTGAATTAAATGCCATACTAAACACAATAAACCTTAGAAATAGAATAAAGCCATTTAAATTTATTAATAAATGCTGAAATTTAAATTAGGGTGTTACACCAAGGCACTCGGGGACCTCACTAGGACAGACTGTGCAGCATGCGCACACCGGTCTCAGTTATCACACAACACACGACTTTTTCTACTAATTCGCACCTTCTCCGTCCTACTCAAATGTTTTTTTTCCAAACTATCCGATCAATTGGATCCATGTAACGATCTACGGCGACTAGCAAATGATGCCTCTGGGCCAGCTCCCGCCTATATGTCGCAGCCTACAATCAGCATGCAGTTCCAAAAGAAAGGAGGTCGAGGGCCAAAAATGTTCACGAGCAAGCGGAAAAGCGAACAGTAGCCTTCTTTTTGGAAAAATAGAAATTTACTTTTACCACGAAGCGCAAGATGTCCTTTCCCTCACTAGCAACCCCACATAAAACGAGAACTAATATATCGTTTATTTTTGCAACGACGGATCCACACTCGAGGAAGGAACGGCGGACCCGCCGGTCGACAATGCATCCGCCATGGCTCCGGCGCTCCCACCGCTCACATCCAACTCCCGCTCTGCACGCCGGACTCTCCTCACCGCCGCAAAGGTCAGACCCCGTGCAACCTTGCTGGCAATGGGCTCTAGCCTCCTGGCCACCACAAGAACGTCGTCGTACGGCTTCTCGACAGAGAGATCATCCTCAAGACCTGCCAGATCTAGCTCCGGATGTTGCAGCACCACGGCGCTCAACGCAAACGAAGCCCGTGGTAAGCCGCTATAGCCATCAACGCAGCCAGCTCCTTGGGAACCCTCTGAAGATCATCCTGCAGAGGACACGAAGGCGGGGAGCCAAGGACGTAGGAGCAAACATCTTGGGCCGACAACCACAGTCGATCAAACTCACGGCGCAGGGTCCGATTCCGAGTAGTCATCTCTGAAAGAAACATCACCACAGCATGACGCCATATTGCGAACATAATCGAAAGAAAGGGATGCGAGGGGAATCACCATCCAGCGCTTTGTCCATCGCCTGACGACCCGTTTCCTGGTTCACCAAGTCGGCCTCTGCGCGGGCACGACGGGCCCGCTCCTCCTTCAACTGGGCCTCTATGGCCGCAAGATTGCGGCGATACTCCAGAGTATCCGAGTCACGCGCGGCCTCCACAGAGTGCAACCGCTCCGCAAGGTCCCAGCGCGCCGCCTCGCCCATCACTTCGCGACCATATTCCTCCCACAAGAAAGATGACTTCCTTTTCGAGATCTTTTACAGCACCTGGAAAACGAAAGGGGGTCACAAGAGAACACCTACAGGCAGGAAGGAACAGACCCGACGACAAGGTCTTACCCCAACGGCGGGAGGTAGACTAGAGGTAACAAGCTTCTCAGCCTGTTCTACCTCCCCCAGCAGTAGGGCAATATGGCCTTTAGCGGAAGCGAGCACCTCCTGAGCCTTGAGGCCCTGCCGACCCACGTGTCTCCAGACCTTATCCTCCCGAGAATCGTTCAGCATGAACCGCGCGTCACCACCCTCATCGCAAGACGACCACTCCAACGGCCCCTCCAGCAGACGATAGGGAACCAGAGCGCCCTCCGCCGATGGCGGCTCCCCCAACACAGCGGCCTCCCCCGCGGGCGGCGGAAGGGGAGAGCTCTCGGTGGGAACACCTGCACGGCCCGCAGAATATGGCATGAATGTCGTTGCCACGTGCAGCCGGTGATAAGATGGGGCCTGGCATCGCCACCGTCACCATCTGCGACGAGGACATCCCCGAGGGTGCGCTCCCCCCCCCCCCCCCGACACCTGGCGAGAAGAACCGCCAGCGAAGCATGCTCGGTCCACTCCACCGGCTCAGCCATCGACTGGAAACTGGTCGAGATCCTGCATTACAGAAACAAGAAAGCACGTCACTGAAAGGCTGCCCCTCCGCAACATAAGAACAAGTGCGACACTTACATTCTTGTCGCAGCCTTCATCAGGACGGTCTCGGCTGACGATATGGGGGGCGAACGAGTCACGACGGTAGTTGCAACAGGCGGCGGTCGCCCATCGGCCCCACCGCGCCCTACAGGGAGGGTGCAATCGTCATCCCGGGGGACATCGCCGATGACATCGGGCACGTCCAAGCCCTCGCCTCTGAGTCACTTCACCGACCCAGGCTCTGGCTCCTCGCGGGCGCGCTTGGGGGCCTCGGATCCTTGCTCCCAAGCGGCTCCAGCTCTTCCTCCTCCTCCCCGTCGGATCCAGACGCTGGATATTTCGGAGGCCGAGCGACCACCAGGTCCTGAGCCTCCGCGGTATCCATCCCCTCGTGGATAAGCTTGGCCACCTCCTTTTCGTGGCTCTCGTGCTCCCGGGCATGGAGCGCTCTCCTCTTCTTCTTCTTCTCCGCAGCCTTCTTCTACTGCTCGGCCTGGCGAGCAGCCCCTTCCGGCCTCTTGCTGCGATGGGGGAGAGACTTGGGCTTACCAAGACCCTGAAATCGTGAACGATGATGAAACGAGCAGGAACGGAAATACAATGGGAGGGAGTAGGAAATCGAAGACAAGACGGATACTTACCAGGTTGGGGGGGACCCCGACCAAAAAGGGGATGGACCGCCGATGGGACGGCGGCCTTCCCCCACAATCATGCCATCAAGCCACATCCACAACCCAGAGCTGCTGGGGTCCTGCAGCTCCTGTTGCGGCTCATCATGCTCATAATCCCACATTTTCCCTCGCAACACAGAAAGAACGCGCACCTTGCGAAGGAAGATGGTGGTGAAAACACAAGCGCCATCCAGACAGCGAGCCACCAAGCCTTTCAGCACCTCCTCGATCATCTCCACACGATTCTTCTTCCTCCGGGCAGCCCCCCAGGTCCAACTCTCCTGCTTCTCCGTGGCATTCCTGGTAAACACTGGGAACGCCTCCTCTCTGCCGGAAGGGTTCCGGATGTAGAACCACTCATCGTGCCACCCCCGATTGTTGTCCACAGGGGTGTACCGGGGATACGAGGATTTGCCAGGTTTTTGCTGCAAGCCGAAACCGCCTACAGGCGCGATTGCCGCCTCTGAACGCGACGCCCCGGCATCATGCCTCGTCGTGACCGGACGACCGACGAACATCTCCCGGAACAGATCCACATGCGAATCTATCCCGAGGAACGCCTCGCACACCGTCACAAAGCCCGTGATGTGTAACATCCCGGTGGGGTTGAGGTGATGCAGTCCGATTCTCCACTCCTCCAGCAAGCCTAGCAGAAAGGGGTGGGCGGGATGGCCCAGACCCTGCGCATAGAAAATTCGGAAGGTGACCACCTCGTCGGGGCATGGATGGGGACTAACCTCCTGTGACAGTCCAGGTTTTATGGGCTAAAAATTACCCAGTCAAAAAAATATAGTTTTTGTGTTTATTTAAAATTTAAACCTAGTTTACTATAGCATGGGTATTTTTGTAATTTTGGAAAAGTGCAAAGTCCTTTTTACAAAATAATTTTTGCAAAAGGCAAAATTTTAAAATTTATGAGCGGTTAAAATGCATATTTTGTTTTTCACTTTTTACCCTCATAAAAAGACATATTTATGTCTAGGGCTACCCTTGTGATTTTAAAACTTAAGTTGCATTCTTTTGCATTTAAAAGAATTGTCGGATTTCAAAATAATTTCAAAATCATTGACCTAGTGAATTTTTGCACAATATAAAAGTTGTAGATCTTGAAAACTTACACAACTTTCATGTTGGACAATTTTTCATTTGAGCCCTAAAACAGTGGGAAATTTTGTGTTTACAAAAAACCCCTTAGCTTCTTTCCTTTTTGCATCTAGGTCCACCCACAGTATCATCTTCTTCCTCTCTCCGTTGAAAACAGGGGCGCCGCCCTCTTGCCGCCGTTTTGGGCCGCCGCTGCCGGTTCCCCGCCGTCCAACTGCCCCACGCCGCCCCACGCGCCGCCCTTAAGTACCCCAACCCTATCCTGCCGCCTTCGCTGGCTTCAAGCATGCGCGCCACGCCGCTGCTTGCGCCACGACCGCCGGCCATCCACTGAAAGAGATGCTCCGCCGCCGTCTCCCGCCCACGGCCTCGGCAAGCCTATCCCCTATCCTGCTTGCTTATCTTCCCCTCCCACAGCCTTTATAAAGCCCCGGCCGAGCTCTCCCTGCTTGCACAACACCAAGCAAGGGCCGCCGGCCAGCATTGCGCCCCCGCTCGTCGGCCTCGCCGTGGAGCCGCTTCTCCTCCCTCCCACTGCCCAAACCGAGCACTCTTCTAGCTTTTCCTCCTCCCAGTGAAGCTCTCCGCCGAAACGCCGCCTCCGTCATCTCAGACCACCGCCGACCGCCAGAATACACGGACCCGCTGCCACAGCCCACCCCATCTCCAACCAATGCAACCCCGAGGTAGCCCTTGAGCTCCTCTTGCTTTTCTCCCACGGGCTCCTCGCCGCCGGCGACCTGAACCGCTGGAACCCGGGTGGTTGATTGCTTGAATTCAATTCCTTTCAGGGACCTTTCTGTAATAACTCTAGTTCTTTTTCTTGTGAACTTTGAAAAATCCTAGAAAATAGTGGAAAATCAGAAAAATTTGAAATAAATTTTGTTGTGTTCCTCTTGCTTAGCTCTATGACTTATACTACTAAAGTTTGTATGAAACTTTATATTGAGTGCTTTAGTTTAATTATTAGAAAATGAGTGTTTTATTTTTATCTCTTGAACCATAGCTGTATTGGATTTCATCTTTTAACCATGTAACCTATGCGCTATGCATGTTCTTGTGTAAAAATTGTGGCCCTAATACCTGATTTTTGCTTGTTATTTCATGTGCTCCGTTTATTTCTAGCATGTGCACTTGTTGAACTTATTAAAACATGATTTTATTAATTTCTTAGGGTCATCCTTTTAGCATGAGCTCTACTAATCATAAATAGTTAATAATAATTTTTTGAATAATTCCTTTCATTGTTTAATTTGAGTTTTAATTCTATGTCTGAGTTTTAAGGATAATTCATGCTAGTGTTGTTTTTATAAACTCCATGTTTGGGCTTGATTAATATGCATGGTCTTTCTTTTTGGACTTTGAACTGATGTTTGTTTCAAAACCCTAGTTGTTGAATTTTCTTTTGAATTCAAATTATAGATTTGAATTCAACCCATCACATATTTATAGAACTACCCTTACTCTCTTTTCAAACCATGTTTCTTAGTGTAGCTAGTTTTGCTATTTTATGGAGTTCCTTGTGTTTACTTTTACTCCATAAATGACTGCCCAGTAAATAGAAAATGAAATGGTTGCTTTCTTAATTGAGTTTTATTGCATAACAACTTTTAGTAAAGTAAAGCTATACTCAAGCACTTCACTAATTTCAACTATTGCATTGAATATAGAAATATATCGCTAGTCGACGGAACGTTCAAACTCATCCAGGAACTCGATGGGATATTTCTAAAGCCTAACAACATTGCGGAATTAACTGAAGTCCCGAACTTCGATTCGGAAGAATCAAGATTCACTGACTCTATAGACGTCACTAAAGGCAAGCCCCGGTGCATAATCCTATTATTTTATGCAACTTATTACTATTTATTTGTGCATTTAAGTTATTGGAGTTGAATGAAAACCTTAAATGCATAATTCTCGGTACCTATTGATTGAACACTAGAAATGAGTCCATTTAGATGCTTTGCTAATAGGACCGGTAAAAGTCGAGTGATTGCATGTCACTCACGAGATTTATAGGAGTTGATTGTTTACTTTATGCAATCACTATAAGGACCATGGACGGATTGGGATACAAGTTTCATGGTGGAAATCCGTCTGTATTGATAAAATTTGCTAAGGCCGCAGTGTGTAGCAGCGGTGGTTAAGCATTTGAAAGTACTAGCCACATGCCGTAAATATGGTACGCGGCAAGCCTAGTAACTCCTCGGCCCGGCAAGTGGACATGCCTGCCACTCTCTCTTAGAGATAAGAAGTTAAATAAAGTTAAAAGTTATATTAAGTCGCGCAACACCACGGCTATGAGGGACGAGGTGAGTGCCCTATAGTCGAGGAGAGTGGTCCTGTCCATGAATCAGAATGAGAAGCCAAAGGTTGCTTGGGAGTGACTCAACGGTGCTTCAAGCGTGTGTGCTAGGTTTATCCTTGCAAGGTTGAAATTCGATTCAGAATCGTCCGCTTCTCATGAAGATTGAGACTGCTTAATCCCTTTGCTGCATAGAGTAAGAAGTGAAACAATAATGATCTCAATATGGTTGGATGAAATTAATTCTCTACCATGCTTGTATAGATAGGTGCAAACTTAGAATGGTTAATACAACTAGAACTTGAAAGCTAAAACTTGAAATTAAGGATCTACTCTTTGTGGCTTTTCAGCAAAAGAAAACCCCAGAGCTTCACAAACCTTTGCATGTCTAGTTAAAGGGATATTTTATACCCTGTTTTGGGTAAGCCTTGCTGAGTATTAGTATACTCAGTCTTGCTTGTGACTTTGTTTTCAGGTAATTTCTGGAGTATTTGGTGAGATTGACGTCATGTACGGGCTTCATCATGATGTCATGTATCGTCGCTAGTTGTCGTTTTCTACTTTTAATTTTCTGAGGTATCTCATTTGAATCCTCAAACTTAGTTTGTAATAACCTTTGCTATTAAAGTTACATTATGGTTATTGTAATCTCTGGACTCACCTTCGCGTGAGGTATGTTGTTTCGATCCAAAATTCAGTAGTTTTATCGGGATTTTACCCGATAGACTGTCAAATTATTCTATCTTAAGTGCGTATTAACTATTTTAGTGATAATAGTGATGGTTTACGCATTTAATCTAGACTAATTTAGGCGGTTCTGCCACAACTCCCCAGACGGAGATGCCCTCCAGTGAGCCACATTCTTGGGAGGAATTGACCCCTCCATGGCCAACTTCTCGAGTTGGATCTCAGTCAGGGAAGACGGCCTCCACGACGACATCGCCGCATCAGGGATCCGATGAAACAACGGGAAGGGAGGCGGAGGTGAGGGCGACAGCGAGCGAAAGCAGAAAGGGAGGTGAACGCTGGAGGCGGCGGATGAAAGGGGTCAAAGCCAGGCAAAGAAGAAGGTAAACCTTCCCGCTCCGCGTATTAAAGGGCCAGAGGGTTTGGCCTGGTAGGCCCCACCGACCAGCGAGGAACCCAGAGCGGCACGACATCGAACACGTCCAGCATGCACCCCCGGGCGGGAAGCGGGCCGGGCCCTATGGGCCAATTACCGTTACGCGCCGCCGAAGCCTGACCGCTCCCGACCGACCCCACGGGTCCGCAAAGTCTGGGGGCAATAAATAGAATGATGGCAAAGGCAACGTTTTCCTTTGAACCCGTCGCCTATGGCGAGAACAATCCTCATCCGAGGCAGAACGCATCGGCCGATCGGCAGATAGGAACGACAGTGCCTAGCCTGATCGCACAGAACAAATTTTCCAGATTGGTTTCATTAAAACGATTGGCCGGAAGCTATTACAGTGGGCAGGGATTGGCCGACCCCGACTCAGGAAAAGACCACATACAATGGATCAAATCCATGACATCCTTCAGGCGGAAAACCAAAAGAAAAAAGGAGGAAGGGCGCTCCCAAGAACTCCTTCCCCAGCTACGGTTTCGCCCCTTAGCTGCAGAAGACGAAGGCAACGATCCCCCCGGGCAGAGGCAGAGGACATGCTCAAGAGAACCCACAGGGTATCCTCTGAAGCTCTAGCCACCTCCTTCCCCCCGGAGCCTGTTTCACCAGGAGACCTTCAGCAGTGTGGAACGCGGGAGGCCACGACGCAGGAAGACTCCGAAACCGACGCGAGGTAAGGCGCTCCGAGAGCGCTACCTTCTTCTTGCGCACCAATCCCCCAATCGGGCCGGCGCCAAAAGAATACCATGGGACTGAGGGAGCCACGAGAGAGATATGGCCGCTTACCTCACCCCTTGGAAAGGGAACCAGTGGTCGGGCCCGCCTAATCTCGGCCGATGGCACCCAGGTTCCACGGCACCGGCACGCAACTCGTGGAAGGAACGTGATAGCAGGTGCGTGTCTGAGGAGGATCCCCCGCCATTCGCAAGCATTCTTCTAGCACCAGAGACATAAGCCATGCCCACTCTCATCTGGAGGACGGGTATGGGGTGTGAGGAAGAGAACTACCAAAGGGATTTCCATGATCTGTTTTTCTGTGTGGAACCACATATCCACAAACAGCCCTATTTATAGGCAAACATGGGCACGAATGGCCCCAGCAGTCAGCGGGACGCCCAAATGGGGCACACCAAAATCCCTCACCTAATCTAACCCCCTCTTAAATGCCGACGAGACGGCGCCAGCTCGCCAAGCAACTGCTGCACCACTCGGGGCACGATCACCGCACGACCCACCAATGGGAGGCAGCCCTGAACGGGGGAAAACGAGGCACCGAGGAATAGCAATAAGACGCGACGACCGGCCTCGAGATTCCACGGCATCAACGCTCCAACCGGCCATCAAGAAGGGTGGAGACCCCATCACGCCATCACTGGCACACACCGAAGGCTGAGAGCGCGGGCAGGTGGATGGGATGCCCCGGTCAGAAGTCATCAAGACCGAGTCCAGCGGCTCCGCGACTATTAAAAAATCGCAGAGCCACTCGGGGGCCTCTGACGGGGGTGTAAACCCGGGACCCCTGAAGGGCCCGACTCGTACAAGGGGGAGCCCAGCTGGTTCACTGGGCCGAGAATGGGACGACCCACCAACCCGCGTGGGGAGCTGGCTTCGCTCCTAAGCCAACACGTCCGGGAGCCCGACCTCCCGGGACACGTGGCGGTCCCCCGACCTAGCGCCACGGGTCAGAGCCATGCCGGATGACCCGGGACGTGCGCTCCAAGGACACCGCTCCCCCTGATAGGCGTGCCGGCCAAGACAGGCCACGTACAGGCTTCGCAACGCCAGCTCTCCTTATCTTGCGGTGAGGGCATAGGCTACAGGACACCCTGACAAAGGGACAGCACCGTCTGCGTGGGCCCCGCGACAGTACAGAAGGAGGCATCAATGGACGCCGCCTCCCCCGCCGTAATGATGGTTGCCCCTGTGCACTGCCTCATTACGTCAGCAAGTGTGACTGGATGCCCCTGGCTTGACCTCGGTAATGCACCGCTCACCGGGTGTGCTACCCCGCTGGCAGAGGCTACGCAAGGGCGACGTGAGGTAGCCCCGCAGATAAGGAACATAGGCCTAGACGGACAAGACCGGAGGTGACCCCCGAACGACCATCCGAGTGGTCGGACCGCCCCGACTGAGCCAGGATGGGACAACACCGGGACAACCCATCGCCCAAGAAGATCTCTAGTATCCAGCTTCCCCACTCCTGACCGACCGAGTGGGCCCCGACGACTGACCAGGACAAAGAGCACCCCGACGGTGCCATGACATAGCGCTAGATATCGACTATAAAAGGGAAAGCCCCCCACGTAGGAAAGGGTTGGACTCCTAGAGGTTCGACATTGCTTGACCAGCTTGTAAGCTCCCCTTTGAACTTTGAGCACCCGGGCTCGAGAGCAATAGAGCAAGAACACCACCCCCCATACTGGACGTAGGGCACATTTGACCTGAACCAGTCTAAATCCTCGAGTCTTTGCGTGGTAGACCATATCCGATCAAGCGCACATCAAACGAGTAATCGAGTAGTTTAGTAGTCGCCCATTTCCCGCAATGACACATATGCTTCAGCTGTCGGAAGCCTATAGTATGCTCAAGTGTGTACATGCCCTGACTTGGCATTTGTTATCGGGATACTTGGCAGATATCAAAGTAATCCAGGACAGGCACACTGGATTATGGTAAAGAAAGCTTTGCGTTATATGCAAGGCACAAAAGGCCTCATGCTAACATACAGAAAATCTGATTCTCTGGAAATAGAAGGGTACACAGATGCGGATTTTGCGGGGGACATCGATGACCGAAAGTCCACGTCCGGTTATGTGTTCACGCTCGCAGGGGGAGCTATATCATGGAAATGCTCCAAACAAAGTGTCACTGCATCATCAACGATGTATGCGGAATTCGTAGCATGTTATAAGGCCTCGGGGTAGGTTGAATGGTTAAAGAAATTCATACCCGGTTTTAGAGTGGTAGACAGCATTCAAAGACCACTCAGAATGTAGTGCGACAATGAACCCGCAGTGTTCTATGCTCACAACAATAAGTCAAGTGGTGCTGCCAAACACATTGACATAAAGTTTTATGTTGTGAAAGAGAAAATCCAGGATCACTCCATTACTCTTGAGCATATAAGTACAAAGAAAATGCTTGCGGATCCGCTCACAAAAGGCTTACCACCCAGCGTGTTTAGTGAACATGTAGCCGTCATGGGTTTAAGAGAAAGCCTGTGATTCCTGGACAATATGGGGCCCAAAGGTTAAAGAATTGTTTCAGAATAGTGAAGTGTATGGTAGCTGTTGAATCTATTGGCAACTGGCCGTGACGATGAAGCATGCTCTATGCGCTAATCTATGATGGAACGAGTAAAGTTAAAAGTGTTAAAGATAAAGTGTAAAGTTGAAAGGAATAGTAGAGATCAAGGGGGAGAATGTTGGGTATGATCTCGTGACGGACTCAGCCCAACGACAGAGTCCGACTCGGTCTCCCCCCTCGCGCCCGATCGGGGGTGCCCAACCCACTATGGTTGGCGGGCCCCCGCCACACTGTGCTATAAAAGAAAGGTGGGGGCCGCAGGGGGCACGCACGTCCAAGTTCACTGTGCTCCCCAAAACCCACCGACAAAACCCTAACCGATCTAGAGGGTGCGCAGCAAGTGACAGGAAGAACGCCACCGGCATCCCTAGAGTCGTCCGCGCCGCCGCCGTCGCCTCTGCACCGCCGTTCCCGCCGCCGTCAGCGACGCCGTCACGCCGGCCACGACCTCACTGCGCCACTCGTCGCCGCCTTTGAGCGGATCTCCATCAACGAACCCGAGATGGCCGGCTCGAGCTCCACTGGTGGCAATGAAGGTCCTCTACTCTCTCTCTTTCTCTGTGTATTAGTTGTAGATCTAAGGCTCTTGTACTCAGAACAAAAGAAAGATCAAAGAAACTCCACTCGATCTGTACACTGTGTCGATCTAAAGTACTAACAAATCCTACACCGAAACTGTAATGTTTCACTTGGTGGAGGCATCACCTGTCACTGTGTGATCAATTGGCATGAGTTCGGACTATGATGATGCTTTGGTGCAGTGTTGGTAGGGGCATAAAGATTGCAATTGCATTCTCTTTAATTCATACTCTCTTTCATTATCTTGGTATTAGGGGAAGTGGGCTCCACTTGGCATTCATTGTTTTCTGATGCTAAACTATGGTAAAGATAGTATCTTTTCCCAGTGGCACTTCAAAAGGATGAAAAGACAATAATTACCTCAATTCACCGAAAATGATGCATGGAAACTGGATCGGAGATTTAGTTAAGCTTTGTAATAAAAAATTATCTGGTTCGCTCTTACCTTTTAGTATGATGTTTAATGGCCTCCTACAAGTTCTGACTGACTTTAGAGTAGTGCTTCCTGTTAGTTTTCCAGAGTACCCATTTGTACTCGACGACACATCATTTGGTGCAACTGGTTGTTAGAATGATCAGAAGTTTTGTGCGTTAAGGCCTAAGAACTAATCTTTTCTGGTTGCGCTTTGATCGTGGGACCAACATAATCAAATTTTACTATGTTTATAGTTAAAGAATATGGATAACTGCTTAAATTTTATGAAGCAGAGTTTTTTTTTCAAATGGTGTGAATGCTAGTAAATTCCCCAAGATGCTTGTGAGAGTTCTGTAAGTTTAGACTTAACTTTCTTGTTGATGAATACAGACTTAACTTTCACCATACATTTGACTAGACTGGACCAATAAATTAATGCCCACATGTCCTATTAATTTTACATATATTTACCTGTTTCTTAGTAGAAAGCTACTTTGAGTGGAAGCGTGTTATGCGATTCCAAAGATCTTTTGGTCGGACAAAGTTCAGTTCTCATATATGTTACTCTATTCTCCCTTCGTTCTTTTTTATATGGTGTGGCATCTTTTTGTTACATATATCTATGCCTTTATTTCAGGCAAAAGTAGTTTCCTGGCATTATTGCTCTCAATGCCCAAGAGGTCAGGATTGAGTGTTTATCTTACTATATGATTTTCCAGGGGATTGTGCAGATGGCTGTACAGTATGCAAACCTAGTTCATGAATCGGCCAATAATATTTGTTATTCCAGTCGGCAGTAAATTAATCCTTAATCCAGAACTATGGGTTAGCATATCGATCTCGTCGTTCTGCCAATGAGGGACTTGTAAAGTGATGTTAACTTGAAATGCCATGATATAATAAAATATACAAGGCTCTGCAACACCTTCTAGTTGATTAGAAATAAGTGTTTGTTAAGCAAAACCATTGTGACAAAGAGAGTATCTGGTGCCTCTTTTTTCTAGCAGGAGCAGGTGCCAACTGTTCACACCAACTGGTTGGCTGATAATGGACTTTTTTATATTTGTACAAAGAGAATCATAATGAGTTAGAATTCCTTGCATATTGCATACATCACTGCAAAGCTATGATTTTAGCTCTTAGAACAGTTCATCCTCAAGGAATACTGGTGACTAGTGAAGGTGAAGGGTTCAGTTAACACTTTTTGTTAAATACTCAAATGAAAGCTAACAATGTTCAAACTCCAGGCAGCAGGGAGCATGTTGAAACCGCCTTATGTAGATATATTAGACGTTTAATTTCCACTCTCTCTTTGCTCTTAACATTTCCTTATGGAGTCTGGACTATCTGAATTAATTGTGTGAGAAAAAGGTAAAATTAAATATTTATAGAATCATATCGTTTTCCATGGTCTCGAGAAGTTATACAGTATAAACATGTTTCCATGTTGTAATAACAGCAGATTTTGTTGTTGTTGTTTTCTACAGGGATACCAAGAAGTGAACGAAGTCTGAGGTTGTACGTAATGCGAAATGTAATGCTTATTGCAGTTCAGGTTTTCATTTTTCTTCCCTTTTCATAAGATGAGCTGAGTAGAGGCATATTTCTTGAACTAGCCCTTACTTTATCTGAACGTTTTCATTTGATAAACAAGAGCTACCGTTCTTTCCAGCTATTAATTCCATTAGATGCTTTACAAGCACTAGTGCTGTTGCTCATGGCACTAGTGGCGACTGGTGAGTGTTCAGTTTGTGTTTTAATCAAATTAGGTTGTTTAAGACCAATGATAGAGGCATTCTGTAGTTGTGTGTAGCCTTTCGAGAAATCTCAAAAGGATAAGTAGTAGACGCCTAGGAGACTGACAGTTTGTTCTTGCTATATTATTTTGTCTAGGATAAGTAGACACAAAGGAAACTTGGGTCATTACCAGGTATATGATGGGAATTGGGAGACAACTCTTGTCTGTTGAAGGAAATG
The DNA here is from genome assembly GCF_016808335.1 of Panicum virgatum. NCBI lineage: Eukaryota > Viridiplantae > Streptophyta > Magnoliopsida > Poales > Poaceae > Panicum > Panicum virgatum. The sequence goes on along the minus strand of NC_053153.1, from coordinate 27,545,793 downwards.
GATAGTCTGCATTTTTACCTGATAGGCTTATTTATTCGAAGTTATAGAGGCTGATGGTAGACATGATGCTGCCGTACGGGAAACAGGATTCATTCTAGCTTTGAAGAGCTTGTCTTTGCACTGAATCCTGCGTCATAGAACAAATACGCAGAACTGAAAGCTAAGTGCTGTTCATTTGTCTGCATTAGTGGTTGCCAGATCTCTCTGCTTTGTCTGTACACTCTTATGCGCTAATTTCCTCATTTCATCAACTCTTGCATCTTGTTAACATCATTAATTGTGGGTATTTTCTCTTGTGTTCTTATTGATGGTTACCGTCCCATTGCGCTTGCAGTTTCCTTTCCTTAGCTTTGCAGCAATGGGCAATGATGCAATTGTGCAGTCTCTAGTTACACTTAAACGCTAGCATCTCTGAATCCTGCCATGTCCTACACAAAGAGAATGGTTTGTCATCTTTACCCTGCTATGATTATAGGCAGCCAAAGGTGTGGATGAGAGGATTTTTACACTACCGGACAATACCACTGTCCACTGATGCAGATGCTAAGTAGTATTAATATCATAGATCTGATCTGATGGTCGAGGGTAACATTGTCGTTAATGCTAGATAATCCCTCTCTGCCAGATCATGCTCAAGCACAATGGTGCAGGCTCATCCAATCTCTCCCGTCAGCGCGGCAGCACGCGGCGGCGGCCAGGCGGGCCGGTGCGTAGCAGCGGCCCACCAGGGAACAGCCCACCGCGGCGGGCGCAGCCCATGCAGCTCGCTGCTTGGCCAGCAGGCAGGCCACGCGAGAGGCAACACGCTCAGCAGGCCTGCACCTGCGGCAGCCTAGCAGGCCTGCGCCAGAAGCAGTGCAAGGCCGCTCAGCCTGGCAGCAGCAGGTCAGCTCAGCTGCTGGCACTGCTGGTAGCCCAGCTCGGCTACTGGCGTGGCTGGTAGCCCAGGCAGGAGGCAAAGCAAGGAAATAAAGGCCCGGTGAGCATTTTTTTTCTTGTCTTTTACTTTTCCATGGGAGTGTAAGCGGAAGCAGATAGAAGAGCAAAAGGACTCATCTGGAGCATTTGTCCAACTTCTTTTATATAAACAAATAAAGCATACTTCTTTTGCTGATCAAGCAATCTTCTACCTTGGTGGGTTAAACAAGTTTATTAGCATTTGTTCTTGCTAATCTATATTAACCTGGCATGCTTATACATAATTGATTTGTGTTGATTAGTTCTTGTAGCTAGTCTTTGCCTGCTTAGTCAAGTAAGCTTAAATTGGCTTTGCAGTAATTAGATCTAGTCTTTTTGTGAGTCTCTTTGATCGGTGTTTTGATTAAGCTTTACTTCTGCTTGTTTTTAAGCTTTGCTAATCTTTGTTGAATCGTGGCTTGCTTGGTTAAGTAAAGCTTTGAAGAAAGCTCTTTTATATGTCTTTTTTTGGAAAAGCTTTTTCGGCACTTGGTAAATCATTGCTTTCACTTCGTGCTGTGTTTTGCTCAAGTAGATTGCTTTTCATCTTCCGCTTTGCGTCGAGCTTTTCCTAACCGTTCCTAGGATGAGCTCGTCACTAGTTGGCTGAGTTGAATTCAGGACATAGGCTTTATTCTCATTGAGGAGATTTTTTTCAAAAGCTCTCATTCACACCCCCATCTCTGATCGCCTTCACCCATCAAGCACCCCTTTAATCCACCTGAGCACTTGACGTAAAGGTCTGCGGAAGCCAAGCCCTTGCCAAGAGTCCCCTCATCGACTCCTTCCAAATTTTCTTGACTAAGCTAGTATCTAGTTTCATCTTGCAAGCTCAAGATGAAATTGACGAATGCAGCAGTAATGTACAATTGTAGGAGCAATGCAAGCAGCTCTAGCTAAAGTTCGTCCGCAGATTGATTTGGTAACAATATTGTTTGTATTAATGTCAAGATATTTTTGCTGAGCATGAGACATTTTGTTAATTTTCTTTAATTCACATCTAGTGTTGTGACATTCCCTCTGCTATCATTTAAACCAAATGCTCCTCTTGGTTAAGCAGAACGGCTTGTGGATTTTAGACTGATTTTCCATCTTTCTTTTTTTTTAAATCCTTTTGTAGACCACTTTGTATATATATCTTAACATGCCTAGAAAAATAAACTACCACCTCCATTTTTTATAAATATATAACACCGTTAGATTTTTGTCCAAACTTTGACCAACAATATTATCGAATAATAAAGCAAAATGAGTACCAATACGTCTACCATTAAATTACTTTAGATTTAACTTGTAGATTTATCTATTTGCATAAATATTTGTAGAAAAAATAAATAGTCAAAACTATGAAAAAGTCAATGGTGTCATACATTTAAAAACGGATGTAGTAAATTCAGTATATTATATAGGACGATTTTTTTCTACACTCACGTGTAGCTACTCTCATCATCAGCATACCACCGTGTGTATATCCGTATACTTATTTATCACTTTAGGCATGTTCATTTACTAATTTTAAGATACTTCAAATGGATACGGGAAAAATCCTTTCTATACTTGCTTGTAGCTACTCTCACGTATGTATCTTATGAAGTAGTACGTATCTAATCCAACAAAGAGTATGTACGTGGAGTATGTGTTCATACTAGAATATCTATGATGATATATATGTTGGATGTGATCATACATAAAGTATATGGACATACTTATTTTTATATACTAAGACTAAGGTATAATCATAATATATTTAAAAAATAGAGATGCTTTTAAAATTTTTCATATATATCTATTTGAAGTATCTTAGAATTAGTATATGAACATACTCAAAGTGATAAATGAGTATATGAACATACATATGATGGTATACTGATGATGATGAGAGTAGATGCACGTGATACTTCATTGAATTTAAACAAGTTTAGCTTTTTTCGTTCAAACAATACCAATATGATCGTAAGCAAAGGATGTAGTGAAAAATAATGTTTTGCGAGTTTGACCCATATGTCCATTTGTCATGGCTCGTTACTGACTGTGACAGCCTGGTGACAACATAAATACATACGATGAGGTCGTGTTGTCCATTGGCAAAAAGGGATTGTATGTTGGCTGGCTTTGGAGAGGGATGATGTATGTGATTTGAGAACCATCCCAACTTTCCTCTAGAACGAAATTTGATTCATGTTTGAAATATATACAGTATACCAGAACTCAGCCTTTGTTATAAGAACAATATTACTTTGATATACCGTACACATATATGGAAACTGTGGGAACTGTGGCATGCAAATACGAAAAGGAAAACGGTAATGCTCCGAATATGACGTCCGACGGATCGGACGCCCTACCATCCCATTTTGCGTTCTTTCTGCTGGCTCGCTCCTCTCTCGTCCCCTCTATTATGCACGCTGCCTGCGCCCTCCAGGCCTCCATAGCTCCATGGTCGGCGGCGCCGCCCTCATCTACCCCCGGCGTCCTCCTTCCCCATCCCAGCAGCTCTTCCCCCACCTGGCGGCGCCCCTCCCCAATCCCGCATCCTCCCTCATTCCTGCATCCTCCCCCATCGGAAGCCCCAACGCCCACAGATCCGGTCCCTGGTCTGCGGCGGCATCCTCACCCACCCCGGCGACCTCTCCTCGTGGTGTGGGCGCGGGTGGAGCTCGCGCAGCCGATGCACGGGGTACGGCGGAGCTCCTCCTCGGGGCTCTGCCGGGCACTGGGTACGGCGGAGCTCGCGCGGCCGGCGCGGGCGCTGGTGGAGCTCCTCCTCGGGGCTCAGTCGGGTGCGGCCGTGGGCGGCCGGTGCGGGCGTGGGCGGAGCTCGCGCATCCGGCGACCATGGCGCAAGCGTTGCCATGAGGCGCAGAGGTAGAAGAAAAAGATGGGAGGAGCTTGACGGCGCGACGGCGCGCGTGTTGCATGTTGCAAACTATGTTTCAGATGTTTCAGATATTCAAAAAAAAATGTTGTAAGTGTTTCACGTGCATGTTGCAAAAATAAACTTAGATGTTGCAATATTGCATATGCGTTACACAAATATTGCAAGTGTTTTATCTGGATGTTGCATTTTTCGAATGAGAAATTCAATTGTTCAATGCAACACGAAACATATATTGCGGTGGGTTTTTTCCTCGTCATCAACAGATGGTTAATAACTTTTTTAACATATTTTTAATTTTGCAAATAGTGATTTTCTATGTTGCAGATATTTTTTTTCTATGTTGCAGATATTATTATTTGATGTTACATTGGACTGATGGAGCGTCCGATGGAAAAAGTTCCCATCGGACGACCGGGCACTAGCAAGCCCGAAAGGAAAATAGTAAGATCGCCAAATGGTAATACAGAACCCAAACAAAAAGCAAAGGATAACGTGAGAAAGGAAAATAGCAAGATCGTCAAATGATAATACAGAACCCAAACAAAAAGCAAAGGACAACGTGAGAACAGTTTTTAAAAACAAATATAAAACATATTGATAAGTTTGTCAGAAGTGGGATTTGAACCCACGCCCTCGTTAGAGGACCAGAACTTGAGTCTGGCGCCTTAGACCACTCGGCCATCCTGACTTTTGTTGTAAATTTTGTTAATATTATGTTATTTATTGAATTAATAAGATCTCTGCTCAACATCAAAACGAAACCATCTCTCTTCCCATCACAAGTGTTGCGCAAGTAAGAGTTTGCATGAGGCAAGATGTTCTAAGTTCAAATTCTCACCACATGCGTGTATATCTCACATGAAAAATCTAATCCTCCCATGTTTACAACATTTTTTAAAAAGTTTTTCCGAGCTCGATGGCGCGCCGTAGGAAAGTGCGGAGGCAGGCACAAGGCAACCTTGATCAGGTAGCCCACACGAAAAAGTTTGTTTTCGCTAATCCTTTTGTACTTATAGTTCCTAACTAGATGTATGAACAATAAAATTGTAATTAAAATTTTAATGTCAAGAATACTTAATTGTTGTATTCTTCAATTAATACATGTTGGCCTTGGCTTCTCACGTTCTTAGAATATTCTGGTTCCGGCGCTGGCCACAACTGCTCTGGTATTTGCATTTTTGTCATATCAGCATCAGCCTCTTGTGAATTGGTTTGATGCTGACCTGTTCGGCCCTCCCTTCTTAGTTAAGGTGGCCACTGATTTGGTCCATAGAGGGTGGTGGGTACTACTACATGGGGGCAGGGGCGGATCCAGGAGAAGGGGGGGGCACAATCTCTCCTTTTTCTTCCTCTTTTTCTTCTTTCTCTTCTTTTTCCTCCTCTCTTCTCCTTCCTCCTCTTCATCTAGGTTTAGAAAATGTTGGGGGGAGGGGGCTTCTCCAAAGGATCTATGGGGGTAGGGGGCTCCAGCCCCCTGCCCCCAGCACGCCCAGCCTGGGCCCTAGATGGAAGAAGTACGGCATCGATCAGCGGCACAGGGGGCTTCTCCAAAGGATCTATGGGGGAAGGGGGCTCCAACCCCCTGCCCCAGCACGCCCAGCCTGGGCCTTAGATGGAAGAAGTACGGCATCGATCAGCGGCACACGAGGGCGCGACAACACACCGTCGACACGTACGGCACGTCAGCGACGTGCACCAGCGAGAGGATGGATGGTGGGCACCACTGTTGGAGAAACGCACATTGGTACCAGCACGTTAGTGCCGGTCAAAACGGAGCCGGCACTAACGTGCATGAACCGTACAAAGCGGGTACGTTAGTGCCGGCTAGAAACTCCAGCCGGCACTAACGTGCCATCCCCCAACGGTCAGCCCGTCTGCCACAACGGTCAAAAGACACGTTAGTGCCGGCTGGTGATTCTAGCCGGCACTAACTTGGTCAATTGCATGTTAGTGCCGGCTGGTAAATCTAGCCGGCACTAAACGTCCACACTTAGTGCCGGCTAAATCCACTAGCCGGCACTAACTTGCCCCGTATAAGCCAGGCACTCCTTCCCCAGCCCGACCATTTCATTTGGCCGAGCTCCTCCTCTCTCTCATGGCGTGTTAGAGGGGAGGTGCTGCCCATTTTCCCCCAAATTTGTGAGGATTTCACCCATCCAAGTGCACCAAAGGTTAGTAGCTTCTTCCACTCTTCTTTCACGGTATTTATTCTTTGTTTCATGCTTTCTAGATAAAGAAAATAGTGATATTAAGGTTGAGGAAAAATGAGCATAATTTTCCAATTTATTCATTAATTTGAGTAAAATAGAATCGATTTGTTACTTTTTAGAGAAGGTTTTCTAGATATTTTGACTATGACACATTTAGAGTAATTTTTTTGAATTATTTCACGGGGACATGTGTATATGTTATTATGCAAAATTTTAAGGATTTTAAGGATGAGGAAAAATGAGCATGATTTATTAATTTGTTCATTAATTTGAGCAAGGTAGAATTGATTTGTTGCTTTTTAGAGAATGATTACTATATAGTTTGACTATCACACATTTAGAATGAGTTTTTTTGAATTATTTCATGGTGACATGTCTATATGTTATTGTGCCAAGTTATTTTGTTATTTAGTTTAAATTTACTAGATAGGTGGTCTATGACATATTTACATTTTTTTTTAATTACTTCATAGTAACCTGTTTTTAGGGATAATGAGCATGATTTTTTTTAATTTGTACAGATGGACCGGCAATGGATGCACGGAAGTCGGAGCACCTCGGCGTGGATTCAGGGTTTAGATTCTTTTCTCAAAGCGGCAATGGCAAATAGGTCGCCAAAGGGTTTAATGTGTTGTCCATGCAGTGTTTGCGAAAATAAAAAGGAATTCCGAAAAAGAGATACTCTATGGAATCACCTGGCCTTGAATGGTTTCATGAGTAACTATAGTCTTTGGACTAAGCACGGCGAAGTTGGAGTTATGATGGAAGATAATGAAGAAGATGACGATGGTGATAACAATCTTCCAGATTGGGCATGGGTTCATGAAGCAGGTGGCTTTCAAGATGAACCAATGGACGAGGGTGAAGCAAATGTTGCACAAGAGGAGCCACCTGACGAGCTAGGTCAGGCGTTACTTGATGCACAGAAAGACAGTGAGACTGTGAAGGAGGCATTAAAGTTCGAGAAGATGTTGGAGGATCACAAAAGGCCGTTGTTCCCTAATTGCAAACCGGAGCAAAAGAAGTTGGGTACCACGCTGGAGATGCTGAAATGGAAGGCAACTAATGGTGTAACCGATAAGGGATTTGGTGAGCTATTAAAGATTGTAAAGAACATACTTCCTGAGGGTAATGAATTGCCGTCAACAACATACGAAGCTAAAAAGATGGTTTGCCCTCTTGGATTGGACGTGCAGAAGATTCACGCATGTCCTAACGACTGCATCCTGTATCGCGGTGAATACGAGAACTTGGAAGCTTGTCCTGTTTGCAACGCATTGCGGTATAAGATTAGGCGAGATGATCCAGGTGATGTTGATGGGCAGCCGGTAAAGAAGAGAGTTCCCGCAAAGTTGGTGTGGTACTTCCCTATAATACCACGTCTGAAGCGCTTTTTCAAAAACAAGGATAACGCTAAGTTGATGCGGTGGCACAAAGAAGACCGTAAGGAGGATCACATGATCAGACACCCAGCAGATGGGTCCCAGTGGAGAAATCTTAACCGAGAGTATCCTCAATTTGACAACGACCCAAGAAATATAAGATTTGCTCTAAGTACTGATGGAATGAATCCGTACGGTGAGTTTGGCAGCGCTCATAGTACATGGCCTGTGACCCTATGTATGTTCAACCTTCCTCCTTGGTTGTGCCTGAAGCGTAAGTTCATCATGATGCCGGTGCTTATAGAAGGGCCAAAAGAACCTGGCAACGACATTGATGTGTTCCTACAACCCTTGATGGATGATCTATTACTACTCTGGAAAGAAGAAGGTGTACGTGTGTGGGATGAGTATAAACAGGAGTCCTTCAACCTCCGAGCTTTGCTTTTTGTATGCATCAATGATTGGCCTGCACTTGCAAAACTTTCGGGACAGTCGAACATGGGATACATGGCCTGCACCCACTGTTATGATGAGACCGATAGCATTTATTTGAAACACTGTAAGAAGTGCGTATACATGGGCCATCGTCGATTTCTTCCAACCGATCACCCCCTAAGAACCGAAGGGAAGCATTTCAAAGGAGAGCCCGAAACTCGTCCTAAGCCTCTATTTCGTAATGGAAAGCGTGTGTTCTCGATGATCAAGGATGTGAAGGTAGTATTTGGAAAGGGTCCCGGTAGGCAACCTGTTCCCAAGGATGACCAGGGACATGTTCCAATGTGGAAGAAGTCTATATTGTGGAACCTACCTTATTGGCAAGTCTTACAGGTTCGCAACGCAATTGATGTGATGCATCTGTCGAAGAATCTTTGCGTAAACCTACTAGGATTCCTGGGAGTGTATGGTAAGTCAAAAGACACATTGGAAGCAAGGCGCGACATGCAACAGCTAGCTGGACGAAAAGGCTTGCAACCCGAAAAGAGAGACAAAGGATGCCACTATTTAAAACCTGCCAGCTATAATCTGAGCAAAGAGGAGAAGGAAAGTATGTTCGATTGCTTGAACAGTATCAAGGTCCCGTCTGGGTACTCCTCAAATATACAGGGCATAATAAATGTGAAAGAGAAGAAAATCCAAAACTTGAAGTCACATGACTGCCACGTCCTGATGACACAACTACTTCCGGTTATACTGAGGGGTGTTCTACCGGAAAATGTGAGATTGGCAGTTGTAAAGCTTTGTGCGTTCATGAATGAAATTTCGCAAAAAGCAATTAATCCAAATAATCTAATAAAGCTGCAGAAAGACATTGTCGAATGTCTTGTCAGCTTCGAGATGGTCTTCCCACCTTCCTTCTTCAATATTATGACACACCTTCTAGTTCATATTGTGACAGAAATAACTATCCTGGGTCCTGTTTTTCTACACAATATGTTCCCTTTCGAGAGGTTCATGGCCGTATTGAAGAAGTACGTGCGCAAACGTTCTCGCCCAGAAGGATGCATTGCTAAGGGCTATGGAACAGAGGAGGTCATTGAGTTTTGCGTTGACTATCTTCCTGATCTCAATCCGATTGGGCTCCCCGTGTCACACCATGAGGGGCGGCTAAAGGGAAAAGGCACACTAGGAAAGAAATGTAATATGAACATCTCTTGTAGTGAATTCAGCCAAGCAAACTTCACGGTTCTTCAGAATTCATCCAAGGTGGCTCCCTATATTGATGAGCACATGAATATTATACGGTCCGAAAATCCACAGAAGAATTTTGCTTGGATTACACGCCAACATATAAAAACTTTTGACGGCTGGTTCAGACGAAAATTATTGGGCAACAACACAGTTGATCAAGAACTTCAATGGCTGGCCAGGGGACCATCAATAACCGTCCAGCAATACCAAGGGTATGAAATCAATGGGTATACATTTTACACGAGAGCTCAAGATAAAAAAAGCACCAACCAAAACAGTGGTGTCCGTATGTGTATAGTAAATAGTAATGGAGAAAAAAACAACTACTATGGTGTCATAGAGGAGATATGGGAACTTGAATATGGACCCATAGTTGTCCCTCTGTTTCGTTGCGAATGGGTGGCTGGAGGAGGCGTAACGAAGGACCAGTATGGGATGACCATAGTCGATTTTAAAAAGATTGGATATAAAGATGAGCCATTCGTTCTAGCCAAGGATGTGACACAAGTGTTCTATGTGAAGGACATGTCGAGCAAACCGAAGAAAAAGTCGGATAAGACGTCTCAAGCAGACAAGGCTGGAAATGAGCCGAAACGGCACATAGTTCTTCCAGGTAAAAGAAAAGTTGTTGGAGTCGAGAATATTTCGGACAATTCGGAAGATTATGACCAGATTGATGACCTTCCTCCATTCTCAGTTGACGTTGACCCCAGCATCCTCTTATCCAAAGAGGACACGCCTTACTTACGCCGTGATCACGTCCAAGGCACTTTCATCAAAAGGAAGATTATCAATGTTCCAGTAGATAATGATGATGAGTAGTACTTTTATATAAATTATATATTATATTTTCTCATTTAGTGATGTAATGTAACGCACCGCGCCGTATTTGTCTCAATTCTCGATACTATTCATCCAATTAGGACACAATATCATCTTCAAATAATATTATATTTTTGCATGGTATAACTATTATTTACTTTCACTAATTTTGCATTACTAGGAGTGTTGAAACATTAAATTACAAACAAATAATCAAGTAATTTGCGAATTGATTACATCATTGTATTGGCTATTACTGAAAAGACTTTTGAATATTTTTGCATGGATCAATCTGAAATTTTTTCGATTTATTACAAATAATAGAAGTATACTAACATATAAACCCTATAAGCTACACATAATTGATAATAGTAGCATATTTGTTAATTTACTTCAATTGCTATTGTTATTTTGTAGATATAATTACTATAATTATTGTGTAGCTAAAAAACTTAAGATATAAATTTTTGTTTTATTATTTTAATTATTAAGCCTATTATGAATAAATTTATGAATATTAAAAATTTATTGTAAATGGTAACCGGCGTGGCGAATTTACAATTCCCGCCAGATGGGACACGTTAGTGCCGGCTAGTAGTTCTAGCCGGCACTAATGTGAGAACGTTAGTGCCGGCTAGACCTACCAGCCGGCACTAATGTTTCCCATCTGACGTCACGGGGGCACGTTAGTGCCGGCTGGTAATACCAGCCGGCACTAACAGAGCCACGTTAGTGCCGGCTGGTAATACCAGCCGGCACTAACCGAGCCCCCGTGACGTCACTAACCTACCAGCCGGCACTAATGTGTCCCATCTGACGTCACGGGGGCACGTTAGTGCCGGCTGGTAATACCAGCCGGCACTAACCGAGCCACCCCCAACAAATTACTCCCTTCGCCGCCCAATTCCGATCGACGTTGCCCGCCGCCCCGACTTCTTCTTGCCGCCCCTGGCTCGCTCGCCCGCGTGCGCCGCCGCGTTCTTCCCTGGCCGTGCGTGGGTCCCCGGCCGGCGCTCGACCGTGGCCGCCCTCGAGGTCCTCCCCAGCCCGCCGTCCCTCCTCGTCGTCCCTAGGCCGGCCGCCCCCACGCCTCGTCGTCTCGTCCTCGCCGGCCCGGCCCGCGCCGCCGCGTACCTCGGCGTCCTCGCCCGGCCCGCGCCGCCGCGCACCTCGGCGTCCTCGCCCGGTCCGTGGAGCCGCCCGTGGACTCATCAGCGCCATCGCGGCCGCCCGGCTGCCCCCACGCCGCCCCGGCCCCGACCACGCCGCCCCTACTTCCACCGAGGTAATGTGTTCTATCTCCTTTTCTGTGAAAGATCATTATAAGCAATTTCTTGCATGAGGTCGCTAGCTGGGGCAAATACATTATGCACAAGTATGATCAGAAGCTAGAAAAGCACCATGTCTTTCTTCAGGGCAAGGCATATAAGCAATTTCTTGCATGAGGTCGCTAGCTGGATTCCTATGTTAATATTTTGGCTAACACATCTGAGATAAACTAGGCTATTAAAGTTTTCTAGCTACCATAGTACTGCTATATGACGTTTCGGCTTAACGAGCGGCCTGTCTATTGCTATTAGCTGCATCGACAATTCGAAGTCCTACAATATTGGCAAAGTTCATACACGCTGTTGGACAAGTTGAACTGATTGACTAAGTATCCTACTGGTGATCCATGTCAATAACTTACACAAGTAATTGTTTACTTGCTCTTTAACCGGCTAGTCATGTTGTAATCTCCCTTCTTTATAAATGAAATAGGTCCAATCTCATGCCCCTTCGTGAAAAAAAAACTTACACAAGGAGAAATCCCCTAAGGTCCTGTTTTTTTTTTTGACATTTTGGATACTTTTTAAGCAATAGCTTCGTGATGTTCAAAAGTTAAATGCCTCGAGTGTGCAAATTGTGCAACTGCAAAGTATATTGCGAATTGCATATATGAATGCTGACTGAATCTTTGAATGAATTACCCCTTACCTTGATTATTAGATCATACAAGCCTTATATTTGATAGTACCAATACAATGGTTTTCTATTCTATGTTTCTTCTGTAAAAATATCAGATGGTTTTGTAGTCGTTAAGTATGAGTACTTAAGTACGAGTACTGTGCCAAGTCTCTGGAGCATAATTTTGAAGCAGGAACAGGTTATGCTAGCATAAGTGTATATCTATGACCTTCATAATGAAACATGATTGCTACTATATATGACAGTCTCAAATAATTAGATTTTGTCACTTATGATGATGTTCCTTTTTTCTAGAAAGATCTTGTTATACTTAACAGTCGCTAAATCCAAATGAATTTTTCAGTATTTTTAAAAAAATATGCTGCTATATTTCAATCACATTGTAGATTTAAGAAATGTGAAGTTACTGATAACTGGATTCAGTGCTTTAGTTTTTTAACCTGATAGAGAATGTTGTGAGGCAAACAGGGGAACCACCCCTAATGTTTCTTCAGTTCGATGTACAGATCAGAAGAACATATGCATTTTGTCTCTCGGAATAATTTATTAGCAAGAAGAACATATACATTTTGTCTCTCGGAATAGAAATAGCAATGTTAGGATACCCATGCTATGCAATCTATCTACTGCCAATTTCTCCCATGCTGCTTGGTCATGCACTCCAATGGAGCTTTTCTTTATCTTGCGGCATTATCACAGTATATATGCTTATCTCATTTAGTATTTCACAATCTGGATGTTGCTATTGCATACAAAATAATCTAAAGGCCTTAGCAACTGGGCTCATGCACTCTCTTTGTTTTTTATTGTTTCAGGTAGTGGAAATGGATCCTACGGACAACCAAGACGAGTTAATGCACGAGCTCATTCGTGGTAGTTCTGGGCACATAGCTCCAGAGTTTGATGAGGACGAGAACGATGGCAGCCAATTTTTAAACTTGCATTATCATGGCGACGAGGAGCAAGATATTAGTGGGGAGGAAGAAGGAAATGTCGAGGAAGCCGAGGTATAAAAGTTTAGTGATTCTTTCAGGCATCAGGATAAATGTTTTGTCAATATATATGTTAGGAGCAAGATATTGTTTGTGACACATGCGGCCCAGCTGCGAACTATTTGTGTTATGTTGCTAGCTTTGTTGATGATTTCAGTCCTTGTGTAAGGAGTCGTGCTCCAGCTAAAAATTCTTATGAATGTTTCAGTCAATAAGTTACCTAATATCATGATAATTTTCGATCTGGAACCCTTGCTTGCGGGTTATGAAGGTTACGCATACCTGCCGCGACGTCCACTAGTTCCTGGTCACGGAGATCAACGAAGCAACCGGCGAGCCACTAGCTCCTGGTCAAATTAAGACAACATTTGTAAATCAATTGGGATATCTTGTTAGGGAATCCATCCCCATAAAGTATAAGCTTTGGAAGAGAAATAAAGTCTCTGATCGACCTGAAGATATCGTGCCAGATTCAGAGAAAGATTTGTTATGGAAAGAGGTGTCGTTGCACTTCAACTTTCCCCCAGGCAAAGCTGACAAAATAAAGGGATGGGCATTTAAGAAGATGGCAATTCAGTTCGCCTCATTCAAAAAAAAATTGGTGGCAAACTTTGTCAACAAGGGCCTCACTCCAGATTTTGATAAAGTCTGGAAGAAGCAACGAGAGTGGTGGAATGAATTCGTGAATTACAAGCACAGTGCTGACAGCATGGCAGCCTCGATTCAAGGCAAAATGAATGCTAGCAAAAAGAAAAACTTCCATAGACTTGGGCCCGGAGGTTATAAGGTTGCCATTCCGAAATGGGAAAAGATGGAAAATAATTTAATTGTAAAAGGAATCGTACCGCAAACCTTGAGTTGGCCCAAACGAGCAAGGTATTACTTCTATGCTCATGGAGGCACACTAGACCCCGACACTGGAATATTTGTGACTAGCGACGTACTAAGAGAGGCTGCCCAAAGACTCGAGGACGCAATGAGGCGTACCGAAGAAGGAACCTTCCAGCCCAACAGAGAGAATGACGAGCTGACTTACGCTCTTGGGAATGCGGAACACACTGGACGGACCCGAGGTGTGGGCGTAGTTCCATGGAAATATGGCTTTTCCGGAGATCTCGAAACCTACCGAAGCCGATGCAGAAGCAAGGCAGTAGTGGCTGAGAAGATTCATAGCCTAGAAAACCGGATAATGTCACTTGAGGCAGCAGTTGGGCAACGCTCGGACCAACCAGCTGCCAATGTGGAGATCAGCCCCTCTTCTCAGCGTCGTAGCAGTGTTGCTTCCACGGAGCACCCTAATTTGGGTGCCGACAGGCCGAGGGACCCCATTGACGACATCACCGTTAGGACCCAATGTGAGCTTCTGGTTCTTTATGGGAAAAAGCTTAAAGTTTGTGCTGAGGGTTATGCGGAAGTCCAAGAACAGGGCGGGACAATACATTGCCAGCCGATTCCTGAAGGATTCGCCAGAGTCTTTGTTGACCGAATTACTGAAGAACGCTGGGAAGACATGGACCTCCCGATCCCTATAAGTCCTGAAGAAACAGAACTACAACATGTCGTACACACATGGATCGCGTGGCCAAAGCGCGACATAAGATTGGTGCAAGCAGACACAGATTCCGCTCGGTGCTCAAGGCAAAGATCACCAACGCCAGCTGATAGGAATCCTAGTGTTGGCCCACCTTCTCCACCGCCTGCACGGGACCCCAGCATGGATCCGCCATCACCAGCCGCACAAAGCGAGCCAATTCTGGCATCATCACCAGCCGCACAACAGAATCAGAGTCAGCGACAGAAGTCATACACGTCCCCTTCGGTCCAGCCATCTCATAAGCAGCAAAGAAAGAAGAAAAAGAAGGCGCCAGAAGAGGAAGAGGCAGAAGAATCGTTTCAAACCTTCTTGCTGAAGCGCAAGCTACTGAGGGAGGCTGCGAACAAGAAGCCAGAAATAGATCCGGTTGCAAAGGCACACTTTGTGAAACACTTCATTAAAGATCCCACCAAGGAGAAAGAAAGAGAGTCGGATTATGATCGGCAGATCAGAAAGTGCTACAGCAACCCCAAGAATCGCCTGATTAATGCAAAGACCGTTCCCCAGCTCGGAGAGCAGTCCAAACAATCGATCCCTCCGTTGATAGTGTCGCATGAAGACTGTCCCGATGAATCAAGAGATCCGTTGACCATGGCTGGGATGATATTGCAAACTGATCTAACAAGGGCTCAATTGCTTGGGGAGGCCCTACAGAATGCCCGCGGCAGGAAAAAGTTTGTACTTGGTGAACCTTTGATATGGCCAGAGTTGCTACCATTCCTACCAACGAGAATGGCCGAGTTACACAAATGGTATGCCGTGCAATCTAAAGCTAGTAAATTAGAGATGTTCCCAGCTCGGATTAAAGATGAGCATTTCTGGCGGGGGGCAGATGATGTATATATCGAGTTTGCATCACTCTACGATTTATACCATCAAGATGCCCTTCACAAGTCACTCGTCAGTGTATGGTGTATGTAAGTATTGTCTCTCATTTCATTATTTTAGCCTTGAGTGTTGATTGATCCCCATTTTTCTTGTGTCCCGTAGGTCAAAAATTCAAATTTGCCGAAAGAAGAACTTTCATAACGTCGGGTTCTTCGACCCCGATATTATACACGAGAAATCGCTAGCGCTAAATCCTGGAGACATAGTCAATGTTATATACAGGGGGTTGCGTAAAAATAGCATGTGTCCCTTCATTCTCTTGCCATACAACCATCAGTGAGTCGTTCTTTGTTAGACTTTTTTTTCAATCCCTTCGTATTAATAATACCATTTAATAACTATTATAATCAACATTAATTGGTTATGCGTATGTATATGCACAGCTTTCATTGGATATTGCTTTGTATTCGGATTGAGGAGCACAAGGTCTTGGTGTACGACTCGTTAAGGCAAGATAAATCAAAGTACCAAGATATCATCGAGGTGGTAAATACTGCATGGAGTCGCTACCTCCACAAACACATAGGCTTGCCCATAGGTGAAATCGAGCCTCTTCATTGGGTGACTGATTTTCCGGTATGAATATACTCTCGCTACTAATGTCATTCGCAATAAACATCAAAAAAATTCTATATCGTAACCCACATTTGTCCATAGTGTTGGAGACAGGGCCAAGGAAACAACTTATGTGGATACTACGTATGCGAGTGGATCAACTCTTTTGCAAGTGAAAAAGGGCAAATGACAGTGGATGCATTCAATGTACGTGAGCACAATCACATCTGCTCATTATTTTATTTCATTATTTTTTATTCTCATGTTTTTATCGAAAAATGTGACAGCGTTGGCGGATGAAAGAAGAACTCATTGAAATCGCTCGGATCAGGGCAATTCAAGAAGCTATATGCGGATTTCTACTCGATGAAGTCATAAATCCTAAGGGCGAATTTCATGGCGATCTCCGTCTAAGCGTCGCCCAAGAAAATCCGACGACGAGGAAGCTGATACGTTATTATAGTTGATGTAATATCTCATGTACTTTTGAACTCCTAAGTGTTCCATACATGACATATAATATATATATATAAATATATAATGTTAGTGTAATATGCTGTTCTAATAATACTGTGCAATGCAAAGAGTACGACTATGTAGTCACATACGCTAGAAATACGCATAGCCATACGTATAAAAACGAAAAGAAAAGAAACATAAAGAAGAAAAAACATTTAGTGCCGGCTAGTTATATCAGCCGGCACTAACCTTGCTGTCAGAACTCGGGCGGGGGCGGGCACGTTAGTGCCGACTGGTATTACGGACCGGCACTAACATACGCACGTTAGTGCCGGTCAGAGTAGCCGGCACTAACGTCACGTTAGTGCCGGCCATTTAGTGCCGGCCACAGGGACCGGCACTAAGCCGTCCTGTGACCGGCACTAATGTGCCTTTCTCCAACAGTGCACGTCGCCGCGCTCGCGCAGCATAGTTGGTCAACGGGGCGTTGCTGTCGCCGGACCCCCAGGCCCGGCCGGTCTGGCTGGACCCGCCGACCCGGTCCTGGTGCCAAGCTGCCAACCGTGCTAGGCTGCCATGCTCCTCCTAGCTAGATACCCTCTGACATTCCGTTCGCACACGACAAAGCACTGTGATTTGAACCCCCAGGAAAAGAAAAACCCGGCCTAATCATAGAAGATCAGAGGCCGTTCCTTAAGCCTGCATTGTTTAGCACTGTGCCGGATCTGATGTGTTGTTTAATGTGGGAATCTTGGGGTTACGGGTGAGCACTTGGCGCCATCGCTGTCGTCACATTCCTGGTCGTGGTTTGGAGTGCCGTCCAGACTAGCTAATAATAATCTTTTCTGAAATAGAAAACTACAAGTAAAAATTTTCCTTCTCCGAGGCCTTGAGCTGAAATTCCTTTTGTTTGAATTAGTCTTGAAACAAACATTCCAAACGCTAAAGATTGATAATAGGTCTTTCTTCTTCCTCTCAACATGAACACAAGTACAGATTATGATGGGGTTATCCGTAATTAAACTTTAGGATTTTCCTCTCTCTTATATTCACGCATCCACAATATAATGCACCATGTTCAGCGTGGACCAAAAATGGTTGGTGACGATAAAGAAAGCGCCTGGCGTCACGTGCTCCAGCGGGGACACGTACGCTGCGGACAAAAAACACCCCTACAAAAAACCGACGAGCAGTAAAGTAGTGCTTCTAGAAGCATTCGGTTACCAACTAACACATACATCCTCTAGCGTTAGCGTGATCCAAATGTAAAGCGCCGAAATGGAGCATTATTTCTGTGTCGTGCCCGCTATAATGCGTCCCTTTTAGTATATTTTAAGTTGGAAAAATAAACCTTTTGTTTAAAGGAACCCCCCACATAAATCAGGCAAAAGGGCAGAAATTACATGGTATTTTCGCACATCAAAGAATTTCAAATGAAATGGGTCGATGGATTCTTGTCGATGTAGGAGAAGTTTCCGCGTGTTCCTGAGAAGTCCAAAGTTTACCTACTGATGAATCAACGTATATAATAAGGAAATTAAAAGATACTAAGAATTGCCTTTTTTACGTTAATGCAATCTGTTCCAAATTACAGTTCATCTTAACTTACTTTGACCAAGTTTTTATAAAAAATGTATATTAACATCTATACACATATGTAATTCATGATTTATGAAATTAGTTGAATATTGCAATTGTGGTAACTTGTCTATAAGTTTGATCAAAATTATAAGATTTAACTTATAATAAAACTAAAATAAACTATGATTTGGAAGGGAGAGAGTTGATGAGGAGCTTGTGTTATATATTTCTCATCTTTGGACCCTGTACTCTGGAAGTCTGGATGAGCTGAGATCCTGTTAGCACTATTTCAACCTTTTCATATGAGTTCTGGTCAAAAGAAGAAAAAAAAAACTGAAACAAACTGCCAGCTTTTGAAAATGGCTTAAGAGAAGCAAAGGTTGTATTTATAATAGAAGCTAAAAGCAGATTCAGTTGTGCTTTTGCTTGTCTATTTAGAATGCCCTCTTGAGGAGTATGCTTGTTTGTGTGCTTCTGCTAGCTTGTGTGAAATGCTATTTGGCTGGCTTTCAATTTTGATGAGTATTCATTCATAAGCCAATATACTCATCAAGAAAGTCTACCGTGTGTGCGGCTACATCTTCTAAGTAGAGCAGGTTCTAGAGAATCAAATAATTCGGCCACATCTAAAAAATAAAGCACATCAATCTGCGTTTTCTCTTTATTCCACACTTTTTTCTATTGTCTGAATTGTGGATCCATCTAAAGCCACCGTTCCCGAACTTAATCGATAAGTTGTTTCAGGTGCTTCCCTCCCAAATAGCCCTTTCAATACGTCAATGGTCGTATTTGGATTCAAGGGCTAGAGCTATTTGGGCTAGAGCTAATTAGCTCTAGCTCTAGCCCAAATAGCTTCCAATAAAATAGTCCTTGATATGTTTGGATCTAAGAGTTATTTAGCCTTTAAAACACTTTTCTCTAATCATTGGACCCCTATTACCTCTTTTGCTACAGTAGACCCCATCTGAAATAGCCCAAATAATCACCTTTTGGGTGGGATAGTTTTTTTAGGTAGACTTGCAAATAGCCAAGAAATAGCCCTCATGTTTCGGAATCTTGGCTATTTTGAGCTAAAATGGGGTGAGCTAAAAATAATCCCTAGGATCCAAAAATGCCCAATCCAAAGTTTTGATCTACCGATCCAGCAGGATGGCTCAATGCACATGTAGTCATTGTTCTGGTCGCGGCATATTGCACATTATGTCATCAACGTGCAGCACACAAATTATCATAGCTTGAAGCTTTATTCTTTGGGATATAAAATTAAAAGTTGCTAAAATTTTCCTACCTTTTTTAATTGCGGCGAACATTTGCTTGAGTTTGCCTGTTGGTTCATTTATTAAGAAACACAAGAGCACAGGAATAGAGACAGAGTCCCCGCGTCGTCTCTCCCCTGGGAGGCGACTCGGGCGGCACCCCACTCCCCACTGCCGTCACTCCCTCCCAGACATCCTCCCCACCTCGCCGCCGCTGGAGCAGGACACCGGAAGTCCGTGTGCCTGCTAGGAAGGCGGCGGCGGGGCTTCTTCGTCGGTAGTTG
Organism: Panicum virgatum; assembly: GCF_016808335.1. Taxonomy (NCBI): domain Eukaryota; kingdom Viridiplantae; phylum Streptophyta; class Magnoliopsida; order Poales; family Poaceae; genus Panicum; species Panicum virgatum. The sequence goes on along the minus strand of NC_053153.1, from coordinate 27,526,278 downwards.
TGCTCCCGCACAGGTGGAGGTCGCGGCGGCGCCGGCCATGGCGGCGGCAGCGGCGCCTCGGGCTGGCCGTTTCGATGCCCTGGTGGCCGGATCCGGCGCCTATGGGGGTGGATCTACACGGTGCGGCAGCGGAGCGGCCCTCTGGCGGGACTGGCGGGGTGCGGCGCTGGTGGCGGCTGCGTGTGACTCGGTGGCGAGTTCCCTGCCGCGTGCGGCACCACCCCGGCCTGAGGCGTCGTGGCTTCGCGGCGGTGACGGCCGGCCGCGGGCTGCTAGTGGTGTGCTGTGACGTGGCCCGGGGTGGCGGGGAGACAACATGGTGTTGCCGGCGGGAGGCGTTGCAAAGGTGCAGGCGCCGGCGTGGTGCCGGTCGGCAGTGGCCCTGCGCGGGAGCAGGGGCATGGAGGAGGTCCTGCGGCCGAAGTTGTCCGGGACTGACGAAGCGATGGGGGAGCTACAACGGTATGGTGCGTGTAGGCGTGGCGGCGGCGTCGCTCCGGAAGGGCTGCCGTGGCTGTGGTGCCCGAATATCGCGCCGTGCACATGCAGCATGGGGTTTGGATGCTTCGGGCGAAAGCCCTTGCCGGCGTTCTTGCCGGTGGGATGATGGCGGCGTCCCTGGACGTCGTTCTCCCTGTTGGGGGGGGTCATTTTGGAACTCTAACTCTGCCGCACGGAGTTCTCTAGGTAAAAACCCTGTCCATATTCTGGACGAGCGACGGCGGCGCTTTCGGCGCCGTGCCCTCCTTGGAGGCGTCGTCTCTAGAGACCCAGCTCGGTTTGTGGCATTGCCGGCCCATTGTCCATGGGGGCTTGAGCCGGTGTCGATAATTCCGCCATGTGACAAGCTCGAAGGGTGTTGCCGAGCCCGCGCAGTGGCAATCGTGGTCTTGGTGGCGGCCAGGGGTTGGCACATGGCTGTTGGTTGGCTGCTTGCAGCGGACCGCCACGGCTGGCGTTGCTTAGCGACGGTTAGTGCGGTGTGGGACTGCGTCGGAGGATGGCGCTTGCGACAACAGCATCATGGGTCAACTTGGCTTGCAGCGGACTGCGGCGGGTTGCTCAGCTTGGCTGGGCCACTTGGTGCAGTACAACGTCGGAAGATGGCGCAAGCTACTTCTCTGGCTCGCTACTCTAGCGGTGGTCGCTAGGTGCTAGGTGTGAGGGTGAAGCACCAAGATGAAGTCGACATGCGGCGATGGATTGGTTGTTGCTAGAGATCTTAGAGAGCGGGGCATCTTTGCTCTCCATCTCGATGGTGACTTAAGAAACGGATTCGGAGCGTGGAGTACTGTGGCGGGTGTGGCGAGGCCCCCGTCTGCAGTGTTTTCCTCGAGGCGACGAGAGAGAGAGGTGGAGTCTAACAGCGGATGTGGCGAGTCCCCCGCGCATTGTGTTGTCGCGGTGGCGACTGCGAGGTACCCTGCGAGTGGCTCGGATCCGGTGTTTTTCACCCCGTCGGGTGGAGTGTGTTGTTGCAGCGGCATCACGGTGTTGGGTCCTGCATGCTTGAGGTTTTCGATGACTATGAGTGTGGGTTGTGGGTGGGTGTTGTGGTAGTGCTTCAGTTTTGCTCCCGTCGTCGCGTGGAGTGGTGGTCTTGTATAGCAGAACTTGAGTGGAGTTGTGTAGCCGTGTTGATGTTCCAATCCAATCGGCAGGTGCGTCTTTTTTCTTTGTCGGTTTGTGTCCAATCTGAGTGTTGTTCTTTTTTAATATAATCGGCAGCTCTCCTGCCTGGTTTGTTTAAAAAAAAAATTTAATCTCGCGTTCTCTAAACACTGAACTCTTATTATGTCTACGTGGACAAGTTTAAAGTTTGATAAATGCCACGGAATAAAAATTAAACTCCATGTGTCGACCTCTAAATATATTTCTTTTTATCTTCGAAAATCTATAAATGTGAGCAATACACAAGTATTTGGCTTTGAATATTTTCAAATGTGTTCAAAGTCTACCAGCACGTGATACATCAACTTTTTGTAGCATTTTTCTTAGAGCAAGTATTATGGTAGGCTAAAAGGAGACTAAATGTTGAGTGGAGGAGAGAGAAGAGGAAAAAGAGAAGTGGACTGTTAGCTTACAGCCAGTTTCGACACAAAACCAAGACATTTTGTGAGATAGGCAAATGGACCATGGATTTATGGTGAAGAGTTAAACCATTATACAAGTGGGCTAAGAGACAAGCTGCAAAGGTTTTTGCAGCTAGCAGCAGACTAAAACATTAGCCTTGCTCTTAACTAGCAACATCCTTGACCTTCACTAGCAACATCACCATAGAACTAGATAGGTTTTTTTTTTGGACTTCTCAATCATTCAACTATAGTGCATTTACATGGTTTCTTATATCTTTTAGAATTTGATCTCATCATCATGGCCTTGATATCATACGGACCTTTGCATAAAGAAATCTATTCAATGCAAAAGTGCTGGCAGTCATTACTGCTTAATGATCATGTGATCTTCACCTCAATTTTGCATGAACCTAGCCCATCCAACCCAGCGTGAACCAGCCTTCTACCCCTTCCTTAAACAAAGCCATTTCCTCCAGCGCGCTGCCTCCCTCCCTGAGCTGGCATCTCCACTCCTCGCCCTCACCTCACTCCACCCCACCACTTGCCCCGCCGAATTCCGAGGTCAAATCCCCTCGCCTCCTCCGCCGTCCCCGAGATCGCATTTCTTGAGTTCCTGATCGCGGAGAGCCCGTCTGGGGAGCCGGGAATTCCTCCCTCAGATCCGCGGTTTCCTCGGAGGCGTCGCTGAATTGCGGGTTCTTTGCGCAGGTTTCCCGCGTGCGGCGGCGGGAGTGTGGGTTGGGTTGGATTGGATCGAGGGGGAGGCAGAGAGAGCGGGCGCCGGTTGACCAGCGCGGCCGCCGGAGATGGGCAAGGGCGGCGGCTGCGTCCCCAGCAAGAAGCGCCAGCCGCCGGCCGCCGCGGCCTCGTCGTCGTCCGCCGCTGCGGCGGCGCCGCGCGAGGCGCCAGAGGAGGTGGTTCCCGCAGCAGCCGCCGCGGCGCCGGCGTTGGAGGCGGGAGCCGGGCGGAAGGTGCGGCTGTACATCGTGTTCTACTCGATGTACGGACACGTGGAGTCCCTGGCGCGGCGCGCGGCGGCCGGCGCCGGCGCGGTGGAAGGCGTGGAGGCCGTGCTGCGGCGGGTCCCAGAGACGCTCCCGCCGGAGGTGCTGGAGAAGATGCAGGCGCCGGCCAAGGACCCCGCGGTCCCCGTCATCGCGTCGGCAGCGGACCTGCAGGAGGCCGATGGCGTGCTCTTCGGCTTCCCGACGAGGTACGGCTCCATGGCCGCGCAGATGAAGGCATTCTTCGACTCCACCGGCTCGCTCTGGCAGGAGCAGAAGCTCGCCGGGAAGCCCGCCGGATTCTTCGTCAGCACCGGAACGCAGGGCGGCGGCCAGGAGACCACGGCGTAAGCATCTCCTTACTCTTTCAATTTTCTGGTAATGCGTTACGATGCAGTGGAAGGAAGAGTTAATTATTTGAAGTGGACAAGATAGGAACACTTGCTATTGCATCCATAGGCCATTTTTTAAACTTATTAAAATAGTCCATAATATTGAGTTGCAAGTGGTTTGTTGGTAAGTGTTTAACTGGAGAATGAGGTCTATCACTTTCTTTCCTCCTGTTTTAATCAGGGTTGAACATACTCTGCTATACTCCAGGTTGGTTGACTGGTCCGAAACTTTGGATTTGTGATGTTTTCACGCCCCCTTGGTTTAAGCTCCATGTGTGAGATAATCAAGGCATGGCTTAGTAGTTTTGATTAACAGCACACCCATTTTGTTCTTGATGTGCTCCTACTCTCAATTTTTAGAATGACCTGCTTATTTATCACAGGTTTGATGATTTGTGCTTGCACTCCATCCGTACTTGTGCACAATTCACTGAATGCATGTTTACAACTAGGAGATGATAAATCATATAGATGACAAGGGGCAATTACTAAAATGAGGATCGTCATGTAATTGAATCTGAAACGCTCATGGTTAACATTTTTGACATTTTTCCATATTTCGCTATTAAGTGCTTCTAAAGCAAGCTACAACGTCCGTGTTATGGTGATCCTAACATTGATTTGGTTGTTGCAAACTATGGAAATAAAGTACCATATTTGCAGCAGTTTTGCATGCTGTTGCACTATTCTCCATTATTGATTATCACGGTGTTGTACAGTGAAACTATTAACAACAACATAGGTGGCTGTAGACGAATTTAAGGACATTGGATATGATTTGTACAAAAAGGACTCTTGAGTTAATGCGACGGTACGGTATCTTTAGGCTTGTACCTGATCAATATCTGTCATATTGCTGTAAGCACGGGCAATGCATTCAAACTTTGTAGGCTCATGACGAAAGAAACAGATATATTACTGGAAGATTCCTGTTAGAGATCAGATTCGCCATCATGGCTGTGTTTAGATCAGTAAAATAGTGGTAAAAAGGGTCACATCGGACACTGTGGCACACTGTAGTACTTTTTGTTTGTTTGTGGTAATTGTTGTCCTACCATGACCTAACCAGGCTCAAAAGATTCGTCTTGTCGTGTACATCAAAACTATGCAATTAGTTTTTTTATTTATCTACATTTAATGCTCCATGCATAAGGTAAAAGATTTGATGTGATAGGTGAATAGTGAAGTTTGGAGACAGAAATTTTGGAAGTGAACACAGCCCTTAAATTCCTGCATCCAATTGGAGGCTACAAGCTATCACTTTCTAATCTAGGTTCCTCTTGTGGAAACAAAATATTGTCCCTTGTGTCATGTGAATTTTGGATATATTGCTCCTTAGGTAAAATTTCCATGTGCAGTTGTGCCAGTTTCTAGCCAGTTAGCTATCCTTTTCAGTTTCTTCACTTGAGTAATTGCTTTAGTAGTCTTTTTGAGGGCAGATAAAGGCAAAGAAAATACACAGATCATAAATTACTAAGAACTATCACTTAACTTTTGTACATACTTGTGACTTAACTGCTCTAGAACCACAAGTCTTTGGTACGAGGCCAGTAATAATGTTTCTCTCATCCTAACAAAAAACTAAAAGAATCGAAGTCCTTGTGCCTCGATTTTATTCTCCCTACTTGTTGTCATGTAGAGTTGTAAATTTTTTTGAGCTGAATATATACATTTTTAGCTGAGTAGAGTTGTAATTTCTACCTTGGTTTTAAGTATCTGTGTTCATCATGCTTTGCTATTCCTGACCAGTGACCATGCTTTGGTTGTTTATTGTAGTTGGACGGCCATCACCCAGCTAGTGCACCATGGAATGCTTTTCGTTCCCATTGGCTACACATTTGGTGCAAGCATGTTCAAGATGGACGATATTAGAGGCGGCAGCCCATACGGTGCCGGGGTCTTTGCTGGCGATGGCAGCAGACAACCCAGTGAGACGGAGCTTGCCCTCGCCGAGCACCAGGGCAAGTACATGGCCTCAATAGTGAAGAAGCTCGCTCACCATCCCTGAAGCAGCCACCCCTGTGCAGTAAAAGCCACACGGTCACCTTCGTCCAGCCCTTGGCTACCCCTATTGTTTTCGGATACATCCGGCTCGTTCGTATATGTGCACAGCTTGCTCTCAGATCATCTATTGTTTGTTAAAGTAGCCCCCCTAAATTAAGGTTCATTTGTACATTGTTGACATAAGCATATTGTTGTCCATTTAACAATAAGTGTCCCACAAAGTGTTTATGAATAAACATCTTATGTCATATTGATTATGAAAAAATTGGTGTTCGATTTGTTGGGCAGAACCGTTCTATATTCTTAAGCATTTGTGAGCTTTACCTTTCTGCTCTGATTCAGGTGTCTGCCTTGTGTGATTCACTGATTCAGGTGTCTGCTTCGTCAGATTCATTCTTGCTGACCGAGCGCCCTGATATTGTTCTGCTGAACTGACCGAAATTTGCGTCTTGATGTTCATTCTTGCTCCTATTTTTTGGGACATTACTAGATGGCATTTTGGTCTGTAAATTCAGCATTTGAGACTGCAGAGGCCAGGCTCAAAAAAAGCTCAAATTTCTTATTGGGTCTAGACTTTTGGGCCGGGCCACTCCCATATTGTTGCCTGACCCACCAGACCAGTCGTCCGGTCCTCTTCTTAAATTAAAAAAAAAGCCAAAAACAACAGAATGCTCCACACCACGAAATAAAACGGATGATCCCCTCCCAGAATTTGTATCGACTTTGGTGGATCGCGATCAGGCTGATCCTGGTTTGCCTAAATAAAGCAGGCGATGAGTGTGTCAAAAAAAAACAAAAAAAAACGGAGCACGTCTTTCCAACGGCGGCCGTTTCAAAATTTTGAAATCGCCCTTGGGGGGCGGAGCAAAGCAAACAGGGAAGTGCCTCCTCTCCTCCCCCGCCTCCCCGCTGGCCTGTTTTTCTTTGCAGGATAACACTTGGGTGGCGGATATCAAAGGATCACTAGGATAGCGTGGTCTTGCAGAATCAAGGTTAACAAAATGGAATGTTCTGTGTAGGTCCAAGGATCAAGGTGGTCTGGACAACATAGATTTAGAAACACAAAACAAATGCCTCCTTAGCAAATGGCTTTTCAAACTGGTTAATGAGAATGGTGTTTGGCAGCAATTGCTCAAAAATAAATACCTGGGGTCCAAAACTCTCTCTCAGGTTGAGAAAAAAGCCAGGAGACTTACACTTCTGGTTAGGCTTGATGAAGGTAAAACAACACTTTCTGCAATGGACATAATTCAAAGTCCTAAATGGGAAACAGGTATGTTTCTGGGAGGATACTTGGCTGGGCAACACAGCCCTTAAGGATCAATATCCCAATCTATATTACTTGGCACATCAGAAGCATGATACGATGCACAAGGTTTTAGGGGGGGATTTGACAAACATTTCTTTCAGAAGGAATCTGATAAATAATAATAGAAGGGATTGGCTGGATTTACTAACTAGAACAATCAATATAGAGTTACAAGATGGCCCTGATGTCTGTATCTGGACCCTCCAAAGTAATGGACACTTCTCGGTGAAGTCCATGTACGCCGCCCTAATGGATGAAAAGATTCTGCCAATTAACCAACCTCTGTGGAAACTAAAGATCCCACTCAAAATAAAAGTTTTTATTTGGCTTCTCCACCGTGGTGTGATCTTAACTAAAGATAATTTAGCTAGGAGAAACGGGAAGGGTAGTATGCTATGTTGTTATTGTTCAGATAAGGAGAATATAACACACCTCTTTTTTAATTGTTCCTCTGGTAGTTTACTTTAGAGGATAATTCACACCACTTTTGGGTTGAGTAGGCCTAACAATGTGAATCATATGTTTGGGTCTTGGCTATGCGGGCTAGCAAAATCATGTAAAAGCTTGGTTTACACAGGGATTGCAGCTTTGTGTTGGGCGATTTGGCGTTCTAGAAACGATATTGTCTTTTAAAAAACTAAAAACCAAACATCCTTGCAGATTCTTTTCAGGGCCACCTATCTTAAAAGAGCCTAGGCGATTCTTCACAAGGAGGACAAGGAGGCCATTGCCACTGCTTGCCGCATGCTAGAGACGGTGGGGATGGATTTTTTTGCAACAAATGGGTGGATGTTTAGCAATAGGCTTGGCTTGTAATTCTTTCCCTATTCTGTTGCGATAAACATTTGTAATAATTGGCTGGATACACCTTCACTTTTGTAGAGGCCGGAATTTGACAATTCCTTTATCTAAAAACAGTACCGTTCGTTGCAAGATCCGCGGGAGGGGACGCCTGCAAAGGGGCGATGTGTTCAGAAGCCGAGGATGACGGAGACGCTCCATCGACAGCATCGCCTGCGGTGGTCGCAGGGGCCGGAAGCACGTCGTCCGGGGTGCTCGCCGTTGCCGTATTTGGAGGGGACACGAGGGCAGGTGTGTCAGTAGTCGTTACCCCTGGTGGGCTCACCGTGAGGGCCACCGGGGCAAGCGGAGTCAAGGCCGAGGGAGGAGAGCACGCGCCGCGTCCACCACAGCGGTGACGGCCTCGACAACATTGGGTTCCGACTTCCGAGGAGTCGGCATCCCTGGGAACGAGGGGCGTGCATGCATGCACCGAGCCCGGAGCGTCGCCGCGAGCCGAGCCATTGCAATCACTGTTGGTCGGGCCCAGCCTTGTGTGAACAGGAGCCCAGCGGGCCCCGGCCTGGGCAGGGCCATCTCGCGCCGCCGGTGTTGGAGAAGAACCCGGTCGCCGCCGCTGTCGCTGGCGATCATTGTCTGCCGGAGGAGGCGGTGGAGGGGGGGGGGGGGGGGGGTGGGGGGGGGGCATCTGCCGCGGTCTGAGCCCCGAGTGGCATCACGGCAATTTCGACGGGGTAGACGAGCGTTCGTCGCCCAATGGCAGCACCCCTGGTCGCGACTACAGGTTCCGGTACCTCGAGGTCGATCACCGGAGGAATGTCGCATGCACTAGAACACCACGCAGTCAGCCGAAACACCTTCCGTTGGATTGCCGTCTCAGGGTGGATGTAACACCCGGTGATTAGCACATGGATCAAGCGCTAATTGCTGGTCAAAACACCGTTAGCCATGGCCCATTCGTCATCCACCCTTCCATCCTTGTCATCCCCTTTCCCTGTTCGGCACAGGGCAAGGCATGGCCATCGGCCAGCTCCCTCCCTTCCCGAAGCTCCTCCACTCCGTGCGATTGCCGTCGTGGAGGGTCGCCCCGTTTTCCCGGCCAGCGACGTAGCCAAGTCGTCCACACTCTTCCTTCCAAGCTCGCCACCTGCCTCACTCTCGTTTACGTCTCGCTCTCCTCTCCTTCTCCTCCCTGGGTTCGCCATGGACGGCGTTTGAAACAACTCGCGCTCGCCGGCCCGATTCGCGAGTTTCCCTCCATGGATCCCAAATCCACTTCACCCGAAGCTTGTCTACCTTCCTAGCTTCCTCCTCGACCCCTCCTTCGCGAGCCTCATCGACCAAGTCGCCGGGAACCGAAGCTTTTCCGGCCGCTAGCCATTAAAGCCGGCCGAGCTCCACTCCGCCGTCGAACTCCCACCTCCGGCCACCGTTTTCTTCGCCCCATAGCTCAAATCGACTCTAGGTGAGCCACTGATGCTCATGCTCTCCACGTTCCGTCGCGTTCGCATTGTTTCCACGCTCGTTCCCGTGCCATGCCGCCGTCGACAAGCTGCTGCTCGCCGCGAGCCGCGCCCACGCGCCTCTGGGCCGTGCCGCCAAGCGCCTCCACTCCGCCCGGCCCTGCTGAACCTTCCTAGCCCGGCCGCCCTCTCCACATCTCGCCGGCGCGCCGCCGCCGCGGCTCAGTTCGCCGCCGGCCCGCCGCTCGCCGTGGCGCCACCACTACAGACCACCTCGAGCCCCCAAACCACCACCCACAGGTGCGCACGAGCCCCCTCAACCTTTTCCCCAACTTCCCCCTCGCCGCCGGAGCCGAACCTCGCCGGAAAACGGCCGCCCGACCCTGCTCTGTACTGTCCCGTCCGCCAAGGACCTCCAGTGAGAAGAAACAAACTTCCAGGGGCCTAAATGCAAGAGTTCGTTTCCTTTTTCTTTTGTTTTCAAAAATAGCAAACTTGTAAATTCCGTATAAAATTGTAGAAAAAACAGAAAAATTAAAAATAAAATGTTTTGGAATCCTTGCAACAAGACCTACAACTTTTGTTACATCCACTTTTGCTTTTGACCAATAGTTTTATCTCTAGATTAAATATTAGTTTAATCCACGTTTGTATGTATCTCAAGTTCTACCCATGAACTAAGGCTAGTTTTGGGACAGTGTACTACACCTTAGATTAATAGATTACTGTAAAAATTTGAGAACATTTTGACAACTCTAGCTATAGGTTTCATTAGATTTTGGTTTATGCCTATGTTAAATAGATTTAAATCCACAAGACTCTTTACTAGTTTTCTTGATCTGAAATTTTTATTACACTCTTAAATTTGTTTCTAGATGCTATAGAAAAATTTTGGGAATTTTTAGTAATGTGTAACTAGTTCTTTTGATTTATTCATTAATAAACTTTGTAAATCGAAAGCCCTAGTTTCCTTCATTAGAAAAATCTCATATTTTTACTAAAGCTTGGTTTTCAGTACATGAACGTGTCTGTAAAATTTTAGCTACCTAAACTAAGTAGTTTACTCTGTATATTTTTAGTTAGATAAATGCCTAGGAAAAGAATCTAAATTCTTGTGCTTGCTGTATAGCTCAATAATTTATGAAAACTTTACCACCAGATAATCTTAAGGAATCTAACCTACTAGTAAAATTTCATTACCAGAACTTGCATTCTTTATCCTCGAGATTTGTTTTTGTATACTAGTAGTGATAGATTCATGAGTTTTTATGATTTATCTGTTACATCAAATGACCTGAAAATTTTACTGCACACTAGTGACTTAGTAAAGCATCTCTCGTAACAATATCAGCACCATTCTATGCTTTTAGCTTTAGTTATAATTTTCCCTTGCTTTCCATGTGTTAATATGATGAAAGACACTTTTTCTGCATTTTTTTGTCCTAATATAAAAGAAAAGCAACACACACAGCTCTTTTATGAGTTAGTATAGATAAAATTCCTACTCTATAAATGACTGCCCAACAGGCTGAAAAAGAAAGTAGTAGCACCTTTCAACTTAAATTTAGTTGACTTCCATCTATATCAAGAAATAAATGCATTATATTCGTCTCATACATATGCATTGTTGCATTTCATTTAGGTACGATAGAAGAACCGCGGGAATGACGTGATGATGGAGTCGAGCCAGAAGACGGTGAATGTGGACACATCTAGAAGATGGATGGATGGATCCCGATGTGCATGACCGAAGGCAGATGCTCGCCAAGCGAGTATCATCTAACTAACACTAACTCAGTGTTAATCCCAGGCAAGCCCCGGTGCACATCCGTTTATTTCAAACTATGACACATATATTATGTTTCTATTACTTGTGCATTAGGTTCAGGAATTATTTGAAACCCTAGTTGCATGATCCCTAGGTCTCCTCGAGTTATACTAGTATGTAGAGGACGATAGAGATGCTATGCTTAATAGAACTCGGTAGAAGACGAGTGATTTCGGGTCACTCGCGAGATATAGGATATCTCGTTATTTTGAGTATATGGAATATTGGAATAGGCTGGATAAGGAAAAGAAAATGGAGACCGGGCGGGGGAAAGGTTAGCCCCGCTTGTGTCGGTTAAGGACCGTTCGTTGCCTGGCCCTGTGATCGAGTTTGAATTGTACTAACTGCATGCCGGGAGTAGGAGGTAGTCGAAATCGGTAAGTCGAGTACTGCCTTACTTCGAAAGTATAGGAACCCGCACCCAACTCCTGGGGTAGTTGAGTAGTCGCGGAGAAATGGGGATGCATGTGTTTACTTTTGGTGGTCTCACGTTGAGCTCGGCTGACCATATGTCGTTGGGCTGGTTCCTGTAGTTCGAGGCGGGGAGGGGAATGGTTGATTTGTATTGTCCGACGGGGCAAATACATGCCGTGTTGGTTAGGTCTACCTTGCAAGGTTAAATCGGATCGATCCGCCGTACGTCGCATCTCGGATATGAGCACCTTGATCACAGCACCACATCGTAGTGATGCTATATGGATTTTAAGTGATGAGTAGTAGGGTCTACCAGGAATTATTACTCCATGTTGTTATGATTGCTTAGCAGGTGCAAATAATAGTTAATGATTTATGAATATAGAATTTGGAGCTAAAAGAGGGAAAATAAGGACTCGTTTCTAAAGCTTTTTCTGCAAAAGTTACCAACAGCCAAAAGTCTTGCGTGTCTAGATATGTGGGCTAAGATATACGCACTGGTCGGGTAAGTCTTGCTGAGTATTAGTATACTCAGGGTTTGTTGTTTACCCTGTTTCAGGTATAGAAGCTAACCGGGATTCGCATCAGTGGGCTCGATGTGACGTCCTCACGTGTTCATAGTTATCGTTTCGTTTTATTGGTTCTCAATCAAATTTCTTCCTCTCAGGTCATATTCTCATCCGCTGCTGTCATTTATTTTATGTAAATTCTAAATTTAAAGTTATTGTGTAAATATTTATGTTATTATCTATTTTTGTGAAATTATATTATGTTGGTACCGTCTGTGCTCGCCGTTGCGCGAGACTTTTGGTGTGTTTCGATCGGCCTGTGGGTTGTAAACAGGCTGTCAGGTTACACTTAATTAAGCTAATGCGCCTGATGCGTTCAAATGATGGCCATTACGTTTAATTAACAGTGGAGACCGCAGGGAAGACACCAGTCGCAGAGAAGTTGTGCCGCGGTGTCCATGTCCCAAACGTGCGCCGGCAATCCCCTGATGAGCTCGATCTCCACCGCTGCGGGGAGGCTTCCAGCAGAGGAGTTGAGGAAACGCGTCCAGCGCATGATGTGCAGTCGTCCCCCGGGTAGGATGAACGGCCGCCCATTGTTGAAGATCCTTGTCGCCGACGTCTCATCTGGTGAAATCAAGAGGAAACTCGCCGAACCTAGGAGGTGGAGGGATAGCGAGTCGTCCTCGATCTCAAACCGCTGAGCAAGCGCCGGCACGATGGAGTCCGCGAGGTCGCCGGGGCAGTCGGCGATCACCGACACGATCAGTGCCCGCTCGGCAAGGAGTTCTTCGCGCTGAGTGATGACGTCAGAACGAACGATCACGCGGCGGCGTGGTCGCTGGGAGTGGCCAGCAGCCGCGATCCTGTTGTCCTCGCCACATGAAGCAGGGGAAGGAGCATCACCGGAGTCCTCAGGGGTTGGAAAAGAAGCGCCGTGGTTCCTTCGCCTCTTGCGAACACGGCGGCGCCGCCTCCCAGGGACACCGTCTCCCGGCGGCGCCGACGCGGCCGCCGCAGTGGTGGTCATAGGTGCTTGGGCAGGGGGAGCTTGTGCCGGAGGAGAGGACGGCACCGGTCGCCACAGCAGCCGGCCGGTAGCAGCAGGAGGGTAACCGGAACGGCGGCTTGGACAGACGTAGGAGCGGTGGCCCTTCTCACGGTGCCTTGGGGAGAAACAATTAAAGCACTTGCCCCGAAGATCGACCGGCACGGGGCGAGGAGGACGACGCGCAAGACGCCCAGCAGCCAGACGCGCTTTCCGGCCGAGTGTGGGACGCCAGCCCTCGCCGTCCGGGTCCGTGACCAGCGCCGCAGGCCGTCGAGCTTCCGGGTGCACCACGATCCTGATGGCGGGTGGCGGAGAGGAGCACGGAGGAACCTCCACCGCTGCCGCCGGCGAGGCGCGCGCAGCGACCCCCACCAATAACGCGTCCCTGAAGGAACGGGGAGAGGGGCCACCGGACTCGCCCGTCGGCGGGGTGTCACGGCTCCATCTCAGGGCCTTGCTGCGCCCAGACAGCTCGCCGGATGGCGTCGTCACGACAGGCAAAGGGGAGGACGAGCTAGGGGAGGAGGTGGGCGCCGGGTTCGGGGTGAACGGCGGCGAAGTGGGGGTGGCCGCCGGGTTCGGGGTGAGCGACGGTGTGTGGCTGGTGGGGAGGGGAGGGGGCGGAGACGGAGCGTACCGATAGTGTAGTGTTGGTGTGGTGTTTGCTTGATGCTAGCGATTGAGGCGGCTCACGGTTGATTCCTGTCACCCCACCCCCGAAATTCAGTTCGAGACTTGCTGGAGAGTCGATGCAATTGCTTCACTGGTAACTGTATAGGTGTGCTGATCTCTGATTTGGGGAAGCAAGAGGAGGAGCACATATTTGACATGGTTTTCTGAAAATATGCTGGAGCGATATATGTTGTAAGACTCGGTAGGTTTTGTAATAGCACAGTAAAATAGGAAGGACCCCCTCGTAGTTGGAATTATGGTTGAGCGGGTGAATTCAGCGGCAACAAGTTGTCCCCGTTCAATATATTTGTTGCTTTTTCTTCCAGGAATGTGTAGATTTCTTATTTAGTCCAAAATCAATTCAGATAAACCTGATTTTTCCATTTTAGTTACTGTGCTATCTTCATCACTGCATTTCAATCCATTGTTCCCCTTATCCCAAGCTAGGAAAATTTCCCATCTTATCAGTCTCATACATTACATATCAGTTGATATTGAGGGGTGCATATTGCAGTGCTGGTTCAAAGAGGAAGTGTTCCTAGTACTGGAGTTATGGGAGATTCTGTACTAGTTACATGTGTAATACAAGATGCTGCAGACATTGCATTTCAGATTCATTGCTTGGAGCGATCAGCATATGCTGCTGTGTTGGGAGCGTTCTGTGCTCAATCAGACCTCCTCTCAAGGGTACTTCCTCTTAGGCTCTTACTCCTTGTGTTCACTTGTGAAATATCACTGATAAGCATATAATACACATTAGGAAAATATGCTGATCTTTTGCTCTATACCACTAGATGATAATATGGTAGATACTTCTGGTTTTTTATGTAAGTTCTGTTTTTTATATGTTTAGATGTAATATTGTTTAGGTGAATTTTGTTGGATTGGATAGGATAATTAGCATTTCTTCAGCTGCGTATGTGTGTTTTACATGCTAGTTACCTTTGATATCTTACAGGACAAAGAAGAATGTCTCGCTGAACTGAGAAATGAGCTTAAAATATTGGAGAGTGACACAGAGAATGTCTTGGGAAGGCCAGATCAAATAAGCAAATCAACTCTTTGAGGTGATGCCTAACACATATTCTCACAATAAAACATATATGCTGATTGAAACAGTTGTGAACTCATATGTTCTGTGAGGGACCGAAGCCGGCGACCAGAGGGGGGTGAATGGGAGCCGATCAAAATTTCTTCCGAAATTCAAACCGTCGACCTATATCCCAAAAATCATCCAAGCCCTCAAGCGTTCTGACCAAAGTTTGGAATAGCTATGGAAAAGCTAAACCAACACAAAAGGTCTCGAACGTGCGAGCGAAACCACGAAGCAAATCGGAAGCGAATCGGGAAAACAGCAGACCTTTCTGCCTGGACCGGTCTGACCGGTGCACTGGACCGGTCTGACCGGTCGTGTCTGTCCAAAGACGAGCAGACCGGTCTGACCGGTCTTGTCTACCGGTCTGACCGGTGGCACCCAGAAAACCCCGAAAACTTGGATCCAAACGGTGAATCTCGACCAAACGATCACGGAATTCGATGAAACTTGGGGGATAGCTTCGCCCCTACCACATGAACATATCCCCAAGAGATCTCGTCCTAAAGATCATCATAACACGAGAATTTCGGGATGAGATCAAAAGGGATGGGGATTTCTCAAGAACTCAAGAAATCCAATTCGAAAGAGTTCTCGATTCCAGAGGGTTTGGGTCAGAGCTAGAAGCACGGGAATCACAACAGAGAGCTCGTAGAACCATCGCAATCGTGTGCACCAAAAACAAAACCAAAATCCATCACAAAAGGGCACAAAAATGACAGGATTGGATTGATTCAAAAGCCCAGAGGGCACGAGGAGGATAGGGCCTCCTTTCCCAATCAAATCCAACACAAAGTCTCACAAATCCATGGACTAAATCTACCCTAAAGAGAAGAACGGGGGGAGAGAGACACAGGGGTGGCGGCCTGGGAGAAAGAATAATTCACGGACAAGTTACAAAAGCCGCACTTAACCTAACACAAGTGAAGGGGTATTTATACCCGCGGGACCGGTCAGACCGGTACACTGGACCGGTCAGACCGGTTGGTTAGACCGGTCAGACCGGTGCCAGGGACCGGTCAGACCGGTTGGCCTGCAGCAACCCCTGTACACGATCTCATCTGACGGCTGAGCTTCTTTCTTCGAAGCGAAGTCTTCTCCACGATGCCGCCATCTTGATGAAGATCTGGTCCGCGGTTTTGGAAGGTCCGCGAAACCCGGATAGATGGCCGGTTTTGAGAAAACCGCCAAAACTCCACGCGCGGGAAGATTCCCGCCTCCACGCCGTGGCCCTAGACGCCGTTCCCGCCTCGGCCTTCTGACGGCCCTAGACGCCGCCCGACGCCCGTCACCTCCTCGCCCGCAGCGAGGCCCTAGACGCCGTCGACGCCCGTCGCCTCCATCAGTTCCGAGACGCAGTCATGCAAGAAGCAGAGGGAAAACGAGGAAACCAGGAGCCACAACCAAAGCAGAAACTCCCCCTGAAATGCATTTCCCCTCACACGTGCAATTCTCTTAAAATGATGCACTCTCAAAGCCAAAATCAAACAAGTCTCCCCCCTTGTTCGATCACTTCTCCCAAAAATTCTCCCCCTTGTTGGCACATGCACACATCAAGCCTAAACAAACCTAAAGCTCCCCCTGAAGCTGAAACTCCCCCTGAACAGATGCTATGCAATGAATGCAATGCAGGAGGTGTAAGTGAAAGCATTCATGGATACAATGATATGAGCAACATCTAGTCACAAGCACGTGTGCATCCATAAACAAGACCTGCATCTAGCTCAACGGGGTATATCAAATCAGTCTAGAGCTAGGCAATTTCAGTTTAGAAGAAATAAAAGCATCACCCAAGATCTAGCACTAACAAGTAGGGAAAGGAAAGCAGTGCTAATCATACTCATACAGGGGAGCCAAACCAGCCAAAGCAAGTTGCAACCATTCATCATTTTTTTTCAATCAAATTATATCAAGCAATTCTTAATGCCAGGGGTTGAAAGCTTGTCATGCTTTACTTAGCAACGAGGCCAAGCCTATGCCAAAGACAATCAGAAGCTTAAAACACTCGTTTCAGTCATGCACAGCCTTGCCCGAGTTCTCACAAGTGCAAAGTGAGCCGTCCCGAAAGCTCGATCAGTGCGACAAGCAATCCCACCTGGATCTTTTCAATCCAATTCAAGAACAGTTCAATCAATTTTATCAAATTTTAGATCATTTCAAGTATGGATTGCTGAACGAAAAGCTACACTAGCATGAATAAGATAGCAAAGCATATCAACACGCCCTAACATGCTAGTAACCAAAACAGGGTGACCATGTTTTCAAATTTCCAAATCAAAAAAGCTTAACTCAGATGATATGACATATACTGTGGAGCAAGCTATACATGATCAAGTCTAAGAAACTACACTAGCAAGCACTAGAAGATCATAACAGTATATACAAGAATGCCAGTGTAGTGAAGCAATGCAAAATGCAAACATGTATAATGCATATGCACAATGCAACTAACCAAGCTAAAACTAAGAGAAAGACAAAGACAAGCCAAAAGCTAAGCAAATGAAGCACTCAGCAAATACATAGGCTCAAAGACACACAGGACTAGACCAAAATGGATCCAACTGAGTACCATGAAAAGGTAACAATCAAAAAACCACAAGTCTATCCTGGGAAGAAATCGTACAAGTCAAACACTTACATTCCTCGATGAAGATCCCGCTGGACCTAGAGCATAGCAAGCTCGAGGTCAGCTCCCCTGCGTCCTCAGCGGATCCACCTTCTGCTCGAACAGGTTCTTGTAGAGGTGAACGATCGAAGTGGAAGTAGTGGTACTGGATCGTCCTCCTGAGCTGAGGTAGTCGAAGCAGAAGGGGCTGGAGCCTGCAGCCGGCGCAGTAACTCCAAATCACGGTCATCAACTTGGGGTAGAGCTCCCCCTCAACAGAATGGGACCGGCATGGAGAACCATCTTATCTTGATCTACCTTGCAAAGGATCAAGAACTGTGGAGTACATGTTCTCCATCCGCGTCCTCTTACCTACAAAAGAGAGGAAGAAGAAGCCCGAGTCTTGGATTCCGAAGGGTTAGCGAGCATGTACTTGGGAACCCAAGACTTGGCCACACGATCACGAGAAGCATGGATAATAATGCGAGGATTAGCATGATGCAAATGAGAGTTCAAAATAGTTTTTGAAACATCCTTGGAGTTATGTCTCACGGGAGAAACTCGAGGAAGACGAGAGTCACCACTGGAAAAAGAGACAATGACCATCCAAGGTCTTTTGAGACTTACCCACACACGCACCCTGGCTTACCTCACTAGAGCTAGCACACTGCTTCTCAGAAGGCTCACAAGTGTTCATGCCATGAGAAGGGCAATGAACATCCAACGGCCTAGAAGCCCGAGCACGGCGGATGCATTTGGCACGCCTATAGCAAAAGCTATCTTGATGCCCATCTCTCTCACAAAAAGTGCAATGGTACAAGGGCCTAGAAGGAGGCACACCATTCTCAGACAAGTGAGAGATCCTTTGGGACTTAGCGCAAGGAGCACTAGCCTGAAATTTAGTGCCCGCACTAGGAATGCTCGTGCCATGGGAAAGGCCACGAGACTTCCTAAAAGCCTTAGCTCGAACTCTTCGCTCATGTTTGACACGGCGGAAGCAGAAATCGAATGTATGTCCATCATTCTTGCAAAAAGTGCACTTGAATTTTGGTTTGGGAATCTGAGTCCCGAATATAGAAGTAGCACCATTGCCATGTGAATTCCCTTGGACATCACCCGACTAAACACACGGCTTAGGACTAGCTATGGAAGAACTATCCTTAGCCACACCACAAGTGCTCTTGTCCATGGATTCACTCTCAACATGAGTATCTAACTCTGGTGGCAAGGGGGAAGAAAAGCCAGCAGCAGAGTGGAGAGAAGTGTGAGAACCAAGAAACTTAGCACAAAGACCCTTGCATGTTGTGACCAAAACCTCATTTTGATATTTGAGCTGATAACAAGTACCACAAGGAGCCTCAAGTTCTCCATTTCCTTTTCGATGCACTCGGCATAAGTGGTACGCAAAAGGTCAACTTCCTTCTCAAGGTTGGCACTCATATCCTTGTGCGCAACCAACTCAGCGCTCATATCATCGCGCAAGATCTCCAAAGCCATAACCTCAACTTTCAAATTAAAACACGATGTGCAAGAAATAACACCAGAAGAGGCATCAACATCATGCAAAGAATCTGAAGCACAAGAGGTCTGGCAAGCAACATCAGCAAAAGAGCAACAGCTGGGCCTACATCTCATCTCATCAATCTTAGCCCTAGCATGCTCAAGATCAGCTACACATGTGTTGTGGACAAACTTAAGCTCATCAAACTTAGCATTCAAAGAATCGCAACAAACACATGGTAGAGATGCAATAGAATGCACCAAAGAAACCTCATGTCTAGCAGCATCATGATTATCATGCAAGACATCAAGCAAAGCCTTAGCATGTTCAATAGTATCAAAACTAGACAAGAAATTATTGTGCAAATGATCATGCTCAAAGTCACATGCAAGCAACATATCCAAATCATCCTTATCAAGCATGGCATGATCATCAACATCATCTGGCAAGAAAGCTACGGAATGCAACAAAGCAATCTCATCTCTAGCAACATCAAGATCAACATGTGAGGCAACAATCAAAGCCTTAGCATGTTCTAATTAGTCTAAGCTAGAGGTAAGGTTCTTCTCTAAAAGCTCAAGTTCAGATCTAGCACAAGCAAGCAAGGAGCACAGTTCATCATTTTTCCTATCCAAGGCTACACAATCAAGGCATGGAGCTAAAGCACGAGATTTCCAATAAACCAGCCCACATCTAAGCCTAGAGCAAGAATCCTTTAACTTCCCAACTTTTCTATGTAAAGCATCACAAAGCTCATGAGACTCAACAAGATCGTCATGCAAACATTCACAAGAGTCACATGAAGAAGATGCAATAGAATCCTCAAGTCTATCGATCTTTCTTATGAGCTCATCACTATGCTCATCATGCGCACAAAGACGAGTGAACATGCTAAGTATACCTTGAGCAAGACGGCTTCGGCTCATCTTGAGAAGCTTGTCCTTGAGTTCTTCTGGTTCTTGTTGCTTCTCAAACAAGAGCGCCAGCAAGGCCATCTCTTGCTCCTTCGCACTCAACTCCTCCTCAGTCTTCAGCTCCATTTCACGCTCACTTCTCATCTTTTGGTCATCTCCCGAAGCCATCACTTCACCACTCAAATCTGGAGACAAGGATGCACAAAGAGAAGAGCTTGGTGCCAACATAAAGGCATGGTTAGGGTTAGCGCAACCAAAGCTCAAAACAAAAAGCCCAAAGCCAAAACTCCCACAAACGTCGCCAAGTGGTTTTCGAACCGGTTAAGGTACTGAAAACCTCAACCATGCTCTGATAGCAATTGAGGGACCGAAGCCGGCGACCAGAGGGGGGAGTGAATGGGAGCCGATCAAAATTTCTTCCGAAATTCAAACCGTCGACCTATATCCCAAAAATCACCCAAGCCCTCAAGCGTTCTGACCAAAGTTTGGAATAGCTATGGAAAAGCTAAACCAACACAAAAGGCCTCGAACGTGCGAGCGAAACCATGAAGAAAATCGGAAGCGAATCGGGAAAACAGCAGACCTTTCTGCCTGGACCAGTCTGACCGGTCGTGTCTGTCCAAAGACGAGCAGACCGGTCTGACCGGTCTTGTCTACCGGTCTGACCGGTGGCACCCAGAAAACCCCGAAAACTTGGATCCAAACGGTGAATCTCGACCAAACGACCACAGAATTCGATGAAACTTGGGGGATAGCTTCGCCCCTACCACGTGAACATATCCCCAAGAGATATCGTCCTAAAGATCATCATAACACGAGAATTTCGGGATGAGATCAAAAGTGATGGGGATTTCTCAAGAACTCAAGAAATCCAATTCGAAAGAGTTCTCGATTCCAGAGGGTTTGGGTCAGAGCTAGAAGCACGGGAATCACAACAGAGAGCTCGTAGAACCATCGCAATCGTGTGCACCAAAAACGAAACCAAAATCCATCACAAAAGGGCACAAAAACGACGGGATTGGATTGATTCAAAAGCCCAGAGGGCACGAGGAGGATAGGGCCTCCTTTCCCAATCAAATCCAACACAAAGTCTCACAAATCCATGGACTAAATCTACCCTAAAGAGAAGAACGGGGGGAGAGAGACACAGGGGCGGCGGCTTGGGAGAAAGAATAATTCACGGACAAGTTACAAAAGCCGCACTTAACCTAACACAAGTGAAGGGGTATTTATACCCGCGGGACCGGTCAGACCGGTACACTAGACCGGTCAGACCGGTTGGTTAGACCGGTCAGACCGGTGCCAGGGACCGGTCAGACCGGTTGGCCTGCAGCACCCCCTGTACACGATCTCATCTGACGGCTGAGCTTCTTTCTTCGAAGCGAAGTCTTCTCCACGATGCCGCCATCTTGATGAAGATCTGGTCCGCGGTTTTGGAAGGTCCGCGAAACCCGAATAGATGGCCGGTTTTGAGAAAACCGTCAAAACTCCACGCGCGGGATGATTCCCGCCTCCACTCCGTGGTCCTAGACGCCGTTCCCGCCTCGGCCTTCTGACGGCCCTAGACGCCGCCCGACGCCCGTCACCTCCTCGCCCGCAGCGAGGCCCTAGACGCCGTCGACGCCCGTCGCCTCCGTCAGTCCCGAGACCGACGCCCGTGCCTCCACGACTTGGCGTCTTCAACTGCCGTCCGCCTCCTTGGTTTTGTGACGCAAGCCAAGAAACCCGCCTTCCATCGTCGCTTGCGCCCTCGATCCAGGAGTGGACGCCACAGCTGCCGCCCGGCCTGAGCTCCTCCACGGCAGCTCTCCGTCGACACTCGACGCCCGTGTACCTGCAATCCAAAGATCAAGCACACGATCACACCGCACGGTTGACAATTCACTCATCACAAGCAGGATAGAGTACTCAACATTCCTCATTCTGCAGTACTGCTGTACCATATTTCGAAGCTCTTTAAATTTTGATGCTCTATGTTGGTATCTACTATCTAGTACCATTTCATGTTTATTTGTGGCATTCTTGTTCCATGTATCCCTAGTTTAATCCTTATACACATGTAAATTCTCCCAAATATTGACCAGCATCGTGTGTGTACACATAGTATAACACAATTTACATGGACTGCTGCATTTCTTGTCACATGCTGGCTTGCACTCCAAACGGAGCACTTGCAATACTGAAGTTACGAAGGATGCATGTGTATTACCAGATGCTGGAGATACTGTATTTCAGATTCACTGCTTGGAGCGGTCAGCATATGCATCTATTTTAAGGGCTTTCTGTGCTGTGACAAACCACCTCTCATGGGTATATCTGTTAGCCATTCCTCTTTCTTATGGATGTATATAACTTTGTACTCAATGTTGATTTGACCAAGACATTTCGTTTTTGTATCTATTTTTTCTTCGGAATGGTGGTTGTTTGCTTGCTGCTCTCATTATTTTTCCTTTATCTCACCTTGCCATGCCACTTGCTCTTTGTAGTTATTGTTCACTTGTTCTGTACGTGAGGGAGGGCTGGTCCAGAGCATGCGGCCCATGGCTCCACACCCAACATAACGTCTCATTAATTATTTTAGATATCATAATTTGCATTGCCCCCATCAGATATTTTCAGTACTCTTTACATGTATGTTTTTGCAGTTACAGGTCAAGCTTCTAACTAAACTGAGAAATGAGCTTAGAATATCACACATTGAGCATAAAGAAGTTATTGTGAAGGCCAGTTCAAATGAGAATATCAAATCCTTGAGGTGAGTTTGTCTGGTCATTTTTTCTCAGAACGAAGTGTATGCTTATTAAAAGATTTCTCTTCCCTGCAGTTTCACATGCCTAACCTTAATTCTTATTGAGCAGGAAATTTAGTTTGGTGACTTTGTCTGCTCTTACAAAGACTAATCCTTCTTTTGATGCACATGCCATGGTTCATGACAAGAATGGCTCAACTGGGCAGGTCTCCACTTCATCCACAAGCTGCCTCAGTCTGTTGCAGCAGTCCCCAATATCAGAGCACTCCATGTCCACCACAAGGTGTTAATGTTCGCTTATTTTCATGAAAATAAAATATAATACAGAATCAAACGAGTTGATGCTCATCTATTGTCATGGCTATCGAAACAGGGACACTGGGATATCAGATATCTCTAACTGGGCCAAAGAAGGACCTTATTTTGAATCCCATGCAGTGGTGTCTGCTAAAAGGTTGAAATCTGTAAATGGGCGTGCTCCTTCTGTTCAGTTACCAGTGGCAGATTCTGTGGCAATGGTGGTATGCAATGTTTCTTGGATTCGCATTTTCAGTGTTTTCTTCTGTACCATCTTAATTATTATCCATACATAATAGAACTGCTGAATTATAACGATGTTGAAAAGGACGTGCATGCTATCATGATTGAAACCATCTACCATTCTTCATTACCATGCCTGTTTTTATTGGTTTTTTGTGGAACTTTAAATGATGAAAGAAAGTTTTTATGCCTTCGTAGTTTAATAACGTTTTTAGCTATAGTTGTTTATACATTTTTATCGTCAAAAGTTTTAAATCAATATAAGTGTTCATAGTCCACTTCTACTAATCTGGACCTTTTGGTGGATCTTACTTGTTGACAGAAAGGTCGCACCGACGATACACTTGATAGTGAGACGATATCCTGTGAAGTGAAGTCTGGATGTACATCTCCCATTTTTCAAGAAAAGCATAGCAAACCGAATGCTAGTCAAGTTCCTTCCTGTGTGGATCATGCTAGGCAAGAATCAGGGAAAAGGAAAGCTGAAGTGCCTGGGATGAGGGTATCTACAAGTCTGGGTGTCATGGGCATAAAGTATGGGATTAAGTACCAGAGGCTCATGAATAAGGACTCAGATTTAGAACATGGTTCTGAAACAATTAACCTCTGCCTAACTGCTAGCCTTCTACACAAGGTACATGAGTCATCCTTGCGGTCCGAAGGCAGAACTTAGCTGCAGGAGAACTCCTTTGAACGTTCATTTGGTTTCCAACATTTTATTTTTTTTTGACATTATGCTGTCCTGTGACTTGTCTTAAAAATCAAGATTTCATACATAGCCTTTCTCCATAATCATAGCACTCTATCTTATATTTCCTCCTAATTACAGTGTATTATATTCTTTCTTCCATCCCATTTGTGTATTCCTTGGTCATTTGTACCCATGATAATTCCATTCTACAGAAGATGAAGTAACAAGGATTTCTTCTCTCTTTTTGACGAGGTTCAGCCATCTTATTTGTAGGTTGAAAGACTACTTAGAGAGATGCCATATCCAGCTAATTTAGAGAAAGCAAAGTCGATACTCAAAGTGAGATTCCCCTTAAACTCAGTATGACAGTACTTGATTTACATCCATATGCTCTTGTTGCAATTTTTTTGTGCTTCTGTGACATTTTGTACTTTCCCTGAATCAGGCCCAAGAAAAGGACCTTTTGGATGTACTTGTTAAACTTTCTGAAATATCATATGATGGTAAGTCACTTCGTATAATCTTTTTAGTTTAAGTTAAAATTGATCTATTTGGTACTTAACTCTTGAACTAATACTTTATAATTTTATAAAAAATAAACTAGTTCAGATTTTGCAGAAATGGTAGATATAATAATGATATCAAGAGAAATGCAAGGGACAAAATCCAAAAATTCTGAAGATTTCAGCTATCCATTTATTTAAAGAAAGGCAGCATAGTCTGTTAATCACGAATTGGAACTGCCCCCTGGGAATAGTTAGAAAGGGCAAACAAACTTGAATATAATTTAAGGGGTTTGAGTGGGCTCTGGGCTGTGAATACTTCGAAGAACAGTGGGTTGCGGATACGGCAAACTTTGACCATTTGTCAACTGTAAATTTTTACAATCTCAAATTTTATGTTCCAGAGAACCTCGTCCATTAGATTTCCACTAAATAAGTATTGTTTAGTCATTTGCCGTCTTCATTAATCATCACCATTTATCAATCCATTCATCCACCTATTTTTTACCAACCTGAACGCCCTTTTTGCCTCGGTGCTCTGCAGTGGCTTATTTCAGTGCTAACGGTCAGCTGGACACAGGGTTAACAATTTCGGCGAAATTTCGCCGAAATTTCGGAAAATTTTTCGTTTCCGCTAGTTACCGGGATCCGAAATTTCTGTATTTTTCGTTTTCAAATTCAAAATTCAACAAATTTCGACCGAAATTCAACGAAATTCGCCGAAATTTACCGAAATTTCGGAACGAAATTTCGTTTCCACTAAACACCGGGATTTCATCGGAAAACGAAATGGTTAACCCTGGCCGGACAACATCAACACGCACGACGATGGCAAGGGCAGAGAGGAGGTGCTGCCGAAGCCGGTCAATTCGAGCGACGAGACGCCTCCTGGGACGGCGAGGCTGGGAGGCGGCGGAGAAGGAGATGATTTCAAGATCCAGGGTGTCGCTGCAGCGGCGTTATCCCCCTCATCGGCAACCCCCACCGGCGGCACCACCAGCTCCACTGCGCACCCCGCCTCACGCGACCCTGATGGCTTTGGCGTCATCCCCGGCGCCGTGCAAGAAGCGGTCCAAGACTACGGCGGAGCAGAGGAGCCGGATGCGGGAGTTCGCATACCGCGTCGGGTGGAGCATCTGTAAGGCCGGCGCCATCCCCCTCATCGGCAACCCCCACCGGCGGCACCACCAGCTCCACTGCGCACCCCGCCTCACGCGACCCTGATGGCTTTGGCGTCATCCCCGGCGCCGTGCAAGAAGCGGTCCAAGACTACGGCGGAGCAGAGGAGCCGGATGCGGGAGTTCGCATACCGCGTCGGGTGGAGCATCTGTAAGGCCGGCGCCGGCGCCGGCGCCGTCGACGCCTTCTGCGCCCAGGTCGGCGTCCCCCGGCACGCTCTCAGGATCTGGATGGTCAATAACAGGCACCTCGCCAAGATTCCACCCCCGTCACTGCCCTCGCCACCGTTGCCGTCGCGCCACCGAGACCACCCGCCGGCCGCCACACCACCGCAGGGATCGATCACTGAAGATGGCAAGCCTCCTGAACCCGAAGCTGCTGCACTAGCTGATGACGGCGGCAAGGAGGACAAGAATGAAGAAGCCTCTGATCAAGTTACTCAACTAGGAAGAGGCCATCGGTCCAGAAAGCCCAACAAGCGCTACGGTGGACAATGGAACTCGATTTGGATGTAATCGGCGAACAGCTCGCTCGAGAACTCGGACGAACTCTATTTACACCTGTAAACATACATAGGTACCCTATACCACCCAGTACCTTATGCGTAAACAGGCGGCATGAGATTGTGGTACATGCTTCGACTTCTTCTCATCCGTCCCTTTGCATGTATGATCGATTGTCATCTGTTTTGCTAGTCATGAAATCCTCCAAACAGTCACATTGAAGCTTGTTTATCACTTGTCGGTTTATAGGCATGCTCGTTTCTTGAGTCAGGAACGAGAGGAGCAGAGCATTGTTTGTCAACAAAGCATGTTTCGGATTGTTTTTTCTTCAGAGGATCATGGCATCTGTAAAACTTCTGCCGAAGCATTGTACGAAGGTAGGACCTAACTGTAGTACGGATCGAGTTTTGCTGGAGAACTGTAGTTTGGATTTTGGAATCGGAGAGCTCATTCAGATTAGTGAGTTTGAGTAGCATGAAGTTGAGCTAACGCGTCGCTCTCCTTGGGGCGGCTCAGGGGCAACTGCGCCCGCCGCCGCTAGCCCGCAGCCCCGGCCGGTCGGTCGCCGCCGCCGGCGACCGGCCGGTGGCGGCGCCGGCGGCGGGGTCGAAGTCGCCCCCCCTCCCCCGCGCGCCCTCTCTCCTTCCCTCCCCCTCTCTCTTCCCAAGCTTCATCCACCGCCTCAAACCTTGCCTGTGGCCGGTGACCCCGGGGCCGGATCCGGCCTCCCCCTCGCCGGATCCGCCCCCATACGGGCCGGATCTACCGTCTTCGGCCGCGTTGCTGCTCCTCCTCCGCGGCCGCCTGCCGCCGCCGGGGGACATCGTGCCGCCACATCCTCGCGCCGCCAGGGCCTTCGCCCCCCTCCGTGGTTTCCCTGCCAGTTCCCAGCCACCGCCGTTATCGCGCCCTTGGCCCCTAGTGTGCGGGGCCGACGCCGTGGCGGGGGTCGTGGCCGGTGGGCGGTGGCCCGTGGCCCGTGGCCGCGCAACGTGTGGCTTCCCGGGGGTGCTTCCGTGGCTCGATGCCTCGGTGGCGAGGGGGCTCTGCTGCGGCGCTGTCGCCCTGCCGGAGCGTGGGTGGCGGGGGGTCTGTGACCCCGCTGCGGCCCCTCTGGTGGTCGGTGGGTCGGTCGTGCCGCGGCTTGCGCCGCCCATGTGGGGTCTGGTTGCCGGCTCTGCCTGCCATGGAGGTTCTTGTTCCCGGTGAAAACCATGTTCGTGCTGCGGACCGACGACGATGGCTCCTCGTGCGTCATGTCCCTGTTGGGGGCGTCGTCATGGAACACCTCCATGCCTTCCCTGTTGGTCTTGGCCTTTGCACCTCCGCTGCCGCCTTCGGGTCTGCCTCAGGCTATCATTACGCCGGCCGCTGTCGTGGTGATTCGCCCTGGCTTGGAGGTTGGTTCCCTGGCGAAAACCATGTTCGATGCTCGGACTGGCGATGTTGGCGCCTGGCACGTCATGGTCCCTCTTGAGAGCGTCGTCTTGGGACTTCTTCACGCCTAGGGTGGTCAGCCTTTGGATGTTACCTGCCTGTGCTCCAGTGACGCTTCATCACCATGGTCTGCTTGTGCTGCGACTACCTTGACGGATGCTTTGCCGTCATTGCTGGCGGATGCTTTGCCGCCCATATTTTGCTTGGTCCGGCGGATACTTTGCCGCCTTGTTGGTCGTCTCCAGCGGATGCTTCGCCGCTGTGGAGCTGCTTCTTCTGGTGGATGCTTGGCCACCCTTTGGTTGATTTCGTGGTCTCAATCGGCAGCCTCGGTGATGTTTGTTCTTCGTGTAGGTTCATCTTTGTTAGGTCACTTGGTGGGTTTTGGTGGGTTGGTGAGGTCGTCTCTTCTGTTCTGTAGTCGTCGTTCTGCTAGTTCTGTGGCTGTTTGTTTTCGTTGGCCTTTCTTCAGTTTTTTCTCTGTTGTTAGTCCTTTGTGTGTTTGTGCCGGTTAATTTCTGTTTGGCTTGCATCAAGTTTTGTCTGTAATCTGCTTTCCTCTTAATGAAATACGTGCTAAAGCACATTCGCGAAAAAAGTAGCATGAAGTTCTGACTAATACATTCGCCAAATGGATGGATTCTTTTTTTTTGTCAGTCTGGCTGTTTCGCGTCATCGCATGTCACTGCCTGACTAGGGAGGACGGCGACAAAGGAATATATGGGCCAAGGGGGGCCTGGTTGTGTGGATTTTTCTTCACTACACGACCCATTCCCCAGCCCAAGAGGCCCAGAATATGGGTCTAATGGGTCTAACGAGCGTCCGCTTGCTAGCTGCTATGAATCACCGATACTCTAAATCTTATCTGACAAGGCGATACGCCCGGATACTCTAAATCATATTCGATAAGGCGATACGCCCGGATAATGTATCGAGAAGTATCGAAAAATTATAATTTAAAATAAAAGATTTAATTTTTCATACATCATCCGATATTGTCCGATACTTCATCCGATACTTTTGCGCCAATAACACCTCATTCGGTAGAGCATCGGGAGCCCACCAACATAGGTCCATCTTGGTTGAACTAATCATTTAGCGATTTCTGGTTGAACTTAAACATTTGCTACGTATGTTGTCACTTTGAAAACGTAATATTTATTATCTATTTCGTTCTCTAGAATTGTTGGGATCTTAGCTTCTTAGACGCCCAGACAGGGAGCATGAACAGTATGAAGATGGCAATGAAAGTAGGTGCTCAATTCTCCAATAATGACCGGAAAATTCCACCCTTTACACTGTGGAGAGAGGTGGCTATTTATACCCCTAACCCTCGGCCAGGTTTTCCTAAATTGCCCCCTTCCAACTCATTTACAGCTCACTTTTAGCCGGCTTCGGGGTAAAATTACAAGGTGAGAGGTTTACAAATCCGACCTTCTCACGTATTTGAGAGGTGTACAAATCCGACCTTCTTACATATTCACGTTTCACACACATATCTACAACCGACGAAGGTTTTCACTGCCTTTGGGGACCTCCGGGAGTTACAGCCATGAAGGTTCCGTCAACAAGCAATTAGCCGCCACCTTCGTTCCCGAAGTTGATTCCTTTACCCGAAGGTCCTGGTCTTCGAACTTGTGCTTCTGAGCAACCGTTCGTCACCTTCGGCCGGATGAAGGCGATATCCTTCGTCGCCGAAGGTATTGGTCTTTGCACTTGTGCTTCTGGGCAGCCATCCGTCACCTTCGGCCTACAGAAGGTGTTATCCTCCGTACCAAAGGTCATGGTCTTTGTGCTTGCGCTTCTTAGTGTTCATCCGATACCTTCGGGTATGCTTGGCTTCCTCTCGTTGGGGTCCTAAAAACAGGTTAGGGAGCATTTCCGAGGGTGAGGGCTTGACTCGAAGGTCCAATCCCCAACAGTAGCCCCTCGAGGGCGAGGTCCGAAGCCGACGGTCCGAACCCGCGTTGAAGAAAAAGATTGCAAGTAACCTTCGGGAAGCTCCCGAGGAAAAACGTCTCCCAAACCGTCGGCTGCAACGGTCATTTTTGGTGGTTTACGTGTCGGGCTCCTATTGCGCCGCTTGGGCGGCCGACTCCTCGACTTTACCGTTGGTACTGTTGCTTTCCCTCGCCTATATAAGCGGAGGGGGGGGGGTAAATTCTGTGCCCTCTCGAGCTTTGCTTACCTTCGGCGCTTTCCACTATAAAGCGTTTTTTTCGAAGGTTTCGTTTTCGTGCGTGGTCAAGTTGGTCGTTTTCCTCGGTGTAAGTGGATTTGCGGTTTATGGCTCGTACTAAGCAAACAACGAGGTTGATCGAAGGTTCGTTTGAACCCTTTTTCCTAATTTGTCTTTCTTTGTTTTGTGTAGATATGGCATTCATTAAGAGGGTGGTTCGTCGTGCAGACTCTGGTCCAGCTCCCGAAGGAGAGGCGGGTGGTTCGCAGCCTTCTCAGCAGCAGCAGTCTAGCAAGAGCCTTTTGGCGGTGTCCGCGGATGTGTTGGAATTAATGGCTTCGGAGAAACGTAAGACTTTGCTTTTCGAGCCATCTGTCGTTTCTCAGATCACGATAGACTTTTATGTTTTGAAGGGCTATTTCGCCGAGGGGGTTTGTCGCCCTCTAGGGGCAGAATTGATTCCTGTACCGAAGACCGGCGAGGTTGTGGTCTTTAAGGATGTTTTTACAGCGGAGCTTAGGCTTCTGATGGATCCAATTGTGCCAAAGCTTTTGGAGCCATTTAACGTGAAGCTCCACCACTTTACCCCGAACGATATTGTTTCATTGGCCAAGTTTCTGTGGGTGGTGCGGACCTTCGGAGGGGAAGTGTCCGTGGATGCCTTTTGTAGGATTTTTCAGCTGCACTGCCAGCCTCGTAAGGTCTATGTAGATGATGATGCCGAGCTTAGCGAGGTTCAGAACGGCTGCTGCACCTTCGTTCCTCGCAAGCCGAACAAAAGGACCGGCCTAGAGAAGGTTATGCTCTTGACGGCTTACAAGAACAAGTGGGAAGGGAACTGGTTGGGATACTGGTTTTACGCGAAGATTGGCTTTCCTGATCCCGAAGGTTCTATCGAAGAGAAGTATCTGCTGGCTTCGGACATTGAGATGTTTGATCACGTCTATCAGCCTGCCTTCAGCAAGCGTGGGCCGGGTTTCAAATCGTGTTTGGAAGCCTTCATGACGGCTTGCCAATTTTGTGGTGGCAGGGATGCTGTCGAGGAATTTCTGGCTGCGAAGGTTTGGCCTTTGGCTGCTGGCTGGTCTCCGTCGAGGTTCGAGCGCAAGCGCTTTGCTGGTTTGAAGTATGATGTGACTTCTCCGGTTTTTGGGCTTTGGAGGCCCGAAGGTTCCAGTGACGAAGTTATTGTTGGTGAGCTGGAGCGGCAGGCTGTGGAGATACTGGGTCCATGGAACAAAAAGGAGTATCATTCTTTGGTGGAGGTGTGCGGGGGTAACCTTCGGTTGAACCGGTGTTTGGCTGAGATGGGCGTGGCCTTCGAGGCTCGTCCGGTGCCGGCGAACGCCGTTCCAAGAATGACTCCGCCGGGGAACGTTGGTTCGGAGGTTCCTGGGTCGAAGTCCAGAGGTAAGGCTAAGGTGGAGGAGGCGGGGAGCTCCGGGGCTGCTAGCACGCGAGGTCGCAGGCGCGGTCGGAAACCTTCGAGCACTAAGGTTTCTGTTGCGAGGGCTGAGAGCGCCAAGAGGAAGGCGCAAGATGAGGAGGTTTCTTCGGGCGACAGCGGTACGCCCTCATTCATGGAAGAGCTCATGGGGACGGTGGGCGGGGAGATTATAGTTCCCGAAGGGAGGCTTTTTAGATCCCGTTATGATCTTAGCGATGAGTACGGGACCATGCTTTCCGGTTCTGGCCGTCGGGTTGAGGTTGCGAAAGCGTTGATTAACCTTCATTGTTCATCCGAAGGTACGACGAAACGCCGGAGGATTCAAAGCCTCGTCAAGACTGGGGCCAAGCCTAAGGACATCCCGAAGCCACCCGTGCCGAGGGTGACTGACTCGACAGCTGACGCCCCGAAAGGTCCGGCTCTGGCGTCTACCGTTGCATAGCCTGTTCTTGCGGTGAACATCGAAGAGGGGGAAATCTTGGTTGGTGAGACGTTGATGGCGCTCAGAGGTAGAGAGGTTCCCGGTGGTTCTTCTGCTCCACCTTCGGACAAAGAGGTGGAGGCGTTGGAGGGATTGAATCTCGACGAAGCCGGTAAGCTTCGCTTCTTTGTTTTTGTGAACCCTTTGTTTTGAGACCTTATAAAATTCCTCTTTTATTTCCTTCACAGTTGTCTCTGCGTCGATGAGGCAACTTTTGGCTCTGATGCATGGGCCTGGAACGACTGGGATTCTTCCTCCTGAGAGGGGTAGGGTGGCGTCTGATTACGTTTAGCCTTCCTTCGCTTTTTGTTTTCCCCGAAGGTGATTTTGTTTTTGATTCAAAGTTTAATGCAGCCGTGGCAGAGGCGTCTACCTCCAACGCTGCCTTCATTGTTGCTGAGTTGAGCAAGAGGCTTGCCCACGCCAGCCGTACTTTGATGCAGAAGGCCAAGGCGGACGCGGACCTTCGGGTGGCTAGTGCCACCGAGAGATTGGGTCTAGCTGACAAACTACGGCGGGCTGAGGCGAAAATTCTCGTTTTGAAGGACGAGAACCGGCAATTGAAGTACAAGTGTTCGAGGCTGGAGTCTGCTGCTTTGGATAACGAGAAGGTTCTAAAGAGCTTTCAGAGGACTGTTGAGGGTGATGCAAACGAGAAGGCTGCCCTCAAGGGGAGGATCACCGAGCTGGAGAGGGTTCAGGCTAAAATGATTGAACTCGAGCAGGTCTTCACCGAGGTCGCCAGACGAGCCGATGGAGTGTACCAAGAGTACAAGAAGGCTCTTGCTGCCATTGGAGCGGAGCCTTTGCCCTTGCCTGAGCCGGCCGAAGGTTCCCAAGTTTTCTTTCAGCTGTTGGACTGGTTGCTATCGGAGTTCGAGGGCCTCGGGGAGGTGATGAGCGTTGCAAATGACAACGCGGCCTCTGTTTCCTTTGTGGGGCTTGTTGGAAATCTTCTTCGCGCTGGCGCAGTTGATCTTGCCCGACTGGATGGTTTTCAGTATGTACCCTACGAAGGCTTGGCAGTGGAGGTGGCAAGAATTCAAGAGGTGAAGGCTGCGTTTTTTGAGCAGTTCTGGGAACCTTCTGGCAAGGTCGCCGTTTGGACTCTGGCAGTCGCAGCTGCTGAGGTAGGATTGGTTTCAGCAACCTTTCGTTTTTCTTCTGTTTGTTTTTTATTGGTTTCGTCTATTTGGTGCAGGGGGCGACTCCTGATCTGCCTTCGGAGGACAATAGAATGTCCGAGGATCGGGGATACAACAGTCGAGTACTGTGGGAAGTACACTGTGGGGTATGGCGTCGGGCGTGGTGGTCGTCCTGGGCATCGTTCTTGACCTCGCGGAGATCGCGCCGGTGTCCTGCCAACCAAAGCAGGCGGCGTGGTCATCGCTGTAGGATGTTCAGTCCTCCAGATGCGGCGTTCCGTGGGCCCTATAGGTCAGGGTCCTGCGTGTTCCAGCGGTGGCGGGGCACGCGGCGGTCCCGGACCGCCCCTGGATAAAGTGCCGGTGTGCGCACTAAGGAGGTTCGAGGGTTGCGTGGATGTCCCGGACCCCTCGAGGGGGGAGGTCCGGGACTCCGGCTGCGTGTGCTTAGCGTCCCTCCTGGAGGGGCACGTGGTGTCGTCGGACCCCCTTCCCAAGCAGGAGGCGGGTCCGGGGCCATACGTGTGATGAGGTGGAGTCCGGACGGCCAGAGTTGGCAGAATAGTAACGGGAGCAGTGCCGAGCGCGCCTCGTCCCGCGTCGCAGGTCTCATAGTGTTGCCACAGCACCCGGGATGGCGGAGCAGTGACTGGAGTTGGCGGACGGGACTCCGGTCACAGCCACTGTGGGGAATGGCGGCCTGGCGCCGTCTGTCCTAGGCGCTGTGGAGGAGTGGTTGGCTTTTAATGCCTCCGTACGACGGGCGGGTGAGTGGCAGGGCCGTTTGTCCCTTACGCTGAGGGGTGGCCTCGAGCGAGGCGGAGATGATCTGCCCGCTCGAGGGTTGGTTCACTACCCTCGAGTGAGGCGGAGATGCGGGGCGCAGTCGCGGGTCTCGATGGGAGCCCTCGAGCGAGGCGGAAATTGCCCCGCGGGTTTGAGGGGGATGCGAATGGGCCGCATGCTGGGCTTCTTTGAGTCCTTTACTTTCTTCCGGATTGGAAGTAGGCCGTGGGCCTTCGTGGGCCCAGTTGCCTAACATGTGTTCGCGTTTTTCAGGGTGATCTTAGTACCACGATTAGGGCACCCCTAATCATGGTACCCGACAGTAGCCCCCGAGTCTTTGGTCGAGTCAAGGGATTCGGCCAAAGGGTATTTCGGCGATTTTCTTCCTTGACGTGATCAGTCGGTGCTGCGCGCCCGCCAGGCGCACCTGGTTGCCAGCCCAGCGGATGTGACGACTCGTTGGTCGGGGTAGTGCGCCTGCGAGGAGAGTTCTTCGAGGTGCGCGCCCTTTTGTTTTATTCTGGGGACGAGATGTATCCGCGTGCTGAGTGGGCAGGGCGATGATGGCGCCTACTGCTCGGCAGCTGGTGCTTTCGTCGCGTTGTCCCGCGCTTAGGGCCTTGGCCCCGCTTCCCTGGTTGCCTTGCGGTGCGCCGTTCGAGGGCAGTCGGCCTGGGCCGATGCTGCGCCGCTTAGCGTCCAGGGGCTCAGCTTCGCTTTATTCGGTCGCGTCTTGGCGTGACGACCGAGGGCATCTTTTCGCTCATGGAGTGTCGCGCCGTCACGGGCTGCCCAAACCTTTGCCCTTTGACAGGCTTGAAGCTTGGCGCTCGACGCAGCTATAAATAGGGGTCGTGGGGTTCCCTTTCCTTTCCAACTTCCCTGCTCTTTCTTCCAGCATCACCTAAGTCTTGTAATGTTTTTATTTGCCTTTCGTGACCGGCCCCCAGATGGGGTGGCCTGGCTTTTTTAGGATTTGGTGCTAGAAGAATGCTTGCGAGCGGCGGGGGGAAAGCCGGAGAGGGCGTGCGCACCATCCCTCAGCTTCAGTGGGATCAGCAGAAGAGCATTGGGCCCGTGGGGTCATGCTCCTGCGATGTCCCCTAGCCTGAAGGGGGATGGAGACGCCTGACCATGGCATTAGTGCCAGGTTTGGTGGCTGTTCTTTGCATCGCGCCCCCCCGGCAACAAGGTTGCTCTCGGGGAGACGGTGTGGAGGGTGTTGTCTGCCAGCTCGACCCCCCGCATAGTCTTTGGTGGAGGAGATACTAGAAGAAAGCTTGCGAGGAAAGCATCCCGCTGGACATGTGTGGTCTTGGGGCTGTTCCTCGCATCCCAAGCAGCCTGGCTGTAACACCCTAATTCAAATTTCCTTTTTAGTAATGAATTTAATTGGTCTTTATTTAATTTTCTAAGGTTTATTGTGTTAGACTTGCATTTAATCTAAAATTTTGTTCCTTAAGTAATTAAAATTTATTTTAGGTTTAAACTTGTTTGTGCATTCATGCTGGTGCATAAGTTTTATTTGTTTGGTTGAGTGCATAGGGTTTGAATTCAAATTTGGTTTGAATTCAATTAGATTTGATTTGTTTAGAAATAGAAAAGAAATAGAAAGAGAAAATAGAAAACCCAGCCCAACCCGAAACCCAAAACCCAACCCAGTCCGGCCCATCACTTCCCCCTTCCTTTTTCCCGAGCCCAGCCCAAGGCGGCCCAGCCTCTCCCCGCGGGCCAGCAACCTCGGCCCAACGCGCGCACTCGCGCCAGCGCTGAAGCCCAGCTGCGCCTGCTCGGCCTCCCGCTCGGCCCAGCTCGCTCCGCAGCCCAGCCCCGCCTCAGTTGCTCGCCGCGCGCAACGCCCCGCCGCTGACCCGTGGGCCCAGCCTGCCAGCGTCGCGCTCGCCCCGTCTCGCTGCGCCGGGACCCCACCTGGCAGTGCCTTCTCCCTCCTCTCGCAACCGCCCCCGCGATCACCGCCGAGTTGCTCGCCGGCCTTCCTCTGGGCGCGCACGCCCAGATCACCCCGCCGCCTTATAAACGCCCCCTGCGGCCTCCCTGGACCCGTCCTCGCCTCCACCGCCGCCGCAAAACCCTAGCTCCGCCCGCCTCGCCTTGCTCTGCTGTGCAGAGCACCCTGCGCCTCCGAGCACCCGCCGCTCCACCGCGCCTCCACCACCGCAGCTGGCGCAGGAGCTCCGCCGTGGAACCAAGAACTCCACCGAGCCCTCCTTCCACGACTTCGGCCCTGCGCGCGTGGGAATTTCCGAGGAGGAGCACCATCTCCGCCGCGCCGCCGGACCTCAACGCCAACGGACCCGGCGCCGCATCTCCGCCCGATTCCAGCCACGGTGAGCACTAGCCCTGTTTCCTCTCCCTGTTGCGCTAGGTCCTAGAGCTAGTGGGCCACCGCGGGGTCTGGAACGGCGAACGCCGCCGCTGGCGCCGCAGTTCGCCGTGGCGAACTCGCTGCAGCGCTCCGCAGCCCCGCGCAAGGCCCGCAATGGCTTGCCTTCGCTTCGCAGGCGCTCCCCGAGTCTTTTGCGCCCGGGTTTCCGCACCAGAACCGCCCGGAACCCACTTCGCCGGCGATGCTCCGCCGTGCACACCCGCCACCGCCGCCACACACGCCGTCCCGAACCCCAATCCACTTCTCTGAGCACATAGGTGTGTTACGCATGCCACGGGCAACATCCACGACCAAATCCCAGGCCGATCTGAGCCCGGAAGCCCCAGAAACGCCACACGCCGGCGATTCCCCGCCGCGGGAGCTCGCCGCCGGCGCGTCCCGCCGCCGCCTCGCGCCCCTTTGCCCTGGACCGTTAGATCCGTACGCAATGGCTCAGATTAGATTGAGTCTCCCTTAGATCTGAGCCGCTAGATCCCGATCCAGCGGCCAGATTTCCCCCGTACCGTTTCGGCTGACAATCTTTCTAAAGAGCCCCTCCTTTTGTTAGAAATCAACCCGCAGTCCTGTGCCTTTCAAAAATAATTACAGTTTGGCCCAAATTTTTGCGCAAACCCCCCTGAGCTTCCTGGAATTCGAACCCGCCGTCCAGCCCTGGCATTTTTGCGAGTTAGACCCCAGAATTAATGTTTATTTATGTTTTAGCCCTCGGTTTTTAGCAGAAAAGCCCCTGGAACTCCAGTTTTCTTACAAATAGGTCCCTGAACCTTGTTTTTAGCCTAGATTTTACGTTCTAGCTCCGTTTTAGGCGTTCTTTATGTCCACGCGATCGTTGTAACGCGTAGAATAGTTCTAGCTTAGTTTTGTTTGCTGTTTTTATGTATTGATGTACTGTTCTTTAGCTTTTTGCTAGTGTTTGCTTGTATGCTTATTTTTGTGCATTATTTTGGCCATGAGTTCGTGAGTAGACGTTGATCCTTCTGAGGAGCCCCAGTACCAGTACCCGGAGCAGCCGTCTTCGGAGCAGTTTGAGCAGCAGCAAGAGCAGTACGAGGAAGGCAAGTGTAACATGAACAACCCATCACTTTTAAATACATTTTCATACTGCATTTTAATACTGTATGCCTTTAAGGATTTCCTAGCCAGTTATATCCTTTAAATATACCTTTGGGTTGCATTTTGGTTAGTTGTGCTAGGTTGCTGCGCTATAACACACCTTGGTCCTTTTAAATAATTTGTTTAATGTTTTACTTGAACTTAATTCTGAGAGTGGCACTCTGTGTGGCTTGAGTGGCTCACTTCTCGTTAAAAGATGTTTTTTTAGAAACATGGTTTAGGGGGCCAGCACGGTGCTTAGTGCCTGGTTGGCCACTCTCCATAAGGACCGGTTCATAGAGCGACAACCTGGGACAACAGCGCTACCACAAGGCTAGAATGGGATAGACTTGGCGTAATAATTAGATCTTTTTGGTTTGGAGTAACTTACCTGCGGGGCAAGAGTAGTAAGCTTCAATGGTCCCTGCTCCTCCGGCTTGGTCTGTGCTACGTGCTTGTACCCCTGGAGGTGGGCCCCATCGTCGCCGACCTAACTCTCGCGGTTACGCCTTACCAACGAGATTCTTTTTAAAGGCCTCGTAGTGAGTCGCTGGCCATCTCACCTAAGGAAGTGTGATGAACAACTGGCGTAGCTCACGACTTGTGGGTAAAGATGTGCAACCTCTGCAGAGTGTAAAACTGGTATACTAGCCGTGCTCACGGTTATGAGCGGCCCAGATCCTCCTTTTGATTAGTGAAGTTATCTCCTTCCGACGAGGGAGGTGCTTCTCGGGGTTTACCTTGGTGGCTTGGTTTCAGTTTGGTTCTCAGTAGTTTCTTAATTAATTCTGATTAATTACTATGCAACTGGGTTAATGGTAATTCATCAATTCGTAGTAAATAGCTTTAATAAAATTTTGCCAACACTTAAAAGCTAATGCAGTTGAGTCAGCCAGCCTAGAGCCTCATAGTTTGTGTTATACTTGTTGAGTACAAGTTGTGTACTCACTCTTGCCTCTTCTCTACTTTTTCCTCTTGGCTACGCTACTGCTGCTCAGTTTCTGCCGACACGAGGGAGTTCGTCCCGCGCTACCAGGACTACGAGGACTTCTAGGTGCTTCGTCTCCCAGTCGACGTCCCTGTGGCGCCCTGCTTCAGCTTCGGAGAGCTTTTATCGTGTTTTGTACTTCGCTTCCGCTGTATCAGACATTTTGTCATTATTGTAATAAATAACATTCGTATTCGCTTTATTATATCTTTTTACGTGATATGTGCTATGATATACTGTTCATTCTGTTGTATATACGTGTGACTTGATCCTGGCACGTATATAATTGCTCGGTTTATGTTCTTTTATAAACCGGGTGTTACAGAGTGGTATCAGAGCCGTATCGACTGTAGGACGAAGCCTAGATAGAACTGGTCAAGTTTTAGGACTTCTTCTCACCAATCCTTGACTGCTGAAACTATTTTACTATTATACCCTTGACTTCTTTGACTTTTACCCTTCTTGCCTTGATTTCTCTCTCTGAAGAATAGTTTTCGTAGATTTTGGCCTGAATCAGTCATCTGACCACCATGAGTACTAGCTAGGTGACCCTTTCATAATAATACGATAGCACGTTCTGCGACGCGTTGTGTTAGTCGAGTCGTATGCTAAACTCGGCTAAGTCGTGAAAATTGTCTGCTTGTTATTATGCTACATGTTTGATTTGGATTTTTGGTTGATTGCATAGTTTAGTAGATAAATTTGTTTAAAGAAAATCAGTATTAAGTAAAGTTAATTAAATAATAAAATGAGTTAGATCGATGGGGGAGGTAAAATAATCCACTCTAACCTCTCTACCTTATCATGCCTTGAGTTTCCCCGGTCTTGTTTGTTGAGAAGAAGGATAACACGAAGAAGGTATGATATCCATGGATTCACTGGAAAGGACGTCACCGACGAGGACGTCGGTTTCTGTAAGGGGGTAG
The DNA here is from genome assembly GCF_016808335.1 of Panicum virgatum. Classification (NCBI taxonomy): domain Eukaryota; kingdom Viridiplantae; phylum Streptophyta; class Magnoliopsida; order Poales; family Poaceae; genus Panicum; species Panicum virgatum. Next base: position 27,487,590 of record NC_053153.1, on the reverse strand, counting down.
GGATGTGACACCCCGGCCTACAACTAGTACAAGAGAAGTTGAGAATCTCTCAGACAAAACCGAAGAGTTATGCTCTAGTTCCTAGTTCCCGGATTTATGTGACATTTATCTGGAGTTATCAGCAGCAATGCCTGAGCAGTGTTATCTAAATAGGATAGAATCTTAAATAATGGAGTTTTTTCTCTCTTCCTTGACCTTACCCATCTGTGTTTCCTTTTGCCCCAGCTCTGATGTCGGCAGAACAAAAAGACCTTGGAGTCAGTGCAATGGGTGATGGTGAGAAAGCTTGCCCGTGTTGTCAATTCTATGGCGTTCCTTGTCGTCAAGCTCGTGCGACTGAAGATGAAGCTACAATTAGGAGGAACCAGAGGTTGTTCTCCGGTACGAAGAGAAAGAGGTCTCATCAAGAGCAGCTGACAGAGGGTTCCCTTTTCCTCGACGGTCCATCGGTCGATGAGCTACAGACTATCCAGAAGAGAAATGATCCTGAGTGCTCTAGAGATACACAGGTCAGGAACCAAGCACTCTATGATTATGTTGATGGGTTGACTATCACTATGAATGTGATCCAGCCACGCGGTCGCAAGGAGTCCAAAGAGCAAGCAGCAGAAATAATGCAAGATGTGAGGATAAGCTCACAGGGAGGTCAACGAAGTAGCGCCATTCACCGCCACCGCATGTGCTACAAATGCGGGCAGAAAGGTCATTATGCTAAAAGTTGTCCAGCACCTCAGGCTCCACGGCAGGCAGGACAGCAGGGGCGCCCAGCCCAACTCAGGGCACCACGACAGGGGAAGGTGAACCATGTGACGGCCAAGTCAGCTGCTGCGGCTCCTAATGTGGTTATTGGTACATTCATGGTCAACTCTTATCCAGCTATGGTGCTTTTCGATACCGGTGCTACCCATTCTTTCATTTCCAAGTCATTTGCCGAGCAGCATCGTATACCAATTTCTTGTATAAGGACAGCTATGGTAGTTACCTCACCTGGGGGTCAGATACACACATGCTCTATATGCTCCAGAGTTAGAATTGTTATAAGGAGGGCAGAATTCTGCACTGGTTTGATCGTCATTGATTCCTCAGAGATAGATGTGATTTTGGGCATGGAGACCCTTACCAGATGGGGAGTCCGTATTGATTGTGCTCAGCAGACAGTTCACTTGTCAGCATCTGATGGCCAAGAGATGACAGTCAGTGCTACAGAGCCTTCTGGTTTTCTTCATCAGATGGAGGCTAGACCCACGGATGGTATTCGCGTGGTGTCTGAATTCCCGGATGTCTCTCCGGGGGACTTGCTACAATAAGGAAGAGGAGTTTATGAAGACATACCCGGATCTCTTTGCTAACCAGCCCAGAATCTCGGGACGAGATTCCTGTAAGGGGGTAGGATTTGTAACACCCTAATTCAAATTTCCTTTTTAGTAATGAATTTAATTGGTCTTTATTTAATTTTCTAAGGTTTATTGTGTTAGACTTGCATTTAATCTAAAATTTTGTTCCTTAAGTAATTAAAATTTATTTTAGGTTTAAACTTGTTTGTGCATTCATGCTGGTGCATAAGTTTTATTTGTTTGGTTGAGTGCATAGGGTTTGAATTCAAATTTGGTTTGAATTCAATTAGATTTGATTTGTTTAGAAATAGAAAAGAAATAGAAAGAGAAAATAGAAAACCCAGCCCAACCCGAAACCCAAAACCCAACCCAGTCCGGCCCATCACTTCCCCCTTCCTTTTTCCCGAGCCCAGCCCAAGGCGGCCCAGCCTCTCCCCGCGGGCCAGCAACCTCGGCCCAACGCGCGCACTCGCGCCAGCGCTGAAGCCCAGCTGCGCCTGCTCGGCCTCCCGCTCGGCCCAGCTCGCTCCGCAGCCCAGCCCCGCCTCAGTTGCTCGCCGCGCGCAACGCCCCGCCGCTGACCCGTGGGCCCAGCCTGCCAGCGTCGCGCTCGCCCCGTCTCGCTGCGCCGGGACCCCACCTGGCAGTGCCTTCTCCCTCCTCTCGCAACCGCCCCCGCGATCACCGCCGAGTTGCTCGCCGGCCTTCCTCTGGGCGCGCACGCCCAGATCACCCCGCCGCCTTATAAACGCCCCCTGCGGCCTCCCTGGACCCGTCCTCGCCTCCACCGCCGCCGCAAAACCCTAGCTCCGCCCGCCTCGCCTTGCTCTGCTGTGCAGAGCACCCTGCGCCTCCGAGCACCCGCCGCTCCACCGCGCCTCCACCACCGCAGCTGGCGCAGGAGCTCCGCCGTGGAACCAAGAACTCCACCGAGCCCTCCTTCCACGACTTCGGCCCTGCGCGCGTGGGAATTTCCGAGGAGGAGCACCATCTCCGCCGCGCCGCCGGACCTCAACGCCAACGGACCCGGCGCCGCATCTCCGCCCGATTCCAGCCACGGTGAGCACTAGCCCTGTTTCCTCTCCCTGTTGCGCTAGGTCCTAGAGCTAGTAGGCCACCGCGGGGTCTGGAACGGCGAACGCCGCCGCTGGCGCCGCAGTTCGCCGTGGCGAACTCGCTGCAGCGCTCCGCAGCCCCGCGCAAGGCCCGCAATGGCTTGCCTTCGCTTCGCAGGCGCTCCCCGAGTCTTTTGCGCCCGGGTTTCCGCACCAGAACCGCCCGGAACCCACTTCGCCGGCGATGCTCCGCCGTGCACACCCGCCACCGCCGCCACACACGCCGTCCCGAACCCCAATCCACTTCTCTGAGCACATAGGTGTGTTACGCATGCCACGGGCAACATCCACGACCAAATCCCAGGCCGATCTGAGCCCGGAAGCCCCAGAAACGCCACACGCCGGCGATTCCCCGCCGCGGGAGCTCGCCGCCGGCGCGTCCCGCCGCCGCCTCGCGCCCCTTTGCCCTGGACCGTTAGATCCGTACGCAATGGCTCAGATTAGATTGAGTCTCCCTTAGATCTGAGCCGCTAGATCCCGATCCAGCGGCCAGATTTCCCCCGTACCGTTTCGGCTGACAATCTTTCTAAAGAGCCCCTCCTTTTGTTAGAAATCAACCCGCAGTCCTGTGCCTTTCAAAAATAATTACAGTTTGGCCCAAATTTTTGCGCAAACCCCCCTGAGCTTCCTGGAATTCGAACCCGCCGTCCAGCCCTGGCATTTTTGCGAGTTAGACCCCAGAATTAATGTTTATTTATGTTTTAGCCCTCGGTTTTTAGCAGAAAAGCCCCTGGAACTCCAGTTTTCTTACAAATAGGTCCCTGAACCTTGTTTTAGCCTAGATTTTACGTTCTAGCTCCGTTTTAGGCGTTCTTTATGTCCACGCGATCGTTGTAACGCGTAGAATAGTTCTAGCTTAGTTTTGTTTGCTGTTTTTATGTATTGATGTACTGTTCTTTAGCTTTTTGCTAGTGTTTGCTTGTATGCTTATTTTTGTGCATTATTTTGGCCATGAGTTCGTGAGTAGACGTTGATCCTTCTGAGGAGCCCCAGTACCAGTACCCGGAGCAGCCGTCTTCGGAGCAGTTTGAGCAGCAGCAAGAGCAGTACGAGGAAGGCAAGTGTAACATGAACAACCCATCACTTTTAAATACATTTTCATACTGCATTTTAATACTGTATGCCTTTAAGGATTTCCTAGCCAGTTATATCCTTTAAATATACCTTTGGGTTGCATTTTGGTTAGTTGTGCTAGGTTGCTGCGCTATAACACACCTTGGTCCTTTTAAATAATTTGTTTAATGTTTTACTTGAACTTAATTCTGAGAGTGGCACTCTGTGTGGCTTGAGTGGCTCACTTCTCGTTAAAAGATGTTTTTTTAGAAACATGGTTTAGGGGGCCAGCACGGTGCTTAGTGCCTGGTTGGCCACTCTCCATAAGGACCGGTTCATAGAGCGACAACCTGGGACAACAGCGCTACCACAAGGCTAGAATGGGATAGACTTGGCGTAATAATTAGATCTTTTTGGTTTGGAGTAACTTACCTGCGGGGCAAGAGTAGTAAGCTTCAATGGTCCCTGCTCCTCCGGCTTGGTCTGTGCTACGTGCTTGTACCCCTGGAGGTGGGCCCCATCGTCGCCGACCTAACTCTCGCGGTTACGCCTTACCAACGAGATTCTTTTTAAAGGCCTCGTAGTGAGTCGCTGGCCATCTCACCTAAGGAAGTGTGATGAACAACTGGCGTAGCTCACGACTTGTGGGTAAAGATGTGCAACCTCTGCAGAGTGTAAAACTGGTATACTAGCCGTGCTCACGGTTATGAGCGGCCCAGATCCTCCTTTTGATTAGTGAAGTTATCTCCTTCCGACGAGGGAGGTGCTTCTCGGGGTTTACCTTGGTGGCTTGGTTTCAGTTTGGTTCTCAGTAGTTTCTTAATTAATTCTGATTAATTACTATGCAACTGGGTTAATGGTAATTCATCAATTCGTAGTAAATAGCTTTAATAAAATTTTGCCAACACTTAAAAGCTAATGCAGTTGAGTCAGCCAGCCTAGAGCCTCATAGTTTGTGTTATACTTGTTGAGTACAAGTTGTGTACTCACTCTTGCCTCTTCTCTACTTTTTCCTCTTGGCTACGCTACTGCTGCTCAGTTTCTGCCGACACGAGGGAATTCGTCCCGCGCTACCAGGACTACGAGGACTTCTAGGTGCTTCGTCTCCCAGTCGACGTCCCTGTGGCGCCCTGCTTCAGCTTCGGAGAGCTTTTATCGTGTTTTGTACTTCGCTTCCGCTGTATCAGACATTTTGTCATTATTGTAATAAATAACATTCGTATTCGCTTTATTATATCTTTTTACGTGATATGTGCTATGATATACTGTTCATTCTGTTGTATATACGTGTGACTTGATCCTGGCACGTATATAATTGCTCGGTTTATGTTCTTTTATAAACCGGGTGTTACACTGGCCACCATGTCGGCCAAGAACTCGGTGCTCTTCACCAGCGCTCGCTCCTCCCCAAGACAGGGAAAATTGCCACGCAGGTGGCAACGTGTTTGTATTTTTCGACGGCTTCGCGCCGGTAACCCTTTGTAATCTTTATTTGCATCGAGCAATAAAGTCCCTTTCTCATTTACGGGGAGGATGACCGAGGGTATAGGGATGTACAGAGGGTTACAATCCTCGAATATGTGTGAAGTTTCCTCCGTGGTGGCGCGTCAGCGCACCCGCGGGTGTAGCCCCCGAGGCCGCTGGGTTGCTTCACTGGGGTGGCTGTCCAGTGTCTTTTTCAGCCGGCATCGGCACTCTTTCAGCCGCCCTCGGCATTCTCAGTGCTGGTACAACGACCCGGCGTTCAGCTTAACCATCAGGCGGGCGCGCGTTAATAGTGGGGGATTTGGTTAGACACGCGGAGCTTCACAATCGACGGTCGTTGACTTATTCGAGGGCGCGGCCTGAGCCGCAGTGTGCAAGGAGCCCCCAAGCCTAGGCCTGCGTGAAGGCGTTCAGGGGAACCCTCAAATTTGATTACGACCCTCGTCGCCCTTCTGCAGGGAGGAGGGGTGAAACGCACCATGCTACCCATGCCCGGGCCGCGAGCTATGGCTGCTTCAGTGAGCTGTTAGCGGGTAGTTCAAGCGGACATCCGTGCCCCGTTCGATAAGGGTCGGCTCGTGGTCCATGGACACGTCACATAAAGCGCTTGCGAAGGTTCGCCAGGCGGGGCTCGGACCCGTTCGATAGGGTTCGAGGGCTCGACGCTCTCCCTCGATCGGATCCCCCTACTAGGCACCCTCGACTGGCCTTGAACACTCCGTAGGATGTCTCGAACTCCGCGTTCGAGGGTAGCTTGTACGGCACATCCATGTAGTCCCTAACTCTGGCGATCTGGGACACCTGTCGAACCCTCGACGGGCCAGGCTTCGAACCCCTGATCAGTAAGGCCTCGAAATGCGATTCCTTCGAGGGTAAAGGGCCCCCGGGAGGAATATTCCATCGCGATTCGAGAACGGCGCGGAGTCGCGAGTCACGCGCGCGGGTCTTCCGCTGGTTGTGGGCGACGTGGCCCGATTCGTGCGGTGCGGTGCGAGCGCGCCTTTTCAGGTGGCAGCCTTGGGCAGACGAAGCGGCGTGGGCGGCGGCTGACGGATGGGACAGTGCAACAGTCGCGCCGCGCCCGCCGGCTACCGTGCCTCAGTTATTGCTGCGTGTGCGCGTGGGAGACTCTGCGGTCATGGGGACTAGCCGTCAGCGACAGCGAAATCTACTGCATTCAGTGCGGTAGATCCGGGTTGTGGCGGCGGACCCGCCCGTCGCGGTGAATAAAAACAAAGAGAAATGGGTTGTTTTGGGCTCACTTGGCCATTTGCCTTCGTCTCGCTTTGCCTTCTCAACCTCCCCTGCATCCTGAGCCCGCAGCCAAGAGCGAAAGGAGGAGGAGAAAGGAGAGTGAAAGCGCACCTTAACCATCCCGGAGCCTACATTCCCACATGCCCCCGCGACTCGAAGAGATGTTGGATGCCCCGGAGCCATTACCGTGGGGGAAGTCCTCCGCCACCGTGGCGGTCTTGGAGCAGTTGGTCGCCGACCGGCTGTTGCCGCTGAACCCCGACTCGGGGGCACCAGCATGGATCTCCCCGCGGCCAGAGGAGACCGAGCCGAAGCCCCCCCAGGGCTACGTTGTGAGTTTCGTGCGTCTTCATGAGCGGGGCTTCGGCGTCCCCGTCTGCAGGTTCATGCGGGCGTTGTGCGAGTACTGTGGAGTGGAGCTGCATAACTTTAGCCCCAACTCCATCTCACAGGCGGCGGTCTTCGTCGCCGTCTGCGAGGGGTACCTCGGGATCGAAGCTCATTGCGATCTATGGATCCACCTGTTCCGCGGCGAGCTCTTCGTCGAGAATGCGCGGGGCCAACCGAAGCGGTTCGCGCGCGCCGGTGGCCTAACGCTCCACGTGCGCCCATACCGGAAAAACTTGTACATCCTCAGTTAGATGACGACGAACAATGCCGGGTGGAGTCGAGGGTGGTTCTACCTACGGAACTACAGCGGCATGCTCCCGGCGTTTACCAACAGGGTACTCCGGGAGCGACCACCGAAGTGGGACTGGGGGTATCGCCCCCAGCACACCAAGCCAGGCTCGGAGTCCTCACCGACGCGCTGGCGCACCTGGCGAAGAAGGGGTTGACGGCGGCGGCCATCATCGCAAACTTTCACCGGCAGAGGGTGATCCCTCTCATGGAGAGGGCCCTGCCGATCTTCAAGCTCACCCCCGGGACCCAGGGTTCCGGCTTGAGGATGGCGGTCGAACTGCTTCCCCACAACACCACCGCCCGGAGGGCGAGGTACGCGGTGGCGGAGTTCCCCAACGACCCCGAGGATCTTTGGAGGATCAAGATGCACCCCGAGCCGGGGTACATTTCTCTGGTGAGTCTCAATTCCGAATTCGTTGTGTGTCTTGTGCGGCCCCTTTCCCCGCCCTTGACTTTGACTCGGTTGTGTTTCGCAAGGGTTGAAGTGCCACCCCTCGAGGCTTCCGGTCCCGGAAGAATGCCAAATCAACTGCCAGCACGCAGAGGCAGTGAAGAGGTGGAAGGATGCGATGGAGGCGAAGGCCGAGAGGAAAGGGAAGAGGAAGGAGAAACACGACAAGGCGTGCAAGATTGCACGCGCGGAGGGGAAGCCGAGGCCCGCCACACCCGTGTCCACGGATGAGGAGAAGGACACCCCGGATGCCGAGGGCCACCTTCTAGGGGACGACGGGGCGGCGGCGGGTGCGAGTTCCCCACCGACCTATCAATGGGATGTCGACGAGGGGGCGCAGGCAGCGCCGGGAGAAACAAGGACCGCGGCGGAGTCGTTGGCGGATCCGTCCCTCGAGGGGGCGGAGCGCGAGTCGCCCCCGCTGGCGACGGGTGAGGAGATGCCCGTGCTGACAGCCCCGAGGCTCCAGGCCGACCCGAGGGTGGCGCCCTCGGGACAGTCTTCGAGGGGCAACGTGGTGCCGCGGGCCCGAAGAAGCGGTATGGGCAAGCGGAGTATGAGCGCTCGATCCGGGTAAGTGGACTTGGATTTCAATCCTGTTGTCTGCTTGATCAATTTCCCGATCCTGTTGTCCTCAACTTTTGTTCCCCGATTTCCAGCCCCGGGGCCGTTGCCAGGGAAGCGGTCCCGATGGCCCCAACCAAGGCCCTCAAGACCGGGGCACGCAGTACGCCGCACACGGCACCGAAGCCCCTGCCTGCCGTGGACCTCGTGGCGGAGGCCGCGAAGCTACGGGAGGCGATTCCTCGAGGGGCCCAGGCGGCCCAGCAAGCTCGAGCACAGGAGGATGGAGACGACGTCGGCCAAAGCAGTACTGAAGCAGCCGCTCAGGCTGACGCCGCGGGGGAGACCGGCCGGGGCGGCGCGGACGGCGCCGCCCGGTCGGACATCGAGGTTGAGGCCAGCCAGGGCGATGCGGCTAGCGCTGCCCGGCCGGCTACAGGGAAGAAACTGGTGGGGACGTGCAGGAGTACCTCGCCAGCCAAGCGGAGGTAGAGGCCCTCGTTCTCGAGCCCCCGAGGACTGAGGTCGAGAGCGTTACAGAGGAGGAGACGGCGCTAAGGGCGCCAGGGATGGAAGGAGCCCCCGTGTCGGAGCCCACCGAGGCCCGGGACGAGGGTATCGTCGCGGCGGTGCCGGTGCAAACGGTGCAGGGGAGCATGGTGCCGGTGGTGCAGCTGCCGGACAGCAGCGAGGAATACGGGGATTCGATGGACATCGACCCTGCTACTGTGGCAAGCGCCGCCGCACACATCACCGAGTTCGCGTCGGCCAGCGCAGTTCGACGTCGGTAGTGAGATCCTGCAAGCCCTCGACAGCGCCTACCAGCTCCATCAGAAGACGGACTACCAGGTCAGCAAGGTAAATACTTTCCCCTGAAAATTGCTCGGATTCGATTTGACTTTGAAGTGCTTTTACCTACGCCCTTCCACTTGCAGTGGCTGAGGGAAATCTCGCGCAAAAAGAACGCCGAGATGACCCGGCTGTACTCCCAGATGAGCTGGCTCGGGCAGCACAACGCCGAGCTAGTGCTTAAGAACATTGAAGCCAACACTAAAATGGCAGATCTGGGAGCCCGTCAGGTGGCGCTAGAGGAGGGTTTGGCGCAGGTTACCGGTGAGCGTGACGTCCAGAGGGCTGCAGCAGAGCAGAAGGCTCGGGAGGCCGAGGCGCAGACTGCTGAGCTGCAACGCCTTCGGACGGCGCTTGAGGAGAAGGCTCGGGAAGCCGAGGCGCAGACCGCTGAGCTGCGGCGCCTTAGAACAGCGCTCGAGCAACAGGAAACCGAGCTTCTCCACAAGGAGGTGACCATTGTCACGCTCACCGGGACCTTCCGGAAAAGGGCAAAGCCCTCGAGGAGAAAGAGGTGGCCATCCAGAACGTGGAGGCCGCCCTCAAGGAAAAGGAAGACTCCTTGTCCTCGCTCGAAGAGGCCGCCCGAGTCTAGAGGGAGGAGGCGCAGAAGAGCATCATGGGTAAGTACCTTTGAGTTTTTGTTGGTTTATTTCTTTTCGCAACTTACGTTGATTCCCTTTGCCCAGAGCTGAGGCAGAAGCTGGCGGATGAGTCTGCGGCAAAGGAAGCAGTCCACACCGCACTCACGGCGGCGCTGGTGGTGTTCGCTAAGCTGGAGCAAACCGCCGTGAGCGTGTGCCAAGGGCTCGAGGGGGAGGGTGCTGTCTCGGGCAGTTCGGTGATCAGCCACCTGCGAGCGTTAAGCGGTCAGATTGCCGAACGCCAAGAGCACCTTCCGCCTCGGTGTCTTGCGGGCCCTCGCCGTGGCCTCGACGCACTACCTCATGGATCTCCAGAGGGTGTCATCGGGGTACGTCGTTCCCGGTGACGCTGATGCAGACGCCGCGTCGGCCATTATGGACGATGCCGACGCATCCGCGGAGGAGTTCGCTACAGTCCTCGCCGGGAAGCTCAAAGCTGACATCCCTCCCATAGCTGAATTCGACACCGCTGAAGACCCGCAAGGGGGGGGGATGGTAGCCTGTAGAAAGTCTGGGCCTCAAAGCCCATGTAATAGATTAATGTCCGTTGTAATTACACTTTGTAATCGTGTCTATGAATATAAGAAATTCGTTTTCGTTAAATCGACTGTGTGGCCCATCAAGGCCTTGTGCGTTCGAGCCCACGTTTTCTTTACTCCACTTCCTTGTTCTCGTACGCAACTTAGATAAACTTCTACGAGGAATTTCGCGTTCATAAGCAACATAGGTGTAGGGTGGTGAGGGGGGTGCCGTATCCCAGAGGCGTAGGCGGCCCCACGACTCGGCCGGCCCCGTACCGTAGTTGCTTACGCTTCGCATCCGTTTTTTCCAAGTGTACGAGAAGCTTAGAGGCGAGACGGAAGTTTTTCGAAAAAACATTGGCGATTTTTGGGGACGTTTGGGGATTCCCCCCATAATAGCCCCCGAGGGAGGCTTTGCTTTGCCGAGGGTAAAGCCAGGCATACCTCAGTGTTCGTGCGCATTCGAGCCTTCGAGGGTCCGGAAGGTTCCCAAAAATAAACAAGCAAAGCGTACTTCTTTATTATCTCGGGAAATCGAGAATGCGAGTACAAACGATGTACAAATAGCTCGGAATTCTAAGGATAGAAGCGACGTAGCTGTTGTATGTTCCAAGCGTTGGTGAGGACTTCGCCTTTTTCATTCACCAGCTTGTACGTGCCAGGTTTGAGCACCTCGGTGATTATGTACGGTCCTTCCCATGGCGGTGAGAGCTTGTGGCGGCCCCTGTTGTCCTGTCGAAGCCTCAGCACCAAGTCCCCTTTGTCGAGGTCTCGGCGCCGGACTCTCTGCGCCTGATATCTTCATAAAGACTGCTGGTAGCGCGCAGAGTGTAGGAGTGCCACATCTCGAGCCTCGTCCACTTGATCCAGCGAGTCTTCGCGAGCTCGCTGGTTCTGCTGCTCTTGGTATGCCATGAGCCTTGGCGACCCGTACTCCAAGTCCGTGGGGAGTATGGCCTCGGCACCATAGACGAGGAAGAACGGGGTAAAGCCCGTGGCTCTGCTTGGGGTCGTCCTCAGGCTCCAAATGACCGAGGGTATCTCCGTGAGCCACCTCCGGCCAAATCTGTTCAACTTGTTGAAGATTCTTGGCTTCAGTCCCTGGAGGATCATGCCATTGGCACGCTCCACTTGCCCGTTCATCTGTGGGTTTGTCACAGCCGACCAGTCCACGCGTATGTGGAACCTGTCGCAGAACGCCAAGAACTTCTTACCTGTGAACTGGGTGCTGTTGTCGGTGATGATCGAGTCCGGGACCCCAAACCTGAAGACGATGTCGGTGAAGAATAGAACCGCTTGCTCAGATTTGATCTTGCCAATGGGTCGAGCCTCGATCCACTTGGAGAATTTGTCGACTGCCACCAGCAAGTGGGTGAAGCCCCCGGGCGCCTTCTGCAGCGGACCGACGAGGTCCAGTCCCCACACAGCGAAAGGCCAAGTAATGGGGATGGTCTGCAGAATGTGCGTGGGGAGGTGCGTTTTTCGAGCGTAAAATTGGCAACCTTCGCAGGTCCGCACGACGTCGGTGGCATCGGCGACCACGGTGGGGCCAGTAAAAGCCCTGCCGAAACGCGTTACCCACGAGGGTTCGCGGCGCGGCGTGATGACCCCCGGTGCCAGCGTGGATGTCGCGGATCAGCTCCTTGCCCTCGAGGATGGGGATGCATTGCTGCAAGATGGCCGAAGGACTACGCTTGTATAGCTCATTGTCGATTACGACGAAGCACTTGGCCCGCCTAGCGAGGCGCCGCGCCTGAGCGCGGTTCGAGGGTAGGACCCCCCGAATCATCCAGTCAAGATACTGGACGCGCCAATCTTGCGAAGTGGGAGCCTTGTCGATTTCCATTGCTTCGGCCTCATCCATAGAGGAGGTCTCGAAGTCAATGTCCATGGGCCCGACCTCGTCCGCCGGGGGGTTCCCGCCGGGGGTCCTGGTGGACGAGGGGCCTGGCTCTGTCGGATCCTTGAATTCGACGGAGGGCTTGATGATGTCGCGAGCGAAGATGTTCGGGGGCACGGTGGTCCGCCCCGACGCAATCTTGGCTAGTTCGTCGGCATCCTCGTTGTACTTGCGCGGGACATGATTGAGCTCTAGGCCGTCGAACTTGTCTTCGAGGCGGCGCACTGCATTGCAGTATGCCTCATCTTCGGGTCGTGGCAGCTAGACTCCTTCATTACTTGGTCGATGACGAGTTGAGAGTCACCGCGCACGTCGAGGCGTTTGACGCCGAACTCGATGGCGATGCGGAGGCCACTGAGGAGTGCAAGCGTATCACGTACCGCATGTGTTCTCCGAGGGGTGAGATGAAGAGGAGGCCGGCACCAGCGCCGGTTTTCATCACCGACCCGTCGAAGTACATAGTCCAGCATTCGGCCTGGATTTGTGGTGGGGGTAGCTGAGTGTCCGTCCACTCAGCCATGAAATCAGCCAAGATTTGGGACTTGATCACTTTGCGGGGGGTGTAGGTGAGAGTTTCTCCCATCAGTTCCACAAACCATTTGGCAATTCTACCCTCGGCTTCCCGGTTGCGTACTATCTCTCCCAAAGGGAAAGACGAGACCACGGTGACGGGATGGGCCTCGAAGTAGTGGCGCAGCTTGTGCCGAGCCAAAACCACTGCGTAGAGCAGCTTCTGAATCTGCGGATAGCGTGTCTTAGTTTCAGACAACACCTCGCTGATGTAGTACACCGGCCGTTGGACGGACAGGGCATGGCCCTTCTCTTGTCTTTCGACAACGACCACCGCGCTGACCACTTGGGTCGTCGTAGCTACGTACAGAAAGAGGGGCTCGCCATCCGTGGGTGGTGTGAGAATGGCGCGTGAGTGAGCGATGCCTTCAGCCTGTCGAGGGCTTCTTGGGCTTCGGGAGTCCACGTGAAGCGCTCGGTTTTCCTCAAGAGTCGATACAGGGGTAAACTTTTCTCGCCGAGAGGCGAGTTGAACCGGCTGAGGGACGCTAGGCATCCCATGACCCTCTGTACCCCCTTTAGGTCTCTGATCGGTCCCATCCGAGTGATGGCCGAGACTTTGTCAGGGTTGGGTTCGATGCCCCGCTGGGAGACAATGAAGCCCTAGAGCATGCTTCGAGGCACCCCGAACACGCACTTCTCGGGGTTGAGTTTTACCCCTTTGGCCCGTAGGCAATCGAACGTGATCCTGAGATCGGCAACCAGGTCGTCCGCCATCCTGGATTTTACAATGATATCGTCGACATATGCCTCTACGTTCCGCCCGAGATGGTCTCCGAAAACGTGGAGCATACATCGCTGATATGTAGCTCCAGTGTTTCTGAGGCCAAAGGGCATCGTGGTGTAGCAGTACATGCCGAAAGGTGTGATAAAAGAAGTCGCGAGCTGGTCGGACTCTTTCATCTTGATTTGGTGGTAACTGGAGTAAGCATCAAGAAAGGATAAAAGTTCACACCCCACAGTAGAATATACAATCTGATCAATTCGTGGGAAAGGAAAGGGAACCTTCGGACATGCTTTATTTAAACTAGTTTAATCTACACACATCCTCCAGTTTCCGCTCTTTTTCTTCACTAATACAGGATTAGCTAGCCACTCGGGATGGAATACCTCCTTGATGAACTCGGCCGCCAAAAGTTTCTACAACTCCTCGCCAATCGCCCGGTGCTTGAGCTCGTCAAAGCATCGCAGGCGCTGCTTCATCGGCTTGGAGTTGGGTCGGATATCAAGGGAGTGCTCGGCGACCTCCCTCGGTATGCCAGGCATGTCCGAGGGGCTCCACACAAAAATGTCTGCGTTGGTGCTGAGAAAGTCAATGAGCACCACTTCCTATTTGCTGTCGAAGGTGGCGCTGATCTGCAATGCCTTGTCGTTAGGGTGGCTCGGGTCAAGGGGCATCTTCTTGATACCCTCGGTGGGTTCGAAGCTCCAGGCGTGTCGGTGCGTAGAGTCCAAGGCCTCGCTTGCCATTTTATCGAGGGTGGCTGCGAGGGCCTCGTCCTCCGCTTGAGCCTCCGCGTGCTCAACGCACTCGACGTCGCACTCGTAGGCATGCTCGAACGAAGAGCCGACGGTGATGACGCCCTTCGGACCCGGCATCTTCAGCTTGAGGTAGGTGTAGTTGGGGATGGCCATGAACTTGGCGTAGCAGGGACGACCATGAATGGCATGATAGGATCCCCGAAACCCCACCACCTCAAAGGTGAGTATTTCCTTGCGGAAGTTAGCTGTCGTGCCGAAGCAAACAGGCAGATCAATTTGGCCGAGGGGTTGGACGCGCTTCCCCGGCGCAACGCCATGAAATGGCGACTTGCTGGGACGAAGCTTGTTTAGTCCAATCCCCATGAGTTCCAAGGTGTGGGCGTACATGATGTTCAGGCTGCTGCCTCCATCTATGAGCAACTTGGAGAAGTGGGTGTTGCCGATGATGGGGTCGACAACGAGCGGATACTGTCCCGGGTGCGGGACGTAGTCGGGGTGGTCCTCGCAGCCAAAGGAAATGGTATCCTTCGACCAATCGAGGTAGGATGGCGTGGCCTTGGTGACGGAGAAGACCTCCCGGCGCTCACGCTTGCGCTGCCGGGAGGTCATGTTCGTCGTTAGTCCTCCAAAGATGAAAAAGGCGTTCTCCACCGGGGGGAACTCGTCATCTCCACCTTTGTCGCCAGCATCCTTCTTCTTGTCTTCATCGCGATGCGCGACGCGGTTGTAGTATTTCTTGAGCATTTCGCACTGCTCGAGGGTGTGGTTGACCGAGCCCTTGTGGTAAGGACACGGTTTCTTCAGCATGTCGTCGGATAGGCCGCCTCCACCTCGAGGGGGGCCTCGAGGTCCTTTGCGGTCCGGGGCGGCGACGAAGGCCTCGTTGGAGTCTTCTGCCTGCCCCGTTCCACGCTGGATCGAAGGGGCCTGCTTCTTCCCTTTTCTCCCCCGCTTTTGTTTCTTGGCGGGGGCGTTGATCTTGAAGTTGCTGCCCTCTGCGGGCGCATCGTCCTTGCGCTTGTTCGGCTTATCGTCGAAAATGACACCAACAGCCTCCTCGCCGGTGGCATAGTTGGTGGCGGCGTCGAACAACTCGTTGGTGTTCGCGGGTCGGCTTCTCACAAGCTCGTGCACCAGGTTCCTGCACGTCGTACCCTCGAGGAAGGCGTTGATGACCTCGACGTGGGTGACGCTGGGGAGCTCGGTGCATTGCTTGGAGAAGCACCGCACGTAGTCGCGCAGGGACTCATTGGGCTTCTGACGACACCCTTTGCGGTCCCAGGAGTTCCCAGGGCGCACGTATGTGCCCTGGAAGTTTCCCACGAAGATCTGGACCAAGTCGGCCCAGTTGTGGATCTGGTCCGCAGGCAAGTGCTCGAGCCACGTTCGTGTGGCATCAGCAAGATGAAGGGAAAGGTTGCGGATGATAACCACATCTTCCATCGCACCGCCCAGCTGGCACGCTAGGCGGTAGTTGTTGAGCCAGACGGTGGGATCGGTCTCGCCCGAGTACTTGACGAGGGTAGTGGGCTGTCGAAAGCACGGGGGAAAAGAAGCGGTACGAATTTCCCGGCTGAACACCCGGGTGCCCGGAGGCTCCGGTGACTCGCCCCTGTCATGCTCGGGGTTGAAACGTCCACCTCGTCGAGGGGTGTATTTCCTGCCGCCGATGATGTAGCGAGTGTCGCCGTCGTCGACGTGCCCGCGCGTGTCATTGAGTTGATCCTTTATGGGAGTCTTTCCGATGCGGTCGTGTACCGAGGGTACCTTCGCACCGGGCGCTACGGCTGCCTTGCCCTTCCCTGCTGGTGGAGTGTGCACAGAAGCCTCGTGGTCCTGGTGCGCAGTTCCTCCGGCAGGCTTCGGTACGGTCGAGCACATGCGAGATGCAGAGCTCTCGGCCTGCTGCACAGCGGCCTGCTCGATGAGCACCTATGCCTCGCGGTGCAAGTTGCGGCTCGAAGGCGTCGATGGATCGGAAATGGCTTGGAGTAGGTAGGCCGCGGCGACGAGTTTATCGCCGGCCATCTTCAGTTCCGGAGGTTTGTCGACGTTGTCGTCGGCCAGGATGCGCTCCCGGGCAACGCGCGCCGCCGCCTGGGCATGTGCACCACGCGCAGTGCGCTGCTGCTCGAGTGCGGTGCGCAGCTCCTGTGTCTACCGGCGTTGCTCGTCGAACTTGGCTTGAAGCTCTTTGAGCTGTGCCAGCGGAGCTTGCCGTGCTGCTGAGCTTGACGAAGAAGAAGGGGCCGCAGGCGGCACCACCGGTTGGTTCACCTGTGCGTCCGGCCCGTCGTCCCCGTCGTTGCCCAGGGCATTGTCGTTTTGCTTGTCTGCAAGGTCAGCCATGAAGCACTCCCGAGTGGGATTGTACTCCCCCTCACTGGACTCCTCAGAGCAGGTGAGGCAATAAGCCGTCGCGAGCTGGAATGAGCGTAATGCGTCGGGGTCGCGGACCCCGGAGTAATCCTCGACCTCCTCGGCCGTGAAATTGTTCATGAAGAAGTTGATGTAGTCGGCGATTGAGCTCGCCGTTTCGGGGTAGGATTCGTCGGGAGACGATGCGATGAGGTTGCGGATTGACTGAAGATGATGACCTGGCAGATCCTCATACTCGGTGAAGTTAGTGCTGATTGAAGAAGCATAGGTGGCAGCGTTGCGCATCCTGAAGGGAAAGGGCGCCGGCGAGGTCGAGCCCCCCTGGGGGGCACTGGTGCTGCACCAGATGATGGTGCCGGCGTAGACGACGCCGAGGCACGTGATGACGAAGCGATGGCCCCATTGGCCGCGATGCTGAGTTGCGACATGCCAGCCTCAACCCATGTGGGGGAGCTGTGGCGTGCCACACGGCGCCGCTCCGTGCGTGCTTGTCGTGAACGGTGGCCCGAGCGCCTGTCGCGCTGGGCTGGTAAAGTCGGTGTGACGGGGTTGCGTCTGGGCGAGAGGAGCTCCATGAGGTAACCGTTTCCGGTTGCTCTGAACTCAAGACTCCTGATCCAGATCACGTACCCCGCTGGGAGCGGATCCGAGATGCCCATGGGATATGGGTTGGATCTGCCCGCCATCCCTGGAGATCAAATGGGAACAAGAGAGAAAATGTCACGCAGCGAACCCCTACCTGGCGCGCCAACTGTCGATGCCCTGACCCGGGGGTCCGGATCCCAACTAGTAAATGCTGTGTGTTTCCTCGTCCCAGATGTTGATGCAAGAGGCAACACAGTAATGCACGGGTTTATCCTGGTTCCGGCCACGGGGCCGTACGTCTAGCAAAGGGCGAGGGCACTGTATTATCTTGCACCCGTAGTGCTTGTAGTAGTGGGTACAAGCGAGGCGAGAGAGGGAGGGAGGCTCCCAAGTCTCCGCTAGGAGAGGGGTTGAGCGTGGCGAATAGAGATGTTGGAGCTAGAAGCGAGTGCGTGTGCTCTGAGCGGTGTAATGCCTAGAGAGCCCACCGACCCCTTTAAGGGATGCCCGCCTCCTAATTTTATAGACACAAGGAGGGATGGGTACATGTACAGGGGATCGCGGAGGTCGTCGTTTCTCCCAGAGTTGTGGGGAAACAACAGTCGAGTACTGTGGGAAGTACACTGTGGGGTATGCCGTCGGGCGTGGTGGTCGTCCTGGGCATCGTTCTTGACCTCGCGGAGATCGCGCTGGCGTCCTGCCAACCCTAGCAGGCGGCGTGGTCGTCGCTGTAGGATGTTTAGTCCTCCAGATGTGGCATTTCGTGGGCCCTGCAGGTCAGGGTCCTGTGTGTTCCAGCGGTGGCGGGGCACGCGGCGATCCCGGACTCCCCTGGAGAAACTACCGGTGTGCGCACTAAGGAGGTCCGAGGGTTGTGTGGAGGTCCCGGACCCCTCGAGGGGGGGAGGTCCGGGACTCCGGCTGCGTGTGCTTAGCGTCCCTCCTGGATGGGCATGTCGCGTCGTCGGACCCCCTTCCCAAGCATGAGGCGGGTCCGGGGCCATACGTGTGATGAGGTGGAGTCCGAACGGTCGGAGTTGGAAGAATAGTAACGGGAGCAGTGACGAGCGCGCCTCGTCCCGCGTCGCAGGTCTCATAGTGTTTCCATAGCACCCGGGTTGGCGGAGCAGTGACTGGAGTTGGCGGACGGGACTCGGTCACAGCCACTGTGGGGAATGGCGGCCTGACGCCATCTGTCCTAGGCGCTGTGGAGGAGTGCTTGGCTTTTAATGCCTCCGTACGACGGGCGGGTGAGCGGCAGGGCCGTTTGTCCCTTACGATGAGGGGTGGCCTCGAGCGAGGCGGAGATGCGGGGCGCAGTCACGGGTCTCGATGGGAGCCCTCCAGTGAGGCGGAAATTGCCCCGCGGGTTCGAGGGGGATGCGAATGGGCCGTATGCTGGGCTTCTTTGAGTCCTTTACTTTCTTCCGGATTGGAAGGAGGCCGTGGGCCTTCGCGGGCCCAGTTGCCTAACATGTGTTTGCGTTTTTCAGGCGACGCTCGTTAGGGTGTTTCTTGAAAAAACGTCTCCCCCCTTCCTAACGAGTCGTTGCCCGGGGGCATTTTATGAAGAAGAAGTGTTTGGTGTCCCGATAGATGATTTGTTTGCTAACGAAGCAACACGCAGAAACTTTGTATTTTGTGAAAAAACGCCTCCCCCCTTTCTTGCGCGCTGTTGTCTTCGAATGGTTTTGTTCTTTTCGTTGCTGGGTAAGTTAAGTGATGTGTGCCTTGGGTTAGGATGGAAAAAAACGTCTCCCCCCTTTCTAGCATCCATCCTTCGATGCTTCCTTAGTTATTTTTTGTTCGGACCTTTTGGAAAGGTCGAAGCCCCTTGGCATTTTTGTGATTGTTTTCGTTTTTTGCCGAAGGTTTTTTTGGTTCGGGCCTTTAAAAGGTCAAAGCCCCTTGGCGTTTTTGCACTTTTTGTGCGTTTTTTGCCGAAGGGTTTTTAGTTCGGACCTTTTGAAGGGTCGAAGCCCCTTGGTGTTTTTGCACTTTTTTGCGTTTTTTGCCGAAGGTTTTTTGGTTCGGACCTTTAAACGGTCGAAGCCCCTTGGCGTTTTTGCACTTTTTGTGCGTTTTTTGCCAAAGTTTTTTGGTTCGGACCTTTTGAAGGGTCGAAGCCCCTTACCTTTTGAAGGGTCGAAGCCCCTTGGCGTTTTTGCACTTTTTTTGTGTTTTTTGCCGAAGGTTTTTTGGTTCAGACCTTTAAACGGTCGAAGCCCCTTGGCGTTCTTTTTGCACTTATTTTGCCTATTGTGCCGAAGGTTTTTTGGTTCGGACCTTTTGAAAGGTCGAAGCCCCTTGGCGTTTTTGCACTTTTTTTGCGTTTTTTGCCGAAGGTTTTTTGGTTCAGACCTTTAAACGGTCGAAGCCCCTTGGCGTTCTTTTTGCACTTATTTTGCCTATTGTGCTGAAGGTTTTTTGGTTCGGACCTTTTGAAAGGTCGAAGCCCTTTGGCGTTCGGTTTGCACTTATTGTGCCTTTTGTGCCGAAGGTTTTTTGGTTCGGACCTTGAAAAGGTCGAAGCCCCTTGGCGTTCGGTTTGCACTTATTGTGCCTTTTTTGCCGAAGGTTTTTTTGTTCGGGCCTTTTGAAAGGTCGAAGCCCCTTGGCATTTGGATAAGTATGCAAAGTTTGCGGATTCTGCATACTTTACTAACTTACTGTTTTGTGCAGCATGTAGGTGCTTGCCGAAGCTTGCTACTTGGGCTGCTTAGGCGAAGGTGACACTTTGTTTGGGGAAATTCATTGCATTGAAATTGTTTACAATGGGTCCACCTCGTCAAAAACCTCACCTCCTGTGTGGAGTTTCCCCTTGTGAGGAAAAGAGTACAGCCCGTTTGTAATGTAAAAAAGAACTGAAAATAAATGTGAAGGTCCGCAATCGCTTACAGCTTCGCGATGCGTCCTTTTTACAAGTTTATATGTAGTACTTTTTGAGGTTGTCCGCATTCCAAGGATGCTGCAGCTCTTTGCCTTCGGCGTCGGACAGGTGATACGACCCTGGCCTGTTGCTCTTGATTACTAGGAATGGCCCTTCCCACTTTGGTTGAAGTTTGCCGGAGGTTTCGGCATTTGGCTTCCTTTTTAGGACCCAGTCTCCGACTGTGATACCCTTTTTCACGATTTTCTTGTCTCTCCACTTCGTGGTTTCTTGTTGATACTTGTCTAGGTTTTCTGAAGCTTGAAGTATGTCTAGCTCTATGAGGTCTTTGTCATCCGAGGGTGTGCCCTCGACTTGGTGGGTCATCCTTAGGCTTCGATTTTTAAGCTCCTCTGGTGTCATTGCTTCGGCACCATATAGTAGTCTGAATGGGGTGAACTTGGTGGTTCTTGATTCTGTGGTGTTGTGGGACCAGATGACCTTCGGAAGTTCATCTGCCCATTTGCCCTTTTCTGATCAAACAGGCACTTCTTGATGCTGCCGAAGATGATGCCATTGGCCCTTTCGACGGCCCCGTTGGATTGTGGGTGGTATACCGAGGCAAAGATTACCTTCGTGCCCAAACTGTAACAGAATTCTCTGAAGAGCTGTGAATCAAACTATTTTCCATTATCGACGGTGATCTCCCTTGGGACCCCGAACCTGCAAACGATGTTCTGCCAAAAGAATTTTCTGATTGTTTCTGATGTGATGTTGATGAGTGGCTTGGCTTCGATCCACTTTGTAAAGTACTCAACAACAATTGCTGCGTACTTGTAATTGCCCTGAGCTGTGGGTAGGGGTCCCACTAGATCAATTCCCCATCTTTGAAGAGGCCAGGTCAGGGGTATCAGCTGAGTTGGCTCCGAAGGTTTTGAGGACTTCGGGCCAATCATTTGGCATGCTTGGCATGTTTTCACTATGTGCTGAGCGTCCTTCAGCGCTGTTGGCCAGAAGAATCCTTGCCTGAAGGCTTTGGAGACAAGTTGTCTGAAGCCAATGTGGGATCCACAAAACCCGGAGTGAATTTCCTTGAAGAGCTCGATTCCTTCGGTTGTCGAGATGCACTTTAACCATGGGCTGGTTACACCTGACTTGAACAACTCTCTCTCGGAGATAACATAGCCCCTCGCTCTTTGGAACATTTTCTTCTCCTCTTTCTCATTTGGTAGCTCGATGTTTCCCCGAAGGTACTTCATTATAGGTGTTCTCCAATCTTCAGCTGAGATGACTGAGACTTGTTTTTCTTTCTTCGTCTTGACCGAAGGTTCTGTGATTTCTTTGAAAAATACATTCGGTGGTAACTGCTCCTTTCTTGATGCTACCTTTGCTAGTTTGTCGGCTTCGTCGTTCATGTGCCTCGGGATATGAACTATGTCGAAGCCTGTAACACCCGATTTATAAAAGGACATAAACCGAGCAATCATATACGTGCCAGGATCAAGTCACACGTATATACAACAGAATGAACAGTATATCACAGCACAAATCACGAATAAGACATAATAAATCGAAATACGAATGTTATTTATTACAATAATGACAAAATGTCTGATACAGCGGAAGCGAAGTACAAAATACGATAAAGACTCTCCAAAGCTGAAGCAGGGCGCCACAGGGACGTCGACTGGGAGACGAACGCCTAGAAGTCCTCGTAGTCCTGGTAGCGCTGAGCGAACTCCCTCGCGTCGGCAGGGACTGAGTAGCAGTAGCGTAGCCAAGAGGAAAAAGTAGAGAAGAGGCAAGAGTGAGTACACAACTTGTACTCAACAAGTATAACACAAACTATGAGGCTCTAAGGTTGGCTGACTCAACTGCATTAGCTTTTAAGTGTTGGCAAAATTTTATTAAAGCTATTTACTACGAGTTGATGAATTACCATTAACCCAGTTACATAGTAATTAATCAGAATTAATTATACTACTACTGAGAACCAAACCGAAACCATACCAAGGTAACCCCGAGAGGCACCTCCCTCGTCGGAAGGAGACAACCCCACTAATCAAAAGGAGGATCTGGGCCGCTCATAACCGTGAGCACGGCTAGTATACTAGTTTTACACTCTGCAGAGGTTGCACATCTTTACCCACAAGTCGTGAGCTACGCTAGAGGTTCATCACACTTCCTTAGGTGAGATGACTAGCGACTCACTACGAGGCCGTTACAAAGAATCTCGTTGGCAAGGCGTAACCGCGAGAGTTAGGTCAGCGACGATGGGGCCCACCTCCAGGGGTACCAGCACCGGAGCGCAATCCTAGCACAGACCAAGTCGGAGGAGCAGGGACCAATGAAGCTTACTACTCTTGCCCCGCAGGTAAGTTACTCCAAACCAAAAAGACCTAATTAGTAAGCCAAGTCTATCCCATTCTAGCCTTGTGGTAGCGCTGTTGTTCCAGGTTGTCGCTCTATGAACCGGTCCTTATGGAGAGTGGCCAACCAGGCAGTAAGCACCGTGCTGGCCCCCTAAACCATGTTTCTATAAAAACCATCTTTTAACGAGACGGGAGCCACTCATCCACACAGAGGGCCACTCTCAGAATTAAGTTCAAGTAAACCATTAATCAAATTAATTAAAAAGGACCAGAATGTGTTATAGCGCAGCAACCTAGCACAATTAACCAAAATGCAACCCCAAGGTAAATATAAAGGATATAAAGTGGCTAGGAAAATCCTTATAGGCATACAGTATTAAAATGCAGTATGAAATTGTAATTAAAGGTGATAGGTTGTTCATGTTATACTTGCCTTCCTCGTACTGCTCCTGCTGCTGCTCAAAGTGCTCGGAAGACGTCTGCTCCTGGTACTGGTACTGGGGCTCCTCAGATGAATTCAAACCACAAATTTTTTTTTAAACTTAGACAAGTTTTAATTACTTGCGAAACAAAATTAAATTAAATGCAAGGCTAAACACAATAAACCTTAGGAAATTAAATAAAGCCATTTAAATTTGTTAACAAATGCTGAAGTTTAAATTAGGGTGTTACATACCCTACCCCCTTAAAGAAATCTCGTCCCCGAGATTTAGCTGGGCTGGCTAGCAAAGAGATCTGGATATGTCTTCTTTAGCTTCACTGTGGTGACTCCACTAAACTCTGCACATCTTGATGTGCTTGTTCCGGGTAACCCTCTCTGATGTCTCCAGAATCTTCACCGGATGCTCAGTATAAGTCCGATCTTCCTGCACATCTACTCCATCCAGGGGTGCCTGCTCCTCGGGTACTCGCAGACACCTCTTCAGCTGAGATATATGGAAGACATCATGAACTCCCGAGAGGCTGAGAGGTAACTCCAGGCGATAAGCAACTTCGCCTTTCCGCTCTAGCACCCTGA